>NC_086202.1:14480000-15787500 GCF_035770615.1 Melospiza melodia melodia
AAAAGGAAGATCCTGCAACAGGCACACACTTACAGATTTAACTAATCTTCCCATGTGGTAGCTGTGGAAAAGATCTGAAATATATATTTTATTGGAAAAATGCCTCTTGCTTTCAAAGTCCCTTGTGCGATTTCCTCTTAGACCAAATTGCTGATTAGTTTGAGCTCAGCTGCACCTCTCATTTGGAATAACTCCTCTGACCTCAACCTTAGCAGGTACAAAAGCTTTCAGCTGAGCCCAGGATACTCAGCTTGGACAACATTCACATTTTTTGCATGGCTGTACAATTAAAAGCAATATACGGTGTGATTATTATTTGCAAAAATACATAATTCTACTGAGTAATTTTAATTTTATTCATTTGTACCAGTCCATTCTGAATACAAAAGCTTAATAGATTTAAAAAAACCCAAAACTGCTCTAAAAACTGATTTTCTCCTTCCCAGTCTTTCATCCTGTTGCACAGCTCATAATGGTTAGTTTGTAAATCACCTAGTTACAGACACTTAACAATTCACTAAGGAATTTGAGTGAGAGACCTTGGATCCAAACTGAGAAGTAGATATTTGGTGACTAAGAAAAAGAAAGTTTTCTCAGGAGGGTTTCAGATATGCATAACAATAATCAAACCCAGAAAAGTCTATGATTCAAAGTCATAACTTGGACGGAAAATAAAGGGGCTCAGCTCAGGTGTATTCCCTTCCTTCTTCCACTTTGCTCCCAAACTAACAAGAATTTGCAACAGAAAACAAAATGAATTGCAGACCAAGGGGCTGTTCTCTGTCATAAATTTCAAAGGCACGTTGCACAACATTCACTGAGGAGAGAAGATGGATATGACTGACCCTGATCTGCTCCTGCAGGGCCCTGGTTTTTCCCTCAGAGGGGAAAAGGGATGGAGTGAGATGTCCCTCATTCTCCCAGGCCCGAGGCTGCATGGAGGGGAGCTGCAGGAGCATTAGCTGGGTCCTGGATAGTTTCTGCAATGTGAGAGTGCTCAGCAAAGCTCACAATCATCATGGTCTATGTGGGCAAACTTGGCCCCAGGTTAATGGCTGGAAGATTCTAGATCTGCTAACTCTCATAGGAATAGTGATTCAAACTGGCACAACAAAGACAGGATCTCATTTGTCTTTCCAAATCAAGTTGTTATTTTCTTAATCTGAACCAACATCCTGTCCAACTTTTTGGGTTTTCAACTATTTATCTTAATCTTATCTAGGCTGATAGTGCCTGAACAAAACCGTCTCCATTTTGCTATAGGCGATAAAACCACATTATTTATCCTGGTCTGTGTAAACAGTGAAGGTTTCGGTGCTGCAGGAGGGCTGTGTCTGTCCACTTGTGGGTGCCCTATAAAATGCTGGTGACCTAAAGTGCTCACCCAGGCAGCTGTCAGGGCTCAGAGGGTCGATGGGAGACCACCCAAGCCATCAGTGTTTGCCACCCTACAGCTGTTTGCACCTTCCTGCACAGTCAGAACCTTCCCAAAGGTCCTTTGAGGTTTCACCCATCAGTTGCAGCCTCTGAAGGTTACCTGCCTCTCTGACCCAACTCAAACACACTCATTCTTTAAATTGCACACAAACTGAGGCCCTATTGAAGCCACATGGGTGGGCTGTGAATGCTGACTGTAAAACTGGTGTGGCAGAAGGTAATCCCCACTTGTCTGTGGGAGGACCTTAGAGTGTTCACAAGCACCTTAAAAAGCCAATAAAGGTCTCAGATTTGAGATTTGGATTTTGGTACAAGAGGACTCAAACATTTGCAGACTTAGGTAGAAGTCCAGCACAGAGCAAAAAGTTTTATAAAGTCTGTGTGCACATAACCCAAACCATTAATAACCCCATAAATCTCTGATTTCTTTGGGTAATTACAAATGGCAATAATCATCAGCCATGACTCTAACACCACTAATATGCCAGACTTTTGAGTGTCAGCTATCTAAATTCATATTTAGGAACAAGATAGAGATAAGTTACTTAGTTGTCTGCCTTTTAAAACTAGAAAATATCCTGTGGGGCACATTTTCTGTAGATTTCTCAGTAGATATAAGCAGAGCTTGTAATGAGCACTACATTTAAGCAGTCACATGAACATGTTCATTTCTTATAATCTATTCTGTGAATGTTTATTACTGCATCATTTCTGTACGCTGCTGAAACCTTTCAGTTCAGTGTTAGGCCGGTTGGGAGTGGGATATCTGGCACTTGCTCAATGAAGGTAACTCCTAGAATTGTACTGTCATCCAAAGCACCCAGTTTTTATAAATCTGAAATTAATTTTCCAGAAAAACAGTATAATGCTAACAGCATCCTTGCCAGTTATTTTGCAGCTAATCCACAATATGTAGTGTATTTAAAATGCACATAGTGAAAGCAACAACAGATAAACATATAAAATAATCCTATCATGGGTTATGTAACTTACTCTAAGGCTTTGATGTTCATGAAATTGATAATACAGGGAACTTGGTGAGAAATAAAGACCTCAATCCAGGGCACCAAATGTCTCTCAGACACTTAATTATGTAAGTATTAGCAGCATACTGCTAGTCCCTACTCCTTTGGTGGCTATAAGTGCTGATAGTAAGAATTTTAAGGCTGTAACAGTAGATTTGTTTGACTTTGATTCTCACCTCCCAGTGCACTTTGAGAACAGTGATTTTACATATAAACTCACTGAGTTGTTGTTTATGTAGTCTGAAATCATGCTATGGTCATTTTTTAAAAAATGTATTTGTCATGCTGATTTGTATGGGATAATTTTAAAGACTCTCATGTAATGCTTATACCTATATAAACAGTTTCTAATTATGAAGTTTCAATTACAGCTCATTTTGCTATACCAGAGAAGCAGTTTTCATTTCTGGTGAATCTTAAATTCATTCTACTTATTTAACAGTATGAGCTTCTGTTGCTGAAAAATATCTTTGACAAAAACATCTCAGGGTGCAGAACTTGAGAAGATGCTTTCAGACTGGAGCAATTTCCCAAGTTTTTCATTGAGAAAATGACACTTCTCCTGCCTGGCACACATAACAACTATTGATCAGAAGATCATAGTGTAACTGCGCTCCAGTGTTTCACTTTGAACCATTGGCAGACACAGCAGCAATAGAGGCCTAAGAGCCCTTCAGTTGCTGACATAACCCAGTCACAACAGATGGCCCCTGTGCTGCCTGTCTGCAGAGAAAACACGACAGGACAGCTTCTTTCTATGGGCCAAGTACATCCAACTCTGATTACTTGCCCAGGGAGACTTGCATGGTTTCGCCCATGGTAGGCAAGCTCAGATGTGCCCAGGGTTTAAAAACAAGCTAGCTGGTGTGCCAAAAGCCAGTTGTCAGCCACATAACAGGGTGCCCCTTATAATAGGATGCAGACATATGCATTTGTCCACTTTCATCAGTCAATTCCCCAGTTAGACCTGGAGTTTTGCTGCCACTGGGTTTTATTCCTTCTTTTTAATTTGCTGCATTAAAAAAAAAAAACCCTTCTTGATACTTTTCACTCAAGCTGCAGTCTCTGCAGTATTAATACTGACATGAAAAAATATTTGAATGTGTGAAAATTTTGCATTTCTTTCTCTTTCAGGGAGTGTTAGGAAGTACCATGAAAGTGCAGCCATTATAGGCAGACATGCAGATTAACCCAAAGACAGATATCATGGGTATCAGATACAACTTTATTTCACAAAGTGCTTTGTCCGTGACTACTGTCAGTCTGTTGTATGCAGTTGACTTTTCCAGGCTGTGGTGGTTTTGGCTGAAGTAATGTAAATTTTCTTCAGAATGGCTGGAATGGGGCTGTGTTTTGGGTTGGTGCTGCAAGCACAAGTGTTGGTATTTCAGGGATGTTTTAGTTACTGCTGAGCTGAGCTTGCACAGGGTCAAGGCCTTTTGTGCTTCTTCTACCATCCCACCAGTGAGGAGGCTGGTGCTGCAAAAGAAACTGGAGGGGCACAGCTGACCCCAGGGATACATGCCCTCTACTTCCAAATCTTACCTTGTGACTGCCTTCCATGTGCCCTCTCCCTTTCTCCCATGGAGCCCTCAGTGTTTCCAGCTTCCCATCATTTCCCCTCCAACTGGTTCATTTTGATCTAACAAACAGGGTGAAGTCAAGAGCAAGATAAGCTCACAGGTTACTTTGCAGTTCAAGTAGACAATGCAAGCAGAGAATCCAGAGCAGGGGAGGCAGCTTTACTTCTCTGGCACTCTGGGTGAATCCCTCCTGAGTTTCTCTCTGCCTTTCAGTCAAGCACTTAAAGACACTGTCATTCAACAGTTTGGATGTGGAAGTAAAATGCAACTGTAATGCTAATTCAGTTTACACTCTAAACCCCACCATCTGCTTTTTATTTTAAGATAATTCTACATGCAGTTTTAGATGCCTGCAGTAGCAGCCATGGGAATTCAGGCATATGGCCACTACCATATGACAAAGTGTATTGTCTAATAATTTCTAGTCTTTCTCATGCATCCACTTGTGCATAAGGTACTCAAAATAATAGGCATCTTATCCTTTAATTCATTCACACAAAATTCACTTCCAGTGAAATCTTTGGATATTTCTACTACCTCTGCCAGCTTTCTGCCTCACCCCATTTCAGCCTCAAAGGTTTGTGAAACTTGCATAATTCACTTTTTCTGTCATGCTGAAGATAAATAACTGAATAACTGAATTCCCATGAGAAATGTCAAAACATTGGATGACATTTTACAGTCTTAATCTGATCTGAATAAAAGTAGAAAAATGTTGTCTCACCATATGAGAATCTGGGGCAGATTTGATACCTTCACCTCAATTAAATGTTCAGAACAAGATGTGTCAATATATGCACAATAATCTGGACAGCATGCCGTCTGTCTAGTTAAACCAAATGGCTCAATATTCTATGCAGAAAACAGGTAATGCTTATTTTTCTAGTGTGGGAGAAAAACATTATGGGTTTGGCTGAACTAGAGTTAAATACCAGTAGTTCCATCCATCCATGCATGCAGGAAGGAACCTTGCTGTGAATATGTAGCCTTTGATAAAGAAATGTGTGGCAGGAAAGGTCCAGATGTGCAGACATGCCAAGAGGCAGGCTCTTGAGCAGAACAAACCAAGCCCCCTAAGAAAGGGGCAGCGGGGAGAACGTGTGCGTGCCTGCAAGCGTGTACACACATGCAGCAGAGATTTATATCCAACTTAAGTATTATCTGTGAAACAGCTTAGGGCTCCAGCAGTTACCCAGCTCTGTTCCTTGGCTGGCAGGCAGTGTCCCTCTGCAGTGAGGGCAAGCCAGCTGACATGGCAATTGGATCTCTTGACTCATGTTTCTTGCCCAGAAGTAAGATATCTTCTCCCTTCTATTACCTCCATGCTCTCTTTTCCTGAGCATACAAAAGTAATTCATGGACCATAGGATGGATTTGACCTTTGATTTGTGAAAGAGCAAAATTCTCCACCCCACCCTCCCATAAAATTGCTACCTTGGACATTGGTTAAGGACTGAAGGTAAATCAGCTGCTTTAGAAAGAAATCAGTAATAAGCTCACTCCTTTTCATCTTCAGTACTGTAAAAATGAAACCCAAACAAGCACAGAAATATCCATAGGTTTCCTTAATCTCTTTATAAAGGATCTTCAGTCGTATTAGGAGCTCATAGTAGCAATTCAAAAGCTAAATATAAAAGCAGCTTTTTGAAGTACTTATAAAGTCAGTAAGAGGCTTTTTATTTTTAGCATATTTTCCTGTGAGATACAGATAATGAATGTAGAAAGCATCCAAACCCAAAATGAGATACGCAGAAGAGATCCCACGATCTGCACCAGGAGTGCTACAGAATCAGCATGGAGAGAGCAATGTTCTGACAACACCATCTGCTCATTTGTGCTGTTTTTTCCTATTACCAGCTCTCTTAATGTCTCATGCATGATTTTCTGGGGAAGTCAGGAGGAGTGTATGATTTATTTTGACATTAATATTTACCAGGCTGGTGTATGCTTAAAGTAGCCAAGATGCTGAGAATGTTTGCTCGTTTAAAAAGCCATTGAAATGGTTTTTCTTTTTCTTTGGAGACATTAACAAGTTATTTTGTCACTTCACTGTTACGTAAAAGTCATATCCCATTCGCATGACATTAATTTAGGTAAATACCACAATTTTGCTCTTACTGGAGCTGTAGACTGAAAGAAAAATTACTTTGGTTTACAAAAAGCTTTCTGGCATTTTACATTGGTCACTAAAGAACAGTGAAACAAAGTTTCAGGCTGTGAAACTTGAAGTTCTTTATATTAGCAGTTTAGTGGGAAATTGAAATGCAAGATACTCCTGAAAAACTCATGCTGGACACTGAAAATGTTATGTTTGATTGCTCCTTCGTGAAACCTGAAAAAGATATTTCATTTGCATTTATTAACATTTAACAATTGTCTTGCAGATTCTGGATAAGTAGCATTCCTGACATGTAGGAGTTTTTTAGAGTTTTGAAGCAAGTCTTACAAATAATAAGGTTTGTGTACTCTGCTGAAATACAGGAAAAGTGTGCACAGTCTGTGCATTTCAGATCTGTTGCATGACTGTATTACACTATGGATTGATAATCTTTTCATCCAGAAATGGATTACAGAGCTGACAGATTTCTTAAAATAACCATTATGGATGTGAATCATACTGACAAAAGCAAAGAAATCCCATTCAGAAAAGACATCTTGCCTCAGCCAAACATTCTCATGAATGTGGATGACTATATATGATTTATATACAAAGGATTTTTTAAATTGCTAGGCATAGAAGCCTAAAATTTCATTTTTTCTCATTAACAAAAAGATGACCAAAGTTACATACCAGTGGTATTGATGCTATGCATGTACCAGAGAGGTTGCTCTTAAATAGCTCTGTGTTCCAAGATGGGGTCGTGTATTGTCCCTTAAGTAGGGACACTGATATGCCAGAGATGCACTCACAAGCATGAGGGTGCAGAGGATTACATTATTTTTCACAGCAATTACTTTTCCTAATGTTTAAAGGGCAGAGGCAAAAATGAAAGAGCTGTAGTACGCTGGAATGCAGCTTCTGTTGGTTAGTTAAATTAACCCTGATGCCACCTCTTTTTTTTTAAGTTTTGAGATTTTTTTTTTAATTGATGTAGATATTTAGTAATACATTAGAATAATCTATTCAAGAGACAATATCTTTAGTGTTTAAAACCTTTGGAAAAATTCATGCATTAGGAATGCATATGTGCTGTAAAACTAACTCTGCACCTTTTGTTTTTTCAGGAGTTACTACAAGAACTTCTGAAAGAATTTGTGACAATGTATAGTCTTAACTGCTGCAGTCTCAGAGCCCTTTTTCTATTGCTGCTCTGTAGGTAAGAAGTATTTGCTAAAAATATTATTTCTTCAATATATTATTATATCAGTTGGTTTATAGTCAACTTACTTTACAATTAGAGACGTAGCTGACAAAGTAACAAAGTAAAATCTTGGCATTTGAATCTTGCCTCTTACAAAAATTAAAGAACCTGGGTATTGACAGAAACACAGGACTGAGCTTCATGAATCTCAGCTGCCTTGATTAACAGATTTTTTTTTTAATTGGAAAGATTGATGAGGAGCAAAAGAATGGAATTTATGAGGCATATGAACCCTCAAATAAAGGATTACTGGGTAACAAAGTGAGTATTGTATCAGGTTTGCTTAACAAATTCAGATGGGCACACAGACCTTGCCTGGAGCATAGTGCCTTGCCCTAGGACAGAAGCTCACAGTCAACCTAGATTTACTACAAGCTTGAGATAGTAAAATCATCACTGTGCACTAAAAGGAGAGTATCTTAAAAAGAAATATCTATTTTTAAAACTGTTTTTTTTATTCTCTTTTATGAAATTGTAAAGTCTTTAGGAAATTTGAGTTGCCTTATGCTGGAAAGTGAAAATTATCCCCTCTGGCTACACATAGCACTTCTAACAGTACAGCTGCCATGACAGAAAAATATAGAAATGGAGCACTTAAAATATATTCCTTCCATAAAAAGGGGCAAAAATATTCTTTAAGTAATTCCAATAAGAAAATGTAAGCATGGACAGGTTAAACATTCTCATCACTACTTTCATCAGAAGTATTTAAAGTTTGTGAGCCAATTCTTTATCTAGAACTGCCTAACCTACTTCATCTCACAGTAGATTCTTCAGGGTAAGATTCTGTCTGAGCTTTAACTCAGGTGGGTGTGCAAACACTCATTTAGATAAAGCTTTCTCTTAGTAGTGTGAAAAGGTGGAACAATCCCCAAAAACTAAGTTTAAAGCATCAACTTCCCCCACCTTCTCCATTCCTATAGAGGGGTCTTTGTGCAAAACATGCACTTGCTCTAATTCCACCTTCTTCCCTCATCAGCTGTGACTTGCCATGCTACAATGAGTGGGTGACTCATGGCTTAGCCATAATAAAACACTGCTAAGAGACCAACAATTTCAGAAGCACCTAAATTAAAAGGAGGCAAAATTCCCCAGGAGCTCAGCCTGTGGCACACATTTCATTAGTATCAGTCAGGCTTTGTGAATCCTCCTACAGCTTCATGTGGCTGTGAGTGTGCAGAAGCACAGGGGGCTCATTCCTGAGTTCATCCATGGGGGTAAGGGCACACACAGTGCCTGTGAGAGTGCCTGGGTACAAGGGCACAGCATGGAGCTGCTGTGTCTGCTGTACCCAAATCCAGACACAGCTCTGGCCTGGGTTTATCTCACACACAAGAAGATGCTTGGGTTCAAAAATGCATTTTTCCAGTGCACAGATCAGGAGGGGTTTGTGAAAGTGCTGTTTAGGACAAAAACTATCCTGCTTGGCACTGAAACAGAGAAATATTTCTAAACAAAACCCAAGGGCTGAGGTGCACCCAAAGCAAGGGCCATGGTTTTTTGCCAAGTGGTCCCTTAGATATTCCACTTGGAAAAGCTCTGCCTAACATGTGAAGAGAGTTTCTTTTACTGAATAATTTACAGTCAGTAATGGTACAGGGTTGTTTTTTCCCTTTCTATCTCTCACTGCCTGAATGACACTTCTTCACTTAACATTAAATTACATTACAATCACAACATGGCCCCCTGGATGACTTCTTTCCCTTTTTTTTTTAAGTAGTAATGAAAAATTGAGGCAAACTGACAATTTTCAGGAATCAGCTTAAATGAATGAATGCTATTTGGTCTGAAGAAGGGTTCCCATTTGTTTCAGATAGGGTGTTTTTAACATAAAGAATGCTAGCCTAGGTTTATGGAGTCAGAATTCTATGAAATGTTTTTTTTTTTTTTTTTTTTTTTTTTTTTTTTTTTTTGTTTTTTTTTTTTTTTGTTTTTTTTTTCTGAGCTCAAGAGTATTTATGGTATTTCACTGTTTGTTCTTGTGCCTGGTAACATGATGCTAATTTCAACCTCACCATTTAACCAAAAAAAAGAATGGTGACAGTACTGTCCATTTCAAAGCAGAGAATTAATCGGTGATGTGGATTTTGCTACAGTTTATCTGCAAAGACCATAAACCTCCATATCATTGAGCAAAGGTATGAAACCAGAAATAACAACTTTATTTGCATCTGTAAGCCCTTTGCCTGTCAGTGAATTGCCTGCAAAAAAGCTTTTTAAATTCTTTTTTTCCTGGGGGAAGTGTTTCAAAAGCTTGTTCAAACTGTATCTGGCATTTTGTTTATCTTCTTGCAGTTCTAAGGTGTTTCTGTCTCTTTCATGCTTTCATGAAACATATCTTCTGACAAAAAATAGCCAGAGAAAATATTCTCATACATGTGTCTAGACTGTACTTATGCCTAAAAAAATGATATATACTACTGTTTAGGGCAAATGTTCCTTTTTCCCCTTCCAGTTACCCCATTCTGTTAAGACACTAACTTGAAAGTACCTTAAATAACAAACAGTTGTTGTACCTTTCAAGTTTAGTGAAACTCATGAAAATTGTCAGTTTTTGAGCTCAAGAATGACTTAGAAAAATAAATAAATAAAAATCTGCTTTTATAAAAACAACCAGAGGGCATTGAACCTGATGAGTTAAAGCATTTATTATGCATTGACAGCCCAGAACAGGCAGATATTCTCAGCTGAAAAATAATTATATGCTCAGGTTTTTTTTCTGTAAAAGCCTGTTCACACCTCACTTGCTGGAACACCTGTTGCAAGGCAATTCCAGACTCAAATGCATGCCAAGGCATTTCACATACGTTAAGAAAATTGAGGAACTTAAACAGCTTCCCTTAACTATGAAACATAAATACAGCAACACAAATATTGGTTAAAGGAGAAGCTTAGGTGCAGTGATGAGAAGATGCAGATAGAGGAGTGGAATGAGTCTCAGATTTTTCCTTTGTGAGCGTGTGCAGCTGTGAGCTCACCGTGCCCGAGCTGGGAATGGAGCACGTGGATCAAACAGCGCTGTCAAGGAACAGGGCACCATCCCTTAGAACACAGAAACCCCAAACTGCTTAGGGCGCAGAACCTCTGTAGGTTCCTCCTCTCTCTCTCATCACTGACAACCTGCCTCTGAGTGTCCCAAAGTCAGCAGGTTGGTAACAGCTCACACTCACATTTAGGAGGCCTCAGGTTCCTTTCACTTGCTGGCTTGCTGTGCTAGGACTTCTCTAGGGTTTTATGGCCAAACTGCACACAGGCGACCATGCCTCTTCAATTCACAGCCCCAATTACAGCACAACAGCTTTCCCAGGCTTACCTAGACATAAATCTCAAAAGACCAGTGATGCGAGTCTACACATCATGTGTTAATGAGGAAAATTATGAATTATCACAGGTCATTTAAGGGAAGGACTTCCATAAAAGTTTTAAAGATATATTTTGGAAAATAGAGTTAATGATAATGAACCAGACCACTCTGCAATTGCAGATTGATTGGCAGAATAATGATATACCCTAACAGTAGAAAAGAAACAAGTTTTCCTTTAACATTTCACAACGTGTAAAACTTATTCAAGAACAATCCAGTAAAGCTGTGAAATTAAGCTCATGCAGCTCACTGAACACTTAGCTAAAATTTATATGTAAATTACAAAAGGAGAGATATCTATTCCAAGAACAGTATTTAAGAAATTAATTACAGTCAAATGCATTTCCAATTTTAACACTTCTGTGCAATATAGAACTGGCCTTCTTATTTATAGTCACATCTCAATTTAACTGTTGTTAATGACTGTTTGTTTCTTTAGGAAAAACTTACAGGAGAAACTTCCCTTATTTCAATGCTGGCATTACTCAAGGGTATACTTCAGTAACAACATCATTCTTTGGCAATATAGAAATAAAAAACAGGGAAAAAATAAAGGAAAAAAATGAGAACATTTAAATAGTTAAGATATTTGTGTTATAAGGCAGCTAATGAAAAACAGCTATTTCTGTGGCAATAGGATCTGGTGAATAAAAAATTATACAGCAATAGCAGCTTTTCAAGCCAGTGGACTCCAAGTTTAAAACCACAGTGTGATTTGGCCACGTGCACTCAGTGAGATCATCTTGGCATGTAAGCTTTTCCAGTTTAAGATGCTGGATTATTCCTGGTGTCTCAGTGTCCTGACAAAACAGCTCAAGCTTTCTCGGAAACAGCAAAATTAAAATGAAAATATCAAGCTTTGGAAAGCTCCAAGAGACCCAGAAATACAATGCAGAAGAGAAAGCAGAGTTTTCAGGAGCAGCTCCAGAAAGAACCAACACTAAGAAATTCAGTGAAGATTTAGCACTATAAGGGAAGACCACAAAACACTGGTAGCCCCTTACCTAATGGTCTATGCTTAGATTCTTCTCTCTAGGAGCAAATCACTACAGCTCCTGCACCTCCTGTTGGGAAGCTAGTCATTTTTAGTGGCCAGTAATTCCCAGAGCAAGGATTAAAATCCCCAGACCCTTCTCCTGGTGTTTATATAGGTGTCTGTTCTCCATCAGCAGAGACAGTGCCTCTGCCAGCTGGGCTCACTAAGCAATTAATTGTTTGGTTCTCACCTTCATAATTCATACCCCACCTTTCTCAAATCATTGGGAACAAGTAGCTGCTGCCATCTGTGCTGTAATTTCTGAAGGGCACACCCTGCTCAGGGTCTGGGGGTGCTCACCTTTGGGGTTAGGCAGAAAGGGTTTGTAATTGTTTATATATCACTTTTATGGATTGTATTTGTAGCTGTTTCTGAGCAGAGGAAATACTTGAATTCTCATTGTGCTTTACTGATTTTGCTCAACAGGATTATTTCTGTAGCCTGTTTAAAAATTGTGTTGTGAAAGCAGGATTTTAAGTGTTTTTATGCACTAGTCTCTGAGGCTGGTTTCTGTCTCTGAGACCTAAATATAATGTATTTCATTATGTAAAAAGAAGCTTTATTTTAAATGATGAAATAAACAACCAGCATCCCTTCCACATTCCCAGATTATAACCATAATGCCTTGTTTACAGATAAAGTATTAAAGAAGATTGTTTCTCAGATGGAATGTTAAGAAATAATAGAATTTAAGGCATAAAAAGAAATAGACTTAGACTTTAAGGTATAAAAAGAAAGAATGAACTCTAAGGTACAAAAGAGATTTTTTTCCAATAAGAGACAAATACAGATTATAAAACCTGATATTTTTTTAATTTCTTTTTTTATTATGCCCTTTTAAAATATCCTCATTTTCAATTCCTTTTAGGTCCATGCAAATTCCTGAAGCTGAAGGAAAAAGTGAAATTCTACCTCCAACAATACAAAAAATCATAAAAGGGTACAACAAGTATCTACGTCCATTTTTTGATAGTAAGTAGAAAAGCTCTTTCAATAAGACTGAGTCATAACATAATGGGGTGTCTAAAATTCAGCAGTGAGACTAAATGGGTTTTTCTACTTTTTTCCTCTGATATCTGCCAGCCACTGATCTGATTATATATGTTCTGTGATATAATAAGATGGAGTTTAATAGCTTTTGTGGCCCAAGGTGAAACTTGTATTTTCCAAGTATTTGCAAGCTGAACTTCCAGACTGTTAGAAAATTTGACTATCATTGTATGTGTGTCTTCAAGAAATATGCTGTAACATCTTACCTATTTAAAAGCATAATTTCCTCTAATTTCCTAAATAATAGCTATAAAAAGCTTTGATTAAAGATTTGAAAGCTTTATATATCAAGCTGTTCATAACAGCACAGGCAAATCTTGTTACTATGCAAAGTACTATATGCCTCAGCATATAGTACAGATTGCAAGAGAATTATTTAATAAATGATTCATGCCTCAGGTCTTAAAGGTCACTGAACAGATTTACTGAAAATTGTGGGGGGAAAATGAATTGAAAAGGGAAAATGAATAAAAAATGTCAGTTCCCTGCATCAGAAACCAATGGTCACCAGATTGGAAGAGCCACAAAATCTACTGCATCAAGGCTGATTTTTCTGCCCTGCAGTGCAGTCAGACACCTGAAATCTCAGTGAAAAACCTTCTTATTTGAGTCAGGCTATTGGGTGTATCAGAAGTACTGAGGAGCTTGAAGTGGTGTGAAGAACTTGTCCTGGAGAAAGTGCAGAACACTGAAGAAGAAAATATTCTGAATGTTGAAAAGAGGCTCAGCACCGTGTGTCTGTCAGGAAATAAACTTATAGTGTGAATTATAGACCTTAAGCTGGATGTTTGGAAATGCTAGAGGTGTGAGTGCAAATGAAATATTTTATATCCCTTTGTATCCTACTTAAAAATTGATTGACTAATGAGTTTCTAAGACCCTACTGTTACCTCTTGCCATCCAAATACCTGGTTCAGTATGGATGCTCCACATCATGTGCTGTTTCTGGATCCATTTATAATAATTTTAAGATATACCTGTATTTTAGGTTGAAGAAAAAGAGGAAAACTATTTCATAGTTTTTTTAAATTGTAATTATCTTAGCTGATGATAAAACTGCTATAAAATATTTAATGCTCTAAGGAGACTGACAGCAAAATAAAAGTAACTTTAATAAATAAACTAACTCTTCCTCATTGGAGATGATGCATAATGTAAAATAACTGTGTTCAGTGGCCATTAATATATTTTATTCATTACCTCATGATAGTACTAGAGATATGTTGGCACTGCCATGATGAGTGTGCTTGGGTAGACAGCAGAGTCTCATTTCAAAATCTTGTAATGGCAATTAAGACCTACCATAAAGCATATTTGAGTTACAAATCTCCCCTTTCTCCATCTTTGCCTCAGCTGTTGTATTGCAGCAAGGCTGTAGCTGTAGTTATTTTTTTGTCTGGGTGTTTTGTTCAGAGGGATGCCAAGGGCTCTCTGGGTGTGCCCAGAAATCCCGGAGGAGCTCGGGCACAGATTGAGTCTGTCACACAGAGCCAGTCTCACACCTCCAGACAGTGCCAGCATCTCTGCCAATGCTCACTGCAGCTCAGGCATGCAAACTCTGCCTCAGAAACCTCTGATGGATCCTTATTAGCTCCATATAATAAGGATGAAGGAATGAGATGACACTCTGAAAAAAATACATTTTATTGATGCTGCTTCTAAACGCAGGGTTGATGGTTTTGTGAGAAATTACTTTCTTTGTAGGAATAATTTGAGCTAGGATGACTCAGGCAATACTTCTCTTTATTTTTGAACCTGTAGCTTTTTGTGAGATCATTGAGGATCACTTTCCCTGTCACAGAGGAAGGTGTGCATGGGCTGGGGAGTGGTATCAGCCTGGTCCTGACCCCCCTCTGTTTCTGGCAGGGTGGGCCACACTTTGCCTGAGGGTCAGGCCCAGGAGAGGCTATTGCTCTTCTCAGAAGCAGAGCTAGCAAACCATCTAAATTCTCAGCTTAACAAACCTGAGGAATTTATTTATCTCTGTGACCTCAGCTATGCTAGCCTTGTTCCATGTGATATTTTCCTGGTTTATTTGGTGGTTTTTGCCTGCAGCTGGTGTACCTTGTGTCTGTTCTTGGTAACTGGCTTTACTCAAGTGGCACTGAGCTTCTTAATATTTAGCAAAATAGGGTTTTAGTCCTGAAAAGAAAGTTAGGTACAAGCAAATGTTCATAAAATGACAGTTCCTTTCTCCCAAAGCCAGAAAAACCAGAAATATTTACTAGATAAGTAAAATTTATGGCAGCTCATAATTTTTTTAGTTTAATGAGCCCCCCATTTGCATATTAATTTGTGTTTGGTCTTTGTGCTAGGACTGGCAGATGACTGGAAATGTCCCAACCACATACCCCAGCTCGGGTAGTGCCATTAACAAGGGGAATATGAAGATCTTTTTCATTTGAGTCTAATGACTGCATAGCAACATAAAAACTGTCTTCTCCTTTCCTTGCATGGAGTGAATCTCCCGATTTCCTAGACTTTAATACTTGGTTTATCTCACCTTACTTTGGCCATCTCCTCCTGCACAGTGACCCCTCCAGACCCTGGCAGCACAAACGTTGCCATTTTCTGTGTAACGCAGACTGTCCTTCCCATCTCCGAGCACTGAAATTGGGTGCCCAAAGTTGGGTTAGTTGAAGGCAGCCTTAGTGTGTCAGAGGCCTGCAGAGAGCTAAAACTGGCTGAGTGTTCTGTGTTTGTCCATGGTGGGTGACATGTACCAGCTGCCACATTGTGAGGGTGCTTCAGACGCTGCTGGCACAGAGGAATCTCAGCTGGACTGGTTATTTAGCTCAGCCCTCCTCTGAATGTTGCTATTAAGAATGTTCTGTTTCCTTATCTATAGCACTTCAGTGTTCCTCTTTGAGTTGGTTCATCAGGCAAGTCTTTATAAATTAAGCAGATAGGTGCAATTACTAATTAAAAACCCCCAAACCTCTGATCTGGAATGATTTTAGCCATTCAGACCGGAATATGAAATGCTCCTATACTAATGTTAGTAGATATTACTCCTCAATATAATAATATCTATCCTACCCTTAAAGATAAATATGGAATACTTCTATAGAAAAGCTGGCATAAGGGATTTAAAAATCAACAGTTATTTCCCTTAAATGTGCTACCTAACCCTGCTACTTTATCTCAGCAATACAAGTTGATCCACCTCAGGTTTTCTGCTGGAATCATGTAGATCAATTTTATAACTTTATGTGCTGTGCCAAACTCTCTGAATTAATGAGCAATTCCTGCAGACTTCAGTGAGCCTTGGATTAGGTTCACAGGGTTGTTAAGGGATGCATAAAATCTTGTAAATAATTTTATACAAATAGATTTTGTTCTGTGATTGAACGTGATAATTTAAGTGTTCTAATTAAAAAGAGAGATACTAGGAAAAGGTCACAGTTAAGTATATTTGAATATGGAAGCTGCTTTCAAGTGGTACAGAAAAGTGTCATGCTTAAATCAGTTATTCTAAATCACATTTAAAAGATTATTTTCCTTCACTTCATAATGAGTAATACATCTCATAGACAAGTTTTAAATTAAAGCAAATAAAGTTTTTGGGTCCAACCTTCTGTCTAAGACCTGTCATCATGGGTTTCTTCCCTCAAATGTTGTTTATATTAAGTTCTATAAATGTAATTAGATGAAGGTATTTTAGTCTTCAGAAGCGTACAAATGAGACATCAGAATGTTAGCTGTGTCTAACACCCTTCAGTCTAGTGAGGCAAACTCTCAGGGTACATGAGAAAGAAACACCAAATAAATATCATCTAAAGACTATTTTAAGTCCTAGCTAGCCAACATCTAATCCTTTAGAGAAAAAGCAAAAAGCCCAGAATATGTAAACTTCAGCATACACATGGTAATGGAGATTTTCCTTCCTTTCCACAAGACACACAAAGATCATCTGATTGCCACCCAACCCAGGTTCCTGCATGCAGGACAGTTTGGGTTTTGGTTTTTGGCAGGGTTCTCCCCTGCCTCTCCAACCCCTCCAATGACTTAGCTCCAGAGACTCTAAATTATAAATGGTGCTTATGTTCAGATAGTAAAAGATCAATTTATTTGAAGTTTCCTGTTGTCTACAGCTTCCATAAACTGGGATTTTACTCCACTTTGCTAAACAATGTGCACAACTAACTACTGCATGTATTTTGTGACATTGGACAAGTCACCTTTCTGACTTCTCTTTGAGGAGCTGAGTAAACAGTGTTCCTTGATTTTTATGTTACAAGATTTGATATTAAACTTCCAGATTATTTTTGTATTTTGGAATATTTTTTCACTGTGGCTGCTGTTTGTGCATTTTATTCAAATGTGGAAAATGAATCTTGTCACAGCCATAACAGTCTTGCCAGTACAGAATAGATTGCAAGATAACTTAATTCTGTGCATTACTCCCCTTTGTAGTAATGCTGCTGCCAAAGCATAAGATGGAAAGAGCATGTTAAAATGATTATCTGTGACAGCCTCTAAATCCTTCTCAAAGGCACTGCTTGCCAAGATGGTTTCCTGTCCTGTGTGTGCTGCCTGTCTTATTTGTCCCCACATTAATTGCTTGCATTTGGCTGTATGGAAACACGGGGGTTTTGACAAATGATTTAACAAGCTGTTGTTAACATGGTCCCCACCAATTTTTGTCTTGTCCACAAACTGTACCAGCAAAGCAACGTCAACGTCTAAAAGTTATTGATGTAAACAAACAGGATTGAAATTGATTTGTGCTAGAAATGGGTCTGTCTTCTCATGCCTTCAAATCAAGAATTGCAGTTGAGATCTGTCAGAAGGTCTGTCCACTTTCTTCATGTAACTATTTGTCAAGAAAAATGTCTTGTGGCGGGAAGTTAAATGCACTGAAAAAAAAAAATAAAATCTAAGCATTATATAAGAATTCTGCTATACTCCAAAGTAAAGCTGGCAGTCAGAGGGACAAAATGAGTTTTCTAGGAAGCTATTAGAGTTATTCTAGTATTCTTCTAATTTTCTGTTTACTTGCAATATTTTATCCAGTTTTGCTGGAAAGAAGAGACATTCTTCCAAGAAGCCTTTTGAGGCCTTTGTGAATGTCAGGATTGTTTTGAGTTTCCTTAAACTAAGTGAAAAAGGGCTCATGCTAATGGCTCAGCACTGGAAGTTTTTGATAGTGCTGATCCATTGCAGTAATGGGTACACATGTGCCACAGTGATAGTTTATTTTGCTGCTACAGACCAGGATCATTGCAGTGAGTGATCCAAACTTAATTTTTAGGTATTCTGTCTGCCACTCTTCTGGCTGCTTTCCCATTTGGGATCACTATGAATATCTATAGAGGGCACAGAGGAACAGTTTACATAAATTGCAGGAAAATGGAAAGGTGTGCTGCTTGGGCTGCACAGGCAGTGCTGTAACAAGGCACTCCCTTTGGCCATGCTCTGCCATGCTTTGAAGATTCCCTTCAATAATGCAGGACACAGTGACTTCAGTTTTCTTCTGAAGATCGGGAGATTTCTTCTGATGTTGTCATTATACATAGAACTTCTGCCAAACATATGGAAATGTAGGAACTGACTGCCTCATCTGGTTTGCTGCCCAGTTTTTGACACTGTCAACAGGAGACCTTCAGAGGAAGTTCAGAGGAAGCCCTGGTGAATAATTACAAGCAGACTCATTTCGTTATTAGTACTTTACAATTTATGGTGCCTTACTAAACAAACATTTATCCTCACATGAAAGAAGAAATCAGCATTTAACTATTAGTGTTGTTCTGATTTAATTAACTGCTGGAGCAAAGTTGTTCTCAGCATCTTGTATTGTGTTAATAAAGATCCTTTCCATAATTTGTTTTCCAACTCCTCCCATACAGCACTGTGCTGGATCTGGGATGATGCAATTTTCTGCTGGGTTTTTTTGGGTGCTGGGCTGGGCAGGCTGGGTGTACCTGGGCAGTGAGAGCTGTTGGTTGGGGTGAGTGGAGCAGGATGGTTTTGTCCCGACTGTGCTGGCACTCCTTGGCACTTGAGCCCCAGGGCAGGTCTGTGTTCTGCCAGTTTGAGCTTGAAGTGCATCTCAACCTGAGCGAGATGTCCTGTGGTGCTTGGGAGTCAACAATGCTGCAGTGCTGTTGTGGTACTCAGTAATATTTTGAAAAATACTTCAGCAGGAAAGAAAAAAAAATCTACAAAGTCCTGTTTGTCTGATTCCAGAGAAATTACCACCTGCTTAATTTCACTAATCTTTTTGGAAAGTCAGCTTTTCCCCTCACATGTGTAACAACCTGGCACTGATGGTACTGAAGTGCTGCTAATGGACATTTTCCCTAATCTGTATCACCTTACTGGGCAAGAATCAGGTGATAATAATTCATGATATAATAGAAAGAGTCTGATTATTTCCAGTCATCATTCCTGCAAAATCATCTGAACACTGCACTGTCCTCTCCTTGGGATGGTCCATCCTTGAACATGTGCCTTGCTGGGTGGTGTTCTCCCAAATGATCATCTGATAGTTGGCAAGAATATGCTCTGTCACATAATAGTTGTCATAATATTCCCAGTCACACATGGGAATCTCTATGAAGACATGAAAAACCCCAAAATAGGGATTATAAATCATGTTATTTTAAAATTTAATGATTTTTGAGGGTCTGACATATCTTTTGAGGTTGGCAATATTGTACCTGCCATTATGATATAGTACAATGGGGTGTACTATATGGGTGTAGTATATAGTACAATGGGTGTAAGTATAAGTATTAATTGTTGTATCCCAGGCAATTGGGATGAATTTCTTAGGGGTTGAGCTTTTAATCCTGGGGGGAGAAAAAATGAATTTATTAATGGAGTATCAAAACATGAAAAGAGTGGGAAGAAACAGAAGAACAAGCTTCAGTGATCTGAGAGGTTTTCAGTCAATTTTGTTTCAAAGTTAACCTCCAAAGTCTTTTTCCAATATATGAACAATAGTTTCTAAACCCTATGTATAATTTAATAGTATACATGCACATTAAAAAGTAATAAACATGCATATTAGCAGCAGGGCATCCTGCAAACCTGCAGTCCTGTTTTAAGCTGGAGCTTTATATTTAAACTTTCAATCGAGTCCAGAACAAAGGACTCACAGATTTTTTTTCAGGAGTGACAGATGTGTAATGATTTTAACACATGCATTAAAACCAGAAAATATTTTGGAAAAAAAAATACTAATAAACTGACATGTCTTAGAATGACACATTTTTTTCTTTAGTGTTATTCAGGAGGGTGGAGTTGGACTCCATGTTCCTCTGGATGCAATTTGGGAAATTTCTACAAAATGTATTGCAAGGAGCCAAGGAGGGCTTTCAGTGTTTTGCCTGTGAGATAAGGGCACTACCAGCTGCAGAGATCTTACCTAAAGTATTTCTGCATTTCTCGGTGCTGTGTTCTTTTCTTCTCAATTGCTTGGAAAGATGCACTGATTTAATAATGATTTATTTGTACAAGCACTCTGTTAATTATTCTGCACATATTCCACCAGGAATAATGTTGTGTTTTCATCAAAGCTCTGCAAAAATTCTGCATTTTAAAATGTACAGTTGGTGATCTTCCCTCCAACAGTGTGAAATGCACATTCAGGAGGAAATGGGAATCGGAGCATACTGACATTACAATAACAGCTACTTAGATAAGGTGTTTAACTACACTGAATGGGCCTTCAGCTTATGAAAAGTTTTTCTTTATAAATGTAATGTTTGAATCACAAGTTTCCTGCTAGTGGTCAAAGGCAAGATCTTAAATTGCAATGATACAATATATACCATAAATTCTTAAATGGAAGTTACTCAGCTGTGCCATCTGGATATTAACCACGTGACATTGCCAGGTGAAACTTCTTACTTCACCCACATTTGATGGACCAGATGTTGCAAGAAGAATTCTTGTACTGGAAGAATTCTTTCTGCTCCTCTGCACCTCAGAGAGTGTGAGGTACCATGGGGATTGTGCCTTCCACACCTTATTGAGTAACGTTTTCCCCAGCACGTTTTTTTTTTTCTGGGGGAAAAAATCATATAAACCAGGAAGTGTTTAAGAAATAAAGCCTAATTCTGAAAACCAAAATAGTTTTAGCTGAGAAGTATTAAAATTCTTGCATAATCTGTGTTTGAGGAATGTTTAAGATAGCTTCTAAGATTTTAGGAAAAAAATTGGAAAGATGTTGTAGGCAGTTCTCATGAACTCTGAATATTAAAGAATTATGAGCTACATTCCCACTTCCTCTTTTTTTTTGCAGATGGTCCTGTGTCAGTGGGAATGAGTATGGATATTGCAAGCATTGATACAATATCAGAAATAAATATGGTAAAGTAGTTTTTGCAGTCTTTTTTTTTTGCTTGTTGATAAGCTGATGTGCTTACAGCTGCTGGCAATACAACTTTGGGCTTGTCTCCTTGTGAAGACAGTGTGGGTTAGGAGGTGGAATTCTCTTTTTCACGACACATAGTGTTTATAACACTATAATAAGCATAGAAATGCAGCTTGAATCCCACCTCTCACAGATACAAACAGAAAGCTGCTACTGAGTATTAATCTTAATGAGCAGCATGTGGATCTGTTCTTATTTTCCAGCTGAAATGTCTAAATCGTTATGCATTTCATAAAAATGAAGATGTATTTATGTGCCTTTGAAGCCACTCTCCCTATGATTAGATACAGCTGAACTCAGGCTGTTTTTCTCTTCTATTGTTGCTGTCACACATTAATTTATTCCAGCTGTGTTTCATTTAATTTGTATCATTTGTTCTTGAACAAACTATGAAATAGAATGTACTTTTCTACTTAAAGATCTTCCATTGGTACACAGAAATAAAAAGAAAAAATAATTAATCAGATATTAAATATGAGTGTATTAGTAATTATTAGTTACTATTTAGAAAGAGGAAATAAGGTCAGAACTTCAGATAAATTTATAATATTGATAAAAACATACCATAAAATCGAAAGTTGTTTTAAAAGTGTTAAGAAATAATGTGATCTTAATATAGGACTGCAAGGCATATCTAAATTGAAGGGGAATTGGACTGAGTGCTGTGTTCAAGGTCTTGATAAATTTGGTACCACTCTTTCCTTTGTGATGCTAAAAGGAGAAATTTTGCTAAAAGATTCCTTTCTTGTTTCACTGATTATTTTTGTCTATATGAATTTATTCAACTTTTTGCCATGTGCTCTTAAAAAATTCTTTATTTATTAGCTTATGTGAACAAAATGAGATTTAGAACTACTTACTTAAATCATTCTAAAACTTGGAGGTTTACAGAGCCAGATTATCTGCTTACAAAGCTCTGATGACTTCAGCTGATTCATAGCCCTGACCAAGGCCAGCAGCTCTTACTGTAAATGACCATTAGAACAAAACCTACCAACCTCACATGGAGAATTTGGCAGAATTCAGCGCAGCTGCTCTTGGAGTGCCAGGCACATGGAGAATCACTGCTTGTGCCCAGCAGCTGCTTCCATATACTTCTGTAAGAGTGAATACAACACAGGCTCCCTTTCTGTGACAATTCTGATTTTCCCTTTCAGGACTACACAGCCACCATATTCCTCAGGCAGAGATGGACTGATGAGAGACTTTGTTTCGATGGCAATAAGAGCTTGAGCTTAGATGGTCGACTTGTGGAAATGCTTTGGGTACCAGATACCTTTATAGTTGATTCAAAAAAGTCTTTTCTTCATGATGTCACTGTTGAGAATCGTCTTATAAGGATATATCCTAATGGAACAGTCTTGTATGCTATAAGGTATGTAAATATCATCAGCCTTTATGATTGTGTCTACTTATGTTTTAAACTTCCCAGGTTCTGCTTAAGAAAATGGGTCTGTCTGTAAAAGTAGCGTCTTGTAGTTTTAAGAATACGTAATATTCTTGATCAATATGAATAAATTCTTAAATTTATCTTCCCTAAATAGACTCTTTTGCTTTCATGCAGGCTGAGCACAGGAATTGCATGTTGCCATTCCAGTTTGCAGTGAAGCCATCACAGGGGATAACAAACTGTGATGATGGACCTGCATGATTTATTGTGAATTACCCTTTGTAAAAGGTTTTGATAAATAGAACACAATCTTAAAATATATTGCAAATAACAAAGGAAAATGTGCATTCTAAGTGAGAAGGGAGCAAAGGGTGGCCTTTTTAGGGTGCCACTGAACTCAGCTGTTCTGCTGTGGTTTCTGTTTGGGATTGTATTACTCTAGTACATTAGATACCAGTAAATAATAGATTTTTTTTTCCTCACAATGGATATTAGGCTGAAAATATTATTTCAAGAAGGATACCAGGCATTTTTTATTTTTACTGATGAACATTTTTCTCCCATGAATTCTTAGAAAACTTTTGTTTCCCCCAAGGATCACCACAACTGTTTCATGCAGCATGGATCTGACTAAATATCCAATGGATAAGCAGACCTGTACTTTGCAACTGGAGAGCTGTAAGTCACTTCACCCTTATTGTTTTATACAATTAGAAAAATATCTGTGATCTATTTCTGCTAGATATTACCAGAGTGGCTGGAATTTTCCTAAAAGGCAAGGGACGTTATGTGGCCAGTCCCTGCTGAATTACAGTGGTGTCTGTGTGCAAAGATGTGTGCACATATGTGCACATGACCTCACTGAAAATAGCATGGCAGTGCTGAACTGCTGCAGTGCTAATTAATGAGTGAGCAAAATCCTGGGGGATTCTCACAGGCTTGGTTTTGCAGTGCATCCTGCAGTTACTGTCTTGGTCTTCAGAGGGAGTTCTGTGAGCAGGCATTTTCTAGCACAGATGAGATAGTTTTGGTTTTTTTCCCTTTCAGAGAGTATGTAATTTTTTCTCGTTGAGATAAAATTCCTTTAGGAAAGAAAGAAATCAGAATAAGGATTCTTTGTAAGGCATGTAGTTCATATTTAATAATTTGCCATTTTCAGATCTTGCTCTGACTTATTTTGTTGTCTCTTATGTCAGTGCCCTGGTAAAAAATGTGATCAATTGATGAATAAGAGTAAATATATATTTTCATTTTATCAATCAATCAATATCCTCATATTTTCCTTGAAATAGGTTCTCTAATACTTTGTAGGCATGGTTACTTTGCAAACACATAAACATGTAGTTTTTTAGTTAAATGTTTGCTGTTATTCATATGACAAGACTCTAGAAAATAATTTTTGCAGGGGATAACATAGAAGAATAACCAGCTCTGTAAGATGAAAATATATATTTAAAATATGTCTCAATACATGCTCAAAATCTTTTGGAAGGCTTTCCAGTACTTGTCAAGTTTTATTCTGTTTCTTTTCACAAGTGTGTGTTGTTCATCTCTTGTTGTTAATGACCAATCAGATTGCCACAAAGTTTCATTTTAGACAGAGACACAGGAAATTAACACAGACAGGAAATGAACCCAAAACCTGCTTCACATCCCTCTAGAACAAGCAGCTTTATGAGATCTGTTTAACAAACAGTGGTTTGAATTGTAATTGGGATTTGTCTTTATTTTCCTTTGGAAGAGCATATTGGTAAATCAATGTATATAGATTTAAATCAACATCACTGCCTAACGAGTCATTTAGTATTTTCTCTAGTTCCAGAATGAAATACATGTCCCACAGGAATTTACAATTTGTTTGACAGGATTAAAAAAATAAAAAGGAGAATTCCCCATATAATTAAAACCAAGCTTTTTTCAGATTGATTCCATCTGCTTTTTGAACAGCACACAAGTGTCTCCTGTCCAAGGGGAAAACCCAGTGCCACAACAAATGCTCCCATTACATTGGTGTTTAGTTTTGAGGAAAACAGATAGAAGCAACAAATACAAAAAGGAAAGAGTGTGCCTTGGGCTTTTCTCATCACTGCCCTGCATTCCTTTCTTTTGGGTAGGTTGGAAATGGGGTTTGCTTCCCCATGTGATAAGCTATGTTAATTTATAGATGAATAATGTGATCATCCTCCTGGCATACTGCTTGCCAAGACCATTGCCTGGGTTTAAGAATTGTGAATGCAGACATGCACACACATCTGCACAAACATTGATGCTTGTAAATAAAATGTAAAATCTACAGCAAATATTTGAACTGAAACACAGAGTAAGGCTTTTATTAAGTGATTATTAATACAAGGACAAATATGATATTATGGAGTAATGGCTTTATACCATAAAGCATCCCCAGTGACCTTTCCAACATTCTTTTCTGCTACTGCTTGTTAGTAACTTTAATTGATTTTTACTTTCTACAAAGCAAAACACATTTTGGCCAACATGTTATTCCATTTCCCCCCCTTATTGCAACACTTTGGAAGGTAATGCTGGCATTTGTTAGGAAACAGAGACTTGGCACTCTGAGTCTCTTATTATGAGTGCTGTGAGATTTGGGAGAGTGGAGGGATCCTGCCTTGGTTGGTGCTGCCAGGGGGGTTCCTGCTCTCTGCCCTGTGGCAGGGAACACCACCATTCATCCTTGCTGGGCTGGAGGGTTTGTCCTCACATTTCCCTCACACACACCCCCAGTCCAAATATATATTCAAGTCTTGGGCCCATGTCTGAAATTTTATTTATTTTTGAACTTGTCCTTTACCATTCATTCAGTGAAGAGCCATGTGAAGGCACTTAACTTGTGCTTGACAATCAGTGAAAATTAAAATTAGCAACAGAAAGGTAAAGAAACTAATTTGTATTAGGCATTATGAATGTTTAATCCCAAATTTACTATTCCTGTAGTTAACCCCATTGACATTAGCAGCTCATACTCTATCAACAATGTACAGGAATGAGACATTCTAGGCTTGAGGAATTAGCTAGGATAAAAACTCAGTGTCACATAAAGAGAATAGAGATTACTTGTAAAAAGCCAAAAAACATGGGCTTAAGGATTTTGTCTCTATAAACTTTTGAAATGTTTTATAATTACTAAAATATTAATCCCTTGAATAAAGAACAAATTTGCACAGAGGGAGCACTGTACTATTTAACTTTACCGAATATTGAGAAGGCTCTCTCAGTAAAAATTTGTCTTAAGAGTTTTGGAATTATTATACTCAAAGAATTTTCATAGGAAGGATCACCCAAACCTACTAATTGTTCCACTAATGGGAATATTTTGGAACAAAAGCAAAATAACCTCTGTTTCAAAATATGCTTGTTATCATTCATGTGGGCACCAAGAACTTCTCCTGTCTCACACAACTTGGAAGGCTGAATATCTTATGGAAACAAAAAGGAATTTACTGTGGTACTCTCTAGTTCTTTGGACTTTATTTAAATGTCTGTAGTTCATTTATACTGAAAGGAAGTAAAATGAATCCATGGCTGGAATCATGCATAAAACCTGGTTATATGATCCTCCTTGTTTTGACTAAGGACAATGCAATCATTTGTTTATAGAAAATGTTACTTCTATTTTGCATCTCAAAAATCTGGGAAATTTCCCAGAATGTGGTTTTAGGGAATTGAAAACTTAGCTTGGATGCATATGCTTTTGTGGGTTAGTCTTTTGACACAAAATTGTTTTGGCTTTCATCGTTATAAATGTGATAATGTGAGCAGAGATTCCAGGCCATGATACCATTTCATATAACTGCCAGTGATAGTGAAAATGAAATGTACATTTAAAGAATGAGCAGAGAAAAAATTTTCAGGTGAAATCGTCATTTAATAGATAATCAGCCCAGTGTTTCCTTACAATAAAATTTATGAACTCCTTTTTTTTTTCCCCTGCATGAGATGGCTGGATAAATCAGTTCTGTTTTGTCATTGCAAGAAAAAAACCCAATAACTTAAAAATATTAAAAGGGACTTTTGTTTTTGTTTTAATACATCTCTTTTTTTCTGTGATTCTAGAGCTTTGTTCTTTTTGCAGCATATACCCTTGTGCAATGTATTGCATTATTGTCTCACAGTAATTTACTTACAGTTGACTAAAGTCTAAAAATAATCATCAGCTCATGTTTCTGTTCCTAAGCTGAGCTATTAACTTGCACAATATAAATCTGTCAAATACAAGAATGATTGATCTAAGTAAGCTAAAGAAAAAAGATGTTCAAATGCTCCCTGTTAACATGTAAATTACATTAACATAATCTTGAATTAATCAAATGCACTAGTCTGTAAAGTGGCTGCCTTTTATATAAGGGGGAAAAGTTACAGAGGTATTTTGGCTATGATTGTGCTGCACATTGACAAGTGTGTGCAAAACACGGTTGCCTTCTGATAGATGATTCATCCAGCTCCTAATTACTGCCTGAAGGTTAAGAGGGAACCTCCTGGGGCCCCTGAAGCGTGCCATGCTGTTGAGCCTGCAGAAACACCGGCTCTAAGCTGGTGTCCTTGGCAAGCATCCGAGCTCCTCAGCCAAAACCTTGTCCCAAGTGGTGACTCAAGCTCAGGTTGGAGCACAGCACCAGCGAGCAGCAGCTGTGCTGCTCTCCCCATCCCTTCATCTCTGTGGGAATGAGGACCAATGCACTGCACTGAGAAACAGCATTTGGGATGCAACACACGGCACGTTTCATGTCCAGTCAAAGTGCTGGCAAGTGCAATAATTCATAAAAGCTCTATTTTCTTAGAGCCTAATAGCTTTTGCCTTTAGAATACCAGGTGGTACTAATCTATTTTATTAGTTTGTCATTTATACTGAAATACAAGATACATGTAAGGACCACCTCCAAAAACATCAGCTTTTAACTTACAAGACTTTGCATGGTGCTGCAAATTTTGTCATGAACAGGCATTACAATCTGCCAAAACCCATCATTGTTTATGTCTAATTGCACTTCCAGAAATAAGAAACAGCTGAACCATAAGTGTGCTCAACACAAATTAATTATTGTGCAAAATAAACACAATTGTTGGCTTGTGTCTCACTGCAGGGGGTTATAACATCAATGATGTCATGTTTTACTGGACCAGAGGAAATGATTCAGTTCGAGGTTTGGACACGCTCCAGCTGGCACAGTACACAGTTGAAGACCACTTTACTTCTGTATCTGAAGCTGTGTATGAGACAGGTAAAAACAGCCCTAAAACAATTTCTGGGTGCAGTTTGAACTATGGCTTTGGACACGGAGCAGCTTCAGGAACTGAGCAGACTGCTTTCTGTTAGGATGACAGTTTTCCATTCTTGAAACCTTAAATACTTTCCAAGTTACAAGCAGAGACCAAGCTAATATAAAGACTGAGCATTTTCTTGGAGGCCACACATTATCTAAAGAATTATAAACATGAATCTACTGCTCCTTGCATATGTCAGGGAGAGCTCTTGTGAAGGAAGAGGAGCATGCAATTGGTGATTTAAATTGAAGACAGACCAGGGACCTTGGGGTACGCAGCTCAGATCAGCCATTCTGGCTTTACAAGGCAAGTCAAAAGCCTCTATTCATCTGTGGAAATTCCAAGAATATGCTGTGCACTTTCACAGCTGCAGGACTTTGAGTTTCATGGCTACTGCTTGTAGGAGTTTCTGTGTTTGTGTGGCAGCTCCTGCCCAGCCTGGTGGGCAGCAGGAAGGAGATTGCCTGACCTGAGGTTCCTGTGCCCAGGGAAGGGTGAGGAGCCTTTCCCAGACCTGCTCCTCTGCCGAGCTTAGGAATCTGCTGTAGAAAGTTTCCTCTAACTGCAGGGCTTAACCTCAGGGAACAGTGTGCTCTTGATTATTTTCCAGAGACTTTGAAAGGGATTTCAGGGAGTTCAAGACCTGCCAAACCTTTTTGTTCTTTGAGTTACTCTCAGGTCCTTCATTGCTGCTCTTCACTGTGTACCCAGTTTCTCTTCTGCTCAAGTCAGCACACCCACACAAGGGTGTGATCTTTAAATCAAGACACACACATCCTTCAAAACTGCAGCTTCACCAGAGGACATGTTTCTAATTCTGAATCACAGAGATATACTTTCTCTGTTCTATTATTGGGTATTTCTGCTTTAATAACACAACACAGAGAAACTTGTGATCTAATTTCAGGTATTAATTCAGGGTAAAAAATTGAAGTTCTCTAAATGGATGTAAAAGTATAAATTAAATACCAGCAGGCTCGAGGATCACAGAATTGCTTGCTACTTATGTGAGTGACATCTGGTTGCCTTCCTCTTTACAGTTTCTGAGTAAGCAGCATCAGGTTCAATAAAAGAATAATCTTTTATTGCTGCTCTGCCCAGAAGGGTATTAGGACCTGTTCATCACACAGGAAAGGGGAAGAGGAAACCTGCTTAATTCCTATCACATTCTATCACAGAATCAGGAGTTTAAAGACAAAAAAATTTGGTTGTTTTGTTTGTTTGTTTTGGTTGGTTGGTTTTTAGTTTTGTTTGTTGTTTAACTAGATTGACTAAAACCTATTTCCAGTTAGAGTTGAAGAGGTATGATCAGATGAACTGTGCTCTTCTTCCAGTAAATGATGCTGTTTTCCTCTCTTTGTCTTGGCAGGAATCATATGTATGAAGTGAAAAGCCACTTTTTGTTTTAATTATATGTTTTAAGACACACCAATTAATTCAATTAAAATTTCTCACACCTGCTTGTTCCAGTTCTCCTATTCAAGACAGCCATGTTGTCAAGTGCTGTGCAGTGCTTTTAAAATTTAATCTCCGAATCCTCTTAATTTTCTACCGAGTCATTCTGAACCTGGTGCTATTTTCTACAGTTTTTTGGAAAGCAGTGCCTACTGTAGGCCATATTAAAAGAAAAAAGCAATCAGATTATGGAGCTGTGTAATCAGTTTTGAAATGAAAAATGATGTTTTGCATTTCCTCATTACCATTAATAGATATGAGAGTAGCTTATAAATAACAATAACATTATAAATAACAGCTGTTTATTACCACTACAATTCAAGGGGCTAAAGCTAAAGTTATGAGAGAAGAGCTGTGTGCAGTATTTCCTAGCACAGCAAAAAAAGCAATCAGGGTTTGATACTCTGTGAACATGACCAGGCAGTACAGCTGCTGTGCAAGTGAAATGTTGTACAGCAGTGCAAAACCCAAGTTCATGTACAGCCACTGACAGAGCCAAATTCAAAATGCAGTCAGCAAAATTCCTGCATAAGTAACTTCAGTAAATTTAAGAAAAGGACACTGAGGATTAATCTTGTTTGTAGAACAGCATGTATCACATAATAGTAATCACATTACTGTAATCACATAATAGTAAGTCACTTTGAATAATGTTAGCTAGATTTCTTGCTAGGGTTTGGTGTTGATTTTGCTTTGGTACAGAACAATTTCATTTTGGACATGGGTAATTTAATTGTTAGAACCATTTCCTACATGTCTTTAACTATAGTCCTCATTCTTTGTACACTGATAAACTCTTGGACTCCCAAACCATATTATCTGCATCATTTTAGCTGTCCAGCCAACACCAGCTGCATTCTCAGAGTAATAAATACTAATATAAAAAGCTTGCTTTTCTTACTGGAAAAACATAAAAGCAAAGAAGAACTGTTACAGTGTAGCTTTTTGTATAAATAATCATAGAAATAAAGCTGAAATACATTTTAAAAATTCATTTAATCTATTCTTGTGTCACAAGGCAAGGTCATCTATATCTGCAGCTACTTCCTGACAGATGTTTCTAGGAGTAAGTCAGACAAACCTCCAAAGTGTCTGCTTCACAGCCTCCCTAGATGATTTTTTTCCTGGTGTTTATTACACGCATATTTTCCTCATGTCTAATCTTGATCTCCCTCGCTGCATTTCAAACCCATTATGTGGATATTGAAGACAAATGTCCTGCTTTTTTTTCAGCAGCCTTTTCACTGTTCCAAGACTGATATATCTTTTCTCAGACCAACAATTTTCCTCTTTTTTAATTCATACAAGCAATTTTCTAGATATACCATCTTTGCTATTGTTCAGCCATTGAATTTTCATCTCTTTGCTAGTATGCAGCACCCAAAAATGGGTTCCCATTAGATATCCTCTGAGGATGGAAGGGTTTACTTAATGTGTTCCATGAAATCTGTTCCTCTTTATGCATTCTAGGCTGCTATTTGCTTTTCTTGCAGAAAATTATCACGCATTTTTGACCTTGTTCAGCTGGTGGGTCCTCCAAGTTCTCTGACTCCTTTTTTGCCCTGTAACCACATGTTCCCTGAGCTCTGGGAGCTGGTGATTCCCATCTGAGTGCAGGACTTCATACTTGTTGAATTCCCTTGCTTTACTTGTGATATAATAGTTGGTGAGATATTTTTGAACTCCAGTCCTGTTCTCCAACGTGCTAACTCCACTCCTAACACACTCATGGTATGTCATCATGTTAGGGAGCAGTTTTGGGCACAGGACAGACCCTATGTGTTGCCACTTCATAAATACTTCTATTTTCACAGCAAGCAATAGCTAATTAATCTCAATTTCCATTTTTAGTCAGAGAAAGAAGCAAAAACATAATTTAAAACTTCATGCTAATTGGCCGTTGATAGCTTTTTTCCCCCAGCATCTTTCCTTAAGTCTTGCACCCACTGCTGTCCTGTCAAGTCCTTGGCAGCAGCAGGAATGAGGAGGCTCAGCTTGCTCAGGTCCAGTCTAATGCTGAGTTTTCAGCCCAGAAGGCAGGAGGGGCATGGCAGGCAGGAAGGGCTCTCGGTGCACGTCCCCGCTTGGAAAATGTCAAGTCAACAAACTGCCATATTCAAATGGCATTATTTTGGCAGAACAGAAGGAAAGAAGAGACAGAAGCATAAATTCAGTCTCTGCTCCTCGATGCACAAAGACAAGATATTTGCTCTGTTGAAAAGGCTGCAGAAGGAGCTGGCTGCTGTTCTTGTCTGCAGTCACTGCCAGGGGTTTGATGTCTGCCTCAAATCCTGCTCCAGCCTCCTTGGGCCAGAGGCCCTCAGCCCTTGTGTGGCTCTGCAGGGCTGAAGCTCTGTGGTCCCCAGGCCACTGCCTGTTGTAGCTTCTCAGGGGGATGTCACAGCTAAGCCAGTGAGGAGTTGCTCTCATTTATAATTTGTGAACTGAAATCAAAGTGTATACAAAATACATATAGATTATATAAAGTTTGTATAAGAGTGTATGTTCATCAGTCATGGTCTCTTTCTAAATAGAAGCACTGCTTGCTTTGTCCTACAAGCTCATCTGCAATTTCCCAAAGTTCAGGAGATTATTTAGTTAATAATCAAGTTTTTCTAGGTTTTTCAGTACTTTTCCTTTTGAGGTATGGTGGGCTGAATAACTTCCCCCATTCCCTTTATCTGTTCTTTTATTGTCTCTAATTGCTCTCCAGTTGTTACTTCTGAGAACATATTCTCTGCCATACAGGGCTCACAAAGAATTCCAGAGGCATTCAGTAATAATGTTACCTGGTGGGTCTTCCATCAGCCTCACCTAAGATTTAAACAATTACCTAAGCATGTCTATCTATCTATTACGTTGTGTTCAATTTACCTCTCTGAGCTCATAGCATCCCTCTTTGTAAACAAGCTTTTCCACTTGAGCTGATGTTTTCCATCATGAGTTGTTTCTGAGATACTTCTGCAACGTAGAACAGTTTAGAAAGAAAACAGTTTTGGAAATTTTGAAAAAGTTACGGTAACATAAACTCATAGGGAAATGCAATGAATGGAAAGAATATCAAGGATATTAGGAAGCATTCTGTTATTAACTCCTCTGAAGTTCTTTATAGCATAGACATAAATAAACCTCAACACTTGGAAAACTTTCGGTGGCATAATTTTTTTTCTGTTGGTTTTTTTTTTTGTTTTGTTTGTTTGTTTTGATTTGTTAGGTAAGCTAAGTGGATAAATATATGTACACATATACACTACATGAAAGGGTTTGTTTCATTCTTAGGAAATCTGAATTTCAAACTTATTTTTCATAAAGCATTTTCATGAAGATGAAGCACTTGTTGAGAAGCCCAGCCTGAACTTTCATTTCCTTTAATTCAGCTCTGAAAATCAAGTTTGTAAGATCTAGACTGTGAAGGACAGAAGGTTGTTTTTTTTCTCTGAAGGAGGGGCAAAGAAGCTGTAATAACATATTAGCAATTTATATTGGCATCCTCTTAGCATCCTGCAGCAGTCAGAGAATTGCATTTCAGTTGCACAACTTATTTATCGTGTAAAAGTGGGGACATTCTGATTATTCACTGCCCATGTTCATTGTAAATAAGCAATACCAAAATTGCATACTGAAAACTACATTTTCAGTGTATAGTTAAACCAGTAAAATCTATTTTAAGCTCTCCTGTCCTCTGCCCTTAGAAGAGGCAAGATGAGAAGGACATGATGCATTGGTAGAACTACACTGACGTGCTTGTGTGAGTTGTACATCACACATTTCAGCAGACACCCAAGGGGTTAGCATAAATAATTCATGAGAGAGAAAAGGATGCTCTTTGTGCCTGGCTGCACACCTCTGTGCAGGGCACCAAAGTGCTTCTTGCATAAAGAGTGATGTGGAGCAGTCTTTTACTGGAGGAGAGTTCAGCAGAAAGTCCTCAGGAAGTGGTTGTGGGGAAGATGGTCCCATCCCAAAGCACTTAGAGTGGAAATTAGGAACTGCTGCCAGCATTTATAGAGAATCAGTCCTTCCTTAGTTACCTCTGCTGGGACCATTTACTGGTCAGAAATGCTGCAGAAAAGATCAAAGGTGAAGCATTCTGCCATCAGCTGGGAACAGATGCCACAGAAAAATGGGAAAATCAGAAAATGAATGACCTAGAGTGAATAGGAAGCTTGTTCAGGTTTATGTATTTCTCAAGCAGTGCAGCAATAGTCATTGTTGATAGAATCATCAGTGGCAAGTCTATACAAAGAGTCTGATAATCAGAACTGTAAATTAGAATATAATTTTAAAAGCCAAAAGCCGAATTTCAATGCCAAGTTATAAAATGACATGAACAAGTTTTTATTGCCTTCAGAAAGATCTGACTCAGACCTAGGCCAGGCCTGCTCAGCTACTGACTAAAACCTGTACAGATATAAATCTTATGGCGATTAACAACAGTGGTCAGCTGTAACTTCTCCTTTTTAGGGTACTTAGCAGTAGAGGAGGTTAGAGTAGGTATGGAGATTGTCATCTGCTCTTTGGATTTGTTCTTCATCTAGAGCTGCTGTCTACTTCTGCACTTCTGCTCTCTCATAAATTCTATAAAGCCTGCATTACTCAGCTGAATTTTCTTTTGCCATGGGGTCACCTAAGTAGAATACCTCACCTTGAAGTGTGTTTAGAATGTAAATATTGACAGTCATTTAAGTTCAGGTTCATCTGAGAAACTGTTACACAGAGCAATTCAATACTTTGATAAGTGCTAATGCTGTGCCTTTGCTGCAGTTAGATATCTGAACAGAAATTATTTCTATCATGTTAACAAATTTAAATCAAAGCAGTCTCACACTGAGGTGACATTCATCATAGGCTGGAAACTTGAAAGAAAAAACACATTTTAATTTTAATGCAAGTATTTTGTTGTCAAGCAAGTGGCAAACTTGACAGTTTTGCGGAGTTAATTTGAGCTGTACTTGAGTTAACTCTAATAAAGTCAGGACTAGGATTTCATGAACCTGTTTCAGTTCTGTTCTGGCTGATGGCACCATGGTCTCAGATGTGCCAGTCAAAGGCAATGAGATACAGCATTACTCTCCCATATGCAGCTCACGCAACAGGAGCAGCAAATCTGTTCTTTTTAAAGATGATAACTTTGGGTACAGGTGTGGTGTAGATGGAAAAGGGACTGCAATATTTCCCTATCTTCATTTTCTCCCATTGCTCATTTCTTTAGCATGATAAGTGTGCACTGAATACTTTTTCTCGACTACTGATTCCTTCAGTTTATTACAGGAGGAGCTCTGATGATTTCTATATATAGGTTGCTTCAAAATTTCCATTATAAAAGCTCTTCTGAACTCCTAAGAGAAATGCTGACACTATTATTATCATGTCCATGATATGTCTTTGGATTCTGGCAAGAAGAAAGCCTTAAGGTTAGAGAAATGTCTCTTTTTTGTTCCCCAAAAAGTCACTCAGCTATAAGCTGTTACATCTCTATTTCTCTTTTTTCACATTACTTCAGAAATTTCTGGCATCAGAAAAAATAATAACACCAGAATATTCAAAGGACTTGTCTAAACTTGGAAATTCTGAACTGTGGCTTTTAAATCTGATATTTTGAAGTAACTTCACATGTATGCACTTACCTTTTATACTGAGGTAAATAGAGATACACTTGTAGGGCAGTAACAAGGAGAGGCTGTTGTTGTATGGCTGTTTTGGCTGTTTCAGAGTTTTTCTTCTTAACGAGTTCTTCTGAGGCTGAGCCACAGGAAATCCCCAGGTGCTGCAGGAAGGATGGTCTGGTCTCTTCTCTCCCCTTTGCTGGGCACATCCTTCCCTGTGGTCAGCTCAGAAGCACAGCACAAGCAGCTTTTGTGGAGTATCTGGTTCTCTTTCCCTACAGGTGCTTTGTGCTGCAGCCTTTTGTTGTGCAGACCCAGAGCTTTCCCTTTGCCCTGTGCTCATCTCAGAGCAGACAGAGAAAGTAAGGTCGCACAGTCATTGCAAGTTTTTCACTCCCTGACTTCTGAGTGCCTTACTTTGGTCTCCATACCCTCAAAACCAGTTTTGGTGAGCAAAATGACATTTATTGAAACAACTGTATTGATAAAAGTCACAGCCTTGGTAGAGGTACACTGGTGGAATGTCCCTCTTTTCACGTAAAATGTGATAATGGTGTAAAACATGTTTGTACCTCTTGCCTCATGGAGATAATTGAACTGTAATGTTTGTACTCTTTCTTTCAGTTGGACACTTGAGGATTTCAATATACTGAATTTACAAAGAAAAACCCTAAATACAGTGTATTTTTTCCTTTGGAAGGAGAAAGAACTGACTACCAGAGGACTATTTAGTTTATTTAGTAATCTCTTCCCTATTTAGTAGGGAGGAGATGCTCAATTTGGCAGAAAACTGAAAATGAGTTAATATTAGAAATTAGGCATTGATTCTTAGCAAACAGAATTATTTACCAAAAGAAATGGTGTGTGTCTAGGTATCCTCAGACTAAATCTTCATGTCTGTGTGAAACGTGGGCTCTATTCCAACCAAAATTATTTAGTTCAAAGCAAGGGATGATTATGGAAAATTAGTGGCTTGTGATTAGGGCCAGACTACATAATGCAATTCTTTCTGTTTTAAAAATCCTGTTATTGTTCTCTTGATGCAATATATACAATGCTTCCAAAATTTGAAATTTAGCCATCCATTTTCTCATCTGAGAGCAATAAGACATTTCTTGGCATCCCCTGCTTGCATTTCAGGCTTTTAAAAGTGCTCTTCTTTGTGTCTCACAGCACATCTGAGGGATGCACAAATAGCCTGTCTGTGCCTGTATTGCTGTTGCTGAAGTGAATTCACTGTTCTGTAGTTCTGTCCTGACTCACAGCAGGCAGCACTGGAAGCAGATATTGGTGCCAGAAAATAGGTTTTGTAGTAAATAGCGGAAGCCAAAGCTGTTGGACTACAGCGCATTAGTCTCTCACTGATATCTCACTGGCATGCAAATGTTAAAATGATTTTGTAAAAGCTTAATAACAGTTAATTTGTAACCTGGCACTTCAGAACAAGAAGTCTTTTCTGCCCGTTTAAAAAGCAAGATTTTGTTTTCCTGTAATGCATTGAACTGGTAACAATTTCAGGTTGTGTGCTTCAACACAGCCAATTTTTGCTCAGTTAGGAAGCTGGATGAGAAATTCAGGCTTTGCTTATGAGTGTGCTGTCCCTGCATGAAACACAGTTCTGTATTTGACTCTATGATCAAAAGTTCATCTTCTGGAAATCACTGACTTAGAAGGAAATAATTTGAGCCACAACAGTGACACTGCTCAGAGCAGCACAAACACTCTAAAGCACTAATACAAAGGAAAAATAGATAATGAGGATGCAAAGATACTGCTTGGGTCTAAGTGGAATGTGAGGTAGGTCAGCAATGTCAGAGCAGGTACCCTCAATCCACATCTTGAGCAATAGTAAATGAAAAGCAAAACAAACTGTATGTGTGAGATAGTTAAAAGTAAGAACCCATGAAATGACAATCCTTACTGCTCTAGTTTGTACAGTAGCTCACTTGGTGTTATGAATAGCGGCAGCTAAATCCACACACGATTTCAAATTTCCTTGCCTTGTGTTATATGATGAAACATCATCTTCATGCATTGATAGATTATTTTTTCCTTCACTAATCCTCATTTAATTTCCAATTCAATGTGTCTTTAGTGGATATGGTGGCTGGATGTTACATATTTGATTGTTTCCTTCAGTTCAGAGTCTTCAATCTGAATTTTTCAGTGCTGTGTTTAATTTTTACAAGCTTGTTTGTTAAGCTTTTTCCACATTGTAGCACACCAAAGTAATACAGGTTGTTATTTCAAGGATCTTTTCAATAATTGCACCTTCACAACGTTTTTTCCCTGCTCCTTCCACAGGACGTTACCCCAAACTTGTGTTTCACTTTGAACTCAAGAGAAACATCTTGTATTTCATATTAGAGACGTATGTGCCATCAATCCTTCTGGTCGTGCTCTCCTGGGTGTCATTTTGGATAAGCCAGTCATCGGTTCCAGCCAGAATCTGCATAGGTGAGAAGCTGATAAACCAACCCAAACCAGGGGCTGGGTCATTGAGGCTCCTCCTCTATTGGCATCCGTGTCCTGAAGTTGCCAACACTTCTGAGTTTCATGGAATTACTTTTTGGGTTGGCCATACTCAGTGCATCATGTGGATTCCCCTTGAAGCCCTGCTATTCTTTAATTAAGAAAAGTGCCTTTGGCAGCTACAGGAAGGAGACTTATAGGCAGAGGAGGCCACTGAAAGCAAAGCAAAAAACTGTAATTTTGGAAATAATTTAAACATATTCAAATACATGGCCTGCACAGACAATTGTGAGGCTTTTGTGAGGTCTCACCATACATACTAATTAACACATGAATAACAAGAGAATTATAAGAGATTAAATATAATTAATTTCAAATAAAGGATATTCTGAAAGGGAGAGAATGCAAATCAGGTTTGATCAAGCTGCAGGTGGGATGGAAAAAATACTCCTACAGAACAGGGAATAAAGAAGGATTTCACATTGAATGAGGCCAGTGGGCAACTACACTGAGAAAAATGATACCTGAATATTTTAAAGGGACCTTTTGCATAGATTTGCAATAATAATGTGTTAATCATAATTATACATTCCATGACACCAAAATCTCTCTCATTTTAATTTCTAGTGTTCTCAGCTTTGCTAACATTTTCTGTTACTCTTTTAAAGCATTTTACTTAAGAGTCACAAGTTAATTTTAAAGTCTTCTTCCTAAAACATGATCCATTAAATGCTGTGGCATTCTAGGAGTTTCAGGTCCAGGAAAAACTCTCCTGCAGTGGGGCCCTTGCAGCAGAGGCCCTCAGTGCCATCTGTGTTATACCAGAACATGTATTTTTCCATTCCACAGGTGTCACCACAGTCCTTACGATGACAACACTGATGATGGGAGCCAGGACTTCACTCCCAAATGCTAATTGCTTTATTAAGGCAATTGATGTGTACCTTGGTATCTGCTTCAGCTTCATCTTTGGAGCATTGTTAGAGTATGCTGTGACTCATTTCTGCACTCTGCACCAACTCAGCTCAAAGGAGCTTCCAAAGGTAAATTAATTATTTGGTGTTGTCCTACAAACTGGATTTAAATTACATTTGCTAAAAAGAATGAATTATCTTAAAACTGATGGTAAATGTATTTAAGGTAGTTTCTTCTTTAGAATTAGGGCAGGGAAACATAATAATCTTGAGAAAAAGAAAAAATATTTGTATACCTGGAGCTTTTCTGGAGGAGACCAAACACACTGAAGCACTCCTCCTTCTCTCTTTTGGTACAGACTTTATGGCCCTTATAAAATGTTCTGGATGTCTCACCAAAATCACAGGCACTTGTCTCCCAGGCAATAGCATTGACTCGCAGTTCAAAAACTGGGCTGAGCTTGGTGCCTTGATCCTACTGCAATATGGAAAAAAAAAAGAGTTTATAGCATTCCATTTATGAAACCTGCACATGCATAGAACATGAGTCAGTCTCCTGGCAGGTGTCTTCATGTGCTGAGTGCATCAGGTCCCTGTAGCTTTCTGCTCTCAGCTTCTCTTTCAACAGCTGCACCTGAAGTCAGACTGGGATCCATTTTCCCTTCGTCATCATTATAGCAGTGCTTTTGTGGCTCTAAAGAGTTTCTCACAACTCTGAAATGCTGTGAAATATACTTAAAATAAAAATGGATGAAATCAACATAGCTATTTTTTGAGTCTGATGGTTGCTGAAATAATGAGGACAGGTTCACAAAGAGGTTTTGTCACATCTTCCATCTCCAGTGTATAGCACTGCTTTCATAAGCAAGGAAAAATAAATCACAAGGAAGCTGAAAGATGATTGTCTTGCAGCTTTTAATTATGGAACTGAACCTAATATGCATGATAAAGAAAAATTTAAGCAGCTTATGAAATTTCTGGATTAATAGAAAAAAGTAAAACATGGAAAATGAGAATAACAGGAAGGAAAAAAAAAAAAGGCAGAAAGAAGTTTGGTTGTGCTGTAGGGATAAATGTCCAGAAGCAGAAATATTGTTAACTGTTTAAGCCAAATTAGAACAGAGCATCACAAATGCCTAAGCAAAGCTCCTCAATATACTCAAGAAATAGGATATTGAGCTCAAGTGGAGGAGCTTCAAAACCTTTTGAAGATTGGGCAATATGTGGTTGGGGGGGTTATGTCTAGATAGTTAATCAATTAATGAGATTTTGGCTGTTTGGATGAAAGATAGGTCCTGCAAATGCACAAGAATATGTTAAAAACTGTTGTTGGGTCTAGGTGTGTGGAGACAGACTACAAAATGGACACAAAGCTGAGCCACCCCAGTGGGTTTTATGAGATAACGTCTATCAGGGATTGTCTGCAAATGGGCAAACACTCCTTTCAAGTGAGGATTTGGGTGGAAAGCCTATAAGTAATTTTTATTGGCAAGGTAACATCAGTGACAATTCCCTGTGAGCATATCCATCTTGTGAAGTAAGTGGTTGTCATTTTGCTCATAGTGTACAGAAAAAAAAGCTGCTTGGAGGTTTGGGTATGAAAGTAAAGTGTTTCAGTGCTTGGGTGATTAAGCATCTTTGGATCTGTGAAGGGCACTTATGCTGTCCTTGCCTTCACCTGCCTCTGTCAGATTCCCTTTCATCTGGAGCAGGTACTCATGCTTGCAGATGGGGTGGACATGGGAACTTGTAGACTTCAAAAATGTGCGTGGAAGTACGTGGAGGTACAGCTGTAAAATGAGAAAGGAAAGTTTTGTGATGAACCTAATGACCAAAAGAAATTGTCTTTCATGTCAGGTTTGTTTCCTGCCTTCTGCTGGGCATCAGGAGTGAGCAAACAAGCCAAATGCACTTCTTGCCCACACAAACATAGGGGTATAAGAGAAGGAACAGTTTGTTGGTCCTAGATCAGCTTGTGACTCTCTAGAATAAGGAAATGCTTGTCATGTCCTTTTCCTACTGTAGCCAAGGGCAGGCACTGCTTACTGATCTAGGTGTCATGGAGAGCACACCTGACTTGTATTTCTCATTTCTTGTTATGAAAACAAAAACATCACAAGGGCAAAAATTCGAGCTAAAATCTCATGTCACTGTCTAGCAGGTACTTAGCAATTTATGTGTGAGTATCGTCACTGTGAATGTGTTGTCCTCATTATCGTATTCTCTTGTGGACACAGGTTAATTGGAAATCTCACGTCCCAGTTTGTTATTCCCATATGTGAGCTGATAGAAAATTTGCACTCAGAATTATGTAAATAAATGTAGGAGGTGAAATGGAAATGTCACCCTCTCTCTTCTATAGAAATTAGTTGTACTCACTTGCTTCCCGCTTTGCTCTTTGAAGAAGTTGGGCACAGGCATATCAAACCCCTCTGAAGCCCCTGAGATCTCCAGTTTAGAACATAAACTGGTGAAAGAGCTCATCATATCCATGCTCTAGCAATGTTTCACACCATGTGAACCAGGACCCACAGAGACACCTTCAAAGCTAATGGCAAAAGCAGAGGAACCACCTGCTGCAAGGGAGGTCAGGCAGAATGTGCCATTCACATCAGCTCCAGAACAGAAGCCTGCTTCAGAGGAGAGGTTGCCTCTCCTCAGTTTCTTCTCTTTTGTATAAAGGCATTAATTGTGCCCTCTTGCAAAGCACAGAAATGTTCCTTGGATTTCCTCTGTCTTTTACCTAAACCTCCACTGTTAAGGCAGAAGGGAGAACAGCTTGAAAACTGCAAATAATTTTATAAGTGTGATATTCAGCCTCTGTGGTATTTCTGTGCAAGCCTCACGCAGCCTTTATGAACACCACATAAGCTCCAGGTGTGCAACACTCTGGGTTGAAATATTTTTAAGCTTGAGCAGCTTTATTATCTAGTGAAAGCAACAAATTTTCTCCAATTCTGTTGGCTCTTGGATGTCAGCAAACACTTCACTTAGCATAAGCAGCAGCCCCAGTATCAGGTGTCATAGGCAGTGCTTTCTGGGTGATGCACAGCATCTTTCCTGAATGGTGCCAATTTGGTGTCTAAATAGAGCCCTCCTTAGTGCCAGCTGCCATTTCCTCATTGACAGCTGGCATCCAGAAAAAAACCTAGTGTGACATTTAAAACTGGAGCCACAGCTGAACACTCACAGCACAATTTCTTTTTTTTGATACAGTGTAAACCGGCTCAGTCTTTCATCATGCTCAGTTCTTCATAGCAGTCTATAAAAGTCCCTTGATAAAGCCTCCCTGTAAGACTGCAGTATTTCACAAATTAGCAGCTATGGTTCTCTAGAGTAGCTCTCTCCTTTCCAAGCTATGTGATCCAGCACTTTTGCTGTAACCTCCCCTCTGTTTGCAAGAGCCCTGCCTTGTTGCACTGCAGATAGAATCCTGTACATATGCACTGCTTACAGTATTTTCTGCTTAAGTGAGAACTGCCCCTTGGGGAGCTGAAAGGAGTCAGGAGCAGCCTCATAACACATCAGCCTCCTGGGAATTGCTCACATGCGTTGTGAGGGAGGAGAAGCGGCACGTACACAATGTCCTTTCATGCTCTGAAATAAAACTAATTCTGAACAACCTATAGCCATCGTACCTGAGAGAAAAATAGACTCTTAAATTGAGCAATGCCCCAAATCCTGATGGTTTTGAAGCACAGATGTCATAATGAAAAATGAAAGCAGGGGGAAAAAGTCAGGACTCTTCTGTCAGGTTCCTTTATTTTTTTATTAACCTTTGAAGTGCTGAGTGCATTCATTAGGCTGTTGCTCTGGTGCCTCATTTCAAGTGCCAGGCACTGCTGACAAAGGCTCCTCTGCCATCCCCAGCACTCCCCTCTGCTGCCTGGCCTTTTTGAAGCAGAAGAGAGAGATATTTATAACAGAGTCAGGCCTCAAGTGAAAACTTGAGGTTTGAATTTTAGTACTACCCTGGGGATTATGTAAGGTTCAGACTGGAGTTTTATGGATTGATCCTCTTAATGCTTTATAGGCAGATTTTTGTCCCAGTATTTCACTGAGGTGTGGGAGGCCACGTGGAGGATGACCAAGGGTTTTTTTGGTCATTGTATTTTTAGGATGATATGTGTGTTGAGCTACGTTTATCTCTCAAATAAAATATCCTTTTTTTTTTTTTTTTTTTTAATTGATAGTGGAAAGCTGCATTAATCCCCTTTCTACTGCCATTTGTTCTGCTTCACTGATTCACAGCAGTTTGAGGACATTGTCCAGAATCTACTTTAATTTTCAAGGGTGTCAGTAATTTTAGATGAAGAAGACAGGCTTGTGCTGTCTTGTACACATGCACCCTGGGCAGAAGAGCAATTCTGTACCAGCATGGAGACCACTTAGTTGGCTTAATTGGCTTTCTTTGACTTTAATAGCTGGGGTATACCTAAATGAGCTTTTTGTCTGGCTGCACATGGGGATGTACATCTTAACCTTTCAAAAGTTTGTCCTTGTGTAAACTGTTTCTTCTCATGATGCAAATGGAAAAAAGCAAGTTGGTCAGAAGAAAGAGATTCTGCATTCTACACTTCACAAATAATTTTTTTAGACTTGCCTTACATTTATGCCGCCTACTGATTTGGGAGGTAATAAAACTATCCGGAGAAAATAAAAATTATATGTATGCCTACCTGAATAAAAATGACCCCTGCTCAAAGTATACATAATAAGGTTTGGCTGAGATACAAAATTGGAGCCAGTCTTTGTAGCTTGTTTCTGCTGGTGTCTCTACAATATCCCAAGCCAGACTGAATACCCCAGAAATTCCAAGGAAGTTTTAAAGCTGAAGCTGCAGCTGATGTCTAATCCTGTGTCCTCTGAGTCAGTAACAGAAAACACACTGACTTCAAAGGGTGAAAATTTCATACATGAACTTTATGGCTCTGAGCCATTTCTAATCAGAGAAACAAAACCCACCAGAAAGCTTATACAACATTCTCCTAAGACCTGCCTTGATGCAGTGAAGCACATAAAAATATTCTTAACCCTAGCATAATTTAGAACTTAAAGCACGGGTTTCAGGACTTGACAGAAAATATCACAAGCCAGTTAGTATTGTCAGCTGTGGCTGGGGCTTGTCCCTCTTTATTTTTAAAGTCACTTGATTTTTATCACATAGCACCAGAATGAGGTAGCCAGTTGCACGCAAGGAGAGCACCTTTCATCCTGGGGTGCTTGATTTGGGGTGCAGCCAGCTCTGCTGGTCTGGCAGCTCCCCCACCCTCTCCATCTCCAGGCTGGGGCTTTGCCTTCACACTTTCTGGGCAATAAACTTTGCCAGTATTTGCCCTGAGCAGAAGACAGTTTACTGTTGTGCCTTTCAGGGATTTGTTGCTATCTTAAGTAAAGTGCCTTGTCCATATTTGAACAAATCCAGATTTTCTTGACAGTGCTTCAAAAGTTTTTGCTGTATAGCGTTGCTTAAGTCAATGTTTTCCCCATTAATGGAGGCTTTGAGAGCTGAAAGGAGCTGCCTGGTGCACGCAAGTGCTTGTCCTTGAAGCTGAGGAGTGAAACATAGGAGGAGTCAGAAGAAAAATCCCATTTGCTGCAGCTCTAAATAAACAGGTGATGAAACATGGACTTAAGTACCTGCTGTTGTGTTCCCTATCAGATTATTGATGATGATGATGATGAAGAAGAGAAGAATGCAGTCCTGGCAGCAGTGACAAACAGTTGCAGTGCCCCTGACAATGCAAACAAGACTGATTCAAAGGAAAGCAAACAAAGCAGCAGTGACAGAAAAAGGGAGAGGAATCAACACAGAGTGTGTAGTTCAGCAATGTCGATAATGAAAAGACTTTTCTGTATCTTTGACTGCTTCCATGTTAAAAACCCTTACCACATAGACAACTATGCCAGATTCTCTTTCCCATTATCATTCATCATAATTAATGTACTTTATTGGGTGTATTATTTGTATTTCTAAATATTTCATTTTGTAATATTAGTTTAAAGTTTAGAAAGTGGACATGGGAGGGGAAGTTGTGCAAAAATGGAGAAATTACATTTGGATAAAGGGATATAAAAGGACATGCCACCTTTTCAAGTGTGTCTGAAAATTTTGTTAACTCACTTTTCTGCATTTAAATGTCTGTCTTCCAAAACTGGCTTTGTATTAACATGCATGTCCCAAACTACTTATCAAAGGCGAAGAAGTCCTTTTTTAAAATATTTAATGCTTAACTTTGTAAAATAAGGGTTACATTATACTTGTTTCTGAACTCCATTGAATAAATGTAAAAATGGAATGAAATGTTGTTTTCTGCTCTCTGTACTCAGTTCCTTCTAGTTTTGTCAATTATGCATACATTTTCCAGATTATATAAGAAAATATTTAATTGCAGATCAAAGTGGTTTTGCTATGTAGCAAGAAACAGTTCTGAAGACATGACCTACCAAACAAATAATCTGTTCATCTTTGTAAGGTCACAAATATGTATTAAGATCCCTCTCCATCTTTAACACCACTCCCATAGTCATCAATGGCTTTTCTCAGTAAGTGCAGGGCAGACTACAGAAATGGACTGGAGCCAAAAGGTTTAAATCCAGAGAGATGTATTTCTCTGAGTGAGGATTTAGTTGTTCACCAATCCTTAATGGAAAATGGTAATTTATCCTGACATTTATACTCTGTACTCCGCTCAGTGACAACTGCCTGGGTAGCTACTCTGTGGAGGAAAAATTTGATCTGCTTAATTTTCAGCCTAGTAAATCCTCTTGAACTACATGCAGTTAAAAAAATTTCACATAAAGGTGGAAAACTTCTTGAATAGAAAAGAAAACCCTCTATGTGTGATAGCTCCTGATAAGATAGGAGAAGTTTTACACGGATAAAATGATGACCCACATGAGAAAATGGTTACAGGTGATGAAAAACCATAACAGTCTTTCCAAGTGGTTACTTCACTGACAGATACTACAAGCCTGTCTGTTACATTGCAAGCAGGGAAGTTGAAAGGTGCCTCTTATTTTACCTTTTTCCTGACCACAATGTATGTACCTGTTGTATATATAGGTGTAAATGTGTGCATGTGCTTTTATGCACTGTGTATTTCTGCTGATCATACTGCACACATGCAAGTGCATTGAAAAGCTCCCCTAACGTGGGCAGACTTGGACACACCTGATTACCAGGTGAAGAACATCATTACATGAAGGAAGGAAGTGCAAAATACCCGTGTGAGACAGATTTGCCCTTGCTCCCATCTAAATCCATAAAAATCATTGCACACTGGTAGACAATTTTTAGGTCACTAGAATCCCCTCAGTATTTTTATTTTCTAAGGGTTAACTACTGAAAATTTGTTTCTCTGCTGTAATTAGTAATGCCTTTTGCAAAGCTTATTGGGACAATGCAGCTTCAAGAACAGTCTAGTGCCTCTTGGTACCTTGTGGCTATTCTGGCTTTCATATGAAAGCAAATACATTCAAGAAATCAAATTAGGGCTGCTTGTGTTAATGAGCAACAACAACAAAAAAATCTATTCTTTCATTTAATATTCTGCTACTGAATATTTAACTTGAAACCCTTTATTCAGGAAGAGGCTGCTTGACATTTTTTCTTGGAGGTGTAAAACTGGACTCTAATTTCCAATTCCAAAACTGGACTCTTTCCAATTCTTACTCCCATAAAATTTACAGAAGACAAATATTAAATCTTTGTACTTTTCTTGAATTTGAAGTTTACATTGTTCCTGAATCTTTTCAAACAGTTACCTGTCATGTAACATGAAATTTGGGATTAGCTGCAAGCATGAAGTAAGCATTTAGAGTTTTGTAGCTTCCAATTAATTTGGAGACAATTCACCTTAAATATTATTTTTAAAAGCTGTTGAAAGTCTGAGAATTTTTATTGACAATGCACTAGCTGAAAACAGGGTCTGTTTTCCCACTGATGTGCTAATTGTAAGTAGTGTTATACAATGAAGTTCCCCATGTTTTCATGAAAGAATTGACTGCACAGCCAGATTATTCATTATTTTGCTTTGCATAATTCTGAATTAATTGCTACTTTCAAAAATAAAAAATGTGAATTTATTGTAAAAGATGTTCGCTACGGATTTCCAGTATGGCGTATGAAGAATGAAGAAGGTCATTTGAATTATCCTGTTCAAACATAGCTTCTGTCCCTAGAAACTCCCAAATCCCTTGGAGTTAGTTATAAAGGCTCCCCTGAGTAAGGAGCATTCTTGAACAATTCACTGAATGCTACAACTCAGAGGAAAGTTAGAGGGGGGGAAATTTCTTTCAGTGCTAGGATCAGGGGCCAAAGTTGAGGCTGAGGGAATGAAAATTACATTGCTTTCATATCTGATGAAAATACCTTGGACTTATGGCAACCATTTTCTGGTTGATAGCTGAGTTTCTTAGTTTGATTTTAATGTTTAGCAATCAGATTCATAATTCAGAAATGTTGGTGTTTGAGACTTGAGGCAGATGTGCAGTGAGGGACCCGAGGCAGGTGAAGGGGGTTACAACAGGAGCTGATGATGCATCCCCCTGCAGTTTGCTTTGCTCCTAGCAGGACGTGCCCTCCTTTCCATGGATCTGAAAGCCCCAGCCAGCCTGAGGAATAACTTTCCTTCCTTTGTGCAATGTCTCCAAGCTTCATCTTTTAATTGATTCAGCAGCCGTCACAGAGCTGTTTAAGCATTGTGCAGACTAGAAAAATACCTCTCACCTTAGCAAGATCTTTGATACTGTTTTCTTACCAAATCAAAAAGCATTATGAAAACAAAATCCTATGCTGAGATATTTAATCAGATATAGTATTTTATTATTTTTTTAGATTTAAGACATTTGAAGGTATTAACACTTGCTACCTTTCCTCTTCATCAATTATCTGGTGTTCTTCTGACTCAGCTATGCTTTAGGTAAGTATCTCCTGCAGCCTGCTTACTGTGGTGCCGTTTGTGATACTTTGAGAATATTTGAAATCAAATCAAATAAATCAAATAAATGAAAATCAATAAATCAAATCAATAAATGAAATCTAAATCAAGAGGGAAATATAAGGAAGGTGATATTTTAGATCAGGTATTCATTAAACCTCTCGTAAGCTAAGAAGGCATTTTAGGTCGCTATCAGATAATTTGTTTTAAGACATGAACAACTAAATATCCTATCTGAATATTTGCCATCAATCAACACATATGGCAAGCATAAGAGAAGGGCATCCATCTGTTGATCTGAGTATCCATTTTCAGCGCAGTGGCCTTGTTTGGTAAGACTGCAACAGTAACTTAAATAAATTTTCCTGCTTTGTGAGCCTCATTGTGTTTTTGTGCTAATTATTTTAAGATAACTGTTATGCCTTTTTTCGCGGGATAATACATTAAAAGCATAAAAAGTGCCCCACATTGTCACCCTGTTATTCAAAATGAAATTACCTAAAAGATTATAAAGAAAACCCACGTACAGTAAAGCTGATGACAGAAAAACAGAAATACCAGGAGGTGAATGTGCTGCTAGGAGCCCTTGGCAGTGGCTGGCGCAGCAGAGTGCCTGGAACACCTTTCCCAGAGCAGCCTGGGCAGGTGCTGGGAGCCGGAGCGGCTGGAACAATTCAATTCACTCGTGCAGCAGTAGATGGAGCTCATCAACTGCTCTTCATCACCCAACGAGCAAATGTGCGCGGCAAAGGCTGGTCAAGGAGGGCTCCAGGGAAAAGCTATTACAAGCTGACATTTGTACTGCGGTAAGTAACTGGGTCGTGTTTGTAGCGACAGATTAATTAAAGTCAGGCAGGACAGCAGTGTCAGGTGGACTATTTCTCACGCTCAAGTTCAGCCTTCTCAAGCCCTGACTGTTGTTTCCACCACTGAGCCGCTGAAATCGAACAAATTCTGCCAGTCCACAAAGTAACTTCATGACTGCAAAACCTTGTGTTTAAAGCATGGATTTTCTATCCTTCTGTCAATGTTTTCTCCTGCAGGTTGTAATGTTTCAAATCAAAGCACCTCAATATTTCAAGGCAGGCAGAATAGTGGCTCTATTAACAGTTTCCCTATAAAGATTTATGAATCCTAAATAGATGTTCTCAGGTAATTTCCTGGCATACTGCTAACAGTTTCACAAAGATCAAGATAATTTAAAAAGCCAGTTTCAGGCAAGAAAATTTCCCTTGAAAGAGGGCTGGTTGCAAAGGTGGGAAGATGAGCTGTGCGAGTCTTCTCGGTGCATTAATAAGTCACTGCAAGAATAAGCCATCTCGACCTGAGAGCTGAAAACTAGAGTGAATTTTTCTTGTAGAGTAGTGGGTGCTTGACAGTGCTTAAAGCAGCTAAGCTGGACATTATTTCAAACTCTGTGATGGATTTGCCATCACTTGTTCTGTAACTTTATAATTAAAACCAGGGGTCCACTTTAATAGCATTGCCAAATTCAGCTTTCATCATTTTACATCTGGAGAGATCTTTCTTCCCCGGTCCCATCTGACTGTCAAACTTTCCATCCTCAGAAAGGATAAGGGGGTATTTGGGGGCATTTCAGTCTCACGATGTGAGTTTACTCATATAGTTTGGGTTCTGGGTTTCTTTCCAAATTGGAAGGGACTCTATTTTCCTATTCCAGATGAAACACAGACAAAACTGCAGAAGACAAGAAACCCCAGAAGATTTTAGCACCATCACGTGTGTGCACAAACCATGACCCTGATTCATTTTGAGATTCAGCTCTGAAGTTTAATCCAGATTTAACCACTGGATAACTTCATCTGTCAAAACACTCAAATATCTCCACTACTGTTGTTTTTCCTGCTCTAGCAGGTAGTTTTAGAACCTAGACACTGAAAGGGTTTGATGCCAGCTTTATTTGATTTCTCCTAAAGGCAAGGAATTTAATCTTTCTGCTTTAAAATCAGGTCAGGAATGGATACAGAATAGCAGCTCTGGTTCTTGTTGGGGCTTGGCCACTTTGGATGCAGATCAAGCTGACAAAATTAGAAAAAAAAAATTAACATGAGAGTATAAAATGGAGTTCAAACCTGAATTACATGTTGACATGCTCAGCTTGTCAGTACCCCTGGTCCTCACATTAAAGTTACGGATGTTGCATCTCAGAAACAGTAATAAATGTGAGATTGGTCACCAAGGGCAAAGCTGGCATTGCATGCACTCACATATTCTTGGAAAAGAGAGAAGAAGGGATTGTCCCCTCCTTTTCTATGCCCCAGTTTTGTTATTTATCAAGCACCTGCTTTGAAAGAGTGCCAGTACAAGGTGACCAAAAATGCTGCATTAATCTCTTCTACAGGAACCATCTGTTCATTATGGGCATTTGAATGCTGATCCATTAGACTTGTATGCTGGACAACGCTGTGCATGTTTATAAGTCAGTCCTAATCAAAGTGCCTTCCATTCACAGCAGTATATTTTGGATATCTAATTAATACAACTGTCATTTTTGTGGGGTTTTTTTGGTGGTTTTATCCATGCTTGGGAAGAAAAGATCTGTAGGAAAAGCTTCCACGCTATGCTCAATATATGAGTTGGCTGCAGGGATCCAATCCAATCCTTGCTTACCTTGGTAACCCTTAACTGCATTTTGGAGAGCAGAACTGACAGTGTTGACCTCAAAATAATAATATAGCAGATTAAGTCTGAAGAAGTTTTTTAACTAGGCAAATATAAATCAAACCTTGCTCTCTGCTTCTTTGCAGAAAGATAAGATATTGAGCATTATTTTATCTTTCCCCTTTATCATCTTTGTATAAGTATTGGGCTCAAGTCTCATTACTTTTTTAGGTTCTTTGGTAATGAAAGATTCTGAGAGCCTTGTAATTTTTTTTCATTAAAAGAAAAAACTAAAGTATGATGTGCAAATAACTATAAACTTTGAAGTCTGAGGCTTCCTATGCCCCAGGATAATTTTAATTCTACTGAACAACCTTTTCATGTAGTGCCAGTCCACATTTTGTGAAGCCTGATAATAGGAACTGATAGCTCTGGAGACTCCCATAATTTCCATACTGAACTCCTTAGGGATGCCAGCTACATGGCTGACCCTGCACCAATTCAAACCCACATATTCTTACACTTATTACTGTTCTTATTTCAGGTGTTACAAATGGCCAGACTAAAAAAATGCAAATTCCTTATTCTGTTGCTGTCCTTACCAGCACGTTCCAGCTGCTGGGTAATGGTAAATATTTTCTTTGGCTGATCATTCTTACCATGCAGCTCCACTTGAATATTCTGTCATCTTTAAGCTTGTAAAAAGCCAAAAGGAAGAAGAGCCAGTTCCTTTAATTATACTCTAACAACCTGAATTCCCAATTTCTAAATTGGGCCAATAACTCAAAGTTGCATTTGCCTTGGGTTGCCACAGATTACTATTTAAGGAGACTTGGACAGTGCCTGACCCTTTGTTTCCACAGCCCAGCTGTAAGTTTCTGTTTCTGTAAGCAAGTGCACACAATGGCCCGAGCTGGATTTCATTCCTGTCAGACACCTGGAATTACAACACAGCTCTTCACCAGCAGGATCAAAAGCTGTTCCTGGATGTTTTGCATGTCTGCACATGCCTTTTTTCCAGCTCTAGCTTTTCCCTTCCCAGAAGGCTCTACATTGTTCTGTGATAATGTCAGGTCTCCAGATGCACTGCCATGCTGTACTAAAGATGACAGACGAACAAGCCAAAATCATCAATTTTAATGATATTTCAGCATCATCCTGGTCCTGTGTCATTTCTGTGTACACTTCAGCCATCAATCTGTGTTTGTCTAAAGTGGTTCATGCCAGAACTTTAAATGTGGAGAAAGCTGAAGCGGCCAATTTATTGTATTCTGACAAGGACAAGCCTCATCTGGCAATCCAGTGAGGCTGAGTGCATCTGGTTAATAGTGCATCCACTTTCTCAGATCCAAATTGCTCTGTTAGTTTTCATGACCCTCTTATCTCTGTGCTGTCTCTATCCACCCCGCTTCCCTTATCACATAATAGGATTGTGCCTGTATCTTGCAATTTCATTTCTATTGGTTTCCAATCTGTGGGATGCTGGGAGCGTGTGCTGGTCCATCAGCCTCTCCTGCTGAGATGGGATCACTCACCCCAAAATGCCTCATCTGCACTGCAGGGAGCTCCTGGCATGGCTGATCACTCCCTTTGCCTCTTTGGGCTTCACTTCTGAATTGAATCCCTCCCCACACCAAGGGGAACCACTCTCCACAGCTCTGCCTATCAAGGGCTCTCTAAAAATCTTCAGAGAATTAACTAGAAGTTAAATGTTTCAATATATATCTGCCCACTAGTCCATGCTAGCTAATTTTTTTGAATCCACTGTTTTATTTTTATGAAATATCATAAAGGAACAGAAATCTCAGAGACAGGACATTCCTACGAGATTTATGTAAATAGATGTCCAGGTCAGAGGGACATCTGGGAGGTACCCACTGAGAAAAACACTACAGCAAGAGCTGGAGTCTTTTTAAATCCCAGAGAATACACACTGAAGAGGGCACATCAATATGTCTCAAATGCAGAACAAGCTTCAGTCACAATTTACATCTTCCAGACGTGAGAGTCAATCAACACTGAACCAAAAATGTGGAGAAAATCAAACTTCATTAGCTCTAATATTCATGAGTTACTTCTCTCCTCCAGTCCTCAGAGACTGAAAGTGAGGTACAAGGTCAGAGGCATTGCTCTCTTTCCTTTTTTTCCCTCCAAATTACAGTCGGGTTTAGAATTTACTTCTTCAGCTTGGTCCTGTGAGAATACCATGAAAACTATGCTGGTACAGCTATAGAAAAATATTTATATTCCTAATATTCCTCTTGCTCTTACTTTCCCCCCATCTTCTGCTCCTTCTTTCATCTTTATAAATCTTTGTAAACACGCTCTTTTAGAATCAGATTTTTTAATACCTGAATTTAAATCTCTCTTAGCGGCAAGAATTAGACAAAAATCAGCCTGTCCCTTGCACCTCTGAACCTGGGTGGCCTTATGGAAATCAAACTAGAACATACAAGGAAGAAGAGTTAGTAGAAGAACTGGCTTCAAGTTTGCACAATAAAAAAAATAAAAAAAAGAACAACTAAAGTAAAAATATCAGTTGGTAGCTGAAACAAATTTCTTGTATTCTTCTCCCACGCAGATGTTGTATTTGTGATTCTGATAAAGACCAGGTCAGTGGAATTTTACAACATATGCAGAAGGTATTTAACCTAGAACTTGAAGAACAAAATAATGATCAGAAGAGGGTGCTCTCAGCTCATGTTCTTTTGGTTTGTTTTGAACATTTTGGTGGAATTCAGCAGAATTTTTGTCTCTCTTTGTTGGCATTAATGAAAGGTCTCTTTGTAATATATTTTCTGGCATTTTTCACTAAATAGATTGCTCTTCTTACTGTACCATGCGTAAAATATGGGCTCAACTTTTTGATTCTAGATTTTTCTATATGTTTTAGAAAGCTTTCTGTAATATTAGCTGAAGTCATTTCACAGTGAGCTTTGTGTCTGGGCTCCCACTATTTTGTATGTTCTGTTTATGTTCTCACACAGTCATACTCTGTTGAAATTAGCATTTACAGGAACTGATTTCCTAGCACTGTGGAGAACTTTAAAAGTTGCAAGAACAGCAATTCGTTCCAATATCAGTTGCATTTTTAACCAGGCATGAAAAAGAAACAATAATATATAGCTTCAGTGATCAATTTCTAATGATTGAAATATCACCCGTGTCTAAGTATTCACACAAAAAAATATTAGTTGCTCTTTAGAGAAGAATTTAATAAAAACTTAGTGCTGCCAATGAGATTTTTAGCAAAGCATTTGATTGCAGAATTCACTTCAGGGAGCATGATATATCAGAAAATTCCTGACATTTGTTAAGTTTTATTAAAGCAGTGCTCATGTCATAGATAAAAATAAGCCTTTTAAAAGTTAGTTGATATATGGGTGCAGTTTTTTCATTTTTTGGATCACCAGTCTTTAAAGGTGATGAAACTGTACTGTGCATGCAGCACTAGAACACAAGAATAAGTGATGGCTACAATCCTGGATGTTTGCAGACTCTTTCTTGTCTGAAGTGGTGAAACACAGGGCAAATTCAGGCAGAAGGAAGGCACTGTCTTTTAGTTGGTGCAATGCAGCTCTGGTCCAGCCTGCTCATGGAAGAAATCTCTCTGACTCTGATTCCCAACTATTGCACTTTTTCTAGTGCTTAAATAGGGTCCCGTGTAGCCACCTTTTATCTCACATACCAAAACTGCCTGGAGGGGGAGAGTCGTGCTTCTTGTATTGAACAGCAGTGACTGGAATGGATTGCAAAAGGATTCTCACTCTTTGTGCCTGTGTACATACATTTATCTGTGTCTAGAGTGCCTGTGTACATATATCTATATATGTCTATACGTGAGTTGTACAAATTTGTCCTGAAAAGGCATGATTTTATTAATGGATTCCCTCTGCACTTTAGACACTGCTTTTCAATTATGTGCATCAATGGTCAGGTCAAACATCAGACCAAGTAATAAACAGGGCTCCTGCAGGTCCACGTGCAGAGAGGGGCTCCCCATAAGAGTGGCCTTTTGGACAAAAGTTAAGAAAGTGAGCGGAGGGAAAAAGAGCATCCCTGCCTCAGTGTGTCTGTTTTCATGTGGGGAAAACGGCTGATGTTTGCTAGGACTCTGATTAAGGAAAACCTGTCTTCCACCATTTCAGACATAGGTTTACACTTTCATTTTCTTACAGAAGAAAGAGGTGAAATTGAAGTTAGAAAACACACAAAAAAGATCAGTTTTCTCATGTAAAATTTATCTGAAAGCACCATGCTACAAGGAGGTAAGGTGGCACTGCTATTCCAAGGATTTCCATCCAGGTCCCTGCTGTCCCTGCACTCCTCAATGTGACAGGTAAAAAACGAAGGAACCCTGGGCAGCCCTGTCCCAGCTGCCAGGAGAGGAGCTCGATTCTGGCCTCATATGGTTTAGTAATAAAGTGGGAACCAAAGGCGTGTTAGAGAATAAAAGATGAATTATTTGATATCCAAAACATTCTGAAGGAGTGAAGTCAGAGACCACAGGTCACCCTTGCAGCTGCTTAGGCTGGGAGAGTGTCTGGGGGTCAGCACTGAGTGTGCATTAAGGAGCCCTAGGAAAATGCAGGGACAGAGTCATCAGGTCAGCCACAAGCCAGCACAGACAGAAAGGCCACACACACCCTCTAATCACACTGATTGTGAGAGAGACACTAAAATGTGGAAATAAATTGCAGAGGGATGTTCACAAAATCACAGCTGACCTCTCTGAGACTTGGACAGGGAGCATAGATATAAATGATCTGCACTGCAGCTAAAACACTGCATTGCAGACAGGAGAACAGTTTTGCCCTTAAGATCCAGCAAGCATTACAGATACAAATGTGTGTAAAGCATGACCTGAGAGCTGGTAACATGCTGCTTCCTTTGCTGCCTGGCAAATGCAGTCAGATTTGGCTGAGGGAAAAAATGATGTTAGCAACAATCTCTCAGTTTCTAAATGCCTGGAAGAAAACTGGCAGAAGTGTAATGAGAGCCCTGTAAAATGACACTTTGAAAAGTATCAATCCATTTCACCTATTTCCGAGAGAACTTTCTACCCAAAATGGGGCTACTGCAGTAAGAAAGGGGATAGACAATCCCATCCCAGAACATCACAATTTCCTTGTCTGATTGCCTCTGCATTTGTTGAGGTGTAAGCTGAACAAAGGAGGAGTCTGAAGGTTTGATTTTCTATAGATTTTACTTCCCACTGACAAATCAGCAAAGGGAGCACTGTAGTGTCACAGAGCACTGGCTTGAGATTTTCTGAGACTTTAGTGACAGTTCCAGCTCTGTTGGTGTCCTTTACAGCTGGAAACTCCTCTCTTAATAACATTTCACATAAAAGTACTCTGTCTAATAAACAAGACTATTGTCAGAACTTACATATTACTCTTTAATTAAGAGAACAGATTTTGAGTAGGACTTTGGGCATCCTACTCTCCTGGATTACAGAAAAGGGAGGAGTGCTGGATTTTGGGATATCTTCTAGTCCTCCTTTCTTTGTCTCTGTGATGGCCTTTATTGTCAGGGCAAGGGCAGACACAAAGACATGTGACAAGTCATACAGTGAAGATAACTGCCTGGATTTGAAATATTTCTAAATAAAAAAACAGTGTTAATCAAAAGCAGATAGTTTATCCGTATGAGCTCTGAATCACAGTTTTTTGGATGTGTAGGGCTAACAAACATGAGAGTATCCATTAAACAGTTATATGCAAAATATTTTGCAATAAAATGCTACCTTATTTTAAGGCAAATTTAAGTAAAATGTTAAAAAAATCTCTACTTTTTCTACTTCAGTGGAAAGAGATGATTGCTTTTCACAAGAAGTCATCATAGCATTCTCTCTGATGCCTCAGCCTACAAAGGGTGATCTGAATCATTTCACTACCGAAAATGTCAAAGAGCAATGGGTTGTTTTCTGTAGGTCACAACAAAGAATTTATATTCAATGTTTCTGTTTTGGTTTGTCTTTAACTTCACCAGCACAATCAGAGCTAGCAAACAAACTGTAAATAGTTTCTCCTCTAGCTCCACTATCTGAGGGAGCAACAAGCTGTAAATTGCTATGGATGTGCATATTTTGAATGTTCTCTTTTTTGTTTTGGCTTGTATTCTTATTTTGGCTGTCCCTGAAAAACTGAGCTGATTACAGGTATAATGCAGATCTCTATTTGTTGGCAATTGCTATTCAGCTAATGATTTAATCTCCTGAAATTCTTGAATAGCTTTTATTGTTTACTGCTAAATATTTTTACTATTCATAAAGAGCCAGGCTCTGAAACCTGTTGCTAAGCCAACTTGCCTCCAATGATTTGCAATGATCTGACATTAAAAAAAAAGGACCACTAGTGTGTTTATTTCCTGGATTCTACTTTTCAACCAATTTTTAATAACCTGCTTCTGAGTGACAATCACTTTACTGCAGGTGGGACATCAACACAAGAGCTAGAATGTCTCCTGCTTCCTTGAATAGAGAGCATCAGGGCTTACCAGGGCAATTTTGGACCTCTGAAGAAAACATAAGCAAGAAAAATACAGAAATCCTGAATAGACTTCAGACTACCATATATGTTAAAAAAAATCAGGATGGATTTCTGCAATAAAACTAAAGCAAAGGGTATATGACTGATTATGCACCTTTTACCCCTTGATGGTAAAGTCTGTGGGGATTCATCTCAGATTTTTTAAATTAAGGAAAATGAAACTAAAAACAGCAGCAGCTGTGTCTGGATTCATAACAAGCATTTGTAAAAGCTGATTTTCTTTTCTCCAATGACAACAAAAAATGAAATGCATATTTTACAGTTAAAGTTCATTTGTGTATAAAGAACCACAAAGTTATTTCCTCACTGCAATGACTGTAATTGTATTGCTTCAGATAACCCACAGACATTTCTATAGGACAGAGAACTATTCAGCACCATGTGAATTCAATCCTTTTCAGAATTATCACAGCTGGAGGATAGGGAATAAATGACTGAATGAAGGTTTGCAAAATCCTGCTCTACACTGACCCAGAGATTTCAGCTATTCATGGGATTGTTTTGGGGATTTCTTCATCAGTAAGTTATTTTGTCTATAAAACTTTCCAACAGTCCTGTATTTAACAATACACGTCATTTTTTCACATTTGAGATCTTTTTAAGGTGTATGTTTTTAATACTGACTTTTCAAAGGCTTAAAAAGCTCTATGTGATGCACTTTGGGGAATTTTGTCTAAGTAAAGGATTGAAGGCTGATTCCTGTGCTTAGATTTGAAGATGAACAGTAATGCGAGATTAAAATGTAATTTCTGCCCACATGCAAATGTTCCTGAAATCCTGCCACTGTGAGAACTGAGCCTGAGTCTATTGCCAGGTTAAAGAAGTAAAGTGCTACCTTGTGGTTTAGCTTGCTAATAAAACCAGTATTTAATTCTGATAATGCCTCTGGAAGCATAGAGTTAAAATTTAAAGAGTTTGAAAAGAAGCCATTCAGCTGTTATCACTGTTTGAGACTCTACAGAATTAAGATTATTGAGCTATATTTAATCTTTGCACAAATGGCAAAAAGACTTTTCATTACATTTATGCATTGGCTACCAATCTACAGTTCCTTTCTGTCCTTTTCCTCAACCTTGATATACGAGTTGCATGTCACTTGGATGCTTTGAAAATGAACCATTAGAATAAAGGATGATTTTTTACAATTTTCTTTTTATCAAGGGAAATAATTTCTGTAATCAGGTGTGAAGCAGGACCTGAAGCCTTGTAGCTAACATTTGAGAAAAGGCCTGTGGAAAGATGAGCTTGTTGTTGAGCGCAGCCCTCTCCCTGACCAGTTAGCTGCAGTGTAACATGCATCCATCTCCAAAATGGAACTTAGCAAATGGGATCAATTGCCTGCAATCCATAGTTGTTTGTTGTTAGTAGTGGTTTATTTATGTTTTAATACTGTCAATTGAATCATTAACAACAAAAAGTATTAAACTGTCAATATTGAAACTCGGAGAAAAATATTACCTGCTTTTGCAGCTTGTCATTTGGAAAAAATAACACATGAGCCTCTGACCAAGCAGCATAACAAAAATGATAAATCAGTAAGACTGAAATCCCCACAGCATCCATCTTTCTTTCAGCCTTTCCCCGAGACTTACAGTTGTGAGTTGTCTGCCAGACAAGTAACACAGAAAGCTCCAACACAAATAAACAAAATACAGTTTTTCCACCTAAAAGTTCAGATCTGTTTTTCTTCTTTCTAAAGTACTGCTCATATGGGTGTGTGTATATATACACACACACACACATACTTGTGTGTCCATATATATCTATATATATGTTTTGGCTCTATGCTTCTTAATCATCATTTTGTGTTATCCCCCTGCTTCTTTGCTTTATCCAGTTAGACAAAATTTCAAGGAAAGAAGGAGCCTATGCAGTTCAGTCCCAGACCACAAGTATCCCTGCAATATCTTTCCATAGGCCTTTTCTCAGATGTTAGCTAGAAGGTTTTTGGTCCTGCTTCACACCTTCCTGTGCTTAGATTCTTTATTTGAAGATGAACAGTAATGTGAGTTTAAAATGTACTTTCTGCCCACATGCAAATATTTCTCCATTTTGGTGATAAGAGGACCCTTTCTATGGGGTGTTCACTGCATTTTACTTAAATAATCTCCTAATGTATGTGATTCAGTGTATTTACTGAGCTGGTGTAGATCATACTCTTAATTGAAAACCACTGAGCTCAATAACATTGCAGAAAAATGTCAATAGTCTGCCTTATTATATCACAACCTTTTCAAATATTGTTTCTCAAGTAATTTGAAAGTTAGTCACAGGACATGGTAAATAGCAATTTGAAGAAAAATATGACTGATTATGTCTAGATCCATGCTATTTGCAGACCAAGTACCTGATTAATTTTCCAGTGGAGGTAATGAAAAATTTTTGTTTGACTTCAATTGAAGTTTTGTCACTCTCAAGCTTCCAGGCAAATTAACCAATGGGAAAGGAGTGTGTTAATGTGTGTGAGCAAACTCTTGCCTAAACGTCTTCAGATCTTAAGTGTCTGCAACAAACAGATGTTACTAAATATGTCTGATGGGCGGATCAGATTTTAATTGTTTTCCAGATGGATAACAGTGATTTGAGAACATAAATTTGAACATCCTTCAGTATATAGGGAGATATGTTTTTCCACTACTTGTAATTTGCATATTTTGTTAGAAATGATGGCAGTCGGGAGTGAGAGTAGCAAACATTTTCCTGACCTGAAATCTATTTTCATAGTAACTAGGTTTGTAAAACAAGACTAGGCATGAGGATTAATTACTAATTGCATCTAAACACAACTGAGGAAGATGGGCTTAGCACCATTTTTGCCCATGTGCAGAGACTGAGGACAACCCTACTGTAAATTATTCTGCATGCCCTGAAGACTTCCATGCATGGCTTGCTCTGAATTTATTCCCCAAATGCACCACTGAATGTGAAATGTTCTCAACAGAAACCTTCATAGACCTGGGTTTATCACTTTTTCATTATGGCACGTGAATCTGTTGACATTGAGAGTGAGTGCTACCCATCCCACTAGTTCTGAAACTCTTCTGTTGTCTGTCTTTTACCCAATTTTATGAGTAGTGGTTGAAATACTACTTACCATTCTTGTGTACTCAGGTTCTGTCATTCTTTGCCTCTGTACCAAAAAAAATAGCTGTTTTTTATCCCAATACTGTGTTCCACTGCTAAATGTCTGTTAGTCTCCAAATACTAATTAACTCACTGAGGAAATCAAACCTCTGAGGCATTTTTTTCAATTTTGATAGACCCTTGGAAGTAGCAAGGGTCTAGCAAGTTATATATGCAACTCTGCACATATAACTGAATATGAAGCAAAAGCTTTATAACTGAGCATTTAGAGGAAGTGTCTATTCCTGCCTGCTTGAGCTTGGAACATATGAAATCTTTCAATTTCTTGGACCTGCTCAGGCTGGCAGAAATATCATTAAGGCAAAGTTTCACATTAATTCCTTGGATTTAGCCTTTGGAACTTGAAAAGGATGAGCAACAATGCAGTAATGTTTGCTGATGGATTGGAAAATCCAGGTAGCCTTGCATTAAAAGGTGAAGGGATGTGAGTTAAGGCACTCATTTCAGAGTCTGCACATCCATAGGCTTAACACATTCTCTCTTTTGCAATTAGACATGAACATCTAATTGTAGTGCGTTTCATAGATATATGATCCTCATGAAATAATTCAGAGACTCCCAAAATATTTTAGTATCTTGCCATAATCAAAAATAAGAACTTGAGAGTTCAGTGGAATTGGCTCTCCTGGTTTTACTAAATGAGCAGTGTCTTGATGGCTTTAGGTGGTGTGGGTATTAATCATGTTTGTGATGCCATTTAGTTCAATGGGACACTATCCCAGGGTCTGTGGGTTTTCACAGGGCATTGCTGTCCAGCTTTCCTGCCCACAATGGGCGCTCTGCACACAGCACACGATCGCTGCTTGCCGAGGCTTGAAGGGATCTAGCTCAGAGCTCAGTCTCCAAGTGATTCACTGCTGTGTGCACATAAAAAAGGCTTGAGGTATCATGTCACTTCTCCTTTAGTGGACTGTTTCACATGCAGACCAAAAATACTATTTGCAGTGTGCTTAAACACCAGCTTGCAGGGTGTGTGTGGCCTTTAGTAGCAGGTACAAGTGGTTCACACTGAAAAGTGAGATTTTAGCTTATAATGCTCATGATGGATTCATTACAGAATAATTGCAGACGTGTTCTTTTCTTTTTGCATTACTGAATCCCCACCATATTTGGTCCGAAACTTTATTGAGAAGATACCAGAATCTACTATAGGTTTTCCCATTTTCAAGAAAGGCAATGATAACACATCACAGGATGTTCTTGGGCCTCAGTGAGTGAATTCAGAATCCCTAAAATGATCACTTTTATCTCTACTTTAAAGGACAGAATAAAAATAAGCTGTGAAACCTCTTTTTTATTTACATAAACAGATTATCATACATAGAGTACTCATACCAGTACAGCCTAATGAATGTACAGAACCACTTTAAGATACCACTGATACATTTTAAAGATAAGGTTAATTTCAAGGACTTTTATAAATTTGTTTTAATGTTGAGATCTGACTTTAAATCCATAAATCTGGGGAAAATTTACCCAGCACTTGGCAACTATAATTTTCCACAAATTAGCTTACACAGGAGTATAGTTAATGTAGGTGGAAAGAAGATGTCACGGAGTTTCTCTCCTTAAAATATTTCCACTATCTCAAGTAACCTTGTATTTGTTACTGGGCAGTCACAGCAGAGCTGCTGAAGTTTATCTGTGCCTTGAGGCCCACAGAAAATGCATGATAAAGATAAGAATAACTCAAAATTTCTTCATGTGCAGTCTATCCTCATATGTTTTTCTGCATGATAAAGATAAGAATAACCCAAAATTTCTTCATGTGCAGTCTATCCTCATATGTTTTTCTTCCTCAATTCTATTCTCTTAACAAAACAGACAAAGTCACTTATGTGATTATCCATAAATATAAAGCACCCACCCTTGTGCACTGTCTGTTGGTGCTGTTTCAGGACTGGGTGTCCATATAACTGAAGTTCAAGCTGTAGGTGCTCAGTTCAATTCCTGAAGAAAGCACAGCAAATATCTTTTCACAGTGAACTTCTTGTACAGCATTAGAGTTCTATGTTATTTTTATTTGGCAGGATTCTGTGGAGCTGTTGTTTCCTTGTTATTGGTGTCATTAATTATTCAGATAGGCACCTGTTTTACTGCGCCATCTCTCCATCAAATACAAAAACATAAATTGTCCTGCATTATTTGTGTTTTTTTTTTTACTTTATCTTCAATACAAAGTTTACAGTCAATATTAATTAATTTTATTGCACATACATCAGAAGGACATGCAGTTCTGAATTTAAAAAAATATAATTTCAAGGAAAATAATTATTATATTTGTATTTAATTATAACAGCCATAAAAACTATTTGTAGGAATTGTGTATAAAATGTAAGTGGCATAAATATTTTGTTTTGCTATGGGATCTTGTCACTTGATACCATTAGTTTTTGAAACAGGCAAGCTTTACAAAGGTAGCAAACACATCCAGCTCTGTCCCTGCCCCAGAATGTTGGAGACCAAAGCCAGAGCTCCTGCATCCCCCTTGGCACAGGGCTGTCTGACACAGCCTGGTGTGACCTGTCTGCTCCCTCCTGTCCCTGCTGGCTGTGCTGGCAGCTGGAGAATCAGAGCAACAGGGCCACACTTCCTCCCATTTTTATTCTATTCAATTGACTTTAGAAGCTGAAAATCAAAAATCCAGCCCCAGGTGACCAAAGTCTTTCCATGGACCTCCAGTACCACAGCTGAGAATGCCTGCTGAGGACACTTATCAGTCATCATTCTGCTCCCTTGGTGTGCATTGCTTGATGCTGCTGCTTTGTCTTGCTATTTTTTTAATATTCACTAAAGGTTTGCCCTGCAACAGTTCTGAGCCCAGGTATTTTCAACAAGCTCTCTTGGCCTGAGCATCTCCATTCTCAGCGTACATCACAGAGTCCCTGCTGAGAAATGACTCATGTTGTTTAGTCCAGCCTCAGCAGACTTTATTATGGCTTTACTTGCCTTGTTCAGACACAAGTACTTTTCCCCTCTGAATTACTATTACAGTTCTTCACACTTTTATAGGTCCAGTGAGGACTAGGTACCTTGCACCAGAGGTTGAGGGACAAGTAGTAAAATCTCACAGCATAAAACTGTCTTGCAATCCAATGAGGATTTCCACAAAAATTCCTTTCCCGAAAGAAAATAGAGACTAATTCTGGTCAGAGTGCAGCAAAATGGGAAATTAATGCAGACCAAAACTTTAAACAGATCAGAGTGGCCTAATTAAGGTATTTATTGTTCATGTGCTCACGTTAATTATGGGAATCTTGCAAAACAAGTATGCAACAAATCTGTTTTGTGAATTGTGCTGATAAGAAGTGAGACCATGAGGGATGGGAGGAAAAGGGTATGTGCTTCACAGATGGAAGGCTAGGAAGAAAATTAAAAGTCCCTTGCTGGATTAAGTTTCCAATGGCTAACGTTTTTATATCCGGAGCCAGATTATCAAGTGAGATCTCAGCCCTGGGAGAGTTTCTGCCCACAAAGCCCACCCACGCACAAGAACTGCTTAATATGTAAAAGTCAGCTGAAGTCTCTGACTGTTGCTGGTACACAGAGCAACCTGTAAGTCTTCCTGTCATCTGTGATTTTAATCTGCAATGTAATATCAGCCACTCAGCTAAACCCATGCACTCAGAATATTGCTCTGTCTGACACTACTGAGTTATAGCAGAGACAGAAATTAAACAAGACTACAGGTTATTCCACTACTTTCTCCATCTAGAAATAACAGACCATTATTTTGTTATAAGTACAGAAACAGTACCCTGGACCTCATATTTACAATAAAATCAGAAATACTTTTCTGGAAAGACCCTGAAAATAGTTTAACTTTAAGAGATTATAGGACAGCTCTGTTCTTCTTCAAAAGAAGACAGAATAATAAACAGACATAACTCCTCTTTCACAAACACACTCACTATAATTTCTAAGCTCTGTTGCTGGAACAATTCCTATTCTATTTCCAGCATCCCAAAGAGCAATGACACACAGCACTCACTACAATGCTCCTTACATCAGAAATAAAAGGAACAAGAGCAAAATGAAAGTGAACATGGACAGACTTTCCATTACTCCCATTTTCTAAAGTAAACCATTTTTCTCTCTTATGATCTGCCCCTGCACATAGCTGGTAGATGAATGCTTCCCCTTACTTTAGATGAACCATCTGTGTCAGTAAGCCTTGCAAGAGAGAGCTCTATTCAGCAACTAAGAACTACTGCTGGCTAAAAAATAGAAGTGGCTTTCACAAGCTATTTTTTTAAAAAAAATCTTTATTTTCATTATACTTTGGAGCCTTATATATTTTATTCCATACATTGTAAAAATGATTTTCACTCTTGTCAGCTCTAAGAATTATTGAAGGTGAATTGTCAAACATCTAGCTTTGAAAAAGGTGTTAGAGTGTCAACATTTTTGAATTTCCTGTACTCTGCAGGGCTTCTGGAAGAGTTAGAAATTTTATGTTGAAGTTCTAAATATTCAGGTTTGGCCTAGACATCACTGTTTTATATTACATAGTTTCACTGTATCCAGATAATTTGCGATGTTTTAATGTGCATTCTTATTTCAGAAGAATTTAAGACTCAAGCACTTTGCTGATAATTAGATTGTTCCTTTTAGAGCACTAAACACATCCTCATCTGGCATGCTTTAGTCAGTCCACTATGTCTGATATTGTCTCAGTACAAGACTCGCCCTGTCTTGTCTTCCTGATTAATTAGAAGCAGATTGTAGCCAGAGCTTTGACTGGTGGAAAGTGATTGTTGCACAGCCAGGGACAAATTATTTTCCCACAGAGCCACTCTAGTATTCTAAAGCCAAGTTTAAAAATATCACAGCATTTTAATATTTACATTCATTGCTCAAAAAATAATGAACACATGGAAGAATCTGTAAGATACAGTATTACAACTGTCATTGTTCATTTTATGGCACAGTGCAGAAGTTGATCTAATTCTTCAGTTGTTAAAAAAAACTGGTTTTGGGGCCAAATTCTTGCAGCATCTGTGTATAACTATCCAGTACAAAATTGGCAGTAAAATGCAGTTATACAGGCAGGAAGCTGTTTATCCTCTGTTATTTTCTGTATGGGTTCCTATACCATGCTTGGGATTATAACTTAAGAAGATCCTTTCTGAGCCACAATGAGGGCAGGTGTGAAAAATCCAGCATGCCCACCTCTGTCTTATGTTGTTTGTACACTCAGTGCCTCCCCAGGGGGAGAAAAGTTTGTAGGAGTTTTTCATTTTGGTTTTACTTCCTCTTGTTGTTATTTTTTCTGTTTATGTTTATTTGAACTACAGAAGCAGACGCAAAAGAAATGTTCCAACCTGTCTCTGCTCTGTCCTTCCTTCCTGGGAGCAATTATCCTGCAGCACAGAGGAGCTCCTTTTCTGGCCTGTCTTCCTTGGAGATGACTAAAATCTGAGCTTCAATGTACTGAGTTACATAAAGACAGAGGAGCAAAGCTTTACCTTAAATCTTTCTTCCTAGATAATATCTAGATATTTCCTTCCAATAACTAAAAGAGTTTTGTGAAAAAGACAGGGATGGAATTTTTAGCAGGACCTGAAATAGGACCAAGGATAATGGTTTTAATCTAAAAGAGGGTAGATCCAGACTAGATAAAAGGAAGAAATTTTTTTATGAGAAGGGTGGTGAAACACTGGCACAGGTTGCCCAAAGAGGTGGTGGGTGCTCCATCCTTGGAAAAATTCAAGGCTGGAGAGGATGGTGCTCTGAACTGGACTCCCTTCCTTGCCTGGGAAGCAAGGGAGTGCAAGCAGAACATGCAGAGAGCAAAGCACACAGTGGGAGCAGCACAGCACTACAGCAGAGACAGAGCAACGTGCAGAGGGAGAAAGTGCCCTGGGATCGCATGGGTTACACACACCTATAGGGATCCTTGTTTATTTTACCTTCACAAGAATAAAGAGAGGCAAATTTTCCATCAGCTTCCTCAAACTAAACTCAAACAGATGTCCTGGCTCCTGGGCATAATGGGAGTGGGCCTATGGTATAGATGTTCAGGGGAAATTTCTCCTTATTTTTTTAGATCAGCAAATAATGTCATCTGTAGCTCAAGTTAGTTCTCTTAATTGCTAAGGTGAATCAGCACCATGTTTTGCTGCAGCTTCTTACATTGAGTTTTTATGGCGCTTCACTGCAGTTTCTGCCAGTCACCGGGATTATACATTTTAAAACAATTGATAGAACTCTTCAGATTTCTATGAAGAGATAATTTATTAAGTGAATCTATAGTTGTCTCCTTTCTAACACATTGTGTGACACCAATCTAGCAGAAAGTTGATGTCACCTTCTGGAGGCTGTAAGGTGCAGACACTTTGCCATTCTGTTGTTGGGTGGCACCCAATGCCCTGCCATCCATGGATGCTGGAGAGCCGTGAATGGTTCTGTCCTCTGAGGCTCAGCCACAAACCAGGCAGCACGACACAAACAGAACAGTAATACATGAAATCCTGAATTTTGTTATACATGTCTGAAATATCAAGTGAAGTATTTCTGGGGCAGCACTCCTGGGGGTTTTTTGGTGTTTGTTTAAAGTAACGTTTTCCAGCGCAAATGAGAAATTTCTTTGTATGTATAAAAATAATTCAAAATGTGTGTATGGGGCACTAAACAGAGGTATGTTTTGTTCTGTGTGTTTTAAAACTGCTTTGTTTAAATATGTTATAGCGATCTGGAGTGGATTCTTGTCAGCTAAATTAAACTTATTTTGTAGCTGGCACTTGTGTGCTGCAGACAAGCAGCTACAAAGAATATTATGTTTGCACAGCAATTGCTTAACTATTTGGGAAAGACTGTACCTTTCTCCATCAGGTAACAGAAATGTCAAATGAATTTGGAAAAAAAAAAGCCATGAAAGAAAGCTTATAAGGATGTATTTCTGTGGCTAACACTTAAGTCAGGTTTTGGACCAAGTCCTTCAGCTGCACTCCTGGTGTAAATTTGTATCCTGTTATGTGATTTTCAGATCTCCAGTGCAGATGTGCCATTTCTTAAAAACATCATAAGTTATTTGCTCAAAGAGAGAATCAAATCTGTGCGAATTCATTAAGTCAAGCACAGAACTGTAAGTAGATATGATGAGCCATATGTTTGTCTAAAGAAGTTCTGAATCAAATGAATGAATGTTTACACAAATAAATAGATGTATACACAAGTGACATATCAGATATCATTAAGAGACATTACACATCCCTTCTTGAATCCAGTCCTTTTCTTTACCCATAAGCTGGAAACCTAAACTAATTAAACTCTAAGAAGTTACTTTCCTCTCTGAAAATTATTTTTGAATTCTTCCTTCTGCTACAGCCGCAGGTTTCCACAAAATGAGCACTGAACTGTCACATAACCCTTAGGTTAGGAAAAGTAAATACACATACACACTGAAGCTAAAACAGACTTAGTTTTTTACAAGCTTTCAGCGTCTCATGTGAAATACAGAAGCAACAGCTGGGATTTTTAACATGCATCTCACTCACAGCACAAGCCTTCCACCCATCTGCAGAACAGTTATAATCATGTTCATTAGCTTTTGTAAGATTAAATTTATATTTATGTAACCCTTTGATATTCTCTGTTATAAATTTAGAGTAAGGTAACAGGTTTGATTTTCTTCATCCTCTCTCACAGGTATCTTTCCATCTTATTAAGGTATTTTCCCTCTATTCCGATGGGGATTTGGAATCAAAATATTGAATTCCAGCACCAGCTCATTGGACACACTCTGGATTTTCATATTGTGATAGATACTACAAATCTATCACAAATCTATCTTTCAGTTCATTAAGCTGAAAATATATCCAATTTTACTTTAAAAGAGCAGATGTTTAAGACTCAGGACTTTCCAAGCTCCATCTGGCATTAACCCAACAGTGAATTCTTTTTCTACAACTGTGAAAGCATCATGTTCCTGGAAAAAGTCAGAGGACAATGGAAGTCTGTGGAAGCAAGCCTGGGATGGAAAGATGCAAAAATATGCAAGTAAATAATATGTATTTGCAAACTCAAAGTAACTATATAACCACCACTTAGAGTCCCACAAAAACACACTTTAGATTATACCTGCTAGTAGGATTTGAAGTCATATTTTATACAACTGTGTATGTTTTAGAAACTGGTTGGCCTTCTTTTGAGGTTGTCACTAAATCCATGGGCATGGGGGCAGTTGCATTAGGTCAGATCAGGGTTTCCCAGCTGTTGTCCCACACTGCCCAGAGAAAGCAGATGCCCAGAACAGTGTCAGGCAGGGCAAGCATATAGGAGATTTCCCTCTCAGCGTCTCTGGCTGCTTGCAGCTCAGGGCCTTTCTGAAGCAGACATCAGATCTCTCTGTTTAGTAATCCTCGATGGACTTCACATTTTTTTTCCTTTTTCCCTTTCATTAATTTGTGCTGTCCCTTTCAACCCGTATAAAATGTTTCCTTCTGCATCAGAGGCTGCAAAAAGCAAACTTCTGTCCCACGCTACCAAGTGGGACCCCGCATTACTTTGGTAGTAGAGAGAAGCTTTAAATTACTCCAAGAAAGCAATTATGTCTGTTTCTGTGCCAAAGGCCATAAAATAATTACTTCTTTGCATAATTTACTGATGTTAACAGGATATGTGCAAATGGATTTACAGTGGGTTTTCATCCTTAGAATGGATTTTATTTTGATTAGTAGGCCTCTGTCATCTGTGTGAAATACTGTATGCATGGAAGTATTGCCATAATAGCAATGGATCATGTCAGCGATGTGTACATAATATATGAAGTAACAAAAGTGGCATGTCTTTAAAATTTGTCCATTAGTTATGCACCATCCCTGTGGACTGAAATTCCATACCAACAGACAAAAAGTATAATAACAGTACTATATGACCCAGCTGGGAATGGTGACAAGGCAGCACATCTGCTGGAGATGTGGGAAGGATGGCAAGGATTAATGAATGCAGGCATCTCATGTGCAAAAAAAATGAATGAGTATGAGAGAAAAAGAGTTAAATTAATCTTTTTGCATTGATGCTTGTAAAAAAAGGAGCTTGAGGAAGTTCTGAATACAGGAGTGTTATGTGTGAGGAGCTAACAGATTGCAGTGTCCATAGGACTGATTTGAGAAGAAAATGACAAGAGGAGTAGTAATAAATACTTCAGGGACCTTCAGGGAGGCCTGATAAAATTGTCTTCAGAAGACCCAAAATGGACAAAAGAGACTCTGTTTCTCACAACATGTAATTTAACTTTGGAACTCATCATTACTGCACTTAGTAATTGTAAATTTTTTAATGGGTTCATAAAGTAAATAACACAGTGATGAAAGAAGACGCACCAAAGCTATAAAGCACAATTATAGTGATGCAACCTCAAACTCAGGATGTCTCTAAACGCTAGACACATGAAAGCTGGGAGTATGTATTGCAAGAATAATAACTCTCAAGTGGCGCCATTTCCAAAGTATCTGTAGTGACCACGACTGAAGACAAGACTGAGTCCTAGCTGCTTCTTAAGAGTTTTGACCCATCTCAGCTGCTCTTGTGCTCCAGGCACTCCAGTTAGTGGGAGATATGCCCAGATTTGCAGAAAATGATGGTACCAAGTGCTTTTGTTATAAGGCAAGAAGAGCTTTTTATACTTTGAAGTGCAAGAAAAATCATTGCAAGTAAGACTCTTCACACAATTAATAATAGAAGATGTACATTTTCACTCTGGTGGGCTTTCAGAGTGTCATTGCCACTTTTAAAAATAAAGAATGTACTCTATGTATAGAAAGAAAAAGACAATTAAGAAGGAGATTATTTCTCTTTGTACAGTAGTTAAAAATTGCTGTACAAATATTATTTGTGATCTTCACTCATACTGTGTTGGGAAGATGCAGCTGTTTCAACAAACCGGATAAGCATGAAGTGAAATAGAAAACAGACTTGCTGGGGAAAAAGGTAAAAATACATAGTATGTAAACTGTATGCTCTGAGGAGACAAACTTCTTTCTTCATTCTGCACTCTGTTTTACTCAATGGCTTTTTTCAGTATCTGCAGGAAAAAGATGACTGTTTTGTGCAATTAGTACGTGTTCCAGTGTGCAAGATGTATATGAATATGAATGTTGTATATGAATATAGGAGATGAGAATTAATTCTGTGTTAATGTGCAGAATATTGAAATGTTTCTACTGAGACTGTGAAGGCAGAATTCAATTGCTGACAGGGTTTTCTCACATGTGGTCTATGAAAGGAAACACTGATTTAATTTTAACTCCTAAAAAGCAAATATAGTTTGATTAAACTTTAAATTGACTTTTTGCTCAGCAGCAATGGACAAGTATAGGACAGCAGACCTGTAGTTTCCAGGATTCTCCTTCTTGCTCTTCTTGGATGTGAGTGACATCTTCTTTTATCCCGTCACCAGGGATCTCCCTGACTGCCACAAGCTGCCAAAGATGACAGAAAGTCACTCTGTGGTCTTGGCAGCCAGCTCCCTCAGCACCTTGGATGTGTCCTACCAGCCTCACAGCCTTGTGCTCCGTTCAGCTGGCTCAAATGATCCACAACTCAAGTTTCATTTCCTGTAGGAACTCTGCTGCAAGCCAGTTAGGGCTGCAAGGTCCAAGAGAAAACCTTGGCAGTGAAGAATGACACACAGAAGGTGCTGAGCAGTTCAGGTTTTTCTGTATCCTTTGTCGTGAGGACAAAGCAGTTGCCCTGATGTTGTTTTCCTTGGCCTTCCTCTGTTCCAGTGTCTCTGAGTCTTCCTTGCTGCCCTCCACATTCCTCACCAGTTTTGATCCCGGTGGATATTTGGCATGCCTGGTTCTGGCCCTGCATGCCCAGTATAACTTTCTGTGCCTTTTATGGGTAGCCTGTCCCCATGTTTGCTCCCTGTATGTTCCTGTTGTGCTGGAGCCCACTCAGGAGTTCCTCATCCCCTTTACCAGGCACCCTTGCCTTCCTTCCTCCAGGATCCTCTGTTCTGCTCTAAAGAGTTGTCCTTGAAGATCAGTCAGATCTCCTGGGCCCTTCAGGGTACCCTCCTGAGAGATCTTGCCTGCCAGTTCCCTGACTGAATCTTAATTTCATCACGGTTTTAGATACAAGGCCTGTGCCTTTCCATCACAGCACCTTGTCCCTCTGCTTCCAGCAACGCTGAGCTATGCGGCCACGCACAGATTTCTAACTCCTGTTTGTCTCCCATGCTGTGGGCATGTGTGTGCTGGCATTTCAAAATGAAATCAAACCCTAAAGATCAAAGCCTGGTTCATTAGGTTAGTAATCCTATTAGAAAAAATGGTCTCGCCCCACTTTGCCAGATGGTCTCAAATAATATATTTTCTTGTTTCCAGATCAATAAGTAACAGAAGAAAAATCACTTTTCTTGCTCCTCTAAAGCTGACCTTCAATTTTTCCAGTTCAACCTCAGCCTGTCCATTTTATTCTCAATCCTTGCCTCTATGAGCTATATTAAAAAAAACCCTATGGTTTTGTCCTCTCTCTATCAGTAACTCTGCAGTATATTGGTCAAACAGCTAGCAGTACTTATTTGTTTTAGAATTGCTCATCTTGATATGTAGTCTACACTTTCACAATCTGTTTAATTCTTCCCACATCCTTTTTTCTTTTCAAAAACAACATGGATCCAAATAAATGGTTATTTCATCTTAAATGTTATATTTCACTATTCAAAATGTATCTCACTATTGAAGATATTTTTTTCATTTTCTGCTGGAGGGAAATATATTTATATAGTATTAATTCCATACTAGTTCAGTGTTTTTTATTTAAAAATTACTTAGGTTGCATATTTAAATATGGGTGAGGAAAAAGTTCTCTCTCAAAATAACCATTTCACTTTTGTTCATTGTCAGAATCTGCCATTTGCCATGAGGTTATATCACTTTTTCCATCCTCCTGGGCATACATCATGGTACAAGTAAATTGCTGCAGCAGATTGATTCTAAACTGCTGAATTACTGGTGCCTATCTCAGTATTCAAAAGGGCTTGAAGAAAAACATCTCTCCCATTGCTGAGGGCTCTAAAGTAAAAGTAGATTAATAATTTATGTTTCAAACTTGCTTGCAGACAGCAGTGTCCTGCTTCCTACACAGACTTGGGGGAGACTCTGGTGTGGACACAGCTGAATGAATTAAAAGTTCCCATCAATATAACAATCCATGTGTGTCAGCATTGTGAAGAATGCACTCCTTTATTCACTGGGTGACAGTAACCAGACTTGTTCAGTTGAGAACATTTAACAAGAATGCAATTGGACACATCTTCCGTCATTCTGACCAAGGCTAAATTCAAGCAGAAGCACCAGAAAATATAGGTCACTGATTAATTCACTGAGATTCTGCATTCTTGCTCTGCAATAATCACTTAATGGCAAGTTAAAGCAAATACTTCAATGTGATAATTAATTCTGGTTACACATTATTAAGGTCAGAGGAGCTAACAGATTCACTAATGATTTCTATTTTAGAACATGGGACATTTCAATCAAGCATATATAAAATAGTAAATGTAAGGGAATTTAACAGTATTTACTGGCTTAGTACATGATTAAACATTGACTAGTGCTCAGCATGTAGAGGCACTAAATGCTGCCCTTCTATCAGAGGGGAGATCCAACACTTTTGCTGAAATAAGCACTTTCAAAACTTTTATTAAATTGAGTTGTAACTTAACAAAAAGTCCTGAAGTTAGTTAATATAGTGACTGACAGAATAGCAGTTTTGATCTCTCTTCTACATTGGAATAATCTACACATGGAGAGATAAAAAAATATTTTATTTCTAGACATGAGGAACGATGCAGGGATACATGAAGGTTCCCAATTCACTTAGGAAAGCCCTTCTCTCAACTCCTCACACCCTCCTTGTTTGGCATTGAGGTGGGTGGGACTGTTTTGTTAAAGCCAGCCGAGGTACCTGCTGCACAAGGAGCCTCCAGAGAAACCTCTATTCAGAGATCCAAACCATTGGGAACTAACAGATCTTTATACATTATTGAACATCATTTTTCCTCCCCAGGATTTACAGCAAACCTGTCTGCTTCTTTCTGGCTCTTGCTCTTCTTTAAAATATGCAGACATCACAGAGAAAGGTTTTCACAGACTCAGGAGAAGCAAAAAAATGCTTCATTTCTTGGGTACTCCTTTCCTACAGATTTAGACACTCAGTGAGTAGGAGAAGGGAAACCTACATCTTCTTTGTACTTTATTCAGTTCTTCCTTCACACTGTTACTGAAGTTATTGGTAGTTATTCCAAGTCAAAAGCTTAAGCAACAGCTCTGAATCAGAATCTTATTTATTTATTGTGAATGTATTAGTACTACTACACCAATAGGTTGTCTATCTAATTAATCATAGCATAGAGTGAAAACTAGCATTAGTCCCATCTACATCTGTCACACTTAACTCTAAATGACAATATGAAATGTTTATTAGTCTCATTGAACTGCTCATCCATCTCACTGACAACACTTTCAAACCATACATGCTTATTTATCATCCTGGTACCATGAACTGAGCTCTCTCAATCTGAAGATATTTGTGGGTGGTGAAAACACTCCTGCCTTACCATTCCCCCTCTCCTTCAGGTCCTGAATGAGGTTCAGAAACTTCATTCACTAGTGATGGATGGGACAATAAGTTTCCAAAGAATACCCTGGTTTTGGCTACTTGCAACTGACCCCAGCAGAGCTTTACAGGGAGGAGGAATTAAAATCTGGATATCTTTTCTTTCATTTTTTTTGTTTTGTTTCTGAATGGGATGATGTTTTATGTATTCCCTCTGTTTTTCTAAAAAGCTTTGCAATGTGTTGTCTGATTTCAGACATTTTTAAGGTAAAAAGAAAATGTTCAGACATAAAGAAGTTTCAGTGAGTTTTGTGAAAACTGGATAGTCCCTGCATTAAAAGGACATTTGAGTTAATACCTCCACATTGGAAAATCATATAGTGCAAGGCTCAGCACCATTCTGTTCTTTCTGGCACACACCAGTGAGGCAAAACTCTGCCTGATGTCTCAGAAAGAGCTGCAGCATAAATTGTTTCTTGAGGAGTCAAGAAGGTGCAGAGAGCTGGGTACTCCCAGAGAGATGGTGGATATTGGAGAGGGTATGCAGAAGCAGAAATGAGAAGGCAAGCTAGAATTATTGGAAAGGTCAGCAAGTGCAAGACAGAAAGGCCTAAGGAAGATGGGGTGCACGTGGTCTACTGCTTACAAAAAATCCTGGTAAAATCAGGAGACTTGTGTGAATATACAAGGTCCTGAACCTCATCCTTGTTCATTATTGCATCTTCTGGGCTGCATTCTGGTGTTTGCAGGTTAGAGAGGCTAAACACCTTGAGTCCTATTGGCTAAGATCCAAAAGTGCTTAAATCACTTAGGGAGTATAATTCACATAACTGAGGGTAGTTTATACAGTTCAACTTACAGGGCATTAAAAAAGAGCAAACATTTTTTTTTTTCACTGGCTGGCAGAAAAACAATTTATTAAAATTCTGCATACCTAAAGTTTGGCTTTCAAATCTTATAGTAGCCAGAAATTTTTGAATCCTATAGTCTTACCTTCTTCTCTTCTCCATTTGCACTCTGGGTGAGTTTGTATTATTAAATAAGTCACACAAATTTCCTGGTGTATAGTCTGCTCTGATGCTTATTGAGAAGGTATGTCAGATTCCTATGTCATCAATAAACTCTAAAAGGCAATAGAGAAAAATATCACTCAAGGAGCTCTTTGGAAGTATCAGACTTTGCAGGTGTTTTGGAAGGATCTGTCTTTATTGCTGAATCCCACATAAACATCATGCTTTGCCACCTTCCTCCCCTCTGACATCTGGCAACAAGACTTCCTATACAATGACTTAAGGCATGACCTGTTTTTAACACTCATAAAAGATATTAATGTGACCCCTTTTCTGTAGCCCATTTTTGAAGACATTGGATCTGCTACAGAAATCTTACGTATTACCACTTGGCATGCAAAAATCTCCCTTTGGCTTCAGTAGCAGTTCCACTGTTCACTTTGCCCCCTTTCTGATTTAAGTTACCCACTTGGCTTACTCACAGAGATGACCCTTGGGTAGTTATCACAAGAGGAGAATTAAATGATTGCTTAAAAAGTACCTAAAATAACTAAAACTAAGTAAGACATACAACAGATCTCCAATGGAAAATGATGCACATACATTTCAGATTTTTCTTTTTTTGTTTGGATTTTCCTTCATGGATAAGATTGCAAGAATAAAAAAATAATTTGGTTTATGATTAAAAATTGTTTTGTTATATAGATAGATAAATGCTATAGCAATTTTGACTGCATTTGATTTTTGAAAGTTTCTATTTGTAGCTTCACATAAAATGTATAGTTTCATATCCTTTAAAAGATGTTTAAAAAATAGATCTAACCATAGCATTTTAAGTATATTGCATCCATAATGTGTGTTTTTCTTCTCTGCAGGAATGGTTAACATAAATAATGAAGACTATTTCCAAATGGGTATTTAAAAACCTGTTAGTGGAAACTCAGATATACTACTCTTTGAAAGGGATTCTGTGGTCTTAATTTACAATGACCAGTCAGATGAACATTTAGGAAGGAAATGTTCATGCAATAAGCCTTAATAGTGTCTTCAAGAGTGTCAGGAATAATCTGTAGGAGGACAAAACCTTTTCTCCTCAGCTCTGCTCTGGCTCTGCAGATCACTGTGGGTGTGAATCAATGCCATGACTTTGACTTTGTCACTCGTTTGTCACTCCTTTGCCCACTGCCACCCCAATGTACCTGTGCTGAAGGATCATTGCCTCCATGCCTGTACTCAGGAAGGACACACGGACAGGCCAGGCTGGTATCTCTGCTTGCGAGAAATGGACAGAGGGATTCTTTGGGAATTGGGATTCTTTTTCCTTCAGCTTGTTGCCACTCAGTATAGTTGTAAATATTTACTATCAGAGGCAATTGCTGTCCCTGTTAATAAACCTCAATCTCTGCCATTCTCATTTAATGATTCATAAAATACTGTAATTTCCTATGAGTGCATTATGCTACCTTTTGCTGCTAAAAAATTGATTTCAGAAGAGAAAGAACTGAGAAAAGGAGACCTCAAATAAAGTCTCATTAGGGAAATGAAGGCTCTTGGACATCCAGGCAGAAAGCTGCATTTGTGTCCTAACAGCCAAATGAGCCTTGTAACTTATTGTTAAGTGAAAAAAGGAACTGCGAAGTTCCCCAGTGAGGGACAGGTGCTAGTGACAGCATCTTACCTGACAGTTTACTTTTCCTCTGTTCTTCCTATCACCAAGGAAGTGGCATTTTTCCCATTTTTTCATTACTAGGGCTTTGGCATAGTTCCCATAAAAATGAAAAGGTGGATGTTTAACATAAAGAAGCATACAGGACCTCCAGAACATGCAGAGTAGGTATGTGCTGAGATTTATTACATTTTATCTCAATAACAGAAACTTAATCTGTGTTGATTAGGGGTAAAACCCATATATTTTATTTCTTTTTTTCAAGAGTGTTGAAGACTATAATAGGCAGAAGACCATTTCTTGCTCTGTATCAGTTATTATGTTCTTCATTCACTCCATCTTTTAAGTCCTAGAGTAATCAGAACTAATCAAACTCATGATTATAAGTCAATAGTAAGTGTAATCTAAGATTATGATATTTTAACTTGTTTTTCACTATTTAATTTTATGATGCCAGGATCTAACTCAGTCTTATCCCAGCACTCTCAGAGTGCACAATTTCAAACATCATTGTTCAGATCAGGACCAGGCACTCTCATGTATTCACAGGACATCAGAGACCAAGGTCTCAAACAAAATTCCATACAATTACACAACAGTTAAACCACAACTTGGAACTCTTGCAAAACATGTTTTGCTATATGGCTATTTTGGCATTCTCCTATATGAGATCCAGTCTTCAGACTTATTTTCATGCACAGAAGTGCATCCACAGTCTCTGCCATTTGGAAACATTTCCTCAGTAAATGCAAAATGCCTTTTGCCCTTTGTGATGCATAGCCTTGTCTGACAGCATTTTATGCAGGATTGTAAGAGTCCTGATGTTTTGCAAATCAGTGATGATTTAAATTCATTAAAATTAATTTTACCCCTTGCTGTATCTAATTGCTTTGTTGATTTATGGAGATTGATTTTTCTCTTGAAAACTGGCAGTTTCCAAACATAAAGGGTATCCAGAGCATGTGTATATAGGGAAAGCTTGGCTGGATCTAATGGGATCCTGCAGGTATCAGGGCTGTGCTGAGTTCAAGGCAAGCATTTCTTTCATGCTCTGACAGAAAGTAACACCTAAGTTCATTTCCAGCTGTCACTTCCCTGGTAACATGAAAAGGATTGTGGATAAATTATAAGACTAATCAGTAAATTCTTTACTCTGTCAAGTGCTTTTGCTATTTCTCTCTTTAGAACCCACTTTTTTTTCTTTTTCTTTTTTCTTTTTTTTTTTTTCTTTCCTCAACACACTGATGCTGGTGCTCAAAATTCCTTATCTGTGTTGTTACATATTTTGTGCGGACATTACTGGAAAAGGCTCCTGGAGCTGGTTGGAGGCTGTTTATCAGAGATCAGGAGACACAAGTGGCCTCTGCAAGCCTGTTTGCTATCAACACCCCTCCAACCTCTCACTTGCTAATGGTGAGAATCTTAATAGAAATTTCTCACTGAGTTAAAAAATCAGAAAAGCACAGCATTAAGGTAATAAACTGTGTATGTCAGAGAGGGTAAAAAATCCATTCCTGGACATTAAGACACCATTTCCTTGAGAATTTTGCATAATTCAGAAATCTTCCAAGAATATTTCTTCATATATGACTTCGGTCTTACTTTTTTATTCTTTTTCTTTCTCTGCATTACATTCAACTGTGTTTAATAGCATTACAAGCAGCTGCAGAGCTGGCACAGGGTTCTGATGTAGAACAACAACAGATGTCACAGGCACATCAATCAAGTAATAGGTTTTGGACAAATAGATTAATAATAAAACTCTGGGTGAAAAGTTGCCATTCCCTAGAAAAACACTGAAGTAACAGAAACTTAAAAGACAAGTTTTGGGGTTTTTAAATTTTTTGGGCCACTGTGCTTGGTCATTAATTCCATCAATCATATGCTGTGTCTTTTAAATCCAAAACTCAGAGGAAGGAAACATCCATTTTGTGTTCAGTTTATTACTCAGGCTGAGCCATGCTCTCAAAGTTCCTCTTCTGAGTTTCAATCTGAAAAGTAAACATCCAAATGAAAAAGTGACTAACAATCCACCCAGAAATAAAACATCTCTCTTAACAGAGGGGACCCTCAGAGAGGCTTCCCTAAAACGTACTACCCAATGTTTAATTTAAAAGTCATCCTCTGGACTTAATGAATTATCTTGGTCATAATCTGTAACAGAATTGACCCCAAACATGTGAAAAATATCTAATAAGCAGAGTTTATGAAAGGGAAAACAGTATTAAACTAAAAATGCTAATGTTTTTGTGCACATCCCAAAAACTGCAATCACTTTTCTTTAGAAGCTGGATTCAGTCTGGTAGAGGAGTACATGGATAAATTTCAGACATGAATCAACAGTAAAATAAGGAAGAATTAGTAATTGTAACAGACAGCTTGGTTCATCAACTCAAAGATGCACTCACAGAGGCCTTGTAACACATGGGACAAGGGCTGAGCTCTCAGCTCTGAGGCCATCTGGGTCGTTGTCGCCATGTGGAGTTGGGAGCTCAGCCTCAGAACCCGCCTTTTGAGCACCACAGTGCCACAAATGTCCAACTAATGAAACCATTTAAGTCAGTGAGGGAAGCAGGGAGCCAGCCTCCACTGCGGAAAGGAACATTAACCAGTGAACACCATCAATGAATCATCTGGTGTTTTCTTCAAGATATCCTCTTCCATGCATTCTTTCTTTATTAGGGTTTATTTTTCCCTGTAGCCACTTTCTTTTTCTCCTACAGCTGTAAGAAGAACTCCTAGCTGCCTCAGCACAAATAAATCATGGTTCTTGGTAAGTGAATCATCTAGAGCAACAAATTCACTTCTCTATCTGATCATTAATAGAACAGAGACTCAAACCAAAACCAAAGAACAAAACACAACCACCTTTTGAACACAAGTAATTAATTTTGATCTGAATAATATCTTATATCTAAAAAACTATAAGATTTTTTAAATCTCAGTCATTTATGTTCCCATGGAATAATAATGAAAACCTTATTTCAAGTGATTAAAATGTGCAGGATTACTTCTGCACTACTGGAAATATGAAGTAAGATTTACTTTACTGTTATCTGCAGCTTTGTTTGTTAGGTACCTACAGTTATTTGTAAAATCAGAAGAAAAAGAAAAAACAACTTGAGTAACCAAGTTTTTTAATTTATTATTTTTTTTTAGAATTTGTTTAAAATAAAATTTTCATGGTAAAGGTATGCAGTATGATTCTTGAAATGGCATTCATTATAGGCTCCTAAAAATTAGGAGAAAGTGTAAAAGCTGAGTTGTAAAAATTACATAGCAGAGAAAAAACACTAACAAATGTGCTAAATGATAAACCTGCCTATTTGGAGGGCAAGGGTAAATATTTGTTCTTAAATTATTAAACCATTATATCAAGCTGGAAATTTATCCCTTATGACTTCCTATCTTTTGAAGGTGGTTCTAAACCTATTAGCAGTAATGAAGACAAGTGAAATGATTGATTTTGTCAATCACTGGGACCTTGTGTTATGTAACATGGATTGTGGGTCATCTGTAAGCTTCATTAATCATATATAACCCATTCATTCACGAGGAAAAATGATGAATTACTGTCTGTGGAAGCCTAACATTAGCCTCACTAATTCCATGGAAGCGCAGGATATATTGTAAGCTTTTTTCCCCCCTATAAACATGTTGGAGACTGTAATCTGTAATCCTGAATGACACTTTAATCCGTGTAAGCAGATATTTATTTCCCATGGAGCCACACTGATTTTAGTGGCTGATGCCTGCTTGTGTCTAATTACAATATAGTTTTCCTACTGTTCCTATGATGATAAAATTCTATATACCTAAGAAAAAGAGATTAGGGACTTCATTTCACCCAACCTCAGCCAACTAAAACTGGACCAACAAACAAACCACAAGAAGTGAAGGGAAGGTACTTTGGATTGTTATATATAAGCAACAAAATTGCTATAGAAGTCATGTTAAATAAAATGGATTGAACGCAATCTTAAAAAGAATTAGTTCAGGCTCCAACAAAACTTCTTTTGGGAAGTTTTGGGAAGTATTTCAGAATTTTTCTTCACTCATGGCTAGAGACTGCACATCAATGCTGCAACTATTTATTTCTACACCAACATTGTCTAGCATTGTAAAACCCTCCCCTCTCCTTGAGCTCTTATCCACAATATATTTATAACAGCAATTATTATGCCCCACATTATATTAGGCAAACTAAAAAAAAAAAAATCTAAATCTTTTAATCTGTTCTCATAAAATTGGATCTTTTCCCTTGATTATCCTCAGGATAATCTTCAACATTGGTGACAAGAAACTTTTGCAAGTTCCAGAGGAGGTCTCACAAGAGGCAAATGCATCTCCATTTGTTCCATAAAGTACAGTAGGTGACAAGTCATTTGCTGCTTGTCTCTTGTCTTAAAAAAAATAGGTACTTGAAAATAATTATGCTGGTGGTGTCCTGAAACAAACACCTTGCAGTGCTGAGTTGTCTTGTCATCCTTGTACTTTATGTCTTTCTGCTTCACTGCCTTTAAATTTTTTCTTGATGCTTTTTTCTACCTCAGATAGTTGGGTTTTTTTTGTTAAAGATTTGTGTGTGTGTTTTGTACAATGATTAGCACAAAATGGCCATGGCTACTCTGCCCTAGAGTGATAGCTAAGGTAATAATAACAGCAATCTGAACATAGGCACGTTCATTCTCTCAAGATATGCCAGAGCACTATCAACTCTTTTTCTTCATCTAATGGCACTGTGGAGTTATCACCAGCAATAGCTGTGAGTCATTACAATTACATGCTCTCTGTGGTACTTAATACACATTTTAAAGGACATTTCATTTTCCATAAGTCCCTAGATAACTAATCTAGTTCTGTCTATGTCTGCAAAACTATCTGCATTCTGAAAGACAAGCACTGCCTTTTTGACTGAATTAAAAATCAATGTGATTTCACAGGCATGTGCTGTGGGATCATTTCTTAACGAGAACAAACCCAGCCCCACTACAAGGACTGGAAAAGAGATTTCTCTTTGCTTGTCTGGAATATACACACGTGCTGAGGCCATTTGTTTCCCCGTGTAAATAAAAGGGAGCCCAGTATCCAGAGCTACACGTGTAAGTATTAGCTTTATCTTATCACCACAACCATTTTTAGATTGATGGTGAAAGGCATTGCCTACAGTGATAGCTCATGCAGTAGAATGCACACTATATTGCTAACTGACATTTAACAGCATCTAATATGCATTCAGCCTCCACTGGAAAATTTTTACGTAACACTTTCTAGATTTTGCTTTCATGTACCGATTGCAGAAGAGATATGCAGAGCTCTGAGCAGGAATCTCCACAGCAGTTACCTTCACTTTAGAGAGAAAATGCTGACATCTGCTTACATTTCTTGGGCAGAAGAAATGATCATGGCTAAGATAACAGCTGAACCTACAATGCAGTGAGTGTGTAAGAGTGTGGGTGTAAATACTGGGTAAAAGCTGTTCACCACTTCTTTTTCTGAATGTGAGGTACACTAAACAAATATAGCCTTGCACACTGCAACTGCTTGAGTGCACATCATTGCTTCTCAGTTTAGTCTTGTTTTCAATACTAAATCTGATTTCCTTCCTCTCCCCCACCCACCCATTCACATTCCTTTCTACTTCAGTTCTGGAATGTGTGGTCTGTGGCCAGCTGACAACTCTTTTTTTTTTAAATAAATTAGAGGATATTTAAACAAGACATTTTAAAGATCTATGGGTCATGAGCAGGGAGAGCTGCTGCAATGAGCAGAAAGTAGTTTAAATGTTGGAATGATTTCTCTTTCCCATCCTGCTTTTCCCACCTCTGTCTTTGTTATAAAACTGACTGTTACTGACACATCCAAGGGTTTTAACAATTTCTGTAGTGCCACCAATGACTGCCAGGAGATACCTGCACATCCCAGGAGTCAAATAGCTCCAATAATTTAATTCTAGTCTATATTATTTTTTCAGATATTTTACATTTGCTTCTTCAAGTTTTGTCTTTCTACTGCTTAACCAAAGCAAAACCAAACTAATTTGTAAGTAGGCTTTATTTGTTGGAAAGTTGTGGGGTTTGTCACTGAGAAGCAGAAGAGACCAACTGTGCTATACCACAGATGGAAAGTGGTGCTGCAGGCAGACTTTGTTGATAAGGGAGGTTGGATTTTCATTGGACTATTATGCAAACACCAGATCAAAATTAGGAAATGTGTTGCCATTTTTGCAGTATAGGACAAGAAGTAGTTTGTACAACAAGTCCTGCAACCAATTACCAAGGACAGAATGAAGTATCACTGCCTGCTTCTGAAATCACTCGATACACTTCAAAATAAGTTTGGCTCAGCTGGCAGACAACATGTAAAATATTAGTTTTCAGGATGCTAAAGGAGAGTAGATTAACTATTTGCTATCTCTGCAGCTGGTTGACGCTGGATAGGTGGAAGTAAAACTATGAATCTTCTACACCAAGGGAGCAATGTGTTTGAAAAGAAAATAAACCCCCAAACAAAATAAATCCACTGCCCTGCTCCATGTCCTAGCCTCAGTCTTACAACTCATGTAGAAAGAGCGATTGACAAATTTCCATCTGGCCTTTCCTGCGTCAGCTCTTCGGAAACTTTTCTACTTGGGTGTCAGAAAAAGTCCTTAGCTTTCCAAAATTGTTACCAGAAGCCTTGATCCTGCTGCTGCTGAGATCAATGAGAACTTTATATGCAAACTGAAAGAAGGATTAGCATTAAAGTCATGAAGTAGGCAATAGAATTAACTATTTTATATATTTGTCCTAGTAAATTTCAAAGCGATTAATGGCAATTTGATCTTTAAGAGAACTGAGTAATTGATGCAGAAGGCTCAGTGGCAAGGTTTCTTAGCCAGGGATAGATTGCAGCTCTTTCAAGTCCTGTTGAGGTGCTTTAATACATTTATCTGTAAAACATCTGAATGTATATCCCCCAAATTAATTTCTGCAAAGAATTAACAAAGCAAAGCAATTTTGTTTTTCATCCTTCATTTATTTAACAACTCCCTTAACCTATTTCGAGAAGGGTTTAGTGCAGAAGTTTACACACCAAAATTGACCAGTTTTTTCTTGGCAAATCACAGAATCACAGAAATTCAAGACTGGAAGAGACCTATAAGATCATGAAGTCCAGCCGATGTTCTAACTGTTCAACTAGATCATGGCAGCAAGTGCCACATCCAGTCTTTTTTTGAATTCTTCAAGGGATGATGACTCTACCACCTCACTGGGTAAATGATTCCAGTATCTGACCACTCTTTCTGTGAAATATTTCCTTCTTAATTCTAACTTACATCTCGCTTGACACAGCATAATATCCTAAATGTATGATACCATCAATAATATAATATAATATAATATAATATAATATAATATAATATAATATAATATAATATAATATAATATAATAATAATAATATAGTATCACCTCTCTGAAGCTAGTGAATTTACAGTGTCATAACTCCTGGATTTATGATGTTTTATGTGTTAGTTTAAGAATCTGGCGTGGAGAATGGACAGAGGTGTGATACAATTGCATATATATCCTCTGAGTTATATGGAAAGTAAGGGGAGAAGCTGGAGAAGACAGCTCAGTCTGACCATTTTGGATTTCTCAGTGATTCTACAACTGCATGAATTCCAGTCCTAAATTTCTTATGAAATAAAATTTATTTTCTTGCACCAACAGTTAACTACTTTCAGCCGGTATCACAAAGTTTTCTCTTTTCATATCCTGCACAAATTCAAAGAAGCCTAGTGCAAGCATATATATTAGTGAAGGGCAATGTTAACTGAAATTACAATGATAGATTTTGATTTTGCTGGTGTTCAAATAATCTTGATTTGAGTGTCTTTGAAAGGTTACTCTGTTAAAAGAAAAAGGTGGAAAATTGGATCCTCCAAAAAGACTTTTTAAAATGTAATCTAATCTAAAAAGATGATCTCTGTGTAGCCAGTGGGCTTATGAAGCTACTTACCATCGGAGCAAAACAAGGGCAAGTTGTCTAATGCTGTTTGCATTAGTAAATAAATGGGTTGGGGACAGCAGGAATCTGTGTTATCCTACCTGTCACAGCACTGAGGAAGTCTCTGGATATTAGTAAGGGAGATCATGTGTGTCATAGTTACAGTGCACTTGTGATTTATATGTTTAAATATTCACTAATCCTATTTTATTATAAACACCCCATGTATTATAAATATTTTCTTTCTTCAGACCAATTTAGATACTCAGAAATCATTCATTTTAGTAAGAAGGAGCAAAAAGCAAAAAGATAGGCAAAGGACAAGCTTTTCTTGCTGATTTACTTCCAGACTTTAAGTCCTTGTTGTAAGTGGAATGACAAGGAGCATTTATTTTAATTCCCATTGAGGGCCCTGTGAGCACTAACTTCCATTTGCTTCTCTGGCTTCCACAGTGTGGTTTTTTTCCTTCCCCTTTCTAAAAGAAATTTCTGGTAACCAGCAGAACACCAGGCTGCCTTGGGACATTACACAGATAGGAACTTCACAAAGTTGCTGTCTGAATATTAAATGTGCTAGGGCTGTTTGGGCCTCTCTGAGCTGTTCCTGGGTAATCCTGTGAAGAAATTCTGATGAACAGGAGCATCAGATGTCTCCAGCTTGCATAATCAGCCTGCAGAATTTTGATAATTGACAGCAAAGCCTCCACTATGCATGTGGAAGCTTTGTAACATGCGCTTGTACACAAGCCCAATATTTTAAAATAACATAAACACAAATTTACTAAAATATGTGAGTTAAGGCAAAGCCTGATTGGTCAGGTTATGTAAATTAAAGGGAAAAAGCCTTTATTTTTCTATGGACCCTGTCTTTCAAATCATCACAGAAAACATAAAAGGGAGAAGAAAGGCTTAATTACTATTCTTGATGGGTTTTGTCTCGCTTTTGTAACTATTTCAAGAACACTGAGGAAAAAGATGCAAGTTTTAAAACTTATTCCTCCCATTTTATTTCATTTACTTTTAAATTGAGTGTCGGATCAATTTTAAATTTTACTCTTTAGTCGATTCTTAAGGAGTGTGGAGAAATGCACCTATGAACTTCTCTGGAAGCTTATTAAATTTTAAAAGTCTCTTGGTAGGCATAAGGGAAATTCTTGGATATGCTGGATGTTGTGTTTCATGTTGGGGAATAGGCTGAGGCAACCTTGTGCTGTTTTATGCTCTGCATTTCAGTACAACTGTGCTGAGGCAGAGGGTGCCCAACACTGACCTTTGCCAGCCCAGTCTCTGCTTTTCACCCTCAGAGTCTTTGAAGACATTCCTCAGGCTATTGGGATATCAGCAAAGTCACCACTGACTTGATTTTGAGCACTTCAGCAAAAATGTCCATTATACAAGAGGAGAAACAATACGTTGAAGTTGTCCCCTTTAAAAGTGGTAGTTTCTTTCTGTTTTGTGTGGTTTTTTTGTTTTTTTTTTTTAGAATGAAAATAAACCCAAGACAATTGGCTTCAAAACACATTCCTAATGCTTAAACCATTCTCTGAAATATACAAGTACTTGGGCTGAGGAGGAAATGGACATTAGATGAAGAGATTATTAAAAAATGTATGATTATTTAAGGTCAGCTGTTGTTGCAGCAGAACTTAGCCATGCAACCATCTAAAAGTTTTATCAGCTATGACAATATTTGAACTTATTCATGATCAGTAATCACAGCCAACCATAAGTTTACTTAGGTATCCAATAATTAAAAATATCAAACAAAACTGTTTTCTACCTAGCATGGCCTGATAAGGAAGTACTGTTTACTTACTCCATTCAAAGAAGGTTGGATCACTTGACTTATTTTAGATCATACTTTTCTGTACCAGACTGAAAGCCTGGACAGGAGAATCAAGCCATGGGGTGAAACTTGGTCCCAGTATTGATGGCAGTAAGATGCCTTTGAAGATCTGTTTGAAATGCGAAAGGTTAAACCTTTACAGAGGACAAACTGAGAAATGGAGAGAGGCTGTAAGGCTGTGACTCAGCCCAGCACTTCCAGCTGAGCTTATCTGACACCCTTGCAGTGGCCATGTACTTGTTTCTGAAACTGAGACTACCAGAGAGCTGCTCTCTTGACTGACATGTTCCTGTATAATGACTTTTTCAAATGTTCTATGAACCTTGCAGATCAGACCTCAGCTAAGCAATGTTTTCTTAATTTATTTTTTTCTGGCACCTGACCCCCTGCAAATGACAATACTGAGTTTTTTACTGTTTGTGTTGTGTATTGTGGTATTTCACGGGGAGGGTTGGTTTGTGGTTTGCTGTTGGTTTTGTGGGGGGAAGTTGTATTTATTTGTTTGTTTGTTTGTTTTGTTTTGTTTAAGAATACTTCACATTTCTACAGGTCTTCATAAGACTTATCTTTCCATGTGTTTGGTGTTCACCAACATCCACGGGTGTTTATACTGTGGTACTCTTTGGAATGACAGAAAGAAGGGATTCCTGAAAACCATCTGATACCACGTGCATGGCTTATGCTGAAACAACAAGCAAGTGGGTGACCCTCCTAAAGAGCTTTAATACAGATGTGCATCTTCAGAAAAAGGTAGCTAGGAGGATTTTTCCTCTAGTAGAAGAAAACACTGACTACTACTATTTTGTTTTACTCAGAGTGAAGGATTAGACAAATTTGGCAGCCATGCTAAGTATTTTCTGTGTGTTGTGGTAACAAATAAAAAAATTCAGGCTGTAAAATATCATTAAAATTGGGATTAATCAGGATTAACACACATTGGGGGGTGGGGAATGCATTATTAAGTCTCCTTGTCACCTTTACGGATTTCAGGGCTTTGTTTCACGTGAAAATAAATATCTCATGGGTTCCTGTAAGTTTAATAAATACATTATTATTGATCCAATATAGACATCCTTTTTGCAAAAATAACATTGAAAATAAGTTTATATTTACCAAAGCAGTACATCCTTGGGTTATTTTGGGTTTGTTTTTAATTTGCTTGTCCCCTGACCCTCTTGCTTCTTTCCTCTGGCAATAGCTATTCCTAGACTATAAATATGCTTCGAACACAGAGGAATTCTGCTGTTAACTATGATTTCAGAAGTGTAAATCTATGATAATAAATAGCCTAAAGTCAAGAAAGACTAGCTGTTAAGCTTTTTTTCTCATGGCCAGCAGTAATAGCAGTTTGATATAATATATACAAACTAGAGGAATTTTTTTTGGTAAATACTCTTTTTTGATTTTCCTGTTTCCTAGTGACACAGTTGGAAGCAGGAAACTCTTTTTGAGTTTTGAGCTGCAGTAGTCCAAAGGATATCCTTGTCTCTCTCCACCTCTATAAATAAAGCAGGAGAACTTTTACCCTGGCTCTAAAAATCAGTATGTGTAGCTTTTAGACTGTTTACAAGGAGAGTCAGAGCTGTTCATAACTAATTGATTTATTTGCACCTAATGAGAATTGAAGTATTAAACATCCAATGTTATTTTCTTAGGCTTCTGACAAATATTAGGTCTCTCCCCAAACACACAAAACTAGAGTTTGGGCATCTAATTTTTTTTTTTTTTTTTTCTGAATGGCTGTGGTATTTTATTTCTATTTTGGACAAAATTCAGGAAACCCTTAGAGTTCTCTTATGCAGAATACCAAGCTGTCAGGACATCATTGAAGTCCCTGATTACTAATAAGTGATTACTTGTTATGGCTTATTATTAATTTTGTCAAGATTTAGTAGGTGAAAGTCTGGCTATGCAAGTTCAGTGGAAATACTGTCACTAATTTAAATTACACCATAACTTAGAAATATTTTATTTGCCTGGGTGATTCAAATACTCAGTAGTAATTCTGGGTTATGAATTGGGATTGTAAATTATGGTGGTATAGTCAGGAGACAAAAGCAGAGCTTTGCTCGTCTGTGAACAGGGAATCAGGAGGCTGCATTGAGCCTCACTGGTTTTCCAGCTGTACATGCTTCAGTACATCCACTCAGGGCATGTGGGACAGGGGCTGTGAACAGTAGCACCAGCACATGAAGACACCTGATTTTCACAGTTTCTCTGGAAACTGAAAGCTTTTCTGTTACCTCAACATAGCAGCAGCTCCCAAGCACGGTGGAACTGAGGTTGGAAACTTCTGCAGTCAGATTTTCCACCACTGTTCCCCTTGAGGTGAGACTGTCACTTTTCAGTCAGCACGGGCAGGTCCCTGCTCCATCAGCACAGTGTGACTGCTGTGCCTGGAGGGAATGAGGCACGAGGTGCAGTGGCACCTGCTGGGATGGGATGGAGGAGCACACCTCTGAAACACAGACCTCTCATTCAGGCCATGGACTTCCCTACCTGAAAGGAAGGTTGGTTTCACTTCTGCCATCAAGATACAGCTGCAGACAGAGGAGGAATCAGAAATACCACTTGCAGCCTGTTGAATGAAGGGATCTAACACAGAGAGCAGAAAAAGATCAAAGAAATAAATTAATATATTCACAAGGAATTTATGTTCAAAGACCAGAAGTCATCCTAACCAAAGAAAAGGTGGGCAAAGAAAGAACATGTGATCTCTCTGTTTTAACTGTTCCCTCCCTGTTTTCTACCTGCTTCCCAGACACATCAGGAACCATGAAAAAACTTCCATTCTTGACTTCTCTGGACACCTCCACTGCCCCAGACAGACACATACACTCACTAATTAGTTTTTACCAAGGGCTGAGAATATTTTTTTTCCCTCTTTGTCTGGGAAGAAGATTAATCTTTAAAGAGAAGATGCATTTTAGTGGACTCTTTTTATCAGAACTGTGCTGATTCACCATCTGACAGGCTGCCCCTAAATATCCTAGTTGTATAAGTTGTATATCTGTTTTTCCTTCACCTGGTACTTCTAGCTGTGGGATATTTTACCTCATCATGAGAATGAAAGGCAGAAGAAGGAAGAGCTGGGAACCCTCACAGGAATGGAGGACGAGGGTTAGCTACATTATTTGCCCTTTTTTAAGGTTTTTTTCCTTTACCCCAAAGATGAGAGAGTTCTTTGGTGTCCTTTGCTTTTAGTTTCTGAGCATGTTATGTTATGTGATGCTGCTCCTATTCTGCTTGGCAAAAACTGCACCCAACTCTCTGGGGTCCCTTGTGCCAGGCACACCTACTAAGAATGGCTTTGCCTAAGGAGATTTAACTTCAAACAAAGGCAAATGGAATAAAGGAAAACTGTGACACATAGTCCCTTTTCAAACTAGGAAACTGATTCAGCCAAATCAGTTCTTCAGTCAGTTTCTCTCCAACTTTGGTCATTGCTGTTGGCTGGGAAAGTAGAACACTCCAGAAAAAAAGGTATATCAGGTATCAAAAAAAGAACTTACTTCTTCTGGTATGTACACCTAGAATTTCAGATAATACTGCAGGAGGGTTAGAAGCGCCTTTAATTAGCACCCTTAATTATCTGTTTTCCCAGCATCTCGCTTAAGAGATTTAGGCACTGCAATTCTGGTAAAGTGATGGATTTCATGCAGTAAAATGCACGGTGCCAAGAAGATTCCCTGAACATGGGGCTTTGTACCCCCAAAACAGAAAAGACTGGTCTGTGTAATGGAGCACAAAAGCCAGCTGATCAGAAAGACTGGAAAAAGTTGTGGTTTAACTTTTCTCTGGTATTTTGTACCCCTTTGCACTTGGTCTGTAATTAAATGCTTAAACCTGTGCAAGAAAACCCCAAACCAAAATAGACAAAAACACAAATGGCAAAAAGCAAACAAACTCAAAACGCTTAAAGTTGTTAAAGCAATTAATTTTTGATGCAGAAGGCTTTTCATAGGCCTGTGGAAACAAAACCCACCTTTGACTGAACAGTCCAGCTATTTGTTTATGTGGAAATGAAGATGGCCTCTCACACTGGGGCCGTGTTGCTGGCAAGAAGGAGCTAAGTTAGGCTGAGCTGAAGGCAGAAGAGCAATTCAGTTCTCATTTCTGCACCCTCAGCTGAAGGCAGAGCCTGGGAATGGGGAGATTTATCTTAAAGAGGGCTGGGAGATGCAGTTGCTTTGTTTCCAGACTGTTGAATATGAAACTATTCTGAAAATATTATACAACTTCCTTCTAGTCCTTTTTTTTGTTGCAGCAGAAGCAGCTATATCCCAAGCAAAAACAATGTTTCATCCTGTCAGATTTGGGTGGAAAGGGGAGGGGAGGATAAAACATGAAAACAATTAAAATGTTTATTTTTAATAGTGTCTGGCAGTAGTCAGAGGTTTTAAAACTATAAATAAACAAAGGTCATAGTTAACGATGAGAAACATATGCCATACACATGTTTTTTAAAATTTAGATAAAGAAAATAGATAACAAGTAGTATTACGTAGATGGCTCTTGATCAGTCTCATCAAAACTGCCATTGCAACATAGAATCAGAAGAATGTAAAATTCAGGTGTCAGTTCCTTGAGTCACCTCTGTTCTGATGCATTTAATGTCATCTTCCCCCTTTTTTTTGATTTGAGGACAGGACTTGCTGTGCCTGGAGAAGATGTGTACCTGGTGGGGCCAGGTCTTTGCACCAACCTGCAGCTGCTTTTAAAACAAATGCGAGATCTGAAAATCCACTTGTGTGCAGAAAGTGGGAAATTCTGTTCGGTGACAAACGAATACCAAAGCTCTGGCTGAGAGGACAACCCTGAATTTCTGGTATTTGCTAGAAGATGAGGGCAACTTGAGTGCCAGCCCAGGTGGCTAATCCAGCCATGGTGTGTGGTCAGCAGCCCTGCTCTGCTGCAGGATTGAGGGCAGGAATACGGCTCCAATTATCAGAGCTATTTATGTGCACTTGCTTTTGGCAGTCCTGCTTTGGAATGCTGCTTGTAAAAGGTTTCATACTTTTCTCTTAAGCTTCTTAAAGGGCCATTATGCATTCACAAACATCCATATCCATCTGGTAAGGAATGTCTCCCAACTCAATTAACACCACATCCACACCAATCGCTGCCATTCTGGAGTGTGATTCAGTATTCCAATTGTGCTTCCATATTAAGAGAGGAGGCTAGGAAAGACTGGGAAAACTACAAATTACAAGAAAAGCATAAAGAATAATAGTTTGAAAAGGATTTTAAAAATAATTCTTTTCACAATAGGCTTTTTGGACATTGCCATTTCTGAGTTTTAAGGAAACAGCTACATTCTCTGCTTTCAGGCCTGATACCAAAGATTCAGAAGCAGGTGGGGCCCTTTAAAAGCAATAATATTTTCTTGAATCATTTCTGTTATGCTTAACAGCAAGTAAGATTTGCAAATACATATAATTTTTATATTCATTCCTGTAATTCCACTGCTTTAAAGTGTTTTCTTTATTGACATTTGCTGCTGTTGCTGCATGTGTTACTTTAGTTACACAGCACTTCAATTCAACACTGAAGGTTTTTCTTTCCAAAAGTACCAAGACAGATGACATAAATGGGTATGATGTCTTAGGAAACATGATGCCCACTAAGAAGGCATAAGAAGTATTAAAGCAAAGTCCAGAATTACTGGAAAAACCAAAGACATTAGAAATAGAGGGAAGAAGGCATCTACCTGGCAGAAGAGATCAGTTTCTAAAACGCTTTTAAGTTAGAGGAAGATATGAGGTCTCCAAAGGATTTTTAAGGAAACAATACATAGCAGTAAATGACACAAGAATTTCAAGTGTTTTGAAGTGGGAAATGAAATTAAAGTGGGAATAAGGGGACAGAAAACAATAGATGCAACTTTCTGCTTGTAAGGCAACAGGGACAGAAATTTGTTTTTACAGAAGGAACTCAGGAATATGATGGAAGTGTGTTAGAGTTTATCTGAACTGCAGGATTATTGATATTAGCAGAACGTTGCACAGCTGTTAGTGATAATTGAATTTCTTGGCTCTTCATGTTAGTATTTCTACCAATGGACTTTCTATCTTGGCCACAAAATATGACTTCACTTAAATCCTCTACAAAATTAGTTCAAGCCACTGTATAGTTTATTTTTAAATCATGTGTGTTCATATAAGAAAAAAGTTCTCATTTAGTATTTGGATTTTTTTTTCCCTGTAAAGACAGGAAATTGGCCATTTAAATACAAGCTAGTAAGTAATTGGAATAACTAGCTGTTCATGGAACCTTCTCTATCAGGCTACTGTTGGCATTCTGATTGGATTCCATGTAAGTGAGTGATAGAGATGAAATGTAACAGGCAAAGCAACATTTTGTCTATTTTAAGCATTTATTATATAATGAGATTCTTATTTTATTCATTGTCTTTCAGATTATAAATCACCATTTTCCTCTTTTGCTACAAGGGAATAAACTCCCAAGCAATGAAATATGGGTTAGGTTATTATGTCTTTTTAATTCACTGCCTGAATGATAGCACATAACCCATCAGCTTGTTGGAAATCCTCGCCATTAAGTTGATTAATAAGGGAAATAATAAAGCAATAACTACTTTGATTTTGCACCATCCATATATTGTCACAAGATGGGAGAGTCATGCAGAAAAATGCATTGATAAACTGGTTTTACCTTGTTGGAGATTGCTGGGGGGCTGCCACACCTGAGTTATAAAGGAGAGAGCAGGGTTTGTTCTGCCTGGGGAAGAGGAGGCAAAGGGAGGATCTTAATGCTGTCTTCAATTATCTCATGGGTAGGTGGAGAGCAGATGGGAAAGATAAACTTTTTTTTCAGAGGTTCACAGCAAAAGAAGAGGGAATAGATACAATCTGCAGCAAGGGAAATTATTCTAAGAGCAAAGGAAAAAACAGACCTTTGCAGCAAGGATGGCCAAACTAAAGGGAAATCCTCTTCAGTGCAGTGATTCAAAATACCACTGGACAAACCCTGGGCAACCAAATGTACTTTTGAAGCTGTTTTAATTTGGAACTTGGATCAGGTGTTGTCCAGATCTTCTGTCAGACAGAAATCATCCTGGCATTTTCTGACCACATTACAACCCTAAACTCCATTAATGACTACTGTAAGGTGTATTTAAAGTCCATTAATGAAGTTACAGAATCATACAATCATAGAAGGGTTACGGTTGGAAGAGACTTTAGAGATCATTCATTCCAACCCTCTGTCATGGGCACAAGCACATGCTGCTTTTGCTGCTCATATCTGACCCTTGCCATCTTCTGACTTTAGAATATCCACTTATCATTTTGTCTCATCTGCAATGAAGAGAGTGACTAATATGACACATCTAAAAGCACAGAGGAGAGTATTAAGAGATCTTTATAATTCAGGAAGGTGTGGAAAAGACTCATTTGACCTTCTTAATGCAGGGAGATGACAGAGAGAATAAATATTTTTCTATGATAGGAAAGTAAAACTTGAACTATCTCTCTACCTGAAAAAAAGTCCGTTTTCAGGGTGCTACATTTTTCTTTTTTCTCTCCCTTTTTCCCTGATGCAAGGCATGCTGGTAAATCAGTCAGAATTCTCATGTGTCTTAGGAATGAAAAACACTGAGAAGCACTGGCATGTGTACATCAACATCCAAAAATATGTCCTCCCAGTGTATCTTGGAACCACGTGTGTGAGAAAGAGGGTGGCTCCTGAAAGCCCTGCATTCCATGCCTGGGTCTGTGGGACAGAAGGCAGCTGCCATCCCTTCTGCACTTTCTGCTCTGACTTCTGCAGGACAGCATTTCAATTTCCAGTGCAGTTTTGCAGCCTGAACCTTGCCCTTGTGAGACCTCAGGAGGTACAAAGTTAAAGCTGCTTCTCCTTTGGCTGACCATTCAAAAGTGTTGTTATTCTGCTACTGCACAAGTAAATAAAACAGCATGAAGAGATGAAGGCTAGAACATTAAAATATATGTGCCATCAGCAGGATTTCTGAACAATTTCAATATGTTCTCTGAAGCAGCAGAGGGACCTGGCAACAGCTGGAGCTGTATTTGGTGGTCATCAGAAATTTACACTGATATGTACTCCCTTGTAGGTATGATTTTCCTGGGGAAAGGGGACTTTGTATTATTTGGCAATAACCCTGCAGTATTCATTGGAGGAAAACTTGCCTCAGTATTGAGAAAAATCAAACACTTGAGTTTTTTCTCTTCAAATATAATTTATTTCTCTGTTGATATTTTTGTGATAATTATTCCCCTACCCACTGATAGCTTATTATTATTTGCTTGTGATTTCAGAGCAACATCTTAGTTTTGATCAGAATTTAACATTGGTCTCTGCTAAAGCAAATAAAGCCAGATTTTGTATAAGAGGTCTCTAACTTCAAGGACTTCCTTACTTCAATGAATAGTTCAATGCACCTTTTTGGAAACCTGGTGCCCTGTGAGGACTGAAGTGCTCAGACCCCTTTTGATTTCAGATATTATATATAAATGTGAATATGCTGAAGAAATGTAAGCAGTAGGGAAGCAATGCAATCATATTTGAAGGTTTCTTACAATACAGTTTCTTAATATAAAAGCAGTGCAGAATAGCAGATATGGAAATCCTTTCTAATACAGTATTGTTCCTCCAGTATATGATTCCCTGCTCCAATTACTCCAGTCCAGAATGACTCAGTTTCCACATTTCCTTAAGAGATAACTCAGTCTGTTAAATAACACCAGGATGGTTTTGCTCAGAGTCTGTTTCTGCACTCAGTTTTATCCAGTGGTTGGTAGCAAACCTGAACAATTTTGCTTCTGTTGTTTTATTCTCTGTGTTTTAATATCACCAGTGCCTTACATGAGCCTATTTATGGACCAGGACTATCTCACCTCTAATACTGATGTATTATTAGTTCATTGTGTGTGAAGGTAAAATTTTTTGGGTCCTTTCTACATGAAAGTTGTACTGCATATTTTTATCCATTCTTATGTCTTTCCTCTATCACCTTCCAAATAATATCTTTTTATAGGATTCCAAGCATCCCAGTGGAAACACACTCCGGATTTTTTTTCTCTCAGTTACTTTACCTATCTTTTTTCTGCAACAAATAATTTCTTGGTTTGTTTTTCAATCATTCTATTGCAAAGGCTTACAGACACTTGTGCTGTGCTGATGTGATGAGCAGCATGAGATACAGTCACGATGGAATAAAAGTGATGGGAACTGAGGTGATGGAGGAAATGGAGCAAATATGCATTGTTTTACTACTATCAATAGTAGTAGAGTCAATGTTCAAGGAATTAGAGGGCTGATAGAATGCCAACTTCTGGATAAGAAATGAAACAAAAGCCATGACCAAAACCTGCTTGTGGTTATTCAAGTTTCCATGGCTCTATTCCAATACTAACATGCAATTTTGAAATCCTGACAAAATTCAAATTCACTTATTTACATTCTGCCTCCCCATATTTCCTATTATTGTATAACACATTCTTGTTACTTAATTGCTGTGTAATGTCCTGTGATGCTTAGCAGGTGCTGCTGCTTTTTTGGGCTTGGGAATGTGATCTAAATGAAATGTAAACCTGTAGTTCAGTGAATCACCTGTCTCTCTAACCTTTGATTCCTTTTTATGTTGTTCATATTCATTCAGACTAATATTATTTTAGCATTATATTCCTAAATTAATTTACATTCCCTTTTAACACTTACACATTTAGCCACAGGATAAAATTTGTCTCAAGTACTGTAATAAGGTCCTGGTGTGTGGATATACAGATAGATCTACTAAAAAAACTTCAAGCTTTTGATGCTTGGAAATAAAAATATAAATAAAATAGGCACATTTAGTAATTTTCTTACTTCCTTGATCTAAGAAAATGAATCCCTCAGTTCTATTATTTAATCAAATAGCTAAAGCAAAAATTTAACTATAAATAAATTTTAAAAGTAGAAATTTTTTCATGTTTCAAGTGAACCTCTGGTCTTGTTTCTGTCAGCCAGAAGCTTCATGTAATCACAACTGGCATTTTAGGACTTCTCAAGTGTTTAAGGTCTTGTTTGGCTTTGTGTGAAAAAGTAGACCAGCACATATCCTATTTTGATTCCTGACTAAACCAAGACAGAAAACTCTAAGGAGAGATATCCTAAAGTGTGTTCTTTCAATGTAGGTGGGCAATAACTTTGAGCTAGATTTAGAAAGATTTAGGAGAAATTGAAGGCTATAAGTTCAAATATTAATTAGAAAAATTTCTCCATTCTGTTTAACATCACAGACACCTAAATTCTCCAAGTATCTTTGACTTCAAAAAACCTCATAATTCTCTCTTTGCACACACCAACCCCCAGCTAAGGAGCTCATGACCTCTCCATGCTATCTGCTGTGTCAGTGCTCGAAGGTGGTACCCCAGCTGCAGGCACACAGTTTGTCTAAAACTGGCACTTTGCACCCCAAACACAGCGCAATGTTGGCTGCTTTTCAAATCAAAGCACCACAAGTTTCTTTCTTCGCCTCCTACAAGGGAATCCAGGATTGTAGTGCTGTCCTAAGCCATGGGAAATTTAGTTGTTTGCATGTCATGAGTGGGTGGAAGTTGTATCTTTCAGAGTCTGTGAAAATGACCAGCTCCTGCCTGCATTAAATGTTCTGCTGTGCTGGCTGGTGACAGCTGAAGCAGCATTGAGCTCTCTTGGTGCTCCAGTCCTTTTGGAGTTGACTGGGGAATTGTTTGGACTGTGAGATCTCAGGGAGGAACCATCATCTGTGCTTTTAAATTGTCTAAAATTTGATGTTCTTGATATTTGTAGATGTCAGTGAGAAAAATTGAAGATGGCTGAACTTTTTGTGTTTATGTGTAATAAAGCAAGAAAAAAAATGCCTTAGGAAATGGAGGGGAGTTTCCTCTTATTTTTTGCCTCTAATGTTTTGAATAATTCCTATTCTGCCTTTATTCTAGAATTTGATAGATGGATTCAATGTGAATGCAAACCTTCTTATTCCCTAATGAAACAGTATTTAAAAAAAAACTTTCAGCATCAGTGAAGTAGGAAAAAATGTTAAAATTCTGATAGCATATGTTTAAGGGCTGAGTTTGACTGAAAAATTCCATTTCTTCTCAGCAAGGTAAACTCTGAGCAAAATCTATGCTACCATCTTAATAAGTGCATATTCTTCACTTGCACTTTCAAAAACAGTGTGGATGTGACAGAATTTTTCAAAGCTAAAAGAGCATTTTCAAAATTAAATACATTGGGTTTCTTTATGATAAATAACATCATGCAACCATAGCAATGTTGAGTGGTCTCCTGAAATACAATCCATTTTGCTGCCTGCCAGTAAGCCTTACACAACTTTGCTTTTAAAAATAAAAGAGCAGAGGTTGTAATATTTATGATTTTTTAAATCAACAACTGTTCAGAAAAAGATTGTTGGAGAAAAATTTCCTATTACCCTTGAATTTCACAAGGCCACTACCCCTTCTATCACTTATTAATACTGTAGTGCCTAAAGGCTCCAATTAGGTATTAAAGAGTGATAACAGGCACTGTAAATGTGCAAGACAAATCTTCCCTAAGGGGCTATAATAAAATATTATTTTATAAAACCCAAGTAATTTCTTAAAATAGCTTTATAGCTATGGCAGACTATTACTAACTTTGGCCTAGATGCTGCAGTGAAGATGTGCATTGTGAGTCTCCATCCAGCAAGTGAAGACAAGGAACCTGCTCTTTTAGCAAAGGGCCATTAAAAATGGAAGTTGCTGGTACAATGTGGAATTTTTTTGTTCACTTCTAGGAAAAAAAAACAAACAAACAACCAACCAAAAAACCCAAAACGGGGTAGCTTGTTGTTAATGCTGAAAACCTAGCCTAGAAGTTACTAGTCAGATCAGAAAATAACTATTGAGGATGCTCCAAAGCCACCGAGTGCCATAGAGGACAGAGATGCACAAGTAGAGAAGAAACATGCTCGTTGACCAGGATGATGAAGAGTCTTTGACTGATCAAACCTTGGCTTAGGTCATGTTCACAGCATTTTCTGAGGTGTCTGAAGCCAGCTAACTGCAGCGACCCTTCCCGGTGGCACTGGCTGGACTGTCCTGTCTCTTGGTCCGCACTGCCCCTTGCCCAAGTCCCGAAGCGTGTTTCCCACAGCCATAGGTGCGAACAGCACTGAGCACACGTGCTCCTCAAGAGCGCTACCAAAGGTGGCTATTTTCAAAACTGCATTCCGGACCCGCACGATTTTCCCAGCTCCCGATTTCCTGCCCCGCGCCCGGGCTGGCCGCGCCTCTCGGGTCTGCGGCGCGTCCTTGGCGCATCTGTCCGCTTTCCCCGGGGCGCGGACCCCGCCGGGGCACGGGGCGCAGGTAGCGCCGCTCCGGGCGCTGCGGGGCGCGGCTGCCGGCCCGGGGGGCGCGCCCGGTGAGCGGCGGCGGGAGGGAGGGCGGGAGGGAGCGGCGGGGGGGCGGCTGAGCGCCGCGGGGTCCGCCCAGCGCCGCGGCCGCCCGGGCTGCGGCAGGAAAGGAGCGGCGGCTCCTCGGAGAAAGGAGGAGGAGGAGGAGGAGGAGGAGGAGGAGGAAGGGGGGGTCCCTGCGAGCGGAGCCGGCCGCAGCGAGAGGCGGGGCGGGGTGGGCGCGGGAGGCGCGCAGGGCCCGCGGAGCGGCGCGGACGGACGCGTGCCATGCGCGGCGCGGCTGCCGGCGGCTCCCGCTCGCTGGCTCAGCATGCGCGGGCTGTGCCCCCGCCTCTGCCTGCTGGCCGCCGCGCTGGGGCTCTGCGGGGGCAGCAGGAACTGCCCCGACCTCATCGTGGACCGCTGCCTCTGCGCCGCCGAGCGCGCCAAGGGGCCCGGCCGCCCGGCCCTCCGCATCAAAGTGGTCTGCACCGGCGGAGACTTGGTGGAAACTTTGCAGCCCGCCGTGCTGCCCAACCGCACCGTGTCCCTGTGAGTACGGCCCGCGGGCGGAGCGCACCTGGCGCGGGAGGGAGGGCGGGGGACACGGGGGATCGAGGGGACCCCGCGCCCGCCGCTCCGGAGCCGCGGAACCGCTCCGTGCCCGCCGCAGCCACGACCCTGCTGTTAAAAAGTCTGTGAGAGTTTGGGGGTGTTTGTTTATTTATTTAATTAATTTTTTTCATGTTCAGTTGGGAAACTCCTGCTGGCGTTCGGGTCCAAGTGGGGGAGCTGGGCTCTCCCTGGTGTGAATTGCACGCTGCTGCGGGCGGCGGTGTGGGAAATGTCAGGGGCGGCAGAACTGATGGAGCTCTCTGCTGTACCTCTCCGGCAGCCACGGGACGGGCTCGCACCGTCCGGGCAATAAATGAATGCTATCGGTAATGCTGAACTGCCTCCTGGAGTGCTGTGTCATTAACTGGTTTTCCCTTTCTCTCTCGTCTTCTCTAAATAAAGTTTGGAATTTGATGTCTCCTTTTTAAAGATGAGTTTCTATACTGCGGTATGAAACTCTCAAATCTCCCATATCGTTCAGAGTTGTCTGGTAATTTAAAATGATTCGGGGTACTGTGAATTAGGTTACGATACTTTGTTGCCTGTTGCACACAGCTAAACTTGAATAAATAGCATGTTGCAAGTAAGGTAGTAGAACTCTCTGTGATTGTATCCTCAAGTACAGCTGAAAGTAATGTCCCTGTAATGCACCCGAGCAGTAATAGCTCTGTGACATTTACCCTTTGGATCATACACATATCTACAGATCTTTTACTGTTGAATTTAGTTCTGTTGACAATTCCTGCTATGAACATCTCCACTGTTCAGTGCATTTTCTTTAAGTCAACACTTTTGGGAGGCAACTGGTAAAGATAGTAATTCATAACATCTGGGGAGCTTGTGCTTGTAAATGTACAGATGTGCTGTGTATGCTCCAGTTCAGTTTTAGCTATAACTGTTGAGTGACTTGATGCTGATTATCTGTATGCTGATTATTTATTTAGGAAACTTCTGCTTCTATACAAGAGACAATAATTGCACTTCCTCCTAAATTTTAATAGGCTGGTTTAGAATATTACATTACTTACCAACATAAGCTTTAACCACAGTGATAAATTCACTGCTATTTCTATAGTTTGTATAACTGGCTATGGAGTTAGAGATGGTACCCACCAGATTTATAAAATGTCAACATCTTGGGGAGGCAGGAACTACTTTTTCCTCTTGGTTATAAAGCTATAGAAACTCTCACACTCAGCATGTCTGCAAAGGTTTTTCCTCTTAAGCATTGACTTGCAGAGTCTTATTTAGGTGTTTAAGAAACTTTTGCTGAGGTAAGTACCAGTCAAGGAATCCAGCTGACCATGAGATCAACAGAAGTATGTATTCACTGCAGTGAAAAGAAATTGAATTGGAAACAGAAGTGAGAAAAGATGAACAGGGGAGGTGGTGTGTTTGAAGTGGTAGGTGGGAGGATTTGCTCACTTATACATATGATTTAAGGCACCAGTAGCAAGCTTGATCTTATCAACTGAAACACATTCATTTCAGGTAACACTTGTTTAAAATTAATGAGAAAGGTACTGTGCTAGTTTTTTAAACTTAATAGCAAATACCTCTTGACCTGAGAGCTGATTAGTTGGCCTTAGTTGATACAAAAGATACACTTTGCAGTTTTTTTGTATTTCATATGGACAAGTATAGTACTATGTATCACATAAACATATCCCTTTTCCTCATACAGTCTCTCATCTCATTTTTGAGAATTTTTTTTTCTTTCCCAGAAGTAAATTTAAGGTTAAATATTGAAGGTAAAAAAGAAAAAAAATTAAAATCTGTATTAGAAGTTTTCAGTAGCTAGAACATACAAGTGAAAATGCGATTGAATATGTCAAAGGTTTTCCAGGTGAAACTGGTTTTTATGAATTAAGTTACACTTGTGGGATATGGCCAGCTGTAGAAAATAATGATAATGAGCTCAAGTATTAGTGCTGTTACATTTGTTTTTGTAGCTGAATAAGACATGCAGGCAGAAGAGAATATTCTGGTAGATGCTGCTTGCTTTCGTTCAGTTTTATGGTCCCACAGAGAGAAAGAGAGCTTTAACATATGGAGCATAACCTTTTGGATTGCTTTAACAATTAAGAAATATAGAGGTGAGTAAAAGAATATATGTTCAGATGCAATAATACTGTAATGAAACAATGTAATAAACATTTTGTGGGGTTTGGGGTAGATTATTCATTATATAGAGAGGCTATTTCCCTAGTGCTATCATCTTTTGGAAGGGAAGATCAAAGCCAAACTGGTAACTGCTCTGTGGAGATGGAAGAGAATTACCTCTGCTTTATCTCTTCAGCCATTCAGAAATTTAACATCTCATTTACATGCTCAGTAATGGTAATTATCAGCAAATTTAGAAGTTATGATTTGGTAGCTTAATTGAAGCCTGAGTTTGGTGGCTTAGGTTCTTTCACCTGAGTGACTGTGGGTCTTGTCTGAGTTTGATAGTTTAGGCTCCATGGTGTATATATGTACTGAACTATTGCTGCTAGGAATGCTTCTGACACAATCACACGTGGTGACTGCAAACCAGCGTGAAGTCACTGAAGAAATGCTTATTCTTGACATGTTTGGACCAATTACTTTGAGATTATGAGGTGAGGAAGTCTGCAGAGTTTCTTTGAAATCATTTGAACACTAGAGCTATTCAGTACTGTCTAAATGCTCCCAATGATAATCACACTAGAAATAAAATCAAAATATAAGCTGAAAAAGCACCTATTCTCTCCTCTTTATTTTATATTAAAACCCAAACCAAACAAAAACCCCCCCTGTCCTGCACTCTGTTTCACTGTCTTTATTTAGTATTTCACTGCTTTGGAAACAGGATTCATGAGCTTGATGTGGATCAAAAGTAAAAACTTAGCTGTAGCTTCACAAAGTATTTGCACGTATCTTGTTAAAAGAGATTCTAGTCCTTATGAATTTGCAACATGCATCTCTTGCTTTGTATTTTGGGACAGGGTGGAGAAAGGGAATTACTTTTTTTTTTTCCCCCCATGGAGAATACAGCTGTTGAATCACTAATTTATGGGATCTACTCTCACCATTTCACTCTCAGTAGGCATTGAAGTGTAGACCCAACAGAAGGAGTCATATTGCTTCAGCATAATGTAGTTTTCTCATTTTAGACTCTGTGGTTGGATACTTGGAAATTATTGTATGAAACCAATATTTTACATTTTTTTAATCAGTGTGGTTGGGTTGTTAAAATGTAACTCTAGGGAATGAGTCTATTTGCAATATTCCGTCTCTTCTGTGTTGATGGAAAAATTAGTTGTAAACTTTTTGACTGAGTTGCTGAAATTTGGGCTATGTGGAGATGTTGCTATGCTGCTTTTTACAATGTGAAACTTCTGCAGTTTGAAATTTTGGGAATTAGGAGATTGGATTCTCTACTGGACAGTATATTGGTAGGTTACTTACATACTTGTTTCTTTCATATCAAGTGGTGTTAAAAACTCCATGCTTTTAATCTTAGAAGGTCTCAGTTCAATAGGTATCACTGGGCAGAATGGACTTTGAAGTTACAAATGCCATCAGTTTCTGATAGTAGCATCACTTTTTTTTCCTCCCTCAATTCAAAAGAAAGTCTAAGGTGTATACCAATGGTTGATATTTTTACAAATTCTACCCACAGATACACCTATTGAAATGTGTAATTTTAAACTGTCATAATAGAAATGAAGAAAATTTATGGTAGTGTATGGCTTATATAAATTCTTGATCATACAGGATTCTTCATACTTTTTATGTCTAAGCCTTTCTTCTGACTTCGAATTGTCTCAAATTCCTCAGATTCTCAATTTCAGAGTAAGGCTACATGACTCCAATGGTAATCCATAGCCATAATATGTATGAAGGGTGTTCATCTTCAAAGCACTTCACAAACATTAAATACTCTTCTGAAAGCAGCAATGCCCCACTTTCCTCTGTCCCAAAATTACTTTTATGTCACATTCATTTATATCATGTCCACTGGAATTTTTTCAGAGTTATTATATTACTGTGTTTTTTTCATGTCTAGTCTGCTCTTTTACACGCCTATATTCAGTTTAGGATATATCAATCTTGTTTATTTGATATGAGCATCTTGTTTTAAAAAAAATCACCAAAATGTTATGTCCCAAAGAGTTCAGCACTTAAGCTAGCCAAAGCAAACAAAGAGTTGAAGAAAGACTGAACAAAAAATATTATTCAGTAGTTTTATTTCCATGTCTTGAAACTCACATATTCTTCTTTATTGATTTGAGACCTAACACAGCATTGCTGATTTGTAAATAAGAGCATTGTTAAAGAAGGTAGGGTGATTCTTGTTATAAAGGTTTTTGTGAACATTTTCACCTTGGTTAGTTTATTGTGTTCACTCAAAGTGGCAGGAAAAAAGAAAAAGAAACAGGTTTCCTGCTTCATTATTTATATGTATATACATATTTATAAACGCTTTCTCTGAAACTCTTAAATAAAGAAAAAGAAAAAAACAGTTTGTGGAAGAAACTCCTAATAAGGAAGTCTACATAAAATACACCAAAGACTTGGAAGGTCTGGGACAGATGGTTAGGGAGAGCAAATTATGGAGAAGATAAAGGTTGTAGTGATGAAAAGTCTTCAGATATTACTCAAATGTTAGTCTAATTCTCCTTGATAATACATTTTATATATTCATCTAGAGTGGCCATATGATATTTTTTTGTTTTGCTTTTTTCTGACGAGGATATACCTGCACCTGAAAAGTACTAGTAGTGTGACCATTTCCAAATGATGACTCTTTTATGACTTGGATGAAACTAGTGCATTTGGCATCACTGGAAATGGTAACCCAAGAGGGGTGTGAAAAAAATTCTGCTGTGGAAAATAGAACTCTCATAGCAAATAGTGTTCAAAATACTATAAATGCTACTTTAATAGTTACCATATACCATAACTTTTTAAAGGTGTATGAGTCATCCTGAAGTTTCTTTCTCTATTATTATTAAACTGTAAAGGCCACGAGTTAAAACAGTGCCATATATCATCCTGGTGCTTTTACTTCCTCGAGTGTAATGTTGTCTGAAGAAAGCAGTTTGTGTAAGAGGATGGGATAAGAATATCTGGAAACAGGTAAAATTATTTTACAGTATCAAACAGTTCGTTAATTTGGTAATTTAATGTAGAAATCAAGTCCTATTTTTGTTGCATACTAGGAAAATTGCAGTATTGTGGTCTTTCACTAAGTTTCATTCCAGAGGTAAAAATAAACTGGTGAGGATAGCCAGGGGGAGAGCAATGCATGTGGGAAAGGAGTTTTATCATGTAAGTATATGATGTGATACCTATCGAGAAGTTCTAAATGAAGCTGAGGTTTTATGATACAGTGTAATTTGTCAGTTGTCTGGCAACTGACCTTGTTTGCCTTAAACAGGAAGAGATTTAATAGATCTTATTGGCTCTCTTATATTTTTTTTTTGGTATGTTCACCTAATATTCATAAAATCTATTTAATTTTATTGATCTAAAGATATGTGCAACATAAATTAGTTTCTGAAGTGTATGTATTTGCATCTCTTGCAGTGAGCTGGTGCCAGGGAGGTGATTTGTGTATATGAAATCTGCTTTTATATCAAGCTGCATGAGTTGCTGGCCCTTGGGACCAAAGTGCTGTCATCTCTTAAAATGGATTGTTCTTAAAAGATTTGAAAATGTGATGCCTTTTTTTTTTTGGTTGTTTTTCTTTTTTTTTTACTTTTGTTTTAAGGCATTCTAGAATGTTACTCAAAGTAAATTTTTCTTTCCTTGTCCCCTTCTAAATATCCTGACAGTATAATAAAATACAAGGTGAGGTGAAGAGTGGGGAGTGGTGAAGTGGTTAGGAGAGAGGTGAAAATGGGAAGGTCCAGAAAGAAAGGGTCTAAACAGTATTATTAAAAGGAAATTCCAAAGGTTTAGAATTTTATGTGTTGTCCTTTTTCTGCATACTCAGTGTTTTAAAATCACAAATATTTAAATGATAGATGCTTTATAACAACAGAATCACATTAACCCCCTGTGATGCTAGAAACCCATTTATTACTTTGCTGTTAAAACAGACCCAGAAACTTTATGGGCAGAAATAGCCAAAGAAAAACTATGTTTTTGTGAAAAGTTTCTCCCAATTTGAGTTCCTCTGTCATCACAAATTTTTCCACCATTGGATTCAGCCATGTTCCAGCTTATCCATCCCTACTTTCCTCACTGATGTCTTTTGCCTTGGTTTTATAATACAGAGCTGCCATAAATGCGAAAGTTAAAGAGCAGAGTACCTTTACAAAGGCAGAACTTCTGCCCTAGCAGCCAATAGGAATCACACATTTGTATATCTGCTCCTTACACGCTTTGCTCATGCACATCTGAGAGCCAGGGCTTTCACCCCGCTTGGTTTTCACTACTCAATAATATTGATGCATGTTTTCAATAATTGCTGTTTATGCCATTTGATTTAGATTTTTGTGGAAAAATAGCCTATTGATTCTAAGCTTCCTCCCTTTCCATGTTTCTAATGGAATATCCAAACCCTCACAGCAATAAAAGCATACAAATCATGAAAAGTTTGAGTATGTACTTAGCCAGTCAACTGTGATTATTTTCTATCAGTTACAAGTTTACTGTCTAGTTCTCGACTTGTCAAATATGATTTGGTTAAAACCTCTGTATTATCTATGATATTAGCATTTTTTCCTCTACTTTAGCAATTATGCAATACAGGGAACACAGTTTAGGCTTTGTTCTTAGTCTTGTGGCAACATGCCATTCTTCACCCTTCTTTTAAAATCAGTTCCAACTGTGTTTTCATGCCTGGGACTGATTTGAGACTGTTCTGAAGTTATGGTTAGTCATGAAAGCTCTGGTTTTGCAATTTCTGTTACAGTCTTGCAGAGTTGTTGACAGTTTCTTTTCTGTACTTAGTTGGATATCATCTTATCTGAACAGCAGTTTGTCAAATGCATAAACAGTTCTGCCAATAACACAAGCACACAGAGGTTTATGGGTGTTATGCTCACAGACCTGTAAGTGTGCAAAAACCTGAGATTGATTCCTAGATCATATAGAATCTGGATTTGTTGATAGCTGTGCAAAAATAAGCAAATTATTTTAAACTTGTATTTTATGCTTGCCTTTGAGTGCCTATTCATCAAAACTTACAAGGATGGAAGGACACTGGTCTGTGTTTTCAGCATTTCTACTGTAGGCTTGGTACAACACACAATGAGGTTTAATGGATTTTCTATGTTATTAAGGTATCATTATGGCTTTCAAGTAACCTGGTAAGTCAAGGTCTCTAAATTATGAACATTTATGATTCTCCTTGTTTATTGAAGAATTCATAGCAGTCAAGCTGATGTCTCTTCATAAAACCTTTTTCTTTATGTTATGAGATTACCTGTCCCAGAGAACTCATGTTTTGTAATCAAAAGTATTAATTGCAAGGGTAAAGGTTTTATGTGTACTGTGACTTGAGAAAAGAAAAACTGGATCATAAAATGGAAAATAAGGTTAAAGCTAGTAATAACAAAATCAAGCCTGGAAAATGTGAAGAAAAACATAATGGAAGAATTGAACATAACATTATTTTATATTCATAGTTCCCTGGCAACATTTGTGTTTATACTTGCATTAGAAATTAATGTGCATGGTACCAATTTCTTTGAGAGAGGAGGGGTGGAAGGAGATCATAATCTGTTGGTGAGCAACTTTATTACCAGATTAGTTTTCATGGAATTCTCACAGGAAATATACTGAAATGTCAGGTAAGATTTTTCTAGTGGAATGTGCTGGCACAATCTGGCACAACAGGAGACCTACAAGCATTTAAGAAAGAGGGAGAAGCAAAACAAAAATATTATCAATACTAAGCAATAAAATTTGCCAGCACTCCTAACTCCTGTGAACTCCTAACTCATAATTTTTTATATATTAACATGTGTCCTATCTGGGGGACTTTGCCCTGCTAAGAAAAATAATTAGCTCTTTTTTTTTTTTTCCATGGTCCATCCTCTTTACTTTGTCCCATCTGTCGCATTCCCAGAATCTTTCAATTCTACACTTTCCTTTTAAACTCCTGTTATTGCTGATACTTCTGCCTGTTTTTTCTTCTCATCTGCATCTTGGTCTTGCTCACAGATTATATGAATTGCAGACTGCCAGTGCATTTCTAAAAAAGTAAAAAACTCATCTCCCTCCTCATCAGCTCTGCTCTTGGTCCTCTGCTTGCTGCGCTTCTGTGCCAGCCTCTGCGATTTCACTGCCCTGTGCTGCAGCCTCTGCTTTCAGCTCACGGTCCCCACCACTTCTTTAGCCTTGCATGACTTCCCAGTTTCTTTTGCTTTTATAAAACCCTCTATTACATCTTCCCTCATCACCTTTGATCCTTGATTCATTTTAACCTTCTCTTCTGAACTCGTTGAGTGGAACTGAAATAAGCGAGGACATGGGTCCTTAGAGAGATCTGAATTAAGTCCTGGAGTTCAGCCGTGCCTGGAATTGGGGCCAGGCAGATGGAGTTGATCCTATTAGACAACTTAGAAACAAGAAAAATCGTTTTATCTAGCTCTCCCTCCTTAGATCTTATCATTAAAACTGCAGCTAGTGGAGTAGAGAGGTCTGAATGTGGTAGTGTCAAGCAGTGATTTTATATTGACCCACCAGACATGCCACTGCTGATCAGAGGGAACAGCCACAATGATCAAAGTTGTTTTCCATCCTCAGCATTGCATATGGTTTAGAAAGGAAAAGTCTAATTTTCAGTATTCTCTACTCCTTTGTGGCAACATTCAAACAGTACTGCAACTGCCCCTGAAAAACTGTGAAATGTATGTAAAGATGAAATCTTAATGTTTGCTGCTACTCTCCATGCAGTTCTTGAGCCATAAAACTCAAGTTTACATTAGCAAATCTAAGCTTAAGGGGCTGTATCCATTTATTCTATAACACAGCTAGTACAGCTAGTATTATTCACATCATTATCATAAATCTTTATCTTAAATTAGATCAGGTTAATGAACTGTTCTCTGCTATGACTGAGAAATATGGCTATTTGTCAGCTGAGGTAACAGTTGACAAATACGTGCTAATTTTGGAACAGACACATTTTTCTATCCATATTGCACAGGGGATGCAGGAAAGGAAGCAATTGAAATGCATAAATGGATTCCTGCTCTCCACTGGAATAAAACGAGGTGTTAATCTCTCAGTAATTGATGTCATCATTATAAGGCTTTTTCATTGGGAAGGCATTCATGAATTCTGTTGTACGAACATTTTCATCATTAGAGTTTTGTTTTACTGGAGTCCCTGATGCAGTCACACAGCATGTCACCTGTGGTAAAGGGAGAATACCAAAATTTAGTCACATTATGCTTCAAGTAACTCTTCAAAGTTGTATTACAGCTTTTAAAGGAATTCCGATCTCATAGTGCTTAGAAAACACAGTCAAGCTGTGGGAGTTATGACACCAGATATTCAGGTAGCTGTTAAACTGCTGATGTGAGAATAACATCTGAGATTTGTTTCTTTATCCCTCCATGTTTGGTAAACAGTAGGTTCTTGGAAAGTTAATTTGCTCTTTGCCTGGGCTGTACAATGTAAGGGTCTTGTGGAGGGAAGTTCAATACTTCTTTCCTCTAACGTTGGGAGACTGGTAAGAATATAGAGTCTGTCCAGTGGGAGCATTAAGTCATCCGTTGTGTTTTTATGGGTTCTTTTTCTGTGAATCATACTTTCCTTTGCTTTCTTTACCACCAGTGTTGATAGGGTCACACAAAGGTTTTAGAGTTTGAGGACCTGTTTTTTGTAGACCCCAAGTATACCTGAGGAAGAACAGAAGAGGACAACATTTGAGATATGAACATCAGAAAGTGACTCAATGTCAATTTTAGATGTTTGGTATTTATTTTTATGTCTTAATGTGCACAAAATTAATGCCAACTGTTATTCTTGTTAAAGTTACCTGGCATATTTGTATACTTGCTAGTCCTTGCAGAGCTCTAGCAGATGTTCTGGTTCTGGTGTCTTTGCTTCTTTTCCTGTTTAAAATAGAGAGATTTGCAGAATAAGAGAAAGTAAATTTTCTAACACTTTTCTTTGTCTTTCCCTTATATTATAAAAGGATGAAAAAAGAAACTCCTAAAATAAAATGTGGGGGAAAAAACATATTTTATCATTTATTGTTGTACTATTCATAATTCTCTTCCCTTTCTGCACAATTAAAAGTTATAAATAACAATATAAGGAGTCAGCAATATAGATTGATGAAGCAAAAAAATAACCCGGAGCGAAATAAATATAATAAATTATAATCTTCTGTATTTAGAGCAAATGAAGTTACTGCTGTAAAGTACTTCATGATTATTGATTATCATTATAAATTTGTTTCTAATAAGCTGTTATTTAAAAAACAATTCTAACTAATTCATTTGTGCCTGTATTTAATAACAAGTCCTTAGTGAACTGATGTGTGAAACAACCTTCATAACAGCTTTACACAGTTGAACAGTAACTTGCTGACTAGGACAACATCTCTATTTTAAATAAGTAATACAGCAGTATTGCTAATTGGATGAAATTGCTTCATATGAAAACACCCTCCATATATTTTCATATATTTTTAATAAGACTAAGGGAGTTTAAGCCTGACTCTCTGTGTAATTAAATGCTGTTTGAGTTTTTGTTTCCTGTAGTTACCTTTGAAGAACTCAGGTCAACTCTTTTGGTGTTGTTATTGTGACTACTTTACAAATGGAATACTTGGTTACTAAGCTATTTGGTAATGAAGAGGAATTAGATGCCAAGCTTTAGTTTGGAAAATATTAGAGCAAATAATTTTTTAATGCTAGCTTTCCAAAGTACTTCTTTAGCTGAAGCAGAGTGATTGTTTTAAACAAATAAAATCCCACAAGTAATCATTTATTTAATAGCACTTAAGTCAAGTTGGTTTGGTTTTTTTCTCTGAAAGTTTCTGTCAAAATGGTGGCACTGAATTACATGTTGAGCCAGTCTTTCCATATGATTAACTAATCTCTTAGCCTTTTGGTTGGTTGGTGCTTCCTTTCTGAAATGGGAGTAGGTAATAAAGCTTTGGAAGAAGCTTTAGTGGGAAGAACTGTGGCAGTTGGGTTTCCTGGCTGTTTTTACCTGATGCTTTGCTGTTTTGTGTGAATTGCCCATTAATAATACTGTTCTTGAATAAGGGAAGATATGATAAATGGACCTTTAAAATGTTTATGGTTCGTTTTAAAGTGTTTATGGTTACACAGCTTTTCATTTTCTCCAGTCTGGACAATTCATAAAAATACATATAGCTGTCCTGGACCAGACTGAAGAGCCATGGATTATCCCAGTATCTTGTCTCCAGACTAAAAATTTTTAAAACAGGTGCCTACAGTAGAGTAACATTGTGATATTTTCCAAAAGAATCTTGTTGTGTGTATCACAGCTCGGAGTTGTAGTTCCTGTGCATCTGATTTACCCAAATGGATTGGTTTTCCAAGCCTGATCCAACCCCCCTGCGATCCCATGGCAGTTCCCTGCACTTGGAGCATCCCATGGCAAGAAGTACCACAGCACCTTGCCTGCTAGCAAGGAACCATCCTGCTTTTGTTTATTTACAAATTCCAATTGGCTTCAGTCACAGCTGATGTGGTTCTCAAACCTGGGAGAATGGACCACGTTTGGTCTTCAGTAGGGGACTTTATATCTCTGTGCTTTTCTCTTATTATCTGTTAGTCACTCTCAGTGAGCTGAAAGGTAAGGGGGTGATGAAATGTCACAATGTAATTAAATGTAGTTTATTCTACTAATAATATGCTTTCTTCTGTTTTCAACACTGTGAAGAGAGAACAGTGATGAAACTTCTTTCTATAAAATATCATTATATTTAACTCAGTCCATGGGAGAATTCATTGGTCTTCCAGGAAAAATAAAAGAAGCTCTATTCCTGCTCTTAAATTTTGGAATAAGGAAAAATGAATAAAAGTTCAAAGTCAGATTTCTCATTGGTTGGCCTAGTTTTCTTGTGTCAGATTGATAGATTTTCCTGTTTCCCTCTGTATTCCTGAACAATAAGAGCATCTTCAATTTTCCTTGTGTTTTGAGGCCAGTATTTTGTGCTTTGTTTAGTTGTTGGCACTGCAGAAAGCAGAGAGGGAGATCCTCTTACCAAGAAAAAGCCTTCTAAATTGCAATAACACATTGCCAGTGAAAAAAGGTTTAGGAGGAGGTAAATGCCTTCAGAAGGTGTAGAGTGCTGGTCATTGGTCCTTTTTAATTTCATTTTTCAGATGTTAAAAATAAATTTCTTTGGTTATTGAGTCTGGCACTGTATTTGTTTAGAAAGACTGCAGCGTGACTCTGCTGATTGATAACACTGAGTTATGCTTCACTTTTGTCTTTCACTGTATTTATAGTTATTATATCCTGAAAGAAGTTGAGTAGATTTTGTTATTTACTGGATATGGGCCACAACACTATTTATCTGAGACTGGAAGAAAATGAATGAAACTGGAAGTGAAAAATTCTGATTTTGAGCCTTACTGGGGGGAAACAAATGCAGAGTTGTACTTCTTAGCCAGTCTAGAAGTCCTTGGTATAGTCTCTCCCCATTTTTTCTGTAGGATATGCATGAGACTGATCCTCTCTGAACATCTGGCCACAGAGCCTGTGATTCATCCCTGTCTCTGGGCTTTTACTCTTTATTTTTCACTTTGTTCTGCCCCATTTTCCTGATTTTGTGCTGTACTGCTGACTGTCTTGGCTGTGCTTTTTTGGGGAGAGGTGTTTTGGGTTTGTTTTTTAACTTGTAAATGATAGAAGCCACCTTCCAGTTACTGAGGAGTAGGAGAGTCCTCTCCTTGAGCCTTCAGCAGGAAAACCTTTGCCAGTTTTGACTATTCAGGGTGCCCACTGTCTGCCAGATTAACCCTGGAAAACAAGATGTTTAGGGACAGATTTATCACAGGCTTACACCCCATCAACTGAGTGCTTTTTACAGCAGGGCAAAATGCTTAAAATATAGATAATTTCCTCTGTGTATCAGTGTGCCTGCATGGTTTGGAGATTCACAGACTGCACAGAGGACATCCTGCCCAGTCATCAGAGGCAGATCTCGTTTGCCAAGGTCTTTGTGCAGAGAAAAGAGGAATGTGCCTGTGGTGGGCAGTGAGTGGGAGCTGAAGGCTGTCCTGCAGCAGTGGAGGATGCTGTGGGGTCCTGATGGGTCCTCCAGCCCTGAGTGGTTATAGGGGATTGTGTGCTCACTTTGAGAGCTTGCAAGTGTTGTTTTAAAGTAATTATTTTGGTCTGTTTTTGTGTTGTATTTAATTGCAGTTACTCTGCAGAAAAAGACATATCGATCACTGAACAAGTAGTATTTTATTAAGTTAGTTTTCCAATGTTTAAATGAATGGGGGTGAAAGTATTAGTTGATGACTCGAACTTATGAATATTCCATTAACTGTCCAAGTCTTTTCCTCCTCTGCTTTTCTGTGATCTTCTGTAAATTTAAGTGATCAGAAAGAAGAGTCCTATAAAATCCAGATTTAATTTAACATTGATAAATGTTAAGTGAAAAGGGGTATTTGGAACATTTAAACTTTGCTTACACTTTGATTGGCTGTGAACGAGGCACTTGGTAGCTGCAGGAGTGATGCTCTGGAGGCTGGATACACCCTGTGAAAGAGGAAAACTCAGAGTAGTCAAGATGCATGAGAGAATAAAACATCTTGTTCCCACTGTTTAAGCCCACAGTAGCGCACCTGCATCTTGGACACTGATTCTGACACAGCTCTGATTCTTCCATCTCAAAATGGCATAACAGGACAAGGAAAGGTATAGAAATATGCAGAGTTGTGAGAAAGCTTGTGTGTGAGGAATGATGAATAGCTGAGGGGCTATTATCCTGAAAACCTCTAAAGTGTGTTAAAAGTAAATAAGGAACATTATTCACTGTTTTCCATATTAAGGGGCTGAAGAGGCCACAAATAAGTGAAGTTTCATAAGAAATTAAAAGTAGGTTAGCTGCAGAGCTTCTTGCTGTGGTTTTTGTATTCACATCTCTTCTCTTGACCACTGTTGGAGACAGGGCAGAGTTACGGGGTTCCTGTCTGAGCTGCTGCTGATGGCTTGTTGCTGTATTTATGCACGATGCAGATGGAACACACGGAGTTCTCGGGTCAGGTGAAATGATTCCAGCCTGGGGTCTCTCTGTGCAGTTACACGGATCACTTGGCGAGCTGGACTCCATAGATCAGCATTCATTTTAACATGGCCAAGAACATTGTCATAGGTCCAGAATAAAGAAAATAGTTTGCACTTGCATGTTCCAGAAAACAGTTCCAAAATTGTGTCACAGAAAAGCAGTTAATTATAATGGTGCATAATCAGTTAAACATCTGTTCCTGGTGTGATATTACTAAAAGTGCAGTGATAACATCATCCTGGATCCAAAATTAGGAATAAAAAGCAGAATTAAGGAGTGTTACTTTTGTTTGCTGCTACCAAGAAAAAGATGACCAGAAAAAGGTGCTACATTTTAGTTTCAAGCATGATTTAAGAACTGCAAAATCTGTGCTGTATCCTTGAAAGTGTTCTCATAAATCTGTTTTACTTGTTTGAGATTAGGAGTTTTTTGATCATTTTTCTGATCATCAGAAAAAAAAAAAAAAGATGCCTGATCTTGAAGATGCTTTAATTTGGGAAATAGTAAGATAGTTATTGAGAACTCAAACCAAATGAATTCAGAATAAGAATGCAAATGAAAATCTACATGAGAGTAATTAACCTTTGGAAGACATAGGAACTGTAATAGAAACTTTTTCCCTTCTTAAATTGAGACTGAATATTGCAAAACTTCAACAACTTAGTGGTTTGACATGTTTATTACTGGGAGAGGTTCTTAGCTTTGTGATCACATTTTCTCTTCTGGGTATTAAAATAAATGACCTGGTGAAAATTTACTTCCAGTATGTATTCACATGTACTTGCGTGAGTACTACCAAAGCCATGATTTCAGTGGTTTTGGGTACAGAAGTACCAAGGCAATCTCTGCAGTGTTTCTTTCTGTGTGCTGGAAGCTGCCAGTCCAGCGTGGTACTTGTAAACATGTGACTCATTGTTTCTAGCACAGGAGTAGAATCCTGCTAGTATCAAAACAGTGCTGTTGACTGTACAGTAGTACACTGTGTGTTTGGAAGTTCTCAACACTGGATAGTTTCCAAGTGTCTTTTGGCTTGACACTGGCAAACGTATTCACCAGGTGTACTTCATCTGTGAATAGTTCTGCTTTGAGTTCTGCCAAATACTCTGGCTCTAATTTAACTCTTGAGATGTCAAACCCAGTGATGTTCATGGTGTTTGTTTATTATTTGATGGTGCACAATTAATTCAGTTTCTCCATCAAATTTAATCCTTGCCACTTTACCTAAAATAGACTGACGAGAAAAAAGGTATTAGTGTAAGAAGTTGCAGTTTAAAGATAATCACTGTGTCTACATTCTTTTGTAATGAATTGTATTTCTGCTTTCCCTGTCTGTTTCTGCCATTAGTTTTTTTTATTGATTGGTGGTTGTTGGTAAAGGGGATTCTACTAAAACCCAGTATAGCTCTAAGTCAGTGTATAGCAGCTTTATTGCAGAGATGAAAGTCATGAAGAGCTTTGTGATTTGAATGTTACCATCCTTTGATCTTTAAGTTACTCATTAAGTTTAATGTTTCAGTAGCTACTGTTTTGAAGGTCTTCTTCTGTACCTCGTATTTTAAATTTAAAAAAAGAAGTTATTTCTGTAATTTGGCACTGTTTCTTTCCTGTACTAGGAAATGTGACCTTTGAGCCATATTAAAAAGATTTCCTCTTAGACTTTCTTAGTACTGTTAAAAATAATTTATGCAACAATGAAAGTAGTATGTTATAATTTATAAACACAGGCTGAACAAATTAGATGTCTGTTTTTCCATATCACTTTCAATCAAGCTTACACCTAGTTGGAGAACCTACAGTTACATCATGTGTGTGCAAAATTAGTGTATTTCACTTACTGAAATGACAGCTGTCTAAAAGAACATATAAATCACCCTGAAGATTCACTGGCAAATTCTAGTTACTCCTTATGTAATCTAGAATTATTTCTGTATTATTGATGGATGATCTCTTGTGTAACAGGTATGAATATATACATTATATTATACCAGACTTCTAATGCCACAGGAGTAATCCATGGTATTAAAGGAGAAATCTTAATGCTGGCAGTTCTTTAATCGCAAGTGCTTTCTAGACAATTAAACTACTGCTGTTTCAATTTGTAAAGTAAAAATATAGGGAGGGAGGGGGTTTCATGATGCAGCTAGATTTCAGCTTACTGCTGTGTAGAACAGCTACTAATAATTTGGAATTAAATTGAGATATGATGCATATGCTGGGGGAAAAGGTTATGTTTAAAAATGAAAAAAAACAAAACCCCCAAAAAACATTCATAACTCTTGAAGCCAGCAAGCTTTTTTCTACTCTGTAACTTAAAACTGGCTTTCTAAGACAATGTGCAAACCATTATAAAAGTATTCAAGAGCAAAGTCTTTTGCCAGAATTCGGTAGCAGGATCTTGAAATGTTTTTATGGCATCCATGCTGCAGGCATTAAAGGAGGCTGCTGCTCTCTTCCACTGTTCAGAGCTCTTCACTTTATGTGTAGTCTCTCCAGATGCTCTCCTGATTCTCTGGCATTGGTAAAAATTATTGCTGCCACCCAGTTCTGCAAGCAGGTACCATTTTCACAGGAAAAACTTTTTAAAGTCCCATCAGTTTATGGCACCATTAATGAGGTCTGTATGGAAAGGGCTTATGGTACAGCATGTGTGATCAAAGATTGCAAAAGTTACTTAATACAGTATGTATTTATACAGCATTTTGATGGAGTAGGTGTCCAAATGTTATTGTCAATAAATCTTGACAATAGCCAAGCTGAGAAAATACAAACTGACAATAGGAGCTGGCACATGAGTAGCAAACGTTATACTTTGGGGATTTCTAATAAAATAAAAGGATATTGAATGACTTAAAACAAGCTTTTTCTGAATTTAATTCTTCCCAGGACACATCACTTGTATATTTAAGCACTTACATTATGAGCCTGGTGAGAGTGATAGCTGCAGTTTCTGGGATTTTTGTCAAGAACAGAGAGTGCAGAACATGTTCTGTGCTCTTTCAAGGTGACTAAGATCTTACTTTACTTTAATGAATATAGAATGGGGAAACTTGTTCATACCAGTCTGACAGAAATACACCAACAGTTCCTTTTGTGCAAGATGATAGCACGTACTTGATTAATTTTAATCATGTTTAGGAGAGAGATAAATTCCCATTTTCTATAGTGAGAAATCAGCTCTTTGTAATTGGTTCAGCATCCAAGTCAAGATCCATTTTATAAAAGAATGTTCCTTGCTTTGCTATTTTTAAAGATAATCAAAATACAATTTTTAAGTTTACTGTAAGAAATGTTTAGTCTGTGACAGAAAAGCAATATTACAGTATTTGCTTTCTGGTTTGAGTACTCTGCACAATGTGCACATTGGCTTAATTTTAGCATTTACCAAAATCTGTAGTCTTGTCAAAAGCTAAATTTATACTTCTATCTGTAGAATTTGTTGTTCAGAAAGTGTAGTTGAAAGGAAGTTGAAATTTTATTTTATTTATGATACAAATGATAGATGTTGTACTTTGATAGCTAACTCTATAATTTTTGGTTCTGTTAAGACATGTTGATGGTGTTCATGAATGACATTCAATATTTAGGAACAATTAAAAATCGTCACAAAACAAAGCACCTTAGGGAGTCAGACTGTTGGTCCTCTAGACAAATATATCTCTGATTTCAGTCATTTGAAAAGTATGAATTTAGGTTGCAGGATTATTATTTTTGAGATGAGAGGGGAAGAAAACCACAGGGAGCAGTGGTGATGCATGGCTTCTAGGAAAGCAGTAAACTGCTAAATATTGTACAGATTCAGATGACCATTGTCAATACAGTGGAACACCATCCTTCAGGTAAATACTGGATATCTTTTTAGCTGTCAGAGGTGGGGCTTAATGATAATCTGTACTTCCTTTCAGTCTTACTGCATTTTCACATCTACCTGTCATGTCATTGCCATTTTCTCCCATTACAGTGGTACAAATAAGAATGATTGTGCTGGTTTCTTGCATATACTGTAATGGAAATAGCAAAGAATTTCTTCTTTTTATGTGTAAGAAGTCACAGATAATGTGATAAAATGGCAGTAGCTTCTGATGATAAACAAAAGCATCCCTGCCTTGTTTTCCCAGGCCTGACTGAATGGTGGGTCTGTGGGGCTTGTGGCAGAGGTGTGAGAGGATGGGGTTTGGGGGAGGTCACCTGTCATGGGTTTTCAATATTTCCAAGGCATTCCAGCCAAGTATGGAAGTGTTAAAAAAGTTCAGCTAAGTAATTTTTGTTTGCCAGTGTTATGGGTAGTGCATTTTGAAGTCATTAAGGTATTTGAAAAGGGAGGAACAGGGTCTATTTTCAAATTGCTTTACTTTGTATATTTGGAGTATTATTATTTTCTATTACTTCAGCTAATGACCAGGACACACTAAAAAGCTGTGTGGGTAAAAAAGAACAGCAAAAAAAAAAAAAAAAAAAAAAAAAAAAAGAAAAAAAAAAGAAACAGCTTCATCACAGCTGTTATTTAAGACCTTTGAAAACTTCTGAATTTCTGACTTTTTCTGATTCTTAGGACAGTTTCATTCACATTAGCTTGATTTACTACAGTGACTTTTAACATCATCTTATGTCAGATACAAGATATGTGGAGCATTTGAACTGAAAAATACAGTTTAAAAATCTTTCTATTAAAAAAAGAAATTATTGTTATCAATATTATGTCATCAGATGATCCAAGTCTTGTACTGCTCAGGTCAGAATTCAGGGGATTAGATTTGTCCATGTTTTCTTAAACCAGGGGGACATGGTTTAAGACTCTCAGACTTGAGTTTCAAGAGTGAACTATTGCCTTTCAACCAGCCCTATGGGGCCCCATTTAAGTAGGCCCTTTATCTTTAGGGTTAAACATTCTGAATGGATGAACTTCAAATAAATACGTTAATTTTTTATGTTGTCAAAGCTGCTTTTCTTGCAAGCTTTCCTTAGCTTGGAAGAAGAGCTGATGTATTTGTTTCTAGAAGAATTATATTTCATAGAAGGTGGTAGGAAAGGAATTTTTTCCCATGTTTTTTTCTTTTTCTGTTGGAGTGGTTTTAGTTGTAACCTAACACTTCTAGATGGATTTCTAGCTGTAGCTGCCACCAGCCTCAGTAAGTCTGGCCTGCCACCTGCAACAAGGTGAGCCTGAAAGTAAACCAGTCAGCCCCAGGAGCGCTTAGTTATTGTGCCTTAGAATATGTGTAGCACACTTAAGGAAAATACTTGTGCAGTGCTTGGCTTTTGTGAAGTTCCTCTCCTGTTCATGTGCCTGCTGGCTTGTTGTTCTCAACTTCAGAGGAGGTTGGGATCACATCCCATTGCAGTGAGGTTTTGGGACCTTTATGGTCAGCTTTGATGTCCATTCCTGCCTGTCTGAATCCAAGCTGGAAAAAGTAGCTTCCTTCTCTGCATCAAGATGTTGATCTGGAGACAGAGGTTCTGATGAGGAAAATAAGCATAAGGGGAGTGACAGTGATGTCTTCAGATGGTGAGTTATGAATTAAAAATTACAGGTGCAGTCCTCAGTGTCAGTTAAGGATAAGAATGTGATGGATGTGAACAAATATGCTCTGGTGATTCAAGTGTTTCTGCATGAAAAGTTGTCATTATTGTTTATTTATGAAGTACTGTGAAGATGTGCTGGGTTTCATAAATGATCTGAGAAGTAGATGGGGAGGCCAAAGATGCTAAAATTATCAAGGATTTTTAAGTACTGCTTCATTTCTGCAGTTCTTACAGAAAAACTAAAATCATAACTTTTTAAGATGGATTTATACGTGATAACTGTTAGATGGTCCTAGGTTTGCCTCTGTTGTTTTATTCCATGAATAAATTGATTGGTACAAGGTATTCAGAAGATTTGGAAAGCAATGCAGTAATATGAAGTCTTCAAATACATGTTAATTACAGTAATAATATTTTGAAAGTCTGGAGACCAGAAAAAATGATTCCCAGAAGGAAACCAATAGTTCCAATGAATTAACCTTCAAAGAGAGATTCCAAGTATAAAGAAATAAGAAACCTCTTCTATGCTGATATATCGAAATGATCTTGAATTTTATTTTCATGTAGTTGTAGAACATGGATTTTAACTGTGTATGTTAGGAGAGAAGAGACTTAAATGAAGAACATATTTTAAAATACTTTAGTGGCAAGGTAGTTTTTTTACACACAAGTAATTACCATAAATCGTTATTTTTGATTTTTTATTAGATACTTACGCATTGAATCCAGAAAAAGTAACATTTTTATTTTATTTCTCAGGAGAGAAGAGGTAGGGCCAAATGTTATCTTTGGCAGGCATAAAGATCATCAGAATTTTGTCCAATCTTTGCATTTTGCACTTGTATCTACTGAGTTTTGATGAAAAATCACAATTTGCCTGTTGGGCACTCCTGGAATAAACGCCACAATTTTTACTTTAATTTCCTTTAATACACACATTTTGTAATGTAGCAATGTTTCTCATTGCAAAAAACAACAAGAACCATTTAAATAATTTTTCCTAATCAGTTAATTATGAAAGACCAAGCTTGTTTTTCCTTTTCTGTGCTGCTCAAATAATATTTGAATGGGCCTGGGAAAATTCAATACTCTGAACTTTGGTGACTGAATATAGACATCATCCCCAGTAAGCAAAGAGGGAGTAACATGGATTCATCAACATAAAGAGCAAACAAATGCATTGACAGGATATAATGAGCAGTAAACTTAAGAGGGGGCTTTTAGTGAAATTGGAATGGAGTTGAAGTAAAGGAAGTGAACTTTAAGTATGGCACTTGTACAACTTATGAAAGATACTCTTTTCAAAAGTGTTTACCACTGCAGTAAAATAAATAAAACCAAGTTTAATCCACTGAGACAAAGTTTTTTGGTTAAAATAGAAACACCTCGACAAAGCAGTAAGTTTAGTTGATATGAAGGCCAAATTGGTATACTTGTATAAACTATATCTGAATGCAGAGAGTGACACCGTCAGAGCAGATAATATAATGCTTTAAAAGGAAATTTGGAAGAAGAAATGTGTAGGGGGATACGATATAAGAAAATAAAGGTAGTATATAGAAAGTAATCTTACCCCTAAAGAGTTGCAGCTGGGCCAATTATTAAAGATTAGGAGCAGGCCTGGCTTTAGCAGGCCACAGCTGTAGCCAATAAGAAGAAGGGTGTTATAAAAGAGTGGGTTGGTTGCTTGAGGAGAACTGGATGCGGTTGGCAAGAAGGAAGAGTCAGTGCTTGGAGGAGCTGCCTACGAGAAACATCAAGGAGGTATGAAACTCCTGTACTAAGGAGACAACAATATGGAACCTTTGTAATATAATGACAACAGAAATGTACAATGAGAACGTGTGTTTTCACTGGAGTAGATTAAAAGGGTGGCAGGTACATTAATTGATGCTTTGGACTAATAAGTTTGCTGAGGACAGCCTTTAAGCAACGTCTTTTAAGTCTGCAGTACTTCATGTGCTAGAGACAGACTTGTCAATGTACAATATTATCGTTAAGATAGTTCCTATATTTGTGTATTGTTTACTAGCAGAAGAAATCAGAAATGAATTTGAAATATAAGGAAAATGCAAGAGAACCCTTACGAATGCTGATAGAATAGCTTATGCTGCTGGTTTTGTTTGGATAATTTGCTAAGTGTAGACATATTAAACAAAGTTCATACCCTTTTTATTTATTGGTGCCTGCCAGCTGCTGTTTATAATGCAACATGTGCTCAGGACAATGTATGCAGGGTAATATTTATTTTGATTTTTTTGGCAGGTTCAGGACAGCTGCACATTTTGTTATTTTACTTTTTCCTTCCCTCCACTTCCCCTAAGTCAGGAACCGTAGCTTCCTGTAATGTGGCTTTCAGATATTCTCTGAGGAAATTGAATTTCTGGATTCAAAAGCTGCCCATCTCAAGTTCAAGAGCTCTTCTTTCTTCATGAATACATATTTATGAAACTATATAGCTTTGGAAAATTTTAATCAGCCTTATGAAAGTTCTTTCTGTTTAAACATAGTAGGAAATCTGAAAGAATTTAAAGATAAAGGCACATTGTTGAAGTTTAGCAAGCTGTCTTAAAGTTTCATAATAACACTGTAGGATTTAGGAATTTAAATTCCTTTTATTATTGAATCAAAACCACCTGTAAGTATATAAAATACTTTGCCTGGTTTACAGACTTAACATTCCAAAGCAGTATGGCAAAGAGCTCTACCTTTATTTTGAGCTTATCGGACTATTAGGAGTTTGATAGCTCTCTCTGAGAACACAGAGAGTGTTCAGAAGAACCAAGTTCACTTGGAATGCAAACTTAGTGGGCTGTATTTTTTTTTTTTAAGGTAGGCTGCGTGTTAGACAGTAAAATATTGGACTTTTCACTTCTTTAAGTGATAATGCATTTGGGAATGAATGAGGCAAGTTGTGGTTTGTAGTTATTTTCGCTACTCATTCTTTCTGAACTATGCAGCTGCAAAATTATGGAATATAAACTATGTGGCCAGAAATTTTACTTGTCTTATGAATTTTACATGCCTTGGGCTAATACAGCTTATTAAATCTGGTGGCAAACTTAAAGAAATATAAATAAACTAGTGTCATAAGTACTGTATAACCTTGTTGATACCGACATAATTTAAGTCATATTCAAGCTAAATAAGAAAACTGTTAATCTTATTCCTGCATCCCTCTTAAAGGCGACAGTAATTTTGTATATATTTTTTCAAAATTATGAAATAAATTGCTACCTAAAGCATGTAACTGCTGATTAGTCAGTGGTTAGCTGATGATTTACAGATGGGAGCGAGAAGAGCCAGATTGCAGGCCAAGGAGGTTTTTATAGTTCTGGTGTATCATTAGGATAAAATTGCAACCGTGGATGCTTTAGAAGAAGGGTGATCAAGTAGTTAAAGTGAGGTACCTCTTGTAAGGTTACTACATCTGTTCTTTATTTGACTGTGGTGAGTGTGGTGAAACTTGCTGGGGCATTCATTAAAACATCTGTCTCTTGGGCATCTCTGCAGAGAATGCTTCAATATAAAAAGTGTGAGAATGTGATCAAAAGTGAATTCACTTTTATAATTTCAGTCTAATCCTGTTATTTGCCTCAGTGCCTCTGTCCTGGACCTTCTTCCCTTGCCCTCGTCTGGCTGTTGCCTGTAGTCCAGGACCTCACTTCCATGTTTCACGTAGATGGTGAGAGTCTTCCCTCAGGTGCTGAGCTGAGCTTATCCTGATGATGGTTTCCAAGGCTTATATGTAGATATTCTGCATTGGCAAAATAGGTACTCTGAGAATATTTTATCTCTGAGCAAAGAGTTTATTGTGGTGAGCAATTGCCTAGAAATGTGTAAAGAGATTTCTAAACTGATCTAGATTTCAGTGAGACTCTAGTATTAGATCAGTGTAGTTTAACATGATTGAAAGTGTGAGGCTCAGGTATAAAGACAGTATTGCATTTTTAAAACCTCTTTTAAAAGTACTCTTTTCAATCTGTAAATGTATAAAAGCATAAATAATAAGATGAAAGAGGTATCTCAAAAAAAAGCAAAGTACAATGTACAGAGCAGCCCTATGATAGCTGCTCTATATTCACATGCAAGAGAATGCTGTGACTTGCTTTAATAATGTCGCATGCTTTGTAAACCTATAAAATAGAGAAAAATTGAAGAAACTGTAACTCCAGGTTTGGCATTCTGAAAAGCACTAATTTTTATAGACAGAATCAGTGTTTGTGGTGAAATCTATAAAATGTTGAAGACGTGTGTTGCTGGGTCAGATGGTGTTAACTGCATCCTCAGTGGTTTTTATATTCTGTTGACATTCTCTAAATGAGGTTGGCAGTTCACTCTCTTACTGAGTTCAACTCCAAGTCATTTCAGGAAGTTGTTATGCATTAACTTTGCTATTTTATTAATATTATTCTCCTCCTCCCCTCTTTCTTCTCAGCTGAACTTAAACAGATGCAATAGCTGTGCAAGTATCTGATTTCAGGCTCTAGAGCCAGCAGTAGGTCCTTAAAGTTCTGAAATTTGCTTTAGAAATAGCCTTTTAAAGGTTTACAAGAGTAACCATTTTATTTTGTAGTACAAGCCATAACTGGAAATGTGATTTCTTCTACTTTAAGATAAATTTGCAGTCACACAAACTGCAGTAACAATGATTTATCACAGCTGTAAAAGATTGGTGCAAGCTCAAAACTTACCCAACAATGAACGTTTTCATGAGACTTATTGCCAAGGCAGGTATAGGGGAGGTTTTGTTTTTAATATCTCAGATGATTTAGTTGATCAGAGGGAGAGCAGAGTGGCAATTTATAATTGACAGACTAAGTTAAGTCTTTCTGTCAGGGAGCATTAGGTGTGGAGGAAAGGTCAATGAATGCCCCCACAGTTTTTTATTGCCCTAGGCAGCCAAGTATCTACATGAAAGTCAATGCCAGAATTTCACCAAGTGACAACTGATTTAACCCTTCCTTCACCAGTTTTGAAGGCAGCTCTGTCACTGCTGTGAGCTGTGACACTTGTGAAATGAAATGGCTGGGCTCAGTTGTCATCTTAATCTACAAGAAGGCTGTAAATTTTCAAAACTTCTGCCCTTCAAATATGTATGGAGATTATACGTAAAGAAATTCTGACAGTCAATATCTTTCTTTCTAACCCAGGTACTTAGAGCAGTCTGTAAAAGTGCCAAGGAGTCCAGCAATCTTTTTGATTTATTCTCTACACTGTAGAGGGAGCTGAGAGTACAGGAGACATCTGACATCTTGATGGAGTTCTGGATATGTGTTCTGAAGCAGGAGTTATTTGCTGATGCCTTTAAGTTTATGGTGAACTCTGTGGATGAGCAGCCAGACTTTTCTTGTACTGGATTTTAAGTCTTGGTACACTGCATCTGCTAAGCGGAAGTGATTTCAGGCTTTACAGCTTGACTTTGCAAAGTCAATACTCTGTGTGCCACATTCTAATTCTTTTAATCTTGTTTGATCAAATTGTGCCATTTTGTCCTGAATTTCTATCAAATCATACTGGTTACAGCTAGGAACGTCCCTTAAAGGCTTAATATAATATTCCCTAGGATTTGGCAACATAAAGAAGCTCCTGGCTTTCCAAAGAGACCTGCAAAACCCTTATTCTCTGGCATTGACAGTGTTAGTCTCAAAGGTGTATCCTCTGAGAAAATTCCTAAGTATATGTCTCACAAAGATGAGTGATTGTTTTTCACGTTCAGTGGTGGCAGGCAGTGAATTCCGACTTTGGAGGTTTTCTGTCTCTCCTCAGAAGATCCCCTTCCTGTCCATTCCTTGGGCTCTGGGTATCCCTGGGAGGAGGAACCACTGCTTGCACTGCCCTTCTGCCCACATGGGTTTCATAGCTGAACTTAATGTTTTACCTGTTTCACATTAACAGGAAAAGCACCCAGAGAGGTGGGGCAGTTGTGCTTTGCTGAGACCCAACTGATTTAATGGAATCTGTAAAAGGAACATATGCTTGTATGTTGGTTTTCATAGTCAGTGATTTAATAAGAAGCTCAGTCTAAGGGGTGAAATGAGCTTTGCCTAGACAATGCAGCTGGAGTTTCCTTAAGCTGCCTGAAGTTGACTCATGTATCTTAGCTAATTCTTGCTCACAGTTTTTGTTCTCCTGGTATTTCTCAGCAACGCAATTCTTATTCATCCCAAAGCTCAGGTTGAAGTCAGTGAAGTGGGAGGGAGATTTGCTTGCTCAGAGTTGCAGCCTGAGATGCCGGAAATTTGATTTTGTTGCCAACTCACCCAGAAGTCCAAAGCCACATGAATAATTCGCTTTCTGGTACTTTGATTCACTTTCTGTGAAATAATAGTACTTAGAGAAATGGGTATAATTTTAAGGGTAGAGAATACCCAGATGTGCTTTATAAAACAAAGAACATTAGATCTTTCAGTGGTAGGGACCTAATGAAGTTCATCTCATTTTTACTTCTACTAGATCACTCTGGATTTTGTATTTGATCATAAAGCCTGTGTGAAAGTTTAAATATTTTTTCCATTATCCCATTGCTTCTTAGTTGAGATCTAACTGTTCTCAATACCTATTTTATTTTGCACTGGAAGCAAAGGGAGCTTGAAATTCTGTGTTTATTCATGTCCTGTGCTATTATCAAGAAAGATTATTGCAAAATAAGTACAATCTTTGTTCTGTTCTGCTACAACCAGTGAGAGAAGCCTTTGCAATGAAAAATAACCTTTAAAACTTAGCATAATTCATAAAACAGTTTGCTATTTCAAATATCTGAAAATCTATTCCCTTAGAAAGGGTTATAAAAATTCTATTAGCCAAGGAAGATACCTTTCAGAGTAAGAAACAATATATTTATATATCCTCTAGTATGTGTGTTGTAGCAATAAAAAAGGACACAGAAGATACTGTCTTTTGCTTTTCTGCAGTTCCCTTTTGGTCTTGGCTATATGAAACTTCTTTAGGTAGTGCTTCAACATTTAATAAAATTTTTTCAGTACATACAGGACGATAATGATCTTCAGATGCACATGTATCACAAAAGATAGCTGTTGTGTCATTCATTACTGTAGATGTAAGAAACATCAAATGCAATTTAAAATTCCACTTATCTTGCCTCTGCTGAATCATACATAAGATAATGTCTGAGTGTCTGCATGGCAGTGTCTGAAATATAACATATCCCCTCTCTAGGACTGGTTAGTCTGATGAGGGAAACTTGTCTGAGTGGTATATATCCAGCATCTATAGCTCTGAAATGAAGTAAACTTATGGATGGAGACTTTTTAGATAGAAATGTGAAAATAGTATCTAGAAAACAGATTTTCCTCTTTATTTAGTATAGGATTCTTAAGGCATGCTTGAGTTGAGTATCAGATTATTCAGCAGCAACTATATAGCTTTTAGTTAAGAACTGCTTCAGGGCTGACAGTCTGAATATTTTGCTGTGAAAAGAGCCCTCAGGGAGCCATGGACACTCAAAATGAAGCTGCTTGGTGAGATTCCCAAATTCTTACTCTCCTTCTGGCCTGCTGGTAGCTGGCAGGAGCTCAGGGTGAGTTTGAGTCTCCTGTGCCCATGGGCTCAGTCACCAGCAGCCTTTTCCCCACCCCGTGTGCGCAGTGCCTGCGCCGAGCGCTGCGGTGCCGCTGGGGAACCCTGGCCTCTTCCCCTCCTCAAAAGAGATGGCAATCCCAAAGGTTTCACTGTGGGCTCCAGAGGGGCAAAAGGGAGGGTCCTGCAGGGGGAAGGGCTGTGGGGCTCCCTGCTCTGCCAGGCCAATCTCTGCATTTTGGCACTGGGCTCTGCTACAGCAGAGGACTTTGCGCGTCACGCTTTGGAAAGTAGGAAAGAAGCATTGCAGGAGTTGTGACTGAGGGCTGGGGTTTTTGGGGAAAAAAGGCCTGATTTTTAAAGGATTCCTCTAGTGTGCATGGATGGTACCCTTGGGTCAGGTTTTTTTCTTCATTTGTTGTTGCTTTTGTGTCCACAGTATCTAGGAACTTCTTGTTTTAAAGAAAGTTGGCAACCAGGCTTCTCAGAGATGGAGCCTTTTTAAGAGTGCCAAATCCCTCAAAAACTAATTCCAGAGCTGTCATCTTGTAATAAGATGCATTTTATTGGTATAGAAACATTTTTGAAATGAAAGAAAAAGCAAATCAGAGCATGACACATTAGATAATATAGCTGTAGGTAGACAACTGATGTGGATGTGTTAAGCTTCTCTTCAGGTATATTGTTCTTACGGGAGTGTGTGCTTATCATGCCATGAAATGCTTTAAGGTAATCTATTATTATACATAAATATTCAAATTGGTAAGACCAGAATCATACATAATTAAGACATTGAGCCATTCTCATTAATATTTTCCCTAGTCTACGCTGAATATAATTGATTTTGTACTGAAGCAATCAGGTCAGATCGCTTGGCTTATGTGAAGGACTTTGAATGAAAATGTCTCTGTTTAGTCTAAAAGTTCCTAATACAAAGATTACAGTGAAGAGAGATATTTAAAATATGTATCGGGATTTGTGTTACCATCTTGAAATTGTTTGTTTATTTTTGGACATAAAATTCCTGCTTTTACCTAATCTTTAATACAAAAAGCTTTCAGAAAACTTGGTAAAGAAGGACTTCTGATGCCTTCTAAATATTTTGTGGCATTTACTGGGGCTAATTTCTGACACAGTTTCTATATTTCTCTGAGGGCCTTGCTAATATTCTATAAGAACTTGGAGTCTAGAGGAGGGAATTAAACAAATTTTAGAGAAAGGGACCTAACAAGCAAGGAATACCAAAGTTAGCTTCATTCAATACCTGAAACACAGTAGAAATAGGTATTTAAATGAAGTTTGAAGGAAAACTGTCTTTGCTCTTAGTTTAGTCTTTCATAGTGTGAGGGTGAAACTGATCAAAACATCATTGAAATATTCAGGTTGAATGTTGGAAATCTTATTTGATAATCCAGAGTGGATGTTACAGTTAATTTTTTCCTAATACTGGTTAAGGGTTTTTTTTTGTTGTCATCAGGCTGGCAGTTGGTAGTCTTGAAGATCTGTTAGATGGTTTCAGTCAAAATTCAGTAATAGTGTTACATACTTGTACCAGCAACTTGCTGCCCTAAATTCTGTACATTTACCATCTCCTATGTCAACTCAGTGAGCACAAAGTAATAAGTGTATGAGCAGCACAGAAATAACAGCTACGTGTGTTGCATGAAGTGCAGTTATAAATGATGAAATGGCATTTCAATGGAAAAGAGACAGGTGGGTGCCCATGCTGATTTTGGCTGTTACAAGAATTGTCTGTTGTGCCCTGTACTTTCTTTTGCTTTCTTGTCTTTGATGGGTGATGGATCTTCCACATTGGTATACCCAACTGCCCATTACTCTAACAGGGGCTTACCCAAAGAATGAATGTCTAAGGTAGTTATTTTAGGAATTATTTAAGGACAGAGTATTTTTTGTCATTGTTCTTCAAGCAGGTTGTACTGGTTTTCTAAAGAACAAAAATTATGTATCGCTTGTAGATCATTTTAGTAAATAGCTTGTAATTATATGTGTACCAGAAAAGACAATCTTTATCTTACTTTTCTTTACTTGCTTTACTTCATTAGTATTCATAGCTATACTCTCTTCCCTAACCCTGCTTTTATTTCTTTTGTGCCTTTTATTTCTTCAATTCTTTCTGAAGACAGTCTCTGTTTTTAAAAAATAAATAAGTGTGACTGGTCTTACTTATCCTTTCATGCCATTTCAGGCATCCCTGAAAGGTGCTATCACTCTCATTATTTATTCAAGGATCTGAAGACACTTCTGAAAAAAAGAATAAATTATTCTGTCATCATTAGTTTAGGAAAACTTTTAAAACCTCTGAAAGAAATGAATTGGGAAACCATTATGCATAACCGAGCTTCATTTAACATAGCTGTGATCATTTCAGGACGTGATTCCCTGCAAAGGCTCTGGAATTCCTTGTGGATATTGCTGCCAGAGTTTATTATTTTAAAAGCAATGCATTCAGCTACAGTTATTGTATAACTAAATGTTTTAGGAGCCATTTGGCAGAAATGCACACTGTGAGGTAGAGCTGAATATTTGCAATTGAGTATCAAACAGAAGGTGGCTGAGTGAGCTGAACATTGACTGATGTGAAAGAAACAGATACAAAGCAAGGTAGGGAGAAGTTGGTTGTGTAATGGAAGTTGAATCAAATGATAGGTGTCTTTGTATTATTTATACCAGTGTTTTGAACAGTTGTGCTGAAAGCTTTATTTCAGAGTTTGCAGCTATAGTTAAAATGGAAAGAACATCAAATATTGAACAACACAGCCTTAGGAAGATAATTTTAAGTACCTGAGCTGATAGATGCAGCATTTGAGACTGAGATTAAAAAAAGACAAATCACAACTGAGGCTGTCATTGACCACTTTAGCTTGGAAGCTGGGAAGTAGATGGACTTGGAGATAATTGCTGTGTTACACTCATCACATGGGGTGAAAACTGCCTTCTCAAATGTCCTAGGAGAATTTTCTTAAAGCCCATTTTCTTAAGGTAACCACATTTCCCCTCACCAGCGCAAAATCTCTGCATGATAAGACATGAGGATATTGCTTAGGCTTAAAATCAGTACTTTCTACCAAGTAAGTGGAGTCTTCTGCTTACAATAATTAATTATTAATTGTCTAGTTAGGGACCCATGTTGGGTAAAGCGAAAGGAGATTCTGGAGAAGCTCAAGGTCTGCATCCTCATGTTTGGAGTTTCTCAGTCTGACACTTACTGTGACAATTCTCTTGCATAAATGTCTGATCTGTCCAATAAGTTTAGAGCAGAGGATCTCTGTGCTGTCTAAAGGTCAAATTTTTAGGCATTGTTCAAACTGTTGCAGTCTGTTTTTTAAGTGGTGCTCAAGGCCAAAATAATCCACAACAGCTATTCTGGATTACACAATCTACAAAATTGTATAGTGGATTACACAATTACACAAAAGTGTCCCTATTTTACCACTCTGAACAGTGCTCTGATCTACCTGGGTCTGCTTTAGGCAGGACATGGGCCTGGATGACCTCAAGACGTCCCTTCCAATCCAGATGATTGGGAGAATCAAATTATCTGTCATCCTGCATTTTCTCCCTCAAATGGACACTATCCCAAATCTGTTTTTTAAACCATCTGGCAGACTTGAAGAATCTCCGAAAAAAACTATAAACTGGTATGATGGACTGGATGCATTGTGTTGGGTTCACTTGCCCGCTGAATTAAATAAGAATAATCACTAACTGTTTAAAACTTTGGGCTGTCACTCAGCTAGAGTGTGTATCAGTAGCTGTCTGAAGTGCCTTAGAACAACTTCTTTGTCACTCCTTATTAACAGCTAAAACTCTGTTCCTCTCAGTCTTTGACACCAAATGGAAGGCTGGGGACCATTTTGACATGCAATCTTAGTGGTTGAGGCAAGATAGAAAAAACAATTTAGATTTCCTAACCTAGCTCTTTAAATATATCCTTATGAGAAAAGATTTTATTTTCAAATTCAGCAAGGAATTATTTAATGATGCCAGACAAAGTGTTTTTTTTCAGGCTTTCAGATTCAAATATATTACCCAAAGGATGTACAATGATTTCTGTATTTCATTGAATTATCAGAAGGTGTACATTGTCATTCAAAAAAATATTACTGCAGATAGCTCTTTGGCAGAATACAATTACAGTCCCAGCAGAACTTGTAAGTTAAGCTATAAACATTATAAAAACAACAAACCAATTTGTGGCAAAATCAAAATAAATTGCTACAATAGAAACTTTTCAGTATTTTTCTGGATTTATAGTCAGCAATTGTTACTGCTTAACTGTTTTAGTAACTGAGAGACATGAGCATTTTGAAGACAATTCTGAGCATAGTTTTCAGAAATAATATGGAAACTTTATAATGCTCTTTTAGAAATACATAAAAGATTAGCAAAACTGGGGAAAGCTAAATGAGTGTTTCAGGATTTAAGAGAACAGCAGCAAGCTGAATATGAGAAGTACTGAAAAGATGTTACAAAGGAAAAAAAGGTAATATAAGAAGTGTGATAAAATAGGAATGGTGACTCAGGAAATTTTACTCTTTGTACAAAGTGACTTAGAAGTAAGTTATAGTAAAATCTGAATAGGAAAGGTGAATTCTTTCTTATACAATTTAAAATTAAATGTTATTTATTTAGTAGTCTTGTTAAAGTCCTTGAACTTAAAAATTCAAAATTTACTTATAATACAAAGCCTCCTGACTGAGTTTTTTGTAGTGTTAAAAACAGGTTTGGCCCACCTGTGGAGGTGTAAGACATTTTGGGGTGCTTGTGATCAATTGGCTGAGCAGCGGAGTGTCAGCCCAGGAGAGAGGAATGGTTATGCTGACCTTGCCATGAATCACTTGCAGAAACCATTTTGAAGTGGGGAACCTAAATGAACTTCTTATTCCCACTGCAATGTGTGTAAAAATTCATGTCCTGTAGGATAAAGATGTTTTTCAGCTCTTGTCTGTCTGGTTGGTGCTGAGTGTGCTGAAATGCTCAATCTGCATATTGCTCCAGTGTATTGTTCTGTTTCTCTGCAGCTCCTGGTGGTGTTTGCACCATTGCTGGTGGTGAATTTTATAAAAGTGTGAATGAGAAACAAACATAAGAATGCAATCTTCCCACAATGTCAACTGAGTTGAATGAAAGCCATGTCAAAAGCTAATCCTCCTGGAGACAATCACTTCAGTAAATCCATTTGCATGTTGCACAGGCTTACTCAATGGAGAACTTTTAAATTTAAAATATTCTATATGAACCTCATTTTTTCCACTAAAAATGGATTTTAAATACATATTGATAGAAGGATGTGCAGTGAGTCAAAGGCAAAACCAAGAACGCCAGGGCATGCACACCATGCTGTCACCAGTTTGCTACATATGCTTTTAGAAAGTGTTTTATTGCAAGGTCAGACATAAGGATTTCCTTTTCATTGTAGAGAGAGCTTTGAATGATTCCTCTCTTTTTCCAAAGAAAATGTTGACAATAGGATCTTTGATCTTCAGAAGCTAATGCACGTGACAAATTTAATTAATGTAAATAATTCTGCTAGACTCAGTAAGACCCATCACAGGAAGTTAAACACGCATAACTATGTCTCAAGTAAAGACCATACACGTGGTAGGTATAGTGATATAGTCCAAAAGTTCACTTAGATAAAGTTCTCTTCAAAAGATGTAATGGAAATGCTGTCTTATCAAAAGGTCGTATGGGTTTTTTTAACTACCTTTTGCAAAAACTGACATGCACTCAAGTTCAAATCTTGTAAAAGCAAGATTTATCTAGACAGCTGAATGGTGTTATAAGTGTCCATGTTGTAGTAAAATAGTAATGATTTATCACACTTTTTTATATCCTCGTATTTTATGTTCAGTATTATGTGATTTTAGGATATATCACTGTGTAATTTCAGTTTACTATTCCAGTGCTATATTGCTATTGTCAAACCTTTTTCTACAATCATCCACTCACGATGTAAGTTTTCCAGGTGCTCACTTTCTTGAATACAATTGATTAAACTTGTATTCTGTAGAATAGAAACCTGTATGACACCTTGGATGTTCAGTGATCTTTAGAAATAACCTTTAGACCTCAAGGTCTTGTGGGGAAAAAAAAAGTTTTACTTAATAGGATCATCTAGTTCAGAAATTCTCTAATGCTTGACAAAAGTCATAAAATAGACAAGCACATTTCTTTTCACAAGTACTTGCAGTCCTATTAGTAATGCTTTGATTCCTACTGCTACTTGTCCTGTTCAGTTAATTAATATCATTTTGTAGTGGAGTGGGCTTGTTCAAAAGCTGAAAACTCTTTTAACTCCCCCACTGTTAGGAAATCATATTAAAATTTCTATTTGAGAGTGACCTTGCTGCTTCCTTTTGTTGATACATTAATACCACTAAACCAGTATTGGGGAGAGATGAGTTGTGCGTCCTGCTAGTGATGATAATGTTTTGTTTTACTGCTTGAATTGTGATGTTGCTTACAAAAAAAAGGCTCTTGAATAAGACTTTACCTGATTAAATCGGTTGATGTGGTAATTAATACAAGAATTCTCTGGGTTTGATATTTTGAATGTGACCTAGCAGTCCCTTATATCATCCAAGAGGACTCTTGATGAAAAGCCACCAGTATCAACACCAAAGAAAAAAGGATAAGAGTTTTGCCTTATACTTTAAATTGCTGAAAGTGGGGCTATTGAACAATGGTTTTCTACAAAGGCAATGTTCTGTTTTCATACTACAGAACATTCTCCCACATTCCATCAAATTTATGACAGACTACTGGTGTTAATTTGCACTTTTGGAAGGACTTCCATTTTAATAACTAATTAACTATAAGGAATTTTTTGATGCTCGTTTGCTGTCATCAAATAGTGTCAGGATGTGGAAGCTGCTGTACTGCTGGTACTGTACAAATTAGAAGGATAATTAGCACACTGTTACTGCCTCTCTGACTGTAGCTGTTTGAGGGTTGTTTCTGCCATATAAACATACTATGTACAATAGTAGGCACTTTTTGAAGTATTTTTCTGCTTTCACTACTGCTTGATATTGCTACAAGTGAATGGGTTTAACACAAGCTGGTATATGGGAAAGATAATGATGAAACCAGCTGGAGTTGGAGGTGCTGAGAGACTGGGTTTTATTGCTTTCTACAGGATTTTTGTATGATTCTTTTTAAGAATGCTGACCACACGCTTTGTTTAGTTTGAAAAGACAATACAATGGGCCACAATTCTCTTCAGGAATAGCAGTGTCACTTTAGGGCATTATATGCATCTTTACTCTTCTGATAATTTAGCTTTATGCTCTTTTAAGTTTCAATGTTCTCCAAGTCAGAAAGAGAGGCAGACACTGAATTACTGTACACAGATACTGATAGATAATAAATTAATGAATACTCCCCATATCTTTACAACTTTTCCTTCCTTGTGTTTGGGTATCAGACTATGTAGATGTCCACCACAGCCCATTCATCTCGTGAGCTGTCAGTAATGTTTTCAGTCCTTTTTCTCTTTTCACTTGTTCAATCAGTTTTGTTATTGTTCTGTGACTTCCCTCCCAGTCTGTCTGTATAGTTCTAATATTATCTGTTGAAGTCTTAGGTAGTAGCTCAGTAGTTGGGCTGTGGTTTGCAGTTGGGAGAGGGGAAGAAAAAAGTGCAATTAGTACCTGTATTTTATGATAGCTCCATGTATCTCTCTCTGTGGCACAAAAAGCAGGTATCCTTTTTAAAATCTATTTTTTCTATTTCTGCCATGTTTGTGGGCAAACTCCTTAATTTGTTTCTGTGGTGCAGCTCTCAATGAATTATGGATGTTGAGGGGAATAAACAATAGTCTGGTTTACCAAGAAGGATTTTAAAATGTTAAAAAATTTAGAAAAAATTAGCTTTTCATTTTACACTGTAGGATTTCAATACAAATTATTCCAGTCTTCTTCTGATAGAATAAGACTGAATTTATGATAGAAATTAATTTTTCCCTACCAGAGTTACAGGGAATTTCACAAGATGTCTGCTCACACTCCCTTTGTATCTAACCACATACCACATGTGGTATGTGTAAAGAGAATGAACACCTTAAACTTCAATTTGTTAGCTCTTATCCAACTTCCATGAAAAGTGATTAACTACTATTTGTACTTAGATTATTATTTTGAAATAAAAGATACTTCAAGTTGCTTGATGTTAGGTTAGTATATAAGAGAAACTTCACAACTCAAACTGCAGTTTCTGAACAGATCTCCTACACAGTCATTCCAGATGTACAGCCTTAGTGGAGGACCAGGTTTTCAAATTCGCCTGGATGTCTGCCTAGCACACCTTTCTACTTGAGGAGTGGAAAGCTGAAGAGGGATTAAGAAGAAGTGCACAGCAGGGGCAGGTGTGCCTGGGGGTCTGGGGTGTGTTTCCTGTAGCACTTCAGCTGTGTCCCTTCAGCTGTGCTCAGTAAGAGTGGCTTAAAGGAAAGATTTGGAGATTTCAGTTTTCTAGACGTGGTCTATCAGCCTAGACACAGGCCTGGGTCAAACTTGATCTGCACCAGCTCTTGGGCTGCTCAGCAGAAAATCAGGTGAAAGTTGACATTTTACTGATTTTTCATGAAGTTTGGGTGGGAGTTTTTTGCTTGTGGTTTTTGTGTATTTTCCCCTGTGAGTATTATCAGAGGAAATACATATTTTCATTAGTGGGTCACACTTCCTTCTGCGTTCACTATGCATTTGGGAATAGCAATCTTCATCTCCATGCCTTGTCCTCCATGGATTTGGTTATGTGAGCTGTGCTTTCTCTGTGGGTGCGCTGCTGAGTGAGCTCACAGGCTTTGGGCTTTACTGGGTGGGATGCAGCCCCATCCCACTGAAGAAGCCTCAGCTGTGGAATTTGTTTACTCTGTAATGCCATTGACTTTGGAGGCTTTCTAGAAAGATTCCTTTTCTCTGAGAGGTTATAGGAACTTGAAGTTTGTTTGCATTATTATTGAGAGCTCTTTATTTGATGCTTTTTAAATACTATAGTAAGTTCTCTTATGCTGGGCATTTTTTATACTTGAATGAGACTCTGTTGCACAATGTCACATCATCCTGTACGTTCTATGGTTTCACAAAACCAAAAATCACAGCATCATTTTAAGCTAACTGTGATTTGTGGCCTGTTTAATTCAAATGGAGGAATTGGAAAGAAAATCAGAATTATTACTTTTATGCATTTGAACAATTTATTCTTTTAGATATGTCTGTCCTGTAAAGGGTGTCCAGGAGAGAGTGGAAGCAATGGCTCATGGACTGCCCATGCTTCTCCATTGTTAGCATCTCCTTGGCATGATTTTGGTCCTGGTGTGTGGTGAGTTGGTTGGTTGGTTTGTTTGCAGTGCAGGGTGGATGAAATTGTGTTCAGCCTGTTCTGCAGCCCCCCGGGGAAGTGCATTTGTGCCAGAAACTCTGTGCATGGATTAAATGCTTTAGGACGTCAGTGCAAGTCGAGAGAGGGTGTTTGAATGATATCCCTTCAGGACAGGAGCAGTGCTGGAGGGCTCCACAGGGCCAGCAAAGGACAGACCTGGTGTTAATGTCTTCTGAACAGCCTCCCTGGGGTAGACTGTCCCCCAGAGTGTCTTGGGAGAGGGAGTAGCAGGGACATAACATTTCAGAGGGTCAGCTGCAGTAACAAAGTGGTTCACAACATGTCTGATCAGCAGAGTGGTACTGACAGGTAAATTGCTCCCCAGCACTAGTTTAGTTGTATCCTGTCAGAGCTGGGACTGAAATTACCTTGATTTGGATTTTCAGTTACTTGGGCTTAAGTCGTTAATATATTGTGGGAAGAAATTTTGCAAACTGCTTTAAAAGAAATGCTTATTAGAAGGCTTCTCTGGGAAACTTCTTTCTTAACAAAACCAAAAAAAATAAACAAAAGGCAAAAACCCACTGCCATCACAAAAAAAACAACCCCCAAACCAACCAATCAACCAGCCCAAAACCCCCCCAAAACCCAAACCAAACAAAAAAACCTACTTTAAGTAGATTTTGGTTTTGGAAAATATGATCATTGAAATAAAGTGTGCTCATTTTTCGTAGTGTTTCTTCTGCTGGAATAAAATATTTAAAATGTGAGATTCTTAGCACATGGCTAGAAACTGATAATTATTTAAACCAGCTGCCTAGTTGCAGTGTATAGTGAGATTCATCACTGTGATTCACTAACACATCAGAAAAAAAAATCCCAAAAGACAACCAAGTGAAAATGCTATGGATAGATAAAATGTGAGAAGTGGATGCATGGTGTTGGTTTATTTTTAAAAAATGCAACCTCTATTTGGAGTTTGATTAGAATGAGTCAGTTTCTGTTAGATCTGACAGTTATAAATTTGTTATTAGCTTTCCAAAATAAAATACATGACTAACACTTTTTAAAAATGTGCTTATTCACCAGACATTGCATCTGTAAGTACAGGAAAAGGATGCTTATCACTGCAAAATTTCTGCAGGTCTTTAATTAGAAGCATTTCCCTGTAAGGAGATGACTGTATTCGCAGGAAAAGAGAAACTTCCCTATTTTGGCCATACTTGACACATTTCATATCCAGTCTGTTACTTTTCTAAAGAAATAACGTACAAAAATCATTCAGTGTAATTTGAGCATCAAGAGCACACAATTTTTCCTGACATTAATTATTTTCAAACAATTTTCATTTTCTGCAGTTTAGCCTCATTTTTCTGTTAGGATTTTGAACATTGTAACCAAAACTTTCCTTCCTTCCATCCTCATCCCCACAGCAAATATTCTCAGAAGGGAAGGATGTTACAAGTTGCATTGAAAGTTTAGTAAGTGATTTATTATTGTATGAAAATAAATGGGATTTGTGTTTGCCGGTGAAGTTGTTCATTTTATTCACAGAATTGATCTTTGGTGCAAACCAAATCCTTCTTGATAGCAGCCTGTTGCGAGTTCTTGTACATCACTAAAACTAATTAAAAACAGGTGGATTCTTCCCATGGAGCAGTACCACCCAGCTCAATGAAATGAAGATAACTTGTATGAATTGTCAGAGAGGATGTTGTTTTCCTTAGGGACCGTACTGGAATGTTAGGATTCTCTAAAGCTGCCTTTCTGAACAGAAAAAGAATCATATTTTAACTATGATATCCATATTACTTTGTTTATAAAACTTGAATTTAAGTTGGCGCTGTAGAGAAGAGGAAACCCTAAAGGAAACTTAATTTTTGAAACCTGATCTCTGTGTGAAAGTCTCTGTGAAACTCTGGTATAAAGATTTGAAGGGCTTCATTTAGGAACTCAAATCTACATAGCTAAGTTTTGTTGGTGGTTTTTTTTAAATTTTGTGGTGTCACATTTTTCAAGACAGCTTGTCTTTCCCAAAAATGAAGGAGATAGCATTATTGAAGAATCATGAGCTGTGTTTTATTGAAGAATCATGAGCTGTGTTTACTGAGTATTTCATTTATGAACTAAATGATCTGCTTAATCTCGTGATTTATTGCTAGTTTGATAGTTCTCTTTAATTAATAGGCGTTTGGCTTGTGTGGGATAATGATGCTGGTTTTATTCTGTGTGTAGGGTTGTGCAGAACAGGACATGTGCTGCATTTTCCTGGAGTGCCAGCAAGGTTCAGACCGGCCTCTCTTTCTGGGCAGAATGAATAGAAGGCTGGAAAAAAAACTGTCACAATAAAATTTTTTTCAAGACAGAAATACTTGTATCTAAGCTAACTATGAGTTTTGAAATCACGTATCTTTGCAAATCAGATTATTCAGAGTGGTTGAAATATAGTCTTTGTATCTAATGTCATCATTACAGACCTCAAAGATGGTGTCTCTGTAACAAGGCATATTAAAATAATGACCCAGTGTGACGTGGACTAGTTTATGTTAGTCTTTTCAAGCCTAGCCAATTTTAATTTTGAGTCTTCATTTTTTCTTGTCTAACTCCAGTTCTGTGCAGCCTCAGATGACAGGTTGAATAAAATAATAAAGTAATAGAAGACTGAAAATAAAACACTAGAGCATTTCATATATTTACGTTTTCTACTTTAGATAGTTTGAATTTTAAACAAGTCTTTCATCATGTCACTGCTAAAATGTATTCCTAAAATGGTAAAGAAGAATTGGTAAATTAGATAAATAATATCATACATACAATTTTTAATCTGAGAAGTAGGAGGAGGAACTTGTGACATGTGGAGTTTCTTAGTTGATGGAAATAAACTGTGTGTATATTGGAGCATATTTAATTTTTGTTGCAAGCTGAGGGTTCTGCGTGCTTTCGGATGCATGGGTGTATGGACCATGGTCGATGCCAGATTGCCATTTGTGGGTGCCACTGTCTGGTTCTGGGTGAGGAGTGATGCTGCTGCACACATGCAGTGACAAGCACATAGTGTAGGGCAGGTCAGGTCTGATCATCTCTCTCCTCCATGTAGATGGCTCACAGTGGGCCATCAACTCACATCAAAATATGCATTTATTGATGAATTTTAGATCTGCAGAAATCTCCAGATCTTAATAACATTGCAGTATTTTAACTTTGCTACATTAGTATTTTTTTTTCCCATGTGGGTCAGTGTTGTTACATTTGCACCTAGAAGTGGGATTTTATGTGGTTGGTTTGTTGGGGCAAAGAACTTACTGTTCATATACAGTGGCAAGTGCTAAGAGCAAGACTATCTTGTCTTGTGTAACAGATTGTTTTAAAACTTTACTAAAAAATAAAATTGATCAAAAATTTTAGTTAGTTTAGTTTTTCTAGTTAAGAATATAAAATTTCTTTTGAATTTTTTTGTCTATCTTATTGCAAACTGCTTATCTTATTTTAAAATGTACTTTTGTGTACTAGAGAAATATAATTTATTGTAAATGTTACATTAAAAGACTCATTTCTCAGGCAGTTGGAATTAGATTTTTTCAGAGAAATGTTTTCTATGCACATTGCATAATCATTAGATTAAAAACCCAATTTCTCCAGCTTCTAAAATAAACCATTTCTTTTGCATATTGAAAAGTTTTTAAGGGGTAACATCTTCAGAATAAGTGCATGTTGATATTGTATTGCTTCTGAAATAGCTGGGAACAGTGATGGAAAATCACTAAGCTAGAAAGGATCACTTGTGAAATACACAGTACCTTAACATAAAGATGAAGAATAAACAACTTTTTCCATGGCCTGCATGCAGGGCCAGTTTGCAGCTGTGTGATGGTGGTGGTGCTTGATGGGTCAGGTATAGTTTAATTACTGAATTTCTACTATGCAGAGGTTGCAACAGGAAAACATTTTTGGACTTGTCTGTTTTTGTTTGTCTCTCCTATAGAAAATGAAATACTTTGTCTGTATGTGTGAGCTATCCATGGTATGATGGCTCGTACCTCCCTGCTCCAGCAGCCACTGCAAAGTGATTTTATTGTCCTCCAATCTACTGGAATAGTTTTTAACATCTCTTTTGCTTTACCAGCCTTTTTGCAGAGCAACAAGTACCTCAGTGTTAATTTAGAATCTACGAGTGAAGTGTGGGCATTTAGCAGTGTTAGAATTTTCAAGCTGGAGTCAAAATTCTTTCTTGACATATTTATTGACAGTGCTTTTATTTAATAAAGAAGAAACCACACACTTTGGGAAATGGTAATTTTTATTTATGGCTAAGATGGGAAAATGCAAATGAAGTGGTGAATTTTGTGATTAGTATTTTACAGAGCAGTCACTTTACGATAATTACATGTTTTAGATCAGTGGAATTATCATGTTCTATTAACCAGATTGTTTCCTGACTTCTTGTAGGATTCTGAGTAACAACAAGATCTTGGGGTTGAAGAATGGCTCTTTCTTCGGGCTGAGGTCCCTGGAGAGACTGTGAGTAACTGATCAGCCTTGCTCCACCTTCAATTAAAAGTCTTTGTACTTTAAATATAGAGGCAAACGACAGATAAGGAAGCTGAGATGTTCTGAGCTGCATAGCACAGTAGAGTTTCTAGGCAGCCATCAGGTTAAGAAACAGCATAAAAATGAGTGCATGAGGATGGATGTGGAACATGCAGGAAAGCACTGCCATCAATTTGGAACTAAAATAAACACCCAGTCAAAGCCCTTGTACTACACTATGCACTATCACAGCAAAGACTGCTATATGTAGTGGTAACACTAATATACCTGACGTGTAGTTTGGGTTATTTAACTCGTTGGTCTCCAATATTTTTATTTCAGATCTATATATTTTTAATTTTTTTCTATATTTTAATTGTAATATCAACAACTTAGCATTTATCACAGGAGCAAACAATGACTGATAAAGCTCCATGGCCATGTATTTCAAGCCAGTATTTGAAGGGGGAAGAGGAGCTCAGGAACAGCTAATGAGTTAGGAAGAAAATATTTGGAAACTTCAAAGGAAATAAATAAGTAGTAATCGCTACACAATAATAGCAATACTTTCTGTATATATAGGTCAGTCATTTGAGAATGATTGTGAACAAGCCTAAAGGACTATTTTTTATATCTATAGGCAACTTCTGGTACCAGTACATCTAAAATGAGAAATTATGTCATGCCTATCTTACAGTATCTCCTGCAGCTTAAGCTAAATTACCCTTATACTGCTTTGTAAGAGTAGGTTTGTTATGTAGAATGCATGGGGCATGAATATTTCCATATGCAAAGAAATTATGTATTAAAATCAACCTTAGCTAATATTTTTTGCTATAGATGTGTGTGATATGCATGCTGTTCATGGTTGTGGAACAAAGTGGGTAAGTATACCATACTGAGTTGTTTGAGTGTCCTAAATGTGGTTTAAAAATAAACAACTTATTTCAAGGTCTACAGCAATCCCTTTGAAGGATTTGGGTAAAGTGACTTTCAGAACATTTCTGCTGAGTAACATTACATTGTCTCTGCATACAGTTATAGTTGTGTCAAATACTTTCATCAATCTATTAAATGATATGGAATATTAAGTAGTCTGGAATGGAGAGTGAGGTATTCTGAACTAACTATTATTATTTAATATAAGGATTAACAGTGATATGAGGTTTGTAAAAAAAGTCTACAAATATTTTAGATGAAACAAAAACAATTTAGAACACAGAATAGAATTACAAATTTATTGCAAGGGAAATTAGTAAGTTAAATTCTCATGTAATGGAAGTAAATGCAATTAATGTAGTGTTTAGAACTAAAGGAAAACATTTCCTCTGAGGTTTTCTTAATGTTTAATTTACATTGGAGAATTATACTGAGTGTGTAGTTTTAAGAATTTTATTAGTTAAATAGTGAGAGAAATACTTGAGCCTGAGAAGACATTGCAAACAAAACTAAGAGCAGTGAGAAAACAGAAAAACTGCCTTAAGTGTCTAACCTCAAGTACCATAACAATCCAAACCATTCTATTTTCCTGTACTGATTTTTCACAACAGTACAGATAAAATGAATATCATCTTAGTTTATAATTCTGTTTGTCTATGGTGTTAATACAAAATCCATGAGTGGTCCATGAATTGAAGACTGGAATTCAAATGATGACATTCTCATGATTCAGCTGCTCTGTTTCTGTTTCATTTGGGGCCACTCAGAGCCCATATGCTTCTTATCAATATCTGTGAAATCCCAGTTTCAGCTGCAGGGGTGAGAACAGCTGGAATAGCCTATTAGGAGGTGAGTGTGAATGAATTGCAGCTGGATGAGTGCTCCTAGTTCTTGGACAAAGGTTTCCCCAGCTTTGCCTTTTGGACAGAACCTGATTCAGAGCAGTACTTCAGGTGCTCAACATGGAGAGCTGTGGCAGCAACAGCTGCTGATGTTCATGGCTTATCAAAACGGACCAAGAGCTTCCATTCCTTGCCTGAAAGGAAGGACTGTGGCAGGAAAATCCAGCTTCCCTTAAAATAATGTTAACTTTACAAGATTAGGTGCTTAGGAACGTGGGTGTACTGGAGTTAAGAATTACTCACTTAATTTGGCTTTACACTCCTTGTGGTCCTGTTCAGAAGAAAAGGTAATGTGAGTGCCATAGAGGAAAGAATCGTGTAAGTCAGGTTTTTTTTTTTTTTTTTTTTTTTTTGTTTTTTTTTTTATGGTTACCATGAGATCATGAGCTAGAAGAGTGTAAGATTACATGGAAAATGAAATCATTCAATGTCAAACTGGAAAAGAATAGAGAAGTAAAATTTCAGGTGGAATTGAATGACTTGTATATTCTGGCTCTTCCCTGTTCTGGAGTGCTTAAACCCTCTTTTTGGGTAAAGAATGGTTTGAAGCACTACTCCAACAAGTGAGTGACAACTTTCCCCCTATTATTTTGTTTTTCAATGCATGTCACAACAGGAATTGGATTACAGAAGTGTCAGTCTTCTCAAGTTCTGGTGATTTCTCAAGAGCATGTTACACAAGTGAGGTCCCTCACTGAGCAGTTGTCTCAAAGGGGGGCTCTCATTCTATCAAGCAAATCAAAAAAAGTTATTTACCCCTTAACTGTCCATTCTGAGTAAGACAAAATTGATTTCCCTAAAACTAAGGCTATTGTAGAATTCTAATATTTTACCTGGATTATTTTTTTTCAAATGTTTTTTCAGAAAATTGAGATTTTTTTCAACCATAACAAGAATAACAAGGTTAGCATTGCAGATTTTCTCAAACTGTGTTGCTGCTGTAGGAAACACGATACTACATTTTCAGAGGATAGAGCCAACAAACTGGGGAAAAATATGTTTAGGGAAACAGTTACTTCCTGTTTAATAATTTAAGGATAGTATTACACTTAATAATAATCCATTAATATTAAAAATGAAATGTAGTTATGTCCATTAAAAATAGTGATCAAAAGGCATGTATGAAATACTGATATTTTTACTGGGCATTTTGTAAAAATGCTTTGAAAAACACTGACTCACAAGGGTGCACTTTCAGTTTTATGTATGTGTATGCACAGTGACTCATGAGTGATCTGTAGAGGTGGCAATACCTTTCCATAGTTACAGTTTTCTGAAATTAAGAAATTGCCATGTTCTGGTTTGGTAAGGTTGGCTCACAAATGTGACATGGCATCTGGATTGTGATGTGCCCCTGTGCCACTGAGCTTACACTGTAGAGACCAGAGGCATTTAGATGTGAAGATCCTAACTTTAATACTGTGAGAGAACAAAAGTTTTCTGAAAACTTTTATTTTATACAGATATTATATGCTGTCCAGTTATATGGTCCTTGAGTTGGAATAAATCAGGAGTGTAGGTAAGACTATAAATAAGCTTTTTTTGAAGCAAGTGTGGTAAAGGAATTGTTTGTTAAAATATGAAGAGCCGTGTGGAATTTAACCAGAGGAGATCTACAGGCCATAAATTTTTAAAAGAGAATGCACACCTTGAACCTATTTCTGTGATACACCCTGTGGAGATGGCTAGCTTCACATTCAGGAGGCTGAGAATTCAGTTTGGGTCTGAAGCTGAGGGCAAAGACTTGACAGCTTGTAATGATTTCAGTTTCAGTGCCTTCCCTGTCTGCAGTCAGTGTTCTGCCTTCCCAGAACAGCAGGAGTTATAACAGAGATTTAAATAAGTTTTACTTATGCTCTAGGTACCATAAAAGAAAGGAAAATGAAAGTGAAGTAACCCTTTCAAGTAAGTCTCAGCAACCTGAAAACTCTTGTTTAGTGAAATATTTGGAGGGATCTGAACAACTGAATTTTCTGTGTGATTTGGCAGTGGAATTATTGCATAAATCGGAACAATATATTACATGGGAAAATCTGACAGTTTCCTTCTTTAAGAATTATTTTTATTTATTTAATTTTATTTTCTCAACATGGGGTTGAACATGCTGTTACCCAAAGAACCATAGGCTAGTGCAGGTTACCAAGCTGCTTGCAGATGCCTTGTCATGGCAGTGTGGGGTATGGATGCTGCTGTGAAGCATTGCCATCCCCCTCAGTGTGCAGCAGTGAGAGCATTAGTGCCAGCCGTGGCAAGGCATTTTATGCCTGAGGATATTTGGCCAGCCATAGTCCATGGGATGCTTCTGGGGACAAAGACTGAGGTGATTGGGCCAGGTGCTCCAGCTGTGCTGGACCTAAAGCCAAGAACCAGACTAGGAAAAGAAATATTTTGTCCTCAGCCTGGTGCCAGCTGGTGCAAAACAGAATGTCCTGCAGCTATTATCCACAGTGTTAATTTTCTTACTTTGCACAGCAGCACTGCACCACAGTTGCCTGGACAGCCCTGCCCTGAGCTCTCTCCCCACGTTATCCCTCCTTTCGTGGCTTCCCTGCCGTGGGCTCCTGGTGCTCTGGGATTGAATGTGCACTTGGGATTTTCAGAAGTGGGTCTATGAGGTTGCTCTCTCTCTCTCTTTCATAACCAAATGGACTTTTTCATTAGGTTTATAGGAGCATTATACCTCTGAGACTGTTGCTCCTTTGTCCCAGTGACTGAACCTCTGACGGGTTCAGAAGCTATTGGGAGAGAACCAGCAAATACAAATAAAGAAACATACACAAACAGACTGTGGTTGCATAAGCAGTTTCCTTGGGAAATCAGGATGAAAGATCACTAAGCAAGATTACACATATTTTTCCCAGTTGAGCCAGAAGAAAACATGCCAGGCACTAATAAGCAGCAGTGACTGTTTTACAGAAACTTGCTTTGTTACATTTTCTAGACAAAGAAAAATAGTATTCAAGTATCTGTAAGAATTTAGCAATGAGTTTATTTTTTGTTTTATTTTTTTAGCACTATACCTGTGTCTTACTCTACCAGGCCTCACTTAGATTGTGTGTAGTTTTATTAAGTGCTGCTGTACAATCAAGTTCCACTCACATGTCAGTGCTGCACAGCCACATGTTGTCCTCAGTTATTATCAAGCAGGCCTAAAAGCTGCTTCCAATAGATTTCAGTGGGACATTCTGCAGCTATGTGTTTTGGTGTAACAGAAGTAATAACACGCTAGGTTGAGGGAGGGATGAAAAGGAATAAAAAGACAAGCATAAAAAATTAGACCATAGGAAAAACATGCTGTTAAGCAGTTGTTAAAAACATTTGATATTTAGATTTTCTTTAGCAAAATTCAAGTGATGGAAGTGTAAAACATGAAGGTTTGACATTTTTAACATGCAATTCACATTTTCTAAATTACTGTCTTCTTCATTGTTTCCCTGCCCATACATTTGAAATGTGCATATGCACGCACACACATGAAGAAACAGATGTTCTTTGTAGGTACTGTGAAGAATTGGAAATATGCTCAAAGAAACTGTTAACAATTATACTTTCAACACATTGTGTATGACATCTTTAAAGTTAGAAAATTCATAGATTAAATTTAGAATGTGTTCTTTTTTGGATTGTTGTAAAAATAGAAAAATACTGGTTATTATGAACTCACAATATTTCTGACTGACAGCCAGGATCCAGCTGTGCAACATTTTTGGCTTTTTTTTCCCTTGAAGATCTTGCAGCTGAGGACTGTGCCCCTAACTTTGTGCAAGCACTTTTAGCAGAAAATAAATTTATAAGCTTGGAGACCTCAAATGCCACTGAACTGAGTGTTTAGAGAAATGCTGTGATGGTATTCAAGTGAAGGGCAATCTAAAAATCTGTTTCTTAGGGCTGTTTGTTGTGTAAATAGTCATAGTATGAATAAAACTATTCCGTTTTATCAGGTTGTTGTATTTGGAGAAATATTGAGAAAGAAAACTCTCAAGCATCTAAAGTTGTCTTGCAACTTTTTCTTGCATTTGAAATTCTGCATGGATTTAGTAAATTTTCTAGGTCCAGTTAATAATGATAGCAAACAAGTTATTTCTTTATTCTCAAAGAACAAAAGTACAGATCCTGCAACCATTATTTTTTCTTGTTTAGTAATATGTCTAGGACACCTGAGGAATTCCAAGCAGTTTGACATGTAAATTTTTACTGTGTTGGCTTGCAATTGTTTACAAAAGCTCATTATGCTGCATTACTGTTTGAAGTGATTGATCATATTCTGCTAGATGCAGAAGGATGGGAGTAGTTATGGGGAATGATTTTTCTCCAGGAGCAAGACTCTGCTTTGTGCCTGTACTCTAAAATCTACTGAAGGTAATTCATGTTCCTCTTGGCAGTCATTGAACTTTGAGTTACCCTTTTGGTTTCAGTGTCAGAGGAAGGGTTTTTCTTTTTAATTATGATGATGCCAGTGTTTGCATGAGGCAGGAGATTTCCCTTTGTCAGTGCTTAACACAGCTAATGTAGCTGGCATGTTGATAGCAATTGATAGATATGTTTGCAATATGGTCTGTACAAAGGCACTTGTAAATACTGAGCTTAAAAAACAAAGTTCTGAAAATCCCTGAATTACTGAAGTGAAGGTACCTTTTCATTCAGAGATGTCTATTGCAGATAATTGGTTTGGAGGGTTGGAGATACTCAGGAGATAAAGGGCTTTACAAGTGCTGAAGGGAAAACAAGCCCAGTGAATTTGGCAGTGGACAGATCAGAAAGAGGAAAGAAAATAGTTATGCATATAATAATAATTTATCACCTAAAATTAGAATAGCTTCTATTCTAGTGAAATGAATGGTTTTTAAGGTTCATCCTAGAGCATGGAGAAAAGGAATTTCTAACAAGAAAATGAGTGTTAAGCTAGTGAATTGGGCTGTATTCTTCGGAGTGTAATACACGCACCTCCTTAGCCATCTCATTTTATCATTGGTAGTAAATGTCATGGTCAGCTGCTGTAAACTTTTTCTCTGTTTTGTTTTTTTATCATGTCTCTGGATGAGAACGAGATTCCTTACCCATCCTAGGACTCCTGCATTTCCTTACACCAGTCCATCTTTGTGGTGGCTGCAGCCCAGGGATTTTGCCTCTCTTTGTTGCTTGGTTCTTTGTCATTGTGATAATTTTGGTCATGTTACTCCTTAATGCCAATGTCAGATATATTCTGGTACAGACAGAAGATAGAGATGTTCACTTATATGAATGTGCTCTTTAAATATCTGACTTCATGTACCTGTCAATGAAGATTGTAATGCATTACTGAATTAGTAAAAAATAATTAAATGTGTGTCAAAAAAGGAGCATTTTTTCCGTAAAATCAATTTATTTCTGCAAAATACATTTTCTATAAAATAATTTTAATATTTTAAAATATTAATGGCACGGATTGGTGAGAATGGTATGAGCCTGATATGAGACTGAAAGGAGATAGGAAAATGATCCTCATAGCACCAGAGTACCTTCAGTTCCTCACTGTCAGGGTTTTTTTTTAGCATCAAACAAGAGTTCCTCATTAACATTTACAATATTTGAACTATATCTTGTAAATAATTCAAAACCACAAATTTAGTAATTGCAAATAAAATTTAATGTTACAATGCAAAGTTTCCCTTATCGCTTAATTAGCTAGAATTATCTAATTATTTCTAACTGACTATTTAAGTCGAACAAAGTTTTTACCCAGCCTTATTTATTTATTTATTGACAGGTCTCATTTGTCATTATCTGATGGCAAAGATGAGGTGATATATTTCAGGCATTGCATTCAATTAAAAATACAACTTTTTAGCTTCTATATCTTTTACTTGAAAACAATTCTTATTCATCATAAAGGACTTTGTATAAATAGATAATTTTATGCATACTGCAGCAAATACATAATTGTTAGGTAATACAATATTTATATGTTGATGTTAAACAAGACAATCTTTAGAAAGAAGAAAATCTGTGAATGAAAAGGCTTTTATTTGAGAGAAGTGATTGGAAATCAAGGATTGTCTCATTTTAGAGTTTTTAAAAATTTTAATTTCGTTTTTGTCTCGTCACTTGGTCTTTCTCTACCTCTGTTTTTTATCTGTATTGCTTATTTAATATCTCCAAATTCAGTGATACTGAGAGATCTCAGGTGATCAGGAAAGAGAAAGCAAGAAAAAGTACATTGGTGTTTGTATAATGCCATTTATTTTACATTTCTACCTTATGCGAAGTCATTTTTGTACATTCCTTCCCTGAGTGGGAAGAAACCTTAATGGGCACAAGTACAAAAGTGCAGATAGAGATTACTGATGCTTGTTGAAAATACCTGCCCATAAGCAGGTAAAGACAGCAAGAGGCAACAGCAGACCTAAGGAACTATTGGAAAATGTCATGGATCTGGACTTGTTGCTCCTTGCTGTAGTTGAAGGAGTATAGGGTAAATTGCTTTTCAAAGTAAGTATAATTTTGCTGCAGGCAGTGTTTTAATGAATTGCACAGGAGGAGAGTATCTAATTTGCTATCATTGCATATAAATTTTGAGAAACCAGAGAAGGAGAAACATCAATGTCACAAGTCAAACTGGGCAAACTTAATTAAAAATTGCTTTTTCCTTTTTATTCTGGGGTCCTTAATGTATCTCTTTATTCTGTTCTATGAATAACAGTAAGTTACTCATTTATTAGTGCAAAAACTGAGTATTTTTTGACAATGGCCTCCCTAAAAGAAAATTAAAGGAAAACCGCCAACCAAAAAAGCAACCTCCCCAAACTCTCTAAGTGCCAGAATCCATTATGTTCTAGTGTGCAGTATCAAAGAATGATGTAGCATTCTATCAGGAATTGTAAAACTTTTGCTGTTCTTAATATGACTGTCAGAAACAGAGGAGTTGGAAATTAAAAGTAAAATTACATTATCCTCTTTCTAACAGGTTGTATGTACGGTAAGTCTTACAAGCATGAAGTATCTATCAAAGCACTTGTAATGCAGTGTGACAGAAAGGTAATGCATCTTTTTCCTCTATTCATTTGTTATTTACCAGTGCAAAGTCACAATACAGACTATTAGATGTCACATACATTATATTTCACAGGATGAGACAACAAGAAAATAGCCTGTATGTCTATTGCTGTGGAGTTGCTATGCTGTAGTGTGCAAAAAACAGCAGTAATTTTAGAAAAAGAGGGTGTTTTCTTGGGCATATTACAGTGCTGTTTAAAAATAGCAATAATTAGCTCTGAAAAACAGGTTAGTAAATCAATCCCATTGTTCCTGGTACAAGGGTCCAGAACCAAGTGCGATTTTCATCTTCTCTTTATACCTTAAGCCTGTTGTTCGTTTGCCTGCTAAACTGCCACATTAATTTGTCTGTTTCTGTGATATATTTGTTTCCCCCTGGAAACAGCATGGGCTGCCAGGCCGCGTCGTTGCTCTTAATTCTGTGGTCTGTAGCGAGGTCTGAGAGCTGCTCAGCGCTGCCTTCCCTCGCAGGTGCTGCTCGTGGGGTGACAGGACTTGTGTCATTCTGAATGCGCTGCTGAGATCGCCTTCCTCTGCTTCTGACATGGAGCTGTGCTTTCAGCTTGGGCACAAAATTGCCAGCTGCTGGCACAGACGTGGCATAGCAGCAGTGTTTCAGATGTCAGTGGTTTGCCAGGCTGCATTGATGGACTTTTGAGTGTAACTGTTTGCAAAACAGATTTCTGTTGAAAAGGTGAGCATGGCAAAATAAAAACGTTCAGCAGGGGACACAGCAGTTTCACAGGGCCATTTTTATCATAGGCACCAGTGTTTCATTGAAACTGCTTTATAGTCACAAAATATAGAATCTTTTTTGATTGACAAAGCTAAAGTATACCACTTAGGAATGGTGCAAGCTGTGTTTCTATAAAGAAGCACAGACTGTTGAAACAGTAGGAAAAACAGAAATGTGGTCTTAGGGCAGTTTGTATGAAGTCAGAAAGAAGCGTTCTGGGAAGCCAGGCTGATAAAAATTAGTGTTAGTTCATCAACAACTGAGCACGTCTTGTGATGGGAACTGTGAAGTGAATTGGTAGCTGAATCCTTTTATTCAGTATGTGGTTTTGATTCCTCAGCTGTAGGCTATTGGTGGAATAACCCTCTCAAACTCCAGAAAATACTGTATATTAGTTGTATTCAGATGCAATGTGGTCTTTAACATGTTAACTGTCAAGAAGACCAGTAAGTCGCCTCACCTGGTGGTATCCATACATAAAATGTGAGACGCCTCAAGTTCTGACTAGGGACATCTCAACATCATGGTGGTGCTGGGTAACTGAGGATCCAAGGAGAAGCTCCAAACTCAATCCTTCCCTCCCAGAGAGTTTTCTGGGCCCTACTGATAACTTTTTGTCTCCACTTCTGACTTGATACCAATTGACAGACATTTCTCAATTGCTTACTTATAAGGACAAAACTCCCTGTGTATATAAGTTATTGTCTGCCAAAAGTGCATGTCTGTAGACAAGGCTGGGAGATCTCAGATGAAAACATGCTATTTCTCATTCATATCATGCTGGTCTGTAAATGCTCCAAGGGTACCAATGACCCTGGGAGCTTGCTGCCCTCCAAACTTGTGGGGATTTCTGCAGAAAGCACGGCTTGTTCTCTGGGTGCTTGTGCTTCGCCAATAATCTCTGAGAAGGCAAAAAAAAAAAAAAAAAAAGTGGAATTGAAAAGGAATGGAAAGAAGGGCTATGGTTTATGCCAGTTTAGTTTAAAGAAAAAAAAAAAATCCCCAAAATGAGTTGTCTGAAGTAGTTAGTAAAGCTGATGTAATATAACAGCTGTGGGCAGTTTTTCTCCCCACTTCTTAATATAGACAGAATTGATTAGTTGGGTGTAGTGTAGTGCTGCGTGTGTCAAGTAGGTACAAAATGGTTGTTCTCACGAGAAAATTGCATGCAGACTTAGCACATGATAAGCTGTCTTGTGTTAACACAAATTGCCTCGTTCTTGAAATGGAAAGTGACTGGGAGAGCTATAGAGGATGTTTGTATAGTCTGAGCTATGCACATATTCTGTGAAAAAAAAAAAAAGGAATTACAAAATTCCACTATGTGCTGCTTTTGAAAGTGTTTTGCTGAGGAGAATACAGAGAGAAACATTGCGCTGAAATAAAATGGATATTTTTGTTTGCTTGTTAACTTGAAAAAATGAAATAAAATTGCAATGGTAATGAGATTTATCTGATAAAAATAAGTGGTTTAAGTTAAAAATAAGCCACTTGAGTTAGCATAATGCAAGAAACTTGTTGAAGCAGAAGTAAAATGTATTTACCATGCCTTTATAACCCAGGAAACTGCCAAAGGGGTAACTTGAATCTCTTAAAGTCAATTAATCTCTATCTATGAAAAATATGAAAGATATTAAATCAGGAAAAATGTTAGCTGTAGGTGCCTGTGAAAGCCAAATTTATTAAAAAGCATACCCTCAGCCATAACTGTAACACTTCTGCCATGATGCTGCAATTAATGGCCAATGAAAGAAAGTTTTACAGCTAACATATGTACTCAGATACATGGTACATTTATTGCTTTCACCAATTGTGTTTTACCTTTTGTTTTTTTTTTGCATTCAGTATTCCCATTTGTTTGTTCATGCAAAGTAAGTTAATACTTTTTTAAAGACCTTAAAGACATGCTTTTCAGCTGAAAGGGCAGCGTAAAGTACATTGTGTTCAGAACAAAACGGTGTTTTATGTACTATGTCAGCAGCTAAATTGAGAATTTGATGCTTTTTTCCTTTTTGTGCCATTAATTGCTTTTAGGTATTTCTGAGAAGTGCGAGTGCCTCACCAGGGACAATTCTCCCATTTGAGTGAACTTCAAATACTGTATTAAGCTTTCCTACTGTACAGAGTTATGTGAACTTACAAAAATATTTAGGAATGTAAGAGCAGAATGGGTTGCAGCCAGCCTGGTCTTACAGGCACAAAAGAAGAAATTGTACTGGAACACAGATTGGGTTTTTTTCTTTATTTTTACGTGTCTTTGCCACTGTAACCAATAAATCCTCATCAGCCATTCTGACAGTTCCCTTAGCCATGACTGTGCCAGCAAGGTGCACCAACACAGGTACTGACTCTTCAGTACTGGACTAGAGCAGGTCACCAGTGTAAACTATCCAATACACCCTCATTTAGCCTTTTTTAGCAAAACAGGAGGAGCAGAGGAAACTCCTGAAACCATGTTCTGCATCAAACAATAAATAAATAAATAAATGTTGCTGGTCCTGGAAGATGCCTGGGGAGGATTCAGCTCTGGGTATGCAAAAATTCATGTCACAATCTGCAGTTTCTATCTCTAGTAAGTTATATTCATGCATAAACAATATCAAACTGAACAAATATTTTAAGGCTGCTCCAAATATTTATTTCTACTTTTTCTAATCTATGATCTAAATGTACTCATAGCCTATTTTTAGCCATATGATTTTATAGTATTGTTATCCTTTAACTTATACTAATCCTTTTCTCTTTGTAGGGTTCACCATTTATAAACAGTGATGTAATACTCACTTTCATCATCTAGCAAGCCAAAAATATGATAATCTCTTAGTGACATCAGGAAAGTAACCATGAATTGTACATATCTTTAAAAAAATTATGGGCACAATGCCTGAAGTATCTAAAAGTAAGATTATTATCCGCAAAGATTTATTTTATACACAATGGCAATGTAATCTCTTTATAGTCTAAAAAAGTGATTTTAATCCAGTTAATTGAATACTCGGATAAGTACAATTTCAGCTTAGTTTAGCATTCAGAAATGATGTTCATGTTGTAAAACTGATACAGTTGAGTATAGAAAAGGCCCCTCTGCACCCCTTTACATGCAGTAAATAAATATCCTTGGGAAATTCACTGTGACTTTAGGGCTTAGGAGGTCTGTACAAAGCTGCTTTCTCTGCTCTTGCATAACAAGCCAGCATTGACCAAATGGTTACTTAAAAAATCCCAGTGAAAATTTAAAGCTTCCTGCTGAGGACGTTGAATCGATTCCTACTTTCCATCCTATTTTTATTTTTGTTGTCCCTGTTTTCAGGTTGAGTGCTGGATGAGTGGGGGTGTTCCTTTTCTTTTTGCCCTCTTGAGAACTGAGAATTCAGTAAATTGAACTCTTTTTTTTTTCCCCTTTTTTTTGTAAGCTCAGCCATCTGCACAGAGGGTAAAATACAGACATTTTGTTACAGGTCTTCTCTCCTGATTTCCTTGCATTCAGGTGTTTGTGTAGCAGTCTGTGATGATTACTTTGTATTTTATTTGTGTAAGTCAAATTAAATGTCTTTCACTTGGAACAGAAAGGAGACATTTCACTCATTTTTCCCCATTGACTATGTTATTGCACAACAGCTGCTCCCTGGTTTCATAGAACTATCTGCTCATGTATTCAGACTCTGTATTATTGTAAGATGAGAAAATTCATCTTAGCTAATAGCTCTGACATAACTTCTTCATTCATTAATTTCCTACCTTTCTACTTGCCTTGTTCAAATCTTTGATAAGCAGTGGCAATGAAAGGAAAAACACAGAACAAAAGAGTGTGAGCGAGGGTGAGTGGTGTGCCTGGGTGTGCAAGAGTGTGCCAAGTGTTCCTGTGTGTGCCCAGGTGTGCCTGAGTTCAGTTTTAACAGGGGGTCCCTGGATTCAGACCTATGTCTCTGTGCACAGTGTTCTTGCAGTAAGTGCACAGATCTGTGGCTTTCTTGGCAGAACTAACTCATGGTTTGTGTTTTGAGTGCACATTAGGAAGAAAAGATAGACTGTGGAAAAATGTACTAGGCATTAAATAGGTCAATAATATATAATGTGCATTTCTGTTAATTGATGTGGCCAATGTACAGGGTAATAGCTGCAGAGGAGCTGTTGTGGTGCATGCTGTGAAGACATTAAAACAATACACAATAGTAATTTAAATTCTAATAAGTCCTTTAACATACAGCAGTATTGGATCCAAGAGTATCTCTATGATTTCCCTGTCTCAAAGGGACAAGCTGTATGATTTAATTTCTACAATATTAATAGAAAAGAAATTATAATATTCTAGTGTATGGACTAAACAATATGTTTAGCATACATCATGTTTTGGTGTCGTGTAACCCGAGTTTATTTTAGGTTAAAGAAAACTGAATAATCTTTGTGCCTTTAGTAGGAGCATCTAAATAGCAGTTCCTGATAGTACAGTGCTGATAACTACTTTAAAGGGTCTTTGCTGATTAAAAAGCAGTTGTGCATGATTCTTTTAAACAACTCTATACTTGCCTGTGTAATCTAATGACTTTTGGTCCACTTCTCCCACAAATCTGTAAAAGCTTTTTCATTTGACAATTCTTTAATAAAAGAACGAGGATTTATTGCCCACAAAGGTGAGCTAAGCCAAGTTTCATTTCTTCAGCCCACCTAATGTCTCTCAGCAGCACTCGTAGCTCTGCTGTGTCTCCATGTTGTTACAGAGGTGCTGTTCCCCAATGTTCATCTCTTTTTCACAGGAGCAGCCAGTGTCTCTGGAGAAAATACAGTATGCCACTGAGCAGCAATTTCATTAGCAGACATTTTAGGGAAAAAAAAAGTAGGTGCAGGCTGGGAAATGAAACTCAGCCTGATGCCTACAAAGAATGTAGAGGCATAATTTATGAAGGCTATGTGCTGGACACATGGAGCTGAGCACACGCCAGCAGCAAGCGTGAACCCTCGGGGCTCTGGGCTCAGGCCAACTTACACAAAAGCTGGTACAGGTATGGCATTGTTGCTGCTCTGCTACAGCTCATGGAACCTGGGCTGTGCCAGGCTTTCTTTTGCTAAATGAACCTGGGGAATTCATTTCTTCAAATACTTGGTGTGTCATAGTGAGGTTGAGGTTCAGTTGGCTAAAACCCTAGCATTTTTAATGAAGTGTAGAGCATTAGCTGTGTGATTTCTATTTATTTATTTAAATGCTTGCATGTTTTAGAGTTTTCGCATATGTTGCTGCAGTGTGCTGTTTAAGCCACTGGAGGTACACTATGAAGACCCGTTGATTGCCCCATTTTCTTGGTATGTTAGTTGTATCTAAAAGCAGATGTGGATACTGTTTTCATTAAGTGGGTTTAAAGAAAACTTACTCTTTACAAAATTGCTGGGAAGGATAAACAGCATTTACACTATTTTGTGATCCTCAGTCAGATCTCCATGAAATGCACATTTTCGGAATCCAAAGCTTTTCTAATGACCTATTAAGTAATTGTGTAGTTCAACATTTAAAAGATGATATTTGAAAAACAAACCCTAATGAAGTGTGGTGAGCCAGCAAAAAGCAGATGGGATCATGCACAGTATTACTGGACTTGCAGAATGACTGAATGAACCTTTTATACTAGTTAGAGATTTTACTGTCAAACTTTAGTACTGGGCTAATGTTAGAAAAGTAAACTGTGAGAGCAGCTGCTGTTCACTTTCCTGCTTCAATCAGGCTGGAGGCAAACTAGAAATGGTATTTCTCTTGTTTCAATATTGAGATAGTAGTAGATTTCTAACTTAGAGTTACACAAGTGCACTGTTTATATCAGTTGCTAGGACAAATTAACATAAAAATTAACTGATAGATCAGAACAATACTGGCAGTTTGGCAGTGTTGGTTCTGCATGCAATTACCTTTCACTTCCCACTGAATTTTCAGGCTCCTGTGTGTGACAGAGAGTACGGGTTCAGAGAAATTAAAAGAGAGAGCGCATGTGCAAGTATGTATAATATCAGTGCCAATATGCCAGCAGTGAGCCTGAAGGAAAGCAGCCTCACTGCTCCACCACTCACCCAGAAAGTTAGCAGAACAGTCAATCAGCCAATTACCCAGCCAGCTATCTACATCCTCCAGTGCTAAAAGGCAAAGCAATTTGGTTTTGTTCTTTACTGACCTTTCTCTTTTGCATGTCAGCTATTTTGTGCATTTTTTGTATGTTAAATTTGGGATTGTGTAAGCTTTATTTTTCTGGCTTATTTGCTTGTGTCTTCCTAAACATATATTTATTTAATTTTATTATATTGCTGAAAACAATTTCTAGGTATTAGTACTGTTATACTGAAGTGTATCTATAAGTACATTAAAGTACTTTGAACAAGACTTTATGCAATTAGATTGAATGTGACTGCCTTGCTTCTTGGTTTTTCATCCTAACCACATCACAGAAAGGAGTTCAGGGAACAGTCTAAGAGAAGAGTGATGGAAACAAAATATGAGGCCCTGCTGCAGGTCTTTATCCTCTGTCCCCTCTTTGCTCTCTTCTCTACTCTCAGAGACAGAGGCAAAGGAAGCGATTTGAGCTTTGCATGCCTTGCACAGGAAGGTTACAGTTCTGCCAAGGAAAATATCCCTGTACATTCACCACCCCCTGATGATTTGGGCTGCCTGTTTCCAGGTTGTTTGCAGGTAATGTTTAATTAGTGATTGTCACAGTGAAATTAACTGTTGCCAGACCCAAAGAATTATCATTTTTTTAATCCTGAAGAAGCTTCTCTGGAGTCCAGTCTATTCTTGGTATAACATGATTTTCATCAGCAAAATGTACATCAGGATTCATTTGATCTGCATGATTTTTGCTTGGAATAATGCTCAGCAGTTCAGTTTCTACACATCTCCTATACTTTTGGAATACTTTTCTTTTTTTCTTTTTTTTTTTTTAGATAATTTGTACCATTATAAATCTGAGTATCCATTCTTGATTTTCTTGGTTGAAAGATCAGTACAGGTTGTAAATTTTTTTTTGAGGAAAAATGATCTAATTTGCTGCACCACAGAACTCTTTCTAAATATGTTTTATGCCCTATTTTATGGCTGTTTGATAGAATTGTATATTTTATTTTCATAGGATGGAATAGATATTCTCATTAAAATAGTAGTGTTGCCACTTCAGGTAAATGTAGCATCATAAAGATTATTTGTACAAAAATTTTCTTTAAAATCTTCTAAAATGTGGACTTATTTCTCCAATGAAACACTTAAAAGGTTGAAAGTTTAATTTTGTGGTTTTTTTTTTTTCTTGCCATAAGCAGAAATCTCTTCTTAGAGCTTAGTACAGATTTGTTCTAATTCTGTGGTTTTAATCTCTGGTGTGAATAGTTTCATCAGATCTTTTGGTTATTGCGTGATTCATTTTAGGTTAAGCCAGGGGTTAACTTCTTATAGAGGTTAGTTAAAAAGCAGATGGGTTCTTTCTGAGGACAAATGTGCTTTGGCCAAGATTTTAAAGAAATCATGCGAAATTGGGATTTACATCCATTCCCCTCTCATCCCTGAACACTTACGTTAAGATTTGAAATATTCAGACTTGAAATCTGGCAGAAATTTGTCCCTATTTCAGATGGGGTCTTGCACAGTTCAGTAATCTTGTTTCCATTTGGCTGAGATGCAAGTTTTCAAACAAAGTGCACTTGGGACATTATTTGTGTGTGTATGATATATAAACTGTGAAAATTCCCAGTAAAAGTCTCTATTGCAGTACCTTGCTAGATTCATGTGGATAAAGAAAGTGAAAGAAAGGAGTTCAAAGATATTTACAGGGCTCAGGAGCATAATTAACATAGTCCAAGTGAATGAAATCATGGATGGAAGAATTCTAACTGCATTCATTGGGGACTGAGTATGAGAATTCTGATTACCAGTTCTGTGTCCATGATGATGGAGTTACAAATCAGTGGCTTAGTATGCCTAAAAGTGAGTCTCTAAAAGCTGTACAGTGAACTAAATATAAAACAATAAAAAAAGTTTCATCTGAAATGCTAATATCTTAGTGTCACTTAAAAAAGGGTAATTTTGCAAAAGTATAAAAACTTTGAATGTAGCCAATCAGGCAAAAAATAATTATTCTTAAGATTTATAAAAATGAGAACAGAAAGGTAAAAAACAGAAATATAAAATAGTGTTGTATGTCAGATTTTGGTCTTATGGAATGACAAAAGTTTCTGTTTCAGTTCTGAATGACCTATTAGAGCTTAGCAATACAAGCATTAATTGCTAAAATAATTATTTTACTACAAGGAAGTCAGATTAGGTGATCTTAGCAGAATGAATTGAAAAATACTATGCATTAGCTGAGAGGGCCTTTTCATATTTATTTTACTTGTTAAAAGATTGTTAAGAAATAATGTTTTAAGGCTACCATGGCTGTAGGCTATAGAATGTCACCATTAAGAATCCAGACATTTTCCTTATGGTGGTGTATCAAATACCTGATACTGACAAATATCAAATAATCTCCCTTTTTTTCTCAGAAATCCAGGTGTCATAATGGCACTGCTCTTACTGTTTCCAGAATGCTTCTGTATAGCTGTCAACTTGATGGTCTTTGCACACGTTAGATGTGGGCATAAACATGTCAATAAATTTTGTATAATCCTGTGGAATATTTTATAATAGAATAGAATATGAAGCAAAGTAAGCTTATATTGAGTCAGAGTTTGAGGTGCATTATTAAACAAACTTAAATTGGTCCAATTTGCATTTTGCCTGTCTTCCCCGTTGCTGCTAAGTTGGATGCTTTTGAGACTGATATTTAATGTGTATGGTCAATCTCAATGTAGCTGTGAGGTTCTATGAGTGTGAAAATTTGTTGGCAGATTCATAGTACCCATTATTAATCTCTAACTAAGTCTGACATGGCACAGATGTGGTCATTTGGTAAAAAAATGTTCTATCTTCTTGAGGCCAATAGTGAGGTAATTATCTAAGGATAATATAGAGAACTTTCTTGACAAACAGTTCTGAGGAATGAAAGTCAAACAGAGAACACGAGATATTTTACTAATAAAGGGACACTAGCTTTGGATTTATTATAATAAGCTTGACAGAGTTAGAAATGAATGTCTAGCAAGACTGCCTATTTTATCAGGGTTTGCAGAGCAATACCTTCTGAGCTTCTCAGCTGCACTGGAGTGTCACAGCACTGAGCCAAGCAGCCCATTAACCAGTCTGAGGGAACCGGGCGTGCTCGGCTGAGCTGGAGAGGAAGGTGATCTTTGTGGATGTAATAATAACACTTACAGCTCTCTGGCTAAGCTCCCTGCTTCTAAAAAAGATTATTGGAAATGGTAAAAAAGAAGATGAATGTAGGAGAAGGAAAAATGGAGTATGAAATTAAATAAAAATCCAGGTGGAGAGAGCAGGGTTGGAAAATGTCTGTTGGTACCACAGTGGATATGAGCTGGGAAGATCCAAATACAGGATACCTGTGACCAAGTGCTGGGATGGTGGTGCTTCCACAGGGAAGGTAGAGAGTACCAAAGAGGTGCTGAAAAAGGAGGAAAATTCATTGTTCTGACCTGCTCAAACCATCAGGCATGTGGCGTTACTTGTCAGGGCTGACTAGGCCTGGCTGAGGACTCTGGTGGACACCTGTGTTTATGTGAATGTTTTATGTTCCTTATCCCTGGAATGGCTGGTGGATCCTGCAGAGGGAGTCACGTGCTCCTCACAGTGAGGAGGAAAAAGGAATAATTCACATTGCTTAAAAATAACATTCTTCAGCTACACATTGCAGGGCACCTTAGGGGGAAATTGGCAATGAGTTAATAATCTGGGCCGTATTGGAAAAAATTATTTAGAAGTGTCTTGGGGGCAAAAAATCAAACTAAAACCTGTAATTCCTCTGCAGGATAAAGCTTACACAATTTGCTGCTTCATTGCAAAACATTTCTTTTGCACAACTATGCCAGAGATGTCTTACATACTAATACATGTATGTCAGTCCTCCCTCAGTCTGATACCAGCTTGGGTAGGTCATTTGCTGAGGGTTTTCTGATGTCTGCCCATCTTCTGTATAAAAATCTGTGATTTTTGCCAGGCAAAGGGAGAGATATAAGAATGCCTGGAAAGTCAAGTGGGTCTTTCTGACCACAGAAAAAAATGAAAAAGAAAAGAGCAGCAAAAAGCCCTTCACCTTTCCAGTGAAAATAAAGTAATAGAATGGGAGATGCCAACATCACCCAGTTTCTGAGACATCCTTGTTATGCCTGCTCCGAAAGAGATGTCTCCACCTTCAAAATACAGTAACCTCTAGCAAATCTGGAGTATAACCTGCACCAGAAAAACTGATTGTAAAGGAAAAAAATCAATTAATTCTTAAACAATGAGTAGATCCTGCTGAAGTTGTGAGATCCTGGACTGACCTACAGAAGTCCAAAGCTGAGTTTTCCATGTTCAAGCCTTCGACTTAATACAGAGAGGGCTATGCTTTCCCTTCCCTAATTCTTTTCTCGATTTTTCTGCCTTATTATCCTTTGTAGCTAAGGAGCCATTCAAGGTGCTCCTCATAGACATCTTGCTAATTGTTAAAAAGGGACATGATTTCATCCCTTTTTGGGGCCAGAAAATGCAGGAATGCAGAAGCAGGAAAAGGGCAGTGATTGTGAATATGAATTACAACAGAAATATTGATTTGGTTTTCATTTGTTCAGGCCTTTCTTAGAATGATGGGCTTTTGCAGCAGCTGTGCTTTGGTATTTAAAAAGGAGGTTTCTATCTCCCTTGAAAAGAAAGTCAGTTAAAAAAAATAAAGTATCTTCTTTCCTTTTTTTGTTCTGGTTTTTTTTTTTTTTTTTTTTTCTTTTGTTTCCTTTTTAAGAGTTCTGGGTACTGAACTGTAACACCGGCCACATGTGCATTAAAACTATAAAGTTCTTATGAATCTTTAATGAGTAAATGTTCATGTGCGTACAAAGTAGATGGTTCTAACAGAGGCACCTCAGCCACTTTTAATTTTGTTCCCTCACCATCCCCCAAATACCTCAAGGGCTCCGTTCTGCATTCCTTACACATTTTGCTTGCTCCGGAAAGACTCACATTCCCATTAATTGAAAGACCATCACCTCCTTCCTCCCCCCAAAACCCACATAACAAAACCAAAATTCCATTGCAAAATCATTTTGAACTCAGAAAAGTGGATGATTTTTCTTTTTCCTTGATTATTTTCAGAAGTTTTTATTATGGGCTGGGGAACAGAATTATTATAACTGCAAAGAGGGAAACCTTTTGGAAGTGCTCGTGTGCTGTGATGGATCTGGGCAGCAATGTTAGAGTTCCTGCTGTAACTGGGGCAGGGGAAGTGAGGCCAGTCTCAGAGCAGGCAAGAGGAGCTTGGATCCTTGGCAAGAAGTTGGGTCTCATCCTTGGAACTCAGTGGCATGGCAGACGAGGATCTTTGTGTGAGACCCCATGTAGCAGCCACCTAGTTTTGATGCACTATTGGAAATAATAAAGGTCAATGTCGCTAAAATGGTGTATGAGTAAAATGCTTATCTTGCAGGAGAATCTCAAAACCTACTAAACATGGCTTAGTTGTGAGCTTAGTAAAATATTGATGAATGGTTTATCCTTGCTTTCAGAAGTATGGGATGACATCAGTCGACAACCATAGGACTGTATAAATTCCCAACCTTTCTATTAATTTGCTTTTTCAGGAAGGTTGTCCTTGCTTCCTTGTCTACATTTTGAGAAGTTATTCACTTTAAATTATGTTTCTGCTTTCAAGAAAAGGAAACTGAATAGAGGAATTAATATTTTGAAATGGAACAAGAAACATGTTTTAGTTTGTGGGGTTTTTTTGTCCTAAGTAAGGCTTCACAGCAATAAACCTAGTAGCATTTGTGAAGATGGAGATAAAGTTCAATGGAATGTAAAGAAAAAAAACACTTAAGCTTTCTTTTAACACCAGAGAGGACAAGAAATGGTTGTTTCACAAGTACTTGTTTGTCACAGTACCACTGTGAATTATTCCCAGTGTCTCAAAATGAACCTTGGCAATGGAATTGCTTCTCTATCACTATTTTTAAAATCAGATTCAGGAATTTGAGGCCAGCTGTATGTATGCAGTTTCAAACTCCAGTGTTTTAGGAGGAAATGCAATACTAGGAGCAATACAGCTTATGAGCACACTGAGTTTAGAGGTCTCCCATTTCTGGTACAGCAGATTGAATGGTAATGGGGGGAAGCAGGCCAGTTTTGTCATTGTGACTATGGGATGGGGAGATCTGCAGCCTGACCCTTGCCTGCAGGGACCCACCCCAGCATCAGGGGTGGTTGTGTGTGCCCGTGGGAGGTAATGGGGCACCTTGGCTTTAAAAGGGTGGGCATTGGCAAGGTAACAACCTTTGTTCATTCATGTATATTCTTGCCTCTGATCATATTATGTTTTCTTTGGTATCCTTCAAATGCATCATTGGGTGACACTTAGAATCCAGGACACAGAGAGGCTGGATGTGGGACAGGATTTCACGTCTTTGTGGAATTATGATTAGGTGGCATCCAGAAACTGCTCTCAGGAGGCTACCCTGAATTTTTACTGATCTTCCAGGGATTCTTTCAGTTCTTGCAGCAATCTGAAAACCAGAAAATATAAAGACATGAAACTTCATTTTCCCTCAGGGTGCCATTTAGCTGCATCTTTGGAGCATCTTCTCCCTAAGTCTTGTCATGTACAATACCACAGTGTGGGGGTATGAGAGAATTTAATTTCCTTATAAGTTTATTTTGATGAAATTTATGTAAAACTAGAATTCATAAGGCCTGGATTGACTATGACTTAAATCAGTACAATCAGTACTTTGTATGAAGTTCCAGGATTTAAAAAAGGGTAAACCTGGAGCTTGTCATGTCACAATACTGGCTATGGACAAACAGCATGACACCACAAAGTAATGTAATGTGCCAGCTGGAAGTGCTAGCAGATAACTTAATTCAGTCATCAAATTGTAACTGAGGCTAATCGTGGAAAAACCACCAGGCCGTGCAGCTGCTGCTGTCTGTGGAAATTTGTCATATGTCAGTGGGTTGCCTTTTAACTATTTTGAAAAGCCAGAGTTTGGCATATCACAAACCCTCTCAACTGTGTGTTGTGCCAGTTTGTATGCAGTGTTTTACAATCTGTTGAAATATAACTCAGAATTCAGGAAAGACTTGATCTTCCACGTAGTCCTCCACAAAGGTCTGAGAGCTTTTTTTTACCAAACTTCATTTTCTTTTGCTAGTGCATACTTGGCCACCCAGAAGATAAAGTCCACCCTGTATAAGTAATAAAAGTAGCTTCACTTACAGTTTTAAGGGTTTTTGAGGGAAATATTTATTTTTGTTGCTATGCTAGACAGAAGTTTTTCCTCAGACGGTGTCCTGTTTTTCTCATATCATCAAATGTTTAATGTACGGAGCTGTTTGCACTAGGAATTGTGAATAGGAAGCTTGTGAAATTCTTCATTAGAGCATGCTAAGGTTGTATTTCTAAATATTTTCAGCTTGGTAGGTGGCTTTATATCCAATTTGGGTTTTCTGTTACTTGTGAAGACACACAGCTATGTTGGTATCCACTGGCATGATATTGAACACTTTTACATTGCCTCGGCAAAAAGGCATTTGAACAGTTAACGTGCCAAGATAGTTTCTCATCTCTATATATGCTCCATTACAGTGCATTTTTATAAGGTGAAAATTTATAAAAAGACCCTGTCTTAAGAAATAATTTGCTTTGGATTTTTTTTTCTTTTAAAGTGTCGTGGTGGTGCCCTGAATTCAAGGCAACAAAATCAGGAATTTGTGAACCACTGTAACAGGAAGTTACATGATTTCCCATTCAAGCAGCTGTTTGACTGTTCAAAACATTGCAGTCAAACACGTCTTTAAAAGTTAATTGTATAAGTTTTGATTACATGAGCACTAAACTGCCTGGCTACAGCTTTCAGGTACACATCTAGTAAAGTAATGTAAAGTTATTAATGGCATTCCTTGTATACATGATGGAGAATGTAATGTATGAAATGCCATATGTTAATATTGTCTAACAATGCCTGTAAATGCCTGTGAGGCCATGGTTTTATAGATAAAATACACCAGCCCACCATTTCCCTTTCGCCTACCATTTCCCTTTCCCTGGTTTCCCGACTGAAGCAAGATTTCCACTGACAAAGACTGCTGTTCATTATTAAACTTGCAAATACAATTCCCAGAAATACATATGCTTAAAATGTTATCATTGGGCTAATTTTTTTTTCTGTTTAGCATTTTCTCACAAGGAAATTCACCAATCATAATGCAATAAAAAATCCCTTTAATTGCACTCGGGGTTAATTTATAGCAGGCATTAGGAGAGATGTTCACTTACAAGCAAAACCAACCTTCAGCAAAATATTCTGAATGACAGAAGCAGCTGTCTACTGCTCAGGCAGGAATGCATTGTTCAAGTGAGGAATTTTAAATTAGCCCTAGCCAGCTATATGTACAGACCGACAAAAGAATGTAATTGGAGAAGCCTATGGGAAGAGAGGGTGTGGCAGTTTGTACCGCCTCTGTGCTCCCAGCCACCCTCTTTCAGCCCTCACTGCATGCACCTTCTAATTGTAGTCCCAGGGGAGAAAAAGTCAAAGGTTTTGCAGCTTGAAAATGAGGAAAACCTGCTGGTATTACGTCACATGATTGTGAAATTACCGCTTTGGACAGATTTTTCACTGCACAATCTTATGTTGTTTTACTGGTCAAATTTAATTTGGAAGGTAATGAAAAAGATGTGTCCTAAATTAGGAGAGGGAAAGAAGGGAAAGCCTCTTCACAGAGCCTCAGACCTGAACAAGTGTGTGCCTGTTTTCCTGTAGTTGCCAGTGGGGTGATGAATGCAATGCAGATTCAGTTTTAGTTAAAGTTGCTGAAAGATTCTTCTGCTCCAGCCATACTCAAACCACAGGAAAGTATTATTTACTGAAGCAGTGTGCATCATCTGTTCTTTTGCTGATTCTGTTTTGTTGCAGCCAACTCTCCTGGCCTCATGTATTCCAAATCACATTTATAGTTGCCATGTTAACAATTAAAAGTTTGTCCTTTACCCTTTACTTTTCTTCTGCTCAGTCTTTAAAGAAAATTAAACTTCTGGCATTAATAAGGGCTGCTGTAATGCCAGCTTTACTCTCACTATTTTATTTTGCATTGCTGCTAAATATAGGTATTCCTTGTTAATTCCCTTGGGGAATGTTCCTCTGTTGATGCACTAAGGAACATTGTGGTATTCACATTAATTTTCATTGGTATTAATGATGTCAATCTCAAAGAATACTTCCCACATATAATTGGAAAATTTATTGAGATAGTCCTGGTTATGTAAGTTAATATATCATTAATAGTATTTTATATGGGAAAACAAATTGAATTTTATGCTCATTTCCTCAATTTATGAAATCTGTCATGTTACCTTGCAACTGGAGGGGGAACCTCCCACCTCCTATTCCTTAAAGAAATAACTCTTCAGTGCCAGTGTACTTCCATCCCTTGGGCGAGTTATATCTTAAAAAACCAAAATAATTTTAGGGAAAAGGATTTGACTTTTTCAAAAGCCTACATAGGTAAAAAAGGCACCAAGTATTGTTTTAAGGTAGGTTCCCCACTTCTGTAAGGAAACAGTGTAACGATCACCCTGTTCACTGGGCTGGTGTCTTATCTATAATGGAAATTCCTACTTTTAACATAAAAGGTATATTGTGCTTCCTGCATTTCCAGAAAATACTACTTCAAATGCATACTATGAATTTTTAAGTAAATGAGAAAATAGTTGTTCTTTCAGCCTTTTCCGTTTTAAATATTTTAAATATGAGACTTTTGTCAGTTGAAATCCTTTTTCCTTCTTTGGGACTCCTGTAGAATTTATTAAACCCTGAAAATGCCCCTCCCTCCAAATATGGACAACTTTTATTTATCTGTGTGTAGATAATCTGAGTTGCAGATTCTTTGTGCAATACACAGTAGTTTGGTCAGAGCAGTGTACCTGTGTATGGCTCTGACAGCTGTGAATTCAGAAGCAGCACAAGAAGAGTTTCGTGTGGCACAAGGCTGGAGTTCAAAATGTGTGCTGGACCTGTGCTTGATGTGAGAGAGCTCAGAAATGTGAGATAATAAATTTTTAGGTGAGTGACAACAAAGGAAATGTGCACAGGGACGAGTGCAATGCTGCACATAGGCTCCTCTGAAAACCAGTGTCCTGGGAAGGCTGTTACAAGGACAATCCAATCCAACTCGAGGGAACTGGATTTCTTTGTATGAGCTACACATTATCTCACTTATTAACCAAAATTTCCTATCACGTAGGCTCTGCTGTCCCCTTTGCCCTGGATTATAGACTGAACTGGATTTGATGAGCCATGGAGGTCAGATGGATATTTACAGGAGAGGGGATGAGATGTGGCAGCCCTATTTTAGCTCTTCCTTTCTTAGTCATGATTTTGCTTGATAACAAGTCTTGCCATTCTAGTGAATGTTTGCCCAGGAAATCTTCCTGTGAGACCAAGCTGCAGTTTACTTTTAAAATATATCACATATTCTGTTTTTCATATGGACAGGAATTCCTGATGTTTTCCAAAAAGATATGAAAACTTTTGTATATTTTACAGCCCATGAATTTATAGACAGTTTAGGATTGTAAGTATTAAAAAAATACAGGGGTATCCTGTATTTCTTGAAGCGTTTCAGCTGATGAAGGTAATGTCATACTTAGTCTAGAATACTCATGACGGTTTCAATATTTTTTTTCTCAATTGACCCAAATGGAAGAAAAGCAAGTAGGTTACTAGTTAAGGTACAGGGTTGTTTTCTCTTTGGTGTGCATGCACAGTAGTAAAGCAGTGGAGATGCATATTTAAGTAGTCCCTTAAAAAGGTGCGTTGAAACATGCTCCTGAGAACAGTTAACAAGATTACTTTAAAAAAAGTAATTAATTATAAAATTAGTATTTTAAAACTCTAAAAGTAGAGGAAGGCGATGCAATGGTCAGATTATTTGGTCTGTTTTATGGTCATTATTGCTTTTAGAAGTTAAAACTATGTCAACATAAAAAAATAAAGATGTGATTTGTGGCTTTTCTCCCCCCAGTATGTAAAATTCAGCTGATATTTTGTTTCATGCAAGCTGATATATAGAAAAGTTGTATTGTATTTAGTGTAGCTTTATCCATTTTTGTGTCAAATACCATTGCCACAGATGCCATAACTGGGGGTTGGGCAGCTGCATGGAAAACTTCAGAAGTGACCAAGGACTCAGCGAGCACTTTGGAAAAGATGCACTACTAGGGCAACATTGCATGGCTCTCTAATTTTTTTCTTGTAGGGAAAAATAAGTATCCCTGCACTGGAGGGGCAAGTGCTTTGTGTTTGGGGTGTGTCTGTGCAGTAGATCCAATGGGCCAGGTTTCTGCACACAGACTGATCTCTGTGCAAGCCAAACATGCCCAGGCTCAGCATCTCCCTGCAGTGTCAGCTCCCTCAGGTGCACCCGCAGGTGTCAGAACACTTGTGACAAAATAATATTCCAGACAATGACATGGTCAGGCTAAAATAATTGATGTGTTTCTTCTCTGTCTTCTGTTTCACTCATCTTTATGACATTTTCAACAACTATTTGTATTCCCTGACTGGCCAGGAAAAAATTATAGAAGTAGACCTTAAATACAGTGCTCAGCGTGGCAATGCATCTCATCTATGTGCATTGAGGACAGCTATCATTGAGCCTAAAACAGAGCTGTAAATTTATTCTGGAGCTAAACTCTTCTAAAAGATTGAAAGATTTTATTTTTTTTGCTATTCACTAGCTCTAATCTTATTGAGGTGTTGTAGATGCCAGGTTTTCCATTGTGTCAGGAAACTGTGTATATATGGTTTGTTAAAATAAAGAAGAAAAACTGTGTGGGAAATAATTCTCGATAGTATGTAATATGGAAAGTATTACATAAGTGCTATTAGTCTGATTTGTGCTTCCTGACCTTTATACAACTTTGTATCCCATTTCCTGGTAGTGACAGATATGAATTCATTATGCTCTATGGCAATACAGAATATTTCAGGCTTTTGAATTTTAATCTTTTGACTGTGGTTCAGACTTATTGCATCTCACTGATTTAACCCATTTAAAGTTGACAGCCTAGCTGGATAATATTTATTTACCTTCTCCTCTTCAACCTCTACTTAGAAAACTCTTCCTTCACTTCCAGTCCACTCCTCTTTTGGGAAATTTGGATTCAACTCCTTTCACTTTAGATAATCATTTTATGCCTGCACATTTTCAGACAAACTGAAGGGCAGCTGCTAGTTTCCCTATATGGATTGAGCCTTTCAATTGAAATTATGTTTTCTGTATCTTGACTTTAATAACCTTCAACACATTGGTTTTCAGATAATATGAGGTTTGCAGATAATATGCGTGGTTCATGCAACACGCTTTGTGTTTCTTCCTTTTTAAAAACTTGACTAAACAGTAGTTTCCCTACCACTGTGATTTTCATCTGTACTATGTATTTCAGATTTAAAATTTGCCTTTGATTTTTCTAAAATAAAAAAATTAAACATATTTGAAATGTTTTCCTCCTGTGATTACAGCAGAGATATAAAAGGCCAAGACCAAGGGCAGTGTTGTTTTTTGCACTGAGTGCCACAGGTGGCATGGGTTGTAATGTTCAGCCACATCTGAATGGGAGTTAATGGACAAATCGTTACCAGTGTTTTATTTTGATGAATAATAGTTGTAGTACAATCCTGGATGTTTCAATACTGTGCATGGTGGTTGTTAAGAATACCAGTGAAATATTAATTTTCTACTGTGTAAAATTATAATTGTCAATGAGAAAATGGCATTCAAAAATCAGTCTACTATCTAAATGTACACTAATATAGAAAATTCTTAAGTACACAAACAAGCTAAGAAACACCATTGAGTTAGGATATAGCAGTAACATCTGTAAATATCTGTGAATAAGGTGATAGATCTGTGTCACAATATCTGTAACAGCAGACATTGCATTAGATGTGCCATAAATCCACTCTATTGCCTATTAGGTTTTGCATTTAACTTTGTACTGATCTAAATGTATTGATAAAAATTATTTTGCATAAATGCTGTGTAAATTAATAATTATTATTTATTTATTTTATTAATAAAGTAATATTTTGGATTTTTCTTTTCTTGGATCATGTTGAGAAAGAAAGAGAAGCCAAACAAACTGTGTTGCCTGTGACTAATAGTAATGCCTAAAGGTAGCAATTAATTTGAAACCCAGCTAATGTGATTAAGGCATGAAAATACTTTCAAATTATCTGTTCTGCTAAGTAATAAGCATGCCCTGATTAAATAAAGAGAAGTGAGAACATCTGTAAAAATTTCAGAGGTCTGCAGGGTGTAACCCTCTCTATTATGTGAGCTTACAAAAATGCCTGAAACCATAATACTTTGAATGCTTTTGGTACTTTTTAGTGGTATTACTGTGAAAGCACCCACTAACCTGTCAATAGATAAATGTCAAGCTTTCTATGTAAATTTTCGGTTTTCCATTGTAGAATAGCCTGGTTGGCTCTTTCAAATTAGGTAAAATTGAGAAGATGGGCACAGTGTGCCATTCTATTTGATAAGTGCAGACTTTCATTTTAGACAGCTGGTTCTTGAAATTGATGTGCAGCACTTAGATGTGCTGCACTATTGTGTATCATTCTAGAGAAGAGATCCAAACCTTAGTGTGCCTCCCTAGGCAGAGCCACTGCAGGGACCAGCTGTGTAAAGCACTTTCTGGTCCTGATATGGTTCCAATCTCCAGCTTGCTAAGGTTTTGGACACAGCAGAATTACTGTTTGTAGGTGCATGACTTCAGATTGCTTAGCTCATAGAGATGAGATGTTGTCAATCAAAACATTTCAATTTAATAGCTTCTTGTCAATCAGTATTTAACCTTCAGTCTCTCCTAACTAGCCTAAATTCTGCATCTGTTTTGATGTTACTGATAGGTTTGAGCAGAACAATTCTACTACTTTCAGTATTTCAAAAAACTCAGAGGTGTGTAAATGTATCACTGGCTTTTGCTCATGGTGGTGAGGTCTGAGTGGAAGGGGCACAGAAGAGGCAATCACACAGCTCTGTGTGATAAAACAAAATGTGCTGGCTTTCTTTTGGGCTCTGACTGAGTGAGAGACTAGAAGGCTCTTCAGAGGGCAGTGCTGGTAAGGAGCACAGAGGATGCCATCTAAAGACATTATTGATTAAAGAAGAAATAGTTTGAGCCCCCTTTCCCTTTCTCTCATGGCTGGCTGGAAATAAACAATGAATGTTGCCTTTTTGTGCCAGTAGGTTTATTTTAATAGGATCAATTTTGCCAATGTGAAATTGAATTCAGTTGATGATGACTGTCTTTTACTCTCAGCTGAAAGCCCATAAATGGCTATCAAAGACAGCGATATAAAATTTAGGTAATTTTTGCCACTCTATTATGATTTATATTTGTATTTATAAAGTGCTTATAATTGATCATCTTCTATATATTTGTATATAAATGTATTATTATTCAGTCTTTTAAAAAGTAATTATAAATACTTGGAAAATAAAAGGTCATGTTATCCCTTCATGGCTATCTAATTAATTGGCCTCTAGCAGTTTATTCCCCTAGACACTGCTGCTGCATGACTGAGGCACTGAAGCCTACTCCTTCCAATAAAACATCTGAATTAAACAAAGCTCATTTGCTGTCCTTCAATTACTGTGATGAACCTATTTACTTCTTTTTCTGTGTCACAGTGATAAATGTTACAGGCCTCTTGTATAAATACTTCATATTACAGATTTTTAAAATAGAGAGCAAGTTTCTGTACAAAAATAATGAACAATGGTTGTAGAAATATTAAAGAGAAAAGTACAGTTCAAGGTAAATAATGAAGGCAGAGTTGCTGTGCTGGGCTCTCTGGTTGCTTTTGTTTCCTCTTCATGGGTTGTATTAGGTAAGGGTTATGTTTTCCCAAGCCATGTGCAAGTTTGGTGTGTACAACCATCAACACCGAGATGATAATTCAAAGAATTTCCTATCCTACCAATGTGTCTGTGACAAGTGAGATACAAAAACTTATTGGTTTTGTGAGATTTGTTTGAACAGATGAGTTTAAAGAGGTTCTTGGGGGAAAAAGGAAAAAAAGAGAAATTTAAACTCTTGTTATACATCATGTGTTTATTGTTCCTGTGCCTATGTGCTTGTATTTTTGACAATATTTTATTTTGCCTAAATATGCGACTTAGTTGAGAGTATCCATTAAATGTTTGCAATAGTGTCTTAACTGATGTGGAAACAAAAATTGCTTCCTTGCTGAGTTAGGCTAGTTAGCTGTTTCTTGTCTTGAGAAAGTATCCATTTTTATAATTACATTTAGATTTATATATTTTTAGATTTAATTAGTAATTTTTTATATACGTATATATATGTTCACACTGATGCTGCATCCTTATTTGTGTTGGATATGGGGATATGGTTTAGCAACTTTTTGCTTATATTTTCAATTTTATAATAACCAGCAAGTAGAGCTAGTTTTAGTGCTAGTTTCAGCTTTCTGCAATGAAATATTTTTTTTTCTGCAATGAAGGCTTACACAAAAGCCCCCCAAAACCAAAAAATACCCAACCAAATAAAAAATTCTAATACTTCTTTTAAAGACTTAAAATGAATTGCTGTAAAAGAGAAGGCTCTGTAGGGTTCTTAGAGGAAATTCCAGTACCTAAAGGGGCATGCAAGAAAGCTGGAGAGGGAATCCTTACAAGGACATGTAGTGATAGAACATAGGAAAATGACTTTAAACTTGAAGAGGATAGGTTATATAAAAGGAGGAAATTTTTCATTATGGGCCTCCCAGAGAAGTTGTGGGTGCCCCATCCCTGAAATCATTCAAGGCCAGGTGGGATGGGGCTTTGAGCAACCAGGTCTAGTGATGGATGTCCCAGCTCGTGGCAGGGTTGGAATGAGGTCATCTTTAGGGTCCCTTCCAACCCAAACTGTTCTTTGAAATATAGATTGATATTAATGATATACAGAGCTGTTGAGCCAGTTGATGGAGAATCTGCTATTAGGTAAATGTGCTTGTCATGTACTTTTCAATATAAAAAGGCAGTTAAATATTAACAATTATTTCTGAGCTTTTTTTCTGGTTTTAGAGATACTCTCTTGCAAAATAGAGGCAATTTATAACCTTAAGACTTCAGTTTGTCCAAGTCAGGAAATGCTGTTGAATGCATCACAAATATAGGTGGGTGTGACTTATTTATTTTTAATTTGATGAAGGGTCTCTTAATTCTGGAGTGAATAACTTCAATGTCAAGGATCTAGGAAGTCAATGAGGAGGATAACAAATACCTGGCTCAGGAGGATATTTGGAAGGTTGGTGACAATTCAGATATCACATATCGGAAATAGGTGTCAGTTTCCTAAATGAGAGTTCATCGCTGTCTCCATCTTTCCTTTGGAAAAAGCTGTGTGTTAAAGGCCACAAATGGAGGAAGTACCCTTCCTGTATGAGGGAAGATTGTTGTAATAGTAAATGGCATTATTTCTAAATAATCAAAAGCATTTGTCCTCTGTACAAACAGACTTTTGAGGAACCTCGTACAGATTGTGGGTACCAACCAATTTGAAGATTTCCTCACTTTTCACTATGATTGAAATCCAGAAGCAATTGTCACCCAAATATGTCACCACCTGGTGTCTGATTTGATAGAGTCAAACTGCTGGGTCAAATTTAGGTCACTGGTTTTGGTAGTCCTTGCCAGTAGGTTGCAAAAAATGCCTGCTAAAGCCTCTCTTATCAATGAACCTGGTACCTGAGAGCTGGAGAAGCTCCTTTGGCAGCTTCATATTTATGGGGGGTCTGAAATGACTGTTTTGGTGGGGCAATGTAGCTTCTACCTGCTGTGGCTGCTGCCCCACCTCTGGCCTCCCAGGGCCCCTGACAGAAGCCAAAGCAGCCTGGCTTTGCACCAGCCTGCTCTGTTCCACGGAGTCAGCATTCTGCCTGTGGGATGCCCGTGTCAGGCCCTGCTGCCGTCTCCTCCCAGGGATTACATGATGATGAAATACCCCTGGTGTGTCCAGCTCGTGGGAGAGAACAGGAGGGAGGTGTCACACTGTTCCTCAGAAGCATTTATGGTGAGTTTCCACTGCTGGCCACAGCGCTCTTGGCTGGATGCACTTGCAGTCTGGTCTGGTAGTTCCTGTGCTCCTGATGTGTAGGAAGCCAAAGAGCTCACTGGAGACTCTGGCTGCAGCCAGGCTTTTACAGCCCCAGCATTTGCCTTCGTAGAGCAAACCCACAAGGACCCAAAAAAGGCAGGAGGACGCTTGCTGGCAAATCTAATATTATCTTTCAGAAAACTGTGTCCGGCATGCCAAATGCTATAAATATGCTGTAAATACAAGGTTCCAACTCCTCTGCCTTTTTCTTTTGGTTTTTCAAATGTCACTGTTGCTCATGAAGAGAGTGAAAATGAATGAGAGCACAATGAAACAAATTGCAGTTTTAGAGGAACACACTCATCTGGGACCAGGAGGCAGAATTTTCAAAATAGAAATACAGACAAATGATCTCTAATGAGAAAATTATGTAAAAATAATACTGTCACTTTAGAATTTTCTGTTTTCCATGAGCAGTTGGATTTATATATATATATATATATATATATATATTTAATTTATTATTTTTAAATGGGGAAATGACCATTTCTCACATTTTGTTCAGTGTTTTAAATGCAGTTGAAAGTTTATGCCTGGCCCAGTTCATAGAAAACTCATGCATCAATAATGTGGGATTTTCATGCACTTGGAAAATGCATTCTGTGTGCTTCCAACAGAAAGCAGCCTCTTTAGTATGTACAATATGTTCATTAAATACTTTTCTCTGTTTATACAAGTGCTCATGTCTCCATTATTCATTCAGGCAGAAACTAATACAAAATGTGGCACATCTGCTGTAGCACGTAAAAGTAACTATAGAAAAGAAAAAAGATTTTTACTTAGGAGGAGGTAATTCTGCTCGCTTAAGAGGAATTCTCCTGCATGTTTTTTTCCACAGCTGGAATGTCATCTAATTTCTGATGGATATCAGGTGGCATTAGAGTCCTACATTTGTTTTAAAAACAGGGGGAAGGGTATTTTCTCTGATTCAAAGCTGAAAATTTTTGTGTTAATGCATTGGTGATGCTTTCAGTGGAAGGGGTGGCTGGAACTCAGGGGCTTTCTGGAGCTCAGGGCTGTACCCTTACTAAGGCACTTGACAGTGTTTTCTGTTGAACCAGGTAGTGTTTATTTTATACTTGCAAAAAATAACAGTTTTGAGAATTAAAACTGACCAAGGCATTCACCAAGATTCAAATGTTTCTCCATATTGTGCAACGATGGCTGTTCCCTGTCACAGGACATCTGCTTGCTGGGCTCTCAGCCACTCTCCTACTTCCTTCAAAACCACTAAGAAAGTGATTTCTTTTATTAGTGTTGAATGAGAAAATAATACCAAGCCTCCAGTTTTCATGAAATTGAAATGTTTTCTGGCCCTTCCTGTTATTACAATATTGGTTATCACTACTGAGAAGAGATTCCCTGACACAGTGTCCACCCAGATATGCTTTTCATTAAAGCAGTGACATCTGGTTTCATACTCACAGACACACTGGTGCATAATTTTGCAGATACTCTTTTAAGGTTTGAGAATGAGGACTTGATCTTTCTGCATACCTAGAAAGATGGCTGCATTTTAGAGGAATATTTCTCCATCCTGGTTTTACGAGGCAGCATCTTGGTCTCTGTGTGCTGGAGAGATCTGAAAAAATCTGAGTGGTTTGGAAATTGAAGCTGGCTCCTTGATACTGGGGAAAGTCTTAAAATTCCCTGGGAGTTAATTTGGGAGGGCACTGGATACCAAAGGATGCAGGGATCATGTACAAGTAAGTGTATGTCCAGTCTCTCAGCACAGGGCTCCCGTGCTTGTTAAAGACTTTTTGCTGCAGGTCCAGGGCAGTGTAAGAGCCTTCTTGCTGGAGCAGACAGTTCTTTGCATTAACTCATGCTGCAGCAATTGCTATAGGCATTTAGATAAACCAGTAAAGTCTTGCAGTATCTTTAAGCCATGATTTATTCTTTTCTTTTTGGGGGATATAATTAGGAAAATTGAGAAACTCATTGTGTAAATGCAGCTTTAAAATAACACTCTGCTTTGCCATTCCATTATGTATATCTGCTGTCAACAGTTTATTTTTTTTTAATGGGAGTTTCTGAAAAGTTTGGAAGTTTTCTAAATCCTGATACTTTAATGGAGACTGTAGATGAAATATAATCCTCATCTATTCATAACCAGTCAAAAATAAACAATTTTTTCAAGCCATTAGAACATACAGAGGAAAAGTTCATGAACCAATCATTTGGGGCTTTTGGCAGACCATACGGAACTTTTCTAACAGCTATTTATAAGGTCCTAATGTGTTTATTTTCACAATAAATCTGACTTATTGCTGAATGTGTTGGTTTCATAGTAAAATAAACACTGAAGATTACAAACACATCCTTTCGTGAAGTCTTCTGAAAGTCCAAGGCTTAATTTAATAAATGTGATATTCTCTGTATTGGTTGGGAAATGAGTGCTGACTCTGAGGAAAAAAAAAAAAGGAAAAAAAGGACAGCCCAAACCCTTGCTTTAAATTACAAAATCAATTGTCATCAAGTTTACATTATAGCTGAGCCATTTGACATGTAAAAAGTATTAACAATTGATAGGTTGATAAGAACTAAGAACGAGCAAAAGAGGGAAGATTTGTGGTTCAGTGCTGTTATTGAAGGGCTGAGTGGAAAAATGCTGTCTATTTCTAAATACACAAACTTAATTTACAGATTGTTTAAATTTGCTTAGCTTAATTCTGTAAATTAGGAACAAAGTTACATGTAGTTAGGCTGCTTTAAAGTGCTCTGAAAGTTTTTGCATTATGACTTTTACTGGTTTAATTAGAAGAATTTATGTCATCGTGCTGTAAATCAAACTATTTGTGCAATTCCTCCAGTATTTTGCCCATTGCCAGTACCTGAGGTGAGCATCCTACTCTACTAAAGTTAGTGGCTTTGTTACCCATGTTGTTGAGTCATATTTTAGCTCAGATAGATAGTAAAATTTTCAAATCTTCAGAAAAGAATAATCACTCATCAAAAACCTTTCTTTTCTTACAATATATCTTCAGAAACCCTGCCTGATGTGTATGTGAATGTCCTCATGAAGCATATAATTCCTAATTCTTTTAGTGAATCTTACTAAGCTCTTGACCTCAGCGATGCGTTTCAGTAATGAGACTGTAGGTTAATTGCATATTGTGTTAGAGGACTTCTTTCTGTCAGCTTTAAAAGTATTGCTTTTGTGCTTCATTAGATATTCCCATCTTCTTGTAAGATGAAAATGTATCACTGCCAAACCATCAAGCAGACTTTTGTGGTGGTTTTGTTATTTGTTTGTCACTAAATTAACTTTATCTTTTCTTAGTGGTAAAGTCCCTTCAGACTGCAACCAAATGCTTTAGGTTCCACACAATGCAAAGCTGCTTTATGTAAGTTTTATTGTGCTTCGTGCATGTCCACTTGCAAGGGTGGGAATTGAACTTGGCTGGGATTTGGTGTAATGCTGAGCATCCCATGTCAGACCACTTTGTGTAACATAGCATTGTTTCAATATATCATTTATTTTCAAAAGAACTTGAATCGTGGCCATAGAATGTGCTTTATGTGCACGCTTTGTTCTCAAATAGAAGCCTGCAGGATCTCAAACAATTAAAAAGAAGTTGTCATTCCAGTTGCTGAAATGCTAGTTGGGGATAGTTTGGGAACAGCTCCAAGGGACATGCCTGGGAGGGTGGACCTGGATAGCAGATTGTTTTTAAGAAAACATCCTTCTTCTGAGTGATTTTGTGTAAAAGAAGAAAGAGACCATTGAAATCCATTAAAAATACTTTGTATTTTTTGAAATGGTTTTTAAAGCTTAGAGAAAAATGGACCAGCTGGACTAAGGATCTTAATACACTGCACAGTAGTTATCTGTTTTCTGGGTGACACAGCGGACATTTATAAATACCAGAAATGTTGGCCTGTGCCCGGTTTGGGTTCATGAGTTTTTGTTTTGGTGGGGTTTTTTCAGCAATGGGACAGCCTTTTTCTGCTACTCAGAAAGCTGCAGATCTCTGATATTTCTATCGGGAATTACTGTCCTGTAGAGCTTTTATGAATATTTTGTCTTCCCAGTAAATTATTTAAGCTGTGTTTGATTAGTTCAAAAGAAAAAAAGGTTATAAAAATAAACATGGTCATCACATTCCCCATTTTTCTGAAAGTAATTAAGACTCTACTGGCATGAGTTCATACTATGGTAGCCTATATATCTTGTGCAGATCCTTAACACTGGTGTCACATATACATTAGATAAGTCAGAATGAACAGATTAGTTGAGAAGGAGGATTTTGGTGTAACCAGTGTCATGAAGAGACTGTGCCCAAAGAAATGCTCACAGTTTATAGCATTAGCTTCAAATGAACTCCAATATCAGAGCAATCCGGGACACTTTCCTTTATGTAAATCATGTAATTTAAGTTTTGTTTCAGCTTCTACCTTGTATTTCTGTTGTGTTTGAAATATTGAAAGATAAGAATTTCTTTGACTGCATTTTAGTCTCTCAGAGGTCAGTGACAAAACTTGGATGAATTTTATTCTGATCTCTTTAGGGCAGGGAACATGAGATTTTTGGCTGATCCTACAGATGATTGTATATGGGTGAGCTCATGACCTGTCATTCTATATATATCCAGAATAGGAAAAAAAAAGTGTTTGCACAGCACAAAAGAGCTCCAGCCTTGACTGGGGCTTTCTGGAGTTTTCTGTATTTTCTTTTGTTGCTGTTGTTGTTCCTGGAAACAAGCGATTCGGCCAAAAATATACAAAAGTACAAGAATACTTTTAGTTCTAGTTGATGCAACCCTGGATATCAGCTTCTGTATTTTATTTAACATGTAAATGGCCAGATTTATTAGCTTAGTGGAATGTAGCTGTACTTGGTCATGTCTAGTTGTTCTATAACCCTGTGTTTCTAGATAGTTAACATGTACTGTAGTACCCCAGCCTCTTAGTAAATCAAGAGTAACAACTTAATCCAAATGTTTACCTGATTTCTAGATGAATTGCAGTACTATAACTTCAGACAAACTCCAATATTGAAGATACAGTAAAATTACAAAAGAGGCAAATTAATCACCCATACAAATGTTTAAATTCTAATATCTTGCCATGAAACAGTTCAAATCCCTACTGAAATGAGTGCACAGTTCAGTACATAGTCTCTCAGAATCTATGAGATATGAAAATTACTTTTTAGAATTACCTAATTCTCTTTTGTTCTCTGCACTTGTAGGTACTGTGGCACGGAAAAAATTTAATTCATGCCACCTATATAACGTGGCTTTGGATCAGTCACCCACACATTGCATAGAGTCAAAGTTAGAGTGACTATATTTAGCTCAACAAGAGGAGCCTTCATTCAAAACAAAGCCAAAAAACCTACCTGTCATCTGTCAACATTTCCAACTCATATTTTTTTTATAGCAGCATTCACCAAGCCAACACTTAAAAGCAATAAAATGAATAGTTAAATACATTTTGTATTGTATAAATACAATACATTTTCTATTTCATACATAAAAAACAAGAGTGTTGTCATCATCAGTTACAGATAAATACATACATGATTGCAACTAAAACTGCTGAATTTGTATAATGATGAGGGTTTTTGTTGGATTTTAAACTTGTAGATTTTGAAAACTACTACTACTGAACTTTATCTACAGAATATTTTTGAAACCTGTGTAAAAATTCCATTATCACTTTCATTGTTGACTATTAATATTTTGATACATAATTTACATTTAAATTTCTTGAAAGCCATATAGACTATTGTAAGTTATAAGGAGAGCTTGTGGTTAGAGAGGGAGATAAGCTTCTCATTTTTTGGTCCTCTGTGCAATAGATGTCCGCATGTGGTTTTTTTTAGAATGCTGAAAATTTCAAAATCAAAATATTTTTAATATACTTTTCTTGAGCTGAAAAACTTATTTTCAAAGTAAATGAAAGAGTCTTAACTGCTCTCTACTCTTTTGGTTATTGTATGAGTTCTATTTTTCTTGAGGATGATTGAAATGCTGTGTAACATTTATCTTATTTCATACACTATTTGGCAGGAATGTGTTGGTGTAGTTAATTTCACAAAGTGAAAATCAGCCTCTTACCTTCTCTCTGCTCAAAACAGAGACAAGTGAGTGATGAAATTTGGGCCTATGTGCTTGCCTTAATATACATATTTTCAAATCAAAAGACTGCTGAAAAAATTTCACAGCAAGACTGTTTTCCTTTTAGGACAGTCCTCTTGTTAATGAGTCTGTGTCCAAACAATGGCAACATTTCTTTTCTTTGTATTTTTAATTACATTGCCTAGGTAAGAGCATAATTACTTTGGCATTGTATTTGATTTTCACACAATTTTTTGTAATTGACATTGTAAAGACAAATTATCTTTAGTTTCTTGATGTGAAAAATACTATATATTGACGGATGAGCATGTAATCTGTGTAAAAAATGTTTTGTTAAATCATTAACACTAGGTTGTTTGTCTGTCGAATCAACGACCTTTTGATGGCAACAGAGATTTCACTGTAATAGTTTTTAATATTCTTCTTTTCCCATTAGGGCAAGGAGCACCAGTTTTAAAGCAGCCTCTCTTTCACTTTGATATGAATAGATAAATTGTCAAAGCTGCCAACAAGAATGCTTCCTAACTACAGGGTACGTTGTGAGCAACACTGCATACAGTGTTCTTGCTGGTAAACACAAACTGTGCACAGTTAGTGCTGCAGCTTCGTTCTCATCCTTCCCATCCTGAATTTAATGAGCTGAGCACTGATGAGGTTTTTGAGAATTGGGTTAGTGTGTGCTGAGTGGGAGACAGATAGGGGATGACATTTTTTCTGAGTTGCCCTTTCCCACCATTTATCAGCAGAGGGGAAAGGATAAGAGTGGAATATGTGTATAGTATATATTGTTCCAGATAAAAATACTGTTCTTCAGAATTAACCCTTTTAAAGTGCTCTATATGGAAAAAGAAACGCAAAATCATATTTAGCTTCATGATCCATGTCTTTATGAAATTATAAATTGGTTTTAGAGGTATTGCCTGCAGTGTTTCTTATGGGTATTGCACTGTGCTATTACTTAGAAATTGGAGTAGCAATCCCAAGCATGTACCTTAGCACTCTGTGCTGGAAAGGAGCAAGTGTCACATTAATTATGCTCTCTGCTCTGCTTTCTCACCCCTGTCTTGGGTTTTCTTGCTGGATTGAAGAGAAAGTTGATTCTTGTCTTGGCCTATTTCAAAGCCATCTGAAAACAGCTAAAAACAAACTAAACCCAGCCAAATGGGTAGTAAATAATAAATACAGCTCTTAAACAGAAAGTTTAGCAGCTTGCTAGCTGAGGAAGTTGCTAAAACTCCCATCAGCAACCAAATATAGTAGACTTAGTGCTTCTCAGCACTGTCACGTGTAGAACAGATACTTGGCTTTAAAAATGTAGTTCTCAGCTATTCTTTGGAGGCCTAAGCTCTTTATACAGTGAGTAGGGAGAATTAGGTCTGTAAGAAGAGAATCCAAACCAGCCATCATGGCTGAGGGACTGAACAGGCATTGAAGGGACTGAACAGGCACTTTCAGAAGTGCTGAAGCCTGACAAGTTTTTTTCCTGGGACTAGGATTTGCAACCTAATACTTGTACTGAAACCACTCCTCTTTAAAGGCATAACTGACTCCATATTTTATTTGAAATGTGGTCGTAAAAGAAGGTAACTGTGCTTTCTCTACTGGCCTGATGGCTGGAGTGTCTACTCTGGAAGAGAAGGACTCAGGTTCAGCCTTTTCAGCCTGAGCACATCACTGTGGGAAAGGCCTTAACCAGGATGTAGAGCTTGTTGAAATGGAGCTGTGCCAGTATGTATTCAAGTGTTCAAGATTTATGGGGCCAGAAAGAAAAGAACAGAAGCAGACAAGTGCCAAGGGTATTTCTTTAACAGGAGATAATTGGTTTTGCTGTAAACAATTGTTTGATAACATATAAAAATACTGTTTTAGGGAACAGAGATCCCAGCCAGTTTCCTTAGCTCCTGTGTATTTCAAATGTAGTTATCCACCCCTTCTGGTGGAGGATGGTACCAAAACAGTGTCTTCCGTTTCTCCAGCTGTCATTGGTTCTCGTAGGAATGCTGCATGGCAATATTTTGCTGCTCCCTTGGATGCTGGGCTGTGCTTTGCTGTCATGGCTTTGCCGGTGGCATCCTCTCAGCCTGTCTGGCCCTGCAGAGAGCCATGGTGTCTGCAGGTCTTGCCTGCAAATCCCAGAAGGGCTCTTGTGTATCACCAAGCTCTGAGGTGTTGGGCATGCCCAGCACCCTTTCTGAAATTTGGGGAGTTGAAAAGAGGAGGCTGAAGTAGCTGCAGCCATTGGGACACGTAGGAGGTGAAGTGGGGGCTGTGAATTGCACTCTGGGACTCAGAACCAGTGCTCCACTCAAGTTTTACTTTAGTTGTCTAAGTGCTTTTTTGGACCCAGGCCAGCGCTTTCCCTGCCATTCTCCGGGTGACCAGTGTATTTTGTCATGGCCCTGCTAGGCATTAAGTCCTTTCTGACTCTGATATGCTTTGAGTACCTGAAAGTGTTGAAAATTATTTCTGCCATTCAGGGCAATTGATTTGAAGAAGAGATTATCCAGTCCTGCTTTTAGTTTCAGCAACGTTTGTGTGCCAGTTTGTGAGTGCTTTACATGACTTGACTGGCTGTGCCCCAGCATTCTTTACTGATACTGCTTGTATGAATTTAACAAGTATTTTATGTCTCAATATTGGCTAAATGAAAATAACTTGGAAAAGGAAGACTCTTTAAATAATGTGTGCATTATTTATGGAGCTCTATGCCAGCTTTTGCTAATCTGCTGAGGTGAGTTATAGTAACAATTCTCAGGAATTCTCTCTTGAAATTTCAAAATACAAATTAAATTCAAATAGGAAAGTTGGAGTGACCTCCTCTCCAGCAAGCCAGTTTTACATCAGGCTATCTACTAGGGAGATTTCTGGTCATCTTTTAATAAAACAGTTGGATTCTGCTAGTGTACAAATAGCTATAAAGAACTTTAATTCACAATTACCTAGAATTGAAATCAGCATCACAGAGTTAGAGTTCAGCTGAGAAGGTTTGAAACCACTTGAAAGAAATTACGACATAGAAAAAGAAATGTCACTTTGAAACAGCGTTGTTTCCCCAATAATAAATGTCTCCTAAAGAGAGAAATATTTTTGTCGTTTTGAATAAGAAGGAGACATGGCAGGGTCCAGGGTCAAGTTCAATTTTCTTGAAGTAAAATAGCCATGAGAGGAGTTGCTTTTGCAGAAGATGAGTTGAGAGGCTGATGTACCACAACCCAAACTGCATACTGAGCAGTTAATATTGTTTCAAATAAAAGAACATAGTTTCATTATTAAAAGAATAGAGACTAATAAAAGATATTATGCTTTGTAATTTTTCCATTGGTGAATGTTGTTCTGTTCTCCTATCAAAGTCTTTGGAAGAATAACAAAGTGTAGCCCTACTGATGTTTAGTAATATAAAGCTTAGTTTATGAAGGACTAGTGAAGCCTCATCTGTGCAAGTTTCCTTCATTAAGAGATGCAGGCAATATTTAAAATACATGATCTAATGTAACTTGATCATTAATTATTACTTACATATTTACTACTACTACTGTTATTATATAAAATTATTAAAATTGTATGTATTATGTAATTTAAATACTTTGAAGCGTTCTCTATGCTATTGTATATTGCTGGTACAATATTCATTATCTTTATGCTCCACATATCTCATATAATCAAGATGTTTTTGCTTTTATATACATTATTTAATATATTATGACTTTAATAATAATAATATATATCTTTATATATCACATTAATTATCCTAGTATCTAAAAGTTTCATAGGAAGACTACAGAAGAATTAATACAATTACATTTTTTAATAAAAATGAAGTTTGCAAATGATAATCATAAATCATAATTCAATAATTCATTTTGCTGGACAATAATGTCAAGAAGCTGTTTTTATTTTTTGTCAGTCTAGTGCTGTGAAGTGTTTTATGAGTAGGCACTGGATCCACCACCTTTTAAAAGGACAAAACACGGTGTGTTTTTTTACTTGTGTCAAAGACTAAAATGTTTCAAAATGGGAGGAATGAATATAAGACACATAATTTTGTTAAATGTAATCCCAGGGAAATTGTTTAGTGGAAATACATCTTCAAAATTATTACAGTTGCTGCATGAACATGAAACAGTAAGAACATGACAAAAGCCAGGAATTTCTTCTTGAAATTGAGAGGATAGGAATGTAAGCAAAGGGAATGAAATGCAGGGTAAATTACTACTGGTTAAAAGTGAGAGAATTGATTAGAAACAGAATGAAAGAAAGTTGTGTTAGACAACTGCAGGCTGGAATGAAAGGTTATAATTTGCAGATCACTTTTGGTGTCAATTTAGAATTAAAAGCATCTTTCCTGTTGTTAGTGCAAAGCACTTGTACCATTAAGTAAAATGCCAGTTCCTCAGGGTCAGCTGTAGCTGCATTCCTGACCCAGAGCAGTCTAATGGTTTATGGGTTTGGATACATTTATTTGATGTAAGAGTTGTTATTCCAAGGAATTACTTTTAAATGCCTCTTAAAATGCAGGTATGTAAGACTACTTGGCAGTATTTCTTAGGAGTTTTGGATGAACTCTTGTTGTTGAGTCATAGTTTTCCTGCAGTATGAAGTTTTACTTTATGAAATGGTTCATTAGACACCAAAATTGTTCTTGACTTAGCACAAACTTTAAGACTTTTATCAGGGCATTTTATATTAGGAAATATATAAAGGATATTCTATATAAAAATAAAAATTAAATATTATATAAAAATTAAATATTGTGATAAGTGACAGGAATATAAAATAAGCTCACTTGTAAAGTTAGTTTATAAGGCTGTCTAAATCATGAACGATTTCTTTTCCCTGGGATTTTTTTTGAAATGTACGTAACATAGTTTAGCTGTATTTCAGCACATCACTTAATTAAATTTATGGATATCTCAGCTTCTGTTTCCTGTTAGGACCACAAATAGTTCTCTTAGTCTGATGTGCAGTCAGCCAAGGTCAGCCCACCCCAATGATCTATCCATCTGAAATGTTATGTAGTGATGTCATTAAGATAACACTTGATTTGTGTCAGATGCTGTCATCCTTTAAGAAGATATAGCAAGAGCAGATTTATAAATACACGTGTTAAAGCAGCCACCACAAAGTCCCTTTTCTTCCACCAGATTCTTGCTCAGCAAAGAGGCTCTCCCAGAGCTCCAGCAGCCCTGGGGTTTGTTAAGAGGGCTGCTCACACCTAACCACCAGCTTTTGTGTGCCCCTACGCCTGGAGGAGGGTGTGCTGAGTAAACTGAATTATTTGTGGGAGAGAATAGCTGGATCCCAGGCCTGACCTAGGAAACCTGTGGAAATAAAGCACTGTTTCTGAGGGCCTGAGGGAGAGGCAGTGTGATGAAAGTAGAAGAGATGCCATGAAATAAGGTATGAGTAAATAAGCTGGGGAAAGTTCTGTTGCTCCGTGTGCTGAGAAGGATTGATAAGGAGAGGATGCCTCACTGAACAAAACATGCCAACAGCTTTCAGCAATAATGATCTCCAACAATAACATAGTTCTTCTTTCCCTGCATCCTTTTTTTTGTGTTTTCTTTCCTGTTTCCTCCATTTTTTTGGTGTTCTTTCAGGCTATGAAGACCTGTGAGTGTTCCTGTGGCCCCAGCTTCTATTGTGTTTTATTATGTCTGTGTTGATTTTTGTTTGGCTTTTCAATAATCTTTGCATATCCTAAGGCTGAATAACTGAAACTTTCATATAAGCAAAAGAAAATTTGTTTTAAAACCCTATGATTTTGCCTAAAACACTAGTGGATGAAACAAGGCATGAAAATCACTGAAAAAGAACATTTCAAGTGGGACCGACAGAGACAGGTTAAGTATGTGCCAACTTATTATTTATAATAGAATATATTTTGACTTGAAATAATTATTTGCAGTTCTGAGATAGAAGAAATAAGATTTTTTAGTTTCTTTAAAATAATTTTTACTTGAAAATCTCAACATACACATGATATAGAATATAAAGTATATGGCAATGAATTTAAATAATGGGGAGATATTATACATTCACATAGAACCTCTGGTCATATTTTTCAGCTCATATGTAGTTTGCTCATCTGTATTTTACATGAAATCTTAGCAAAAGAAGTATTTTAAAATTTCTGACGTTTACCTGCAGGAAAGTGCAATTTTATAAAATGTGCACTGAAAATACTCAAGGAGGTTCTGCAGAGGGCTCACATTAACCCCCATTTCTGCAGAAGACAATTCTGCGTGCCTTCTCATTAGTACATGTGGTTAGTTTTTGAGGAACTAAAATTTGTCTGTGTTATTACCAAAGACCCAGTTTATATAAAACAGGATCTTCTGGGGAAGGATTCTCAGACCAGTCTTCCAGCAAGATTTAATTCCTCTGAGTTAAACTGCTTATAGACAATTCTTGCCTGTTATCCTAAAACTCCTTACTGGCAGTTTAAATTGACAGGATTTCTGTGCAATTAATGTTGCCTCTGACACTGACTGAATGAAGGGTTCAGATGGTTTCTGTATTTGTTTCCCCGCTCCTGTTCTGGAAAGGGCTTCCTTCTCTATACGATGCTGGAATGCATCTGGGCACTGCCGTGTTCCCAGGTAAACGGGAGCACCTGGGGATGGGTGCAGATCTCTGCAGTGTTGCCTTGTCCCCAGTGCTGCTCGTGTCTCCCATCATGAGCTGAATAATTACTGCAGGTCCCTGGACTCAGTGTCTCTGTCAGTGTCCCTGTTCTTTGTGGTATTGTTAATCAAGATTCTTTCTCTTTTGATGAAACTCTGAAGCAAAAGTAAGTAGGAAGAAAGATGGAGTTGCTCCTTGACATTTTTTTAATTGATTCAGCTTGGGTTTTGAAGTGTTCTACTTCTCTATTATGAAAACAGTAGAATGAAATAAATGCTGTAGGAAAGGTGATGCCTATTTTCTTGATCTACACTGACTAATAAACTGTCTTAATTTTGGCTCAAAAGTACTCGTAGATTTATCTGTGTGCCATCTGCAGGTACTTATTTTTCGTTTACACCTCAGGCTAAAATTCATTCCTCTTTTCTTTGGATGTTTTAAGTCCTGTAATCTCAAATTGAAATTCAATAACGAATCACTTGTGGTTTTCCAGCTCAATCTTGATACAGTAACAGAAAAAGAATCAAATATTTCCTTAAAAAAGGCCCCACCCAAAGCTCCATGATACCATGGATGTATATTTTAAGGTTCTCTTATCTAACAAGAAACCACATTTTCATTGCATTTCTGATATTTGGTATATAAAGGAAAATCTCCATATTTTATTGTGAAAGATTAATTCAGATGCACTTCTAAAAATTTTGGATAAATTTCCAGTAATTCATTCTATTTTTGTACTATAATTCCAGAGTTTAAAATTTGACCTAGGAATGTTGAATACACAGTGCTGGAAATCTGTAAAGCCAAAGCAATGCAGTCTCAAAATGTGGAATAACTACTTCTTTCTCAATAGAAAGTGCGTTTTACCCACTTTCTATCTGTCTTACATTTTATTTGGTCTGTGTGTTTTGTTTAAAAAAAAAAAGGTTGAGCATACTTTTCCCCTGACTTTTAAATTTTCTTTACAGTTTTCTCACAGACTGGAATTAATCTCTGAACTCATTTATTTTTCTTCTTTTTTCTTTCTTCCCCCAGTGATTAGATTTTTTGCAAGAGGCATGGGGCACATGTCAAGGAACGTAAGCCATGCTGAACTGCCTTCTAGGCATGAACACAGAGAGGAGTCCCAGTAGGTGCAGAATTTAAGGAGGCCTCTGGCTCTTTGCAGCTACCAAAGGTTTCTGTGTTCCTCATGTCTCTCCACAGTTATGGACAGACACAAGTTCTGCCATTGTAATCAGCATAATGCCTGATCTGTCCCTGTACACCAAGGTCTTGGTGCCAGCAGGGAGGCATTTCCTGCTGGCACTGCAGAGTTATGGACGCTGAAACCCACTTTATCTGCTCTTAGCATTTATTTCTTCTGACCTTTCAGTCTTGCTTTAGCCCCATACAGTGGGGCTCCAAGTCACTGCTCCAAGTGACCCCTCCTTGGGGGCTGAGGGGCACAGCCACTCTGTCTTCAGTCCCCAGGTTAAAAGTGCCAAGCACCTGCTTCTGTGCCTAATGTGAGCTCACCACATATGTCTGGGTTTGTGGCATAAAAAAGTAAACATATCGGAACAGTTGCATATGCTTGGAATGCTGAATTTTTGTTTCTTAAAAGCATGCCAAAATAGAAGAATACGGAAAACTAGATGATTTTTCTTCATTTGAAAATGCATTTAAATCTGAGCGATCAATAACAAAATGCTGAAAGTAGAGGCAGGTGCCAAACATCTTTGCACCTACATTCTGATTGTTCAATGCTATATTTAGAATGAAACTGCATTAATTAATCTTTTAAAATGTTATTTTTATCATATACATTATAAAAATGTATCAACAAATGTTGATACTGACAGTCTATCTTTTATCTTGTTTTACCAAGTTTTTTAGTCATTTTTTTTCTTACTTGGCATGCTGCTCCTTCAGTTCAAATACCCTGAGTCTTACATTCTTGCTCTATGACTATTACTGTGAAAATGAAATAACTTATAAGATTCTATGGGATTCTTTGAGCAAGCAAACTACCATGAAGCCTCTCTCTGTTTTGTTTCAGCTGCCATTATTAGTACTTTGTTTTACAATTTTAGGCATATTCCTAAATAATGAACAACTGCCAAATTACCGCAGCACACTTGATGTGAATGAGTCATCAGCCTTAAATTAAAAACCAAAGTGTGATGACCTTTCTGTTGTTCTGCATGTCATAACTGCCATCAAGTGATGAGTCTGAAACCTCTGATCTGTCATTAGCACCTTGAGCAGACAGCAGTCATATTTTTGTCTAGTCCTTAGGGCCTATTGTTTTAGGGAATCCAACCAATAATGGCTTGGATTAAAAAGGGGAAATTAAAGGAAAATGCATCATCAGCATGCTAAGCAAACAAAAGACCTATAGCCTCTGTGTCTGGAAAGGCAGATCATTATTGGACAATTATTGTCCATATTACTGTGCATGTTTAGGTTTATTATCTGATGTTTCTAACTGAAAAGTGTTTTGTCTTTATCTCTTGGAAGTTAACTGAGATGTAAGCATAACTTTTCTGATTCTGGACAGTAGGTTAAATATGTGCTCTCATAATTTAAAATAGATTAAAATAAAGACAACAAAAGAACTTCCATGGAAGCACCTTAGTTAATTTAGTTACTGATGATGGTACCAGGTAACTGATGTTTAAAGTTTAAAGTGATGTTTAAATCTGCCTATTTAATGAGATATGTTGGTTCAACAATGCATTTACCAACAAGGAGATTAAAATAAGTTTTGATTATATCTATGCCACCAGAGTACAAGAAAGGTACTGGTTCCTGTACAGATGGGTACCTTTGAAATGTTTTCAAAACTCATTTTGCCAATATCAACCTAATTGTTGTTTCTTGTATTCAGGAGTGCCAGCCCTGACTGTCACTGTCATGGTAGTAGAATAGGTGCTAACTATTATCTTCTATCACTGGCTATACCTCTTTGCTACTGCAGTGACCATAATATTTTCTTCAGAGATCTCAAGTCTGCGTTCATTTCTGCATTCATTTCTTGGGCAAAGATGACATTTAGTTTAGCTGTAATATTTCACATGAGAAAGAAGTGGAAGATGTGACCTTATTTTTTTTGTTTTGTCTGTTGTTGTTTCATAGTAGTATGCAAAATGTGGAAAGTCAGTCATATTTCATTGGTATTTGGCATCTGCTCAACAACTGATTGCTCTTCTCAGAGCTTTTTTGGAAAGTTTGCAGCACCATAATGACAGCTTTCTAAACACAGATGTCCTCTTGGTACAACCTATAATTTTTTATGAAAGATGTATCAATGTCAGGAATTTGAACAAAGTACTGGAATTAGTTGAATATTCTTGTTATGAATATGTATTCAAAATATCTACAGTACTTATATTGTAAGTTGAAGAAAGAATATGCAATGTCTGAAGGCAAAGATGTAGGTACAAAACATCAGAATATAGTTTAAGATAAAGTGATTCCTTTGTTAATGGGCTGTCTATACTTAAGTGAACTTTTCCCCACTATGTTCTGTACTGTGTAAGTGCACACAGTGATCTTGAAGCATCAAGAATCTCAGGGATACATTCAGATAATCAGGGATTTGGCCACGGAAGATGTCTAACAGCTGAGAAGCCAGGACTAGTTACTAAATGTTCTTGTGATGTCCCATTAGTAGCCTGTTCCTCTTCTTTCATTTACCTTGCAGCTAAGCCATCAGGAAGTGAATACTTCGAACGCAAATTCCCTCTGCTCAAGTCAGCTATTTTTCTTAGGGTTTCTCTTAAGAAAGTAAAAGTCAGTTGAGAGCTTAATGTGTAAATTGATAAAATTCCAGCAGCCTGTGGTTCTTAGTAATGGAACCCTTGATTGCATTTACCTGTGGGCCTATTATTTGCAAATACCTACAAATAAGAAGACAGTGCTTAATAGTTGTTGGATGTAGTTTATGTCAGTTCAGACTGGCAGGTGAAAAGCAAAGTCTCCTCTGTAACCATTTGAGATTGTTTTTTAATGATAACACAGTCCATTCTATATTGTTCTTCTACCTATTTAGGTCAAGTTAGGATCAGAGTGCCCTGCAGGAAGTTTATCTAGCAACTCTAATGATATTAGCGGAAACATAGCTCAATAAATATTTTCCCATTTTGATTTTGTGCAGCTCTGCAGCCAGGATATAAGTGCTGCAGTTTTTATGACTATGGCTAACTTCATGTAGTTTCCCTCTATCTGTACTTGTACATGGCACTTGGTTTTGATTTAATTTCAGGTCTACACTCCCACACCACTAATGACACGTCATTCAGATTCAGAATAGATACTTTAAAGATAGAATACAGCATCAGAAATGATGGAAAATCATAACTGTTAGTTAGAAACTGCTTTCTTTTTGGACTTCAAATGGGTCATGCTGTGGTCATTCAATATTATGATACTGGGGTTCTTTCACTTCTCTCTTGCTTTTGGTTGATGATAAAATCACTTGTCTGGTCTATGTGCGTGTGTGTGGTCCAGCCTGGGCTGCTCTTTGGCTTCTCTTGGATCATGACCTTTTGCCAAACCTCAGCAGTAGCTCTTGGGGAAAAAATGTAAACATACAACCAAATTTACTCTGGTTTCTTTATTTAGCTCAGTGCAAGTTAATTCTAATTGCTATAAGGCTTCAATATGACAAACTTTTTCCTAAATCAGAAAATGGGAGAAGCTAATTTAATAAGTTAATTGTAGTAATTTAGTAACAAATACAAGTGGCTGGGAATAAAATGGGATCTCCTAGTGCAGAAGTGTGAATTTTTGGTTTTTAACAGTTGTTAAATTTTTATTTTTTAATTTTAATCACATTAAAAGAAATGCTCAAGAATCACAAGGAATAAAACACCTATTTTGTTAGGCCAGAATTATATGGAAACATTATGCAATAATACTAATTGCTAAGAAAGTGCCAGAATTGTGGGCAGTGTAATTATCTACAATTTTCTGAGAACATCCTTACAAAAATGACCTACCTATTTTAAGTGTAATTTCCAAAATGAGGAAGCCAGATATCTTGTTTGTGACAGTGTAAGTGATGGACACTTTTCCATGTAATGGTCTACCTTCTACTAACATTAAATGACCTTTTTTTCCCTGTGGGTGATAGTTGAGGCTTAGGCTGGTTTTTCCTATGTGGTTACAAGTTATGGGGAAACAGGGCAGTTTCCGTAAACAAGAACAGAGAAGATTTCAGTAAATGGAAGGCATTTTGTCTACTAGGTTATTTTGTCTGTCATTAAAACTCACCTGTCAACAGTTTGCCACTTACCCTGACTATTTTATATTTGTTCTGAGCTGTTACCACTGGCTACGAGAGCTGATCACTTTGCCTGATTGCAACTTTCAGAAGATTTAGATGAGTTGGCAGTTAACATAGAATGTATGTAATTGATATAAAGATTGATTGTTAAAACTGGCAGTTTCCCCTACCTAAAATGCACATATTTGCATATGTACTATGCTTCTTAAGTTGTTTACAATTGCGTAAACACTTCAGTGTAAAACTTGAGATAGATTTTTGCTTTGTCTTATGAGTTATAAGAATATGGCTGTTCTATGATAAAAACAGTATTCTTCCAGTCATTTTTATATTGATTTACTTCTGCAAGCTAAATAACTTCTTTGACCTGAGTAGTTACATATTTAACATACTGTACAAGCAAGAGGAGTAGACATAAATGTTCAGTATTGAATATTTGAATGTTAAAAAAAAATGAGGCTTTGACTCACCCACAGAACAAAAACCCGAAATCATCAAAAGAATAAACACTTGTGTAGATTAATTTTTGCCAAACAAAAGACTCATCCTTGCAAGCTGACTCTGGAGAATGGTGTGCTGAACTTTTGTTTAAACAGTTTTATTTATGAGAAGGTGTGGAAAACTCACAGTTAAAGAAATGGTCAGAACTTCTTGAGTGAATGAAGAAAAAGAAAGAAAAATCTAGTAGCTGCCTCTGATACCAGGGAACTAAGATGAAAATGTTTGACCACAAAATATTTTAAAAAAACCCTAAATCTTCTTCCAGTTCTTAAAGACTTCTTCAAGACTGTTAGTGTCTCAGGCTGAATGCTGAACTTGACTCAAAGAGTCCAGCTCAGATCTTGGTTAGGGAGAAATCACTCATCGACATTGTTTCTATGATAGAATGGGCATGAGATACAAATTTTTGAAACTGTATTCAAGAGATGTACAAAAATGACTAGAAAAGTGCAGAAATATTTATGATTTTGACTTAGAAAATAAAATATATCCTTCTGGGAAATAAATATTTGGGATGAAATCTTGCTGTATTCAGGCCAATCACAGGTAGTGAACTCAAGCTTTCAGCCAGAGTGCATTTTATCTGCAGTAAAAAAAGTTATAAATAATATTATTCCTATATCTGTTGATCCATCCATGCTTTGGCAGAGTCAAGCAGTGTATGTGCTGTAATTTCTGAAGGTGGCCAGCCTGAGAATCAGCACTGAAATTAGTGAGCACCAGTTGCTCCCTATGAATTGCAAATTGTCAGAAGATGAGCACTGCCTACAAGAATTTACAACAGTTGTCTCCTAGGCCTGCTTATCTGGTTGCACTGAAGGCACTTCCTCAGGGTTCACATCACAAAAGTCTTTGAGACAGTTCAGCACTGAATCTCTGTGGGGACTGAGCTGAGAGCAGTGCCATGGCCCCAAGCTCTGTGTCAAGAGCAGACAAGATTACTAATGCCAGTGAAATATTCTTTATCTGTAAAACAGCCAATGCTCTGGATTGTCAGCAAGTGCAAAATGAAGCACCAGTCTGCCAAATAGGAGAAAATGCCTGTATTTCAGAACAGAAACCTGACCGGTCTGTCTGTCTCACATGCCAACTGCTTTGCCTGCACTAGGTGGAAATGAGAAATTTATTAAGTGTAAAGTGCACAGTACAATGAATAAGCAAGCTAAAAGGCTCTTGCTTTGCTGACTAATTACTTCATTCACTCATTGATTAAAACATTTTTTCTTGGGTGAGAATGGCTGGTAGGCTTGTTTTGAAAAGAATGAATAGGAAAAGAAGAATTAAAGCAAACAGATTTTTTTAAACATCTAATCTTAAACATCTTGCTTGGAAAAATATGTTTTTATAAACTGTGGATGATGTACTGTTTTTGATGCTACTAGCTAAATTCTTAGTTTTAGCTAAGACAGATAAAGGTTAGAATTGCATTGCATTTCACACTCCACATGTGTAACAGTGGTAAAGTAGGTAAAATGATAATTAACTGCTCCTCCTATTATGTCTCTCTAGAGATCTGAAGAATAATTTGATCAGCACAATTGAGCCAGGGGCCTTCTATGGGCTTTCAGAACTGAAGCGCCTGTAAGTATTAATTCCATTTGAATTATTCTGAAAATTGTGTTTGTATCGACATTTCTATCCTTGGGCAACTCAAATATGCCACCAAGCAATAATCAAATAAGGGCACTGGCTGTAAAATAGAAAATCACACACTCTGCTTTTTACATTTACCATGCCTTTTTTCCCCTTCTTCCCCTTTGTTCTTCTTTTTCTTTTTCTTTTTTACCTTTTGCCATTTAAAATCATCAGTTTAATCTCTGGTAAGTGTACTAACACATACACCCACAAAGGTAAAAGCATGCCTAATTAATGACTAAGCAGATGATATATCACTGTAGACATTAATCAGAAATAAACAGTAGACAGAAATAAACACTAAACAGTTCAGATGTGTGTGAACAATGGTTTGTGCTACACTAACTTTTTTTTTTTTTGCTTTTATCATAAATCAGCCCTATCAAATACATTACTAGAAAGGAAACTTGTCATACTGTAGAGTTTGTCTACCATTTTCCATACCATCAGCCTTGACTTTGCTTGATATTTTTTACTTTTATAATGGTTTTCTAAGGAAACACAATCTTACACAGTATATTCCCTGTTCATCATTCTTGCAATTCTGTCTTGGAAAAGGCTCTCATAGTACTTTGAAAAGCACTGGTTGATTTTTAAACTATGTTTTAGAGGGTAAAAATATCTAAGTTAGTAGGATTATACAACTGGGCATTTTTCCTTTAATTAACAAGGACTACAGACCCTCCTAAGTTATACTCAGCCTAAGGAAAAGTGAGATGAACCCTTTTTTAATTATAATTTTCCAAGTGACAGCTTCCAAATATCCGTGCGCTGGCTAACTAGGCCATCAGCACATGCCAGGCATTTTCCAAGCCATCATGTGTGCTGTCTTAGGAGAAAACCTATAAGAAAACAAGGATTATTTTAATGGGATGGGAAGATTTAGACAAGAAGGAGAAGGATTGCAAATAGAAACAGAAAAATAATTTCACAAATCCTCTGCTTTTCTGCTGTGTGGTAGTCTTGAGCCGCTGTGTGCTGGGAGCGCTGCAGAAGGTTTCTCTCTCTGATCTTGCTGTAGCTGTGTTTTCTAGTACCAGCCTCTCAGTTCTAGTGTGTTGCATAATAATGATGAAGCCAGAGTAGCATATACATTTTTAACACAAATAAGATCATTAGGTTTGAAGCTTTCTTGCTGGCTCTGTGTGCAGGGGTAGCAGTAGGATGCAACAATCAGGATGAGCGCTAATTGTTGCTTTGACCGCGCGCTCTAATAACACAACCCTGACCTCTTGTGGGAAAACCAGGAAACCTGTGCACGTCTGGGCTGCTCATCCCCTGAATGCACAGGTGGATCCTTTAGGTCAGCCAGGAGAAGGGAATAAAGGGAGAGGAACTCATCAGGCATTGGACAAGAGAGAAGAGTCTTCAGCGCAGTACAATTGGCAATGTTGAGTTTTGTCATGCCAAATCTCAAAAAACCTCCTTACTGATATGCACAAGAAACACTGGGAGCAATTTAGAGACAGAATTGTTTAATTGCTGGACTACCACATTTGATACAAATCTGTGTAGTTCCATGGTAAACAAGAAAATATCTTCCCTCCTTTAGTGTGCAACTGTTGGGGAAGAGACAGTAGAGCAAAAGGAATAAATAGTGTAAACTCCTGTTGAATATTGAATACAGTAATTGCTTTAAGACTATGCATTCATATCTCTTTATTTCCCATGTAAAATATAAATGATGCTGAGAAAAGCAGAAGCTGATGTAATGTGGGCAACTGCAAGAGAAATGACTATGGCAAGTCAGACAGACAAGCCACAGGCTGTCAGAATGTTTTCTAAATGATTTGGAGATCTGTTATTATTTGTATTATTTGTATGACAAACTGAATTATTTCCAGGGCTTACTCAAAAAGGTGCACACAAAATTAATGGAAATTGAAAAATTATGAATCACTGAAATTATGGCATTTGGTTATTCAACACAGAAGAGTTATTTTCTCTAACATCAACTTTGTGAGTCAACATTAGTAAGTTAATGTTTAACTCCTGAAAAGCAGCACCAGCTTTGTACATTATGGACTGAATTGTGTTTAATGTAACAGGTATTAGTCTGGGGAAAAGTGTAGCAAGTTGCCTTTTCTTTTTGCTAATGTTTTTTTTTTTTTGAAAATATGTTTTACAATACAGAAATTTCAGACACTGCTATATAACTTCTTATGAAAATAGCACTTACTGAAGTAAACTTTGAGAAAATAACATTATTCTTTCATTTTGGTAAAAATGTGATTTTAGTGTGTGCCTGTCTTAAAGAAATATGCACCCATATTGATTATTATAGACAAAATCTGCTTTTGCTACCCAGCTTATGCCCCATATTGTGATGCAATTGTTCCATATGTGTTCAGACTTTGCCTAGACAAAAGCAAAGCATTATATAACCAAGAATTCTGGGTAGGTTTTTTTGTATCTTCTAATGGAAGATATGTAGATGCATATATATATATATATATATATATATGTGTTTGTCTTAAATTTGCATTTTTAGAGTTCCTATGTAGCTTTTATGAGGAGAACTTAAAGAATAATGCTAACATGAAATTAATGACCTATATTGTATCCTCAGCTGTTCTCTACTTAATATCCTTGACAAGCATTTAAGAAATATTTTCATTCTAATGTGAGGTTTCATCATATGCTTGCACAACAATATATTTTTTGTCTGATAGAAGACAACTTCATAGTGAACTCTAAAGAGATTGCCTTCATTTTCCAGCTAATTGAACGTGTTCCCATGAAAGCAGTAACTGGATTTGTCAAACTGCAACCTTTAGTCTTCCATTTGATTACTTTAGTATTCTCATGTATCAGTAGAAAAATATGGAATCTGCATAATGTAGTAAAGGAATCAGAAAACTACCTCTAAAAAATACATTCAAATCAATTTAAACATTTTTCCTGGCTGCATGATCACTTAAAATCATAGTTGCAATTATTTTTTAAAAAATGTACTTGGTGAGAAGGAACATTTGGGTCAAGGTTGAAAACCAAATACATAAAAATCAAACTCTAATCTACCAAGGGGCATTATTCATGGCTTTATCTCAGTATGATTGCTTATATCTGTTTTTGTCTCCTTCCTGCAAGCATCCTGTACACTATGTTGTGTGTATGGCTTATACAGAAAACATTTCTTCACTTTCTGCAGGCAAAAGTTATGGAATGTAATGCCTTTTACTGTTTGTGCTCTCAGAAAGCCACAGTATTGCTCTTTTAAGAGCTTGCCAAGTGCTTATCAAAACTGACCTCACTAGCTCAAAAATTAATTGCCTTCTGGTGTCTGTGATTTCAGCAAGAAAGGCTCCTGTTAATGAGATGAAACATGAGTAAACAGTAAAAAAAAAAAAAAATCAGTTTTGGCTGAATATTGCATGGAACCAAATACATAGTATTCTTCCCAAGTTAAAAACTGCAGGTGCTAATAACTCTGATCAGGAAAATTCTGTATATTTGTAATATTATTTTGCTTTTATTTACTGCATATATATAAAATCCCATTTTAATACAATTAGATGTCACAGTATGATTTGTGGAATATTGTTCAATACTGTTAATATAAAAGTTATTTAATCTATTTAATTCAGTTACATTAAATTATGGGAAAAGGGTTTATTTCTCATTTGTCTCTAACTTTTTAAGTATTAAAAATATAGATGCTTTGTGTGATTACGTAGGTGTGTATATAAATAAGACAGACTTAATGTTTTATGGGATTTTTTGTTTGTTTCAGGGATCTTTCAAATAACAGAATTGGTTGCCTAACACCAGAAATGTTTGTAGGACTTAATAATCTTCACAAACTGTGAGTATAACACCAGTTTTGTTTTAAACAGAAGAAATCTCAACAGTCACATTACTGACCTGAGTATAGTTGGCAAGAATTACTTTATAAGAAAGTTGTAGGTTTTGTACTAAAAGGCCCCTGTCCTGAGCCTTTGATTGTGATGAGTTGAGATTTTAAATTTTTTTTTCTCTACTTGAATTGTAAAATCTATCATAAATGCAAAGAATTAAATTTCATTTCCACATTAAAAACAAGGCTAAACATGAAATTTCTCTTTGCATGTCTAAGAAACAATTAAAGTAAGTTGGCTGTAAATTTCCTGGCTGGGAAAGAGAAAATTCATAGGAAGAATCCTAGCTTAAATGGACATTTGGCAGAGCCCAGTAGGGCCCTGTATCTTTGTTCAGATCTGTCTTCATTCCTGAATGAGAAATAAATTCCTATACTGCATCCTATAGTATAGTCATTCCTATAATATTTGACAAATCTCGTACTTTCTTTTCGTCTTCTCCAGCCAGTTATGGCATTTCCTTTGACAAAAAGGGAAGTCTTTCTAGAAAGATCTGCCATGAGGTCAAGATAACACCAGGTAAAAGGCTGAAGTCTGGCACACTTACAGATCCCAATTATGAGAGTAACTATGCCAGGTCTTCTGTGATGGAAACAAATGAGAACAGATGATGGGAAGAGCCTTGGTAGCACATAATGAACAGGTGCAGCCTGCCCCTCTTTTTACTCATCTCAGATGATGTGCCAAATTAGGCAAGCCCAACTCAGCTATTGAGAATTTCTGTCTCTGCTTTTGTTGTGCACAGTGAACAGGACTGTGGCTATAAAGCCAGATTACCTTGGAAGGCAAGTTTAATTCAAGATGGTGAAGTCACATTATTAAATGGAATGTGTTTCTAGTTGTTAGGAACAGACTCAATAGAAGCTCTTCAAATCCATGTTCTCTCAGAAAGATCTGAAATTTCCAATCACAAGTCTGCAAGACCCCATCTTAAAAGTTAAGTAGAAGTTCAGTACAGAACATTGGTCTCTTGGTGGCAAAGAGCAGAAATCCATTCCCAGAGAGTGCACAGCAGCTGGTCTGTGACAGTGTTTGGCTGTACTATCCCTTTTCTCTGAAGCTCAGGAAAGAATGTGGCAGTGTTATCTCCACACCCTTCACCGATGCCAGAGATGCTGGGAAAAGGCACAATGTGCAGGCTGACTGCCCATGGTTACTGGGCTGATCAAACCACACCATTACAGTTTCTTTAGAGATTTGCTATATACCTGCTCCTTCTGGTAGCCCGAGTATGTGTCCCAGCATTGGCAATTTTTTCTGAGCTGTAAGGACCAGAGAGACTCACCAGTTCCCTCTACACAGTCATTAACTGTATTTTCTTGCATCTACTCTCTTTGTGGGTCTGACTTTGACCCACATTTCCTTTTGAAATGGCTGTGTTTCCAGATCTTGCTGTATCATTTTCCTTCTGAGGCACCAGTTTATAACAGAAATTTGAATGAGACATTTCTTAAGTGTAGCTCCCAAGTGGCAGTCTAGTAGCATTTTTCACGTTGAATTATGTTATTAAATTAATTACAAGTCTCTTCATGTTTAAGAGGGTTCATCTCTTCTTGTTCTCCTTATTTTGACCAAACGTTGGTTTTGTTATTGCCAGATTTCATACTCACATTCTCTTAATGCAGTGAGGCAGAGTCATTGTGGAAACTCTAAATGCAACCACTCAGAAGACCATTTTGGCAGAGCATCAGCAATGTCTTACTCCCCTCCTTTCCACCTTGTCCATTATCTTACTTTGCTTTACAGTAAATGCACTTAACACCAGGTCCTTCACGCTTTTGTGAATATGATGTCCATGCTTCAGTGAAAAAATTATGATTCTGGTAACTGGAGACCTCTTAGTCTGGCCTCTTTCTATTTTATAAGTGAGTTTTGAAAGAAAGAAAAATGGAAAAAAAAGTTGGCAAATCAGATACTGTTAAAAAATCAATATGTGGCTATAGATGCTTCATAATTTATCATATAAAGAGATCTTTAATCTTAAAAATCATAGTAATATATATGTAGGCTGTCTATAATATCTACTCTTTAATAATCTCAGTTACAATAGAGTCGTATTGTTGAAGTATCTTTTGCACCATGTCTTAGCATACTTTTCAGATTTTAAATTCTTCCTTCCACTTTGCTAAACTTTTCCTGTTATCTTCTCTCCAGTTCTTTGATCTTTTAAAAATTTGAAATATTTTTTTCAAAATTTAAGATTTGGCTGTTAATCCATTTAGTCTACCTTCCATTTTTCTTATTTGGGTTTTAAATTGCCTTTCTACCACTGACCTAATAAATAGGTCCATCCTGCATTGTAGTCTGTGTGGCCTAGTGCTTTATTAATTACTTTATTTGTTTTATTAGTAGTAGTATTTCAAAAATCTGTCCTTAGGAAATCAGAGGCTTAGTAATAGTTTAGTCTACCTTATCCTTTCATCTGAAGTGAACCATTGCTGTGTCAAAAGCTACAGCTGCCTTGCAGGGATTGTCCTCCTTACCAAACCAACGCCCAGAATACCACCACTCTTGTTGGGTCACTGAGTATTTTGTGAAGAAATACAGCCACAGTCCCAGTCAAGAGGAAATGTCCCTGCCATTCAGAGTATCACATGTTCCTTGATCTCAGAAATCTCATATAATGTCCTAAAGCTGGTAGTAATTATTTTGGACTGAGATCTCAATTTGCCTGTGGTGTAAGAAGTGGTCATTGTTAGTGGACTGCAAGCTGATGCTGCCTGGTACTTTTCTAACATTGCAGCTTTGTTTGGCTTGAAAGTTTATGAAGAACCATACTTTTTAAACATGTTTTAAAGACAATAGGTCACCTTTCTGTTCCTACTGATACCTCTGAATTGTGTTTACTTGCCATTTGAGGAGTATGAGAAGGCTGTTCTCTGGAAAGGTTATGGAGAAGCATTTACTCAGTGCAGCATCAGTGTTTGTAACAAGGAAAAGATGACAAGGTTTTGAACATGGAACTGGTTTCATAGCCATTTACTGAAGGAGAAATATAATGATGTGTAGATGTGTGTTGATTTATGTAGTTGTTGATTTGGTAATTAGAGCTCTCCTGTGTTATGTTAGCAGAGATGAAGTACAGAAGCATCTTTGCAGGCTGTTATCAGAACCAGTAGGGAGAGCCGTGAGTCCACTGGAGGGAGCAAAGGACATAAATCTTTTCATGTGCCTTCTGTGAAGTACAAATATGGGATTTTCTTGTACTGTTTACAAGCACAAATGCCAGGTGAAACAAAATAACACGGTGTGTTTCACTCAATCTTGTAAATCTAATTCAGTTCGGAAAAAAAATGGAGTTAGAGCTGTAAAATCAGCTCTAGGCTCAAAGTAACATGGTGTGGTTTAGCCCAATAATGTGATGCCTAAATCTAAACTGAGTACAGTAAAGACATGTTAAAATACTTCATAAAAAGGATGATGAGGATTGCTTGGGCTTTCAGGGATAATGCAGACACCCTTCAGTGGGCTTGGTGGTTTTGTGCAGTCTAGTTTAGAACAGGACAACCTACAGAATTCTTGATTAAAGAAAAAATGAATTAGTAGTATCATCTGGTATTGTTTTTAAACAGGCCAGCATACAGAAACCACAAGAAATGGTCAGCTTCTTGATGATGTAGAGAAGACTTTTATTCCATTGTAATCAGGAGGTGTATGTCAGGGAATAGAAATTGAATTCAAGTAATCCAAGTTACTAATGAAACCTTAAATCTCATACTGGCCCTGAAATTACTGCAGCCAGTGACTTCTGATTATGTTCCTTGAGATTGATCTAATTTTTACACCCTCTTGGATTTGATGATTTTTACTCCGTAAAATGATTTCAAAATGCTTTGACGTCATAGGACAAATGCAGCTGGCAGTGCCTCAGTATGAGAGTAGATTTATTACATTTTGTAAGATACTAGTTTACCTCTTTTGGCTAATATATTGCCCTTTGGCTGTGTTTATGCTGTAATGAGGTGCACATATTCTAACTAGGTGTGACATAATTGAATGCAACAAATCTTCCAAATCTCTTTTGGACCCAATGTTTCAGTGCTTTGTTCCAGAATTAAGTATGCAAATATATTTTGGCTAGGTAATGGAGCTGCTATCTACATTAATTCTGTTTATATTTAATCTAAGTATTAAGAGCTGTGGAATACTGGGATGATGCCACTGTGCTGATACACCAGACTTCATTTATTTAGTCCCTCATAAATTGTCTTCTCAGGTTTCAAAATGTTGCAGCCTGGAATCTATTTCAACAAGTAGCTACTGCTGGTTCTTCCCTTTGGAGGTTCAAACCCAAACTTTATCACTGCTTCCAATTGTTTGATTAAACTATATCTGATTTACTCTTCATCCTGTCTCTGAATCATCAGCAGCAGTTAGCTTTGTGATAATATTATACTGCAAAATCTTGTGTGACTTGATGTCATTGCACCAACTAATCACTTTGCATGGTGCCAGAAATCAAATAAAACCACTAACAGTTAATCAAGCAGACCCCATTTCGGCAAATAAGGAAATACAGAATGTAACCTGCCCTCTCTGTATTTCTCTTGTAATTTTTTACACCTCCTATCCCATTTTGCCTTTTTTTTTTTTTTTTTGCACAGATCAATCTGTTACCATTGCATTTGACTTTTGCTTTTTAATGCTGCTCTTCAGAGGGAAGCATTCTTCATATTCATATATTTCTGCTTCTGTCTATATTCTGCCTCAAATGGTACTTTGACACATGTAACTCTTTTTGACTGTTTTGTGACATTTGTCATTTATATTGAAACTTTTGGTAGAAGTGCTTTATTAATTTCTGTAAAAGCACAAGTATTGGTATATGAAAAACAAGTTTAGGACTTTCTAAGTAACAATGAAATGTTTTATCTCTGGTAAAAGTGAAATCACATCATTCTATTAATGGAGTGAGTTAATGGCATAGTAAGTGCTATAAGCTTTGGAGTGCATTAATTTGTTGCATTTGAAATATTTGCAAAAGAGATGTTACTGACATTTTAGAATAAATAACCTTTTAAATGAAGCTAGAGTGGGGTTTTAGGATATCTGAAATGGATAAATTTTACAACAGTATATATTTGACAATATTTTAATATATAATGGAAATTATGTGCACTAAAAAATAGGTATTTACAGAGTACTGCATCAGTTCAGAAATGCATGAGTTATTTGGGGGATTTGAGAAGATTTCTGAAATTTTTGTTAAAGAGCAATCTATTTCCACCGGTGGATATCCAAATATTGTAGTTTTGTTTCTTGGACATAGAAATGTGTTGCATTTTGATTTACACAGCCCTGTGAACATGATCCTAGTCTGCTACTTATTAGTAGTAATATGGAAACTTCAAAGCAGGTCATTGCCAGAAGAATATGAAAAGTTGAATTGCTGGATTTCTGCTGATGGCACTGTCAGGAACTCAATTATTCCAGCACTTGGTAAAAAAGAATTCTGAAATTTTTCTGGTAACTGAATTTTTGTAACCAACTTTGAATTCAAACATATGGTGTTCAGGCACTGGACAGAACATATCTCAGTATTTCATAAGTAGGTAATTCATACGCTCTGAAATCTTGATCTTGGATATGCACTAATTTTTAAGTTTATGGGTAGAGAAAAAGACATTATTGCTTGACAATTAAGCATTTAATTTTTGTATTACTAAGGCACTGGCAGAGCAATACTGTTTAACTATGTAAAAGTGAATTGCCTCTGTTTGCAAGTATTCAGCCTGAGCCATTCAGCCATCAAGACAAGAAAGAGTAGAGCAGTAATGAAAATGGAAATGACCTAATTTAAGGATGGGAAAAATCGGTGTGTTTAAAGTCCTTTGTAATAAAACTGTTTGTGTAGTCACTTTGAAAACTCATTACTGTTTTAAGGAAATGCTTGAATTCTTTGGAACATTACTAAATTATGACACTGTTTTTGTTTCTTTAGCTTGTAGACATTCTGACTATACAATAAAAATACAATACACGTCTCATTGGCTAATTATTTTATTAATATTTTCACTCAAATTCTAGAATATTCTCTTCTCAAATTCTCTTCTTTTAAATATGTAGAAGTGTTCCTCTTTATGAGACCAAGTGAATTGTATGTATTTCTGCTGCAAAAATAAAACAAGAGTCTGTGAATTGATTTAAATATTACTGTCCCCTACCAAAACCAAACAGCAATGCACCAAATTTAAATGTTTTTACTATTGTCAAGAAAGCAACTTTTTAGTTAGCATTGGGAAAATGATATTCTATAACAATTTTCTTTTCTTCTTGCATTTGTTGTAACCAACAGTAAATAGCTTTCTTTTTTCCCCAGGAATTTGTCAGGGAATATTTTTTCAAGTCTCATGAATGGACTTTTTTCTGAGCTGCTAGCTCTGAAAGCCCTGTGAGTATCCTTCCTTTTGTGTGTAATCTGAAGTACTTCAGAAACACATTAGAATAAACATAGCAGAGTTGAATATGAATTCAAGCAGGATTGGTTTTAGAGACGCATTCTAAAAATAAAAGCTGCAGTGTTTTGTTACCCATGTCTGACTCACTGTTGATGACCTGCCATCTTTACCTGTTGCAGGAAAATGGATAGCACTGATAATTCAACTCCATTCCTGACTAGCCCAGTCTGGTCCTCCTGACTAGAATCCCTTTTTTTCTTTTCTTTTTACTTTAAAGTCTTATAATTTTCCATGGTTTCATGCATTAAATTTTATTAGGCCTCTAATTGCACAAAACCAGTAATGTTAAATATTTTTCCTGGAATTATGCTAACATTTCCCAGTTATTGATATTAATTGTGCTTGCGTAAGATTTCAAAGTGTATACTGAATCTTTCTACTTAGAGGGGTTTTTAGTAAATTTAGGTATGTTATAGTATGATTTCTGCAGTAACACAGACCCAAAATTATTTCAGTAGTCAATGGTGTTGTCCTGGAACCAAACCCAGAATTTTTCTATAATATTATGAAAGTAATAAACAGTGGGACAACGTGTATTGGTTATAGTATCTCAGAGTATCTTTGAATTCATGCTTCCATAGTTATGCATTAATCTAGAATTCTCTTTCAAATTAGATAATCTGAGTCTAGCAGAAGAAAATATATTCATGGAAACTGCATGTTTACCAATTGTGGTCATTCTTTGCCTTTGCAGACATTTCAACACTGATTCACTGATTTGTGACTGTAACCTGAAATGGGTCTTGCAATGGGCCAGAAATGCTTCAGTGCGAATAGCAGAGGAAACAGTTTGTGCTTACCCCAGTGCTTTACACGGACTGTCCCTTTATAACCTGAAGGAAAACCAGCTGATCTGTGGTGAGTTGTACTCTCATTTAGCATTGCAAATTGAAGTGGAGCCCAGAGAAAATATCGAAAACCCAGAAATTAGGCAAAAAGCCAAAATAAAAAATAATAAATCTGACAGGTGTTTGACACAGAAGTTACATATGAGAATGAATGAGACAAGAAAAAAATAGAAATTTCTTATTTCATATCTCAAGAGCATCACTGTTCTGCAATGTATTCAGTAATATGCAATTATGACATAGAACATTTAACTATGATGCTAGTTCTACATTATATTCTTCATGAAACTGAGGATTCCTACCTGAGTTTATATAATGTTTATTTCAAGTTATTTAGCTGAAAGACTGATATTGATGTAAAATTTAATTCTTGATTTTTTATTTTTATCAACCTGTAACTATACATTTTATCACTGCTTCCTGGGGGTGAACAGAATTCTTACAGTGAGCTTCAGTTGGGTGAATTCTGTATGGAGATGTAGAAGTGAAACGCTTTTTGGATATTTTCCACCATAACAAACCTGATAGATGTGGTATGAAGGAGAAAGCAAAAAGGTAAAAAGAAAACTCATTTCACATTGGGCTTTGTCTATCAATGAGCAGATTAAACCAGAGATTTTAAAAAGTATCACACTGCCTAGAAAAGATCACTGCCTGAGAAGGTGCCAGTGGGTTCCAGAATCAAAAGTCTAATTTCACACATGGTTGATGAATTTCAGAATCTTTGAATCTCTCACATGCTTGAATGACCGAAAATTGCTGAGACTGTGACTTTGCTAATGTCTTTTGCAAACAAAAGGAGAGTCAGACGTTTCTCTTATAACCACAAGAAGAGTGATGTGTGTTGTAACAAACATATTAATAGCAGGAGGAAGATCAGAAGTTGTCTGGAATGATTTAGAGAATTGGTTTTAATAACAAATACAGTTGTTTATAGGTTGGAAATGTGAAAGGATGTGAATACTACCTGCAGATGATCCATCAGGTGAATTGTTAAGGAAACACAGATAGGTGTCTGGAGGCAAATATTGAATGTGAGACCTTGTGAGTGCAAGGCAGAGACAATTCCAGTAGCCTGTGTTACCAAACATTTGAAATTCTGCAATGCTCTTCAAATATTAAGCTCCCATTTTATAGAGAGCCAGCATGGGCATCTTCATAGAGATCCATTTCCCAGCAGGAAAAGTAGTTATTCTAAAAGTGCTGGAATGATCAGGAGTGATTAAGGACTGTTAATTGGTATTTCCAGGTAACAAGTGAATATAAATCTCTGAGTTCTACAGAGGAAATGAAAGCAATTTCTCATAACTTCTTAATTTAATTCCTAATAGAACTCCCTATCAGACCTTTGATACAGAATTTATAATGCCCATCTAGTTCTCACTTCTATTTACAATCAAGGGCTGTAATGACTGCCAGTAGCTTGACTTTGCTTCCAATATCTGCAGAGAGTTTTACAGTGGTTGTAATTGCTGAGCCTTCCACCAGCTCTGTAATATCTGCCAGGTATTTCATGGGGCTCAGAGTATCTGCTGGGTAACTCACAGTGCCCAGAACATTTAGCAATTTCATTTTCAGTAAGTTAATTTGAGCTTAGGCATAATAGAAGGCTGTCTGGCACCAAAATAATAATAGCTATTGAGGATGATTTATAAATAATATGCGTTAAAATATGCACAGAGTTGATCAAATTAAACATATCTTAAAGAAAATATTGAGTCACTTAAAAATTAAAAACTCCTTTATGTGAACATCATCCATCTTGTCAGACATTTATAGACACTGATCTTCCTTCTACATGCTAAAAGGTGCTATGAGTTTTCACAGTGATAAGATGAGCAAAAAAAGAAGAATGAAAGGGAAAAAATTAAAATAGGAGAGAAATGGCCAAAGAGTTTTGCAGGGGAGATAGGGAATGAACCAAAAAGTCAAAGTATGTGGACTCTGAATAGCTACAGGGATGGCAGTTTGCCATCAGCTTTTTAGATTATTTTATATGTTAAGGTGAGAAAAAAATAATCTTTTGGATTTCTTCCTGGCAAATCTTCCTCACACATCTACTTACTCATGATAGCCAGAATAGTAAGTTGCCTGTTGGAAACAGTTAAAAACCTTCTTTGGGGGTTTTAGGAGCTATGTGACTGCACAGTTTTACAATTACCAGGATTCTGCTTGCATATTTCACTAACAGCTTTTAAGAGCTACTTAAATCTTCTTTAACAAAATTCTCCAGCTGTCAGAAATGTTTGGTTATAAAACAATTCTTCACAATGTTGGAAATAAGGCTGAAAAGCTAATTGGATGACAAAATATGGTTTTGCCCTTGTCTTCTGTGTTAATGATGAGGGACTGTGGTGAATTCATAATGGTATGGACAGAGAATCTTTCTGAAAAATGGTTGTGAAATTAGCTTCATACAGTGCCTTGTTACTCTTTCTCCATGACTCCAAATAGGAGTTACTCAATTTCCAGGATGAAAATTGTGTTTTCCTGAATGCAAATACTATAAATTTCTAATTTTCCTGAATACGAGTGCTGAGATCTGATAGGAGTCTGAGATTTTCTCTGGCTCACATCACCAGCAGAAATGGATTCTCTAAGCCAAATTCTTCACTCAGGAAAGACCTGTATGTGTGTTTGTCTTAAGGGGATTATGAAAGGTTGCTCTTAAAGCTAGGTTTTGATTATTAATACTGGTGAGTGAGATATGAGAATTTAGTTTCTCAGTCTCAAAACTGTATTGATGTCACTGAACAGCATGAATAGGTAAAAATTCAGTTGTTCTGCAAATTACAATTGACATATAACTGTGATGGAGTACTTTTCTGTTAAAAAGCGTTGACTCATCAAAACAATGTTTGCAGAAGTGCTGATTTTCTTTTTTCCTCCAATTAGATTTTATTTAAAAGTTAGAAAGTAGTTGACATAATATCAATAACATTTAAATAAGTTTTTTGACTAAAATGCTGAAAATGTTTACTAAATGTTACAAAAAATATTGCAATGGTCAAATTACAGAAATAATTTTATGGTGCCTTATGACATTTATTTATTTATTTATTTATTTATTTTCCGTTTATTTATTTATTTATACCACAAAGAAATTTATCTAATTCTCCTGGGGCAGAGTGCTGTTTCTCATACAGATCTCCTACAAATTAAAATCTTGGATTTTGAATATATATATGCTCTACTGATGTTTATAAATAAGTAATTGAGAACATATTATTCCCTTCTGTTAATTAAAAAAGAAACTGCTTGAAAAGAAAATATAAAAGGATATTGAGAAATCTGGTTTTTTGCTTAGAGTTTATTGCATTAATACATAATAAATTGCATTTTTATTCTTTATCATTATGGATTTTTTCATGCAGCTAGTAAAAGAGTTTTGTTCATATTTTGGTGTCAGTAGCTTTTCTGGTTTCTGTGGTCTACTGTTCTAATCTTGGTCCTGATATGGTTGCATGGACCTATAAAGCAGACAGGTTCAAAGAACTAGAGGCAGTATCTTGGTTCTCAGGAAATCTAAATGCACAGAAGAGTCTACATTGCTTTAATGTGGTTGTGCTCTACTCAGCCAGATGGTTTGCTGTGCATACATTCACATCAGTGCATCACAGCATTTTCAGGCAAGCTCATTCTGCTGCATGGCACCTTTCCTGTAGCTGTCCTTACCTGTCCTGTAGCTGCTTTCTGAGCTGTGCTGTGAGGCAGACTGCCAGAAAGCCCCATAAAACAACCTTGCCCCATAAAACAACCTTGCCCCATAAAGCAATCTTAAGCAGTCCTGGGTGGCTCTCTGGCCGCTTTAGCAGAGCTTGCTCTGGCTTTTCATCTGACCCCATATGAGATGATGGCTAAAGATAATCCCCAAAAACTGTTTGCCCTTTTTCTCTGTGTTGATATAAAGCTATGCACAGTTCTTTTCCTTGGAAGAAACAAATATATTTCTTCTCTCTTCATTATGCTTTTGCATTGAATGTTTCTGTTTCCCACTTCCTTATTATCTGTGTTGAATTGAGTGGGAGAAAATCTCTTTCCATGTTGAGCTGATTCAACACAGGACTGTAGGACAAGAGTTACAAGAAATTCTAAGATACAGAGTTATTTGTTCACCTATAGTCTGCACATCTCTGAAAAACGCATGCTGTTGCAATAATTACAACTAGGAAACGGAGACAATTAACAAAGCTAGTATTAATACATCTTCTCCTTATACCATCCTCAGCAAAGAAACTTCAAAGGTAAAGGAAACATGGATAAGCACAAATGTTAGATACATTCATTGAGGAGAGAGTTTCGGGGAAAATATGGTAGAAGTAGAACTTGGAAAGCACAGGGTAACAGCACATTACAAGACAAATATCTCAGCTGAGTAATTTTCTTTTCTTGTATTGACATAGGTGAGATAGCATGTGGTTTTAGGTACCATCCCATCTACCATAAATGCTTCCTGAGTCACAGGACCCTGTTTTTCAGAGGTGGAGTACCCAGAGTTTCAGTACCCAGAGGCTTGATTTGAATTGTTGCTCTGTGTGCTTCACATTCATGAAAATCAGCTGTAGGGTGTTTCACGGAGGGGTTATTCCAGTAAATTATTTTGAAAGAATGTATTATGCCAGAATATGTGTTCTGTCCACAGGTGGTGCACCTGTTGGCTGTGATCCATAGAACTCTAAGTATTTACATCAAACTTACACGGGGAACCTCTTTGGGTTGGTTCATAATTTACTAAAAGCTTTCATAATCTATTTGGACTTTCACCAGGGGTGGCAAGGAGCAAGTAGCCAAAATAGAGCTGGAGTTTTGTCTGTGTAGGATCTGTATGGTGAGGCTGCTGCCAGGCCTTAGGGGGCTCTCTCTGAGAAAAATGTTAGTAGAATAAAAATCCATCCTATTGAATATAGAGGTGAGAAAAGAAGATAATAGTTGTGGCTTGTGAGTAGCCAACAGTGTTTGAATTATTACTCAGTCTCTGAATTCTGTAAACTACCTCAGTTTCAACTGTTAACTCATGAATTAAATTAGCGAGTTCTGACTCATAAAATATTATTGAAATGTGGGGTTTGGGGAATGATAGACTCCCTACTTAGGATGGACACTTCAAAGGGAGGAATAAAAGTCAAAGAAGTAAATCCTTTTCTGACTTCTGTATTCTGCAATAAAATTCTTTAAATGTTTCATAGAAAATGTGAATAATTTATTGGAAGGGAGGAGATAAAGTTGTTAGGGAATTGTTTGTACTTAACCAGCACCTTGTCCTTTGTAGTTTGCTTCACTTCAGTGAGAATCAGAATATCTGTTCCCCCAAAGGAGCAGAGTCAGGCTAAAATGTAGGTGCTTTTTGCTCTGATGCTCCATACCTGTTCACATTAAAACTTGTGCAAGGAAAAAAAAAGAAAAAACCACAGTTTATGCTTTATGCATTCATTCTACTTGTGTTGTTAGAGATTTCTTGTCCATTTTAAGATTAAATTTCTTGCAAAGGAAGCACTTTCTTCATCAGCTATCTACTGTCACATTTTCTAATCTGCATTTCTTATGCTTAAATATCAGGAGAACATTAGGATATATTTCTCCCAGGCTATGTGCCACTCCCTAGTCTGTTTTTATAAGTTTGTTGATTTTTTTTTTTTGCAATCTTACCTAGAATACAAAAAAAATTGAAATATTCAAGATATTTTAAATCAATTATAGTAATACCATTGGGAAAAATAGAACATTTTCTTTTCTACACTGCTGCTATAAAGTATTTTTATTTTTTTTGAAGCAGCTTTCTTTTTCCTTGACATAGATTCTTAAGAGAGTGTGGCTTTAAATGATTACTCAGCAATGGTGGAGCCGCTTTAGATGCTGTATTTGTTGAGATGTCTTTGTAATTTTACCTGATGTAATTGCACATTGTTTCCCCATCATTCCTAGCAGAGAAACTTGGTATCCACTGTCTGATAGTAAGAACTTTGAAAGAAATACCTACTTTTAAAATGCTGAAGAGGGAAAAAAACTATGTACTGGGGAATTTTTTCTTTGAAAGAGCTTTTTCAACATTTAAATTTAAGCTGAAGTCAATGGAATACAATCAGCCTTGATTTGTGTCAGTTTTTAAGAATACTGCCAACTATCTTGTGTTAGGTATATGGTAAAGAAGTGAGATTTGAAATTCCTTTTCTCATGTGGTGCAAAAATTAAATATCTACATTTCCATTCAAGTCTTAAAATTATAAATATCTGTATTTGCCCATAGATTATTGTTAAAAGCTTCCTTTTCTGTATAAAATATATTGCAAGAAAAAACACAATCTTAAAATTACCAAGGAGTATTTTTTCTTCCTTTATTTTTTTCAGCATACACAAAACATTATTGGTAACACTTGTTACTTAAATTTAGGGACAGGTTTGAGATTATTGTTTCAATAATTTCTTTATTAATTTACAAGTCATTCTTACTGCATTAACACAGTATAAATATTGAACTGTGGGGGGGTTTCAGGATGTACTAACTGACTAAACTCAAAACCTCAAGCAGAAAGAATGATGGATTAATTATCCAGATTTAGATTTCAGTCCTGCAGTTTCTTGGCAGTCCACAGGTAGCTTGCTGCATTCATGCAGAGCATCATTGTCTTCCAGAATATGCAGGATCAAGACTTCAGCTCTAATTCTGCAGGGAGTGCCTAATCACATGAGTAGGTTTAATTATGTTAAAATAGGAATATTCACACTAATAACCTTTCACAGGATTAGGTTTTGCAAGATAGGGATAGTGATACAATTAGCAGTATTTAAATCCTCTTCCAATTGCTTTCGTTTTACAATGTTAGCAATTCAAGATTTTCTTTAATAAGAAAGTACTCATGATAACAGAATGCATATAAATCAGATAAAATAACTGAATATTTTGATCTTTCAAAGATACATGGGGTAAGTTCATTTCATGTCAGAGCTAAGAGGCCATTTGTATATCAAAGCTGGTTTCCATACTATCATTTAGTAGTATGAAATGAACAATGTTTCGAACTTTTGTCTTCAAATTCTAGATTTCTCATCTAATATAATCAGTCTCAAAATGAGAGGAAAAGGACTATTTTGCCGTAAATTTAATCTTAAACATTATTATCTAATTTCTTCAGTGGTGGTGTAGGACACTGCTGGAAGATTGGGGGCATAAAATTAGTAACAGTTAAATCTTATAAATGTGAAATAGCAGAAATATTAAAATGTTCATTTCAGGATGAAATTTGACTACAACATATTTTCTTGCATTTGTGTTTACACATGAATATTCAGTTCAACAGAAATTTTCATCCCTGAAATCTTGCTGATCTAGATATAGGAAAGGTACCCAGTTGTTTTGTTTTTTTCCATGGCTTACTCTTCTATACTGCGTTAGAGGTTTTTAATGTACACTTATGTCTTATTTTCTACATTGTCTTTGACAATGCAAAATGACTGAAGGAAAATTTAACCAAGGTGGAGTGAGAATGGCAGTGAAATGAGGCATTTTAATCTACAAACTCCTGCCCTTGAACACTTAGCTGGCCATATTCAAAAGCCAGTTGCTTATGAGCAAAACAATGTTAAAACAAACAGCCTTGGCTACAATCCATTGAGTCTCTCTGAAGATATATTCTTTATTTATTATGGTAACATGAACATTAAAACACTAGGGTTAAATTTTATACTGGTGATTTTTAGGTAAAATTATATAAGCTTTTAAATAAACCTATGTTAATATTGTCCAATATCAGTGCTTATTAGGGTTTGCTGTAATTAATCTTAATTGTTATCTTAGGAAAATTCCCTATAAAGCTTTCATCCTAACAATCTCTCTTTCATTTAAATGGACTATACCATAGTGGCGTTTCACATCTTTATAGCGCATGTCAACATACTGCACTTTCTTTAATGTTTGTATAAAAATGGCTGTTGAGAGCTTCTGACACTGTCAGCTGGGCTGAAAGGAGCTTGGAATGAAAAAATGTAATACTTCAATAGAAATGTTGTTTGTTCAGCATTTCTTTGAAGAATTTTTTTCTTTTCTTTTTTTACGTTCTGGCATAGATGAGAATTCATGCAACCTTCTGGACTCTGGGCAATTGGGGACAATCGCTGACACTCTTGGGACCTTCCTGCTACCATCTTTCTGTGATCTGAGTGTACAGTTATGATTTGAAAATAAAAAAGGTTTAAGGTTTGGAAAGATGAGTGCTATCACTGCACTTCCCAGTTAGATAAAGCTAATTAGTGTATTTGATTATACCTCTTGGACCTATTGGAGTGGGTCCAGAGGAGAGCCACAAGGGTGACTGGGGACATGGAACTGCTTTCCTGTGACAAAAGGCTGAGGGAGTTGTGGTTGCTCAGCTGCAGAGGTGAAGGCTCCACGACCCCAGTGCATCCTTTCAGTACCTAGAGAGGGTTTATAAGAAAAATGGGAACAGACTTTTTAGTAGAGGCTGTAGCAACAGAATTAGGAATAATGGTTTTAAACTAAAAGAGGATCTATTTACATTAAATACGAGGAAGAATTTTTTTACAATAAGGGTGGTGAGACACTGGCAATGTCTCACCATTGACACCCAGGGATGAGGTGGGTGCACCACTCCTGGGAGCATTCAAGATCAGGTTGGGTGGGACTCTGAGCAAATGTCCCTGCTCATTCTGGGGGCAGTTTAAAGGCGACATTTAAAGGTCCATTCCAGCCCAAACCATTCTATGATTCTGTGGTTTTGTAGAGCTGGGTGCTTTACCTTTCTGCTGCTCAGCCATTTTTATTAACTGCAAGCTGTAATGAGTATGCAAAGCCATGAGCCAGCCAGTTCAGTTGCCATAAGGGTAATTGGAGTAATCAAAATCAGCTTTTTAACAGTGGGTTTCTGGCTGGTGCCAGGAGGAAATTTGTGTTGATGAATCTTCCAGTACCATAGCTGTCAATATGTCAATTTCAGCATATGGCAAATAATCAAATGCTCCCCCAGCTTCTGAAATAGAGTTTTGGGACAATTTGAAAATAAAAAATTGGAAATTTGTAGCAGTTTTATTTGATAGGAAAGAAATTAGTGATGCGAAAACTATTTGCCTATTCTTTTAGATTTCTGTGCCAGTGCAAGACAATGCAATTTTTTAATTGTTTAACTGGAACAAAACCTTGAACTTCATATTGTGGAAATCTTTCAAGTAACTTTAACATTTTACAAATTAAAATGTTAGGGTATTTACCATTTATATTAAATAAATGAAATCTGTTATTAAATAAGTGAAACCTGTTTCCTCTGTTTTTCACTGCCACTTGAATTCCTTTTAAGTACATCACTGCTATCATCAGTAAATAAGACAGGGTTTTTTCTTGTGCTCCTTCTCAAGATGCATCAGTCCCTAGAACTGGTGCAAAAAGCATAATTAATTGTACTGGGACTTAGGAATCCAGAGGAAACTCCAGTAGATAAAGACAGGTAAAATAACTTTGTCATGGCTAGAAATGTCATCCATCTGCTGAGTGATGAATGAAACCTGAATTACTTGGATTTGCCAAAAGTGACTAGATTTGAATTGTACATTCCCCAGCTCAGCCTTTCTTATTTTCTATCTAGCTGTAAATTATTTTAAGTAAATAAATCAGGTTAGTTATATAAACCAAGTGACTTTTGAAGACTCATTCAAAACTATGATTTTAGCTCATCTTGGCATATTTGTGCTGAATTTTAGCTTCTGTTTTGTGTCGTGGAATACCTCTATGAGGTCAGCTGACGCAGGTAACTGCAGCACCAGAAGCCATGGACTGTGACAGCCTGGGTTCATTGTCTTTCTGAGTTATGATAAATCCCATTCACTACTTCTGCTGATCTCCTTTGATGGCTTTACAGAAGTTTGCAGGAGTAAAATTGCAATAAAAATCTTGTAGATTTAGGTAAAACAGCATGCATGTCAGAAATCTTGCTCTGTGGTTAGTGGCTATCATTTCTGTGCAGCACTTAGCATTACAAAAGAAACATAACACCCTAATTTAATTATAAGATGCTGGGAAGAAAAAAAAAACCAAACAACAAACCAACCAAAGCAAAAGCACTGCTTGATATTCCTGTTTGAAAAGCATGCATGAGAGGGAAAGGGATTGATAAAATGGTGTGGGATATCTCTTGCCATGCCAGCGTTATGAAGCTGGTGGAAATAAGAAGCTATTACATGAACAAAAGCTCTGCTTTTCCTGCAGTGAGTGGTAAATGAATGTGATACAAAGCTTTCTTGTCCCAAGCCCTGGAGACTTACCTTATTCTGCTGTTTAATACATGTTGGCATCTGTATTTTCTTGATATTATGTTGAAATTGGAGCCAGACACAGCTTTTATTAAAACTGAAGCTTGGCCTCAGTTCTGTATTCATTTTTTACTTCCTTGGCACATGGTGTGGTCTGTGACCTTCTACACCAAACGTTTCCTTACTGCCAGCAAATTTTGCAACACAGAAATTGGCGTTGGTGTGCTGGCACCTCCCTTTTTGGCAGAGCTGGCTCTTGGAGCACTTCAGATCACGCTCTTTTCTCCAGTTCCATTTGGTAAATATCAGATATAATTTGCACTGTCAGCAATTCAAATTTTTTACTAATGTATTTCAATTTGTTTTTCCTCATTTTCATCTGTCCTTTTTCTTGGATTGGTTCCTTTGCTTTGTCCTCACTTCCAGCTTTCCCCCACTGTGCTTTCCATGCACATTTCTTTCCCACTGAGACTGTATACAAATATTAGAGCTCTAACTCACACTTTTGTCAGCAGGATGTGCCGCACTCTGTAGGCACACTCAGTTCAAATAAAAAGCCCATTGGCAATACAATAAATCAAGTGATTAACAAGAAGCAAAATGCCAACCTCTGGCTTTTTTTCTGTCCCAGAAGCTTGTGGTACACTGTAGAAAACTGAATTTTCTACCAATCAACTGAAGTCAAAGGTATATCCTTAGATGTGAGCACTGTAGTGCTGAAATGATGTGTGAGCAACCTGGAGAAACCTGTGGATTTTCCTGTTTCTGGTTGTGTGAAAATTGTTGATAGCAAACAAAGCCAGTTAATGAGGACCAGAAAAAGAATACCAGAAAACTGTTTCTGGTAGACTGAAGAGCAGAAGGTTCTGGTGTAGTACAGGTTTATGCACTTAGTAGCTGTTGAGCTGAGCTGCCCAGATTAAAGGTTATGCAGCAGGAAATGCAACAAAGCTGGCTGGAGGTAGGACAGTTTCTCCACCATCTTGTGCTGGTCATGTTAGTTAATGACTAGCCAAATTTCTGTAGTGTTTAGACAGACCTGTTGCATGGGCCAGGTTTTGTACTAACAGATTTGCTTTTAGTCATTCCCCCAGAAGACAGTAGTGTCACTCATTGGAAGTGAATATTATCTAAAGATAGTAATATGGTACTTTAAAATGTAACTAAAATATGGGTAAAGATGCATTTTGTCATCTTTTTTACAAGCGTTTTTGTTCCATGTATGTGAAGAAACAGCAGTATTTCCTTCGTACTCTTCACCTTTCCAACTTGTTAAACAAAATAGAAGGCCAGAATTAGATAGAAAATTGGAATACTTTTAAAATCTCAAGAACTGAATTGTAGGGAAAACCAGGAAATACAATATGTGTGTATATGTGTGTGAAGCAAATTCTTCTATAAATATACTAAGGGCATATGCATTGGTGCATTCCCATAGAGCTTCAGTGCACCTTGCTATTTTTCTATTTTTGCTAATTTTTAAAAAAATAATTTCTATTTTCTTTTTCAACATTTTGGGACACTGCATGCATTAAAGTATGCAGGGGTGTACTCTATTTGAAAAAGACACAAGTGATTATATAAATTCAGTGGGTTTTGTGTAACCTTATTCCTTCTCTGTATTTCCTCAGTAGTCTAGTCTAGATCTAATCTGAAATACAAGACTAGATGGCACAGAGAGTCTGGCCTTCAGTCAACAAAACCCTTTTCTGCTGAGAAGTGAAAGATAACGAAAAAGGTGTAATTACTGTAATGATGGGTTAGACCTTTAGATTCATGCTGCAATCAGTGATTCCTGTGGTGCTCTGCTGCAATCATGGTTTAGTGCTGACTGGAGAGACAAGACAGGTAAAGACTGTAAAACACTCCATCAGCTCTTGATCTGGATGCCTGAGGGGAGTCACATTTGCAGACAGGGGTGCTGGCTCCGAGATCGAGGGCAGCACAGTGAATTGTCTTGGAAGGAGCATCCTGGAATATTTGTCAAGTGTGTGAAGAATAAATGAGATCCCTGTAAATTGCTCCCTCCCTTCTCAACACACAATAGTAAACATTTTGATTTTATGAGGCTGTTGTGTCTGCCATACACGCACACACATGCATAAATATGAGCATCAGAGATTATATATATTTAGTAATCCTGATTTAGTCTTTATTACCCACATAATCAAAGAAAAAAAATCAATTGTCTAGGGCTATGCTTGCCAGAGCTGTTATATTTAAAGTGCTGTCAAATCAATACCAAAATAATTCCAAATACTTTCAGAATTTCTTACTTCTTCATTTATTCTCAAAGTCAAACATGAAAATGTGCATACAGCATTAATAGATACTTTTATTTTTATTCTGAATTTGAAAGATTGTTGGATTATGTATTTAAAGTAAGTATTTCCAGCTGATGCTGATGTAACTACAATAATTTTATAGCCATTTGGGATAAAGGGTATTGGTCATAATTCTGAAACTCTTATTGGTGTGATTAATCCTCATAACTGTGAGCTGTATCACAAAAGTCAACTGGAACATCTGCATGAATAATGGTTGCAGAACCAGCCTCAGACATTTAAATCATTACTACCCCTGGAAAACAACTGAAGATTAGCTCTGGTATTAATGTTTTTGTGTTGATGTCACAGAGATTAAAAGCAGATGTTTTCCAGGAGTACTTATGTTTACCTTCCATGGTCTGCAAATGTCATAATCCATAGAAATTTTATTCTTTTTAATTTGAAAATGAGTTTTCAGCATTATTTGTCAATTTGGCCAACCCAAATAGGTACATTCTCAAAGCTGGTCAGGAGGATATCCTAGCATAATGGTATGTTTAATTCCAAGGATATATTTAATTCATTTTGCATCTTTATTGGCACTTAAAAGGATTTGCAAAGAAAAATAAAATGAGTACACTGTTGATAGGACTGATAATTTTTTGACATGCTGAAGTAAAGTTTTCATTCACTTCTGATCACTAATTGACAAACCCTGTAGAGAGCACCTCATTCCCACTGAATTTCTGGGTTTGGTGATCTCCAAGGCTGAACAGCAGAAGGGGCTATGGGGGAGCCTTGGACACCCACACTCAAGACAGAGATAAATTCAGAGTGATAGTGCTATACTTCATCCATATGCTCAGCAGGTTATTTAACTTGAATTAAAGATATTGATATTCTAGTTCACACTCTTCCTTCTTCATAGCCTCACAGCACAGTGTCACTCACTGCAAAACCAAAACCATTCAGCCAGATACAACATCCTCAGTTAAAAACTACTGTATCAATGAGAAATACTTTGTTTCTGTGAGTAGTATCTATTGCTGTTGTACTGTCACAGTGGGCTTAATTTTTCTGCATTTTGGTAGTCATTTAATAAATTTATGGATAAATTTGTATTCCATATATTTCCTTATATTCCATAATTGACTTCATAATGCAACACAAAAATCACAATTTTTTGGAGAGAGAGATTCTTTCTATCTGCTAGTTAAAGACATTTAATATAAATGACTGGGACCAAGGCTGCAGCTATTAGGAATGAGGCATTAATCTAGTTTACCTTCTCTTCTCTTAATTAGAAGCCAAAAGTCATATAAAAATACTGTGTGTATTTAAAGGAAATTTTAGTATCACATTATTGTCTCCATGTAACAGGTGCAATCAAAAGGTAAATTTCAGGATGTGTACACAGGTAAGGAGTGCTTTCTGAAGGCTGCACTTTATAGTCAAAGCAGACTTAAAGCATTTCAGTAAAGAGCAGCTAGTCCCTTAATCCTCTGTGTGCTTCTCCCAAACAGAAGTAGCATGTAATCACTTGTACCAATTTTGCATGCTGTGCTGGCCAGCATTCTTCTTTGCATAAAAATAGAACTGCTCCCTCTCACTGTTTACTCAAAACAGGTGATGAATGTAATGTTTAACAAAATAGTAACAAAGGCCCAAAGCGGGGTTTGTAACTACAACTTCTCACAATTTAAGAGTTCCAAAGACAGCACCTGGATGACATAAAGAAGTGTGTTAGGGTGGAATGCTGAGTAAGAGGAAGAACACTATTGGCTGTCCACAAATTTTAGCAGCTGTAGAACCAGTGATTATGGCTTGCAACCTGGACAGGCATGGCTAAGTGCATCTGTATTTGTTATGGGCAATGGAGGGTTTCGAGGAGCAAGTTTAAGGAAGATAAAACGACAAGCAGTGAATTGGAAAAAAAAAAAAGGTACTTGTCCGAAAAATAGATGTTTGAGGTAGTAACTAGTGGTGCAAATGGTGGAAGGGTGACCTTTCAGCTGACAACTCTGTAGGATGGATTGATATTAATGATGAGAAGCCTTTAAATGAAAACAGAAGAAGAAGAAGGGATAAGATCTAGCTTTTAAATTCTCTTTCCTCATCAAGGTAGAATAATAATCAAGGTGCAAGACTCTATAGGTCTTTTGTCTAAGGTGAGATTGCAGATTGAGGTTAGAAAGCAATCCAGGCTCAGAGAATTGATTTGGTGTTGGAGCCTGAGGTGAAAAGGCTCTATTGTAGGAGCTGTTGTGCATGATGTTCATGAGAATTTAGGACTGAGGAAAATAACCTTCAATCACTCTCAAATCTATGAAATAGCAGACCTTCATCAGGGCCAAAAATGTACATATCTTCCTAATTTGCATTTTTTTAAACTGTGTTTAGGCATTTGGATTTGTGGTTACAAAAGCTGGTTTTTGTAGTAGCCTGCTTAGAATGTGTAGTATTCTCATTATTGGGGTGTTTCTGCGAGAGAGCTTTGAGAGATAAAGTTCATTTTAAAAATATGGTAAAAAGTATTCATCTTTAAATAGATAAAAAGAACTACTTAGATAAATATTTAATGTTAAGTAATTATCTAGAGAGTAGAGATGACTTGTGGAATTGGCAGAAGGAACGGGAAATGAAAAGTCATGGGGACAGTTGAACTTAAGAGGAAAGTTTAACTATTATTAGTCTTATTATTATCCAAATCCCAGGCAGATGAAGTAGCTTCCGCTCTCTAGACAGTAAGTTTCATTCTGGAGCAAAGTGGGCATTTCCTCTACTGACAGTGAAGTGGTCTTGTAAATATTAATATTAAATATTAATAATTAATTAATTAACTGAACCTGTATTTTTTCTCTAATTGGAAAACTCACTTTTTCATTCTGTACACTTGTATAATAAAGCAGCCTGCCTTGACAAGGAGGCTGGGTTGGAGCATCTCTAAAGATCCCTTCCAACTTCAACCATACTCTGACCTGTTTCATGAAACTCATTTTCTGTAGATATTCTGGTAATCCTGTGTTTATCTGGGCTCACACCAGTGAAAAAAAAGTGATCTCTAGAACTCACAACATGATCAGACTGCAGTGGGTCATATCTAGTATGTCTAAATTTTCACGTGAAGATGTAAGAAGCTAGAATGGTATACAACTAGCTCATGTTACAATATTCATAAGAGAGGAATGAATTGTGACTTTGTTTTCCTATTTTTGTTTTGTTTTCCCTGCAGCTGGGCCTCTGGAGCTTCCTCTCTTCGAGCTGATCCCATCACAAAGACAAGTGGTTTTCCACGGGGACCGCCTGCCCTTCCAGTGCACCGCGACTTACGTGGACAGCAGCACCCAGGTGCAGTGGTACCACGGAGGGCGCCTGATCGAGACCGACGAGGAGAGCGGCATCTTCGTGGAGGACAGCATCATCCACGACTGCTGCCTGATCACACGGTAACACACACCCGCTCTGGGCAAAGCCAGCCTTGCAGGCAAGGGGAACACATCTCACACTCGCAGCAAGCCTCATTAAAACACCAGGAGTTGCGCAATTTGAAGCAACTCAATTGTGCGCTTGAATCTGAGTACAGAGGTAGAGATTTTTCATGGCTATGTTTGGCTGTGATTCCAAATTGTACTTTTTGAGTCTAAGCATCCAGATTTGATCAGGTATGGGTTTGAACCAGATAAAAACAGTTTCTTGTACAGTTAACCATGCAAAGAAACATAAAAAAGCAAGAAAAGAAGAAAAGCTTCAGAGCATATGAGTGACTTATAGCCAAACTGTTTCTTCATTACACCATCCACCATAAATGATGGACCTATGAAGAACTATCAATTGAAAATGAATAATTTGATTAGTTTTAGCAGGTTCCAATATACTAGATCCCATATTCTTTAGTTAAGTAATCTCATTTTTGTTTCTTATTAAATATTTCTTGATTTTCTGTGACTTCTATTGTCTCTGTGCCTGTGTGCTTGAGATACAGAGATCTACAGATGCATTTGCTGATGTGAAAAGTGCAAGAGGAATGAAGCAGAGTAGGCTTATATAAAAGAAGCAAAAACTAAAATTTGGCAGTGACTGTAATGTTCCAGTTTTGCTTCAGTTTTCCTGTTAAACATTATTTAATAAATTATAAATTTCAGTGTTTATTTTTGGGTTTCATCACAGAGTATTGGCTTGTCACTAAAAGCTGCTAAGTTGTTGCACACATCCTTTTGTCCTCTGCCAGTTTCCATCACTGGTCAAAAAGAGAGTCTGATTCTGTGTGCATGTTCTGCCTTTCTCTTTGTAGAAGATGGAGTGAAAATAAGTATGCTAATTAGCTCTGGATAATCATTAACATCTTTTCACTCAAACAGTTTCTATTAATATAATTGACCTGAAATGCTTCTTGAACTATCAAATAGAAGTTATGAAGGGAGTCAAATTAAATCCTGTCCACTGGGGACTTTTGGCTTTATTAATTTCGTCTACCCACTGATTATTTGACCCCTTTTGGAGTCCCGTAGATCTAGAGGCATAGATCTGACCTATTCTCACAGCTCCTGTCTTTCTTCTAATATCAATGAAAAGGACTATTAGACCAATTAGTACAGTAATGCCACGTGCATGAGCTATTATATAACTGCCAAGTCACTTAAATTAAAGCACGTTCTTCCTATTTCCATTATATCAAAATTAAAATACATGCTGTTAATCACCTCATTATGTTTTTCAACTGAATTATATTTTGCACTGTATAAGTAATTTTTAAAGTATAGTAATAAGGTAAAATAAATAGTCTAAAATTGTTTCCAAATTAGCTATCTTTTTTTAAAAAGCTGTAAGTAGCTTTACTGATTTTTACCTTACATTACTTCTTTTTTGCCAGACCGTAAAATAAAAACCATTGTCTACCATAGCATATTTTAATAAGGATGGTTGATCTCCTGCCTACCTCGTTTACTGTGCCATTTAATAGGTGACCTTGATGTGGATGGTGCAGTATGCACTGGAATGTGCAATATGCACATCTATTCAGAAAAAATATTCTTTAAGTACATCATCACATTCACTGTTATAGACTGGAAAAATACTCTGACTTGCTAAGTTATGTGATAAAGACTGTTAAAATAAGACAAAATATTTTTGAATCAAACTCTAAGTCCTTAAACAGCTGTTGAAAATCATTCAACATTTTAATTCCTCATTTTTTTGCATTATACATGACATTTTGTAAGATAGAAGGGCATTGACCATAGAGCATAATCCTTATCCAGCCAAAAATGCTAATACTCAAGCAGCTGTGCCTCTGCTTTGATCTAGGTGCTGATCAGAATTAGCTTATTAAAGATATGCTTTCAAACCTACTTTTAAAAACTGCACTATTTTAAAGTCAAATTTTTAAAATTAAAGACATGTATTGTTGAAAATAAGAAAAGATTTGCCATGTTATGACTGTTAAAATTATCTTCAGAATTTCTTAATGTTAATCCCATCTTTACGACTATGTATATTATATCCTAATTAATATAATTATTATCATAAAAAATTGAAATAATATATAATAGCATGCTTGTTCCATGTTACAATAGCATGTATTAGTATGCTTGTTACATGCTATTACTCACTAATTTGTGATAGTTCTTAAGGCTAAATCATGGTTGTACAAGGCACTGAAACATCAGAAAGACTCTGCTTCCCTGGGGCTATCAAATGTTAAGTATATGATTTGGACGAAAAATGAAGGTAACTTGAAATCAGTTCTTACAGTATCATATTTTGCCTTTGCATACCTAGTCTTTACACCAAATGTCCACTCTCTGTGGCTTTCTGTAATTGCACTAAAGGACAGACTTTGGCCTGTGCTACTTAGCAATTTAAAGATTGCTATAGCTGGTTTTGAACAAAGAGGTGCAGTCATGTTCTAAAAGCTGCTTATTCAAACATTTTTAGGTGGTTATTTTATTCGGTAATTCCAGATATTTCTGGACGTGGATTTACAACACAAATATCATGTTAAACCCTTCTGTTTTATTAACTGGCACAGTAGAAGGATAAAATATCCAAATGTGTATTTTTTGTCTCCTATGATAAAGCAGAATAACCTAAAATAAATATTTTTGTTACAATAATTAAACTAAAGTTTTGAACTGTATTCCGGTTGGTGACATTTTTCTTGGCAAGGAGTATTCCCTTACAGGAGATCTTGAAAAGGTGTTTTCAATTCTGCTGCTAGCTTGCATTTATCATTTCTTGCCAATGATAATAATATTTGATTTTTCTGGTGTTTAATCTTCTGTCATTACCCCTGTGTGTAAATGTCATAGTCATATATGAAAATATACATATGATGTGGGACTAATTTCCTATCATTTGTGAATGGATCTAGCTGAATTTGTTAATAGTGCTTCCATCAAGGCAGCCTCATTTCTTTAGTGTGGAATATTATATCAATTCAATAATAAGCAGCAATTCTAACTCAACACATTCTGGTTCTCTGATATCCCTGAAGCCACATAGAAGGAAGGTCATGTGGGATTCTCTGCAGCACAGCATCTTTCCCAGCTTCCCCACTCTTCCCTCTCAGTGTTTGGAGAAGCTAGCAGGACAGTTATTAGAATATTAAACTAGAAAAAGAAGCTAATGTAATTCTATGAACCAAGAAACTCCACCATGGCAGAGATACTTTAATTTTCGAGAAGTTTCTTAATTCACCACAAAGAATATAATGACAATTTGGAAGTCTTTTTATTTCTAGTCTGCAAATCCTTGCGTAGAGTGTTTAACAGTGCTTATGCCCCGACAGCTGTAATTGCTGCTCTGGGACCATTACAGTCCACAAGTGCTCCTTCTGAGAACATTAAACTGTGAAGAAAGTTAAGAACCCATAAAAAGGAGAGCTGCAGCTGGAGAAACCAACATGCTCTCAACTAAACCTAGGCTGACAGGTGTCAGGATCAAAAGTTATTTTCAGATGTAATTTTTGTTGTGTAGATGGATTTGCCACTGGAAGTACAGTCTCTTAGGACTGAATTTTGATCCCCCGAAAATTGTGTTTTTCTATTATACTCTGTGCTAAGTATCTCAGTCTTCTAAAAAGGGTTGCCAGAGCCACTTTATTTTGTGGGGGTTTTTAATTAAAAAAAAAAAAAGCTTAAGAATCTGTTTAAAATCCTCCACGTGTTTCTTTACATTGTGACACTAGCCACTGCCAAGTAAATACTGAAATAAATAGTAATGTTTGAGATGAGAGGTATATGATTATGTGAAAATCTCAAAAATGTGGAGAAGAAACAAAGAATTTCAAATCAGGGTCCACTTTTAATAGCGAAGGTACGAAAAAATTTCAAACATATTAAATGTTGTGGGTAGAAACTTTTGATCATAATTTACATTATCCAAACAGGAGGTTGATTCCAATTAATGCTTTTTTACTGTTTGAAATTATCACTGCATATATTAGTAAAGAATTCAGAGCTTGATTGAGGCAGTTTCACTAGAAGTATAAGGGCTATTTAAGATATGATTATAGAAAGGAAATTGATTCCACAGGTGGTATCATGGCAAGTTTGAGATCCAGGCAGACACTTCCTATAAGAAAGAACAAAATGCTTCCAGGACCTCTGTGTGAAAGGCAGAAATTCAAGGCATGTAATGACCCAGATGATCCCTAAACTTTGTTAACAGTTTGGGCAGGAATGCATCTGGAAAAGACATGAAGCAAGCAGCAGTGGTTTGAACTGGTCCTAGGTAAAAATACAGCCTGAAAATCCCTGATAACGATGTTGGAAGGTAGGACACTTGACTGAAAGTTCAGATATGTACCAAATCATGGCAGAATATTGGAGATTGCACAAGATTAACAAGATTAAAACAAATCCAATTAAGTTGATTCAGAAAAGCAGATGTTTTATAATCACTTTGTGTTCTACTGCATGAGTATTTTGGAGATGAGCAGCTATGGGTCATACTGAGAAATCCAGGGAGATAAGCAGAAATTGTTCAGTGCTGATATTTTTTGCTTTACCTAATTGACCTCATTTGACCTTTAGCTGTCAAGGAGCTAGGAAACAAATGAAGCAAAATAACAGTTTAAATTGTAAATCAATATTTCTGTATTATTTTGAGGTCACTTTAAACTTTGTAGGCAATGGTACACAACTCATTTCAGGCACTGGAGGCATCAAAGTACTGACAGATGTGACTTCACCAGCAGTCTTCTCATATATCAGATAGGAAGATAATATTTTAAATTATTGCAGAATATTATTAAATGCCCAGGGTATGGATTTCATAATGGGAGCATGTGAATTAATTTGGAATATTAATTAAACTTAGGTCTTTTATCTAAAAATATTTCAATTACCTGAATAAAATCAATGACAGTTTTATTACTAATCGGTATGGGGAATATTTTAACATATAACCTGTGGGGAGACTGATACAATGAAAAGCAAAAGCAGCAACCATTATATCCTCTGTCATTAAAGTAATAGACCATTAACTAAGAGTTCTGCTGTGTCATAAAACTTGTAGGCTTAATTTGGGTAAGTGCTTATTGAAACATGATTGAAAAATAGGTATTTTCACAAAAAATATATGTAAGTATTTTGGCTGCTAGAATTAAAATACCCTAGAAATATAGCAAATCAGAACAATAAAAACATTTTGATGGGGTCCTTGAAGAATGATACAAAAGTATACTTTCTTTGGTGTTGACACCAGATTAAGATGCCTTGCACTAAATTTTGACCTCTCACTTCCCTCTCTGCTTATATCCAGCAGCTATATATGGGTCTATCCAGCCACAACTCTGAAATGTTCAGTAGTAAGAACAAAAATTGACGCTTTATCCCCCACAAGGGAGAATCAGAGGGTTTGCTTTGACTTTTTAAGGCCAGAATGATTTTAATGTGGGCCTTCAAACAGCTGCAGCTACACAGCTGAGGACATGCTGCACTGCAGCAGCAGCTGGGAGTCAACATCTCAGGGATGGCTTTTTCTAAAGTACTTTTCCTGTCAACATCAGTGTTAGATATAATTGTACATTTTCTCTGGGTCCAGGCAGTAGTTTCTAAATCTGTGAACCAAATGTGAGCATATCAGAGCATTTATGACATACATCCAGAACCCAGTGCCAGGAAAACCACCCTAAATATTGGTGAAGCAAACAGTTTCTACAAAGGAATTCGTGTTAGAAATATTAAACAACAACAATTACTTTTTAATTTTCATATATTTCAATCTGCTCAACATTGAGAATGTATTGTAGGGCATATTCCCACTAATATGCTGGGATTCCATGAAAACGGCTCCTCTCCCTCCCTTATCTCCCTGCAGGATAAACACCCACTGTATTTAATTGTTTATGGTATTGTGATTGAGTGGCTCCTGGCCATTACAAAATAAAGTTTACACTGTAAGAGAGACACCGAATACTGAGAAAGAATAGAGATCGTTCCTGAAGTTCTTATGTAGGAAACTGCTGTCCTACCTTCTTTTTAGATCTTTCCAAATTTCCAAATTTCTTCCAAGTGGGCAAGTAAAACAGGTCAGTATTCTAACCCTAATATATCAACCAGCCCACAAAATGTACATTATATATTTTATTTCTGCATTTGTATCATGTCAAAGTAATATGCATTTTACAAATAATTTGAAAATGTAAAATTAATTTATTTTGGAAGTAGATTTTTATTTCGTTTATTGTGGTTTTGTCCCTCTGTTTTGTTTTGTTGGGGGTTTTTTTTGGTTTTTTTTGTTGTTTTTTTTTCTGTTAGTATATTGTTATTAAATCTAGGCTCTTTTCAACTCTTGTCATGGTTCTAGAATGTGAACAAATTAGCTGATATTTAAATTATAGAGAAAAGTGTGTTATAGCACATTACATTTCTTGGGTACCCACAGATGGTATTAAATGGTAAGTTAAGCTTTGTCTTTATATGCAATCAAAAGAAAAAAAAAATATGTGTATTGCATTACCTCTGTGTTTGAGAAATTGATTACACCTGAAAATACTTGCTAGACATCTCACATAAAATGAATACCAACTTTCATCTTCCTTTTTTTCTTGCTGTTGCCTGGACACAAGTTTACTTCAAAGGCCATCAGCCTTCTAAAGCTGTTTCTTTCAAGGGTAAATAACTAATTTTGTCAGAGAGATCAGACTAGCAATTTGAGTTCAGACAAGTGCCTTGATTTACAGATTCTCTCTTAATTTTCCATGTTTTAACCTTATGTCCCCTGTGAAAGGCTGTATTCCGAGCATCAGTGTACTCTGGAGACCAACACTCATTTTTTAAATTGCATGTTAGTATTAATAATTTAAGGTGGTATGGGTTGAAGGCATGTTGTGCAGACCTTCTACCTGAACTGTGGGAACACATTAGCTATTTATCTGTCTGAAGAAGAATATGAGAAAACCTAAATGTCTCCTGAGTTAGAGTAAATAATTTTTATTTTCCTGCAGGAAGACCAGTTGGTTCTTCCTAAATCTTACAAAAACTCAAGTCAGACTTTAAAGTATTTCTTGTGGAAAGCCAATCAAAGCATGGTGTTCAAGTCTCTCCTTTATTTGTTACTTTGTTTCCTGGCATGCAGATGACTGCTGGGGCGTACAGTAAATGTCGCTATAGTACTTCTTCAGGACATGGCTGAGTAACTTTGCATAATGAGACCTACTTCTGATTGTCTAATTAGTTATGCATAGCTGTAGCAATGCAAACTATGCCTCAAATAGAACTCTATTGTCATAGGTTACTTGATTACATGACTATGGCTTCCGTGTGTGTTATGGTTCCTCTTTTTATAATGACAAATGCCACGGGCTTCAGTTGAACGTCAGAACAATTTTTTTCATGCAATTGCATCAGCTGTACATTTTAATTAATTTTTCAGTATGTCAATCATCGCATTTGTAAAAAGGAATTCTACCATGCATGAAATTTCCCAGTACAAAAAAAGAATCATGTATATTCTCTTTTCAATGTTTTTAATGAGAAGGTCACTGTCATTTCAAAGGGAAAGTTGAGAAAAGCCTGCTAGCCATCCTTTTCTCATCAGGCAGCAGTCTTCCTATTCAGTTAGCCTTGATACCATCTCAGGAATATCTGACTTCATTTTACCGTCATAGAATATCACAGAATGGTTACGGTTTCAAAAATCCTCTAAGATCATCAAGGCCAAGTGTTTAGCATTAAACCATATCCCCAGGTGCTGCATCCACATGGTATTTTGAATACTTCCCGGGAGATGATTTCACAGTTCTGCTTGGCAGCCTGTTCTGACACAGGACCACCCTTTTCATAATATCTGATCTAAACCTTCCCCCTGCTGCAACTTGAGGCCATTTCTTCTCATCCTGAAAGTCAAAAATTCCTTGCAAAGTGGCAACTGTCACACTGCTGACGAGTGGGATGTGATTGCTAATGCACAGGACGTAGGAATGCTTGTTGACTCATATTCCATCCTTAGGAAAGCTGCATAGCTGGGGCAAGATTGTTGGCACTTGTCGCCCAATGTTTATTAGCTCTTGTGAGATAGGATAGTCAAGAAAAGAATACAGCCAAAGGAGCCATCCTCTCCTCTTTTAATTCTTTTGAGGTTTTGTCAAGCTCCTAAATCAGAGTCCTGCCATGTTCTCAGGTTATGGAGAGTTCTTGCCTTTATCCAAGACTTGTTGCCATTGCCAAGAGAGATCGAGAATGCCTTTTGACTATGGGTGAGAGTCTCTGGGTGTGCTTATGCAACCATGCCAAGACTTAAACTATGTAACTGACCTACTAGAAAACTTTGTGAAGTAGAGTTTTAAAATTCTATACCCAGGAGAGGCCCACTCCTTCCTTTTGGTCTGCCAGGACTGTGAAGTCAAAGTCTTCAAGGATTATAAGCAGAGAGAATGCTAAAGGACAAGCTGACTGCTTTTTTTTGAGTATTAAAGGACTTTTTTTTTTTTTAATTCAGTCCCCCAAATTCTCCAGAGATTTAAGATCAATTTATCATTTGTCATATCCAGATGGTAAGTAAATGAACAGTTTCACCATTGGGCTTGCTATCAAGATATTCCAAGAGGAATTTAAATGAATGCATCATTTGCAGTGGCCAGATGGCAATTCAGAAGACAATTTCATGATCTAGTCACTATATTGCATAAACCTATTCTGGTTTGTTTTTTATCACCATCTGAAAAAAGGGCAATAGAAGATTAAAAGTGTGAATGTGAGGAATTTCTTGTCTTTTGAGATAATTTGAACCAATGTTCAAGTATTGCGTTTCTATCAGAAACAAGGCTGGTGTATCAGTAAATATTTGTCTGAGTCTAGGAAACTTCATCTACTGAGGGGAGACCTGTTAAGCAGCAGATACATTCACATCAGAACACATTTCAGCAGTTTAAATAAATGGAAAATGTACCCTTTATTTATCTGCATATTGATTACTTGTAAAATTTATAGTAAGCTGAAATATGGTATTTACCTACCATCACCATCATCATTGTTTCCAATTTTGTCACATTTTTATTAACAATGGTTGTAGATATTTTCTAGAAAATATATCAGATCAGCACAACTATTGTACATTCTATTCATTTTTGAAGTCTCCACGTGTTGATGCCACAAGTGAATGTTACCTTCTGCCTTTTCTTTCAGCGAAAAAGCTTTGTGCATAACTGTTTTTATAAGCTCTAGGAATATGATCCTTCTTAACTGTCTATAATGATGTGGGATTGTTGTGATGTATGAAATATAATATTTAATTAAAACATTGTTAAACTGGCTAATTTCACTGAAGTACTTTTCCCTGAAAGCAAAAAGATGTATTAAAAATTAGCTGAGAGGCTGCTGTTACTGAGTTATTCACCTGAGACTTCTTAAGAGAACAATTGCTTCTTTTGACATTGAAATACTGAGCTACTGTCTGAGAACAGCTAGTAATGCTTTTTCTATATTTTTTGCTATAAAACTTTGTTAGAATTCATTGTAAAAATGAAATAGGGGGTTACAAGGCACTTGGAGTTCAAAGCCATCATAAATAGGAATAATGTGATATTTTTAAAGTTACTATTTAATAATAAATTTCACTGAATATCTGGAGAAATATCTGAATTTCTGAAACAACTATCTTAAATCAAAGGCGATTTATTGTGGTTTGCTTGTTTTCTGAGGCTCTAGATAACAACGCCATAGTAGGTTCTTGAGAAAATAATCTTTCAAAATTTCAGGCTCTACAAAAAAAGTGTTAAAGGCAACAAGTAAATTTTTTAGGGCTTTTTTTTAAACACAGATTTGAAATAAATTTATTAACTGTTAATTCAGTCCTTCAATTTTTATAGTGTACATTCTCTCTCACCCCACTGTGTTTCTTCCCACATAATTTTTAATTGTCTAAACCACAAGGCATATTCAAAGACAAGCCATTTCTGTAAAGCAAAGTAAATATTTCAGATAAATGCTACTTCTTTTCCCCTCCCAACTACTTTCAAAAGCTGTAATTTGTTTAAAACTGTAGCAAAATTTATTTCTAGCCCCATGGCAGATTTAAGACATAATGTGTTACCTTCTTAAAATGCAGTAGTTAGCATTATTTTTGGTCTATGACATCTGTAGAGTTGGAGTAATTGAATAATGTTCTACCCCTGATAGCAGAGTGCCAGATTCTGGTGCTAAAATGCCTCAGGATCTGTAATCACAGCTGAAGGCAAACCCATTCTCTGTGGGTTGGTTGTGTGGTCCACTTGAAATGCCTTTCTGACTTCCAAGTGCTTGGTTAGGCAACAAACCGAATATTCTGTAATACCTGGGGAAAACAGAATGGGCTTTGATAAATAGTTTATATTTTTTGTGATGATTTGTGATTTGTGTTATAGCCTGTTACTACCTGAGCAGTCAATACAAATTGGTGCTGCTAAGAGCTTACTACCACTTCCATACTGTCTGACCCTCTGATATCATAGACCAAATCCCATTCTGATGTTTTCATAAAAAAAATAAGTTAATGTCAGAAAACCAGTGACTTGATATCTGTATAATTAAGTGTATACAATGATGATTCTTTTACTTTTTTAGTGAACTTATCCTATCCAGTATTGACATTGATGCAACTGGAGATTGGGAGTGTCTAGTCAAGAATTCCTATGGAAATAGCACGAAACATGTAGAAATTGTGGTACTTGAAACAGCTGCTCCTTACTGCCCTGCAGAGAGAATTATTAACAACAAGGGAGATTTCAGGTATGACTTTCTGGGTTTGGAGTGTGTTTCATGGATTAATGGAGATACAGACCATACTCATGCTTACATGACACTTCAGTCTCAGTTATAAATCACTTATTTTAGTTGTCACTTTTATATAATATGGTAGGAAGGAGAACACTGTATGATTTTGATGGGAAATGGCACCTAGTGCTTCAAGAGAACCAGTGGTTTGTGAAAGTCAGGAAATCTTCTAATTCCTCAGTATACATTATAGAAATTTTTAAAGAAATTAGATAAATTAGAGAAGATTCAGAATTTTTCTTGTCCTTTGTAGAAGATTATAACACTGCATTAAAGCATTAGAAGATTAAAGCTTCAGTGCTTTACTTTTTAAAATCTATTCTGGTTTGGATGGCTTTGTTCAGCTGAGGTTAGAGGTAAGAAATTACATGAGACTGTTAGTAAAATATTTCACTGAGGAGGATCAAAATAGAAAGTAAAACTATTTAGTAAAATAAATAGATTGTATGAGGTGAGCTTAAGGACACAAAGTTCTATCAATGTAACCCATGCTTACAAAATACATCTGTCCTGCTATCTGAATCCTAGGAGCTGCAAGATTTTGTAGAGTAAATGTAGCTTTTGCTCCATCATTACTTTTATCTACATGTGCTGGTGGGGCTTTTTAAAATTGTAATAATTTTAATCAGAAGCAAAGGTTCCTGTGGAATTTAGCATTGTTTTCAGTCAGCTCTAAAATACACCAATGGTATGCACAAAGCTCTTAAACAAAACCTGCTTGACAATAAGACTGATGTATGATGGCAATCCCATTGAGAAATCAAGACAGTAATTTGTTACCAAATGAATTGTAATGATAATTCGGCTTGAATAGATAATGAAAGGAAAGTGGATGAGGAAAGAAGCCTTTCTTAAATAGCAGAATTTTCTGTGAATATTTCTGACCCAAAAGCCTCTATTTATTTTCAGGTTACCTTTAAAACTTAAAAGCCCAAAGGCTTTTTCTACTATTTCTTGAATTTGAATAAAAGTAAAGGATTGAATTAGAAAGAAGTGGAAATAAAAACCTACTCAAATAATCTGTTTTCTTTTACTACAAAGCTATTTTATTATGTGTTAACCTCAGTACCAGCGAGTTTGCCTCTTTCATTGAGGCAAAATTGCTGAGGCAATGCATATATATGGATTAAATTTCATTAGAGACCTTTGACAATCTTAGCTATAGATTTTTTTGTCATCACAATAACTGAAATTGTGCTTTTGCATACTGGATATGCTGAAATAGGTTTTCATTAGATCTTTAAAAAATATATATACTTTGTATCAGAAAACTCATACTGAATCTTTTAGATGGCAACTCCATGAAGTTCATGTTCTTGCCTTAAAATGACATCCTTTTCTCCATAAATAAATATATATAAATCTTCATGCTGCACAAACTAACACCAGGGGCATTTTTGTCATTTTATATAAATCAAAAGAACAAGAGTGGACATTTCTCAACCTATTGATCATCTTGCTAGAAATCCATATAAATTTATTTTTAAAATGTACATCAAAAGGATGCTGAGTCCATAGGTTCTTTTGGCATTTGAGAGAATGAATTTAAAATCGAGGAGAATTTATGAGGCTCCAACTCAGCATTAACGCTTGAAATTGTTCAAAGGTTTATCCTCTGAGATGGAGCTTTCACACCAGCAAGTTTTCTTACAAAGGTCTTTGAAGTTTTGGTAACATAACAAGTATGGAAGTAAAAAGAATTGAATCACAAAGGCAAAGCTAGAAAGAACTGTTCTTTTATTGGGCCAAAGAAAGGGGGAAAAAAGCATCAACTGTCAGGGGAGTGTGGCTATTTCAGAGGTCCAGCCTAGGTGGTATTTATAATTGTGTAACTGCAGCAAGAATTAGGCACTGAGAGTCAGAATAAACTGGCCTTTTCTGCTAAGAGGTTTTCTCTATCATGGCCATATTCTACCTTTTTTTTTTTTTTGGTTGCTGTTTTATAGAATGCTGTTAGCTTATTCTGAAAGGCAAATGAAAATGCTGCTATATGCTATTATTCCTAGTCATAAAGGCTGGATTCTGCTCACTGTGACAATGCTAGGCTCAGAATTATCTCTTTAGTTTCACTTTTGAGGTAAGTTGCCAATAAGTGTGGCCCAATTGCATTAATGCAAATTTCTTACTAGAAGTAATTCATCCCAGAGGCAAAAGTCCTCTATGATACTATATGCTCTATATACTACTTTACATATTTTGATTTTTTGGGAAAGCTTCTTTCATGATTCGTTTTTTATCAACTGTTTTTACATTACAAATTGATTTTTTTTGGTGACAGCTGTGAAAAATAAAAGTATTTCTCTTCATAGCTTTTCTTTGAGATGAAGAAAACTTTTTTAGTCCAAAACCTTTCAGTATATTATGTAACAGTGTACAATTGAATATGCATTGTGTAACTAGAGGAGCTAATACATTTGTTTGAGGAAAGGTTGATTGCCAAGCTGTAATTTCATTGAAAGGCAGAATATTTTTGTGATTTATTTGGTTCACTCATCAGATCAGTGCAATTAAAGAACCATATCCTTCCCACACCTGCTGACTCACTGATGATATGCTTATGGCTTTCTTTGATTTCTACCAGTTACCTGATCCTGCTATGTCCACACTAGGCTGTCAATGACAAGAGATTCGGTATCTACAGAAATAGATCCATTGTGCCATTCTAGAGAATGCAGCAGAAAAACACTTTCTATGCACAGAAATTGTGTTTCATAACAGACCAATCAGCTAAATAGAAGAATTCTGGCTGCTCTTGATTTAGTTTGTTTTCAAAGACTGTTTTGGAATCACACTACATAAATCATGTATACCTAAACAGCTAATTTTTGAGGGCTAGTTTCTTCCTCCTTCATGATGTGTGATCTCTGCTGAAATCTTGTATACTGTACTCTGAGACATTTGGGACTTTTTGTTTTTTTCAAGGCTTTTTAGGGGTGGGTCAAAATGCAAAGCAGAGATTGTCAGGTACATTTTGGGCCCTTCGTTTTAAGAGCATTTAGTAACAGTTTGGGTTTTTGGGGTTTTTTGGTCATCTTTTTCTTCACGTACTTACTGCTCTGCTTTTTGCAGTCTGCAGACATTAATGTAGTAAAAACACCAACCACATATTCCTCCTTAACATTAAACACCTTCCTGGAATTAACGCAGAATGAATGTGTGACCAGCTAGACTTGAACCTGTATAATTCTGACATTATAATTCTGACATTGCTCTGCTTTTTGCAGTCTGCAGACATTAATGTAGTAAAAACACCAACCACATATTTTTCCTTAACATTAAACACATTCCTGGAATTAACGCAGAATGAATGTGTGACCAGCTAGACTTGAACCTGTATAATTCTGACATTTTCCAAGGAAACAAAGTAATTAATTATAAAACATTTTGAAGTATAAGTTAAAATAGACTTTTTTTCCTCTTATACCACTTTACTTTGTTGTATATGGTCATATATATATATATATATATATATATATATATAGATATATAGATATAGAAATATAGATATATATATGTACTACATAATTAACATATATTGTAAGTTGCCTTTTGCATTTTGATTTTTACTACCATGGTGTTTCTAGGTGGCCCAAAACTTTGGCTGGGATAACTGCTTACCAGCCCTGTCTGCAGTACTCTTTTAACTCTGGTGCATTTCACAATGGTGCAGAAGAGGCAAAGGCGTGGCGCAAATGTAACCGAACTGGACGCTGGGATGAAGAAAACTACTCTGAATGTCCTTATTCACAAGAAATAACTCAAGTTCTTCATGCTTTTAGTCAGGTAACATTTTGAAATCCAAGGCTCCCCTTCTCTAGCACTGAGCTTGTTGGATAGCATAGAAATGTCAGTTCAGCCATAAGTTTGGGATAGATGGACTTTTAACAAAATGCTTTACTTGAGAGACAACCATTTGTTTTGTTGGCAATTGGAAGTTTAGTAGGAACAAGTGCACAGCATTAACTTTATCTTAATATTTTTTCCATTAGGTGCTTAGAGTCTAGATGATTATTAGTAATGCTGGAAGGGTGATCAGCACTCAAATTTCCTTCCCCTCATACAGTTTTCCAGAAAGATGTTCATTTCTCATGGAGTCCCATATCAGAGTTTCATCAGCTGAAGTGCCTTTCCTCTTTAGAATGCCTTTTTGATGTCTTCAAAAAAAGCAGTACCTTAACCATTTCTTATGGATAAGTAAAAGAATGTGATGAAAAAGTAGATGGATAGAAATTAAAGAGAAAAAATGAATGTAACAGGAAACACTGTGGAGGATGGCCCAGATTTGTAACTGCCATACTGATTTTACAACTTTCAGTTTTCTAGACCATTTCTTCCCTGGTAGTATCAGTAGTGCTGGATAAGACCACAGAAAGTTTGTTTTCAAATGGATTCAGAAATAAGAGTAGTTAATAAATTAAGAGAGCCATTGCAATTACAGGGTAATAAAATAATTAGAGAGATGTCTAGAATCCAGTCTGTTCTTCTGTAAGCAATGAGGTGAGGTTGGGTTTCTCAGGACCTTAGACACTCAGGACTTTATAACCACTGAGGATGGAGGCTGCACAATTTCTTGGGGCTAACCTGTTCAAATGCCTGACTACTCTTACAACAGGAAAGGCAAGGCAAGGTAAGTAGCTTGGTATATTTTATGAAGCCAGATAGTTACAGTCTAGAAAAAGTAGACAAAAATATTCAAAATTTGTTGGTCTTTTGTGGGGGTGTCTTCAGATAACAGCAATGTAATCCAAGACCTAAGGCTGAAAATACATTCATACGCCTGAATATTCCCCTGAAATGTATATCCATGGCATACTGATGCACATAAATCCATGTGAAATTATGGCAGGCATTGTACCAACGGATGTGATCTCCAGTTTTTGAAGAGAATGAAGGTAGCTGATTTATTAGGGCTAACACTTCTAATGTATTTTCAGATGCACATCAATTTGACAACCGTGCTGGAGTTCTCCCGCCAGCTGACAGCCTACACAAGAGGTGCTTCCCTCTTTGCGGATAAAATGGATGTCATATACTTGGCGTATATAATGGAAAAGTTAATTGTCTTCGTGGATGAAGTTGAAGATGTAAGATATCTCCTCTGTGCTTAAAAAAAGTATCATTTAGAAGTGAAGTCTTCTCATGTGGCCCTGCTCTTAATGTATGCGGGCACACAGTGAAGAGTAGCTTCTAAAACTGATTGCTGATTGCAAATGTTCTGCGTAAACTGTGATGTGTCTCTTTGTGCCAAAAAGGAAACTAAGTCTTCTTTGCTGATGACAAGGGCATTGCTGCTTAGGAATAAAACCTTTTTATAGTGAGCCACTTTATTAAATTTCTTTTTAAGTTTATTTTCCATCATTGCTAAGGTGTTAGAATGGACTCTGGCTGGCCTCTGGAGCTTCTTTTGTTTTCTCCATTTTATCAGAAGGTTTTCACTGAATTTTGAAAGGTGGTATCACTTGTAAAGAAAAGATAATATGTCTTTATGTGCAACTTCTTACAGAAACTTTTAGCATTATGTATTTTTGCAGCAAAATCTAATCAGAATTATGCAAACCCTATGGGAAAAGTAGGTTTTTAGAGGGAACATAAATGTTATTTTTTTTTTTACTGTTAATTTTCAGAGTAACTATTTGCATAAACATTTGATAAACTGTAATTTTTGACCACATGATGTTTTCTTTTGGTTTGGCAATGTTCATTCCATTCTGGCTCTGGGAATTGTTACAGTTAACATTTCAGTGCGAATTTGAGAACGTCTCCAACTTCAATTTCACCATAATACACTAGATCTAAAGTATATTAGTAAGTGCTCTCCAAGAATCATGTTTCAAAGCTGCAACTTTATTTCAGCTCAGAATCCTGATAAGATCTTTCTGCTTTCTGACAAAACAAAAATTTGACATTCAAAAGAAACAGCTGGATTTGCCATAAAGCCTCTTTGTTTTTCTAGCACTGATGTATTTTCCATTAAAGCTGAGCACCATCTCTAATCTTTTAAATGACTTCTTCCAGCTTTCAAATAGGTTTTCATTTCTGCTGTTTTTTGTATCAAAACATCTCTATCTCCATCACTTACGTCTACATCTCTGATATAGTAATGCCTTATTTTCTTAATTTATAACATTTTTCCTATTTTTTTTCTCTTTTCCTTAACCTCTCTCTCAAGTTTTCTAGATAGGGTCCTCATCCACTGAGTTCTCAACTAGCATCCATTTCTTAGCACTCACTTGCAAGGTACAAAAGCACCTATGAAATTTGAACATGCATAATACTGCAAATTTTTGTATTTTCAATGACATGACTTTACTCTTCATTAATGCACTTAATTATAGTATAAATTACTTCCTTTTCTTATTTCTCTCCTTTTGTATATTTATAGACTATTGTCCTGCCCTCAGTAAGTTACTGCCTAGCTGATTGGTGTTTGCTTTTATAGTTTCTCATAAATCACTCCAGACTCTTAATGTGATTCATTATTATTCATTTTATCAATAACTCTGTCCCATTGTCAAAAGCCATCTAGAATTATCTAGTAATTATGTTCTCAAAAATAGATTAAATATTTCAGGAACAGTCACATAAAATTTCACATGTAGTCTCATTATTTGTTTCCTTTGCAATGCATGGGAAATTAATCTTGCTTTTATTGAAAATGCAGAACTAACTTCATAACCTCAGCAATCTCTTAAATCTTTTTCACCATTCCTGAATTTCTGTTTTCCTTTCCACTGAATCATCTGTGTATTTGTCTTATTTTTTGCTTCTATTAGCGTGACTTTTTGGCTTCTTGAAATTTTCTTTAACAATATTTCTCAGTTGTTTTTCTCTTCTATTTACCTTTTTATTCAGGTTTACTTGTGACAACTGGGTATATCTTTTCCATATCTTTGCCTTCAAATATATTGGTACCGTGGTCATGTTAATTTTGAAATTTCACTCAAATTAAGTTTTTTAATTTTAAAAACAAACATTTTTATACCATCTTGAAATAATTACAGAAAATATTCGCAGTGATATTTATTCTTTCTAAATGTAACTACTAATAAAATTTCAAACACACATTTACCAAAATCTGTAAAATGTCACCTAGCAAAACAAAGATCTGTTGTTTTGGATTAGGCACAAGTGTGAATTAAACCTACCAAAGCTATGGCTCATGAGATGATCTAAGTTTCTATCAGCACCTGAGCTATATCTCAAATTTACTCCACTATGTCTGTAACAAAGATGTCTTTCGAATATGTTTTTCCTTCCCCCAAGCCTCCCCCTCAAGGTCCTTTGATTAAACATAAAGCAGTTCTTTAGAGGGCATGGCCAATTTTAATTAGTTTATGAAAGACGGTGATAATTCTGGAATTCTGTTTATTGAGATGAGATGACTCAATTTGTCTGGTTTATCTAGAAGATGAGCTTTAAAGTTATGAATTAAAAAGCTCTTCCTTGATGTGAGTTGCACTTTTCCTTTCTTGGTTTTTGTTTTTCAATCTATTTAAATTTTTTATAAAATCAAAACTGTCTTTCAATGATGGTTACCAAGAGAAATAATATGTCTGCCTTCATTTGTACCCATATCTGGTTTTTTTTCTTAGTTATTGAGTTTTTCAGACAATACCTTTTTATTTTTTTTTTCTCTCTTCCAGATTGGGGATGCTCTTATTGAGATTGCCAGCAATATAATGTTGGTGGATGACCACGTGTTGTGGATGGCTCAAAAAGAAGACAAAGCCTGCACCAGGATTGTACGATGTGTGGAGCAGATTGCAAGTCAAATACTGACCAGCAAGACTCAAGTGATATCAAAGGTATTTCAAAAAATTAAAAAATGTTTTGTAAGATTTTTTCTCTTGAATTCTATTTGCAAGACCAAAGTATTTTTAAAATATAACTAATGGTATTAAAAAGTGGTTTTCTTTGCTCAATTTTATTTATTGTGACAATATAGTGTTCACAACAATATCTTTTTAATGTTCTTACTATTCACTCAGTTTCTCTTTTTAAAGCCACTATTGTATATGGTTTTATTTTGAGCGGTCCAAATTGAGTGAGTGACGGACAGCAGCATGTCAGATCATAAAAGACAGCAATATCCTTTGTAGCTGGAAGATTTTAATATGCCTTACTCACAGGCTTTTGGACAACTACAGATTAAAGTATTTAGAAGATTATCACCAAGGTCTATCATGTCCTAAACATTACCAATTTGGGGATAGTTTTAGTATTTTTAGAAGCAAACTGTACCTGTTAGAAATATATTTCTTTTACTCCTTGTCCTCCATCTACACAAGCGTGTCACTTGGATGCTGAGAGGTTCTCATTTGGAGACTAAGACATTGTCTTCTTGTCAGCTTCAACATCTGAATAGCAGAAATATGTCTAAATCAGAAGCTTGAAAGTTATCCTTTTAGAAGTTTATCTAAACACTTTAAAGCCTTATCATTCCTTGAGTTAGATTGCTTGCTTGCTAACAACCTTTATTCTTGTCTCAATTGTCCACTGCATTTACACAAAACCACTATTTAAACATGAGTTCAGGTACAGAGTACATCACAGGAAAAATACAGAAAATTAAAAGCAACCCAAAAAAAATGAAATTATAGACTGAAGTGAATTATAGAGGAAGCCAAATAGCATAATAGCCTTAGTTTGTGTTTTTAAGAAAATGGTCTTTCAAACAGACACAAAAATGTATTGGACTGTTTCTTAAAAGAAGTTTTTTATTTAATTCTCATTTACATAAAAGAATCAAATTTGCTAAAAGTATTTATATTGAAGCATAGTGACAATAATGTAACTTTTAGAAGTATTTGGCAATGTGACAGCTAGGAGGGCTCTGTTGTTTTATACTTGCGTTTCTTTTAAATGTCAAGTGACAAAGGTTGAGTTTTTTCCCTTTCACTGCTTCAGGAAGATGTTGACATTACTGAAAAGAGTAATTCTATGTACTCAGACTTCAATATGTGTCACTAACTGTTTTGCCTTGCTTTATCTTTTAGCTTCTTAAGGTTTTCTGTAGGAGAAGTAGTTTGCTGTTGAGTGCAATTTGTAAATAAACAAAAGCTGTGGAGTATTTCTGGTCTCATCTTAGGCAATACCAAACATATTTGTTCCTTTGGGAGGCCAGCCAGGAAACTGTCTCACAGAAATTGCATCAGCTTTCTTTATTTTAGAAAACAGCAAATAAAACACCTACAGCTTAGGTAGCCAATAGTTTCTTGTACCGTTCCAAAGGGGAAAAAAAAAAGAGAAAATCTATAAACTGTGTCAGCCATATAACATTGAATCATAGAATCATTTAGGTGGTCAAATGACCTTTAAGATCATTGAGTCCAACCATTAATCCAGCACTGCCAGGCCCACAGATCAGGAAACAATCTGTGCCTGGAAGCAGAAACCATATAGTCCTATCAGTGTGGCACCAGTCTAAGGTAGTGCACCTGTTATAACACGAGCTGTTTGTCTCATGCACTGTGATGAAATTAGAATGCCTAGTTTAAGGGTAGAGATGCATCTCTGCACTCTGCTGCAGTCTTCAGCTCCATACACTTCACTTTGCTGAAGGATAGGTCACAAATATACCTGCAACATGGTGCTGCTTTGAAACGTTTAGTGATGTTCAATGCTCTCATGGAACAAGGTGTGTGAAAAGACTCAGCCATTAAATAGTTAAGAAGGTTCCTATTTAATTTCTTGGGTACAAAGTACATCCTTATTCATTTTTTGAATAGTTCTTAAGCCCGGTGTTGCTAGTTCACTTTGTACTTCTATTGCTTTAATTCCAGATTCCACTGAAGCTGATAATGATGGAATTGCACAACTGATACAATAATAACTATTGTAACTGACAGAAAGAGATCTATATCTATGTGTATATACGTATCTTAGAAGGAAAGATGGGAGCAAACCCACTATGCTGTTGTAGAATCCTGTATCATATTTTTAAATAAGTTCTATTTTCTTTCTCATTTCAAGAGAATATATATATATATATATACTCACACATATATCTGTGTGTATGCATGCACAATCCTTTATAGAGTTTATGCAGTAAGCACACAGTGCACATGCAATGGCAAATATGGTTTGTGACAACCATTCTCAATGTTTTCACAGGTATCTCGTAATATTGCACTGGAAGCCTTCATGATCAAGCCCTCCAGTTTCACAGGAATGACTTGTACGGCCTACCAGAAAACATCTGCAAACTCAGACAAGTCAGTGACTCCTGATTTGGGAAGATGGGAAGCAAATCACAATCCTGATCTATATTTGAATTTCAAGTGCAACACTGGTAATCTGGATGGTTCTTTGGTGAATTCTTCTACCAGAGTAAGTCAGTATGATTATGACTATAGCTATCTGTTTTATTTATTTAGTGTTTTCAGTAGCACCTTTAGGCAGAATACTGATTTGTAAAATGAATATTTTATGTGTTGTTAGCACTGTAAACTTGTTAATAATTTCAGCATGTAAGTGGGCTTCAACTGCTGTATTGAGTGTAGCATATTTTGTTGTGCTAATGAATATTCCATTAATATAATCAGGCAGAATGCAGGATGTGAATAGAGATGAGTGAATGTCTTGTTCTTTCTGAGTCCAGTTGTGCAAACTTTTCTATGTTTAAACAATCTCTTCAAATTAATTTGGAAATACTTGTTTTATTGAGGTACTGTCACAGGATTTTACATTGCAGAGATGTATTTTTTTAGGGAAATTATCTTTACTTTCATAAATAATACTGCACTATCTTCTGGACTTCATACTGAGGGAGAGTGTTTTGCATGATTTTTGAGTAGTAGCTGAAGAAAATAGTAAATAAGCCTTTTAATAAAATACGCTGTTGTTATCAAATAATGAAGTGTAACAATTAAATTTTGATCTAGCAGGAAATGGAATTTTGTATTTGGCTGAGCATGTTATTAAATTTGAGTATTAGTGTTGAATTTCATCTATCCTCCAACTGAATCTCAGTTTAATAGGCTTATTTCTTGAATTATTTACTATGACAAAACGATGCTTCTCTGAATAATATTACTGGTTTATTGAACTTGAAAATATTTTGATTGAAGCTTGGTGCATTTTAATCCATATGGACTATGCAGTCAGTTATATGGTATTTTGTGCTCCCATGATCTTCTGCTAGAAGAAGTCATCTTAATAATGGAAGAATAGGTTAAATTTGTTTCCTTTAATGGAGTTCATTTTTTTCCTCTGAACACTTTGAACACATCTGTCTATAGGAAAAAGAACGGTGTCTCTGAAAAGTAATGACTTTGCCATTCATGAGGTGAAAACCAAATGTTGAAGGTCTGAAAGACAAAAGATTTCCTCAAGAAGAAATCCTGGAACATTCAGAATTGTATGGGATAGTATTATTGATACAGAAATATATATGGGATTATGGAACTGGAAAGTTTTCTTTATTAGCTCCACCAATATATTTTGTACTTCTTTAGAAACTGAATACCAACATTTTTAGTAAATTAGTCTCTTTATAGTTGAATGGTCAAGCACTGGTGTATCTCTCCTTTTATAAAAATCCTACCATAATTGCAAATTTCTCATCTCTTCTATCAGCATGCATTTGTCAAATATTTAAAGTAAGTTAGACCAGTTACTTGAAACCCCTTCCTAAATTGTTGTTAGAACGTCACCATAATGACTTTATGCAATATAGAGAAGGGAAGTTCTCCTGATGGTACAAAGAAGCCAGAAGAAAGTGAGCTTATTCCCGTGCAAAGCCATTTTGATCTATGTGATATATATTCTGATGGAAGTGACTTTCTTAGGTGGATCTCCAGTTATCACCTGTATATGAATTTGTAAAGATTGTAAGAGCACAATACAGGAGATTATAGACTCAGCTAAATGTTTGTTACATGGATTTAGGTTTTGACATGGAGGTGTACTCTGGCATTAAATGTGGTGGGGGAATGAACAGACTGGATATATTCCTTTAACTTTATCCTGAAAAGCGGGAAGTTTTAATTCTCTGCTAACTGAATGTTTTAGGCTAACCACTCCCTTAATTCATTCTGAAATTGGTTACATTTCTTCACTGTTGAAGCAAATGACATGTAGAATTGTAACTCATAACAGAAAATGGGATTCTTTATCATCATCCACTAGGAAAATTATTTCTGTATTTGCTCATTGGAGGTAAACTTACTTGATTGTGCTGTGCAAAGTTTAGGAAAAAAGAGAATTTGTTCTAAGGTCAGAATTGTTTCTTTTATTATATCTGACCTTTAGAACTTCATCTTAGATGCTGAGATTACTCTTACAGTCTTCTTCTATTTAGCATAGGATTAATAATGAAGAAGAAAAAACATCTAATTAAAATCACCAAGTAGATGTAGCAATCACAAATTTAATTAACTTCTAATAAAAATGTGAAAATTTGCTTAAGAAGCTTACTAAAAGAGAATATGAATATGTTTTTGTGCTAGAAAGTGTCGCCCTCTTCAAATTTATAGTACAATCATCTGCTCACTAAGCAAAACAATTGTTTATGTCTTCTGTTGCTAAGAAATTTCACTAATCAATTAAAACGTGAATCCTCAGGAAGCAAGGCGTGGGCAGTAGAGGGGAGAAGGCCAGTAGGGGTGAGCTCAAGCTTTCTTGTGAATACCATCAAAGCTTTTGTAGCTATTCATAGTGATCTTCCCTGGCAGTGGTAGGAAATTGGTACATATTTAGACAGTGGTTTTCTGTACATAAATTAACCTGATCTGGTTGTTATGGTATAGAACGCCCCCCAAAAAGGTTAAGTAACATCAAAATTTAAATAAAAAAGTAAAAAACAGTTTTAAAAGATAGACTTTGAAAATGAAATAATTTAAAAGATGCTGAAAGAGGTTCATCATTCAGAGACCATCAGGACATAGCTGTTAAAATATATCTGTATCCACTTATGGTTCCAATATCTTTATAGACCAACTTGCAGTGTTTTCAGTTATCCTAAATTCAAATATTATTTCCATTTGATACACAAATTTTTTATCTTTAAAACTAATTCTGACTCTGTAGCTACCTGCAAGTTTGAAAATAATCATTTATCACTGTTGCAGATCAGAAGTTTTGTGTGTTAGGACTTAGACAGAAATGCCTTCTCTTAGATCCCATTTTTCCTGTTAGTAGGAGGCTTTTGCTGCCTGACTGGACTGTACTGGGTGGGGAAAAAAAAGCTCAAATAGATATTCTGAATTTTTGTTACAGTATTTTGACACACTGGTTGTTTTCCTCTCTGTTTAAGACGCTTTAATGGGATTCTCCCACCCTGGGTCTCCAGGCTGAGATCCAATCACAGAAATGCTCCTGAGGCTCAGTTCTGTCCATGAGCTGTGGTCTGAGGATATCACAATAATGAAGTGATGATCACACACCAGCCAGGCTGCTGCACATTTGAACTCAGACAATGTGAGAACAGTTGATGAAATTTTAGTGCCATTCAGTACAAATCCAGAGTCTGGTTCTTGTTTGATACCAGACCTGGAGCATACTTGGAACCTGATCTCTGCTCCAACCTGATTCTGCAAAATAGTGTGCAAAGATAACGCCTTGTTCAGTTAACCCACCCTCTGACTCAGTAAAATTCCTTCAGTACAGAATGAACCTTTACATTTCCTGTGCCATGGCAACAAAATGTGCATTTTATGGTGGACTGTAAGTTTGGTATTTGTGCTTTGACTTTGGAGAAAGTATTTTCTTTACATCATTTATACTTCCTGCTTCATTGAAAATTCTTGTCAAATGAGAAGTCTATTCCTATCTTAATTATTCTCCTGACACACAAATGAATTGGAAGTGAGGTTTTAAAATTTCAATAATGTGAATTTCACATGTAATGCCTGACTTCTGGATTCCTCATGATAGTCTCCATGCATTTTATTCAACTTTTCAATTCCGTTTATTTCTTCTATGCTCTGAGCCAGACTGACCTTTGGATTTGTCAGGTTGTATTACAGGTAGTGTCCATATATGAAGAAATGGTAAAAGTTAAATTGGTACCAGACATGCTAACTGCAAAAACAAATTCTAAAGTGCACTAACAAAATCCTGTGATTACTTGCATGTACCATGTTGAGATATTACACAATTTTAGAAATATTCTTGTCTCAGATACACACTGGAAAATATATGATATATGTAAGAAAAGGTTTTGTCTTGCATAAAATAAATTTTGATTGTCAGACCATAGATGTAATGCATACATAATGGTAAATTCACAAGTAAAAGTTACCAGGAATGGAGAAAAGAACTTAAAGATTTCCACCAAATGATGAGAATAGGATAAAACACAGAATTAAAAACCCAAAGAAGAATTGTGAATGGGAAAATCATTGTTACTGATATCATGAGGTTGCTCATCCATTTTAGGATACCTTTTTCCAGTTTCAGAATGCATGTGTACAGAAGTTTTTCAGTGCATGAAGATCAACTCAGGAAATTCAGAATTCATATAGTGTATAGAATTTGTGAAAAATGTAATACAAAATGAATATACTTCCTGTAATTTGCGCAGAAAATAGCTATTATTGATTTTTACGGTTCAGTCTATGAGACTAAGTGTTCCCCACTCCAGATCTTTTTTCATTCCATGCTACATTAAAAACAAATACTTTTCAGTCTTCTGTTGAGAACATTCACATTGAAATATTCAATAACCACATACATCATATTAAGACAATACCATCCAACATAGTCAACAAAATACTTTTATCCTACAGTATGTCACAGTATATTGTTAGGTTAATTCTGTTTTTTTTTTTCTAGCATGTAATATCCAGTAGGTTGATAGATATCATAAATATAGCATGAATTAGTTGACATCATCATTTCCATTGTGATGGCCTCTAATTTCTCAGCACATATTGCTTTTTAGAGATTATTGCAGCACTTTCCTCATCAAATATGATGAATTTTGTGTATGTTGTATCATACACATTAGTACAAAATTATAATCTTTCTTTTTTTTCTCATGCTTTAATTTTCACAACTGCAGAAAACATAAAACAAAGAAAAAATTGCCAAGTAAGCAGGACAGCAGCAAACAAAACTTAGTTTCTCAGTTTTATAAGTATGGCATATCACAGAGTAACACTGGACAGAATGCTGGAATACCTAATGTCAAAGCCTATTTTATTTCAAAATATTTTACAAAGATTTAACATCCAGATCAAGGCATATTATGTTATACATCAGAATTTGTCCTCTTCCCTTCCATTTGGGAAAAAAATTTTGCCCATTTTTCTCTTTTCTCAATTTTCTTTCTATGTCTTAGAGCCCAAAGCATTTTGCTCTTCCTCTCTTGGATAATGATACTGTATGAAAATTTGTCCTGTTAACTTACAAGAGATTTTGCTTGGTTGTAAATTTATAAATTGATTTTACAATAACTAATCTAGGACTGTGTTTCTCTTTTCTCTGTGATTAGGTGTGTACTATCAAAAAGGTATAGCTTAATGTGATGTAGGCATTTTTAGGTTTGTTATATTTTACCTGCTTCATCCTTTTACATTTATTCTACTTTTTAAATATCTTTTTTATATAGTTCTAATTTAATCCTGTAATGGTTTTAATAGTGATTTAGACTTTATCCAGACATACAATATCTATTTATTCAATATTCTAAATAATCACCTTTATTCTAGATTTTTGCATTCCAGAAAGGATTTTTTTAATATTTGTCCTTATTCTTAGACATAATGTATAAGAGTAATCAAAAAATAGCTGTTGGTATCTCTCTTATTACAGCCATGGAATGCTTGTTTTAAAATAAAATTTAAAATAAGTAAAAACATTTAGCAGTATGATATATAAACTAGTATTTTCTGTGGAAGTATTAATTTGCTTGCAGATGGGTTCAGATGATACATTGCGTACTAGCTATGGAAAAAGTTGAAATATCTGTCATTCAGGTAATTAGAGGGTTTAATTTTGAAATCAAAACCAGACAAGAAAAACTGCAACTCTCTTTCTCTTTCCAGTTTGCTCAAATCACATTTTTATATTGATACCACTTAGTACTATTCCTTCACAAATAATGACTTCATATATTTATGCCTGGTACAACACTTGCAAGGTTTGTAGTTTGGTATTTTGTTTTCAATATACCTCTTTTCTTTTCTCTGTACATGCTTCTGTGGCATTTTATAATGTGGATGTTCATCCTGCCCTTACACATCTTTCTGAAGATTGAGAAAATGGAACAGTGCCCAAATATTATTAATGCATGTGTGAAAAATGTCAATTATCTTAGGTCTACAGAAGTGTTTCTCTAATTCTTGTATTGGTTTATCATATATTTTAACATCTAGCCATTTAGTCATTCTCCCTTAATGCTATGTACAATTTGGAGCCCAAACTTGTATGTCTGAAGAAGTGAAAAGAAACATGAACAGCTTGAAGTTAATAAATACAAGGACAAAGAGACTGGGAGAATTAGCAACTTGTATTTGATGTAAAATTATGTTATTTGAATTCACATTTGCTTTCTTGTGAAACAAATTTCTGCTCCTGAACACCTGAATACTACTGATTTTATATATGCTGTCAATATATATCTAGGAGATGTGCTGCCACTCTCTAATCCACAATGGCTGAGTAAAAAACAGACTTCTGATTTTCAGCACCATTGCTCTTGTTACAGAAAAGTTATCTTTGGGATTTCCCAAAGGGCATTATAAGATTAGTTTCCTTGTTATAAACTATCAGACTCCTTCATGTGCATTCTGCTGTTAAATAATAGTTTGTACACTAATTAAGATAAACCACATAACAAAACCCCACTGACACCATAGCAATTAATAACACAGAGCATCAGTTGTTGGAATGTATTTTATGTTAACTTGATGGTACAAAGGTAATAATGACCACGTACAATATTGAGTACAAATGCATGTCCCAGTTCTGCATTGATTTTTGAGGACTTAACCCCCAATTTTCTCATTATATAAAATAAGATGCCTATAATTTTCTCATGGTATAAACAATAAACTTTTAAAATTTTTATAGAATTCTCTGTGTAAATTAAGTATTTGCAACTGTTCTTTGCTAAACTCTTCTTTTTAATGTTTGTTTTATTTTGTCAGAGAATGATTGATGCTACATAATAGAACATGCATCAGTATCCAATAAGTAATTACATTTTGTTTCTCAAAATCTTTTTCACTACATGGTTGCTTAGGTAATTGATTGTTACTTATTTTAGAGAAGGCATTTCCAATTTCTAGACTGATAATTTTAGTAAGTGTGGAAGTGCATTTAGAAGCTTTTTCTTTCTTCTTTTTTTTTTTTTTCAGTGTTGGTTTGCTGGCTTATATTGGTCCTCAAATAGACCAGTGGTGACAAAGAGTTCACTAAAATAGATTGAGTATTAGGAGGCGGTATGGCTGGATTTTTCTTCCCAAATTTGGGTTATTTTCCTAGAAATTCTTGATCGTTTCCTGACTTTTTAGTCCCCAGCTGTATGTGATAACCTGAGGAAATGGTCAATAGCACACAGGTGGGGAGGCTGCTTTGGAGGAGTCAAACCCTGTACGTGGTATAAAGGTGCTCACACAGGGGTAGAGCCTTTCTCGTTGTCAAAGTGACCATATTGGCTGGAACTTCTCTTCAGAAAAAGGCAGCAGTGTATGAGGTCATGTATCAAAGATTTTTGAGTGGGTTTTGGTTTTATGTATGTAGAGGAATTAATCTGTGGGATTTTCTGTGTGGTAGTTAGGGCACTGTAATTGCTGTGCTGTAGAAACTTTCTAAAGGATATGTATACACGTGTTCATCTCCAGACAGTCATTATTGAGTATGCAGTGGAAGTCAGAAATGGAGTGCAAGTTTTCCAGGAAGTGGGTATGTTATCTCTATATTTTATGCACAGTGTAGACCTAGGGGTGCAATTAGGTAGAATACTTCTTCTAAAGTGACTTATGAAGAGGCAACTATACCAGCATGTTGATTAATGGAAGGACTAGAACAGTTCAGAACTGTCTTTGTGACACAGGAACTGAAATTTCAGTTAAAATATTTCTGCCAATATTGCCTAGTTGTTTGCTGAAGAAATTGCTAAATTGGGTGGTGTTGTTTCTGTAGTTTTGGTAGGCTTAGCTGGGAGAAGGAGTTCACCTTTGATTTCTTTTTTAGTTCCAAAAAATGTACATACTAGTAGAAATCTCTAACATTTCTTTTTTGGGTTGAAGGATTTAATATTTCCTTATTTAATTGACTGTTACTGCTTTGTAGAAATTGTGAGATGTGTTCTGTGTCACAGTGAATTCAGAAGTACTTTGCATAGTCTGTCTTGTCCCTAAAAATAGATATGAAATTCTGTCAAGTAAAAAATCTTCTTGCAGTGGTTGTTGTTGATGTATTAAAGTGGTGTTCACTAAAAATATATAGATTAATTATTCTATAAGAATTAATTTTTTTATTATTTTAAAACCCAATGTAAAGTTCTGGCATTTTTTACTGTATGAAAAGAATAATAAACTTGTAGTCACCTATGAGCACACGTGCACATACACAGATATTTGTACAAATGACCTGAAGGAATGGCCTGAAGTTGCGTCAGGGGAGGTTTAGATTGGATATTAGGAAAAAATTCCCTGTGGAAAGGGTTGTTAGGCATTGGAACAGGCTGCCCAGGGAAGTGCTGAAGTCACCCAAGTGACTCAAAAAATGTGTTCAAGACTTTCAAAAAGAGCTCAAAAAACATGTGCACGTCATTTGGGGAAATGGTTTAGCAATAAACCTGGCAATGCTGCCTTACCTGTCAGACTTGGTGATTTTTAGAGGCCTTTTCCAAACTTAACAATTCCATGTTTCTATTTCATGGTTTTGAGGACTGGAATCCTGCTTTCTGTGTATGTGGCGTTAGCAACAGTGGTTTTGGAAGGATAGTGCACATGGACAGGTAATAATACATGTTTATGGTGCCTAGTAGGTATTTGAGTTTAATCTATTTTCTGAACTTTGAAAATATCTCCTAAAAATAACACAGTGAGAAAATAAAGTGAAGAGAGTGAGGCAAGGGGCAGGAGGGTGTTTCAGAAGTAGTAAACTTACTAGAATCAATTTCCTGAGTTTAGAGTTCTTATGAGACCGTTCCCTGCTCTAACATCGAGTGTTGGAGTGTGTGGGAAGAGGGAGAGATTTTCGTGGTGAGGGAGGAGGAGTAAGTTGTTTACTTGGGCTTTTTTTAACAAACAAAACTTTGACAAGGCTTGTGATTCTAGGGGAGTTGACTGTGACTATAATGATTCATTCTTGTCTGTCATTTTAGACTGTCATGTGCTACACTTTGAAAATAGGATGTAAAAGCGCATGACTACTGTCCCAGCAGGCATCTCACAAAGATCTGCATAGTATTTTCTGAGCCCATCTCAATGAAAAATTTATTTTTTAGCTAAATTAATATTGATATGCTGATTCGTGTTTATGCTCTGAGTTCCATCTGCATTATTGATTTATGTATGGTTGGCATACTATATTTCAAATATATCAAGGAAAGCTTATAAATTTGTTGAACTATAATTGAATATAGTACAGATGGGATCATACCATTATTTCCTGACTGTGAGTTATAAGAATCCCATTTTTAAACTTTCATAGCTCTACATAAGAGTTAGTTCGTTATTCTAAATTATTGTTATTGTGCTCCCATAATGTTCCAGAAAGTGAAGGAACTTACAGGTGTTAATTGAGTTTCCAAATCATCAGTGGAGGAATTTACAGTTTTGAATACCAGGTTAGTTTGTAATGAAACACTTAAGCTCTGCTTTACAGAGAAAAGAATTCTGCACAGATATTCATTGTTTGACTTCATAAATGGACAGTCATTCTTTGTGAAGTTAATTGGCTTCATAATCTTGTTTTAGTGAATGAAACTCGTACACGGCTTTCTTTAGTTTCTGGGAAAACTTCATGGTGAAATTAGGAGGGATTTCCTTAATGAATTTGAGAAAAACAAATGTGTCTGGACTCTTCATCCAGACTTTTTACTGCTTTCTTCTCTCGAGTAATGAATAACTAAACATAATTTAAAACAATATAAACCAAAAGTTACAATTGTACTTAAAATAGCTAGAAATATTCAGTACTTCAGTAGGATTCTTGAATCTGATGTTTTTTCAAATGCTAGTGAAAAGTGTTGAATTTAGGGATATAAGAAGAGTTGCAAAGGGTCAGTCTAAAATTCTATTTTGGCTTGTTTCTTACCTCTGGTAGGAGTCTAGTAGGTTGGAAGTTTTGGGAGAGAACTATATATAGAAATGGAAATGTAGCAGTACATCTCATTTATATGCACCTTGTAAGCCTCATGGATTTCCTCAACAACAGACTGTGGCCAGAAGATGGTAAATACAGGAAAATGGTTCCTTTTTTGAGAAAAAAATTACCTCAACTTTTGATACCTCTTAATGGCTTAGTCTTAATTGTCTAAACCATCTTAATGGTTTAGGTCTTATCCCCCACTTGGATTTATGTGTTCACTATGCTATATTATGTTTGTTATTCTATGTAGAAGTAGTTCTTTTTCTTAGTGTGCCGAGAATGCACATGTACAAACCTGTGAACAGGAGTGATGATAATTGTTAACAAGTCCACATCCTCTCTGTGTGCATGGGAATACATATTTATACAATATCAAAATACAGTCCTGGAGTTTTTCTGCCATTAATCTTGTACTGAATTTCTTTTTGTACACCTTGCATTACTGCTAAGAAGAAAAAAAGAGGAAAAATAAATTGGCCAATTGTTTCAGCTCGAAACAGGCTGTAGGGTATGAATTTGGATAGACAAGATAACAATTCGTCTCCTAAATGTAGGTTAAAGCCCTTCAGACCAGAACTCTGATGAACCAGAACTAAAACCCACAATGGCTAATTCGATATGTACAGGTCATACAGTGGATGTAACAGCTGTGTAGTGCATGCTTCACTGACCAGCATATGCTGCTATTTTAAAGGAAAAGAGTAATCTTAGGACTTGGCACTTGAAGAAAAAAATTGCATTTCTGTGACATTTTATTGCAGAAAGTCTCCTGTATTTCATAAGCTCTGTTTGATCAGTACTGTGTAAAGTGTCTTAACAGATTCAAAACTCTTACTAAATATAGTCTAGCAAAGTTGCATGTAATTATCAGAGTCATTGAACTGGAGGGTTATTTACAGCTATGTTGTGTTTCTTCAGCCTTTGTCACTGCACTTTGGATGATAGCAGTCACCTGCAAAAATGCCACTGAATATCAAACATACTATTTAAGTAGTACTGATCATTTAAATGTGTAAATTCCTAATTTCCACATAGAATAAAATTAAATATGTATTCCAAACTATTGTAGTAGCTGCTGTTCACCAGAACTATGGTTTTCAGTCTTGTGCACTTTCAGAGTACAGATGCCAACTGATTTGGCATCTGTATTTTAATCCTTACTTTTCAGAAATTTCATGTCTGATTTTAGTGAAGTCTGTAGTAAATAAATGTCTAACTTGAGTATATGTCAGAATGTATGTAGTATATTTAAAGTTCATTTAACCCTTAGAGTGGAGTTCAGTTTAATTCTGTCAAATAACAAATCCAATCAGAGGGAGCATCAAGCTTCAGCAGTAAGTTTTCCTCCAGTGCAACTACAAGAATTTCTGTAAGGAGGGAACTTTCAAAGAGAATCAGACCCACTGGGTACCTTTTCTACAGTTCTTCTCAGTGTGTTGGTTCTTGGGAATTCATTAATCTGTGGAAAATCACTCTAGACATAGCTGCAAACTAGCAGTGAATGTTACAATCTATTGATAATTGATTTTCTGCAATAAAGGCTCAGAAAGCCTACTGCTGTACCATTTGGGCCTGATTTACCCTTGTAAAATCCCAATGAAATCACTGCACTGAAGTCTATATTTATTTTGGGTAACAGTATGTGTATTCTGAAAACATCTTGTCCCTTTTCAGTTAATACTTAAAAAAACCCAAAAAAGCAAACATAAAGTGACTAGGGCGCAATTATTAATTTCCATTTAAAAAAACACTAATAAGTTGTTTTTCATTTAGCATTAAACGCAGTCATACTCTAATATAAATCAACCTTAAACCATCAGCAAAAGTATGATAACTCAGACTCTATAAGCATGAACTGGTAACCGGGTGCTTTTTGTAATCATCTGCTAATCCTTGATTTATGCTCACACCCGTTTCTCTACCTGCAATTGCTCTGGCAATTCTGTTTCTTCTACACCACTATTGCCACTAGGAAGAACAAGATACATAGATGATGCTGATTTTCTTTCAATATGCTTTCTGTTTACAGGACATTTGTACAGTCAGGAAAAGCTACCATGCATTTGCTGATTTCTCAGTGTCCTTGAAAGTGGTACAACAGTAAATCTGTTTTGCCTCATATTTCAGTCCAATGGGTAATGGAATTTTTTAATAATTATAATGAAAAATACCTGAGAATAAGCATCCTTTAAAATGAAATGGGTCTTCTGCAACTGGGAAATGGGTAGGAGAATCAAAAGTGAAATATACCTTCTGTAGGCAAAATGTGCAGATGTGTCATGTGAATCTGTTATATAACCTGAAGAGTCAGGGAGGAGATGTTTATTCAGCTCAGTGAACAAGTACTGGAGTCAGGTTCAAAACTTTAGGACACTAAATTAAACATCATCAGTGCCAGAAAGGAGCAGGCTACAGCTTTCACATACAGCTATGGTGATGTCTTCATGCAGCTATGAAGAAGAAAAAAGTGTAAGAAAATTCTTCTAGGACTAAAACTCTTTTTCTCCTGTGGTCCAGCAGGTTCTGTGCTGCTGTGAAAGCATGCCATACTTATTTACAAAGAAGAACTAGTGATATGAACTCCATTTTACTTAGCAGTTGAAAAGATTTGAAAGAGCACTCTCTCCTCTGTAGGTGTCAACATGTAGATATTAAAATTATGCATCAAAATTAAAATAATGCCAAAAAAATGTGGTAAAAAGTAATAAGCTCTGAGCTGCTCAAGTTATTATCTTGGAAATAAGTTTCTAGTGACTCTCTATGCATGGTTTCTTGTATCAATTTAAAGGTTTTTCCTACATGCAGACCTCGAGAAAAATTAATCTGAGTGAATTTTGAAAGTGTTTAAGTGAAACTCTAAGTAGGCACCCTTATCCAGAATCAAAGTAGTTTTGACTCAGTTCAGCTGAATTGAATTAATTTAGAAATGAATTCAGCTAAATTGAATTAAGGCCACTTACTTATGAAGGAAGGTATCAACAAGAATGTCTAAGTACAGTTTATTAACTTTAAGACTTTTAATAACTTGTTGTAACTTTTATTGATCATCGCTTACGCAGGTAAGTGATTTTGATCATTCTTAACACAGGTACACTCTCCAAAGATTTTCCTGTGGAGTGTCAGAGGCTCATTCTATAATAATTCTGCCATATAGAACAATTTTGTATTTCTTTGCTTAATCAGTATTGAAGACTTACTTTTCCTTTTCCTCTTTCTCCATCTCACCTTGTTATTCATGCTAGTCATATTTTCATCTGTTAATCCATGCAGGACGGACTGACTGACCTGTCATTGTCCCAGTAAGAAATTTGTATGTAGTCAGTTTACACTGTGGAACTGCATACTGAAAAGTGCTGTATGCTTTTTCTCCCATGGCCTCACTATAGCTCAAAAAGCTACTTAACAACCTGAAGTGGACAATTGCAAAATGCAATGTGCAGAAATTATTGGTGAGGCTTCAGAGCCTAAACATGTGCTCAGGGTGATTTGCTTGGCAGTAACATCTTTGAAATGTCATTATCAACAGTTTCATACTGTTATGTAATAGTAGCTGTCTTAGCAGGCCCTTTTACAGTCCCTTGCTCCCTTGTATTAACATTAATTTTAAGAAATACCATGAAAGGATAGAAGAGAATATTCCAGGGTTGATTTTTATGAGCTATGAATGGCAACAAAATGAAAATGCAGTAAAAGATAAATTTACTGCAGTTACGTTACATAACAGGGTCATGCAGGCAAGCCAGGCAAAGCACAATCTAAAATTTAGTAAATATACAAATTAATTCCTCAGATTTTATCTCTATAAAGTAAACAAGCATGCAAATCTTGAGTTAAGCTGAATAAAGGAAAACTCTGTGAGGAGCCTCAGGTACATAATATTTTCATAAATCTGCTGACAGAGCATGTCAAGACAGCCAGCTGCTTTTGTCATCTTATATCTGTTTATATTTTCCTATAGAATTGGCTCCTGAGTACATATTTTGTAGTACAAGCACATTATAACCCTTAAGCAGCAAGATAATTGCTTAGAGCTGATTCAGTTAGACTGTTTGTTGGAATAAATCCTGCTCCTTACTGCCTGATCACAGGAAGCTTTGCAGGCTCTGTGGCTGTTTTGTAAGGACTCACAAATCTCATACTCTCTGAAAGAAGTATCTGCATTTTCAGGTTCATAGTACCTAACTGTGTTCAGACAAACTTGGAATTTCTTGTGTTCCAACAGGTTGTGAGGCCTGCAGGGTAGGATGAGTCAGAGTAGTGAATCCATCATAGCTGTACCAGTTACCAGCCCAAGTACAGGAATGTTAGAGTAGCAAGTCCTGATTCAGTGATTATTGGCATGACAGGCCATTTTCTTTCTGATTGACTTTCTAGAGCATTAATACACACAAATGCCTATTAAAAGAGCCTTCTATGAAGGAGTTAGAATTTATTTTATTATCAGTTACTCTGGGAATTTCATGTGTTCTGACACTGTCACAGTGCCATCCTCTTTCTTTTCTACATGCTACATCATCTCTGAAAAATTAGTTTTTTAAGAAAATAACCTATGGATTTTTTTTTTTTCCTTTAAATCCTTGCTTAAGAATTCCTTAGAACTTAAGTCAGGCCACCTGAAGCCTTGGCCATGAGGAATTTGCTTATTAATTGAGCAAGCCTTGAATAGTCACTAGAAATTAAGACAATCAGATCTGTTCTCACCTATTTCTCTTCCACTAGTTTTTCAGTTTCTTCTATGACATTTTTATTTCCCTTTCTTTTACTGTGGTATGTCCTTTCTTTTAGGATTTAGTTTTTCCATTGATTCTGATTCCTCTAGAGGAAGGCAGTACATGATAAACTGATCAGGTAATTTGTTTTCCAGTAATGTCCTAATGCACTGCTTATCACTTCAGCTGGTATTTAGCTCGTTTGGGCTATTTTTTTTTTTTCCTTTCTCTTCTCTTGGCAAAAGCAGCTGTCAGGCACATCTTGCCCTTTGGCTGCTTGTGATGCTTCTGCTTAGGCTCTGCAGAAAAGGTGATTGCCATCCTGTAACAGGCAGGAAAACTCACTAGAGAGGAGGTCGGGGTAGGGACTGAATACACAGCTCCACTTTTACTGTGCAGATTTTCAAGAAATTGGTGGTTTGTTATCATATAAAGGCAGAATGTCATCTCTTAAGTGATGTGCTGCTCACACCAGAGAAGGGTTTGAAAAGTCTGTTATTGAGGCTTTTTTCAGTAATTACAAAAATTATTGTTATGATTGCCTAAAGTTAAAATTATTTTTAATGTTAGAATCTTCAATTAAAATCTAAAAATAAAATCCAGTGGGAATTTTGGACATAATAAATAATATGATAAATAATACTGAATTGTTCCAGTTAGCTTTAATTCTTTGAATAGTCTTCCCATGATTCTCCAAGCTAGATACAATACAAATATAATACTGTACAAAATAGTAGGCAGACTCTATATCATGATTATATTTGATAAATTCAAAAAGATGTCTGTTTGCTGGAGAAAAAGAAGGCAATTTGTTTTTTTTTCTTTCTATATTTACTTAGCACACAATCAAAATAAAAAATATATCATTACTGGGGAAGTTTTGTTCCTTAGACCCAGTGGTTTCATATGGTCTCTGCTCTTGCAGCTACTCTCCAAAGCAGTGTGGCTCAGAAAAACTTGGTTAATGGCAATAACTGACAGATGTGACTTCTCTCTGGGACTTTCATCAAAATATACCTATAATTTTAAACCTTTATGAATATTGATGGTGATGCTTACCTTACTCGCTTTAGATAAGATTTTTTTACAAATATTCCAAATTACATTTGTCACAGCAATAATAGTGGCAATCTATGCACCTGCTTGATGAAACTATAAGCAAACAAGTTGGAGAAAGATTTTTAGACGTATTTATTGGCTAAGCATTTCTGTGTTTTTCTTTTACTTCAATGAAACCAACAAAGGTTTTTCAGGTGGCAGAATATGTTGCACTGTCTCTGATCTCAGTTTTCAAAGGAAGGAATTATAGAAGCATATACTCAGTATTGATACTATTATTCTTTTTTTGTTTGTTTGTTTTTTTAAATACAGTTAAAACATATTTCACATTGCTAGAGACAAATTCTTGTCACGAGTTCCCGTACAAAGGTAGCCCAATAGAAGACATTGACAAAGGTCAGCACAACATTGAAAATGTTACTAAAATGTTGAAAGTGTACAGGGTCAGGTATTACAATAAATGACCAGTAGCTTTGAAAAATAATGAAATTAGCTCTGAACACAGCAATATGTTTATTAGCATTCTACTCAGAAATGTATGTGTGCTTTTAAAATTGTACATGCACTGCATAATGCATGTAAAATAGAGAAAAGTGGTTTTGTCAAGTGAATTGAAAACAGATTGATGCTGAGATAAAAATTGCTTGAAGGACACAAGGGAAGGATTCTGCCTCAAGGGGACAGGTCCATTTTTGCCCTGGTAAATCTCATGTAAGCTTGGAGTAATCTAGATGCAACTTAGAGGTTTTTTTACAAGTAACACACAGCGTTGTGGAGAAGGGAGGAGAATTTTATTAGTTAAGTTATTGGATAATGCTTTGTCAAAAAATTAGTCATTGTTTAACAGGTAGGTTAAAAGCTGGCTTCCACTGAAAAGCAAGAGTTCTCACTGTTTCAGGGCAATAGGATGTCATTCTGATTTTAGATGTTTGGGAAAGGAATAGTACAATGTCCTAGCAAAATAGTTCAGAGTGTAACCTACTAATGCTGCTCCAGAAATTTTATAGATATATGGACTTGGAGCCTCAGTATTATGAGTAATTATATTCACAATATGCATGTGTAGAATAATGGGAAAGAATGATTGTGGGTGTTTACCAGTAATACACCTTATCAGGAATTCATGGGAAGGATTTCAAGAGATGGAAAGTATTATTCCCACATGCTCTGATAGAATTTGAGAGTTAAGAGCCATATGAAAAGTATATTTTGGTAATAATAAAAAATTAAATTAAATTGGTTTGCTTTTGGGAAAGCTTTATTAATTTACTTTTTTCCATGGTCGTCTAACATTTCAGCCAAGATAACAATGTGGAGGTAAAACCTTCAGGCTTTGCAGCTATAGAAAATTCTTCAGCTTCTACTGAAATTTTTTGCACCAAACTTGGAAAACCAATCCAAATATTACTCCTGTGTTATGTACAAGATTAACCAAGCAGCCTTCAATTAATGTATTTAGTATTCACCTGTTTGCCTTTACATCACTGATGTTTTTGTTGTGAAAGCACTAATTATTTTCCTTCAAATTAAAGAAATTCAATGACTGATCATTAGACAAACTCCTTGGAGACCATCCCTGTGACAGCTAGACAGATAATTAGAAAACAACTAAATTAGATAATTGGGGAAAACTGATAAATACACATGGAGCTAGACATTCTTTATATTGTTGATTTGCCATAGAATCTTTTTGCTTGGCAAAGTTCTTCTGTTATTTAAATATGTGTAATACAAACCATGTAAAAATAGCTCAGCAACTGCTCCATGAACGTTTTTATAAATACCTAAATTAAAATAATGACTACTGCTGACATAAGTTTAGAGGAGCTGGATAAAACCTTACTCATTATATTTCAGTTTTTCTTGTTTCAGTCCTAAATACACAAATTGATCAAACTAAATTTTTAATAATTTTAATTAAATAGGATAATAGATGTGCAGTGCATTCACAGTGCAGTCACTGTGCATAGCTTAATAGAAAACAATCATAAAAGCACTGCAAAGTCACTGACAAGAACTGATCATCTGAGCACGAAGATTCACATACTGCACACCTATTGAAAAGTACCTGTTCACTCATTCTGACAGTCATGTCTTCTAGAGTTTTATATTTAAACAATGGAATAGTTCTTCATTATTATAAAGTTCTTTATTATTATGAGTTCTTAATTTAGTAGTCCTTTTGTAGGGTTTTTGATCTATGATTATTTGCAATGATTCAATCTAATTGTGGTAAACTGGATTAATCAGCACTTGCCTAATTTTCACTTTTCTTTAACAAAAGTTAGGTCATATCAGACTAATAACTTCCAATTGTTAGACCATCGTGTGAGTCAGCCAAAGAGTAACTTTTATTTTCCTGATTACTGACAGTGCAGTCTTATGTGGGGGGAAATGACTCATGTTACCAGGATTGGAGACCACAGGTCCTTTTCTGGAAAGGACTGTGATTAAGGAAGGTGTGCCCACCTTTGCACTGTTAATTTTGGCATGAAGAGCAGGCAGTAACTCAGTGAAAGTGCTCTCTGCTTTTCTTGTCTCTGCAGATTGTAGAAAATAGAGGTCTGCAGTCGCATTATTCTTGTTAGATGTAATCTGAGTTTTTAGGTTTTTTTCTGAAATGTTCACTAGACTGAATTTAGATGGGGAGGCTGAAATAAATAATTATTTATTTGATGTGACTGATGTATTCCATATTGACCTTAGGAGGATCAAAGAGATTTACTATGAGTAAGGCCAAGTGATGGACAAAATCATAAAGGAAAATACAACCTCTCTTAAAGCCTCAATGTTACCAATTCTTATCAGAGAAATAAATCTGTGCTTTTGTTATAAGAGAAGTGAGATATTTATCACTGCTCTTTCTGTCTAGAAATAGCCAACTTTCCATATTAAGAATCTATGGACTCGGGGGTGAGCAGATCTGTTGCTGTGAAATTGTGTATTTCTGTTCATGGCCTAGACCAGTCTGATGGCAGATGGCTGTTTTCAAGCCTACTTACAGAAAATTAGTCTACAATAACAGAAAATAGGAGCTGAGACTTTAAAATATGCTTGCAATTGTTAGCGTGTAAGTGATGCATCAAAAGTCTAAGTTTTGAAAGGTGTGAGTAATTGTGATGCAAATAAAATTGAAGTCTGTTCCCAGAAAAAAAGCATTACTATTTATCTTAAGTTTTATGTAAATAATTTCTTTTCTGTTGTAGTTAGCATAGGTTTGATGTGAAATCTTTATAAAATATGCCTTACCTTCTTTCACATGGTGAGCAGCTAGAAAGTCAGAGCTGGAAATTTTACTGCTACTCTTCCACATATGTAGATTAATTCCATGGCTTTTTCAAAAGCTTGAAATTTTAATGCTTCAGCATTTGCCATAATGCACAAAGAACTTTTGAGAAAGATACTGGGATAAGGGAAGAAGGAACCGGCAATTACTATTTGTCTGAATATATTAAGTTTTGACCTAAAGAGAGACCCCTAAAGACTGATGTGGCAATTCAGTTTTCATATCCTTTTCATCTTTGTTCTTCTTTTGTCTGTCAAGAGGGACAGTATGGTTTCCAGATCTACTTGTGATATTGTGTTGTGTTTGTGTGTACAAATGAACAGCAAGAACAAAACAAAAGCATGTAAAAAAATCTGTGTGAAACATTGATTGAAAGGCTGGGTAATTAAGATGTTTGACTACTAGTTTTAAATCTAGATTCATTCTGGTACTGTAAACATGAAAATTCCTGAATAATTACATTTCTAGCTGACAAATATGGAAAGAAATTCTTTTCTCTTGTGAAAGCCACAAAGACTAAAGAGTTTGGGGTAATTAATTCCTGTGCTTGCCCTTCACTGTATTTACAGAACTTGATGGAAAATGCACTGCAATTAATTTAGATCTTCAGTCTTTCAATCCTTTTACTTGGCTTTCTGATCACTTATCACCTAAAGTTATTTATCAAGCAATTTAAAATTACAAGTCCAACCAAAGGGGGAGGCAATTTTCTTTCTCCTTTGAGAAATTGCATCCCTGCCCATGGCAAAGGGGCTGGAGCTTGATGATCTTTAAGATGCAAGGTGCTTCCAGTGAAGACTAAATGAGAGATACTCAAGCAGAGAGGGCATTACTCTTCCCCTTTTCCCTTCCCTCCTCAGTCTATGGCACTAAGGCAAAGATCAAGGGATTTGGGTTTTTTTAATTCCTGCTTCATAAATTTGAATGAATTTTAGGAATACAAGAAATAGAAATACAAGCAGTGTACAACAGAAATGTGAGATTCCTTCTAACCCTAACCATTCTATTATTCTAAATGTAAGTATTGATGTTTGTTCTTAGGAAATAATTAATTTCAGTGATCTGAACTTAATTTCAGTGATCTGAAATTGAGCATAGACAAACCCAATCTGAACCTTCTGGAAAATAAGTGTTGAAAAATCTCTTAGAAAAACAGTCTTCAGGAATACTGTTTATTTTTAGCTATTCTTTAGAAAAATTATCTTCTCAAGTTTTTCTTCAGAAATCAGACCCTTCAAAACACTTCAGAATATCTTTAGTTTCTGACTGTTGACTCTTGTTTCCCAATTTATCTGTCTGTAGTGAATTCCCTAAAGGCTGAGACCATCTGGTCCTTCAGTTTATTTAACTGTTTCTCAGTTTCTGTGAGCTTTGAATTAAAACTGTCAGGCTCAAGGTTTTTAACCATAACGATTTTTCAGACATCATTAATTTTAATGTTTCCAGGATCTGTTCCATTTTTGCTCTTACACTTATCTCCCACAGGAGTAAGAGCTTCCTTTCTTGTAGAATGCACTTTGAAAGGGGATTAAAATGAAATAAGTAGGGGGAATCACTGACTTGCAATTCAAGTCTTTATTGGAGTTACTTCAAATTTTCATTAAATAGATGCTTATGCATTTGCTTGGTTTCACGTAACCTTTCATTAAATATAGAAATAAATCTATTTTTCCAGTGGACAAACCTCCTCAGATGTGTGTGGTGATTATACATGCTAAGTGAACACATAATAGTACATTAATTATTAACACCTTCTGTAAGGGTTAACCACCTACTCTCAAAATACCTCTGGGAGGCTAATAAGTATTATATATCCTCGGGGGTTTTTTATTTGACAAGATGTACAGACACTGATTTATAAATTCTGATGGTACCTTTCACATCTTTTCTACAGGAATTGAATATTTAGTATACATTCAGTTAAACTTACACATCCTATACTCTACTGAGAGAATAAGTTAACATTTACTATCCCAGTGAAGGAAAGTTGAATCCCAAATATGTTTTTATGGATCTTTTGTGATCTATATATATTATGTCAGTCTTCTTACTGATTTTTTAAAAATATCTTAATATTTCACTAAAAATAATACTTTGGGGATCATTATCACTGCATAAAACCAGAATTTTAATATTGATATAGACATGAAAGATAAAAACACATATCATATCGATCATGACTTTATCATGGTTATTTTAAATGCCCAGAGCAAGAACTTAAATGGTATAGTAGATAAATCACAGAAATGTCTAGGGATCACTGCTGTGCTTGCACTCTTGTTTTAAAGTACAGGAACCTCAAATATTATCCTCTTAAAAAGTGGGATTGTACCACAAGAGAAAGTAAGTAAGACAAATGCTGCCACGGAATGTGAATCTTGGGTCACATCATTTACTCTTCAAGTCTGTATTTTTCCATTGCTACCATCACAGCTCCTTTGATTTCCTTTGCTGTGACCTGAATCACATTAATTCACAGAATGATCAAGATTTCAAATGAAGAAGGGTTTACCAGATAAGGGCTCCTTCTGTAAGGACATCTGTACTTTTCCACATGATAGACTTGAAGTTTTTAGGTGGCTCTCCCACCTCAGGAGTCCCAGGGGCCTTTGGTTCAAACTTAGAAACTCATCTAAACTAGGACAAGAGTATTTTACTTTTAAAAATACTTATCTGCTGAAGTCAGTTCAATTGAACTTCACACTTTAATATTAATGTTTTTAGAAGTGGTTTACCTGGAGGAGGGCAGCAGACCCAATTGTAAGGATGTTATTTTGTATCTAAAGGAGAAGAGGTTTATTTACTTGTTTTAAGACAATCTCTCTTTGCTTTTTTTTTTCTTTTTTACACTCATAGATTGAGGTAATGTTAGAATTTTAGCAGCCCATACTATGTAGTAGTTGGTGCTGTCATTAGCTAAGCTCACTGCTTAGGAAATCATGAAGGTGTTCTTCTTTAGTTTGTCTTCTGTACATGAAATATTCCTTAAAGCCAGTTAAAGAAGTCAAAGTTGAGATATCTTTAAAAAATAGTTCCATTTCCTGGAGTTGGATCAGCTTGTCACCTCTTTACTTATATGTTTTTTACAGTACCTTTAATCTAAAAGCCTAAGATATTCTTGTGAATACTGGCTAATTTTCCCTTCTTTAGAAGCATCAGTAATTTTCAAGAAATACATTCTTCAGACTGTACATTTCTTTGCACAATTGTAACAATTGCTTCTTAGTTCTATGTGAAGCCTTTTCTATGACCTTCCTTACAATCACCTGTTGTCTTTGTTGTGCTGTCCAAGAGTAATTAATGGCACTGTCCTGGTGGCAAGGCTGGAATGCTAATTTGGCATAGAAATCTTGATAGAAGGGTTTTGCACTCCTTGTACTTTAACTGAAGGCCACTGTAGCAGTACATTTATGTTTGGAAGATATAATTATTAGTATCTCATCTTAACATCAGCTAGATAACCTCCCTAATGGGTAAGACAGCATGGAGACCTGCCTTGTCAGTTAGAAATTACCAGAACAGTAATATTTAAAATTAATGCTGTTGTGCATACATCATGAAAATATATGCAAATACTTTCCTAGTGATGTTTTAAATTAAAACTTTTTATGTTAAGAGAATTTCCAGTGTAAGATATAGATTTGTTGTAGATTTTTAGAATCACAACTCTAACTTGCATATACTGGTAATTAATCAGTTTATATCAGTGGAGGTTCCATTGGCAAAATTAGAACTACCATCTCTTTGTTTACACTGAATATTAAATCAAGGTTTATTCTGAATTTTCTAATTCAAAGTTTCCATTTCAGTCTCAAAAAGCTTTAACTGTAATTTACAATGTAGTGCAGCCCAGCTTTAAAACTCTGGCAGGTGTGTAGGACACAGATTTGTGCTGTGGTCCACCTCACCTCTGATGTGTATTTCAAGCACAGCTGAGCCTGTTTGCAATTGCCTCAGTAAGTTGGCTATGCTCATTCCTGTGCTTTGAAACAAAAAAAAAAGTACAGAAGTTTTCCTAATTATCCCCTGAAAGGAACAAAAAGCATTCCCGGCTTTTCCAAATTCCAGCATTTCTATCCTTTGAGAGGATGTGACCAGAGACCAGGAGGATGGAGGAGGATTGCATGACAAGAGGCTAAGGTGTGACCAGCCACCCTCCAATGGAGGCATTGTTTGGATGCCCCTTTAGTTGGGAATTTTCCTTGCTTTTCTACCTTGAATATGCACCCTTGGACAAAACCTAGGTCTCAGGTTTACTACTGTTCTTCTGCCACTTCACACATTGTCAGATGATTCTTCAGGTACTAAAAGAAAAATCTCAGTAGAGTTTTAAATTAAGGATTAGAACATAGCTGTAAATTAACAGGAATGTTATTATCTACAGCTATGCAGAGACAGTAAAAAATTAATACTGATTGCTAAGAATGACTGAGTAGATATTTCTCTGTTTGCAGTTATTAACCAGATGCTGCTTGGAGGATATTTCTCTGGTTTTCTCATTTACAGGTGATAAATTTTCTCTGGAATGTGAAATAGGCTTTGCCTTTTTCAATATTAGGATATATTTAGTTCAATGCCATTGAATGCCCCTGAAGGATATTTTACCACAAGAGGAGCAAATTTGCCTATCTCTATCAGAAAAAAAAAGCACCCAAATGCAAATCTGCAAATCTTAGGCTGCTGGAATGTTTGTATATCAAAATGCATTAAAGCAAAGAAGATTGACAGAGTTAACTTGATTTGCCTCTGTTGAGGCTTATTAAGCACTCAATCTCAATATTACGGACTTAATTAGCTGGAATCATAGTTACATCACCTTCAATAGGGAGGATAATTGGTATGAGTTGAAGCAAGTCTAATAGGCTTGACCTTCAGTCACGTATTTGAATGTGTTGGAAGTTAAATGCATGCTATATTTACCTGGAGGTTCAGACTGATCAAGTCTTCAAAAGAAAGAGCTGCAGAAGTCAATGCTGAGAAAGTCAGGTGCAGGCATACACGCATTTTAAATGTAGCTAGAAGCTGAACTTTTTCCAGGACTCCAAGCACTTTCGTAAAAGTACTGCTGACTGGAGCATGTGGTTCTATGTGTAGGGAATGAAATTGCAATCAAAGCAGTAACAGGTTGTCAGAAGGAACAAAAGAAGTAAGGGTTCCATTTTTAATGCCATAGGCTAAATATACCAACATTAGTTTTCTTCCAAAAAATTAAATCTACCTGCTATCTTCTTTGCAATTTTTGCACATGGTTTCCATATCCACATTTCACTCAGAAGCTATTTAACAGATACAGTGTTTATATCTACATCCTTCCTCAAATGCAGTCCAGAGCACTATAATGATGTCTGTCAACTGGGAACATGCCTGAGTGTCACAGCCGTGGTCTGGGCATGTTTATCTTCACTGGACAGGGCTGACAGTGAATCCAGAACAGCCTGAAGTGAAAACAGCCTCAGCTCCTTCACAACAGAATATCCTCCTGAATGCCTTGAGAACCATACCCTGTACATACACTGTGGGAGGAGAGAGAGCTTTTAAGTGTCCTGTCCTCATTTCTCCATGTAGGTTTTAGCCCATGAATTTCCAAGGCCTCTGTAAAGATACTTGTTGAAGTGTTTAAATCTCATCCTTAACTAAATGATGCTGAACCTAGGACACATCAGTGAAGGATGAAGAGCATAGAGACTGAAGACTAATCAATTTGTTATATGTAGTCTTTGGCAGTGGCTAAAAGCAAGGGATTGGAAAGGGTGTTTGAACAGGGCAGGCCTGAAGAGAAAGTGTCCCAGAACATTTCTGCAGCTCTGGGTTTTCTGGTGCAGTCTTAATTAGGGGAGCACCTTATAAGGAATTGTTATTAGGGGCTTTCTTCTTACAGAAAAAAGGGAGAATTGTAACTTAAACAAAACTTTAAACCGTGAACTTGATCTGTGACTGCCAGGCATGCTACTGTACTTTTTTGTACCACTAACAGCTCAACTAGAAAATATAGTGGAACACTGGACTTCTGTGAAATTCAGATGTTAAATGAGTTTTAGTACATGACAGCTGAGAAACTTTACCTGAATAGACAATTAGGAGAGTTCTGAAAATCTTATTGTTGCTAATGAAAATTACAGCACTTTCAGTATTGCGTAGTGCATATTCTGCCAAAATAGTATACTTAAGGTCTGATATTCAGCATCTTTTGTGATACTTGACTGAAAGGCATGATATGCACTGCCTTAGTTCTGTCATGACTATTTACAAGCATGTCAAAGGAGCTGCCTCTCATACATTTTTTTCCCTTGTTTTAGGAATTAAAGCTTATAATGATGTCTGAGAAATTAATTTAAGAATATCAGTAAGATGTTAAATCATAAATAATTGTGTAATTCCTGTAGGCTCCTGGAAATGACTACTTAACATAAGTAGCTAAAAATAACCTTTCAAATACTGCAAAATAGCTGCACTGGATTTGAAGTTGCTATGCTTACTCTCTAGTACAATATATGGTAAAGATTCAGTGATATGCTGTTGCCTGAGTTCTGTAGAAATTATCTTGCTTTTGTGTAGCTCTCCCTGAGAAGTTTTACTGAATATCTTTCAAAATGTGTTTATATATATGTGTGTGTGTGTATGTATAGATACAGAAAACCCAGGTAAATACACACTTAAATACCTATATATGTAAGTATGATGACAGGAAAAGTATAAAAAATTTATGCTTAGTCTTGACTATTGCTGAATATCTTCCTGAACAGCTTGATGGTTAAGGAACGTTGTTGTCATGGTCTATTGTAGGTAAGAGTTATTGCTTACTCCACTGATATTTCATTATGATTTGTTTGCAACTGAGGTCCTACTCTTTTGTCTAATCTATGTGATTTTATTTGAGTAGCATGTTAGAGATACTTTTAGAGTGCACTGCAGTCTTCCTTCAGTAGATCAGAAAATGAAAAGCATAGGCTAACTTATTAAAATTACCAGTTGCTAATTCAGAAGTTAGTTTTTACGTCATGTAATGTAGAAGCATCAATGTACAATCCTGTGTGATCCTCCAGGTTCAGGTACCTGTGGTTGTTCAGCTGTTCTTGTTCCTGGGACATCAGTAGAGTTTCACTGGTGATATTGACCAAATTAGAAACTTCCACTGATCACATACAGTATCTATGATAAGGCTTCTCTTAACATTTTTTATAGACCTTGTGAAATCAGTCAACAGATTCTCAGGGTTCTATAGTCCATGTGTTGAAATCTGTTGACTAACTAGTGTTGATATAATTAATAAGTTAGCCAGGTGATGAAACTTAGGTTATTGGCTTTGAACCCGTGTAGCAGTCCCAGAAGAAGAGACAAAATGAGCTCTCTTCATACTTTATTTCTCTTGACTCACAACACTAATATTGCTTTTATAAAGTGGAGTTCTTTTAGTTCCCTAGCTTGCCTTTCATGAAAGTGATGCGCTTTGTATCAGATACGTGGCTGCTTCATCATTTTGTAAAACACAATTGCGATTCTATAAAAGTGGATTGAGTTTTCCTTTATACCCTGTGACAAATTCATTTTAGAAGCAACTGCAAAGTACTGCATTTCACCCTGGTAGGCCATAAGTTATGCTGTATATGTGGTTAGAATACTCTGACGGTGGTCTTTTGTATCCAGAAGGCGTCCCAGTAAACAATATCTGAAACTCTTACCTAGAAATTGTTGCTGGAAATTGTGCTTCATGTGGCAGTAGAGCCGTAATGTTCTCTCCAATGATCATCTGCTGAATCTTCTAAATTGTATCTAAAAGGAAAAAAAATCACAGTTGCTTCATTCTACATAACTGATTATTTCATAAAAGGTACTTAAGTTGTTTGAGTAAAATGTAGATTTTGATACTGGAAGACTTTACTGTATTGTCTTCCACTCTGTAATACTGACAAATTCTAAACTTCAAGTGTCCCATATACAGAAGGTTCCTAACAAAAGGCATCCATTTTTTGTAAATAAAATTTCCCCTTATAACATTGGTGTTTATCTCATTTGCTTGAGAATATAGCATAATCATTTCACAAAAGAAGGGAAAAAATAAAACCACTGCAATGACTTCCATGTTGATTTTCCATGTAGGCAGATATTTCCTTCATTGTATTTTATTATGGGATTTTTAAATTTTATTACATATATTCTATTTCTACATTTCTTATATATTTTTATTAATTTATTATGACAGGTAATTTTTTCCATTCTAAAGAGAAACATCAAAGAATTATTGACTTTAGATTAATCGCTGTATCTCACTGTTACGTTTTACTTTCACATAATTTATGCAGTAAACAAAAATACTCTCTTTAGAAATAATATTATTTCAGGCAAACTTCCCATATTTCCTCATGGTATGAGCCAACAAGCCACATTTTAATGAACAGATTGGAGAGATGGAGTGTTTCTATCTTCTTTCATTTGGTGTCAAATCCATTCCCTTCCATCTGAGGCCACTAAAGTGGTCAGAATGTGTTTTCTCTGCATGGCATGGATGGGAGGGAACATTTATAAAGAATGAAGGGGAACATTCCTGGATGTTTGCCAAAACAGAGAGAAATCAAAGCTTTTTTTTCTCAGCCTGAATACATCCCTCTTCAGAAAGATTTGTTGGAAAGGTTGAAAAGTTCAGATTCCCCTAATGTAATGTTAGTGTTTATGCAACATTTTAGTTCCATTTAATCTTTCCCACAGAATCAAATGCGGCTTAGGGAACCAAGGTTATGCCACCACTGCACTGCATTGTTGATTTTGTGTTGTTTTTTTAATGGTGCTGCTAAATCCCCTTCTTTTTTTTTTTTCTATTCCAAGAACACTCATTTAGAGAGGATTTAATTTAGCATCTTGCATCTTCATTTTCCTGCCCTGCAATGGAAAATACCCAGGCTTCATTTTTTATGTGGGCTTCAGAATACTTCCACAGTCTTTAGGGCAAGTGCAGGGAGAAGAGAGAAACCTCATGAACTCGGAAATTTTGGCATGTTTATACATTGATTTAAGTTAATACATACAATCTTTTCTAACTCTGTTACTTTGAAAGCTTTTTGACATCTGTTGGCACTGCTGGTGAATTTCCAGCTATGAGACCCATATGGTATGATGGGAACATCGGTTGGGTTCAAGATTTGTTAAAATGTACCCTAGCTGCCAAATTGGGTGGATGTTGCAGAGTTTCTTCTCACTTATCTTTTGCTTACTTGTTATCTCAAGTTAAGGAACTTTTATTTCTGTATTCTGTTGTATTTTTTGGTAGTAGGAGAATTTCAGTCTGTCCAGTGGATCTCTCCTTAACTCCCAGACTTGATTGGTAGCTGGAACAGAGACACTGTGTTTTAGCAAGGTCTAGTTCTTGTGCTGCATTATTTGCAGGGATATGTACTTTCAGAAGAATTTTTTGCTGCTTCTCTGTCATAATTATTAAACATAGATATTCAAACGCAGTTTCATTTAAATATATAAATAAAAATTGAATTACGTTAGCACCAGAACTAAGTATCATGTCATGAGGAGCCAGAGAAAAAATATGGGAATTTTTAGCTAAAAAAAATATTTTCTAATCACAGTCCAGTGAGGCAAGGACATGCCTTTGAACAACTCAGAAGGCCTATAGCTTGATTCCTATCAGAAATGCAATCAAAGACCCAAGCAGCACTTTATAGTGGTTATGAACTTAAAACATAGCTAGTGCACAGCTAATCCTATGAAGATATTTTCAAGAATTGACAAAGATATTTTTTTAAAATACCACTTGTTAAATAATGCTGCTTCCTTGAGTTAAAACAATATAAATATATCTATTATCCTCTTAAAGGCAAATATTTTAGTTTTTGATAAATATGGGGTTTGCAATAAAGGAATTATAAAGCTTCTGAAATAAAGTGCATTTACTAGCTACTCAGAAATGTTTGATTGGGGTGTTACCTTGTAGGAATAATATTCTTCTCCCTGTCACCTCTTTCCTGAGTAGTGTGAAAGTGAGGCATAGACTGATTTGGGCTAAGGCACTGTTTGAAACATAGACCTGTAAGTTTATAAAATGTAGCCAGGAAATACATAAATTTGATGTGAATAAAAGGTCTTCATTAGAATTGTCTGTATTGAAACCAGTCCATTTTTTGGCAAAGTAATGATGTTATATAAACAATTTTTCCATGTGCAGGCTATACAACATTACGTGGAACACGTCTCTTAAAACGTTGATATTCTTTGGAGCTGTAACTAATTTATCAGAATATTGAAACAAAATCTGTAATATATATAATCTATGCTTCTGATTTTGTTAAATTTTTTGTTCTAGAGCAGACTTGTGCACAAGCTGCCACAAATTTGTAAACGCCTACACTACAACTGGGATAAATTGAATTTATTTTTTGAGTGGAAGAAATATTTTATGGTGAGACTACAGATAGTTTGTTCATGCAATAGAAAAATGTCTATAAAGTGGTAGGTCTGTTTATGTTCAAAATCAGAGATAATTTGCAAAGGTTAACAGACTAATGCTAGGCCCTCTTAATGAAGACCTGCAAGAGCTTTAGGTGAAGATGCTGAGATGACTTGAAGTCATCAGATTATCTAATAAGCCTAAATACAACTAAAGGCTTTTTAATGTTTGTGTGATACAGGCACTGTGCAGTTTCATAAACAAACACCTTCAAATATTTTGACAACAGCTCCACTTTAAATTTCAGACATATGCTTTATTCAAAATTTTCTGTTTCTGTTGAATCAACAGAATACAATTTTCTGTTTCTGTTGAATCAACCACTTTCACACATCTCACTCATGTTTGAATGTTTTCTTTTAAACCCTGATAGTGTTTCCTTTCCTGAAATTTTTCACTTGTTGTTCCAGAACTTATCAAAATAGTTTTATATGTTTTTAGAATGAGCTACTTTTAAATAATTTAGAATATCAATGTCTTTTATGTCTTAATCATTCATGACAATATGTAGTGATGACTGACCCAGTCAAGGCTTCTGGAATCCAAGCAGAAATCTTCTCTGCTATAATCTCCTGTCAATCTGCTTTTTGCATTCCTTATTTTGAGCCCATGTGAGCTCATCTTTTAGCACTTTCAGCAAAATTGTATTTCTCTTATGTGCTTAGGTTAAGATACATTGCAAATATTTCTTCATTCTTATCCACTAGTCTAATTACTCTGACCAAAAAAAATTAAATTAGGATGGTTTAATATGATTTCTTCTTGGCAAATCTGTGTTGTCTGTTTATTATCATGTTATCCCCAGGTGCTTGGAAAGTGATTTTTGAATAATTTTGTTTTAGTAAATTTTCAGATATCCCAGTTTAGTCAACCATTCTATGAATCCCAAGATGCATATAAGAAGGAGGGAAATGAAGTGCAAGTACTGGTTTTGCTGCCTTAATTCCAACCCTCCCTCTTTTCCACATGTTGTCAGGCCTAACAGATAAAAATCTGGTTTGAGCTGATGACAGCTCTAGCAGATTGCTAAGTCCTGCTGAAATGCAAATCTAAATGTGGTTTTATTCTTTCCCTTCCACTCTTTTTTGTCTACTCTGATATTCATTTTATTAAAATTATCCCAGTGCTTGGTCACGTAGTTGCTTTCTGAAAACAAAAGAAAAAATTTCCAAATTGTTTCAGACTTCTCTGTTATTAGTCATTCTACTTTTTTGTTGCAATGAAAGACCCTTTCATGCCTCTTTTGCTTGCGACTTTTAATATTTTTCTGATTTGTTTACTGCACCTTACTTGTCATTACTTATCATCTCCATAATGAATTGATAAAATTCCTTTCCAGGTGATATTGTTTACATTCTTGGTGCTATTCCTTTTTAAAATGTCAATCAGTCAAGAGATCTCAATTTAGACTCTTAAGTGTCTTCATACACTTCATTTTTATCTTCCTGTTTGGAATGAGTTATTTTTCTGCCTCCAGAACTAGGCTTCAGTTTTGAGGTTTTTTTCAGGAACAAAACCTTGACTGTTTGCCTAGGAGATCCTGTCTTTTGCTTCCTCAGTTTGCTGAAGTCTGGTTTTGGAATGTCATTGTTCTCAATGCACTGTGACAATTCCTTCCTTTTGTAGTATTTGAGAACTCTCTTTTAAGGCAACTTTTCACTCAATCTCTTGACTCTTCTCTGTACAAGTAGGAACTGCAGCAGCAGTCCTGACCAGAACTTACCCACTTGTTTTTCTGTCTGAGGCTATTTCCAGAAGAACTTGTTAGACAATCCACATCCTCCATAACAGCATTAGGGCAGTTGGTTTGCCATCATCCCCACTTCCTAGCTTTTGGCTGTATTTGTAAGTTGCTCTGGAAAAGTCATTCACCTGCTGCCTGCATTGGATGTATCACTGATCCCTACTGTGGCATTGGCTCATTTTTTCTTTGGTTTTTTCCTTACCCAAGGGTAATGGTCTCTGTTAGGTCCTGACTCTCACCTGTTCTAGAATAGCAGGAGAATAGATTCATCACAGCTGCGTCTCTGCCTCCATTTTTTACTTGCATGTCCTTTCTTAAGCAGTGTTTCGTAGCTTGAGGAGAGGACACTCTATCACAGCACCATACTTAATGGTAGATTGATACTACCTTTTATTTAAAAGAATAAAATCTAAGCTCATCAACTAAACCTAGTGACTTGAGTGAACTGTGCTAAATGACTGGGAAGTATGTCATGATCGATGTATTGAGAGCAGCATTTATGACAGGAGGAAGAAAAGTGTAGAAACCTGAATTAGAAAAAAGAACATTATTCTTCTAAGGGCATGCCCAATACTGATAAAAGGGTGGCAACTCAAAATTTTCTAAGATACTTGAAATTACAAGATCAGCTGGAAAAAGTCTAACAAGTCTGAATATAGGGTATGAAATTATTGGAAACTCTTAGAATGAATAATTGTAAAATAGGATTGAAATCTGAAAGAGAAGTGCTTTGTTGACAGAAATTTTGAATAGAATTGGGTATGAAATGCTTGTGCAGATTAGCAATAAGATTAGCTAAATATTCCATTTCTTGAGAGCACATTTCAAATACATGGCCAGAATATAGGAAAAAGAACCATGTAGACATCAAAAACTATTTTTACTTATACAGAAAAATAAAGGGAAAATGAAGATGATATGGACTAAAGATGCTACTTAAAATGCAGATTTCCTCTTTATGCACGACAGTACATACAGAATTTTTGCCATCGCTTAGCATGCAAGGAAATCTGCATTTCTTGTCCACAATAAATTTGTTTTAAGTGTTCCCTGTCCCATAACAGTGAGGAGAAGGAGTTAATGAGTTCAAGGGGGAGGGAGGATGCCCATTAAACCTTTGATCACAGGAATCTCCTGTCCGAGGTTCCTGTTCAGGGTGATGGAGAGCAGCTGTGGCTGCTCTGCCCATGGACCACAGCAATGATTGCAGAACGGCTGCTCTGCGGCTGGGAAGCCGAGGGGAGGAATTTGCTCTCTCCTTTTACTCTGCACTATGTAGAGCTAATTTACTTTGCACTGCAAGAGACTGTGTAGAGTTTGCTTCTGAATACTTACTTCAAAATGAAACTCTCAACAGAAAATTAACTCAAAATCTTCTATGTGCATGTCATACATTTGTTGTAGGCATTCAAAATTATTAATTTTGTTATATCAGTGGTAGTATTTTTCCAAAAATAGTCTGTGGAGTGTAAACATCTGTTTTATAAGCTCATAAAGGGAATTTTTTTATAGTTTATATATGGCTTTATTTAATCTCTCTGAAACCAATATGTAAGGTTTTACTGTGGTGTAGAGACTAACTTTTTACTGCCTTCATTACTTTTTTTTCTGAAGTGCTTCCTAAGAATTACAGGTCTCTGTAGCAACGAGGGCTTGGGGGCTTGTTACATAATAACAGGTATGATACTTTATATTGTTACTTAGTCTGTGAAAATCTCTCAACACAAAACTTACTGTTCAGGAATGGTACCAGCAGCATCACATAATCAATATCTAGTGCATCTCATCAGATAAGAGGCTATGTAGGTTTTTTTTGGTTACTGTTCTTTCTTTAGATGGCAAATACAAAGCACACACTTCAATTTTATAGAGGACTTGAATGTCCTGAGTGCTACTGTTCTCCGCTTCCTTGGTTTTTCATCTACAGGGACTTACTTAAAATAATTTTCAGTCCTGGGGAATTTTATGTTGTTTTATTTGCATTAGAGGCTATTCTGCCATTACAAATCCATACCACCTTCTGTAGGAGTCTTCATACTTACTTCTACATTCAAAAACGTAGTTGTTGAATTAAAACGTGAACTTCCACACTGGAGTTTCAGATAAATTTTGCCTTTCTTTCAACATTTTAGAACCTTTTTGAGGGAAAATGGCACATGATACAAATAATTATGCCAAATGTATGTTAGATTTAACAAAATATCTGTGTATTAAAAATAGCTAGTAATTATTTAGATATTTTTCCATCTCATATGTTATGACTTCTTTTAATTGTGCAGCTCTCATTTCTTAACATTTTAACACTCTGATTTAAGCAACACTAAAAAAAAGCACTGAACTGTGGGTAGATGTTGGTGGACAGCAAAGGGATAATAGGGGATGTGTTCCCAAACTTGAAACTTGTATAAAGTATGTGTGTAATCACCCTTTGTACTGCAGATCTGCATTTATACTTGATAGTTCGTGCAGATTGATTCCAGGCTTTTAGAGCATGGGGACTGAAGGTGATCTTTGATCTTTGTTCATTTTAAAGATCAATGAGTGAAATATCACTGAATCCTACTATGACAACTTAATTAAGACAAGTTTGCAGCCTTTCACAAAGGACTAGCCTTGAGGTCCATTCTGTGCTATTCTCTGAAGAAGGAATGATGTTTAGTGCTTGAATACTGATGCTATTTCACAGCATTAGTTGCGTTTGCCTTTTAAATTTTCCATTGTCTGGCCAGCCACCTCCCTGAAGAGGCTTCTGGAAGGACTTTGTGTGCTCAGCACTCCGTCAGGACCAGGACCATGGGCTCTGTGAGATACCGTGAGTGCCCCAGCCTGGTGCTGCAGCTTCCATAGCTCCCCAGAAGTGGCGGGAACACAGCTGGAATGCTGTTCCCAGGTGTAGCTCTCCAGAACAGGAACAGCATGGGAATGCAAGTCAGCAAGGGGCCAGGAAGGGGGATCAGAGAGTGGGTGTGGAGAAAATAGAGAGTGATGGAGCAGCAGGTCCCTTGGCTCCTGGAGGGACCTCTGTGGGTAGGTGGGTTTGGGTACCTCAGCTGTTTAGTTAAGGCACAGGATAATACAAATGTGATTTTGCATAAGGCCTCATACTAGGACACAGGTGAGCTGGGTTGTATTTTTGCCTGCACGCCACTTTCTGCATCATGATTCTTACTTAAATAACCTGATTTCTTTGAGACTCAGTTCTACAACCTGAGCAATTAAGAGATAATTGCTATCTTGTATGTTTATGTAAAATGTTAATGAAGTGCTTTCAAATATTTGAATAGAAAATGCTATAGGGGTTAAAAGTGTTCTTTTATTAACAATAAATTTTTCTTTTACTGGAGTTTGCTACAATATTCAGTTCTTGTTGCATTTGATTGTAAATGAATTCACTGGGAAGCTGAACAAATCCATGAATTCATGACAGATAAATATTTCTATAAAGCAATTTACATGGTCACGCTTGCTAATCTGCCAAAACTTTGTAAAACTATGTAAATTATTTAACTTCAGAATATAAAATACAAACTTTTTTATTGTTGCTGTAAGAACAACTACAGTAATTAAAATAACTACATAAAGTTATGCTCTCTGACAAGTGCAAGATTTCAAGGGAAACCATTGTATTAGGCATATAGAAGTTCTGTAACAGAAATTTTGCATTCCTACTTGATCACTTTTTTTGTCAGGTGAGGAAATGTTTTCTGTCTCTATTTGTGCTACTCTTTTTTCCAGAGTATACAAACAAAATTAAATTTAGATTATCCTGAGCAAAATTCGTATAATTTTTTTTTTGCTCAAATAATGTTGCTAGTGGTTTTCTTTAGATATCACTATATAGGGGTATGCATTACTTTGCCAACTTCAGTTAAATATGAGATTGCAAGTTGCAAATTCTTTCCAGTCAAAAGTGTGAATTGAAAGAGTATAAGCAATTGCTTATCAAAGCACAATTGTTGTCATTATTATTATTATATAGTCCCTCTAGAATTTTCTTTGCACATTCCTGCATTACAGTCTATACATCTTTCTCAGACTGAATTCCTCCCAAAGAGCTTGTGGTCTTCTTTAAATTTTAGGATTATTTTTTGCTTTTTCTCAACCTATGGTTTTCTGTCTTGAATATCAGGACATATTTCTGCTTGAAGTATCAATAGAATTCTGGTACTTGGTACAGATTTCCTTATCCTGTGTTTTGTAAAAGCAGTGTTCTTCTAACTGTTCTTCTCTGACTGCCTGCGCCAGAATTGCTGTCTGGGATGTTACTCTAGGAATGGAAGCCAAAAAAAAGACAGTTGGACTATTGTGAGGCAGGTAGGCACATTGCCTGGCCAAATGCCCAGGAGCTTGTCTGAGTCTCCCTATAGTGCTTGCCTCAGAAATGCTCTAATGAGTAAAATGGTGTAGACAAACTGTGAATTCATTCTGAAATCCAGCCTCATAGCTACTTTTGCACAGTACTGTAGATCTGGCATCTTGAAATCACATTTAAGCTACACTTACCTTGTGTAAGAGTGATATCTAGTAAATGGGTCTTAAATTGCATTAAAGTCCCCTGGAAATCAAATGTATAAACTCTTCCTCTCATATTAAAATGTATACACTGCTAGTCCCCATGAAAGCGCTGTATCATGTCCTTGGGGAAAAAATGGTGTTGTTAATTTTCCTTATTTAAATATGGAAGTTGGGGGATTTCTAATTAACTAATTAGTTTGGTTACTCTGAGTCTTCTATGTGAATTCAATTTTTTCTCAAAATTCAAATTTCATAATAGTTGTTTTATCTTTGAGCAATTGAAATTTTAGAGGGTTTAAAGTGTTGTTAGGAGATTGAAGAAAAATTATGATTTCCTGCCCCCAGGAAAGGTTGGACACTTTGTTCACTTGTAGCTGAGAGGTGATGTAACTCAGTGATGTAAATTCTGAAGTTTGGCTTCTGTCTTCTCCCTCTGTGCTTTTGGGATTGTTTGGGAGATTTCATCATGAGGTGCTTCATGTATTTCTTTAACAGCTACTCCATGTGAGCACTAAAGATAAGGAGCAGGATTAAAACTGCTACCATAAAGATCCATTTGTAGATTGGTTTCCTGGCATTTCACAATGATATAATTTCTGTTGACTCCACGTGTGAACTGTGCATTTGTTCTCACTTGAGCAGCCATTTCATCATTGCTTTTTCTGCATCTTGTCCTGAATCTTTTTCATCTTCGTACAATTTGTAGCTGCTCTGAACACTGTTTAGTTTGGGTGATGCCTAAAAAAGGAAGAAAACATAACTCCTGTGACAGAGAATTTTTGAAATGCCAAAATATTCAGTAAGCAGAACTTCCAAAATTCAACTGGCTTTGTTTCCTGCTGGTAGAAAGAGCATGGCAAATTCACGGCTTGAAATTGATGCTTTGATCTCTGACTTTGCTTTTGTCAATAAGCAAAGGCCAGCATTGCTGGCCAAGCACATCACTTAGTTACACCTGTCATTTCTCTTCTCTATTAACATTTTAAAAGAGCATAATTCTACAATTGTGATATTATCTGTAGTATGTGAATGCAGCTGTTTCTAATAAGATTAATTGCTAGAGATGTTTTTGTTGTTTCCGTGGGAATAATTAGGTACATCAACACAAAAAATAATATGCAAACAATTTGGCAAAATCATATTCTTTGCCATAAAGCACATGAGCTTACAAAATATCAGACTTGGTATAGTCACAGTGAGATGTTGCCCTCCCATCTAGAGGACTAATTTGCGGAAAACAATTTGTGTTTTTGTGAAGCAGCAAGGAATTCCTGTATACATAATCCATAAATCTGCACCCTCAGCTATGTCTTTTCACCTTGTACTGAGTTTCAGGATGTTACTGAGTTTGGCTGAATGGTTGAGAAAGGTCTGGCAAATCAGCATTCAACTGATTATTCTTCCATACAGATCATGTGTTTTCCAAAACTATATTATTTACAAGTCTAAACTACTTTCCAGTTCTGAGGTCAAAGCACTGTTTAAGTGTATGTATATGTATAAATATATATGGAAGACAATGCTCCTGCTATGCCTTCATTCCCTGTGTTACTGCATGGTGGTTCAAATTGCCTATATGATTGATTTGTATCTTGTTATTGGTAACATGGTTCTTTTCTTCAATCATACACCTATTCTTAAGGTTTTTGAGTATTTTTATAGATCTAATACCATATGATCCCAGTCATAAAAGCTGTTATTCGCCATCATGCCCAACAAAATAATGATTTGACCAAAGAAATTAATAGAATACTTCTCATCTTTCATAAAACATGAAAAAGCCCCAACCAAGTCAGGCTTATTTTCCTTTTATTCAGTATTTGTATTCATTAGTGAATATCAAAATGATCCAAATAGCGGATGAAAAATATCTGCAGTCAGTGTGCATAAATTACAGTTCATCACTTGACTAAAATAGTGTGAGAAATGCTACTGGAGTATATTAAAAGCCACAGTAGTTTATATACTATGCTTTTTCACAAAATCATACTGCATGAAGAGAAAGACATGTCAGTGTGTTCAATTAGGATTTTATCTGCCAGTCACATATCAAGTAAAAGGTTGTTTTAACACTAATGCCTCTGGATGCAGCTGGCTGTTACTAGTAGCTAAGAAACCAAGATCAGAAATTTCAATTTTTGGCGTTGTGCAGAGTGGAAAATTACTTTTTAAAACATCTATGTTTGCTGAGTTTGTTTATCACAGCTAACATTTGTTGAATGATAGCTGAATATTGGTAATTATGTTTGTAATGAAACATTACTTAATTTGATAATAATTTTTTTGTATAAACTTAGTGTTTATTCCTCAAAATGACATCTGAAGTACAAACAGGGAAGTAACCATTATATTAATATTTTAAATATACCATAAGCAAATAAGATACTCTCTTACTTGAAGGAAGTGTGCTAGTGATGTTTTGCAGCACTTGTAATGCAACACACATTTATTCAACAAAAACCACCAATTATCAGGTCTGTGCACTGAAGTCCATTTTAAATACTCCCATTTTGACAGCTCAGGAATGAAAATAATTAGATTTTATATGCTTCAAGGCAGGTTTGGGTACTGATGATTTAACTATCTACAAAATCCTGTTCATTTTAAATTCTTCCTGATTCAAAGCTTGCATACAGTGGATGTTGGAGTAGGTCTTTTCTTAACGAATGCTGACTGAAGTCAGTGACACATTTTGGCAGAAATAAGCTAGAAAAAATTTTATTAAATCAGTTATTGGTCTTTTAAGGATTTATGTATATGGGATATGAATTTTTTCAAAGTAGGAAAGCCTTCATCTTTGCTTAAGCCTGGGAAAGTTTGGGATTGCTGTTTTTCCTGCACCACTTTTGAGGCCTCCAGCTTGCTTTTGCCTGCAGGAGTTGCTGACAGTGTCGGGTGCCAGGGCTGTGCAGGGCACCTGGCTGGGAGAGTCAGTCACAAACCAGATCCTCTCTTTAAGGTGGGTGTGGGCAGAGGATAACGGGTCAAGCACACAGCAGCCTGACTGCCACCTGCTTGATTAAAATCCCATGTGGGTGCTATAACTGCTGTCTCTCAGGCAGCTGGGCACTGCTTTAGTTGTGCTGCCCCATGAAAACCACAAAGTTGTACCTGCAAGGGCCAGTTCAAATAGGTATGTACATGGAAACTAGAATAAAAACTTTAAAAAATCTTATAAGTAACAGCAAAATAATAGAAGCAGAAATGTTTCATGGCATCCAGTTTTCATACTAAAATTTAATTAAAGCAATTATTGAAAAAAATAAAACCACGTACAGAAAGACCTAAGACACACAGAGGATTCTTTCTGATCCAGATGTTATAAATTTAGTACTCTTAGAAAGCACCAGTTCCCAATAGGTCTAAATCTGCATCTGCAAAGCTTTGAATCCAGTCTGTGCCCATTAATTTGGCATGATGTAAATCTGATGGGCAAACCTACACAAAGTCAAACTGCATCTCATGTGGGCCTCAAATAGAATTTGGTTTAATAAAGATTTGTATTTTTAAGCACCGGATATCTGTGTGGGTGTCAGTTTAGGCTCTCTCAAAACAAGGTATAGATCTGCAGCTCCAAGTTTTGGTTTTTTCCAAAATATTGCAGTTGAAATTCAAGCAATCGAATTCAATTCAATTGAATGCATAGAATGGGTATTTGGAAAAGTTCAATTCAAGCAATTGAACTTTTCCAAATACCCATTCTGTGCTTCAGTACAACTAAGAACTCCTGGATACCAAGTACTTATCAGTAGTGTAATAGAAAATATTTTTCTCAGGGATGGTTTTAGTCAGCTTTAAAATTTTTCTTTTAAAAATGCCATATTTATGGGCCTAATTACTAGATTTGATGGAAGGTTTGAACATGATTTTTCACGCTGTTATTTTCCTTGTCTTGAATGCTGTGTGTTTCATAAAATGCTTTTTAATTCCTCATAAATTCTAGAATGAAAGCACTTAAGCTGTTAATTTGACAAGAAAATTTTCAGTTGTACTAAGAGTATAATTTTCCCCAATGCACAGTGTACTTATTTGGAGTTTCCAAAAAAGTTTGTTTTGTCATGTGTGTATCAGACCTAATACCCCTATGTAGTTTGGAGTGAATAGTGCAAGAGACTGAAACATTGTTGAGGTTCATATTGCTGAAGTTTACTATCAGACTGAAAATATAAACAGAGGCATTCAGACTTTTTCAGAAAAAATACAGTAATTATTTTATGTACAAAGACAAAATGTTTCAATAACTTCATATCAACTCATCACTGTACACAAAGAGATGTTTTCAAACATGAAAAATGTGTTTTGAACTCACATTAGAAGAAAGATAACTATGAAACGGCATTCTTAAACATTGAGAAACAGGAGAAGAATGGATTAAATACTAGTCTTAGTGAAGTCAAAGTAAAATTCATGTGCATTTCAGTGTAGTCAAGATTTCTTCTGCTGTGTTTGTTTTAATAAAATCTGTCAATTTATAAATTCATTAGACCTTCAATGCACCACACAAATACAAGGAAGGGTAAAAGCTGTAATGTTTGGCATGCCAAAGTAGCATTATCCCAAAGCTACAGACCTGTAAAAATGTTTGATGTAGCTAAACAAAAAGGGAATAATGTCGTTAACATTCAAAGTAAAATTTAGTCATGCTAAATTTTGGAAGGGATTTAAGATAATTGTGCACACTAGAATCAGCATCTTTGCTGGGGGTTATAAAACCATTATGCATTATATCAGTTATAGAACCCAGCCCTGAATGCAGCAGACAGACAGAAGAGATATGGAGACAAGACCAAAATTAATGCAGCAAAAGAATTAAATTGAACACACTTTGTCTATTCTCAGCTCTTATTTTCCCTATGAATTTGCCTAGTACAGCTTCAGTCTGCTGGGTGAACTTTTTCCAGTTCTGTTTTTTTAACTCATCCTGATTTTCAGGTATGTTACCTATTCCTTATAAAAATAAGGACCAGTCTTGTGCAGCATTTTGAATCTGTACCAATGAAAAAGGGTTGTATTGTAAGTGCTAAATTTACCAGTTATGATGTACTTTAAAGTATGAGTTTGCATATTTAAATCAAATCCTAATTTTATTTAATAGCACAGATTAGACCACTTCTTACACTGCTGTCTTCAATGGATTTGGTTTAGTTTGGACTGATTGGACCCTCCTGCACAAGTGCAGTGCTGCACAAGTAAAAGCAGAAGCCAGTTTTCTCTATCTCTTGCTGTACTACATCTGGGCTGGAAAAAAAAAAATCAGAAATAATGGTACCTAACAAAAAATTGCATCATGAATAAACATGACAAAATTTTTTTAAATGGCATTTCAGCCTAGTCCATTTTGGTTTGGAATTTTTTGAGTGTAATTTAATTTGAAAGACTCATGATTTAAGGCTGAACTTAGCTGCTCAGTTGCTAAGACTGTACTAAATTTGTAAAATTAATCTGTGAAAAATTATGCTATAGCAGTTTAATTCTAATTGTTGAAACAGAGAGTATAGTGAAGGAACTTCAAGGACTTTCCGCACTGCAAGGCCAAAACAATTAAAGGTTTAATCACATCTCTGGTGGTTAAAGCTGGTAAAATCTCTCAGGCAATATGTGTGAACCATTTTATAGTTCCATTTTGGTTATGTAGGCACTAGTTCAAATAATTATATTACTGGACTGCCTTGTAACATTTGGATAGCTCATTTCTGTGCTATCCATTACTGATGATGGAGACCACACTGTTTCCATAGAGATGATCTCTCTCTTTTATCTCTTGTCATATAATTCTCCATGCAACACATTAAATACTCTTCACAGAGCAGAGGGGCAAATTTTTCTCTGACATCTACTCCATTGGCTGGAACTTCAATATTGTTTATTCCCATGACAGTGATGATCCTTTTGATTCATGTTTTCAGAAAATCAGAGAATTGTGAGACAACATATAAGTATAGAAGCAGTTTCCCCTTTTAACTGGTCCATTGTTAAAGAGCTGGTGAAATTTAGCTTGTCAGGATCATAGGTTTTAAGAAAGGACTTTAAAATTGTAGGTTTAAACTTTCAACTTAAATTCAGAGTGTATGAGGGTTTCTTGATGAATTTCAGCTGTTGGACTTGTGGAGCTAAAGGATGGTGGGATTAGGAATTTACCAGAGGACCTGAACCTCTGTAACACTGGGCAAACACTGGTGTGATCTGCAGTGAATTGATGTAATGCCAGTTCAGAGTTTGTGGAGTTAATGTGTGTATCAAATACGACAAAAATGTAATTACATGAAAATGACCCTTTCAGATGTGTGAAAAAACAATGTCAAAGGCAAGTTATATCATATTAGAGACATTTTGTACCCTGGTGAAAGGAAGCCTGCACTCCTGATTTGTTTCAGCTTTTCATGGTGTGCCTCTGATACCTGGTAGACACAAATAGCTGCACAAAATTGGGACTTTTTGGATGTCTGCCCTTACCTTGCCATGTTTATGAGGTTATTTACTGCTGAACAGAGACAAGAAAATCAATTGGTCATTTACCATGTGAGCAAAAGGACACATACTGCAGGTTCTTCTGGCTTGAAACAAACATAATAAATCTATTCTCTAGCCTGTCATGCTTTATGTAGACATCCTCTCTATCACTGCTTTGTCAAAGTGAAGAAATTTGGTTTTCAGTAATAAATGATTCTATTTTAGACAAACTTTGGCCTACATTCAGTGCTTCTGCCTGTTTCAATACCAATGTTAAGTTTTTCATTGATTAGCCAGGAAAGACCCTCAATGTTTAGTATAAGCAAACTTGCTGGTTGCTGAAAATTACAACAAATGAAAACACAGAGTCTTGATTTGAAATCATGCAATATTTTTACCAACTCCCATATGTTCACTGGGATGCAGAGAAGAGACTGCAGCACACCCTGAACTGCTGTAAATTAGCATAGCAGTGTGGAATGGAGTGGCTGATGATCTGCTGCATTCTTTCTGGAGCTGTTGGTATTATTTAGGTGCCATTTATCAATACTTCCTGCATGAAGAGTACATGCTCTCTCTTTCTTTAGAAAAATGAGCAGGTACTGACTTGCACTCTTTGTTTGTTTTGTTAGATGGGTTTGTTTCTACAAGGTATGTACAGCAAGTGATAATTAATGTTCACGGTGTGAAATTGCAAACTCTCCTACACACCCGAGGAAAATGATGTGTGCTATACATCAAACTATAAAATTAAAGGTTTTTTTGAAGTGGACTCTGCCAGAGCAAATCCAGCTGCATTGCTGGACTAAGGTTTATGATACATTTTCAGCAGGGTATGAAGTTATTGCAAAATGCATATTGCACATGTCTTATGTATACAGAATCTTTCAAATTCTGGTAAATTTTCTTAAAATAATGAATGAAAAATAGATATAGAAGCCTAAGCAGGGGGGAAAAAATATCACACATTTTTAAACCCTTTGTACCGTTATAACATTCTTTTCTAAATCATCTCTGAAATTCTCCAATATAATAAATTCCAAAGTTTTGCTTTAGATATTCAAATTGGTACGTACAACAACTCTTGCCTGCAGACTCAATCTCTCTGTCCACTTCTCCCCACCTTATATAATTATGGACTTCTTTCAGGATCTCTCAGTTCATTATGTACTCACCTGTCTCAAACACAACCTTTGAATTGGCTTAATTGCTACAGTCAGCCTTTTCTAGAAATATCCTATTTGATTATCTCCATAACAGAAAATCTTATTTTCACTGTGTGACTGGAAATGCCAATTGAAATGGTATCACTTCCTTTATGTATATCTGAAAAGAGGTTAACTGCTCAGAAGAAAATAATCATTTTTATTTTTTCAGCTCATTGATTCAATCCACTAACTAGTCAGACATCAAAATGTCTTTCAAAATGTTCATTTTAAATTACTGCCTTTCCCTTGCTTCAGAGGAAAATATATTTCAGGATTAGATTAAAATGTGATCAAATAAACACATACTTTAAAACATTAAAAAGGTCGGTGTTTCTAAGGAATATGGGACTGATTGTAAAATTGAGTTACTCTGTCTACCTTCAGCAGCTAATCAGAAAAGGGAATAGCATCATATTATTGTTAGAAAATTTATATTCAAAGAGAAAATGCCAGCCTAAAAAGAGTGTAATCCAAATCTCTGCTTGCCAAAACCACTATAAAAATAGTGATGGAAAGAGAGTGATGACAAAAACTCAAGTTATCCGAAGTCTCTTCAGTTGTTGGGTTTAAAAAGAATGTCTGAAGTGCACTTAGGTCTCAGAAACAAATCCTAGGACTTTTCCTACAAGGTGAAAAAATACTGGCATGCCAAACATTAGCTTTCCTGTCCTTATCAACCAAATAAATTAATGGTATTTCCTTCTTGTTGAGCTGTGTTTTCTGGCTTTTTGCAGACCTGATTGAGGAGTTAGAGAGTAAAGCTGCTCTCTCTGATTTGGTCCAGCTTTTAACCTGGCCTTTTCAAACTCTGTCCTGCAGATTCCTTAGAGCCAGAGCACGAGGTTACTTCTGGAGAGTGGCAAGCCTGGGTTCCCTTCCCCCATGTGAGTTCTTCCACACATGTGGGAGATGGGGAGCTGCTGTAAATGCAGCAGTCACAGCACATTTCAGGATTCCCCCCATTTCACAACTGGGGGAAGTTTCCTTAAATGAGCTAGTGTTGCAATGGTCACCTGAAAATGTAAGGTGCAGGACTTTGTGCCAGTATGCCATTATTCTAACAAAATCATTTGCAAGTTCAGATCAGCTGTCCCTATAATCATCTGGGGAACCACAGGTTCCTTGTTTCCTGTTTCTCCCTCTTTCTCCTATCTTTTCCATTAGGTTTTAATTGCCTGATTGACATCTGTTTCAAGGGGATTTACTGATAGCAGTTCACGTCTAGAGATGAAGATTCTCATCTCAATTTAGGATTGTGGACTGCCTGTAATTTGAAAAAGCCATTCAGCTCTGGTTCAGCTGGCTGTCCTCCAGTGGGACAATAGTTGAGGTTACCTGTTAAAGCTGCAATGGTTAGACTATAGTCCAATGGTATGTGCAGGCTGAAATGATTGTGGCTATTGCAGAGCTATCCACATTTTTATAAAGAAGGAGAAAAAGAGGGTTAGACTGTAGGGAAGAGAAAGAGCTCCATTTTAGTTGGTTTTGAGGCTTAGGAATAGACTCTTAGGAGGAAGAGAACGAGGAGAGGCCTGAATCACAGAAAGGGAGGAAGGAATCTGTAAAAAGAGAGAACTGTTTAATCCCACTTTAATAGGCAATGCAATGCAACAGGTCCAAATCTGTGGAGTGCAACTGAGAATCCAACAGCAATATCGTGTACTTGAACTTATTTCAGATTAGGTCTTGTCCTCTCCCATGTAACTCATCAGTTACATTTTGGGGCTGTTTCACTGGAATGGAATCCACATTGTGCACTGTGAGAGGGCTTTGTGGACTCATGGCAGTAGAGATCTCATCAGAAAATTGGAATTCAGATATGAATGTGATAGGATGAAAATAATTCCAGAATATCAGACCAGTTTTCCCAATCTAATCTAAAATTTTAATACAGACACACCCATAAGTCAACTGTAATGAGGAAACATGTATATGACAAGTTTATTCAAAAATTTGGGTGATACCTATTTTAGAGGAATGCAGCTGTGAAGCAGAATATTTTCTCTTATTTTTAAATTGCTATCTGAAAGACCTTTTGCCTGAATTTATAACCATGGAACCATGTCTTTTTAAAATGTGCTGTAAATACTTTTTTGAACTGTAACAGGAAAATATCCATTAATAGTAGCAATGCTACTTGAACCCTATTAAGGCATCTTTGACACAAGGGTATAGATGCAGCTTCAAGGCAAAATTATTCACATCTGCCTATATTATCATCTTGATTTACTTTTAATTTGTATTTTACTTTATGATATTACACTACAGCTTAATCTAGGAGTTAATGGGTTATTGCAAATCTGTTGAAATTCAGTAAATTGTTTTTCCATTGTCATTTACCTTTGCCTGTGCAGCCTTTTTGCTGGTAAAAAAATAATTGCTCCTGTCTGAGTTTGTGGATTTGGAGCCCCAGGTCATATTTTATTCCTTCTCTTGCTTTCTACCTCTTTTCTCCCTTGAAGTCTTCTGTTTTAACATTTAAACGTTATGCACTCCCATTGTTGAAGATCGAAGTGCTATATAGAAAATCCATTTCTTTTTCTTTCTTGCTTGTAGTGTTCCTGTCAGTTCAGTTTAGTGTAACCTTCAAGAAGGGTTTGATTTCAGGCTGTGCTTGATTTCACATTGCCTGTCACTGATAACAAATGTGTCCACAGTGATCCAGAGCTGAATGAATGTCTGTGCTATTTCCTTCCTCAATCTCTTCGTTATTATATTATGATTATAGTTATTTTTCTGACTTTGTCCTCTGACCAGCATTCTCCCATAAATGAAATTTAAAACTGAAAGCATTATATTAAAACTAAAAGTTTTTATTGCATGTCTTTTCCTGAGGTTTAGAATTCAAAAATCCTCAACCACAGATTAAAAATGTTTTTCATAGCATTAGATTCCTTACAGCCTCTGAATGTTTTGCCTTTTCAACTTATTTGATCATTTTTCTTTCCTGAAGTGTTTTTATGGTCTGTAATGCAACAAGTGCTATACTGTACACCAAGTGGGAAATCTGCAGTAATGTTTTGTTGTGGCACTTCCTCCCACAAAAATGAGTGAAGAATATATCATTAATATGTGTGTAGTTCAGTATGCAATATTTACAGTATCTTTAGTAAACACAGACTATATTTTTTCTGCCTTTGATATTTTTTGTTGCTTGCATAAAAAGTAGGGTTATTAATTTTTTACCTTTAGTTTGACTATACATTACATTTTAAATAGCTTAGCCACCTTTTTTTAGGCATTTAGGTTGCTCTGTCCCCACTGTCAGTGTACAAATGCATAGTTGAGAAATGTGTTTTATGTTGTTGTGGAGGTTCCTGTTTTCCCTCAGATCTCTACATCCTACTCTTCCGAAGCAGACCTGTTCATCATTGCTATTGTTTATCCAGTGATACTCATGGAAATATAGAATAATTTAGGCTGGATAAGGGCTCAAAAACCATTGAGCTGAGCCATTAAGCAAGCACTGCCAATTCCATTACTGAACCATATCTTTAATTGCCACACCTAATGTGTCTCTTAAATACCTCCAGCAATGGTGACACAACCACTTCCCTGGGCAGCCTCTTCCAGTGCTTGACAGCCCTTTCTGTGAAGGCTTTTATTCTGATATCCAATTTAAGCCTCCCCTGGCTGATGCCATTTTGCCTTTAACTTATTGCTTGGCAGAAGAGACCAACCTTGTTCACCCAAGCACCTTTCAGGTACCTATAGAGAGCAGTAAGGTCTCCCCAGAGCCTCCTTTTCTCCAGGCTGAACAACCACAGTCAAATCTGGCCATTTGCTGCAAGAATGCCTGGCAATCAAAAGGATCTGAAGTAGCCAGGTGGCTCCTTCATGCTGATGACCAGACATGCAACTGTGTGATGTTGTACCAGACATTGTAAATATGATGCATTCCTGTTACTTTTCATGTTGCTTGGCTGTTTCAAAAGCATCTGAGCAATTGATTATTGAAAATAAAAGCAAATCCAATCTACCAACCAAGCAAAACCCAGCAAATGCAGTAGTTTACTAGAAAAGGCAGTTATTTTGGAATTCCCCAGAAATGATATTCCAAATTTCAGGTTATTTTCCCAGTGGAGAATTGCTGGTTGATACTTTTGGTGAACATGGGTTAAGCTTTTCTAGTAAGAATCTGTATAGCGAGCATACACTGATGATGTTAGTGATACTACCCAAGGTAATCAACAGCATCATTCAAATGTAAATTTTAGAAAATGATTAAATAAATATTCAAATGCATTTTCTTCACAAGCTCTTCTGTGAATGTTACAGTGTCTCTTCTCCATAAGCTTCCTGCATGTTCAGGGGATTAGGAATTTTAATGGTCCTCAACTTTGTATTGAGCAGAAGATTACTATTCACCTATAATTTTGAAGAAAAGTCACTGCAGCTCTCTGAAAATCTCCCAAGTCCAACTTGGAATTAATGTAGTGAGATAAGTAATATTATGAAACCGAAAATATTTATTTGTTCTTAAACCAGATTTTTACCTTAGGGTAATGCCGAATTTGTTGACTTAAATCATTGTTAGAAATGGTCTGCACAAATTCGAACTGATGCTGTATGTGGGAGACAGCTGGTTGTCATGGTAACTGTAGTGCAGTTTTTAATTCCACTTGGTGAGTAATGCTAACACAATGTTGCTGAATAGACCATGGCTTAGCAAGTACAAGGATCTTGAATTCTCCATATCGGTGTTACAGACTAAGAAAATGTTTTGTTCAGATATATGTATACTGCATCATTTCTGGCTTATTGCTTTTCAACAAAGACATTTAAAAAGTCTATCTAAAAAGCTGGAGGATATCAAAACTGTATGGAGAATATGCTTTTGGTGTGGCCCTCAAAGAGCCCAACAAGGTGATAAAATTAAAAGACAGACAATAAGATATATATGACCAGTGAATATGATTTTGTTTCCTTGTGACTGTTTGTCAGTGCATTTTTAATGTGCGTCTATTGAAGAAATGCTGGATTATAAAAATTTAGGGTGGCAGAAGAGCACAAAATAGCCTATCAGTTTTTATTTTTGTATTTATTTGTGGAAGAAAATAGGACCTTAAGTGAAGTTATTTCATTTTGCTAAAGCTCAGATACTCGCTTAATGCTGTGCTTAAGAGAAGACCTTTGCTTTTCAGGTAATGTGTCCTATGTGACAGAAACAACAGACAATAACTCTAGGTGTAGTTGGGGAAAGAGGATGAAAATCCATTTGTTAGTTTGTGAATTACTCTTTTCTAGACCCTCATAATTACTAGAAAAACACTTTTCTTTATGTAACATAATAGAGAAGAATGAGAATACAAATTTAAGTAGAGTCTGTTCCTTTGGCATCAGTGTTTCCATTTCACTATGGATATATAGAGCTTCCAGGACTCAGAACTCCTGATGATAATTGTCTTTCTCATTGCTGAGATAGACAATTTGGGACTCTGCCAGTTTTTAAAAAATACACTGTCTTTCAGCTAATAATGTCAGTTATTAATTTTGTACACGATGTTAGTCCTTCACTTGGCATGAGAGACTCAGCTTTTTTCTGTATCGATTTTTTTTACCCCCCTTTTCCTACTTGAGCACATTTCTTTCAGATCCTTGCTCTAAATAATTAATTCATACTCTCAGGTACTCATGTCAGCATCTGGTACAGCAGCAGTAAAAGTCCAGAAGTGTATGTGTAGGATTCACCAAAGTACTCCCATCTGATTTAATGCAGAAAGTAAAGCTGGGAAGTCCAGAAGGAAAAGGTTGTGAAATGGTGAACATATTAAGTTTTTATGTTAGAAAGTGAACATTGCTACTGTCCAAAATAAAGGCATATCAGTTTAATAGGAGACTGGAAGTGATTCAGCAAGAATGAGAACACATTTTAAAAAAAAAATCTATCAAATGTGGCGGGGGAAGTCCTTGAGAATCTCTGAACTATACACACTGTTGATGCGCCTGACTGGTAAAATAAAGTCCTTTAAAATAAAGGCCTCTGGTAAAAATTTTCAAACACATTAAATATACTGATGCCAGAAGAATTGACCTTTATGGAAAAAGATTAGAAAATCAGTAGAGCAAGAAGGAAAGACCAAGAATATTCAAACCATTGTGAATACTTACAATATGACAATGTAAACCAATTAATTTTTCTACGGATTAAATTGAAAACTTGGTGCTTATATAATTAATTTACAAGACTTTAAAAGTGAACACTTCATGAAATATACGCCACTATTTTTAATGAACATGTTGCTGTAGCTTTTTCAGTATGCAGGCCCTGCAGCACTAATACTTCATACTATTAATTCAAAAGCCATGAGCAAGACAAAAGGACTGTGTTTTCCTCTTCAGTCCTGTGGTACACTGAAAACTGGAAGCAGCTTTATATTTGGAAGAATTAAGATCATTATTTTCCCCACTTTTAGATCTAAGGAATGGGGAAAGAAGACTGAGCTGAGTCCTTAGTTATTACTATCTAAGTCTCATCCCATGTAACTTTAGCTGGGTTGGCACCTGTCTGAGTATTTGAAGGAATCTCTTACATCGCAAATCTCTTGCATATATAGGAATCCTCATTCTCAACAGTCATTGAATGGGAATGAGGAGATTCTCCTCCTGGGCTTAGCTCAGACCTCACCTGGATTCAGCCTCTGTATAAGAAGGATCAAGTGACCTTTGGTGTCTGAAATCCAAGGGACTCGCTTGGCTGAGAGTGATAGAGTGCATTCTGCCCCAGAAATATTACACCATCCTCACCCAATTTAAACCAGGAGTTTTCAAGTGATGAGGGATGACAAGTACTGATAATGTGTGCAATATTTTAAAGTCTTAATCAGGGGAACATTACCACTATTTCACAAGCAGCTGAGCTACAAAACTTGATTTGACTAGAAGATTAAGATTTTAATTCAGTCAGCTTTTAGAACTAATATGACATAGACTATGCCAAGTGATTATTTTTGCGGTAACAAACAAAAAAAATTCACAGATGCCTAGGTATTTTATTAGCATCTGTAAAAGATTAATAAATAAGAGGTAAGTTTCTTCTAACCTTCTTAAACTAACAGGACTGTATAAGGTGATCAGTAGGTTGGTGGAGATCTGCTCTGATGGAAGGTTTGCTCAGACTTCACTTCTGTTGTGGTTGGATTTGGATTTTACTGTGACTAATGCTAGCAAATATTTATGATTTTCCCATCATTCTGTAACAAAACTCTTAGAAAAACATAGCAGAACCAATCAAGATAGAGAATCCCTAAACTCTTATTAGAACAGAAGTGTGATAGTATCCAAACGATTCAAAATCAGAATATTGAATCATTTCATGGTGTGGAAATTTTAAATTCACTTCCTAAAAGATCCAAAATGCTAAAATTATTTTCAGCAGTTTCAGCTTTCCTCCAGTGTCAGAGAGGGACAATATTTCAGCAGTCAGCAAGCAGCAATGTCAGCATTTCATTGCAGGCATCTTTATGAAAAGGCAGCATCAGAAAAACACTTGGACTTTGTATATCATAGGCAATGCAGAAGCTCCCTTTGCTTCAGGCAAATTATATCAAAATAGTTTATTAAAAATTTCTGAACTAAGTCTTTTCACTATATTCCTACTTATATTACTAGATGAATTACTATTTTTCTAGCTTAGTTAAGTGTGAATATCACATCAGTGAAATCAGAAGTCCTATCATCATGTCCTATAGTATGATTAAATAATTGCAATATTCAGTCATTGAATTCAGTTTTGAATTACTGTATTACCTAATTGTTGCATCATTCTCTACTCATAAATGTATCCATACAAATTATCTAAGTTTTTAGAAAAATTATCATATCTGTAATGGTATGTATTGCACTCCACTAAAATGCATCTGAATTTTGTTTAGTACTAAGTAAATTTTCTCATGCATAAAAGCCATTGAGTAGCCTGTGTTCTTTTAATGAAATTGTGCTTCTCCAAATTTAGAAATAACTTTGGTAAAACTTTTTGTCTGATTGTTGGGAAATATTCTCTTTGTTCTCATTCCTAATATTTTGATATAAATGATAATTACTAAGCTATGCAGAAATACTGTTATGAAGCCTACATTAACACAATTCACCTAGTTAAAAAAGAAATTAAAAGTTACCGTGGCAAAAAAACTTATATATGCCAGTTAATTCAGAATTCACATGATTTCTTTTTAGTAAACTGATAATATTTATGTGTAATTGAATTTGGTGGTCAATGAGCTGTAGAAGATATTTTGGTTAGTTAGGTATTCTGTATAATTATGATGTTCCCTCCTAAGATATATGGAGATAGCTTTGCAATTATGTAGCTGAAAGTTCAACATAGACAGCTTATGAATGTTTTTTATTGTCCTTATATTTTAAAATTTTAGCAGAAGTTATCCCATCCTCTAAGTGCATCTGCAACAATTAAAACCACAGTATCAATGTAACAAATTTGAATATTCTTATGATCTTTCCAGAAAAAAAAATCATACATTTAATGCCTGAAGATTAATTGAGCTTCTAAATAAAAAGGAAAAATACTCCTTCATCACAGGCTGTTTAGAGAAAAGTGCAGCATTTCTAGGAGCTAATGCACCCCTGAAAGGCCCAGTGAACCAAACTCCTGAGAGGATGAGTTTTCCTGTAGAATGCACTGCCAGAAGCCATCCTTTTCAAAAATGAAGCTGCAGTGAGTCTCTGTAGGTCCACAGCTCATAGTGTGAATGTTGGAGTGAGTCTAAAATCCTTTAAGACTTCGGTGATCTTCCCCAAATCCCCAATAAATTCTGGTTGAAAACTCAGAGGCCACCCCTAACACTCTTAAATTCCCAGGAAAGTGCATTTTATGCATTCTGTGGTAGAACTTTTTGCAATGTGGCACATTCAGTTGTGGACCCTGAATTGAAGCAGTCATTTAGTGCTGCCTGAAAAAGTTTGTTGCCTGCAGCTCTTACATGTGTCCAGCATGTTTTTAAAAAACTTGTTTCTCAAAAAAAATAATAATATAATTTTCACACTTTTTTTATCACATTTTTTTCCTACCATGGCTGTGTAGTCTTTTTTTGTCTTCTTAGTGAGATTTTTATGAGCTCTCTTAGCTGTATATTAGGGATGTAAGTAGAATGTTCAAAACTTCCTTTAATCAGGAAATTCATGAGTTCTTAGAAGGAATTTTAAACACTTCTTGTAAAACAGAGAAATAAATCAAACCTTTCTAAGTTCATATTGTAATTCTGTCATAAAGCTTTCAAATACTCTCTCAAGAGTAGGTAATTTTTTGGTCCATAATGCCTGAAAAGTACCCCACCCTCTCTGTTATAAAGGCTAGAAAATATTTGCATATTTTAAGTCTGCATTTTTTCTCTTGGCTAGTGTCCTACTTGTCCTTGTGCTCATGCTGGCCATTTGCTTACATGGCTTTCATTTTGCCAGGCTAGCAAAGCTAAGCTCCTTTATTTTCCACTTGTGAAAGAAATTACTCATTCTAAGGGTGACCCTAATAACCATCCTCTACATCCATTCTGTTCTGGACAAAGTTTTCCTCAGCCTAGTTGATCAAAATTGTGTATTATATTTCTGATTAGGCCTTTAAAATCAGAATGTTTACATGGAAATGAGTCATCTTGTATGTTCTGGATTGTATTTGTAGCCTTTCTTTTAATTGTTAAATCATAGAGGCTCTGAGTCATCCTGTGATCAACCAGTGCTTTCACATCCTTGTCCTTATCTTTTGCTTTCCAAAGTGCCTTGTTTCACCAGCTTATAATAGACAATCTCAATATAAATATGTAAAACATGATTTAGAACATTGTCTTAGATGACATTCCTCTTTGTTTCAAGGTCATCAAACAAAAATTGCAAGTGTTTAAGCTGATTTTCACACTAACCTTGGATATATTCACTCCAGCCTGTCTTCTCCTTTCAAAGTAAATAATTGTGTTATCAACTGTAGCATGTTCCTTATTCACCTGAAACTAATTGCTGCTAGCTGTTAATGTCTCAAAAAAATTCAGGTGAATTGTATTGCCTTGTCTGGAAAAATACTTTGTGAGGAGAATTATCATTTGGGTCTGGCATTATTGATGGTAAACCTACTCTGTCTCCCTTCATGGTCTTTTTCTTTAATTCCTTATTTTTTTCCACTTTTTCCTTCACAATAGCTAATTAACAGGTTAGCTGTTGCTTATAGGTTTGCACATACTTTCGTTTTCTTAGAAAGTTTGCAAGATGTTCAAATATGAAATATAAAATCCTAATTTGGAGACTTTTGGTTTTTACCTTTATTGAAAAAGGGCTACTGGCAATCAGATTTCCAGATTATTTTACATTATCAGCTTTTCTAAAATTTCGGTGCTGTTTGCTGTATCCATTTTTATTGAAACAGATTTTCCAGAAAACTTTTTATTATTAATTAGGGAGAACTTTCAAATTAAGATTTTTTTTTTTTTATCTTTTGATGCAATTTGCATGTATTTATAATTTATGCCACATTTTCATTGTGCATCAAACCATCTTTTATGCCTGGCTAGAACAAAGATATCTTGGACTCCATACTTAGTTTTCCAGAAATTGAGATGGATGCACACTGCAGAATTACTGCATAATGACTTTACCACATAATAATCCCAACATGTTTAGCAATTTCGTCTCAGTAGCCAGGTAATTTCATGTTGCATTTTTGGAAGTACTGCTTCATTTCATCCTGGGAATCTATATAAACTTTGCTTTTTACCTGCTAGTCATCCCTGAGCCTTTCCAGATTTGTGTTCAAACTGCACTCCAGAAAGCACAGTTAAACCATGACAAATTAGTAGCAAGATTATGTAGGTAAATTAGCATGGCCGGAGAACTCCTACTTTCCTTGTTTGGTATCAACCCATTAAAAAATAAAAAAACAAAATCCTGTTTGTTTTAGCACCTGGCAAGTTGATTATCTTGTATAAGCATTTTCAAACTGGCATTGTTTTCATTATTTTTACAAACCCCTTATTTGGTATTTTCCCACCTGGTCTAAATTTTGGGGGCTTTTTGTTGATTCTTTTCATGCCAGAAAAAGAGATCAGAACTCATGCACAGCCTACCTAAAGCCTCACAGAACTGGGCCAAATGCCTGTGCTTATCTCATATATTTTGTGCTGAAATAATTCCAAAGGAGTGTTGGTTAAATACCTACCAGGAGAGACAGTTGGAAAACACAATTGTGCCTCTTTCTATTCGTTAACAACTAAATCTTTAACATAAACCACAAACTGAAATCTTCCATTGCTTCTAAGGAACTTCTGTCTTATTTGAGGGACTAAATACAATCTATTATATATGTATAAATAATTTATTTGCTTGATTTTATTATGATGACCACAGTGTTAACTCAGTACATATTTAATAATACAGCTAGAGAGCTTAGTTTCTACTTTTTTTACTGTAACTTTATATAGCTTGTGCCTATTTTGGCAGCACCCTTATATCTTTAATAATTTAATATATGGTGTCTTGCATCTGAATCTCTACACTACTTTATCAGATTCTTTGAAATCTGGAAACAGTGAAGCTGCTTTTCCAGTTCTCCTCCAGGTTTTAGGTGACTTCATTCACTTTTTTTTTTTCCCCTTCAGACTTCCTCTGACCTGTTGTTAAGGTGCTGGTTTTTAAGTTAAGGAAATTGCTCACTGGGAAAATGTACCCTATGACTGTTCTGAGGACTAAGAATTGGATGGTTTCCTGTGAAATATATTTTATCTTAAACATAAATACTGTTCCTGATCTCAAAAGTCAATCTAGTACCAAGGCATGCACAAGGAAGAGTTACTGAAAATAGATTGATTTTTGTCATTCCACAGTGGTTACCAAGTAGGTTTCTTGATAATGATTGATAATGAGTATGGTCTCTCAGCATTATGCTAAATTTTAGGCAAGTTGAGCACTGTAATGGGAAAGCAAAGTTTCAAGAGTAAATGGGAGCAGGTCTCTTAAAGGAATTAAGAAAGTAGAAGGGCCAACATATCACAACGTCACCTAAGGCAAGAGTCTGTCTTTCCTAAACACTTCAAAACTCCTTGTAAATGCTAGCATTCATTATAGGAAATGGACTGCCACCAGAATAAAACTGCTTAGGGAAAACTTCACTTTAAATCTCTCATTTTACCAGTAAAACATTTTTAATAAGGGCCACACATGCATGCGTTGCAAGAGTCCGTAGCTCCCAATATTCTGAGGACCATTTCTGCTTTAGAATGAGATTTTTAATTTAAAACTTTTAGAATACATTTGGATTTATTGGTTCTGTTTTGGTGCCTCAAATATTTTGAAAAATTACACGCACACACACAAATAGGTCTAAAATGGAAACAAACCCCAAAACTTCAAAAATACTTATAAAACTGTACTGTCCAAATTATGCATTAGAGTGTTTAAAGCAACCTTTCATTCTGCTTTTTGGAAAGTTGACCAGGTTCCAAGAAATCCTAGGACCCATGAGTCCTAGGAGGCCTCCCAGAAAATCCTAAGAGCTGGTTTAGAGCTGATAAGCCCTCTTTCCCTGGCTGCAGGTCACACAGCAGATTTTCAGATATCTGGGCAGATGACATGGAAGACACTTCAGAGGGTTTGAAAATTGCATCATTTCTATCATATTTGTGTGCAGATGGGTGGATGTCTATAAATAGTTTTCATTTTGAAGACAAGCATTTTCCAGAATAAAAATGCTCCTTAGAAGAATCTATGCTGTGTGTTCAGGATTCCCTTTTTCTAATCAATGCCAGTACAATCCAGTTAATAGGACTGAAACTGAAATGGAGTCATGATGGGATTATTGACATTCTGTTTTGAAAACACTCACAGGATGTCTAAATCCTGACTAGTGAAATGCTGACACAAACTGTAAGCTTTTCCAGGAAAATTTGAGGTGCCAGGGCTGTCACTGCAAGGCTGTGGCTCCGGTGGTGGGTCTGTATTGCTCTTTCTCTCTTCTCAGAGGTGCAGGCAGCTTCTTGCCACCAGCATGCTCAGATACTTCAGTTCCCATGTGATGTGGTGATATGGTGCCCAAATAAAAAAAATTAGTTGAAATGATTTATGTGAATTTTGAAGCATCTGAAGTACAATAATTCCCTCAAAACTTGATGTTGCTGTCATTGGTTTTAGTAATACGTGTTCCTGTATCGTATTTAATCTCTCAACTCTGGAGCATCTCACAGTACAAAACAAATGCCATCACTTTAATCTCACTTAAGTGAGAGGGAAACTGAGGCAGGAGTGGGGAACTGATTTATGCTTTACTTCACACAAGATTAGCAGAATGTAAAACTGAACCTTTAGCTGGGTTCCCTCCATCCTCTACTACAATAATAGGAACTACCTCAGTGCTCACATCCTCCCTCTCATGTGAATAATAAGTAATACTATTGAAAATTCTCACACATCTTAGATGAAGAGAATGTATTTGTTCATATTTTTAAACCGTACCATGAATGTGTGGGCCTTCTCACTATGTGCATCCTTCATTAGTATCCTACTACAGGATCTTGTTGGCAGGCTTGCTGTCTTGCTGTAGCAGACAGTTGGGTATTTAATTTTGAGGAATTGCTAAGCAAATATTTGATGTGCAGCAAGTAGTTTGACTTTATGTGTACATTGGTCCAGTTAAGGAATACCCTGTCCCTTTGCCTTTCACTCCACCAGACTGCCTGCATGCAAGAAAAACCTGAAATAACAGGTAGTATAAGTGGGCAGTGTTCACAATAAAACTGGACTCCAGGTAGTGACTGTAGGCAATTTAGTGAAGTTTATTAAATAGTTTGTGCTATGGGTATTCATATTCATTTTGAGCAGACAACAAGGGAAAATGCTGTCCTGAAGTCTGATCAGGAAAACGTTTTCTGTAAATGTGTCTTTTTGTCAAGTAAATAATTTGATGTTGCTGCATGTTTGAGATTTGCTCAGTCAGCCCGAGCTGTGCAACCAGTCCACACTAATTCCACTGTGGGCTGTGTGCAGCCTTTCCTCCCTGCCTTCAGCCTTGGCCCTGTGATGTGGAGCTGCAGCTGTGGGTAAGGCTGGGGCACCGTGGGCACGTTCCTCCCTCCCTGCTGGGTGCTGAAGGGTCTCTGTGGGCAGGGAAGGGCTGGGGGCAGCTGGTCCTGCCCAGCCCTGCTTGGGCATGGAAGGGAAGGGAAGGGCTGGGGGCAGCTGGCCCGGCCCAGCCCTGCTTGGGCACTGGAGGGGAGGGAAGGGCTGGGGGCAGCTGGTCCTGCCCAGCCCTGCTTGGGCATGGAAGGCAAGGGAAGGGCAGCTGGTACTGCCCAGCCCTGCTTGGGCATGGAAGGCAAGGGAAGGGCAGCTGGCCCTGCCCAGCCCTGCTTGGGCATGGAAGGGAAGAGCTGGGGGCAGCTGGTCCTGCCCAGCCCTGTTTGGGCATGGAAGGGAAGGGCTGGGGGCAGCTGGTCCTGCCCAGCCCTGCTTGAGAAGGGAAGGGAAGGGAAGGGCAGCTGGTCCTGCCCAGACCAGGCAGTGCCACCCGCCCCAGCTCCCTGTGCCTCAGGTGGGAGCAGCTCCCACTCCGCACCTCCCCAGTCCCACAGGCAAGCTCTGTCTACACCATTACTTTTTCCTATTAGTATCAGTAAGTCCCAATGGAGAAGCAATTAAAGAACCACAATAAATTAGATGATTTGCCCTCTTAGCAAAAGTGCTACAAACCTGTTGTTTTCTCTGGTTTGTGTAGGGCTGCTTTTGTCAAGTCATAGCACACTGTTGCTTAACCCAGTGCCTTTAGCTGTCGGTTTCATTATCATAAGCTTATTCATATGCTTCTATCTTTCTCTTTTTGTGTATAATGAATAATTAGTGCAATTTAATATGTCGTCATTGTTGCTTTTTCCAGCACAGAATAATAATAAAAATCCAGCATAAATATAAACTTAATTGCACCGTAACATCTTTACACATCTGTACGTCTCCACATAAGCCCTCAACAGTGATCTGGTTTGATAAATGACACTTTTTTAAGACTCTGTACATACTTTTTCATAGCAATTTTAAGGACAAAATGGAATCATCAGAGGTTCAGCATATGCAGATACTTGGGATATCATAGAGTAAAACATGTCTATTTCAGAAGCATGAAATAAAGCCAATTATAACAGCTTTAGTGAATTAGACAGTGGAAACAATCTCAGGATGAGTGCTTGATATTGAGCTCAGTTAATACCAATTAAAGCCTTCATAATAATTTAAAATTCTAATGTAGAAATGTTCTGTTGCTATTTGCTCTTTTTTTCTCAGTACTTTTAATGAGCAGCATTGCCTAGATTGAATTTTTATTTTTACTATTTTTGAAAGGACATTTTTGCAGTTGTACTGTTAAAATCTCAAAACCTTCCTAAAATATACATGGTAAAAGGAAAATGGTGTACAGAAGCCTTTATCTCTTTATTTAAGCATTCAAATGACATCACAGACTACTCATGCCTTCCTTCCATATTTATTCTGTGGTCACTGGATGCTTCTCATACTCATTTTAGTTTGCTGATCTCTGTTACACCTTTTATCTCTCACATGTGTATTTTTCCCAGCACAAGGATGTATATTAAATGCCATGTTTCTTTATAGTGTTGTGAAGATCATTGTTTTACTTCTGAAATAGGTAGTGCACATGTGCTATGAGCAAACTGTGGTAATCTATGTAAATTATGTGCACAGAGCCCTACTCTACCCTTGGGGGAAATGCAAATTAGAACATTTTGTAGTGTGTTTGTTTTTAAATACATACACTTTTCACATCAAGGCTCAGGACAGACTCCCTGTTTATTTTCCCATTGCTCATCATTTGTTATTCCTTGTAAATATCTCAGTCTTTAATGATTAGTTTGCTACTTTGGCAGGAAAAAATACTTGATGAGTGAAGTCCTCAAAATACAATGTTTGATGTATTTTATAGCTCTGCTGTAAGGGATTTATCTGCTTGTAAAAGGGTATGTAACACACAACTCAAAGCCATTATAGTGATCTGACAGTCTTTATTCATTTTCTCCCAGTGTTGTTTTGTTTTCTTCTTTTACATTAATGTTTGTAATATTTTTAATCCTGCATGACTAAAACATAGTTAACTGATTTTCCTTATATGAAGCAAGAAAAACATATCCTAAACTGTGTTGTTTACTGCACTTGCAGTTCTCGGCAGATGTAATTTGTTTTAATAATAAAATTATTTTTATACCCTTTAAGTACCCTTTCGGAGAAATGTTTTAATGTAAGTTGTCTGATTCTATTTTAAGTGAAGGAGAAAACCTGGTAGAGGTTGTCTCTTTAAATCAGATCTGCAGTGTTGATGGACCCTCTAGCAGGCACGGTAAGAACCATTCTCACCTCTGCAGCAGGGAGCTTGACCATATAGACTCTCACATTCAATCAAAACGTTTTCCCTTTTAATATGCACTGTACCAATCCTATTCCCATGGTTACAGCCCGTGCTTCTTTGGTTGCTTCCAGACTGTTGGAAAAGGAAGGCAGCATACATTTCTTGTACAGGAGTTTAAAACATCATGAAAGCAACCCTGTTGTGATTTGCATTTTAAATGTTTCTTTTTTTTTCTCATTGTACAGAATGCTGTAGCAGTAGCTTCAGTTCATTTGCCACAGTCTGTCTTCTCTCAGTCTTCAGCCTGGCAATCTGTTGATAACTCCACTTGCAAGCTACAGTTTATTGTCTTTCGGAATGGAAAACTCTTTCCTAGCACAGGAAACTCATCAAATCTCGCAGATGACGGGAAACGTAGGACGGTTGCCACACCAGCTGTTTTTGCTAAAATAGGTGAGAAGCTGTTATGCATTATTTTCTTTCATCTCAAAGCTACGGTATACTTGATTGTGCAGAGAATAGAGGGGTAGAGTATGCAGTGTGCTGGGAGGCTGGATACAGTCTCTGTCTTTAGTACAATGTTTGCAATTGTTCCTGTCTGCACGGTTTTGTTCAGATTGTCCTGCAAATAAAGAAATGCCCTTGCGCTACGATTAGAATGCAAATTCTGGGCTGCTGTTTGTTGACTGTGTTGTTACAGATGCTCGCTCCTTAAAGCTATCGGAAGGATCCTTGTTTTACTCTTTGCAGTTGCAATGTTAATGTCCTAGGCACTGGTAAAAATAAGGCTTTTGGAGCGGGAGTAGTGCCCTGTTGCATGTATCAATACTCAGCAGTATACTTTCTGATGCGATGGATGTAAAACAGGTGTTGTTAAAGACTTTTATCTAAATGGCATACATTGTATGTGCTAGTGAATCAGTATTTTGGTTAATTACTCACCCATGCAATTTTACTAATTTTGCCCGACACTGAATAGTGCTCTCATTTCTATTAACATTTTAAAATCTTTGAATGTTACTTTCAAAGTGCAGAATTGTCTCAGCTAATAATCATCCATGAAACTGAGCCGTTTCTGCAGTTACATGGGCAATAGTGTAATACTTACTGGTCATAAATGAAGAATCTGAAACAATAAAAACGATCTCCTTTGTGAGGAGTTATTAGATCATTGTGACACAATATGTGTTTGAAATGCTCAGATTTATTTATACCATTGCAAACTTCTCCGATGTGAGCACTACCTTTGATTTTGACCATTAAGATTTTATGTCCCCTGGCTTTTTCCCCCCTAGTTTAGTGTATCTGGTCTCTTTACAGAGCATTCATCACTAAAGGGTTTTCCACTCCGTCTCTCTGATTCAGTTTTTTCCTTTTGCAGATGGGTGCAGTTTCGGAAACCTCACTAGCCCTCTTACTATAGGATTGAGGCACTTTGCACGGGGTATAGACCCCATTGCAGCCTTCTGGGATTTTGACCTTCTAGATGGACATGGAGGCTGGTGGGGAGAAGGGTGCCACATAATTAGTTCTGCAGGCAATATTACCACCATTCAGAGTACACACTTCAGTAACTTTGCAGTGCTAATGGTAAGTATATGACTTAGCAAATATAACTATATTTCTCTCTCTCTCTCTCTTTTGCCATTCATTTATGTTTTATTTACATGTATCTGTTTCATTCAGATTTGTCAGTAGCTGACCTGGGTATTTATAATGTTTAGTATAAAACAGTCTAAAAGAAAGTAAGTTACTTAACTGCTAGCAAGTGAATGAACCTGGTGGTCAGTTTTAATATCCTGAGACAGGCCTAATCAGAAATGGCATTAACTTCAGTCTTATAAATGAAAGTTCCATCAAGGAATGATTAGTACATAATGGTTATAAATTATATGACAGGGTTTAAAAATGTATACTCCTGTGTGCTTTTACATCAGCACATCTCAGAGGCTGGTCTGCTTTTGTTCCTGCCCTGCACTGTGTTGATCATACTAATTAGTTGCAGGCATACCGCAATGTTGAATCATTTAATAAATGGAGAGGAATAGCATCTTCTGCTCTTTTAAGTGGGGACAGAGCTGTCCTTGTTGATTCTGTGGGAGTTTTGGTTTGTGCACCGATGCTGATAGCCTACTTACCAAATTGCTGCTTCTGAAGGAAAATATTCCTGTGCAGTGCTAACACATCGGCTGCTTTGCTCTGTTCTCAGTCACACTTACAGTTCCCATTGCAGTTATTTAACTAACCTGCTTAACAGAAAGTTACCTTCATGAAAGCAAAAATATAATGCATACAATACTGAACTCTTATTATTCAGGGACTAGAGGAAAGCGAACAAGAAACTGAAATGTTTCTAAGCTTTAGAAAATCTTTGCACCCTTAAAAATATTTATTATAAAACAGTTATAAAAAGAGTAGATGTGTGTACTATTAATACTAGATTGCTCTTGAATGCTGATGCATGATTGCACTGTAGATGCTGCTTGTGTACATTACAGAAATGTTTATAGTTGAGTAAATAATGCATTGTGTGTATGTGTAAGGGACAGCAAACACAGGCGACAGGAATTGCGAGGACGTGTGCAGAGAATACCAATCTGCTGCTGTCAGATGGAGCCCAGATGGCAGCCAATCATAGCACAAAGCTCTGCTGCCCACGAGTTAAATGCAGATATTATCGTCCACTTCGTAAGAACTGATTTCCCTGAGACTTAGTTGAACATTTTTTTACCCACTATAGAATTGTTCAGAATGTAAGAGCTGTTCCTCAGATTTGATGACAGCAAATATAGCTCATTTTCTACAGCTCCTGTGAGTTCCCTTTCCCCCCAGCCTCTTGTTTCCCAGAATGTGAATCACAATTTTGCTTTGAGGGTGTTTTTCTAAATTAATTAAAGAAAGCACCTGTTGACTTTGCAGGTGCCACACCCAAAATGGCTTCCTCCTTCTTCAACTGCTTGAGTTCAGCACGTTGCTGTTAAACTTTGAGCAGTTACTAAATGTTAACTAACAGTTTGCAATCAACCAATTCCATAATTTCTTTTTGTTTGAAAAGTTGAACACTGATACAAGGGCTGCAGGAAATTTTTGGGTTGAAATGCCCATTTATCTCTTATAAGATGTAGGAAATGGGTTTTTCTACAACTGTAAAGGCAACTGAGGCACTTTTTGCTGGAGCTTTTGTATCTGGTATGTAATTCTGCTTTAGGCATTGTGTTTGTTTGCTTATGAGCATTTGACTGTGCTTTATTTCATGTGTGCATCTTCCAATTCTATCTGTGCAAGATAAGAAAGTAGAATCTTAGAATCACCCTTGCTTTGCAATTTCTATGGTAGCAAACAATGGGATATGTTTCCTAGCTCATGTTTCACAGTAACTTTTAAGGAAAAAGATGACAAGTAATTTTAAAATCTCCATATATAAATATGCACACACACAAATCCACTTTCTAGTCCTTGTCTTTCTAAATACATAATAGCAAATTTTTGTACCTTCATTATGTCCAAACATTTTCATTCAAGTATTATTTCTTAATTACTGTTTTGTGGCATAAAGTCAAGGATTATTTTATTTGATAGAAATTATGCTTTTCTGGGCAGTTCAATTCTCATACCAGAAATGAAAATACTTCATTGTTCTTCATTGTTATTAATTTATAAGATGAATAGTATAATGTGTTTATGTGTACCTTATTAATTTATATCTATATGCCTAAAGTATTTTTTAAATACTAAAAAACCATCAGCAAATTCAAGATACCTGGCATATGGTGTGTAACTAATGAAATTAGCTACAATATCATGATACATGTCATTAATCTGTAATTCTCTAATCTGTTAAACAACAAAAATTCATAATTGATTATTATGGTTGGGGGTAATTGCAGAAAACTGAATATCTCTAAACTAAAAAGCAGCACTAAAGCTTTGCATTGCCATCAGAATTGTGTACATCCTGCTGTAGATTAAGCTGAAACAGAAGCCTCAGTCAATCCAACTGTCCATTTTATGGTTAGCACAGCACATATTCTGGTTTGGCACCTTTTTAAATAGTAAGAAAAAGTTTCCTAAGGCGGTTTCATAGAAGTTGCTTATGTCTATGTAACATAAAAGGGTTAAAATAAAGGTTTTCTAGAGTCCTTTTTTTAGAAAGGCAGCAATCAAGGATTTATCAACAACGATTGATAATTAATAAGCATGAGCATACTTCAAGTGAGAGGAGTCATGTAGAGCCCTTTGATTTCTCTCTGTGACAGTTGTTCAAGTGATGTCAGTGAGAGAGAAAGTTATTTTGGAGGTTGGGTTGGGAAGGAGGTACATGCTCCTTCCCTCACGTGGCCTCACACTTTCACTTTGCTCTGGGTTGGGCTGGCAAATAGAAGTGAAATAATAGAGTCAGACACAACAGAGCATTATCTATTTCTGATCAGGTTTTGAGTCGTATGTCCTAGAGGTGAGAGTAAAATACTGTGATCTAACTCCTACATTATATTCCTGCTTTTTACTTCATGTACTGTGCGCTCAGACTAGTCCTCTATTTTTTCCTTTCTTCTGTTACCTATAGGAGGAAGAGAGTTTGTTGCGCTCTAGTTTCTTTTGGAGGTGTCCAAAGCCTCTAGGGTCCTGAACTCTGCAATATGATTTTCTATTTTAGAGTAAAATCATAAATTTATAGACTCTGAAGCTTTGTCATAGCTAATGATAAGTATTTGCTTCTTAAATACTGAATATTTATGTTGTTGTGTGAACAAAGTTGTACATCAGTATTTTAATTTTTCAGGAAAATGTGTGTGTATGTTATGACCAATCCAGAGACCTCTGTATCTGAGGAATAACTCTTCAGGAGATGACAAAAATATCCAATAGCAACAATGAATTTCAAAACTTGCTAAATATGTTTTGGCATACATTGTCCTTTGTTCTTCCTTTCATTTTTCTTAGAACACAATAGAAATTCAATAGTGATGGATATTACTGTAATTGTATACAGCATTTCCTTTCCCCCTTAGACTGCTTTGTCAATAGTAATTTCCTCAAATCTGCCAAATAAACACAAATAAAATTATTAAATCTAAGTATGACACTTCCCAATTAACATAAAATGGATTAATAAGTATTCTTAGCACTTCTAATTGTAATCCTAAAAGTTAAATCGCATAAGGTTAAATCAACATAAAATCATAAGCAGCTCCTTTCCTATTCTGTCACAATTTGTCATATTATTCCAACCAAGATAGGTTTGGGTTTTTGGGTTTGCTTTATGTGCATAAGGAGTAATTATTTGTAGAAGTAGCATACATTCAGTGGATGCTTGTATGAAATAATTAGGGCTGGAGAGACTGAACTGACAAAACCAGAGCATATTTGAAACTGTTCTGGAAGCAAACCTTGGAAAATGGTGTGAATGGGAAACTGAGAAGATGCAGGATACTAGGAATGGATCACAGTAAGAGTTAGGGTACTTTTCTCTTGTTGTTTTGCAAGCATCCCCCCAATCTTTGTAGTCTTTACAATCTGGTATGAAAAAAGCTACTTTTTCAACATTTTCATTGTTACTGGGGACAATTTGGGGTTGCAGAATTTTTTAAGCCTGTTCAGTTCAATTCTGAACGCAGAATTCTAAACTTCCATCTTTCAGGTGTTCTGCAAATTAAGCAGCCTGTCTAAGCCTTTTGAGAAATTAATTCATGAGTCGGGGAAGTATTACAGAGATGTCATTTGGAAGGTTGACATAATTACAGTATTTGACTTTTCCCCATAGAGAACACAGGGTTTTCTCATAGCAGGCTGTGGAAACATTGTTCTGTACTTTGATAAATCAGACTGCCTATAACAAGAGGCTTGAGAACGAACATTTCAAGTCTCTTTTAATGTTTAAACACAAATTTAAACACCTATAGCATAGACCTTAGCAGAGTCTATGCACCAAAGATTGTGAAAGTGATCCAGAAAGTTTACTTGCTATATGTAAAATTAACATTTGTTGTAGTGGGAGCTGCAGAATTCCCTGGAATTAGATTAGTTGCACATGTATAGATGTTTCCCAGTGTGAAGAGCCTGCAAGGAGAGGCACAGGCACATGCTCCTCACTTCAGTCCTCAGCTGGCATGCACTGCTCTCTGCTCATGCAATGCTCATGCTCATCAGAGAATGCTGAGCCCATATGGACAGTATTGAGTCCAGCCCCCAGAAAAGGCTGCTTTTTTAAGAATATTCCTGACTGACATTCTTTTGCACAAAGCCTTGGAATTAGAGTACACTTAAGAGCAAGATGTGCTTTTTATTTCGTTTTCCTTCCATGTACTTTTTATTAAATTGCATTTAATAATATGTATTATTTGCTCTGTAAAAAGCATAAACTGGTTTGGTACTGGGCTCAAAATTCCAGGCTTGTCTCCTCCAAAAGGCAGTGTTTTTATCACAAATTAGATCTCTGGCTCAAGCTCTTTCTTTCTGTTTTTCCTTTCTGTTGGCTTAATGGATCTTGCATTCATCATGGTGCAACTTCAGCCAGCAGGTAAATGGATACAGATTGTAAAACTCAGTAAAATATGCCAACTCTTGGAAGATAGATGGAAATTAAGGGGCTAGAATCCAGGCCTTGGGACATTTTATTGTCTTGGTGGCTTCTACTGGGCTCCTTTCAATTCAGCAACGTCATTCTTGTACTGAAGTGCCCAAAACTGGACATAGTAGTTGAGATTTGGCTCACAAGTGGTGAATAGAAGGGAATAATTATTTCCCTCCTCTGCTGTGTGCAGTCTTGGTAATGTGGCCCAATATGGGATTCACCTCATGTGCCCCAAGCGCTCACCACTGTCTTGGTTTGTTTCACACCATCTTAGAAGGGTGAATCAATTACAGTTTCTCATTGGACAACAGTTAATGGGCCTTGTAGTTGTAGACACCAGTTTGTAATGGTCAAAATCTTGTAAGTATTCATTTTCCTGGGATAATTACTGTGATTTTTCAATGTCATAATGATTTGAATCCCCTCTAGGAAATAAAATCAAACCTAACTTTTTAAAATGCAACATACAATTTTGCTGCTTTGCATACAGCATTTTAAAAAATGCTTCTTTTCTGCATGTTGTCTTCCCCAGAAGATTACTCAAGGGAAGTTGATGGATCAATAAGGTTTAATTATCATCAGAGAACACACAACATACATCTTTTATATATCTATAATGAAATCAGTTTTCAATATATAAAACTTCTAAAAAGGATATTCTACTTTGGCATTAATGATTTTCATACTCAAAATTTTACAATTTGTTTATTGCAGAAGATTAGATAAGAGATAAAACTCGTGCTTGAAAATGGAATTAGCTCTAAGATGCTGATTGTTCTTCATTCTTCCGCAGGCAAAATGGCTGTATTCCTGTAGGACACATGGCATTTGCTTTTATACTGATGATCAAACAGAAGGAGATGTTGAGCCTTGCATTTACACTATTAAAAACTAGTTCTTGAGTACACAGTGATGGTACTCAAGTAAAATTGCTTTCATTTTTTCCAAATGTGTAGCTACAGCTTTCAAATGTGTAACTTCACTCTGCTTCCTTTTTCGCAACTTTAACTTTTCACAGTGATATCCAACTTACTTATTTCTTTAAATAACTGTGCTGTTACTACTGTATAGTTAGAGTAACACATTTCTGAATGCAGAGAAATTGTGTGCCTAAATTTATGGCAAAGTGTACTATAGTATATGAAAATATAATTACATCAGTAAGAGCTAGAAGTAATGTTCTGTCATTTTTAGCAGAGTATTTCTGTTTAAATTGTCCAGTTGTTTGCATTACTAGTGAAAGTATGAGCTACAATTTTATTGAACATTCCTGTTAAATACTCATTCATCTAACTCAAGAGACTTACTCTATAAAAGAATTAATGGGGAAACATTAAAAAAAACATGGGAAGAAAAGATGATCAGGGTGAAAAAGGATGTTTGAGTGGACATTCAGAGACAGTTCTGAACCAACAGACTTTTAAGGAATTATTTGAAAGTTATGAAGTCATGATATCCTGAGTGTTTATTCATGCACACTGGAAGAAAACAAGAATGAGAAGGCCTTAAGAGCCTGGGTCTGTCATGTTAAAAAAACCAGCACATCAAAAGGCAGAGTCCTTTTCCTCTTCTTTTCCATTTGTGATTGAGGGAAGAGCAGCAAGAACTGACTCCTCTAGGTGGGGCAGCATGAGCTCAGTTCCTCCATGGAAGTGACTCCACCTCTCACCCTGGGTGCTGGTGAGCTGGGCAGGGCAGAGAGGAAACCTGTGCGAAGGACAGGAGTGACAGAGCAGGTTTAACTGAGGTTTAACATGCAGGCTGAGGAAGAACCTGAAGAGAAATGGGATGTGATAACATGTAGCTGGCATTTTGTTCATAAGTTATCTTTTCATTCTGATGGCCCTTTTTATATATGTTGTGAGCTGCTCTGTTTAGAACTGACATTCATACGCATCTGGAGAAACTGGTACTATCAATCTTAGAAACTTCAAAGCTAATAATGAAGGAAAATAATAGCTACCAGGGCATCAGTTACTTAGAGGATCATTTTAGAAGGTAAACTAAATTCTCACCATTTAGTAATTGCATATACTCATGAACATTATCTGCTTGTACGTGGACAAATTCATATTCATAAATAATGGTGCTAGAAATCAGCTCTCTGCATGCAAATGCAATTAAACAGAGGTATTAGCATCACAGTCCCAGTTTCCTAAGGGGAGATTTCAAAAATAATGTATTGAATCTTCTTCTGCAAAACAATGTATTGAATCTTCTTCTAAGGGAACCTAAAACTGACAAATAAGAAAAAAGTATTTTAAATGTTTGCCAATATTTTAAAAGTTAGAGTTTGCTGGATTTCAGATTTTAGCTTTGTCTGCTGGGATGTATATTCATTTTTATGTGCAGAGTTAGTGTCTCTGCACATGGGAAGTGGCATGTAGATGACACTGTGTTTGCACTCAGGTTTTGTGTATAAATTTTAGTATCTGTGTGCAGAAATGTAGTGCCACAAGCAAATGTGGCTTAATGCATTACAGGGAACATAATGTTTGCTGTAATTCAGATGGTCCAAATTTAATTCAGACAGTCTGAAGACATTCTGTTTTATGTAATGGTCTCCTTTTGCTTTCCATCCATCACACCTCCAGATTTAGCTCTCCTAAATGTGTAATTTAGAGTGGGAATTTTTTAAGGTTAATTTTACAAAGATATGGATAGTTTTTCATTGTTTTTCATGAAGAATTGTGTCACTAGGTACTAACTTTCAAAAGGAACACATGGATCTTTAGTCTGCTGTTAATATAGCTGTCCAAGTTACTTTGGAATTACTATAGGGAGTAGAGTACTTCCAACTAAGTGTGAAGGTCGCTGGGTTACAGGAGTTGTATTAACTGGTAATTATATTTGAGTGAGTTGAAAATTTGAGTGTATTCTCATGGTCTTTTTACTTTGAGTGGTTCTTCTGCAGCCATATATATGCCATTTGGAGACCTTTATGGTGATTTGAAATTTTGTTCTTAATATCTTAGTAAAATACGCTCATAAAGTTCATGTTATCAGGAGGACCAGATACTGCTAATGCTGGGAAAATGAAATATTCTGTGTATTTTTTCAGACCTTTTTTTTTTAATTAGGATATGTCTGCTTGTACAAAAAGGTTAATTTCTGTCTAGCAAACTGTATGCAGATGAGGAAGGAGCAGTCTGTTATTGCAAATTCATGAACTGCATCTACATTAAAAGTTCATCTTTTTTTTTTTGTTCCTGCCCTTGAAAGGGAACAGCTAGAAATGACAGGACATATTGGAATGAAGTCCCAGTTTCACACATGCCTAACAAAGTTAAATCATTTTGCTCTTTCCACAGGATTTTAAGACAGTGCTGTCTTTCCCCCAGTACCCAGGGGAGTTTCTGCACCCTGTGGTTTATGCATGTACTGCAGTGATGTTGTTGTGCCTGTTTGCTTCCATTATCACCTACATAGTCCATCACAGGTAAGAATTCCATTTTAAGCACATATTAAATGGTCGGCACAACACTTGAATTTTTATAACCCTTACTGTGAAGATAAATTAAAGTTATTTGAATTACTGTTGGATAATAACATCAGCAATGTGATTTACACCAGAGAAATCAAAGTTTATGTCAACGTCTCTTAAGCTGTTTCTGAGCTTTCCTCACATATATGTTTACATTTTCTGTACACTTTTCCTGAGATTTGTAACTTAACAAACTCAACATGAACACTGTTAAGGTGCTTTCTGGCAAATTCCAGTCGAGCAGCCCTTTGGTCAACTACATTTGCCATAATGACTTTTAAGACCAAGTTTGGTTGAAAGACTGGTAACTGTCACTGGATAAAAGGAACTTTCTTTGTCTTTTAAATTTTGGGTTTAGAAAACTTGTGTTTTCTTTGATATGAAAAATTTATATAAATGCCATTTTAACTACATACGTCTGGTTAAAGACCATTTGCAATTTAAACGAGTAGGAATGTATTGTGCTGTAGAAGCTGCTAAATATTAATTATGTGAAGTTAATGCAATGTCTTCTGATATTCAGCTTCCATTTAGTCCTTTAGAGATGTCTTGTTAAAGCTCTGCATACATGAAACTATGCAATAAGCTTTTGCTTTTAGTACTCCACTTTTAATGCTTGATTTGGTGGAGGAAACTAAATCAGTAGAATTTAATGATTTTTACTATTTATTTTGCCTTTTAATAATTTATTTCTATGCTATATAGGTCAGGCTCTGTCCTGTGGGTAGATTGTTATATACATATCCAAGAATCTGAGAATTTTATTCTATTAAATTAAGTGTTTTTCCCAAATAGTAATCTTTATAATAAATATGTTGGGGTTTTTAATTTTAAAATGTGATTTTTTTTTTTTCAACAGCACAATCCGAATAAGCAGAAAAGGATGGCACATGCTTCTCAACTTTTGTTTCCATACTGCTCTCACATTTGCTGTTTTTGCTGGTGGAATCAATCGCATTAAATATCCAATTATATGTCAAGCTGTAAGTATCTGTCTCAGAAATTCTTACGGATAGAATTGAAACTTGCAAATGAGTTCTTAACATAATATTTTGGATTGAATGTGTGGGAGTTGCTGCTTCACTTTTGTAACACATGCACTTTTGTAACACATGCACTTTTGCCTGGGGGTGGCCCTGGCTTCACTGGATGATCCCTAAGGAGACACAGCAGACCAGCATTCTTGTGATTTAAGAACCCTTGTTTGCCCTGCTGGACTGTTTCACATCTCTTGCCTCAGCATTTTGGGGCAATAGTGTGAGGAGATGCACAGACAGGGCTGGATTCAGCTGCTCTGAATGTAAAGGCTGAGTCTGTCCAATGTGTAAAGTGAGTCATTTCAGTCATCTTCTGTAATGTCTGATGAGAGCATGTTGCAATTTGTTTGCCTTGAGCATTTCTTCCTCTCAGATTCTGCAGAAGTGCACCAGGGCTCATGAATGTTGTTGGTAATTTCCTGTAGTAAAGCACATTGTTTAGCCAATGTTCTCCTGGGTTTTTTGCCTGTTACTAAATCCAGTTCTTCTGAATGCCTTGAATGGGTGTAAATAGCAAGTCAGGAGCCAACAGCAGAGTCACTGTAAAGCTTGCATAGCTAGTGTAAGAGTTATCACACTTAGAGTGTTCAGTGAGGTGCTTTGGAAGCCTTTTGCGTATCCTTGTGCATGACCATCAGTGAACAGCACATGTGGCTCTGCAAGCACTGTGATGTTCTACCTGAGAAGTCTACCTAAGTGTGTTACATGATCATCATTTGAATAACAAAATTGTCCATTAGATGGAGAGAAATATCTCACAATATCTAGTGTATTGTGTCATAATTAATTTGTAAGTTCTAGCAAATTGAAATATCACTTACTATTGTCTTTGTGTGCAGTTTGCAAGTGATAGTAGCAGATTAGTTTGTAGGGCAGCCATGGCCGTGTAATTACATGGCCACAAATGACCATCTGTTGTTTCAGGCGTTGTCTGATTATTTACTTTGCAGCTTGCATGGTAGCAATGTGGTATTAACAGCTATAATGAAAAATTGATTGAGATAAATGTGTTATTAATAGCCTTTTATAAGTAGTACATTAACTACAGGGGTATCTAAATAAAGTGCATTGTTAGTGGCATCTGTCTTTTGCTGTGGGATAGGGCCAGATTCTGAGCTGCTGAGAAATGTGCACACTTAGAGAAACTGAATTGAACCATCCCTATATGTCTGCTAACCAGTTTCCTTAAGTTATTTATTTACCTGATTGTATCATCAGTAATTACAGTATAGGAAAGATACAAGTGACAAAGACTATCCTCTGTTTCCTGGTAGAAATTGTCTGATGTAATTAGACAGAGCTAATGGAGGAAATGGTCCAAGCAATCTAAGACAAGGCTCCAATAGCTGCTAACAGAGGCTGAAAAACTGCTCACTTTGAGAACATCATACCCAGCCACAGATCTTTTCTTGCTTTCTGACAGCAGGGTTTACAAAATTCTGAGTCCCAATGCCTCTGTCCTGTGATAACCCTGAGACAATTAGTCCGTGATTTAATATCCAATGTGCCAAAGCTCTGTTACTGGGGCTCAAAATATATTTGTGAAAATGTTACTGCTTCAAGCAGCATTAAAATGTTAGTTATACCACAGGTGTAATACCATCAGTTGCCATTCCAGAGGTATCTTTCATTCTGCTAAAATTCAAAGCACAACTTCAACCTGCAGCAATGCAGATTTCACTTTTTATTTCCTGAGTGCATAGAAAAAGATTCCAAGTGCAAGTATTTTTTGTCCTAATCACTGAAATGTTGCATAAAAGCCAGTCAACCACCCCCTTTCCTATTGTAATTATCCCTAAAACTTCCACCAAAAGATCACTGCAGCATACTTATCAATGTGAAATAATAGGCTAAGTCAACTTTTATGCTTCAAATTTAACCTAAAAGGGTGGTTCTAAATTGGCTTTATTTGGATATAAATGTGTAGTTACAGGTTAGTTTTAAACATCAGGAATTAATGCTATGGAAATGGCCCCATTTTCTGTGATAGCTGGAAGAACCTTCAAATCCCCTTCAAGGTGATACAGTTACACAAAAAAAGTCTTTTCAAAAATGGTCAGACATTTATTTTTATGTGGAATCTAAAAATCTAAAATTCCCTTTTAAACCTGCATATCTGTTTCAGAGAGGATTTTGTATAGACCTTTCACTTGTGTGTGTGCTCTACAGTCATTATGATTTACAAAAATCCTGATGTTAGAATGCTGGTCCATAAGAGTTGATTGCATCTCCTCACATTTCCCGAGTGAATGGATCTACAGACTCTTTAGATTTCCCTTGAATCTTGTTCTGGGTGTCACTGAATGTTGGCTGTTGTAGAATCCAGACTCTTGAGTTCACTGGCAAAATCTTTAAAGCAAGGCAGAGGCTGTCTTAGGAGCTGCAGGGATAAATCAGAGGCACATCACTGCCAGAAAGGTGCTTGAGCCAGCCAGTGAGCCCCTCCATCTCCCAGCCTCAGGTTAGTTTGCTTCAGAAGGCAGGAGGAAGCTCACTCCTTTCATGGGAAGAATGAGAGAGAAGGAGACACAACTGTTGCTGGATCACTCCCCGTGTGTGGGAGGCACCAGTTCTGTACTCTCAAAGATTTCTGTTTTGTGGCTTCTGCTTTAGAGGAAAGGATGATAGCCATGAGTTTAGGGATGCTAGGGGATGAAATCATCAGTTAAACATGTTGAAGCATGAAGAATGGACTGGGCACAAGATTCAGGAGGCAGAAAAGTTACGGAGAGAGGCAGAATCTTATATTTTATTCCATGATCACTCCAACCACATCTCCTGGAACCTCTATATGGTTTATAAAATAAAAGCTTCCATGTAAGTTTGGCAAGGCTCAGATCTCCTTCTCCCTGATGAATGTCATATGTGAAGCTGCTTGTGAATTCGTTTCTGTAAGGCAGTAGATCTTCAGCAAGAAAGGCAAAGCTCATTCCATATTAGCCAGCAGCCTACAAGTTCAACTCAGAAAGTTGAACTTTTTGCTCTAAATTTTCTACCTGTGAAGGGAGCATGGGGTTTTGCTAATGCTAAGTGTTTAAAGATCATGAAATATTCAGATCCATTGGCGTTACAGACTGCAGAGAAATTCCTGAGCCCCTTCATCTCACAGAAAAGAATAATTTTCGTTGCAGGATTAAAAGTTTAATCAGAATGTTCATGCATATCTGTGTCCTTCTTTAAATAAAACTGAATTAAGAAGTACAATCTTATCTGAAATATGATTACAACTAGAAAAAAAAGAAATTAAATTAAAAATTTGGGAAAAATAAAGAAAATTGTGTGCAACTTAAAGCTAATCAAGAGACCCTTTTGTGCCAAAATGCTTTGCATAAATGTGTATTCTGGTCATTACCATGGTAACTGCATCATATGGAACTTATCTCTAGGGTACTGAAATATATTGAAGGAGCACAAACAGACAGCATCTTCTTGCTGAAGAAAAGTATAATCTTCCATTCAAAGGGCTAGTGCTTATTCCCAAAGATAAGAGTTCTGAGAACACAGGACGAGTTAAAAATGAATCCAAGAAAACAAGAAAATTTTTACCATATAACTGTGGTTATTAAAGAGCTTTAGATACAGTGCTCTTATCAATGATTATATTCTGGCAGGTTTTTTTGTACCATTTGGCTTGTCAGTGGAAAACCTTCTTAAAAATAGGGGTCATCACTTCAATATTTCCAATCACAATCCTTTATTCTCTGTGGAAAACTCAATCCTTTCCATAAAATTTTACGTGAAATACAAAAGTTCTGCTAATAGTGAAAATAGTTTTAAGTTATTACTTTGGTATTTAATTTGTATATAGTTTTTGGCCTCTTAATCTTTACAGATGTAGAAATCCAGTAACAGATGCACACAGCTAAATTTGTACCCTGGAGTTATCATGCGTAACCTCAAGTTTGCATTTGCTCAGAGAGTCAAGAAAGAATTTACTGAGCAAAGCCACATTGGTCTTTCTGTTGAGCCTCATCCTTCCCTCCTGTGTCACGAGCTGCTATCTCATGCATTTCTACTGGAGGGCCTGGTGTCTTCCTAGCCTGAGAGTTAGCAAGGGGTGACCCCACTGGAGGGGACGAAAGAACTTGCAGCCACAGTCCCCAGGCACAACAGTGAGGACAATGCATCTCTGTGACATAACTGATGTCGGTGGGGAGACAGGGGGAGGGAAGAGGCAGAGAGCAAAACCCAGCGCTTTGAAACACTGAACTTTCAGTGGGAAGTGTGACAACCCTTTCTTTACTATTTATTAGTGAATATTAGCAAAAGTTCTAGAATTGACTGTAACAGCTTAGTGCACCCTTTCAAATCCCACACTTCTGCTGTGTCATGTCAAATCTGTTAGTCATAAGGAGGTCCTGTATCTTCAGGATAAATCCTTGTTTCCTTCAAGCAAGAAATGCAAATGGTTGGGGCTTTTTTTGACAGAGAGATGCAGATCATCAAAGAGTTAGTACAGAGAATGATAACATTTTTGCCTCCTCCATGTTTGTTCAATTTCTCCATATATCAGAGGTAACTCAGTTGCTGAAACATGAGCACACTGTGAAAAACAGCAATGTGATGCAGGTGTGGCATGGCCATGATGTTTTCAGTCATTTCAGTTGCCTGCTTGAAAGTTCAATAAAATTGTTTTGTTGTACTATTTTTAGGTCTTACATTCATTTAAGTGGCTGATGATTGCTATCCATATGGTCATATATGTTTTCAGAATTTCACATGTAGGTGCCTTTTGACCTGGAATTCATTTCAACTGTTCCTATTATTGCACGTACCTGTGTGAAAAACAGAATATATAGCAGCAGGGCTATGCTCAAATGAGAAAGAGATTAGGAGCTAAATATCTAGATTTTTTCCAGTTTTTTTCTCATTATTTCTGCCTCCTTTTTCTTCCCCCTTTCTCGTCCTCCTGCCTCCCCTCCCTGCTCATGGTTCTGTTCAGGGCATCCCTACAGAAACTCTGCAAGCTGCCTGTGAACCGAGTCCAGACTGCACCAGTCCCTAAGCTGGCAGCATCTGCCGACCCATAATACACAATTGTCTCATTCTCTTATTTCTGCTTCTTTTACCTCAAGCAGTAGCAGTGATGAAGGCTTTGTCCTCCCTTGTCTAAAGTGACAAACAAGTCCCAGAGAAAATTACAAAGGGTTTTCTGTTGATGATATTTGCTGCTAACTTCAAGTTTTGAGCTATAATACTATATAGAAACAAAATGCATAGAATTTTTTTTTCTTTACCCATCAATTATTTTGTTTTAAGTCAAGCAAAAATGAACACTGGTTCAAATAAATCATTATAATAGATTTGTGTTAGCTTTATTCAGCAATTCTCTGTATTCCTTAAACTTTTATGTTCTTTCCAATTATAGCAATATTTTACTTGTCACTGCAAAATGTCAGGTTATTGCTTCAAAGGTAACCTCATTTTATATAATCAGATGCAGACTTAGCTGATGTAATAAAGCACTGGAGATTGGATAAAATTCCAATTACTGCTTCCATAGTAATGAATAACAATTACTAACATGACAAAGATGTTAGCATTTTAGAGGTGCTTGTACTTTGTTTTCCTTTCAATGATAAACACACCAGTTTCTTGGGGACAAAGTGATAATAACATTATTAGAGTTCATAATTCTTTTTAAGGGGGAATGCCAAGAGTTGTCATTTTCTTTTTAAATTCTGTAGACAAGTTTATAATTTTCTTAAAATACGTCTGAAAATAATCTGGAGTTATCAGTGCAAATAGTACTGATGCCATTTCCAGAAGTCAGCCTTGCTTGTGTATAGCATAAAGGGAACTACATCAGGCTATTCATGAAAAGTTAAAGGAAATAGCATAAGAGCAAGCAAAAATGCTGGCCTCTCATTAGATTTTAAATTGCTTTCTCATGATAGGCTAAAGAGTGCAATACAAAATAAGAGTCACATCACTTTAAATCCAGATGTAAAATGTTTTCATTAAACAGATTCTTAGAAAACAAATGTTTTTATGTCTCTAATTCCTAACATTGCTTCTGGTATTGCAGATAAGGCTATCTATGGTGGATTAAATGACTGGTTTTAAGTGCAGATGTTAGTTGCATTTATAAATTCAATTAATTTTGTTTTTGTTTTTGCCCTTATGAAATAAGATTCTTGCAAAAGTCTTGTTTTACTGATCCATTTACTGAGTTGTTGAATTGTCCACTCTTTTTTTAGGTTGGCATTGTACTGCATTATTCTACACTCTCCACTATGCTATGGATTGGAGTAACTGCCAGGAATATTTATAAGCAAGTCACAAAAAAACCTCAGCCTTGCCAAAACAGTGACCAACCTTCTTATCCAAAACAACCTCTGCTCAGGTATGGAATATTAGTTACCTTTTTTTTAATTTCTTCCTAGAAAAATATCAGTTATAAGCAAACTCTCATTCTTATTGCTGTATTTTTTACTTTTTAAAAACTATAAATAGCATCCATAAAGAATTGACCACCTGGGTGTGTGCAAAAATCTGAGTATTTCTTGTGTGATGATAGTTAGCTCTACTCAGAAGATGGAAATATGTAGAACATGTATTGGCTAAGTTCAGATACCTTTATCTGAACAGGAAGAATTGAAATGTTTCTGTTGATTTATTATGGAGGAAAAAAAATCCCGCAAAGCAAAAATTGGCTTGATTCCGAGCCTTATTTAATCACCAGAAACTGTGTTGTAACGACCTTTACCTTTATCTCTTCTGCTCTACTTCTTGCCACACTTGTATTGAGAGCCTAATAGCCTGATAGCAACCTTCCTCAGTGCCCATCAGGGATGTGATTCTGTCACAGAGCCACTGGGAGTCTGCACTCCCCTCCCTGCCCATCAGGGATGTGATTCTGTCTCAGAGCCACTGGGAGTCTGCACTCCCCATCAGCTCACACGTGTCTCTGATGGCATTGCAGGTGTAAGGCAGTGGGAGTTCTTGCCAGATGCCTCTGAGATGCTGAAACTGCAAGCCAAAACAGTCACTCTGTGCAAGAAAAAAAAAAATATTAAACCCTAGCAAAACCTTACCACAAAACCAGGATTTCAAGCCAAAGGCATGAGAAGATTGATTCATCTATTTTAAGCTTAGCTATCAAAAATTACTTAGTAGCCAAAGTTATATATTGTCCCTGTACAGATTTTGGAGGGAGGCTGAAAAAGAACTTCCAGAGAACAATTCCTCCTGTCCATCTTGAATATTTCTGTGAGGACAGGATGAATTGTCTTATGGAGGTGCCTCTCATTTCCCACACATCATGGTTAAGTCTGAATGGTCAATTCAGCCTAAAGACCTCAGTTTTATAGTGAAAGTCAGAAAATACGAATTCTACTTTTTATGTATTTTCTGGGAAAAATCCACAGTGTATTCTTTTAATCAGATGTAGATTATTTTATTTTAAACACAAAATTTCTAGCAAGTAGCATTTATAGATGACTGTGTGATGGTGTCACAACTTGTTAAAAGTTTGTAGGAAGATGAATTGAGTTTTTCTGTCTGATTCTGCAGTCAGATTTTTACTAACATGATTGTAGTTAGAAAACTAGCTAATTTTCTTCTTTTTAAAAAAAATTATTTCTAGAAATGAAATTGATTAAAATTAACATAAAATGTGTATTGTGATGAGAAGGAGTGCCATATTGGATCCTTAGCTTTGTTAGGTGTAAGCAAGAGGGTAGTCTTTCCTTAAGAGTGCCTGACTTTGCTAATCCATGATTTACTACACCATTCTTTAGAGATGAGAATTTCACTCCTTCACTTACCAGCTCATGGCAAAATGAATAATTGCCAATTTTCAAATGCTCCAGTGTGACTATTAAGGTAGAAAATTGTTACAAGTTGCATAGACCCAGCATAGCGTATGTTCTTCAAATTCAAATCTTGTTTGAGTTGGAAAACAATAGACAGTCAGGTTACAGGAAAGATGACTCTAATTAGAATCTTTGTTGTACCAGTCATGTTGAGGTTCCCTGACAGTGAAAATAAATAGTAGCTATTTTAAGTTTAGCAATAGAAATGATAAACCACCTTCTTGCTGTAAGAGAACATGGGTTTAATTGTTTAATAGCTAAGTAAAATTATTCCAAGCTATTTTTCTCCCACAGGGCACCATGTATCTTAGAGACACAGGCACTGAAATGTCTAATACAATTTCACAATGGTGAGCACTAGATTCAAAATAGTAAGGATCAGTTTCACTTCATGTAGGAAACAGGCATAGTATATGTAAAATTAAGAATCACTTTAAGCAAGAACATGCTAAACTCATAATTAGTAATTGTTTGTTCTTTCAGAATGATAATGATCATTTTGGGGGCATTTTACCTTTCCTGATTTTAATGAAATTAAAGTCTGAATTATTCTTTGTCATAATATTTCCATAAAATCCATTAAGGATGGTTACATTTCAAGGGAGTAATTTATAAGAAATGTTTTAACTAGTCAGTGTTCTTGTGTCTATTAGCCAATGCCAGCCTTTATACATATTGTTCCTCAGGTACTTAAGGGAAAACACCTGAGTTTGAGTGAAGAGGTGTTAATTTGTCTCCATTTGACATCAGTCGATAGCTAAGTAGTATAAAGTTTATTCGAATGGAGATGGAGTTAGGCTTTTTTATATGTCAGGACTGTCAGTGATAGGAAGCCAATGATACAGTCTATGAGACACTTTTAAACAAGAGGTGGTTTTTCAGTGATCCTTCTCTATAGACTTACAGAAGTATACAATACAAATATGTGAATGTGTTTGGCCAGAACTCTGTGCTCAGCTATTGTCCTTCAACCTTCTTTGGTAAGGGTTGTGTTTGATAGAAGGTGTTTCCAGGTCACATGGGAGTGGTTTTGTATTCCTTATATATGCACTTGCTGTAGGAGACACAGAGGTACCTTTTCTGAGTCAGTAAGTGGGATCTAATGCCAAAATTCAGTACATAAATCTATCATGTGGAATTTACCAAGAAATCATAAAAATTGCCTCACCACATTTGTTTCACCAAGCTTGGTCCATTGTAAAAAGTAGCTGAAATAGTAAATATAAATAGAAGAGAATATCTGAAAGGGGACCTTTCCTGTTAGTAGAAAAGGATGCAGGCTTGTAAGAGTTGCTGCAGTTTCTCTGCCTGCTGTTTGCATATTCATTTGCAGAAGTAAGACAAATGAGATACCCTTGATCTTTTTCTCCTACTTGTCTTAGAGCTGTAGCAATAAGTACCCTATTATGGAAAGCTGTGGTTCTTTATAAGTTTTCTCTCTTCTAGATAGAGTGATCAAATTTGGAACATTTTTGCAGTCTAATTTGACTTCATGGCAATATGATTTTAAATATTGCCTCTTTTTATATGTTAATCATGTATTATGAGATACATTATGTACACTGTACATCATACAGTATATATATTTTATTATAGATATTATTCATGAAATATATATTATCTGTTAATTACAGAGTTAAAGCCCTGAGGGCCCATCACTTTGATGACTGGAACCAACTGTAACAATTCTGGCATTTTTCTCTAAATGTGCCTGGATGCTAATGAGGTGGATCAAATTAATGCATCATTGAGTTTTGTGTATTGAAATTCTGAACCTTAGCACTTCAACAGATAATGAAATTACTTCCTGTAAAATATACTCTGTGGTATTCTTAATAGAAATAAATAATTCTATCTGTTCATCCTCTGTGGACATTTGTTAAACCTGGCAGACTTTAGCTTCTGACTCATCTGAAGGCAGATTTTGCCAGCAAAGGCAAAGGGGCATGCAAGATTCAGCTATTACTGCAATGTACAGAACTTCTTATCAGCCCAAGCTGAGGCACAGGTAGTGTTAGGTTTTGTGCCTGCTATGTGCATGCATTTTTCATGTGATGCTCTGTGCCCATACAGATTAGACAGAAGCACAGACCAGCAGAAAATACTTCTGAAAGATATTGTGTAAAATCATTTCTTTCTAGAGTGACAGGGAAAAAATCAGCTGCTTTCATTTTTAATAAGATAACTAGTGAGCACAATTGCATTCTAAACATTTAAAATAAAAAATAAATAAGCTGCTAGCTGCGCCAGAGATTGGTGATAAGGAGACAGATAATTAAGTTTTATCTCAAGGTTAGGTACAAATATATCTCCTAATGTTCTCCCACCTCTTTTATTCAATGAATGTCTTGCAAGATAACTAATATGGCAGTCTTCAGATTACAGAGTCCAATATCCCATATCTGTCATGAAAAAATATCGATGTGCATAAATAAGGTTGCAGAAGCAACAGCAAAACAGATAACAGTTGATGTCACTGTCTCTTTTAAACTTCATCTTATTTTTTTAATGTAACATATTTTGATAAGCTTTTTAAAATGTTCTTTCTAAAATTGTGGGGCTGTTAGGAAATGTACCTCATGCAGTTCTTTAGAAAAATTGTATATCTAGCTGTCGTAGCAATTTCAGAATGGATTGTGCCCTTTGCTTTGTATTCAAAGTTGTAGCCTTAGTACTAGAGCTAAAAACTCACAGCTGAGGCAAATTGAAAAAGTTTTCAGCAGCACATACAGAGTACCTACAATCAATACCACTGGCTTCAATTCCCTTCTCTTGCTGTTTTCAACCTTGAATAACTTTTAGAATGAGAAAGCTGATTTCCTGTTTCACATATTTTGGACTGTCTGAACTGTCCTTTAAACCTGCACACAGAGCAGACCCAGAAGTACAGTCATTGAGGTCAAAGTCTTCTAAATGGCTAATGGATGTTTACGTGCAGGTGTGTGTCTGGGTCTGCTCTTCTATATGAGGTTTTATATGGGCAAGTTTCTCTACATCACACAAACACTTCCAGAGTACAGAGCAATGTCTTGCAAGCAGCAGTGAAAGGGATCTTCCTGGTGAGCTGTGTTTTGGTGACTAACAGCCTCCCCCTGAGGTGTGCTAGTGCTGCCCTTGCATCCTCCCCCTCTCCTTGGGAGTGTGGCAGCAGCTCTTCATGTTCATTCCCAAGCTCATTATTTCTCTCAGCTACCTAAACATTAATCAGCAGCACCCAGCTAAACAGTAGCTAAGTATCTTTGGGACACTGAATTATGCTAAATCCTTTCACTGCAAAAAGGAGAAACCACACAAAACTTTCAAATACAAGAAAATCCTCTCATTCTGTTATTGTTGACTGCTCCTGTGATGAGGCTCTTGCCTTACAGTGAGGGGATTTTAGAGACTTGCATGATACCACAGGGCTCATGGCACCCACTTAGTGCTTTGTTCACAGTGTTAACCCTGCTTTTCTCAGGATGAACATTTAGCTGCTTGATCTGAATTCTGACAAGCTGAAAACCAACACAAGAGTGCAAATAGATCTATAGCTGTGTTTGCCTGACTGCTGAGAGAGTCTTGAGAGAGCCTGGCAGGAAATGTTGTGACTTCCATCACAAATTGACTATAGGGAAATTTTTACTGAGTAAGTTACCAATAAAGCAGGCTGTGTCTTGAATATGAGTTGCACACACCAATCTTCATTATGTTATTAGAAATTGTCACATGATATTTGTGCACCATAATGGAGATACTAAAAACATTCCAGTTATAAAGACCAAAGACTTATTATATTTAGATTTTAAAGAATTATTATGTCCACTGAAAAACCCTAGAGAAAAAAAGCAAAAAACCAAAAAAAAAAAAACCAAAAAAACTAGTGCTTTCTAATATTCCTGAGGCTGAAAGGGTCTTCAGAAAATGATCTTTGTTAATGTCCCCTATCATTTATAACAAGTTGCCTGCAATTTACTGCAGCATGATAGGGGTGTAATTGGGGATCAGCATTTGACTACGATCAGAAATACTTTATTAAAGATCAAGTTTGGCAAATATGCTATTTTTTTGGTCATGCCATTTTCTGAATCTTCAAACTGAATCATATGAAGCAACATAATTTGCATTGTGACAGACAGAGACATTACTTGTTCCCTTGACACCAGCAGCTCTGAAATGCAGTTAAGTTGTAGTGCATTTTTCATTAGTGCTGGCTCTCATGAATTCATATCTTCTAGTACAAAACAGTGATTGAGAGAGAGAGGGAGAGAGAAAGAGGTCAGATGAAAAGTATCATTGCAATCCATTGTTTTTTTCTTCATGATATGCCCCTAAAAATTAACTCATGAAATTTTGATCCATGAAAGACCATCCTTCCTTCCCACAGAGAACATATCAAACTTCCTCTATAAAGTATAAATTTAGACCTGATTATCCCAAGGGATCATCTGTGTTTTTCTTAAAAATTCTCTATGGTTTGAGTATGTTGAATTAAATGGGAACTGCCACAGGGCAGAATTCTCAGGAGCCTTGAGGAGGTCTCTCTAGTTCACTCTTTACTATTAGCATAGACCCAGTTGTGTCATTGCAGAGTAAGGGAAAATGATGTCTCCCTGCAAGAAAGGTTTTCACCAGCTGGGTGAACCATGGTGAGCCAACAGTCTCTCTGAGAATCTGCTCCAGGAATTTGGCTATAATTTAAGTACTTGATCGTATCCTTTGCTTACAGGACAGAATATTTTGATCTAGGCAGGGTCACCAGGAAGCCTGTCTCACATTTCTGATATTATAATCAACATTTCTTATTTTAGATATGGGAAGTTAATATTAGAAATGTCTATTATTAGATAATTTTAAAATTTTGCAGTAATTTTTTGCAGTCCTCTTGTATTCTCAAGGCTGCTTATCACCTCCATACTGTGAGTTCCTGGAAACAAAAAAGTGTGTAACAGCTGTTTTTATCAAATGGCTTGGTCTGGGAGGGACCTTAAAGATAATGTAGTGATATTTCTTAGATACTATCTGCAAAACACTATTCCCATGTTTCTTGTTTCAATATTTGTCATATTCCCAGGGAGGAGAAAGACCATATTGCTGAAATAGCTTTTCTAAATTTTTTGCATTTAATAAATTACAATTGAATATAAGAAAAGCCATGTTTCCCTTCTAGCTATTGTGTTCATTTTATTCACCAAAGTAAGACTTATATCACAACATCAAAATAAGTTATTATATCCTTATATTGGATATTAAAATTATCTAAAGGTAGCAGCCTTTCTGAAATTTTAGTTTGATTTAATTATAGAGCTAATATTTTGAACATTGCTACATTGCTTCTGAAGACAGTTTTAGTAACTGTCATTCAAAGATGACACAACACAAGTAATACAGAAAAGCTGATCATGGTAGACAGATTGTGCTCTGTCTTATCAGCACAGCAATTTAGGCATGTTCTGAAAAAAAACCAAAAAAAAACCACCCCAAACCAACCAACCAAACAAAATCAACCAAAAACCCCACTCAAACAGAAAGAATTAAAATGCTGGAAGGAACCTCAGTCAGAACAAACAGAACAATTCTGCCCCTTGAGGTATAAAAGCTAGAGATAATGAAAAAGAGAAGCTGAAAAACAAAACAAGAAGTTTAAGTCTGTATATCCCAAATTAAAGGAAGAGACAGGATTGCAGAACCTAAGGGTACTTGGAATTTGGTTTGATACTTCAAGGACATACTGATATTATGTGCTATTTGGCATGATCACTCTTAAATGCTGATATATGTTCAGATGGAGTCAAGGATGTAACTGAAAGGTCTGCAGTGGAAAAGGGTATAAAATTGTGATGAGGGAAATATTTTCCCTCATCAAATTTTCCCTCATCAAAAAGAATTCATTAATTCTTTTTACTGAATTTCAACTTGAAGCCAATTTTATTTCCATCAGATGGGGGTAAAATTAATTTTGGTGAAAGACGACTTTTAATTCAGGTTTGTATTAATTGTTCTACACAAGAAAATTTCCAGTAAAATGAAAATATTAAAATAGTATGGAGGTCCACTGGTGTATGGAGTAGCAATATATTGTCATTGGGATCCTGAGAACACTGTTGCACTTTGCATAGGCCATATAAATATTCATTGCTGACAGCATTGGATTGCCAGGGTATGGTGCCATAGCACCGGCATATTTCCCTGCCAACTCTTAATCAAACAGGAGAAGTGATCAGAGCTTTTCTGCTCCACCTTCAATGTGAGTGATGGAATTGTGGAGTCACTAACACAAAGATGGTAACAGAGCCGCCTGCTCTGTTTGTAGTTCCACTTCATCTGGCTTGTGAATCAAAATTCCAAAAGTTCCTTCTCATGGAGAAATTTGCAATACTATTCTTCAAAACTGACCTGAAAGCACTAGCAAATACTTTAAGTCAATTAGAATGCACTACCAAATACTTAAAGTGAATGATCCCCAGAGGATAGGATTCTCCTTGATGTGAACTGATTTCAAGAGCATGGCAAAATCAGGGTAGAAAAAGGATTTTGTTGCTGTCATAACTTCATTAGCTAAGATACAGGCAAGGTGCACACAATGTTAGCACTGTTCAGAGTAGAAATACAGTAATACCAAATCTTTGAGAGATATTGAGGTAAAAGGTGAAGTTTTATCTTCTTATTTTAAAGAACAGTGTCTGAGCTACTTAGTATGGATGAAAAGAAACAGGTTATGATTATTGCAAAAGAAACATATGTCAGCTTACTACTTATAAGCAAGATATTAAACAGCATAGCAAGTCACTTAGATCCATTCAGCTGAAACTCTTTTCTATGCTATGGCTATTGACAAACATAGCCAAAAGAAGAAAATGACCACACCTCAGTGATACCTGGGCATTTAATGAGGTTTTGATGGGCTTGGGACAGAAATTTTAACTACATGAGTTATGTAGCTATGGCAATTGCAAGCTTTCAAAATTGTGATCTTCCTGAAGACTTAATTCTATGATATTTTGAGCTTTGAAAGGCTTGAACTGCAACATGCTGATCTGCAGAACTGTGTACTAAATTGAATTTTCAGCTGCTTTTATCCTGAGTTCACATCTAGGTATTTCCTGGAAATTCAGAATTCTTGTCACACTGTCCCTTGCCTCAGTAGCTTTTAGCACTTGAGCTACTCATATACATAATTGTAGAGGGTAAGTTGGAGGGTGGGTTAGCTTGATAAAATGCTCTGTGCTTTGATATGCTGCTCCAGGCAAAATGTAAAATGCTGATTGGAAATTTTACAAGTTCAAGGATTTTTAGAAGATAATATATTCAGACTCCAATGGGGGCTTTGTAGGAAACTTTATCAGATTTGAAAGAACTAAATATTTTCTCAGATGATTCTCTGGTGTCATATAGATTAAACTTGATTATGCAAAAATGCTGTAAAGATAAAGGCAAAAGATCTTTTCAAGTGTGCTTATTGTAATTGTACAGACAAAGAACTAAGCAGTCCCATCTGCATGAAATTATATTCACCACAATTACAGAAAAGAACATCTGACTTTTAAAAGTAGTTGATTGTACTCATTAATTAGTGAGAAAAATTAGTCACATTAGATACAAATTCCTTCTTACAAGAATTTTTCTGTGAGAAAGATAGAACTTAAAGTTTGTTACAGAACACTTGTCTTAAGTAGGCATCTGTATACATCCAGCTTAAGTGTAATGAAAACCCTGATGTTGCCAGAAAACACAAGTCATGGAGATTTATGAAGCATGTTGTGCAGACTGATAAACTGCAGTGTCACAGAAATGAGAATGCTGCAGGCAGCCAACTAGTGTAATATAGGTTTGTGCAATAAATAGTCTGATAATAACTGCAGTACAGTACAATCACTGTGCACTTAAATTATAGTGTGGTATTGGACATAGTAGGTGTTGCATTTACCAATACATTGCCACTATTCCATAAAGTAATTTTGGCTAAAAGATATTATCAAATTCCAAGAGAAAATGCTGAACAAAAAATATTTATCTTAAAATATGGCTTATCTTAAAATAAACTAGCAATAAAACACAAATATATATATTTTATTCACATATGTATATATATCAGCAGTGGTAGTTTTAAATACATAATTTTAATGTTTCATAATATTTTTCTTTATTAATGAATGGAAAAATTCAAGGAAATTAAATTATATTCCTTGGACAAACAAAATAAGTGAAGTCCACAGATATGTATATTACATTAAATATGTTGGAGCACTTTTATGTATGACTGTTGCAAATTCAGTTTCAGACCTGGTTTATTCTATGCATACTTCCTGTCAAATATGTGTGATAATCTCTGGTTTATGCCTGTTTGGAAGGAGGGCTTAAAAGTCTTGGGAAGAAAAGCTGCATTAGATTAATTCACTTGGTTTTGAGTTGAGACACTTTGGAAAATTATACATAAAGTTCCACTGATCTCCCTGACATTGTACATCCTAAATAGTTGAAACCCATCACTGGAAATGTGGATGACTCAAGTTAGTGTTCATTGAAAATTCCAAATGAAAAGGCATTAAAGAGAAAATCATGCAACAAATAATAAGCTTAAATTGCAGCAAGGGGTAAAGAGGTTAATGTTAGGAAAATATTTCAACTTACAAAAATAGTTGACAATTAAGACAGGTTACCTGGAAGGCTGTGGGAACTCTGTCCCAAGCAATTTGTTCACATGGATTAGTAAGGCCAAGCCAGTCATGACAGATGTTTAATGTGACTCTGACTCAGAGCTTTTGAGTGGACAAGATGATCTCCTGATGTTCATTCTTGCCCTACAATTCTGTTACTAGTAAACCAAGGATTTTTCCTAACAATATTTCCATTTTTCAACCCTTATTTGCTGCTGAATTTCTACAGTCTCGTTGGTCTCATAAGAAACTCCTGTGTTTCATTATGCAAGCAAATTCTGACAGAAGAGACTTTGAAACTAATGTGTTCCAAATATGCCTTCAGTGTTTGGAAATGTTATGAGTCCTGTAGAAACTGGCTGCTGATCCTGCAGGTATTTTTAATCAGGCACCACCTTACTATATAAAACGTAACAAAAAATTAGGCCACCTTCTGCTCTGAAACACATGCACTCACACTGGATTTTCAGTGGGAGTTACACGTACTTAGTCACAAGAATATTTTGGTTCACAGGTTGAAAATACTGCTCATTGCTACCTAAAAATAAATTTTGGTAAATAATCTGTAATTTTAATGATGCAGATTAAAATATATTAGATATTATATGTTGAAATTACCTTAGTAAAATAGAATGTCCAGGTTAAACTTTATGCCTGTATTGATTGAGTACTCATTCAGAGAAAAGGGTAATGCCATTATTATTGGATTACACTTAGTAATCAGAGAATCATTCAGGATTTTAAGTTTATCAGAAAGTGAACATTGGTGAGGTTTTCTGTGAAAGAAAACTTAAGCACACGAGATACCAGACTTGTTTATCTATAAGAGATACCTAGTATTGTTTTAGCTATTAATTATGAGGTAAGAGAACTGTGATTACAGAAGACCATTTGTGTTTACTTTTAAATATTTTTGAGGAATGTAAAAAAAAAAGTCATGAGTGGTCAGTCACACGATCTTGCTGCCTTTTCATATGGGATAAACTTGCAGACATCGCCAGAAAAAATAAAGGTACCTCTACAGGGAGAGTTCATTTCCACTCTGGAATTCTATATCTGGAATTACTGATGTCTCTATAACTCTCTCTCATGAATCCAAAAGATAAGGAGCAGGAACTGTGGGCAAATCACAACCTCTGTTATTTGCAAATTAGCTAACCCATGCTGGCTATTACTTATAGGTAAGGCATTTTTGGCTGCTTAATGTGGTTTATCATACTCATGTTATTGTCATATAAGAATGGTATTAAACTTGTCTACTTGTGTATCTCAGTCATCCATTAGAGGTGTTGCAGAAGCAACCAATTACCCATATTCCCTCTTCATGCTTCTAAGAGAGTGTTTTCCAACTAGAGAGAACATTCCCTTCTGAGGTTCTGGTATTGCTAAATCAAATAATTATTGTACCTAGCAAAGCTAGGCAGCCTTTTGACCCAGAAAGCTGAGCAACGAGATGCTCTTACAGTTTTGTGAAGATGGCTGTTTATTCCTTTTCAAATCTATTTTTTCCATGTTCATAACTTTCTAGAAATGACACATCATTTCTATCTTTTGTTGTTTGATATTTATCGATTAATATTTATAAAAATAACTCTATCCTTGCTTTTCCTTTTCTTTCAAAGTTTCATGATCACTTCCAGTTGAGTGCTCAAAAAAACCCCATGATTTTTTTTAAAACTTAACTTTTGACCTCTTTATAAATGATGGAAAACCTTTCTTTTTGCTTCAGGTTAAAATCTGGAATGGGAATCACCAGAAATAGATTTCTGTGTATGTCAGCTTTTAAAAAAATAGGAAAAAGCAAATGTTCATGCCATCATCATACATAAAAGATAGCTCATAGCTCACCTTAGTAATACAAAGACCGACAACAGCAAAACCCCTCAACATTAAAGTTAAAAATCAGGGTTGACATTCATGAACTCATGCAATTGTACCCTTGTTTCTTACTTTTCAATAGGGTGAATTAAGGACAAAATGTCAACCTGAATTTTTGTCAATAAATCTAAATCTCCATGGTTTTGTGGAGTCAAGTCATTAATTGAACAGTACTTTCTATGGGTTAACAGCAGGAAAATCCATAATATTTTTTTTCTAATATAAGATTAAAAAAGAATGCTCCTTGCTGCCTCTAGATTAGCAGCAGATTGAATTACATCCTACAGACTGTGAAAGAGAAAGTGTTCCAGAAAGAAGCTAGAAGTCTTAAAACCATCTAAAAAATAAGTTATTTTCAGCATGTTCTAATGCTTCCCTCCTGCTTGTTACATTTAATGAAAGCTTCTTGCTAAGTTTTAAGTTCTTGGCTACCTGCATATCTGTCAAGATGAAAAATTTGGAGTTGTAGAAATGTAGAATTGCATAAATCCTAATGTAATATTTTCTCCACAAAAAACAAAAAAAGTTGGCTTTTTTCTTTTTGAAAACTTTAGGAATGAAATTTCATTAAGGTTCTTCACAGGGTAGATTAGTTTCTGAAAAAGAATAATGCAGTTGTGTAGTACAAAATCGAGCAAGTCTGCATGGCACCTGGAGTTTGATGGAAGCAAGTGAAGATAAGGCACTTGCATAAGTAATGGATGACCAACCTGTTAAACACAATAATGGGGTTTATACATAGCATAAATTTCTTCTTGGTTACAGCTGTTCTTGGCTGGCTACAGCCACAGGTGTAAGCATTGTTGGTGGGATGTGGAGCAGGGTCTCCCTCTGAGTTTCATTGTCTCCTCTCTTGGTTATATTTTTACTGCATTGCACTGTTCTAAAGAACTCAGACCTTATTCTCATTTCTTAAGAACTCAGAATTTATTTGAAATTTTGTATTTCAAGTATATTGAAGCTTGAAAAGATATGAAATACGTTTATATTGAAAAATATTCCGAACAAATTTGAAAATTTATGAATTTTCAAGCTATGCTCACTCACCTGTGAATTAGTCCACTCTGAGTAGTGCATATGTTTCAAATTACATATATAATATATACCAGAAGAGCAGTGGTTGAAAGAAGCCTTCTCTCAGCACTGACAGCTGGTATGGATGGACTCTCACAAGCCTGAAAAGATAACAATGAATAATAAGTTAATTATAGGGTCATAAAAAATAAGATTGGCAGAAACATCTGTAAGTCATCAAGTTTGACTCTCCTTTCAAAGCAGATCCAACTTAAAAGTGAGCTCAGGTTCTCACCTAGGTCAGTTTTGAAAATCTGCAGGGACTTCTTCCTCTTGTTCTGGCTCTGCATCCTTTTAGCATTCAAATTGGATGAACCACAAACATAAAATGTAAGGCCTGAAATAAGTCACCAAAAAAAATCACCCAATCCCATCAAAATTCAGGAATAGGTTACAAATTAAAATACATGGAAACAAAGTTGTCATTACTAAGGATTCCTGAGGGGAAAAAAGATAGGAGGTAATGAAATGTGCTTTAAAATGTTGGAATACCACTAAAAAAAGTCAAGGACAGAAGTTATTCACAATTAATCAAATTAATAGATTTTGGATTCCCACTATTTTCTTTTTGTATTAGTTTATTAAGGTGTAAGTAGTGGTTACATGTAGAATAGTTGCCTGTTCCAAATGTTGCCAGCTGTAAAACTGGATTTTCCTTCAGGGAAGATGACAATTTTTTTGCTATGTCTTCTTTTTCTGAAAAGGAAAATAAACTTAAGATTGAGAAGTGATTATGCAAGAGAGATGCAGAAAAAATTATGATTGAAAAAAATTGAAATGTTTTATCTTTGTATTTTGAATTTTTTACCTGACCTATAGTTTGCAGCCTCACATTTTAGATTTCTGGTGAATAAATTTTCAGACTCTAGTCTTTGTGGACTGCAATTTAATTGTTGAGGGAAGCATTCTATTCTGTCCTGCTGCTCTGTATAAGGACTGAGATTTTTTTTCCACAGGAAGTAATTGTGAACAAAGACAATACAAGGGTACTGTCTAACATATACAGGCACCAGGTACATAATAGTTTATTTGCAATGTTTCTTTGTGCAGTCTTGGTAAATAAAGCAAAAATGTGTGCCTTCAGGATCTCTATGTCAAAGCACTGAGGTTATATTTTAGGATTTAAACATCTGTGCCTTGCCCTGGCTTTATCTGACTGTTTCCAGATGGTTTTCTGTACGATTGAAAGCAGCATCAGTGCGGATGAACATCATGTCTACTACTTTTTCTTAAGAGATGCTCCATCCTCAACTCATGACCTGTGGCAAACCCTAAAAATACGAGAACTATTTTAAAAAATCAAAATATTTTAAAATTGGAACCAAATTAAAATGCAGAGTCCTTTCCTTTACCACAGAGGTCTTAAGAGGATTTCGAAACCTGTATGTATGCTTTTCATGTCTGAAAAAATTCCTTTTGGGAAACTGTTTGATCTCTTCTCAAAAGATGTGGGTTTGATAGCTGAAAGCTTGGTAGTTGAAAAGATTCAACAGAAAGGGTTTTGTGGTTTCCATGGATCTTCTGTGTAAATGCTTTTCAATTTTAAATGGCCCTCGGGGTTTGTGACTGAATACTTCTTGTAGACCAGGAAAATTTAATAATCCAAATTATATTATTTTTATTTAGTGTGTGGTTTCTTCATGTCTTAAACAAGACTGTTTGTCCTCTCACTTTGCCTGAGGATACATCTTGCTATAGCTGTGTGATTAGATTTTAGATACATGCAGTTGAAAATAAACCAAATTACCTAACTAAATGTAAGGTAGCAGTAAATTGTGATTAGCACATAATTGTAAACTTCATAATTGTAAATTGTAAAGAGATGCAGAAGTTTGAAACACTAAATGTTTAAATTTGAGGATGTAGCACCTAATCATTAACAATACTTTGAAGATGAGGCATTTATTACCTTATTAGTAAAATTCTCAGAAACAGTAAGAATGCTTTAATACTTTGAAATATTAATATTTAAAAGCCAATAGAGATACTTCCATATATTTTCTATACACAGTCTAAATATGCCTTGAGTATGGTGTATGTGTTTCATTTAAGAATATGCCTACGAGATGCTGAACAAATCTAGAGGGATGAAATTTACCACTGTTCTGTGCACTTCATAGGAAAACACTCTATGAGGACATATCAACCTATCAAATATGACTTTATCAAATATTAAAAATATGTATGCTGCACTGTGGCCATAACATGTGTGATTTTAAAGTCTTTCTGAGAGGACTCAAGCAGTAACAACCCAGTCTATGTGAGAGAAACCAGCTGATGCATTCAGCAGTTTTACATGCAATTATGTCTGAAGCTGTAATTTTCATTTTCATTGAAGAAGGACAGTTTGGGGTTTTTTGCAGAAATGGCAGATTTCCCAGGGCAACATTAAATTTCCTAAACTGATAACTTTAATGGCTTGTATCAATCAAACAGGCTGTAAAAGATGCTTGAAATGTTTCAGAGCCAGCTGAAGAGATAAATATGCTTTTTAGCTTTCTCACTACTATATTCTCTCTGTAAGAAGTTACACTAACATTCATCATTCAGGAATTAATAAACTAAAGTAAAAACTGTGATATTAATATAGAAAAGCAGGATATTTTTGAAGACTGAATTTAAGATTCCTGTTTTCTAGGCTTTGAACCATTAAAGCTCATATTTTCACATTTCACCTACAATCATCTTTAATGGAAAGATGGAAATTTATTCTTATATTTATTTTGATTTCGTTAAAGGAACAGTTTGTTTAGGGATGTGTCTGTTGTTGAGACTTTTCATGTCTAATAACTCAGCTGTAGTTGGTCTGAGATCGATAGAGATCATTAAACTTCTCTGGGTTCCACATGAATGGCTGGGCAGGTGAATAACAAAGATAAATAAAATACCTCGGCATAAGGGAGAGCTGAAGTTACAGAGAGATGGCAGAACTGTGGGAAAGATCTCAAAGGGACCTTGCAATGTTTTAAACACCAAAAACAAATGTAAAATTTGTAGAAAATCAGATTTGAGTTTTTCCCACATAAAAGTTCAGCTTAGAAAGCTAAGATTCTTTATCACCTGCCCTCTGGAACAGGGTCTTAATTTTACATCAAAAGATATAAGGCTTGCCAAAAATGTGCAAATTAACAATGTAGTTTCTTTGGAAATGCACATCTTTGAAGTGTTTCTCATATTTTTCACTTTCTTCTAAACAATTTCAACTCCCTCTGGCACTTTGGGCAAAGATCTTGCCCTTCCTGTAAGATCATTGACTTATATCAGAGAAAAAGGAAAGAATACATGAATTTAGAACAATAGAATTAGCATGGTCTCTCTAGAGCTATTTCTCATGAGTTCCTGTATTCTCTTTCCATTGTCTGTTTGCACATATCTGTCTCAAATGCTCAGCTGAGCAAATCTAAGAAAAAAGCTGCTGGGTCTACCATTGAAGTCCCTATCTTTGTGACATTGATTGCTTGGTCATTAATATTTTCTGAATGATTCTCTCTGGGTACAGTGAAAGAGTTTAACAGAAGATAAATCTGAGAGTATTACTCCTAGTTACCAGTGAATCTTATGCAATTGAAATTATTTAGCTCTAACTACTCATTATAGCTCATAATAAAAATTAATGCTTCGGAATATCTTTTTTTAATACAACAAATATACTTCATAGCTAAATCCAAAAATATATCAAGTAGTGAATAAATAACCTCTGAATCAACTCTCAAAGCTTCTCATTCTATGAAAGTTAAAAATACTGTATTTTCAGGTCATTTGAGAATTACAGAATTTCAAAACAAGAACTTGAATGGTCTGCTTAAAAATTTTAAAAATTACTGCAGAAGAAATAACATTTTTTTGAGAAAAAAACATTCCCTAAAAGGCACCTGAGTGTCAGAAACTTAAAGTGCATGAAACACAGGGGAATTCAGGAAGTTATGTTGGTCACTTATTATGTTGCCATAATAAAATACAGGATTGACATAAATTCCTTTTTAAAATTATTATTTAAGAATTTAGTCATAGGAGAACATAGACCAGAGCCCCTTGTCAGTGACTTTCACAGTCAAACCAAATTAAAATATATGTCCTCATGATAGTAATTTTATTTGGTTCTTTTGGCAGCCTTAATGAAATACTAGCTCAAGTAAAACCAAAGAAATCCATATTTTCTGTTTAAAATGCAAGGTGGCTCTACTGACAGTCATAGGACATTGATACTAATATAAAGTGATCTGAGTATTAAATATGTGACAGTATAGGAGTACAGCACTTATTATCTTTACATGCTTTACTTTTCATTTCACTTTCATATTATATAAAATGCCATTGTCACATATAGGCTGCAATCAAAATTTCTTGTCTTGATGAGGGTTGATAGTTAATGGTTCTTTCCTCCCCTTTGAAAGGCAGAAGGACATCCTGGTGGTAATTGACTTTCCAGAGGTGTACTGCAATGCTTGCTGGAGCAGTTGTGTTTGATTCAGTAGACTGGAACTGCAAAGTGATTTCAGCTAACAGCCCCACGCCAGAGCAGTCAAACGCCTGGAAAAATGAGGTGGCAATGAATACCTCCAAACAAGGGTATCAGCCATTTTACTGCTGGAAATTAACTGTGGAAGCAGAATTGAAAGGGCTGCTTTGTTCTCTAGGGATAAAATAATCGTGTAAATAAAAAATACTCAAAGCATAAGTATTATTTCTCCTCCCATGATTTCTCTCCGAGCATTACCATAAACTGTTCTCTCTAGAAGTATCATACCTTTGAACTTAAATACTGAATCTTTAAGAAATACTAATAAATGTATTTTCTTTCTCATTAGCATGATGCTTAATATTTTACTTACTTCTTCCCTTCACAAGTGCTGTCAGGATGGATTCCTACTTACCCTGACTTAAGTTATTTATTCATTAAAATAAGCAGGAATAGAAGTCAATAGAGCTAAACTACAGCATGGAATACACTGTAAGAATCATCTCTGTCTGATTTCCAGCAGCCCTCAAGGCATTCTCCAATAAAACAGGGAAAAAAGTCAAGGTGTCTCTTGCTTCTTACATACAATAGGTCTTCAATTAGTCCAGTTCACTAGAGACAATACAGTTATCTCTATGTAAATGAATCTCCTTTATCCTCTAAATTTTCTCTGAAGGTTTTTTTGAGTTCCTGAATTAATCTTTTATCTTTTTGTTACATGCATTTTTATTTTTCTTTCCTCTCTGCTGGCTTAGACTCTCTCATGTGCTCCTGGTAAAGCAAACTGCAACTGTACTGTCAGCCTGTAAATTCCTTTTCGTCTGCAAAATCCTGGATAAGTCACAATGGCCACACTCTCCATGGAGGGTGATAACCAAGGAAGGTGAATATAAATCACTTCAGTGAAGCCTCCTGGCTGCCCCCACCAGCAGGAAGGAGCCAGACTGTCACCCTGCCTGGCAGGGCTTGAGCAGGGACAGCCCTGGGTGGAAGGGCAGAGACACAGGAGTGAGTGAATACCCAGGGCAGTGGGCTCGCTGCAGAGAGCCTGAGGATATGACAGATAAGCTTTCCTATTAATTGGTCTGGGAAGTTTTAGGGAGGCAGAGAGAAAGAATGGTAAACAATCTGTGGCTGGTGTTTTGAGCAAGTTGCTTTCCTCATAAGGTCTTTACCGAAGAGTGGTTCCTTAATTAACCAGTTGGGTTACTGGTGTTAGTGAGAACCAGTCAGGTTCTGGGTGAATGATGTTGGTTATAAATATTGTGAGACTGTAATAAAGATACCCGTTTTGCCTTCTGGTTGTGGATGGAGTGTGTCACTACCCTTCTTGTTCCTGACTCAATGGTGACAAGAAGCAAATAGGTTTGAAGCTGTTGGTTAGATGGGGTTTCAGATCTTTTGACGCTGACTAACATTGTCCCACTTTATTGCCCATGTTCCTGGGACTCTTTAAGGACGGATGAAGAAAGGTATTTAAACTCCATTCTCATGGCCAATTTTAATAAAAAAACAGAGGCTAGTTTTGTCTAATAGAGGCCTGGACATAAGCTGAGCAAACAAATCTGCAGAGACATTTCTTAATCAATTTTTTAAAATCCATCTTTCTATGGGTTGGTGTCTGCCTCTAAATGGAAAAGATTATACATATTCTCAGAAGGACATTTTGACAATTAATTAATTAATGTTTGCAAAGCTCTTAAGTTGCAATAAGATCTAGAAAGAAGGGGTCTATATAAAATGAATTAATAACTACCTGTCCAGTGACCTTTGCTGCTTCTGTGCTGAGTGAAATGTCTTATGGGGAAAAAAAAAGTGGACTGTGAATGGGCAGTTAAGGAGAATAACAATAGTGGCACATAAAAGGTGACAAATAGAGTTTTCACACAATCCTTCTGCTATTTACTATTTAAAGCTTGACTTACAAAAGTAGAGTTTATTTTAGCATTATTAGTAGATTCTTATTTTATTTTTAATCTGTATTCTCCATCTTTAGATCTCCTTTGCAGACAGGAGAAAAGCACTGAAGGAAACATAGGTTATTTCTCTTCAAAAAGGTCATTGAGAAAAACAAACATAGTATTTATAAATATGTTTGTAAGTCAAGACTGTCTGGGAATAGGAAAAGTATATTCTCAGAATCACATAATGTTTAAAAGTTTTATTTTTATTTTATCAAATTCCCAGGAAAAAGGGCCACGAAATGATGTGATGCATGAAAGATTCACGAAGAATAATTTGAAAATCAGGCTCATAAATTCAGCTTTCTGCAGAGCAGCTACTTATCTGTCTGCCTGCCTCCTGGGTACTTGAACAGTGGCATCTGGTTAGCTCTGAAGTTAATGACCATTTTCTATATGAATTATTTTCACAAAGATGTTAAAACCAAGTCCAGGCTCAAGGAAAAAGAAAAGGGAAAGTCATCTTGCTGTGACTGTTCTTTTATTTTGATGTTTATTTTGCAAGTGGCTAGTCTTCCTGTATGACCTGTGCCCTAAACATAGGTAGAGCTAAACTGATAATTTTTTTTTAATTGGTACAATGGGCAGAAAAGAAATTAATGCTTCAGTGGTTTCTTTATATATATCTAACATGTACCTTTCTAGATTTGTGCATGCAGAGAGGAATAAAGTTAAATATATATATATACATCTTAATCAAGTAGTATCTGCAATAACGTCTATTTGAAGTCTTTTAAATGACTTCCTGATACATTGCCATTTTGTCAACCTCTGCAGAAAAAAAACCCCTTATAGTCAGTCTTGCATTACACCCATAAAGGCAATTTTTTCCAGACTCAGAACCTTGACACTGAAATTTTCTTTTTGGAAAATTTCAGAGTCAAGGTTCTGAGTCTGGAAAAAATTGGGGCTAGAGAATAGCCAGACACTCAAGCAAGAAATTTACCACTGGGTAGAAATCTCCTTTTACTTGCTGACTTACTGAGTAACATTTATGAAAATAAACTTAGCAGAATAGAGTGTATGTTAAGTTATCAGAATGAATGCTGCCTGCAGGCCATTGCAGTCACTCCTGCTGACATTATCCTGTTTCTATCAGACTGGCTGTGTAGCTCCCAGTATTTTGTGGTAGAGTTCTCCTTACAAGAGGAGTTCTTGCCGAAGGGAAGCTGCAGAACATTGAGGCAGGATGTCAACAGAGGGGCATCTCCTCCAGCAGTGTCTGCTGCTCTGTTTGGGGGGGTTGTGTTTGTGTCAGCGCATGTAATAAAAATTATTGTGCTTGCTGGTCTCAGGCAGTCTCTGCAGCAGAAACTTGGGGGTTCCCTGTAATGTTCAAGGAAAGTGATTCCTGCAGATCACTGCCCACTATTGCTCACTGTGTCTGCACAGCCCCGTGCTCAGGCCCTAGGCGTTGCTGCACTGCAGCTGAGAGGTGAGAGTGCATCCTGCTGAGCCCTTCCAGGCTGGATTTAATCTAATTAGCTGGGATAACAATGTTAGTGAAGATGTGATGGAATGAGCTTCGGTAAATAAATGTATGCTGATGTAAAAGCCTGCTAGGAATCATCAGGACATCCCTGGGTGGCCAGCAACAACAATGTACAAATTTGAAAACCTCTTCCCAAGGGCTACTGAAGCAATGGCTTGGCACTTGCTTCAAAGGCCCAAATCATCCCACTGATAGTTTATAGCTTTCCCTGTAAAACAATTTGAAAATATTATATAAGCTAACTGCTTGTCAAGATAAAATTATAGCTGGAAAAAGAATTTTCATTTTCTCCCTGGGGTTTCCTAGTCTTTAAAGATTTGCATGCATGGTTATCATGACTACAGCCAGTCTCTCTGTGTTGTCTGTCTTCCGCATAACATTCACATTGCTCTTCTTACTGCTGCATACAGGGTTCAGGTACTGGCAGCCTGAGTCTCACTTGTTTGTGTTCTTGAATGGTAGAAGAGTAACACAAGTAGATGAAATTGGCTCTGGGTTACTGCATGTTCTCCTTTGAAGAGGAGACACCCCACTGGCATAGTGAGAAAAATTAGAAAATCAATTCAGAAGTAGAAAAGGCAATTGGAAGACAAAAGCTGTTGACTGAACCAAAGGACATTGACCTTTAATGCTTTAAAATTCTAAGATAGTTATAAGAGGAAACAGGAAATGAAAAGTAGGGAAACATTATAGGGAAAAGATAGATTTTTTTTTTTTTTAATAGGAAAATATTCTTGGGGTGGGGGGAAAGATGGTTGAAAAGCATGTATTTGATCAGTTTACAAGGTTCACACTCCTGGTACAGCTTTATTACTCCTTTATTCTGTGAACAAGCATTACTGGACAGGAGCATAGCCCTTCACTTTTCCTCTTGTATGGCTGAAAGACACCAAAAGTTGGCTGCAGCAGCCTAAGGAGCAGAACCAGCATCTCTCCAGCTACAACCCTTACGCTTGGACTGCTTTAGCTGGGCTGGAAAACCTGTTCTGTGAACCAGCCCAGGTGGTGCTGTCCCAAACACCAGTGAGTATTGGCATTAGGGCTGCCCAGGGAGGAGCACGCCCCGGCTCCTGCACGGGTCAGGCACTGGCTCAGTGAGCACTGGGAAGGCACCACCCTGGGCAGGGATCATCCACATGGCATTATATCCATCTTGCTCCTACTGAGACAGGGGCAGCTGGGTTTTTGGGCTTGGAGACAAAACCCTGGGTGCCTTGGATTGCCCAGTCCCTTCGGGACAGTAACAGAGAGGTGCCTTGAGTGTAAACATAGGATGGGAGTAAAAGACTTTCATATCCTGCATGGTCTTGAACACCTCATCTCTCCTTGTTTCCTCTCTGTACAACAGGAACAATGCAATTTATTGACCACACAGGGGGCTGTAAGGCTAAATTAATTAATGTTAAAAACCCCTTTGATTCTCTTAGACAAAAGGTTTTCTAGAAGTATGAAAAATAGCTATTTATTTTCTACATTTTTGTCACTTTTTATTTATGCCCTATCAATTCTAGTGCATTTTTTCTTTAGAATTATTTGCTTTATCTCATCTGCATGAAGAAGAAATTGATAACAACTCATGAAGGCATAAAAAGTAATGTTTGAAAAGTCTGGTCTATATTTATTAATTTGAAGTGTACTTCCTCACAAGTAACATGTCTATGAAACTTCTTGGTCAATGTCTTTTCTTTGGTGACTTAGCAATATGGTCTTTTCTTTTTTATCCACTTTTTAAGGTATCCACAAGCTCACTCAAATGGACAAGAGCATGCACTTCTGCTCTTACAGATAATTCAACTTCTGTATCTTTGATTATATTTTCTATTCAGTCTATTTTAATCCTATTCCTCTCTTGCTGACTTTTCTTCTATTCGACAGCTTTTATTTCACTTCAGCCTTCGAGAATCCTGAACCCACCAATGAAGAATCATTTGTATACACTGTCATTTCTATTTGCTATTTTCTTTTTTTTTCCCCTCCCAGTGAGACGGGGGGGGGTGTGTGTGCAATGTGATGTGCTGGATATCAGTACAGTGCACCTCAGGTACACTGAAACATTTGACTTCACTTTATGTTGTTTCTAGAGTGTATTTTCTTGCTCTTAGCTCTGAGCCACAACAGGAATTCGGCTGAATTTTGCCACATTTCTGCCGCCCTGTGTAGCTACAGTGCTTCCACAACATCTGCTGCTACTGTTGTGTTCAGGAGCCTGCTGAAACTGTGAGCTGTGAAGCAGATTATCCAACACCTAAATACTGGCTTGTCTGAAACTTTAGATAAGAATTGATTTATATGTATGTATCCAATCTGTAAAAAGTGGTGGCACTGCAAAAAATGAAATTATAGGTTGCATTTTAGGTAAATTCTATGGTGTAATCACTTCAAGTGAGTTCAAAGTGCAGTATCCTGTACTTCATTCTCTATTCCTATCTTTTCTGCTCCTTACTATTTCTTAGATTAATTAGGATTAGCTTTTCCATGCCTCATTGCTGTACCCTAGTAATTTCCTGGATTTCAGAAATGCCACTGAAAATGTCTTTGTTAAAAATAATAAAAAGCTATTAAGCTAGCTTATTCAACATGCTCAAGTCAAAAGATATTTACAATCATTAAACTGTAGTGGATGAATGGATTTTGTAGGAAGACAGCTTGTTCATTGGAATTTGTTGAGCTCTTCAGAATAAGCCAAGTTGAAGAAAAAATATATACTCGGTGACATTGAATTTATGAAATCTGAAGGGCTTTCTGATGAGAGCAAAATATTATTTTTCTCTGGTCTGTTTACAGTTTAGACCATTAGGACAAAGATTGACTGTAAATACCAACATAAAATTTTCTGAGGCCTGACCCTTAATTCTGCTTTGGAAGGAGGTGGGAAAAGAGGTTAAGAAATTCTAACACTAATTCTGGGCTTGCATTAAATGCTGATTCATTTAATCTTACTATTGCTCTGTTTCTGTAAAAATCCTACCTTGCAATGAGTGTGACATCTCCTAATATTTATAATACCTTATAGAACACTAGTGGCTAGGTTGTGATCAGAATGTGCCCCACAGGTCACCAGGTTCCTCTTACACCTGGAGGACACAGCAGCAGGGAGTGGGAGGTGTTTGTATCCCTGCACATTGTTTCCACACTGAAGAAGTGGCTTGAACAGAAACTCATTTTGCCTGCTGACGGAGGAGGAGCATTGGTTGAGGCAGGAGATGAGTCAGGATTTCAGCTGAGCTCCCGGGTGCAGTGGAACATTCTCTCTTTGCTGCTGAGCATGGTCACCTCCAGCTGCAGGAATGGGCGCTGGGGCTCTCCGCCTCAGAGACCACAGCCCTGGAAGTGCTGTGCTCCAGGCACAATTCTGTGTTTTGGTTATGTGAATGGAAAATGTGATGATGGTTCATTTTGCTGAATTTGGACGTAGGCATGAAGGATGGCAAATTCAGTGAGAAAAGTGGCTCCATATAAATATTAAACTTTCTGCTCTTTGCTACATAGAGTACAGTTCTTATTGTGACAGTACTTCATTCTTTGCTTTTCTGGTTTTAGGGACTTTTAAAATATTTCAGCAATATTTTATTCCCAAAATACTTCAAGAAGGTACAATTATTTAAAAAGTATTTTCAACTTTAAGTCAGGCAAATTAAAATATCAGTTATTATCTCTCCACAGATTTTACCTGATTAGTGGTGGAGTTCCATTCATTATATGTGGGATTACAGCAGCAACCAATATCAATAATTATGGGATTGAAGGCAATGCACCATAGTAAGTACAAACCACTATCATACCACTTTTAAGGAAAACAGATTGTTTCTGTTTCTTATCCAGATAAATGTACCTGACTTCATAAAGGGTACAGGCATGCAATTTGGGATGGTATCTGTTACAAAACTTTATTAAATATTAGCTGTGAAAGAGCAATGTCTTAATCTGGAGCTTGCTGCTTCACCTCCAGCAATTCGACTCCATTACTGGCAATACAATCACCTTTCATTTACAGAATTACTCTGCATTTACATCTGAATAAGTGAAAGATATTAAAAATACCTAATGAATATCATATCTAATGCAGCTATTATTTATTTAAATATATTCATTTCATTATCTACCTTGATTTACCTTCTGGCAACGTAAAGCAAATTAAAAATAATTATGTAAGAAAAGGACAAGTAAAAATCCCTTCCCCACTTCCTCCACTCCCATCCCTCCACTAAAACCCAAATATTTTGGATTTTCACCACCTGGAAATGTTCCAGTCACAATGCCTGGCAATCCTGTCATAATCCCTTCATGTCCTTGTGTGTAGGAAGGTGTTCAGCAGACCTCCACAAGCTCACCAGGCATCACATTGTTATTAATTCCTAATTCTTGGCATGAAGTATGAGGTATCCATAAGTACATTTAGTCTTTCCATAAAAGCATAGCAGAAAGTGAATTAGACTGCAAAGTTAAATACAGTGTGTGTAACAGATCAGCATGGCAGTGACTGGCACACTAATGGATATTTTAGTACTCTGGCAGCACTAATACTCCAGAGGACATCACTCTTAGTTACTGCTTTGAGCATCTATTGTAACACATTTGAAACTGGTTATGTTCTGGGCATGAGAAGTGGCAGCCAAGGAGAATGGTTCATAAGTGAGCATCTGGCTCCTTAAAGACATTTTTATAGGTAATTGAAATTTAAATTCCAATAAGAAATCAGTGCATACCATGGCTAACTCAATGCTCTGCCTAGGGCCCAACACATATTTATATATTTATTCAAATTTATCCAATTAAACAGCCAGTTTATAATCAGCAGTGTATTCTAAAGCTCTATTATTTATGTTCATAAATACGACATATTTTTCATTTTGGTGCAGTTACTGGGGTTATACTTCTTTAATCATGTTAATGTAGCAAATCAATACCTGGTGCCACAGTGTGCACAGAAAACAAGGGACAGATGAGGAATGGTTATAAGACTGAGTAAAAAGTTTCTAATTCAGTGGCAGCATAGTGAGTTATATGCCTTATTCATTTTTTATAGTATTAGTAAAGTAAATGTAGATGCACAAACTTGAACTTCCTTTTACCAAATAGATTTTGTAAGTGATCCACAATGAAATTCTACTTGAAATAACAGCATCCCATGACACTGTTCCACTTGGGAGCATTCTGCTCTCCACTTTGCATCAAATATGCAGGGTTCAAATGTATTTCAAGTATTCACCTAGCTTTGTGTTCTCTACTTTTCCAATTAAATGTAGGTGGTTATTTACCTCTGTTTTCAAAATATTTTTCAGGGGATCTTCTCTTGTGCCTAACAGTAAATTGTGTACTCTTTGGAGTGTTTCTAAGTTCATTAATACATGTATGTATGTTTCTGTTTAAGATTCAGATATAAAAAATTCAAAGTCATTATTCTGCAGTTTCTTGCTGTAAAGTCCAGTGGGACTTTCTCTATTTAGCTGAGAAGTTCTCAGCCTGGGAGAAAAAAGTCATTCTGCCCTTTTTATAGTAACTTGTAGATAATTCCTGGCTTGTCAAGAATCTGATATCAGAAGTTTCCTCACTGGAACTGGAGGAACTGCAACTAATCACACATGCCTAAATGAATATGAAGTGTCACACAGTGTCACTTTTAGAGCTGGAATCATCATGACAGATCACCTGGTCTGTCTTTCTGACCCAGTGGGAAATTAGCTATATCCAAACCATTCCTGACAGTTATTTATCTGAGATACTTTAAATGCTCCCGTAATGGATAGACCACATTTCATTCCAACAGCATATTATCCTAATTGTCCTAACAGCTAAGAAACTTTTTAAAAAATCTAATTTAGATATTTCTTGCTGCAGTTTAAGCCCATTACTTTGTGCCCAAGTCCAAGAGATAAAGTAATTCCTCTTTCCAGAAATCCATGCAATATTTAGGATATAAGAACCTAGTAGCAGCTGTACTAGGCTACACTGCCAGCTCAGATCTCTGTCTGTAACCATGGCTAAAAGCAGATCATTGAGAAGAGTCAAAATGAGGCAAATATTCCTTCTCCCTCTAACCCATGTTCTGCCAGTTTCCATCTAGGATTTCATTAGTGGTTTCTTCTCCCATGTTTGTTTGATCAGATCATTCATACTTAAGACAATCCTGTCAGACTCATGCTGGCCTGGGAGCTACTTTAAGCTGCTCTAAAACGGTTATGGTTATTTTAAAGGCTAGCAAACCATGATCATGTTACAATGATACCATGCTACTAACATATCACAAAGAGATAATCAGTTTCCCTAATTTTTCTGAGAACATTCAAATTGACATGGATGAACTCCCAGGAATTCTAGAAACAGTACAGAATTCAGAAATGGCATATATCTTTGAGGTCTGTTCACTGCAGAAAGTGGTTACAGTTCCACTGGAAGTCTTTTATCCTTTTTTGGTACTCAGGCCATTCTCTCGCAAGAAGAAAATTCTGTAAGAGCAATCTTCAGGCTTAAGAATTTGTAGCAATATTCATTGATACAAACAACTGAAATCTGTACATTTCTATTGCTCACATAGGATGTATAAACGATGCCTCATTTGCTTTTTAATCAAAGTATTAGTGCTGACATTTTTAATAGTAGAAAAAAGGGTTGACATAAATGGTCTTACACTTCACTGCAATTCCGGAGTCTAAACTGACCTACATTTCTTGGAAATTTTTCAGTTTTAATAGTCTGTAAATTATACCACATATTCTATTCTATTTAAAAATTAGAAAGTGATGCCCTCAGCTTAATTAATATTAAAGACAGGCTCCCTCTCTCCACAAGCTGAACTTCTGATATACCGTTGTGTCATACTAGTCAGACAACAGTGACTTGTCCATCACATTTAATATGGGCTCTGAAATGTTCTTGACTCTCTCTTGTTGTTTTCAGCTGCTGGATGGCCTGGGAGCCCAGCCTTGGTGCTTTTTATGGGCCAGTGGCATTCATTGTGCTGGTGACCTGTGTTTACTTTCTCTGCACATACGTGCAGCTGAAGCGCCATCCCGAACGCAAGTACGAGCTGAAGGAAAAGGCAGAGGATCCGCAGAGAATGCCAAGCACTGACATGGGCCATGGTCACATTACAGACTCTGTGTCCGTTCCCCAGGCAACCTGCCCCATGATTTCTTCTTCCTTGTTGGAAAATGAGCATTCATTTAAGGCTCAGCTTCGAGCCGCAGCATTCACTTTGTTCCTGTTTACTGCCACTTGGACCTTTGGAGCACTTGCAGTGTCTCAAGGCCATTTCTTGGATATGATATTTAGCTGTCTTTATGGAGCTTTCTGTGTGACCTTGGGGCTTTTCATCCTGATCCATCACTGTGCAAAACGAGATGATGTGTGGCATTGCTGGTGGTCTTGTTGCCCCTCCAAAAGAAACACCTACTCTGTGCAAGTCAACGTGCGCCCAAAGGTCAACGTCAATGGCGACACCCAAGTTCACGCACCTTGTCTGCAGGAATCTCCGTGTCCCAACAAGTCAGCTGTGTTCAACCACCCAGCAGCCAGCCACTGCAAACTCACCAACCTGCAGGCAGTGCAGAACCACGTTAACTGCCTGTCGCCCGTGACGCCGTGCTGTGCAAAAATGCACTGTGATCAGCTGCTTGACGATGAGGCTCACATTCACGTCCACAACGAGGGAACCTTCAGACCCAACATGCACATTCACAGATGCCTGAAAAGCAGAACTAAGCCACGTTACTTCAGCCGGCACAGGTCTGCGGGGGAAAGGGAGTACGCCTACCACATCCCCTCGAGCATCGACGGCAGCATCCACAGCTCCCACACAGACAGTCCCCACAGCACGCACGAGAGCCAGGCGGGTCACAGACGGGCCTGCTGCTCCAAGAGTGACCCCTACCCCACCGTCAACCAGCCCGAGAGCAGCGACACAAGTACTGTCATATACAGCTGTGGCAAAATGCCAGACAGTGACTCCATGCACCACCCAGCCCACTTTGAAATGCACCCACGGACACAGTCATTGCCATTTAACACCGCAAATCACAACGGGATTCTCAAGGGAAACATGCACGAAGCCATGATATACAGCTCAGATAGTACGGGAAATATCAAAACTGGCCCTTGGAAAAATGAAACTACTGTGTAGTTCACGGGTCACCATAATGTGGTTTTTTGCCCTAAACCATCGTTATCTTTGGTTTTATTCCAAAATAAATATGGTGATATGTTTGCGTAGCTCATCAGTAAATTGTACAGCTTTTCATTTTCCTTGTAAGTGTCAAAGAAAGAGAGATAGTGACAGTTTTAAAGTGAAATTATTTTTAGAAGAAAGTTATAAAGTTATTCTGAAAGGTAATGAGAAAATGAAGTCTAGAAAATTGAATAAGAGAGGCAATATCCTTTTGTTTTACAGAATGGCATTTCTTTAGAAACATAATTTTCATTCATTGTTTTCACTTTTTTTCTGTAGTAACTTCAGACACTTTTATAAACATATCAGCATCCTAAACTTTTACTTATTTATTTTTGTAGAAAAATATTATTACTGTGCCATGAATTTTAATCAGAAGTGGCTATGGTAGAAATGATAAACAGGATTTTATAAAATTGCAGCTTTTTAGATATACAAAAGTGATACTGCCTCTAAAAACCTTCTGTAGCATATGGCCTGTAAAGTCATGTAATGTACAGTCTCTGTTCTGTCCTTTTTCTTGTTGGAGAGAAGTGCTAAGTAATGTCTCTGTTTCATCTTTGGTGCTGTATTGGTTGTATTTTGCATGACATATGTCAGGATATACCATTTGCTGTTTTATAGTGTTACATGTGTTTAAAAAAAAGAACAAAAAAAGTGTGGTACAAGGCTGTGACAAACCCTATTGATATTAATCTAGAGCATTATAAATCTACAGGAAAAAAAAATCACTCTGCACTAGTTTAAGTGGCACAATCCTTTGTATAAGGTTATATGATAGCTTTGATAAGGGTCCACTCTAATGTCTTTACAGAGCATGCACTACTCATTGTATGTGGCACTGTGCAGTGTAATAGCAATTGTCTCAACAGATTTTACACTTCTTTGTAAAGTATGCCTTTTAAACAAACCTGTAAGCTGTTCCACGTTAACCTTTCCACAGGTAAGTTAAGGTAGAGCAGTTTTATCATTAACTCTTTGAGGACTACAGTTATTTTCTTAAAGTAGCTTATTCTAGTTCAGAGATGCTGTATATATGATATTGTCTATTTAGTTACATGATCAATGTAGTCCAGAGTTGTCAAGAAAAAGGAAGTTCAGTAATTTTCTAAAAACACCTTCTTAGAATCCATCTATTAATTTCACCCCTTGCTTTCTGAAAATCCATTTCCTCCCCTAGCAAATTTCAGATTGTCTTAATCCTTTAATGCAAATTTGACCTTCAGAGAAGTTCTTTATGTTCATGATTTCTGCTGAATTGTAGGGCATTCCAGGGTCAGTAGCATTCTCTATTAACAAGGCTCTTGGCAAGATTTTTTTCATATTTCCATGAACATCTGGACACAAAGCATCAACTCACAGTAGAGAACTGCATCAGAATGATGCCTATATGAAATAAAACGGCTTTTTACAAATAGAAAGGGTGCAGAATAATAATAGATTTCAGAAAGTGAATGGGAGCATAGAGCTGTGAGAAAAATGTCTACAGTGGAAAGTGAACACTGGATCCAGAAATGAGAGAAAAAGCACAATTCTGTACAGCCACACAAGAAAGTTTGCTGTGATGTCTTCACACAGACTTATGTAATTGCTTCAGAGAGGAAATAGAAAATTCCATTGAGAGACCATCAGTCTGCGATTCTCTGTGTATATGTGGCAGAAATCTTCACTATATTTAAACTCCATATTTTTCTGTTATTAGCAGTTTATTAGACTCTACCTTCTTTTTTTTTAATATGTAGGAATAAATTTCCTAATAGTGTACATAAAGATGACAATTATAATTGTTAGAATGTTATAAAAACATGTAAGTCGGATGAATGTGTTCTGCAGTGTTGCAGGTGGGAATTAGTACTCAAAGGGTTAATGCTCAGTATCTGAGTGCAAGAAATCTTGTTTTTCTGTATTTTTGTAAATTTGAAATATATATTGTAAACTCCAGCAGTGCAATGTATCCATCTCAGATTGTGTATTTTTAAAAGGTGAGCAAGAAGAATGCACTAGGTGGTTGTCAAGTTTTAAGCCAATATACAACAATTTCATGACTGCTTCTTAAGCTAATACAAAAAAAAAAGACAAAACACTGAGCTTTATTATGTATATGCTGTATATGCTTGAACTGTCTCTAAACTAAAATACAGTATTTTTCTTTGTTTGCATACTGAAATATTTTCTGTTTCATAATTGTTTTCTTTTAATATTACTTTTACTCATTCCACATAGACAGTGACCCTAAATAAGCATAGACATAATGTGAAATCCACTTCTCTGTGTCTCAGCACTCTGTATATGTATATTCTGTAACAGTAAAGTTGTAGGAAGTCTGTAGACCATTATGCAAAGTATCTCACACACAGAGCCAAGATGAAATACTCACTCTGCAAGAATCCACTCAGTAAGCTCCTTTATTCAGCTTGTGTTTTAATCACCTCTGTTATTTTGTCTGAGAGGCCAATTCCATCTTCATAATGGCTTACAAAAAAGTAAATAGGTGCTGCTTTCCACAGAATATCTCTGGAATTCAAAAGTAAAATATTAAAACACTTTTCTTATTGTGTTAAAAATTAATTTAGTGAATATTTCTGGGTTAATTTGGAAGAGATGTGTTATGCAATAATCTGTTTGCATATTATTTTTTCAGAAAATATACAGTATATCTACAGAGTAGGAGACATGATATTAAATAAATATAAAAATGTTTTGTAACATCAAATTTGACCAAATGCTTTTTATGCTTTTGACTTTTGTTTTCTCCTTAAGATAAATGAGATCATTTCAATGCTTTGGAAGTCTGGTTTTGATTTATTGTGGGGTTTTGGTCAATTATAGTCAGTGAACCATTACTACTTTACCTGATTTTCTTCCCTATAAAAATAAAGTCAATGAAATAACCAGAGTATAATATATATTGTCCTAGTAAATTCCTCACGGACACACGTAACACATTTAAAAAGCAGTTTTCGTTTTGGTGATTCATTGATGATAATAAAATGGTTGAACAGATTTTACTGTTCACTTTCTGTCTGAGATTAATCAAGAGGAATTTTTTCCAAAAAAAGATAATTTTCAGAGAATGATGCAATCAACAGAAATCTGAATAGCTGCTACCAGAATGAAAATATGCTCTTGCTGTGGTATTGTTCTCTGCACATAGAAATTCCAGTTTTCATGACCGAATTTGAAGTCACATAGGTTGTTCATGAGAAAACTTCCTACCCAGCCTCATATAATGAATTTGGTTGTCAAAATAAAGCGTACATTTTTGCACATTATGTCTGGTCACATGTGTTGTTCCCAGGATCCGCTGATTGCGGCTGTGCTGATGGGACTGGGCAGTCACCGTCAGTGCTCATGAGCAGCTGCTCTCCTCCACGCACAGCTGCCTGCCTGCCACCCTGTCAGCACCCTAGCCGGGTGTGAGCCCACCGTGGGAGCCTCACTGGGGCTGGAGAGCATTCATCCTCTCTGACCAAAGCAAAGTCTGTGCTTAGAGCAAAGTCAAGGCCACCTTTGATGGACTGACCGCACAGGCGATTGGGCAGCCCCCACTTGAACACTAAGCAATGAAGGCAGAAAAATGTAATGCAAGTGGATTTAAGCAGTTTTAGGTCCTCCTCCCTCCATCTCTCTAAAGCACCTGCCTAGTAAGTCTACTGTCTACAGATAGCTACCAAATCCAGACAAACCTAGGCAAAAATCGGCAGCTGACCTAAAATTCTTGGTTAGCTGAAATGAGTGAACAGCACAACCTAGTTAACAATCAGAGAAGCCCAAGCTGGAGAAAACCTCTTTGGATGCTCTGTCACAAAGATGTTTCATGTTGGTTATGTGTGAAGACATGGAACTAAATCATGTCTGAAGATCTGAAATTGCTCTTGCGTAGACACTGTTAAGGCTAACAAAGCTGATTTCAACTCCTCAAGTTCAGAGGTAGCTTCCACTGTAAATTATATGCCTTTTCACAATGAAGAGATTATCTGACATTTCACTATTTGGGAAAAAGAAAGTTGTCATCCCAATCAGGCTAGTAACCTTTTTATCATAGGATTTTCTTTGCATGGAAACAAGAAAAAGGAGACCACCTGTACTCCCAATGAGTTTTTGCTGCCTATGAAATGTCAGGCTGATGAAGACATTGGCAGCTCAGCAGCTTCCTTGCCAGAACATAAATTCAAGTTCCTGTAGCAGCATCCTCCAATTCAGAAAGAAGCTGTAGAACGCAGCTGGATCAATCAGAATTCATTGGCTGAGTTTAAAGGCTGCCTGGCTGACTTTAGTTGAGCAATTTCAGTAGTAACTTGGTGCTCTAGGCAGCTTTTACTTGCCTAGTTAACTCCACAAGGAAATGAGCTTTTGGGTTAGCTGGTTGGGGTTTTTTTTGCTGTGCCCAGTTAACTATTTTCTAATTAGCAACTGAATAGCTAAGAAGAAAACTTACTCTACAAATTACCTTAACTATAAGCCATGAGTTTTTGGTTCCTTTTAGGCGGTCTGTGAAGGTGCAAGTGAATCCCTATTCCCCTTACCTGACCAGTCTATATCCTGAGTTTTTAAGGGAGCCAAACAAGCAAGTATCAGTGAATTCAGGTCAATATAAGAGGGCTCACTTCTCTGCAGGGAGGGTTGAAATTTGCAAATTCTAGAGCAATTCAACCTCAACAAATATCCTGCCTTGAAGTTGTGCAGCTGGCCATGCCTCTGAGGTAAGGGGTTCTTTGTAAACATGGTGTCTGCATACCCTATAGGTACTGCTGTCTCTTTACATTTTGATCTGTTAGAATTGTGTAGTGCCTTGCAGTCTGAACAACAGAATGAGTGACTGTTCCCATCAGCCCATCACTCTGCTCCAGCTGTTTGCCTTAACCTGCAGCACACTGCCAGGCAAGATTCTCCAGCACAGCCAGTGTTTTCATTCATTCCTACATTTGTTTCCCAGGTACTCAATAACACCTGAGGAAAGCAGCAGGAAGAGTTTATTTTGGGACTAGGGGGAATTTCTGGGAGAAGAGAAAGCAATAAAACACATTATTCATATTCTTCTCACACCACTTTTGTTAGCCCATTTGTTAGTGAGCTGGAAGCAGTTACAGTCACTTATTCCCTGATTCTTTCCATTGCAAGACCTTGTTCTCCACTAATTAGAACATAGCTGAAAGTTAAGCTTTTAGCTTGATTTATGCCCTCAGCAATTACTGCCCTCAGATGGATGATTTTACAGAGTTCAGCCAAAGCAGCTGCAATGTTTTCAACAAAGACTCTTGATGAAAGCACGTCTGTCCACAATAACACCTTTCAGTGATTTTGTAATAGTTCTGTCTTCAAGGCCCATTATTTGAAAACTTTGAGCAGTATGGCTATTATAAGAAGATAGCATCTCTTGCCGCTTTTATAAAGTAAGTGGTTTGGTGCAGATAACTTAGCCACTAAAAATACCACAATATATTACTCTGAAATGTCTTCCTTCTTAGTCTGTGTATGCCTCAACTGGGACCACACTCACTGATCTTGTGCTGCTGCTGCAAGCCCTAGGGGCTCTAAAGGACCAGCCCTATAAATTATTCCCTTCAGCTGCCCTCAACTAGGATTAGGATTGAAAACAGGGGACCTTGGTTGTTATCTTCTCTGCTAAATGCTCCAGTTTGCTTCCCCTTCAGAGGCACCATGATGGAATAGCAGAGAGAACTGACTGGTTTGTATGAGGGAGACAAATGCTGGGCTTGAAGAAATCAAGAGACTGATCTTCTAGCACTGGATCAAGCTGAATGGAGCAAGCTGATCAGCAGGAGAGAGGTGGGTGTGGTAGGGAGCTGCAACATGACTTGAGGCCTGGAAAGGAAAGGAACAAACTTTAAAAGAGAGACTTGGATGTTGGAAAAAAACTGGGACCAAACTGGTTGTTGGGGTACAGGAGGAGGAAAGTGAAACAATGAGTCTTTCCAAGCTGGATGTGAAAGCCAAGCTTTGTGACTCCACTGTCATCAGTAAATATCTGAAAACCTGCTAGCAAAATGGCTATTCACTTATAATATTGTCCTCATACAAAATGACTGTATTAGTGCTGTCAGCTATTCCAGTAATGTGTCAGAAATCTGGGTATTGAATCACAGATGCTCAAAGCTGTTGATTAACCAGATATTTCATGTTCCACATGACAGAATCTCTGTATTTTTAATGTCTTTTGAAATCTAAACGCTATCACAAAAAAGAAAACTGATTTCAAACAGTGTGAATGAAGCTGAAAGTCAAACACACCAAATTGAGGAGCTGTTAGAATTAAGGCTGTCTTTGGAACCTTCATTCACAGCTTCAGTCTGCCTTTTGATGTTGTTTTTCAGTATTTGAGATCATGCTGCTTTCTAACACTTTGGCTTTGATGCTGCACATTTAGTGTTCTTTAAATGTGCTTTTGTGTACATCTAGAGCTAAGCCAGCCATTTCACTGTAAGCTTTCTTGTCTTTTTATTTTTATTTTTTTTTCCTGGAACTTTTGGTTCTTAGAAAAATATTGATGTTGAAACTTTCTGGTAACACAAATTCTGCTTTTCAAATCTTCCCTGTGCTAAATACTAAAATGGAAGAAGTGGAATGAAAGACTTTCCACTGAGCTTCTGCTTGTTTGTTTGGGTTTTTTTCAAAAGTAGTTGTAGAATTGTCCCAAGTGTCGTCACTGCTATCAGGAGAAGGAGCAGGCTGAAGTCAGGAGGTGCCTGCCTGACTGTGCAGCCTGTAGGAAGCCTGCACCTTAATGATGATAATTTGTGTTGACAAATGGGCTGCCCGCAAATCCCATCTTCCCTGCAACAGAGCCTCTACTGGAATGCCTCCTATGGATTAGATCCCTGGGGCTGCTGGGGAAAGCATCCCATGCCCTGCCCCTCCAGCCTGCAGGAGCTGCCAGCTCTGGCCCCTGAGGGATGGACACGCCTTGGTGTCTCGCACTGTGCAGTGGCCTCCTCCAGCCAACAGCTGCCCTTGCACACCAGGAGAGGTTCACTGCAGGTTTAGGCCATTGTACAAAGGTCATTCTGCTCTGAGCTCCAGGAAGGTCTCTCTCCTTCAAACTCACACCTCCTTGCTGACCCAGAGCTCATTGCTCACTCCAGAAGCTGGGAAGTCCCAGTTCTCTTGACAAGATGGCATGAGAATGCAACATCAGCATGGAGGGGTGGTTTCTCTCCATCTGGAGTAAAACATACTGAAACCTTCTCTGTGTTCCTATATATGAGAACTAAAAAGCAGGAAGGAGAGCTAATGACCAGCTAATCTCTGCTAGGATAATAAGGGGAGTAGTTTAAGTGCTACAACAAACAAAACAAACCCCCAGCCATTCTGAGTCAGTATGGAAGCCTTAATTCCAGCATTATAACAATGTTGTATTCCACCTGACAGCACAGCACAAGTAATGTGACACCCAGTCAAGGGCTATAGTACATTCAGAGTAACTACACTTCACCACAATGCTTTTCCTCTGGATAAAAATAAGTTGTACACAGTTGTACCGGGGAAAAATTTTCTGCATCTTTTGATACACTGGTGGGCTGTCTTAGATTAAGGACCCACTTAGTGCGGACATGCACTTAAAATGGTTTTGTACTATTGGAGTGAAAAGAGGGAAAGTTACTTTTTTTTTTTTCTTTTTAATTACACAAAAAGTCAATCATCGGTGTTACACTGAGATGTTATTTTTCTTCAGTATGTAGATCACACAGAGTCAGAGAGCTGCATAACAGAGCACTACACCAGAATTGAAAAACAACCACAGGAAGAGGGGAAAAAATCCTCTTACTGTCAGCATTTCTCAACTTTGTCTGTAAGGGAATGATTTCAGATCATGCAATCTGCTTCATTAGCCTGCTCATCTTCTCAGTGTGTTATTAAGGTTCAACTTGCTTAACAAAACCAGGAAGATCAGAATATGCCAATCAAATCTGGAATGACTTAAAGAGTCTGTGGTATAAGTGGTTTACATATTTCATTGTAGGTTGACGTGGGGAAACTGCTGATACAGACAAAACATACAGGTTATAATTTCAAAGGCCCTGGAGCTGTAGGATGAAAAAATCTTTAGCAAAAGTCTTTTTTCTTAGACAAAGTAAGAAGAAAATATCTATGTAGGAAATAGAAGTTTTCAATTTAAATCAGTGAAACAATGAAAGAGACTGACAAAGAGCATTTTGAACAGCTCAGCACAGGCTTTCCTTCTTTGTGCAACCACTGCTGGATGTAAGGAAATGTTTAATTTATGCAGTCCTTAGTAAAACTTTTTTCCTTTCAGATGTAAAGTTGAAACTATAGGCAAGAACCTTTCCTTTGGTTGCCACAGGTCTTAGACCTAAATGCACAGTGAACAGCAAAGGCTCAGCATTTAGGTTTAGTTAGGTTTAGAACCTAAACCAGAGGAGACTGACAAACTACAGACCCCATTAAATGGAGACTTTCTGTCATAGCACGGGGTCACGTGTCCTGGCATGCATTCACAAAGAGAAGGATCCAGAGGACAAGTGGAGAGATGGAGTACAAAGGGGAGGAGGGTGTTGTGATGGGTTATTGAAGGAGCACAAGTGCCTGCTGTAATGGTGTCATCATAAAAGTAACCACAAGCCCTGCATGAGTAAAGGAGGGTATTGAGCAGGACCAGTGAGCCTGCTTCTGTTGTGATGGTCACTCAGTAAGGATGACAAAAGATTAGATGGTGTTTTTGACAGGAGCCTCAAAGATGGGCTGAAAACTGGAAATATGCTCAAGGCATGTAATGTGTTCATGTTATATAGAGAGGGAAGAGAGGAAAAAATAATTCAGTGGTTTAATCACTGTCCACAGGTAACTAAATGCATAGAAAGTACTTTACAGGAGGGTTTTAATCTAGTAGCAAAGGTATGAAAAGATCCCATGATTAGGAGCTGAAAGTAGCACTTCCCCTTTAATCTGCAAAAGTAATTAACTTCATAAAAATTTCTTTAGTGATATGGTATGGTATTTTTACCTCAAGAGAGCATATCTTTTAGCAATGTATTTTTTCCTTCAAACACACATTTTTGACCTTGGTGCTATAAGAGCTACAGGGTAAAATTTTCCAGGCAGTTTACATTATATTTGATGTTCACTAGATTTAGCCTCAGAAAAATAATCCTCCTTTCAGACATGTATTGTCGAGGTGAGGTAGAAAAGGAAGGACAATGTCTCTACCTGCCTATGGAGATTGGGACATTGAAAATGGGTTGTATTCCAACAACCTTGACTTTGGCCTTCATGGAACTGTTCAGTTTAAGTGTTATTTTTATGTTTATTATTCCAGGTTCTTTGTAAGCTGTACATTTGAATGGAAAATCTTTATATTCTTCAGCATAATAAAATAGCTAGTTACTGTTTATAATTAAAAACTCCCTTAACTTCTGACAAAAATCACAATGGTCCTTGCTTAACTAGATGTTATCACGATATCCTGTAACAGTCTGCATTCAACCAAACTCTTCCTTATCTCCTCTCTAGCACATAATGACCTAATTTTGAGCTATATTAAGAATTTGATGTTTCTAAATTAATCCCTTTCTTACAAACTTCTCAGTATTGCTGACAGTCAAATACATTCTTTAGAGTCTTCTATTTTTTTTATCTTTCCAGTTATTGGTAAAATAATTCCAGATTTCGCATTTACAGTAGTAGAGAAATTGAAGATCTCAAAAGTTTCCCAAAATATTGTTCTAGTTTCTAAGTCCAAAGCTTCATCTTCCTTATTCTTTATATTTACTTGGTCTTGATGTAAATGATTGAGTCTTCAGTCTGTTGGGACATGGTAAAGCAACTTGTGCCAGGATCCCAAAGTGCTGCAGGGAGATTGGCATCTTCTCGCTGGACACAGCCCTGGTTGTGCCCTTCCTCTTTGTGCAAAGCCCCAGAGTTTGTACCTGTGGATATCTGTACTCTTCAAACTGTGATGAACAGGATTTCTGTTCCTGGACTGCACTAGGAGATGTTCCTTTTTTGTCCCTCTTTCCAGCCTCATGCACAATGTTTTTTCTCATATCCTCCTGGTTTTCGTTACCTGACTTTGGTTTGTGCAATGACTGCTCACATTGCTGTTATTCCACTCACTTTTTCTTGTCTTTTTAGAAAGGCAGCTCCAGTTCAGTGCTGACCTCAGCTTACCTGACAGCCCCAGGTCTTGTGCTGACAGGGTAGGTCATAGCTGTGGTCTGAAATGCTCTTTGCTGTCTTTTTCTCTCTCCTCCTAGATATAAATTTATCCAGGGAGATAATTAAGCTGCAGTCCCCACACTCTCTCTGTTTCTCCTGCCTGCTGCAGCATGCTGGGTCCCATGACAGGATCAGTTGTGTCCTTTCTCAGCCATGTTGTGTAACTTCAGTGCCAGGCATCCACAGTGTCCTCCTCTTTATTCTTCCTTTCTGAAAATGCTTTCGCTGTGCAGCACATAGCTCGGCCTGATTTTCTGTGTTATTTGTTTTGAAACATCCATATATTGGAAAGGTTGTTCTGATTAAAGACCTGTGGCAAAGTGGATTGAAATTATTCTGCTCCTTCTTTTAATAATTATTTTATTTGACGGTCACCACTTGTTAATGAGTACTGCAGCATAAGCACCACAGCCAGTTTGGAAATGTCCTCTGCTGACATTCCCCAAAACATGGGTTTATCTACCAGGAAGTGTCATTTCTCATTTTTGTGCTAAGCCATCTGAATTCTTCATTTTTCACTCCTGTGTTTTCACCCCTAAAGCTCCTTGCTATACCTGGGATTTCATCCTCCCTCTCACTCTTTGCTCTGTGTGGCTCAGACAGCATCCAGATGGTCTCTTCCTGAAGTGAGCCTGTTCTGGAAAAAGCCTCCCTTCTGTCACTCACCAGAGGATGAGGCTGACCTGAAAAGACTGTGCACAGCACAAAAGGTCATTTTTCTTTCACTGGCACTTAAGAGTTACCCAGCTCTACACCGCAAATGTGTGTGTGTGCACGTGTACATTTTGTGGAGATTCGCACACAGACTCACACATCTATAAATTAACATGTCAGAGGTATCAGCTGAGTGCTTGTTACTGCCTCCTTCTGTTTCGAGCAAGCAGATCATGTTCTCAGACTATGTCTTCTAATCTGAAATATTCTGAGTATTTTTAGTATTTCCTACTGGCTTTAAATGGATCCTACAATTTTCCAAGTGTTAAAGGTAATCCAACTCTGCATAAAAGGATTTAACAATTTAAAACCTCAGAAGGTTTTTCAGTAGCAGTAATTGCTCTTTCACTTGCTAGTATCTCCCCAGAGGTACAGTTATAAAATTAGTGATATTTTTAACACAATTTTGCACAGGCTAGACAAAGTTAGACCTTTTGTATATTTTGGATATACATTAGCAACTTTAACTTCCTTTTACAAAATTTCTCTTCCTCGGAAATGTCTTGATTTACAAGCAAAGGATACTACCATGTGTTATTTTTAGAGAATTGAAGCCATGTGGGTCTAATTCAAATTATTTCAGATGCATGTCGTTTGCAAATGGAAATTCCCCCATAAACCATTAGATATTGATGAGTTTCTCCAGTTAAGAGTTAAATGAGTCAGACCACGGTCTATCTAGTCATAACAATTAGAGGCAGAAATCATTAATAATTTAATTTAATTATAATTACTCTTCTGACTGTGGCTGGTGTAGAAGATTGCAAATAGGAAATGCTCACATAATTATTATTCTGAAGATCATTCAGGACAAATAAAAGTCTGAAAAAGATGTTAAATCTCTTAAAGGACTCACTTTAATTATTTTAAAGTCATACATTAATTAAGGTGTTTACTTATTAATCCTTGGAAATTGAATTCTGTACTCAGAATTAAGTGCTGTAATTTTCTTGAGTAACTAAGAGCTGTGTTTCTCATACATGAGAGGCTGAATTGCTCAACCTTAACTTTAGAATTTTCTGTAATAACTTGAGGGATGCTGACAATTAACTCACTCAAAAACTTCTCTATGCCTCTAGCAAGTTTTGTGGCTCTAACATTCTCTCTCTTTAGAAATCTTGTTGGCCTAGTTTTTTTGGGTCATTTACCAGTCATTGTCTCAGCTGCTTCATTTCTTACTGGCCCAATTTATCCATCTGGAATTGAAGCAGAATGTAGACAGAATTGATTCTGTGGCTGCCATTGCACGCCAGCTATCATAACCATCTGAAGTTGAAGCACTTTGACATTTGTGGCTACTCTGGAGAATCCCCTTCTCACAGGCATAAGGCATGTGGGTGTGGACTCTTCTCACTGCTTTCTTTTCCTTATGCTGCTGGCCCTCTGAAGGTAGTAAAGAATCCTCACAGACCTTCTTACACATCATGCCTCTCCTTGGAATATCTTTATTGGTCAGAGTTTTAGCTATCCTTATGAAAAACATTTTAACAGCCTAAAACTCAATCTGCAGGCTCATGATTTTGTTCTTTAGCTCTCGTGTGCACCACATTCCCTTCCTACCTTCTCTTGGGTCACCCATATAAAGCCCACACTAAGCACTTCATCCTCAAGCAGAGGATCAGCCCTAGTGTTTGTTAAAAAATACATGATTATGGTTCACATATTTTTTCCTAGAAAAAGTAATTTTTGAGGTACATGGAACACTTTAATGATGCATGAAAGAAATCGGGTTGTTTAGATTAAGAAAATGAATAGTGCAATATATTCAAAGGCTTTTTCAGGCTTTTCAATGCTTGCAGGTCCCTTAGAGCCAAAAGAACTTCACTTTGCCTTCTGTCCTGCAGTGCCCAGGGAAAACTGACAATCCTGCATCTTCAGCAGAAATGCAGAAGCAGAAAAATCAGAAAATTTCAGCAGAAATCTCCCTGCAGATGAAATAATGCAAAGCCACAGTTCTGCCACAGCAGCTCGTAGAGTGGCCTGGAAGGGCACTGTTTCAGGAAAAGGAGAGGTGCCTTCCAGATTCAGCTGTGAGCCTGCTTGGCTTGGCTTGGCTTGGCTTTGCTCTCTCCCTCCCACTCCCTCACTGTCTGTGCAGGCTGTGAGAACTGTCACTGCACCAGCTGGAGCAGATTTAAATTTCACATGGGAAGTAAAATGTTGGTTATGACAACGTGAACGATTTTCCCATTGTGCTGCAGCGTTAACAATCACCATTCCCTCTCTCACGTGGCTCCAGCTCACAAACAAAGCCCAGCATTGTTGTTGTAACCAAGCCTGAGTTTTGGAAGCTGAAGCCATTTGTCTCCTACCTGGCTGCTATCTTCTCCCACACTGCTTTCTCTGGGTTATTTGAAGTTTCTCCTCGAGCTCTTTACCATTTCTGTGAGGTGGCTCTGGCCATGATGGGTTGCCCTTTTCAGCAGGGAGATGTCATCCTCTGAGCTATAAACTCAGCAGTCTGACTGATGGTTGTTCCTTAGCTGCTGCAGAGACTGATGGATGCACCTGGTTTGTTGTGGCCATCCAATTCCAGTGATGTGCAAGGTCTGGGCAGATGTTGGCTGTGAAAACAACTTACCTGTATTTGATTGACTCTTCTCTTTATTCATCAAAGCCTTCTGGAAGAGTTCTGCACAAGCTTTTAAGTGCTGAAATCTGTTCAAGGCATTCTGAATTTCCTAAGCAGACATATGTCATTGATTTAAAGTTAACAGATCTTTTGTCTGCAGCATCTTCTCAAACTACCCCTATCATAAGGAGCAATCATGTGTTTGTGAAATTCAGTTGCCAAATAAAAGATTAAAGCTTCAGGCTTGATTGTGGCTGTTAGCAGCCTTTCAAAGACAGTAAGTCATTGGTCTAAGGTAATTTACCTTTTCATACTGTTGGACATAGAATACATAGAATTTCTCTGAATGCCCATCTGAAATAGCTCTTATCTACAGAGTCACTTATTGATTGCACCTGTGATTATTGGTGTAATTGAGAAGGTCTATTTTTCGCACATTAGACCAAAAATGAAACATTTATTTTGACACATTGGGCTACAGCCATCTGTGCCCCAGCATCAAAACATTTTTTTAATGTTCTATTTCAGCTGTTCCAGTTGGCCTCAAAAGAGCTTAAAATCTGGCAAAAATAGCACCAATGTTTAACTGTGCACAGAAGGTATTATTTATATGTCAGTAGCACATTGTTCGCTTTCTAGGTCTTTAACAGCTGTATATAATGACACAATCCTTTACACATGCTAGTTTTTATAGAATGTGTCACATGGCTCTTCAGTACAAAGCTGGGGGGCAGAAAATAATTTTATATTTTTTCCTTGTATATAAGACAATACACAGGCACTGCGTGGATTTTCATCATAAGCCAGATACTATATTATTTCATCAAACGTAATAATGCACTTTCCTGGCATTTGTAGAAAAATTGATTTCTGTTAACCTGAGTCTTTTCTTCAGATACTGGGTGACCAGTTCTGTTTAAATCTCTTTGTATAGACAGATAGGGATGTAATATCCCTACAGGCAAGAGCGAGGACTTGGCTCTCAGATGACCTAATTTTGAGAGAGACAATAAGATTACTGAACTGAGGTGCAGCTGATATGAGAGCCCAAGGCCACCCCTAAGCTTCATCGCAGTTTATGTGATGGAAGGTCACCTCACTTCAGTGTTTGTAAATTGTAAAACAAACAAAAATATCAGCGGTGCAAAAGGCCTCACAGAAACCTCTGTTTTAATCAGAGGCCAGTTCTTTATTTCAAAGGTCTTTATAATAATTCTATTGTAATTTTTAATTTAATATAAAAGAGTACTGGACATAATATGTTTTTCTAAACTCTAAAATTAATTGTTACAGTCAGCAAATAAAAGCACAACAATCATTTTGGCTGAATATTTTAGAAGAATATAAGATAAGTCATCTGAGAAGTAATAACAAAATTAATGTGACAGTTAAATTTTTTTGGTCTCAAATACTGATAGAATCTTCCAATTCATAAACAATAAATTCCAGATGCTGCCTGATATGACTTTTTTTCTGTAAAACTAAGGACACTTATCAATCTGTAGACACATTGCTTATGAGTTACAGGGAAAATAAAATATCTTCAGACTGGTTTTTAAAGGAAAGGCATGAATTGGTCTCCTAGACAAGCTGTGCCAGTTTATCCACATTTGTTGGTGCTGAAATGAAATCATTATGGAAATAAATATCATTCAATTCAAACTCCCCATATTCCATTGGGACAGCAGCATGAGAGGAAAATGGATGTTTCAGATTTCCCCAGCTGCTGTGTCTGTCCATAACTTACTGCCCTGCAAAAGCCAGCAAGTGTCCAGTGTCCCTCTTTTTACTGGCCAATGCTCAAGAACCTCATTTCAGTAATAAAAAAATCAGGGAAAAGGATAAAATTTATTAAAGTGGTTTAAAATAAAAGGAAACATTCCGCATTTTTTAATGCATGTGAAGTAGTCTAAATGAGAAATTAATACTACAAAGTTGAATTCATATGATTCTATGAGCAGTGAGCTGGGCATCAAAATAGCAGCACCAAGATCTGTTCAACTGCAAACTGAAAGCAATAACTGGCTTAAAAATTAGGTAAGCTCCTGTTTCTGACTGCAGTGTTTAACTAAACTTTATTCCCTTCCCTATTTTAATGTCTCATCTCATTGTCTCAGCACATAACAAGTATTATGACGTTATTTTTTTCTCACATCTCAGTATTTTTCAGGAAGATTGGGGTTAGCAGAAGTGAGCTAAGAAGTCTATTTTTGAGACTGTCTAGGAGTTCACTTTGGTTATTCATGGATGAATCAGCATGCCGTCATCTCCGTAGGTCTGGACGTAAGAAAGGTCTAAAACCCAAGCCCATGCAAGTCACGACTGCAGTGCAAGCCCTTTATCTGAGCAGTGTGAAAGCACAGCCACTCTGCAATCAGATGCAGGCTCAGAGGCAGTCAAGCAAGAGCAGTTCAGCTGAAAGTCCGGGGAAAAAAAGAAAATCCTGGCCCGAAATATTGTGAAATATAAACAACAAGACCAGTTTTGGTTGTAAAAGCATATGCTGAATGACATGTGAAAAAATAATATCCTATAAAACAGAGAAGTCTCTCTTTTCCCAAAGGTAAGGCCAGTCTCTCTTTTCCCAAAGGTAAGTCAGTTCAAGACCTTTCTGGTTCTTGTGACTCTGCCATACCTGCAAATGCCATCTGCACTGGTGAATTTTCATTACCTCAGTGTCATCGAGAGAAAGGTGCATGGGCATCTAGCTATATTTACTTAGTCAGCAGCTTCAGTATTTTCCTTTCTCAGTAAAACTCATCTGCCATAAATGCAAGAGCTAAAGGCTCACTAGGGATTGTAGAGAAATGCAAATTTTATAGAAGAGATCAGATATTATCTAAAAGTCACTTGTTAACAATTCTTTAAAGTCCCATAGGGCAGTTGGTGGACATTAAAAAGGTTTCCAAAGAAATCTGGCGATTTGCAAGCCCATCCTTCAGTACTTTCCAGGGGAAAACCATGTTTTAGCACTGTGCCTCTAATGGGATTCCCTGCAATGTTGCCTAACCTACAGTCTTTGGTGAGGTTACTATCTCAGAGGCAAAATTTTCTGACATGGGTAAATGTAAGATACCGAGATAACATGTGGAGAAAAAGCTTGTGTTATTTAAAAATAAAATGAGTTTGTGTAAAAGACTAAAATATTGCTTCTGCCTAGAAAATATAGCTATGTGTTACAAGATGTGACCAGGCAATATTGGTGAAGACCAGGGGAAGACTGCAACTGCTACAGTGGGCTGTGCAGAGCAAGCTGAACCGTCTGATTTGCTCACCAAACACCTACATTGCAGAATGACCCCACTGGCTTCCTACCCTGTGAAAAGTCCTTAAGCGTATGTATGTAAGTATGAGGTCTCTTTTTCATTCAAGTAGATTTAATACATTGATCTGTGTGTGCCAGGTATGAAAATTGTTCTGTATTTGAGCCAAAAATTCATAGCACCTTGTCTATGATTATTATGAGGTAAAACAGTCCATGGCCCCACACCACCCAGCTGGCAGATGCAGCTCGTCCATCCAAATAAAATTAATGTGGTAATATCTGTCCAATCTGGCCCACATCAGCACAGGGTGCCTGAAATATACAAACAGAGAGAGATATTAGTGAGTAAATGATAGTCAGTATAGATATTTTTTAAATTTTCATGAAAACAGAGAGAGATGAGAGAATATCTGGAGAGGGACCAATTACAAATAACCCTGCACACACATGCATAATTAACAGGATTCAAGAAGCAGTAATGATCATTCTTTTAACACAGTGTAAGTCTGCCTAGAGAGGTGAACACATCAAAAAAACTCAGCATGAAATTTTTAAAAAAACTTTGACTCATTGGGCTTTGGGGAGCTTGTCAGTTTATTAACATTACTTTACCCTAATTTTAATTTTGTTTAATGTGATTTCTTTTTCTGTGAAGCTCTTTGAAAAAACTGTTGTTTATGCAAATAAACTACATGGAAAATTGGTTTTGTAACTAAATGACAGCTGACAGACTAGGCTGTAATAGTCAACTGGGAACTTCTAAAGCATGATTTGTTTACTCTAGTACAAATTGCATAGCTATGATTATTAGGGACAGTAAATATCTTAATAGTGGCTATTTTAATTAACAGAGTCCTACGGCTGGATCTCAGTCCCCACTAAGACTGTTTTGAACTGCTCCAGAGACAGCAAAAATAGCCTTAATCCTTATTTCACTACTTGGTCTATTTAATATTTCAGAGGAGTTGGCATAATGAAGGTCAGATTTGTCTCGTTCATTTCCTACCAAAACAATGTTTCTTGCTTGACTGTTTGCAAAAATCATACATCCTGCCATTTTTATCCTCACTGGCAGCTCTGATTTCACTATTTGTCTTCATCTGACTTCATAGGAGTTTTTCTGCCTGAGATACAAGCCCTTTAAGAAATCTTTCTTCTCCAAATAATTATATTCCATTCCAGTGTTAGATATTTGCAATTTTTAGATATTACTTCTTCATTTGAACAACAAGGTATTTTTGTCACACAGTTCTATAGAATTAAAAAAAAAAAAAACAAACATAATCAGCAGCAACAATAATAAAAAACCCCAAACCTCTATTACTGATGCATTATCTGTAAGCAATAAAACAATTTTCTCACATTTTCAAATGTAGAAATATGGATGCTAAGTAGGCAAAAAGCTGTTGCACGTCGCCACTTTCCTGCCAGAACAAGGTTTTGCCTGCTGACAACAATTTAAAATAGCACGTTATTATGGAATTATGCCGCATCATAGGCAGCAGCTTCATTTCTGAGAGCTTGGTATTCTCAGAGATATCTTTATTAGCTGATCAATATTTGATCATTGTGTTAAAGAAAGTTGTGCAAACCTCTGAGGCTCTGTTCTTCCTCACATCAAAGCCAGTGCTCTGTCAAACCCCCATCATCCTAAAACACAGCTCCTCTGCAGAGGAGGATGAAGGGAAACCAATTCCAGAGACCATGGAAACTCTCAGCAGGTGAATTACCAGGGGCTGAAGGGAGCTACCAGCTCTCTCCTCACATGAGTGCTCTCATGAGCAAGTGAACCCCCTTTCAAAATGACTGACTTGGAACTTCAACATATTTTCTTCTTGTCCTCCTTTCTTAGGGTCCTTTCACACCTGTGGATTTCCCCTATTAGAAGGGAGTGGGAATTTGCTTTCTAATCTGCTTTGCTCCACCCCTGGCTGCTCAGACTGCCACAGACAGTGGCACAAATCTGTGAAGATGCTGCAGGGAAAGGGTCATTTGAGTAATCTGAAGCAGAAAAAGCTGGTGACAGCGGTAGTCAGAGGAGCAGAGCCTTAAATGAAATATTCCTAATCTAGCTAAGTGATCACCTGAGACTACTGAGAAGTAGTAGAAATATTAGTATAGGAATTAAAATCATCTGAACAACATAAGAGATGAAACTGAATTATGATGCAAGGTGTCAAGGCAGATATAATTAGGGTAGCCCAGCTGAGGTAGACTAATAATAATAGGATGCAACACAAATAGGAAGAGTACACATTGTTCAGGCAAGCTAGAAATTAAAGGCAGGGTAGTGAAACAGCATTATAATGTATAATGTGCTAGTCTTAAAAAAAAAAAGATAATGTGATAAAATGATAAAATGGATAAATTGGATAAATTTGAATAAAAAACAATTTAGGGAAGAAAAAGGTTTGGATGATGATGTCTGCTTTAGCCCCCTAGAGTTTAATTTGTGCTGAATAAAGATCTCCATAATGTTATTAGAAAGAGAAATATTAGCATTAGGGAAGATTTACTGTCTTTATGGAAGATTTTGACCTTCCAGAAACAGGCTTTAGAACAAATATTACTAATAATGGCACAGTGGAGGAATATCTAGCCACAGTAAGGAAAAGATATTTTCACTGAACAAAGGAGGTATAAGAAAGCCATGCATTTAGGAAGGAAAGTAATAATGATGCATTTGGAGTTCAACATTTGAACAGTCACAACATATTTGTGAGTCACTAATGTAATAGGGAAGAAAAAAAGTAAAAGCTGTTCTCAGATACATCAGGCAAACTAAAAAGAAAAAAATACCAGAATGCTAAACTTTAAATAGTGTTTATCTGCAACACAATAAACAGTTCTGGTTAGCTGTATTTAAAAAAAAAGGCATTCTGATAGAAATTTGATGTTAGAGCTCTTCTGTTATTTGACCTGAAAAGTACTTACAAAAGGACAATACATAACAACATTTGAAGGCAGAATAAAGTTTGATAAAAGATGATCTTGGCTTGTTTAGAGAAAATAAATCAGTGCTTCAGGGGGTGGGTAACACAAGGAAAGGAAAAGAATTACTGAAACATAAATGATACCATTGGCTTAAAACAACTGGACCTATGGTAATTCAAATATAGAATAAAGATCATTAATCACTAGAAGATTTAAATTCTCAGACACACCAAGACAAAGAACACAGTGAAGTTATAAAGCTGTGATTTAATAATTGAGGTGGTCACTTCAGGTGATCCCTGCATCCAGGAGAGATTAGGTGATTTTGATTATTGGCACCAATGAACAACCGGGATATTTTATCCTGAGATTTAGCATACTTTACAGAAAAGAGTGATTTCCAATTTGGTTGTGAGGTGGCTGCTTTTCATTACTCTCTGATCTTACATGCCTTGTCACTTATTTGCATAGTGCCACAATAAATGTTCTTACAGTAACTAAGTCACAGGGCTTTCTTTATATAGATTTATTTGAGTGCATTTAGAAGAAAAACGCAAAATGAGAAAAAATTGTTATGATGTATTATATACTATAATTCTATTCTAAAAATAAAATTTCACAAATCAAATGGTTTTATTTATATTGTGTTACTATGGAGATACAGTATGTTATGCTGAGAGAAAAAAAGGCATTTGGTTAGATAGCTGCACACACTCATAATAACATAATAAAAGGGAATTAAAATGAGTATGCAGCTCTCTTGAGGTGAATTCATATGGGGAGGGGCAGTGATGTTGCTTGGTCTGTTCAGTCTGGAGAAGAGGAGGCTGAGGAGAGACCTCAGCGCAGTCACAACTTCCCCATGAGGAGGAGGGGCAGGCACTGATCTCCTCTCTGTGGTGACAGTGACAGGCCCTGGGGAAATGGCCTCAAGCTGTGTCAGGGGAGGTTTAGGATGGGTGTCAGGACAAGGTGCTTCCCCCAGGGGGTGTTTGGGCCCTGGACCAGGGAAGTGGTCACAGCACCAGCCCTGACAGAGCCTTTGGACAAAGCATGCGGTGTGTGCTCAGGCACAGGGTGTGACTCTTGGGGATGTTCCTGTGCAGGGCCAGGAGCTGGGCCTGATTATCTTTGTGGGTCCCTTCCAACTCAGCATATGCTGTGATCCTGCAGTTTTATGATTTGCTTTTCAAGTTCAAGAAATGTGATTCTTGCTGGCTGCAGATTCAAGTGGACATCTCTGAATTGTTTACTTTGTTAGCAATGCTAACTACAGGTAGCATTTCCTCTAGAAGTCAGTATTTTTCCATGAGAACTAAGCCACTACGGCACAATTATTTGGGAAACTACAAAAGCCAGAAATAAAATTACCAAATATATTGTATGGCTAGTGTTCCAAACATCAAGTGCAAGACCCTCAAAGTTTTATAAGCCCCCTGGAACTTGTTACATAAATAATATGATACAAAAAATAACTTTGACCATGGTATATGATAAAGTGTCTAAAGCTATTGCTTTTTTAGATCATAGTAAATCCTAATGACCTGTGTGATGGAGACTTGCTTAGAACTCAGAACTGTTTATGTTACAGATATATAATGAAATGGAGTGGAGTTTCTGCTAGTGAGGACTTTTAAGCTAATGTTAGAGATGAGGGAAACAACCACCAAGATAACCAGCCTGGTCTTTCTCAGCTGGCTCTGTTTTCTCTGACTGTAATCCCCTGTTATATAATGCAATGCCGTATACTCTCTCTTCACTAAAAACCATCTCTCACTCTTGGTGCCAGGTGTTCCCAGGCAGTGATCAGGATTGATGACCTTACAGCGTGCTCTGGCTCATCACCCCAGAAGCTCCTCCATGCTTTTATTGAAGGCACCACCTTTCTGCTGAAACTCAGGGCTAAATGCATCAGCTATAGCTGTCAGACCTCTCAGCATCACCTTGCAGAAGTGGAGCATTCAGGCACATTAGGAGGGCTACAAAAATGAGCTGGTGACTAGAGAGAAGCAATAACCCATAGAGAGCCACCTGCAGACTGTCAATTAAAGCTGCCATCCCACAGCTGAACCTATTTTGGCCCCATACTATGGGACTGCTTTCTCTTAATGCATTAAGTGCAGTCAGGATATGTGTCCTTAATTTTGTACCCTGATAGCTTACAAAAACCCAGCTATGCATTGCTTTGGCTTGCTATGCAGTAGAATAAGTAATTTTATGACTTTGGGAACTAAAGTCCTTACTCTGTCATTCACTAAGAATTAATTTGCCAAAAAGATCAATCTAGGCTGTTCTTGTATCAAACAAAAATATACGTCTGAGCTAAGTTGCCCCAAATGAATCATAAAATATAACTTAATAGGCACATGCATCTGTTTCATGGAAACAACAGGGGAGAGGAAAATTATGTGAGTATTTTAAACGTTCTTTAGCTATGATGAGTTCAATTGTATTTTGATAATGCAAAATTGAATTTATAAAGAAGAAGTTAAACAAAAAATTAGCTTCTTTTTCTCTTTTGATTCCCCTTCCTTTCTTATTTTATGTGTATTTTAATGAATTGCTATTATGAGAGAGATTCTTTTTTGTGTGTTGCCCCTGACATGCCAATTTGTTTGTATTTATTTGTCTCCTGAAGCTAAATTCAGAATTGCAGAAGCACTTCTGGCAGAGTCTCTCCTTATGGTTGGTTTAAACTACCTAGACCACTGTAATACTGCTGTGGTTTCCAGGAATGATGTAAAGAGACAATTGACCTTTATTTTCTGCCCTCAGATACCTGACCTGTTCCAGGATTACAAAATCTCATGGTCCTCTTACATGGCAGAGGTCAGAATTTACCAAGATGAGCATTAACTGCTATAGAGAACAAAGCACTAAGGTAAGAAATATGAGGAGTATGGAAAAATATAATATATTTCTATTTTGTGATACTGAAGGGTGAATATTGGCTTGTTTTGTGCCTTGCATTATCCAGACAAGATTTCTTCAGTCTGTCACCAACACAGCATCTTGTCAGCTGTGCTGTCTGTCTTGCAAGCGCAGAAATGTCATTTTTGCTTTCATCCCTTTTTTCCTGGCAATACAGTGGGGGCATAAAAAAAAGTTGTTAATGCTGAAGAGAACATTGCTGCAAAACTCAACAAGGACAAAAGCAGGCATCTGAGAGTCATAGGATGGTTTGGGCTGGAAGGGACCTTTCAAGGCTGTCGAGTCCAAACCCCTGCACAGAGCGGGGACAACTTCAAGATCAGGCTGCTCAGAGCCCCGTCCAACCTGACCTTGAGTGTCCCCAGGATAGGGAACCACCTTCTAGGAAACCTGTTGCAATGCTTTGCCACCCTCATTGTAAAATAATTTCTTCCTCATATGTAGCCCAAATCTACCTTTTTTAATTTAAAACCATTAGCCCCTGTCTCATTGCAAGAGCAATAAGCCCTTGTACACCCCCCTAAAGCACTTAAATGCTGCAATAAGATTTCCCTGGAACTTTGTCTTCTTCAGGTTAAACAAACACAACTCTCTCAGTCTTTTCTCATAGCTGAGGTGTCCCAGCCCTCTGATCATTTATCTGGCCCTCCTCTGGACTTGCTCCAATGGATCCCCATCTTTCCTGTGCCAAAAACCCCAGAGCTGGATGCAGCACTCCAGGACCCCCCCAGGTTCTTCTCTGTGGGGCTGCTCTTAATGATTTCTTCTCCCAGTCTGCACTCATGTCTGGGATTGTCCTGATCTGAGTGCAGCATCTTGCACTTGGCTTTCTTGAACCTCATGAGGCTTAGGTCCCTCTGGATGGCATTCCATCCTTCAGGTGTGTCAAACCACCACTCAGCTTGGTGCCACCTGCCAATTTGCTGAGGGAGCACTAAAACCCACTGTCTTTGTCATGGATGAAGATTTTGAACAATTTGAAATACCCTGAGGGGTACCACTTGTCACAGGTTTCCGTCAGGTCTCTGAGCCATTGACCACAACACTCTGGATGTGACTGTCCTGCCAATTCCTCGTCCACTGAACAATCCAATTATCAATCCCATCTCTCTCCAGTTTAGAGAGAAGGATGTTGTGGGGGACTGCATCAAAGGCTTTACAGAACTACAGACAAATGCCATCTGAAGCCTTTCCCTTGCCCACTGTCCATCATGGAAGGCCCTGGGTTGGGCAGGCAGGATTTGCCCCTGGTGAAGCTGTGCTGGCTGTCCCAAATCTCCTCCTGTCCTCCACGTGCCTTAGCAGGATCTGTTCCATGATCTTCCCAGGCACAGAGAGAAGGCTGACAGGGCAGTTTCTGGGGTCCTCCTTTCTACTCTCTAATAATTGGTGCAGTGTTTGCCTTTTTCTTGTGTGTGTAGAGTGATGTAGCTGCCCAGTAGTGTAAAGCCAGTTACTCCGTTGTGAGGTCACATTGATGGCAATACAGAGAAAGCATGAAATTTGAACATGAGGTTCCAGCACAAAGGCTTTTGGAGATTCCTCAGAGGGACAGATATAGTAACCAGGAGGCTGAGTCATTCAAAACTTACTTGAATTTCATGAACTTCACTGGACTGCAAGAGATTCCATTCTACACAGGGAAATTTTCATTCCTAAATGCTATTAGTCTGTTTTGGGGTTTTTACACTGATTCTTCATAGATGCCACCATGAGGGCAGACTGCAAAAATTTTATTTGAATAATAGAATTACTGTAACTGTGAAATTTGAGGCTTTCACCTGTTGGATTTTGTTACTGGATTAAGAAATTTTCCAACAATAATAGTAAAAGCTCCTTGCTCTATCCTTTCCCTTCTCTTTCCCCAGTGCACATTAATAGCACTGACAGTTGTCAGCATCCCCTTTGTCATCAGTGCTGACAGGCAAGAGGATGTACAGAGAAATGTGTTTATTTCACCAAAATAAAAGCTTGTGATGATCATAACTCTAATGCCTCTGAACTGTAAGTCATTCCCCCTGAAACATCAAATAATGTAAGCTGAACAGGGAGAGAAACAACTTGGTCACAAAGAGAGGAGATCTCTCCTTCAAAATAAAAGAAAACTAAGCCACCACAAACACACACACAAAAGAACATGAGTTACAGACATTGCTGTTACAGCTAGAGCTTCCCAAAGGATTCCTTCTCTCACAGGATTTCTTTTTCACAATAAAAAAATTTGAGCCAGACAGACATTTGCCTAGCAAATGGCAAATGAAATCTGGAAAACATTCAATTTCTGTTTTTATAAATGTGTTAGAAAAATCACTTTATATTGAGAAGGAAATTTTCACTGTCAGTCTTTCAAGGACAAAAACATTTTCTTACTGCTATGGGTTGTAAACTATGACAGTAAAATTAGCTCCTGGTAGGATGAAGGTTCTCTTGTACCAAGCTGCAGCTACACTGATGGTTTCATACTTTCAAAGATCTTAGGAAGGCCCCATATTTGACATATCATGGCTATATAAAAATTTTACAGTTGTATATTAAAAATAATTCTGACAAGAAACATTGTACCAAATGTCTCTGAAATTCCAGGTCTCTGTTTGCCTACTGTTATGTGAAGCTCTCATTTTGTTTCATGGACAAAGTGAGTGTAATTTTTCTTATTTTAGCCATGAGTAAAATTATTTTGATAAACCAGAAAAGGCTTGATATAATGAAGTGCAATATAAATTATTTTATATAACAACATCAATATAAAATAGGGTTAGAATTTATCTGCGCAAACTTGCCAAGGAGATAGTGTAGCCATTTCTCCTCTTTGCTGTGGCATTTCAAAACTCTGACCATTTTAGTGAGGAGTGAAATACTGGTCTTGCTACATTATGCATTCCTGAGACCAGCCCCTTATAACTCATTTTCATGGGGTTTGGAGGCCAGAAGTGACTACCTACTCTGACTGATATGTCAGAGCCCAGTGATCATTTTTCATTAATAAATATTCTCCAGAAAGCAAATTGACACTTTTCATTATTACTCATCTCAGTAGTTTCTCTTAGAACCTGTGCTCTTTGTACAATGTGGAAAAAAACCTTGTTTTCCACTTCCAGTGAGAATTTTTGATCCCTTCCAAAACTGTTCTTGGTGAGCATGTGGTCTCCTCTTTAGAGATGAACATATTAAAATCCAAACTTTTGGATTAGCTAAGCAAATTTGTTTTGCTAAGTTGTTATTTGGTATTTCTCAGGGTTCTACCATCATTGTTGTGATGCTGGTTTTGCAGTTTCTTGGCATCTTTTCTTTCTTTCTTTTTTATGCTGGGCACCAGGGCTGTGAAGTATTTTGTATTGCTCTCATATTGCAGTTACTGGTTAAAAAAACCCACATGTTTCTATACACTAATTAACTTGTATTTATAGGGTCAGTTCCAGCCAATCTTCAAAATAATTTTAAAGAGAACTGCACAGACATGCTTTTCCCCCTCCCCTTGTGAAAGCGATTTAAGTTAAACAACAGTTCTGAAATGAGAAATTACATGGTCGTGCATATGTCCACCCTGCATAAGCCCACAGAATGAACAGCACAGTCCATTACCCCAGGCAAAGCAAATTGACAGCTTGTCTGGGGAGATTTCATTTGCTTCCCACTGGCTTGGCAAAGCCACGTAATGTCTGCCTGTAAGTGAGCGTGTAGATGTGTGCTGAGCACGGCCCGGGCCCCTGCAGGCTGCAATCACTTGTCTGCCACACCAGGAGAGGTACTAGCAGCCAGAATTTCAGAAGAGCACTGTAGGGATGATATCCAGAGTGAAATGTGAGGCTCTCTGGCTGTTTTACACATGAGAGTATTAGAACATACCTTGCACAAGTGAACCTTGCGCATCAAGAGATGCAAATCCCGCCAGTCATACACTGGAAAGTTCGGCCATGTGGGTACAAATTGCAATGTGTGCCAGGGCCTGTATTGTTTTAAAATCTGCAAAGATTGCACGCTGTTTACTGTTGCTTTCAAATTTAAATATGGCTTGGATGGTATTTGGTGGGGCTGTCTTTAATCTCTACTTTTATAATATTCAGACATATGAGAAAAAATTAATCTTTTCCAAGATCTAACTTGGAATTTAACTTGGTCTTTGTTGCATTTTGTCAATACAATCCCTTTATAGTATTTTTTTTTCACAGAAAAAATCAGGCATAGATACATTATAATTATTTTTAAAGTCCTCCTCAAGAAAATTCTGCAATCTATAATTTGATCTTGTATCTGAGATATTGTATTTTGAGTTCAGGACCTTTTATAAAAAAAAAAATGCAAAATGCAGTGTTTCAGTCCATTAGTTGCTCATTTTAGTTTGACTCAGCTTTAACTAGATTGAACATTGTGCTAATGAGATAGATTGGAAATGGCCTTCAGTAGAATGAATGATTTGATGATGTCTACTAATTTGCTATAGGACAATGACCACATTAAGGAGATGCATTTTTTCTGGCCTAGAAAAGACTTCAGGCTATGTTCTAATGGGGGAGGAAAAAAAGGAACTGGCTCCTATGCTTTTTTGATATCCCTTGTCCAAATATGTTTCTAACACACAGAAAAGAGAATTCTTTACAACTAAAAAGAGCACTTAACCTGCAGATTTGCATTACACATATATGTCTCAACTTTCTTTCACTTGTCCAAACTGTTGCTCTCATTATAGCAGAACCTGCAGCTTATGTTTCATTTCAAACCACTGTTTGTAGAATGAGTTTCTAATCATCTGAAGAGTCTTACCTCTCTGGCTCTGTAGTATTCAACAAGAAAAATTCTCTCTTGCTAGAAGGATGGATCAAATGCATCCTTTTTTGCCTTTTCACCAGCAGGCAGATTAGAATGAAATGACCCTGATTAAAATGCCAGTAGTTAGAGAACAGAAGTTGCATTGCACCACCAATGAAAATAGCTAGCAGTAGGAGAAAACCTGGCAAGGACAGTGTTCAGCTCTAACAAGAGAATTCCCAGTGGGTTTCCAGGCCAGCTTCCCCAAAGCAGGAATTCAGCAGAGCACTCCCATGCAGTGCAGGCTTCTGGCAAGCTCCTTCCCGGACAGATTGCACCAGCAAGCCAAGCACAGGGGCCCCTCAAACAAACTGCTGAGGAGCTCAGCAGGGAGGCATAAGAAAGGGTGAGATGTGGTCATCCTGAATTTAGAGGCAGTGCATTTGAAGATGTGACTTGCAAGAGTGCTGAAAAATTCTCCTGTGTGTTAAAACATCCACGATTTCTGGTGGGAGTTGTTCACAGCCCAGAGCATTTTATTCAATAAAACCTGGCATGGGGTTGGAAGAAGAAGAAGATGCTGGGAAGAGGGTGTTTCAAAAATTCTATTGTTAAATAGTCTTTATTTGAACATCAATTTGATCATTTTAAATTACATTTTCTGTGTGTGAATCATGAAGTGGCTTTTAGGTCAAGCTAATCAGAACAGCTAAAACCACCTTCTTGCTGTCCTACAGGGTCTCATTAACCTACACAGAAAAGGAAACCTGCCACTTCTCACTGTGTTTCATTTAATTTCTGCTCAAGTAACCAGCCTATTTCCACTTGTCTAAGCTGTCACAAGAAAAAAAAATTGAGCCTGAAACATTAGGTTTATAAATATTCAATGTGACATGCTTCTTTTTTTTCTTTTGATACATAAGGCTGTGTCACAAGGAAGTCCCATGTTATCTCCAGAACTATTGAGAGGAGGAGTCAAGATGCCACCATTTACCAATATTTTGGAGCCCAACATCCCCTTGTGCCTAAACTGAGTCTCACATTGAACAGGCAGCGTTGGATGGTGACCTTTCTTCACCATCAGCTGAAATCTGTACCACCTACTTTCACTGACAGACCAGGCTTTTAGAAGAGAAGGAGTCTGTATTTCATTAAGCAGTTGGAGCATTTAAAGTACTAATCTTTACTAATTACAGCTATTTAAATGTTAGGTATCTAAATCTAGCTTATCACAGAGAGACAACAACTGACCTTACAGGTAAAAGATTTTAATCTAAAATTTGTCCATTCCTGAGACAGGCAGGACTTATCGCGTTCTTTGAAAGCCTTGTTGTCTCCACTGTCTAAACACACCCTAGCAAATGGCTCATACCAGATGCCTGACTTCCAGATTGCTGAAGTAGGTGAGACAAATCCCACCTTTATCCAGGTAGTACCTGCCTGGTCCCACCCCTGCTTATCAGATACTCCAAGAGTTTATTCAAAAGGCATTTCTCTGGCTCTTCCCTCTTTTACTGGCAAATCACAGTTTGAGTCATAACCGGACCCATTAAAAATGGGTTTTTGTGACCTCATTTGAGCTTGTGTCTTCTCATTTCAATATTAAATAAATAAGCAAGAAGCTCCTTTTTTCAGCTTGTCTTCACAGACTCCAAAAGCTCATTTGCAATTTGACTGGGCTGAATGGATTATTCAAAGCAGGCATGTTCACCACTTGGAAGGGGATTGTTTTGGTTCTGTTCATCAGAACAGTACTGAGATGAGAATCCAAATGTGCTCACTGTGGGGGCCTGTAATGCCTTTATCCATATGCATTGCTACAGTCACATTTGGTCACATGGACCCTTCATGTCAAGTGAGAATCATCTTGCAACCACTAGTTAAGGTATTGTAGGAACAATTTCTCATTTGCTAACTTTTTCCTCTGTTATCAACTTAAACATTTAAAGGCAAATCATCTTTTGCCATCTTCTTGTAAATGCATAGTAGTACATAAACAACAGCATATTTGAAGTCTGTAAACTTTCATACTTATTTAGTATTTTTGTCAAAGTAAATTATTCCAGTGTCCATTTTGAACAAAATGAGTTCTCTTGTGGCTAATTTCAGTTTACTGTTTCTCACCAGTTTTATTGAACTTTGATTGTCATTTAAAAATAATGTTAATCTGTTGGGGGTTTTTTAATAATAGATTAGTAATAGAAAACACTTCAGGAACTAAAGCAAATAAATTCTTTCCTTTTTTTTTTTTAATAGCATCCCACAATAAAGTTCCCTGTTGCTCCTGTATGTTTCTCCAGTTGTGATATAAAGGACGGTGTGACAGATATACAGGAACAAGTGATTTTTCTCCATGGTTTCATGGAAGTCCTTATGTGAATAGTTCAAAATTACCACAAGGTAAATGGTGCAAGGCAGAGAAAGGCTGGACAGTCTGGAGAGATCTCCAGAATCTCCCCTGTTTATTTTTAAGGAATAGCTGTGCTGTTTGTCTTTGAGGTGTGATCAGTGGGTTCCTGGAGGCAGCAGGTACACCCCAGTTCCAAAGGCAATTGTGCTGCCATGGGCTTCTCTTCATGCCACCTTCTCCTCTGAAATGCATGAGAAATTTAGACACAGGCGCACGGACATTTCCCTGGGCTGAGGGCAAGGCCCTGCGCTCTCAGCATCTTCTTTAGCAGAAGGACACTGCAGGCTGGTGTGCATGCTTGGATCAGGGCCCAGTCTCAGATGGCAGTTTAGTATAAATGATTTTAACCTTGATCAGGAGGCAGCAGACAGACTCACATGGTCACCCAGCTCCTCCATCCTGCTGGCACACAGCTGCTCTCTGTGCCGAGCCATCCAGACACACGTTCAGTGTCTGGCTGCACTGCAAGCCCTGGGGAACGCTCACACACACTTGGAGTGCTGAATTTTGTCCTGAGGAGTTTCTTTTAAAGTAGGTGAAAGATAATGAAGATTCAAGTGTCATACTGGAGTGGGAACACTTCCTGGTTCCATCACAGTCACACAGAGACACAGGCTTGTCCATTCCTGTGAGGTTGAGAAGATGGAAAATGGTGTAAGAGGCAAGGGTGACCTGAGACTGAAGCCAGAAAAAGGTATTTAATATTCCTGCAGTCTATCTAGCAAAATATCTTAAGACTGCTGTAAAGTAAACTGAGAATAATGTGCTTAATAAAAATAATTTTATTTTCATGAAATGTATTTCTGTGATGAATAGGATTCCTTTAATTGGTTTGTTCACGTGGGGGCTTTTTTCTAGTTTGTTTTTCTTGTGAAAATTTTGCCTGGATGGGAGAGCAGGGGGAGCTTCCTCCCTGCCTCATCCTGGCTGCTGCTGCTTTCTGGGTTGGGGAATGGTAGAGCCTAGGGTAAGACACTGTAAACCTTAGAGAAACAGAGTCTTAAGCCTGGAAAAGACCTTATCAAGCCCAGCTCTTAACCCAGTTCTTAACCCAGCACCACCATATTACCACCAAACCATTCCTCAAATGCACACATTTTATCAACACTTCCAGCAATGCTGATTCCACCCCTTCCCTGCTCCAATGCCTGGCCACCCTTTCAGTGAAGAAATATTTCCCAATCTCTAATCTCAACCTCCTCTGGTGCAACTGGAGGCCATTTCCTCTCCTGTCACTTGTAACCTGCCAGAAGGGCCCTTGCTGCCACCTCCCCTTCAGGGAGCTGTAGAGAGTGATAAGATCTCAAAAGCACCAGATTCTCTAATTGCACCACATTTTCACAGAATGCAATCTGGAGCCGGCACAGATTTGCACATTACATTTGGATAATTGTAAACATTGTTTTAAAATACTCAATAATTATTTTTATTAGCATATTTCACATGGCTATGCAATGGAAAAATATTCAGGCTTCTAGAAAGACAGTAAATTGAAAGAAACAAATGGGTATCTTCATATGCCAAACCTTTATCATCCCTATAATTAAAAACATTTCTAGTGTGTTAGGATTAAAGAAACTGAATTTACCCTTGTGCAAAGGCTAGCTTAAGGTTCATGCATTATTTAAGTCATACTTACATCCTATCTTAAGGTTTTAGGTGAGATTTAAATGACTTATCAGCTTTAAGCTGAATTTTCCCCTTAGAGAAGTAATCTATATGCAAACATCATATATTAAATCATACATTAATTTCCTTGGTACACAACTTCAGTAAGAAACAGGGGGGTTTATGTTTTATGACTTGAACCACCTAGAAAGCATTGAAAAAAGCCCAGTTCATCATTGAGATGCCATCTCTGCTGCTAAGGATGAAGGTAATGCTCTGTGACACTAATGTATCCTTGCACCATCTGCTTTTTCAGTCAATAACACTCAAAGCTGTTTCTTTCAGAATTCATTCATTTTAAATGTTTAAATTTTCTGTGGAAAGTATTTGGATCATGGAGTTCTTTTACATGTGTTTTTATTTATGTTGCCTTTATGTGTTTTAAAATCAAAAAGGACAAAACCATATACTAACAAGCAAGAACTTAGTTGTGCAAAGTTCTTAAAATAAGCTTTTCTGTTTTATGAGCTATCACTGATAGAGAGATACAAATCCTCTGGGAGGAATGTATATTATTCAGTAAGTTTTTCTGTACATGTAAGAGATCTGAAAGGGGGAAAGAAGTGCTCAATATTTCTTTTTCAATAAATTTCAGAATGAAGTAAAAACTCAGGATGGGCTGACAAACATAATCATGAGTTTCATGACTTTTAGGCCTGGGAAGCTGATGTGTAAACTGTAACCTAGCACTGAATAGAGCTGTTCAAACACACAACTGTGGGTGTCAGCTCAAATCACATCCAAAGTCATCTGGGGAAAGAGGAGGAGCACTAAAGACTTATTCAGGGATATCTTAACTTCTCAATCTCAAGATTTGAATGTCTTCATATCAAATCTTACCTGCCAATTCTCCTTGGAGATTAAGAGAGCCACCAAGTCTCTCTGGATGTAGCAATAAAACCTGTAGTACTCGAGGTAATGCTTTCTTTGTCTGGCCCCGCCTGAGGACAGGTATGGTCTTTTCTCACAAATCTGAATCTATTTCCTTAGCAAAGCCTTTGTCACCATCACTTTATGTTGCTGGAGGTTCCTCTGCTTGCTGATACAAACACTGAAACCAGTTCAGCCATGGAAGAATTCAGGGGTCCTACACAGGGAAATGTTATGCTAGCAGTGTCTTAAGGTCTTAAGACCTATATGATGAAAATCTACTTTTGTAGATGCTCCCCACATTTTGACTAGATATTTATTTATTGGCATTTTTTATTATTATGTATTTCTTAATAAAGGTAGGTGTGCCAAAGCATCAGTGAGCCTAAGGAAATCTTCTGTGCACAAATTTCAATGTGTGACAGGGAATGCATTTGCATGGAAGAAATTGAAAGAGACACCAGAGGAGTTACTGTGTAATGTGAACAGACAGAGCAAAAGGGCTACATGACAATCCAGGGAGAGAAAGAGAACTGTCAGATAAAATATAAAGGTGGAGCAATCACAGTGCTTGGGACTGTGTTTAACTCCATCAGTGCCACGCCAGGTGAGTCCAAGGATTTATTATACATTTTGCATTCATCTTCCTGTATGTGCCAAATTGCTACATCCTAGATAATTGTGGTTAGAAGCAGACCTCCTCTCCAGGCTTCTCTAAAATATGCAGTATAGTCATACACAAGCAAGGATTAAAGCAGATAAAGGGCAGGAAAAAATTTGAGAATATGTATTTTGCCAGTTCCTTCAGAAGACAGATTAAGAATTCATGGGAAAGGAATGTTAGACACTGCACTCCATTTCTGCACTGGTCAGTACTCACAAGCTGTATTCAAAGGTCTTGTTGAGATTCACCAATGCAAAGAGCAAGTTAATAAAAAATAGATCCTGGTTTTCTTGTTCTCATGTGTAGCTGATGTTCTGGCAGATCTTTCTCAAACTATGATGTGAACTGGCAAGTGAGCTGTCGAGAGTGAGATGAAAGAGCATGACAGAGACTCCAGAGAATGGTAACAGTATTCTAATCCCAGCCACACTTACACTGTTATTTTATTTATTGTTTGTTACATACCTGGGGTATGCTTAACACATTGCAAGACTAAAGGAAAGATATTTCTCTTGTGCCTTAATGTACTTTGCAGTGAAACACACAGCTGTGTCTTTGTAAAAGCAGGGAGGCAACCTTCCATATTTCTGAGACACGAGCCCTTCAGAAGCAGAAGTTCTAGCAATTTAAGAAATTCTACCTGCAGCTTCTGTGAGATTTACTGAATAAAAGGTTTCAATTAGATTGTTTTTCATGCAAAGCTGTGGGTTTTATCTTTTTCTTTTCCCCAGAAAACCACTTTATATTTTTCACACTAATGAGAGAACCTTCAACATCCCACTCACACCTCTAGAAATTTGTATCCCATGTCTGGCCTACAGAGATGGGATGCAATTGATGTATCAGACGTGTTTTATAGCTTGTATCTCTCTGATATGTCATATCCATAATGAAACCTGTTAAATCATGATTTTCAGATCTTAGCAAGCCCTTTCTTGAAGGAAATTGGGAGTTTTATTTATTTAGTAACATTCTTACTAATTAACAAAGGTGGGCCAGATGGACCAGATTCTAAAATAAGTCCATTTTGTTACTCTAATTCTGCTAATGGTACTTAGAAAAGGAACACTTCAGGTCTTCAAGGAGTTGTGTGCCTTAAATTACAGCATTTTATAATCCTCTATATTATTGTCCCTCCAAAGCTGCAATTTTCCTGTGTATTTGCTAATAGACCTTTGAACTAACACAAAAACAGTCCTCTGGTAAATCACACCTTTCCCAAGTGATTACCTGATTGGAATCATTCCCAAGGGCTGAAATAGCCACAGGCATGAGACACACATTCTCTGTCAATGGAAAAAATCAAATTCAGACTTCAGAACTGACCTGGGGGATAACATGTAAAACCTAGTCCATTTAAATTACCAATAAGTGTATTTATAACTTTGTGTGAGTGTATGAATAGATTTTTTCTATCTTTTTACTCCCAGCAATTGTGGTTTTATATAAATATAGATGGACAACTGCTACATGGGTAATATAAGTTGGCTGAAGTCAAGGTCAAGGGTGATAAGGGATATGTACTAATGGAATAATTTTGTTCTTTTCAACCTCTTGGATATCTTTTTTCAGCTTTCTGGATAGAAAAAGCCTCTTCCTTTAGCTTCTCCAGACAGACTGAGAAGATTGTCATATTTACCATGAATAGTCAAGATTTCTGCAAGACAAGCCTGGATGTTAAGGCAATGAAGAGAGTTTGCTTTTGCTGTCTTGCTGGCCAAAGTCTAAATGCTGCCCAGCTCAGAACTGCAAGGATTTCATAAGGTCTGTGGTCTCTTTAAAATTTATCATTGCAAAAATAGCACAAAAATATCTACTAACTCTTATTCACAAATCTGATTTGAGTTTCATAAAAGAGAATAATCTAATGGTGATGTAATTTGAGTGAAATGTATGCAGCTGTACATCATTTTATCTTGGTTTATTTGCACCATTCCTTGCACCTGAATGTGTCTTGTGGTTTTTACATAAAACAGTAGAAGTAAGCAATACCATGGTATTTCATGGCAAGTTTGGCCTAAGAATATGAGGTCTGCCTGTTATTTTGTTTGAGCAACATCTTTCTGAACAGGAAGGGAAGCAAAGATAAAGCATAAAATAATCCATGATAAAGTAGAAAATGTTCACATAACAAGACTTTAAAGAAAATTGAGGACACAGAACCTTTGGTGCTGCCATAAAGCATCTCAGAATTGGATGAGAATACCAAATTCTGGCATAACTTAATTACTATCCCGTTCTAGGAAACATGGCTTTTTCACTATTATTAATAAAAAAACACGATAGCACTAAGGAATAATTTGATTGTGTTTCCTAATCAAATTTATGTGAAGGTTCCAAAAAGTGACTGATGGGTTCAAAAGTGGATTATGAGGAATATTTGTTCAACAAATGTGAATTTCTGTTTCTCCAGAATTTTTATGCTGATTTTTTAAAAGACAATTATAAATTCATTCCTTAGTGTCTTACTTGGAGGCAGGCCGGTCAATATTACATATTTATATTAAAGCCTCAACTGAGAATATAGTTACATTTCCCATCCTCTTATAACATGCTAATAGTTGGGCTCTTTCAGAGAAAACTTAATTAAATAGTTCCCTAGATGCGCTAAGTTAAGCATTAAAACAACTAACGTGACATAAATCATTTAACAACCTTTATAAATGCATTTTCTCCTTACATTTCCATGTGTCTGTGTCTCACTTTTACTCAGAATCCTTTGATTAAGTTCCAGGAAATTCAGAGCCCAGCCATGCATTCTGGGTTCAGAACATACAGATGGCTGAACTTAGAGATTTGATGAGGATTGGGTGGCAATTTGCTTATTATCACAGGTTGCAGCTGTGGTGAGCAGATAAATGCCAGCAGGAAGAGCAGGATGGGAGTTTCAGGGTGCTTGTGCACAACAAAACTCAGGTCAAACAATACACTCACACCCCTTTAACAAACAAATTCTATTTGATCCTTTTATTATTGTGGTGGTTGATATTACTTCATTGTGTCATGGTAATTTGTCATCCTTGGAACGCATGGCATTTCATCCACTTTATAATGAACCCCCTCTTCTGTATTTGGGGAACAACCGGGGCTTGATGGAAGTGGGGCTGTCTTACCACCTTGGCCAGGGAGGTGATGATGTGTGAAATGGTGTCCTTTATTGCCGGAGATAATGCTCTGGCGCTGGGCTGCCCTGGGAGGGAGAGAGCCTGGAGTGGGAAAGCTCGTTCCCTTGAAGTAAAGGAATTAAGCTGCAGCATTTCTGCTCAGGTGAGTTGCTGATGCTCTGCTCTGTTCCCCTTGGCATGCCTTTTGCAGCTGCAGTGTGCCTGGGGCTCTGGGCTTTGAGGTTTTCTGAACCCTAACCCTAACCTGCTCTTTGATGAAAACACTACTGTATTCAAGTCGCACCTACCACCTGAATAGTGCCAGGACACTCAACTCTGACACTAAATTACCCACTGGGTATCTAAGGAGGCTGGTAGCCCTGATTTTCTGATGAATCACTCAAGTTAGTGTCACTGACTCCATTATGGTTACATAACTCATGACAGCAGAGCATAGCACCCATTGCAATTAATTTAGTTGGACATTAATGAAAGCTGTGTTTCAATGCTGCTTGCCACTTGCCATAGTATGAAGAAATGTTATATATAATGTAATGATATAATTCAACCAAAGAACACTTCTCTCCTGTAATCACGGAATCACAGAGTTGACTAGGCTGGAAAAGAGCTCTGAGATCATAGAGTCCAACCAAACTTTCAGTTTCATTCCCAGATACACAGACCTTGGCAGGTGAGCAGGCACGTGCACAATAAAACAAGAATTACTTTTGGAACATTATTCAAAATGAAATGTAAGATTTATCTGGCTTTTCTACTTCTCAGAGTGCTGTAGAAACCATGAGTAGGCATCCTTAATCCCTTACCACATACTGGAAAAAAGAGAGAGAATTTTTGGCGTAAGCATAAGCTAGAGAAGTGTCTCTGTCAAACTCTCTCTGGTTTACCTAGGTGTGTTCTTACTCTAAGTAAATTCATAGCTTTGGGAAGACAGGTTTGAGTCTGTGAAGCAAATTTAAGAAATTAATCTAGAATTGGCTTTGTTGGTTTATTGTTTGTTTGGTTTTTTGGAGTTTGTTTTTTTTAAATTAAAAAAGAAAGAATGGTATTGATAGTCCACTATTAGTACAGACGTTGGCATGAAAGAGCTGGCAACTGAACTGAATTTATGCAGCTATAGTATGTCAGACATTCTGGTTATACCCTTCCAGATTTTTACCAGTTATGCTGATGTTGTTTTAGAGCATTCTTCTACTGTATTGTTTTTGGGCTTTTAGAGACCTAGTAATAAAACAGATTGCCTGACATAGCAGAATTTACTTTCTGGGTTTGGTTACTCGTGGTCTGCACCACTTTCCAGACAACCATAAGAACGTTCCCTTTAACTTGAATGTTACTGTGTCCCTTGCACAAACTATAGTGAAACTATAGCAAACTATAATGAAACTACTCATGAAATTACACTTAGAGGATGGATTTGCAGGTGGAATTCCCTAGTTTCTAATAGATAACCAAAGCATATGAGTCCATTGAGTGAAGAAATAATATTCTGGGAAGTATCTGTTATGACTATGCAATATGGTGACTTGATGATTTACTGTGGCTGGAGGCAGCTCATGTGCCACAGCTGCTTGTGATACCAGCCATTTCATTTAGGGACTTTCATGCTGCTCTCAAGAGATTGAGGCAAAGAGCAGATTTCATGTCCTGTTCTTCACAGAGAAATGCATACAACAAAATTGTTTGGAATGCATTCCCTCTTACTCAGCACTCAAAAAGCAAACTATTACTTTGGAAAATAGCTTTTTTAGAAAAAATATATTTTGGAAAATAACATTTCTGGTCAGCTTTTCTGTACAAGCAAACCCATCTGATGAGATTGTTGCCATATAGTAACACTGGTTTTGATAGGAAGCAATTTGCTGATCAAGCAATGGTTTGCAATACTTTATATGGCAGGTGATATTGAAGGGGAACCTTTCTGAGCAAAACAAAATGCAGTGGTTATAAGCTTTGATCATGATACTCTAAAGAACAAGGGAAACATACTGGTCTACACATGTATTAAGAGCTGTGTGACAATTTATCACTAGATAAATTACAGTTTTATAATGAACAAAATGTATTTTTCATAATTTGAAAGACGCTTGGAAGGTTTCAGAGGAAAATATATCACCATATTAAGAAGCAGACAAAGCAGAAGAGGAGAGCCTATCAAATGAAGCAAGACAGAACTCCATTATGTAAGATATACATATGTAAAATCTCTAACAGAGTGAAGAAAATTATTTGACTTTTCTGATTGACCTTTTTCTCACTGAAGCTGTAAAACTTTTTTAAGTATAAAAGGAAAATTCTATGAAATTTATGGAAGGCAGCCAACCTATTATTTAATATTCCACATGACTGGATAATATTATTGATGGATAATAGGCAATTTGTTGGAATATAGTAAGAAAACATACATATTTTTCCACTTATATGTGCAATTCTCTGTGTAAGTTAGCTTTCTTCGTTTTTGTTATTTTTCCTGTAGATGGAAGAATAAATAGAAATTAAGAGAGATACCATAAGGTACAGTTCTTTTCTGTAGGACTATATTACTCTTTTCTAATTTTGTAAAACTCTTTAAAAAATATCTCAGGAAACTACTGTGAAACAAGAGGGCATACTGATGGATTCACAATAGCATCTTCAAAATAGAAAAATGATAAATAATGTTCCCAAAGCCTAACTGTGGTATACCTTAGAGGTTTCTGAAATCAATTTCCAAATAAAGAAAAACTCATAAATCTTGTAAATTTACTAAGAAAGAATTTATAGCATACTCCTTTAAAATGCTGTAAAGACTTTTGGACATAACAAGTCCTGAGAAGAACCTTAGTGTTTCAAATGAAGTGAAACTAGTTTCTTTGTCTATGTCATGGGACTGCTAATTTTTGTTAAACATTTGTTTGAGAGGTACTTATTCTATTGTTCTCTGCCCACTATCTCTTCTGTTATATTTTTTTAAATATAAACAAAAGAAGTTACTTTAATATTACTACATAGCTCTAATTTGTCATTTCTACTCTGTGCAAAGTTCCCCTGGATCTAAGCTTACAACCTCATTTGGTTTTCAAGATGTGAGAGCATTTCTAAGGCACATTTTCCCCTTATTGGCCATAGCAGATTTTGCAGCTGTTGTCTCACAAGCTTTGCTGCAGTGACACACAGCTTTAGAAGGGCACTGAGACCCTAGCAACTTGCAAAGTCTGACGAATATTTTCATACTGGCTTGGTAAATGAGTCACAACCTTTGAGAATTGCCTGAGGGCACAAAGCAATTCAAGGGAAGAGTCATTTAGAGAACTCATCTTTGCAGACTCCTGTTCTCTCTTCACTAGTTAACAAGGGTCTTTTTGTAATCACAGTAAAATGCTGATTTCTAGAATGCTGTGTTCTCGCTGTACATGCTGTATATTATTGTTTAAGCCTATACCATTGACCAGTAGCAGAGACAGAATAACTGAACTAACTGGATCTCTGATTTGAGATGGTCATCGGTTTTTATAATTAGGCAAGAGACCTCATATTCCTCCTCAAACAGGTGAAGGTAAAATTTATTTCATTAATATGATTAATATGCATTCATTTGTTATAGGGAGGATCTGCACTTAACCCAGTTCTGAGGAGGTCTGGCAAGACCTTGTTGAGCTGCATGAACAACCACCTCCTACATCCCTAACAAATGTCTTTGGGAAAAGAGGGTAGGAGACAAGGGAGCCTGGAGGAGTTCAATATTACTTTTTGAAACTTTCAAGAGCAAGCTACAAGAGGTCTCTCAATTTGAGTCTTGCATCTCTTCTCTCGTGGTCTGGAATCACACAAGTGTAATTTAGATTAGACTGGAAATGTGGAAACAATTTGGCTAGTGATGCATGAGGAACAGAAACCACTTCTTCCTTTCTGATTCTCTTCTGTCAAGACAGAGAATAAAAAGCAAGTCATCTCTGCTTCCCTTATTAAAATATGGTTCCTAATATTCAAAGGGAAGTAATCCATAGAATACAAAGGCAATGTTAAGACATAGGTAATTTAGAGGGTGGCAGAATGTGTCATGTAAGGCTAGTGGAAATGCAATACAACAAGGGATTTGTAGAAAAACAGGGAAGTTTTAAAGTAGACTTTTTCAAGTGTTCTTTTCACACACTGTTGCAACTGTGTAATACAATAATATAAAATTGCTGTCATTAATAGTATGGACCTATTTTGCCTGCAGAATTAGGCTCAGCAGGATGGATCATTGTTAAATTGCAGAAAACATTAAAACAAACTCTGGGTATTGAGGTAGCTAACTTGGATAAAGTTTTAGAAGCATGATGCAATGTTGAAGACTACGTAACACTGAAAAGTAGAGTGCCCAGAGTAGACATGGCAGAAGAGATTGAAGTCTGTCCTTTAGTTATCAAACAAACAAACAAAATCCCTGGCCAGTCACTGAGACTGTCATGAAAATGCTGTCATATCGATTCAAGCTGCTTTTCCCCTGTTTTTTTTCCATGCCGGCTGAGGCACAAACAAAGGACTTGTGATATCCCAGCCCAATTTCTTTTTGACTTTCTGTAACCTGCATAAAAGTAGGTGAGTGAACATCCCATTTTCTTATTATTTCACTGCAAGTCTTTAGAACTTGGAGGTCTGTATGTGCAGTGCTGTCAAACTGAGAGCAGAGTGCACACCCAGTGTGTTCTCACTGTCAGTGCTGCTGGTGGACCTGGCATTCAGGTCTATTGGCCATCTGCCCTTACCCTGATGCAGTGCATGGGGGAAACAAGGTGCCTTGAGTACTTTCCCTGAGCTCCCAACAGCAGGATTCACACACGGAATCCTTCCAGACAGCCAGGATTCACACACAGCCTGCGGCAATAGTGAGGTGTTTTGTGCCATGCTCTGAGAATGCTCTGGTTGCTCTTCACCAACCGACTGCTCACAATGCCCCAAGAGAGGGCATTGCCATGGGAGTCACAAGGATGGGTTCTTACTAGATTTGGTAAATCTCATGTGGACACAAAAAAATTACACTGATGTAATCACCTGAGTAAACAAATATGGAATTTCACTGAACTGAGAAATAAGTTCTGTATTTTTATTGCAATAAAGGATGATAGATGATCAAAGCAGAGGCATCCAAGATGCAGATATATGTCAATGCAGAAGATTCTAATAGCAGAGAATAGCACACTGTGCTCCAGTTCATGGTAATTCTTTCTTTGTGAAAGGCAAGTACTATTGTTCTCAGGGCTGGAACATATTTTCTCAAACTGAACTCTTAGGGAATTTCATTCCTTTGATGTCACTGTCCATTTTAATTCATGAATACCCAAAAAGCCGTGATTAGACCCTAGGCAGAAGGAGAAATTGAAAACTGGTCAAATTAAGCAATATGTGGAGCAAGTTTGTTGAGTGAGTATTTGTTTCACTCCAGGTTTGCTGATGTTGATGGGGAACAGCCACACTGCTGCTCTTGCAGGGCAGTGTTCCCATACCTGCAGCCAGACGGTTGGCTCCCAAGGAGCTTTGTTAGCAGGATGGCACCAAGAGCAGGTATTACAAATTCTGCCAGGTTGCAAATGCTGCTTTCTCAGATAATGAGAAAAAAAATTACGAGAGGTCTTCACAGGTTGTTCTTACCCACAAACTCACCTTGTCCCCTCTTTCAAACAGAGAAGCAAGGTTCATTTTTCATTAATGCATTGTATAGTGGGGGTTGAAACCTGCAGGTGGAAAGAATAGTGCTGTTGGTATTACTTACTCTTATAAAAGACAGCACAGGGATTGCCAACAGTGAATCTGTCTCTCAGAGTTAGGTTTGAAATTTGCAGTCCTCAGCTATCTGGGTAGGTTTAAGGAATAATTTCTATTATTTGTAATATATGAAGCAATAAAATGCTCCTAAGAATGATTAATAGCCAAAGTGAAGCTCAGACATTTCATCGATCTCAAAAGCCATTTATTGCAAGTATATGAAAGCAAAAGAGATTATTGCTATTATACAACAAACTATAAAATCAGAAAGGAGAAAAATGCATCTTTTTCTTCTTGCAGATGATGAAAAGGTATTCTGCACTTTTCCTCTCTGCTGGATTTTCCATTGGAAACACATGTTGGAGGCATGAGTGGGATCAATAACATCACAGAGCTTTAAAGACTGATTAAATGATCAAGGACAGATACATTTGAGGATAAGCTGAAAAACTGTTCACAGAAGGAGCTGGTGCAGAGCAGAGGTGACTGGACTGGACAATGAGGGTTTCATGTGCAGATACGTTTGAATTTTTCTGCCTGGAATTCTGTGCTTGTTACATAACCTCTCTTGATTAATTGAGCCCCTGTGCCAGGTTGTCAGCTGGAGCTGAGATATGTCTGGCACAGCCAAGGGGAACTGGCACACCAGCCTGCTGCTAGGTTTTGCCCTGTTCCACCCCAAGCCTAGGACAGAATGAGCCTCAGGAACACTTGATGGCCTGGATGTTCCTGTGTTGGTTCTGTACCACCTGAAGGCTCTCCTTCACACCAAACAAAACGTCCAGTCCTTTGGCTTCACACTGGTCAGAGCAGCCCCACAGAAATTCTGACTTCGACAGAACATTCCTGGAGGCCCCGTGCTCTGGTCATGAGCAGACAGCCTTTTGCACAAGGTAAAAAAATCAGCCATTCCACTGGTCATGAGCCACTCTAACAACTACTGATGTCTGGGGAACCTAGAAGACATTAGGTGCATTAGGACAACTGGAATTTGTGATATTGAACATGTGATTCTAGTTTTGCATTTTTAGGTCCCAAATGGAAGAAGTCTCAAAAGATATTCAGAGAGAAGTCATGGTGAGAGGAGTTTTCCCTTTATTCCATGCAGTAGTGAAGAGTGAACAGAATTAAGGAAGTCTAACTAGGGAAGGTTGCGTGCAGCTGAACTTTTTTTTTTATTTTAACCATTTTTCCAGGCTATGCTCCTACAAGTAATAGGGATTTATTTCAAGAAGTTGAATTTAAATGATTTACGTGTCCTTGTGAGGCAGATAGAAATGGTGTATTGTCTCTTTTCTCCCTCTTGAAAGGTGTGTTCATGCAGACACCAACACAGAGACCAAACATTTCATGAAATCAATGAAATCCTATGCAATACTGGATGGAATCACTACCTTGTATGCTTTCTGCTTCTCCCTGTGTGCTAAGAGACTTTCTTTATTGGATATTCTTCTAACCTAACTGCTTGCTATACACAATCTTTCCCTTTTTTTTCTCCTTAATATAAATCAACAATCTTTACTAAAAATGAAAATTTAATAACACGTTATAGATTCAGATGAATCAATAGCTCTAATGGTTTGGAAGAGAGTTTTGCCCAGTTGATTAATTTGGATTATCAAATTCTGGAGACACAGACTGCAGTTCATGGATTTTATGATGCCCAAGATGGCTTTGCCTTCATCCAGAAGGTAACTGACGATACCTAATTAATGACGAATGTTTCAAACACATACTTGCTGTAGCTACTATAGTCTTTTAGCTGAAATCAGCAATTTATCTTTCTTCCTGGCTCATTAAACTCTATTTTGAGCTCCAATAATATACAGCTAATGATCGTGTCTTCAAGAGTATTTGCAAATCAGTCACCTCTGCCCTGGAATTAGTTCTTAAAAAGTCTAAAAATCTACAATAATTTAAAACAGAGTGCATATCAATCCTTCAGGGCCTGTATAATTTGAAGGTTGGGGGATATTTTCTCCTTTCTCTTGATAAGATCTCTTGGTAAGAGAAGCTCTTCTGGTGAAATCTTCTCTCCTCTTCCTAATCTGCACGTGCAATGTACAAAATTCAGTCTCAACTATGTTTTCAGGTTGTATTTATAAATGTTGTGGCTAGATTCTGGGTATCAACTTCTCCTCAGAGGAGCATTTGCCATTATAAAGGAGTCCCCAGTGGGACAACACATTCCTAATGTATCCATCAGCAAATTATCTAGGCAGTAGTCACAAAATTGAGATTCGGTAGTAAAAGTAATTGATTTTTTTTCACAATAGGAGCTGAGTTGAGAAGTTAGAAAAGAGTCTTAATTTAGGGTGACTGGAAATAGAAGTGTTGGGGTTTTTTTCTCAGAATGCAAAAAAGGCATTCAGCTGTGTGCAGCATCAGGGTTCAAACCCAAAGCAGGCCTGCATAAAGGACAACTTCTTCCATCTGCCAGGAGCACACCCTACTCACAGCATTTCGAAGCTATCATAGCAGAGGTCACCCTTAGCAAATGCCCTTTTCCTCTTCAGTTGTGGCTATGTGAAAAATAAAAGTCTCCCTGGAACTATTTTGGAAATTAAATTTACATTTTTAATAGCATCAGTATGCCTCCTGTTGTGTTCTTCACCAAACATTTTCTGGTACCCTGTATGAGATTTGCCTCAGTTTGTATGTAAAAAACCTCTGCTCTTCTGAGGTCAAGTGACTTTATTGGATGATCTGTACCTTTGAAAGTTTCTCTGACGAAGGATCAGCAGAAGGATCACGTTCAGCATTGTGATCTGAAATTGATTGGGATCAGACTCATTCTAATCAGCTCTGGCACAAAGTAAGATAGCATTGGGCTCTCTGCCAAGAACAGTCTGATCTCAGCTTCTGAGTGCTTCACAGTGAAGCACTGCAGGCTCTGGGCTTCCATGGAGAGCAGTTTTTTTCTTAGGGTAAGAATGGAGAGCAGGTTGCTGGATTAGCCATGCTTTTCTTTTGGAGGGTCTGTAAGGAACATGGAGGACAGCACCTGGTATGCTCCCAGGAGATTTGTGGTGTTGTGTCTTGCACAGGTGGAATTTCTTAATGTTTTTCCAGTTCAGTGTCAGAAAGAACGAACTGCATTGACCCAAGTGTGAAACACAGTAGCTAAATCCTCACTGGAGACAAGTAGTCACAGCAAATCAAAAAGATTAAATTGTAAATATTGTCTATTACCTCTGTCTCTAGTAGAAAGTGTTTTCTATGTTCTAGTTTATCTTTCTGTTTTATTGAGAAAGATTCCCAGAACAGCCATGGTCATGTCTTTGGAGAAAGGAGCAGAACACAGACACTCGTGGATTTTGTATCAGCTGTTTGGGACACCAAGGGATTGTTTTGGAGACCTTAGATCTTCAGGATGGGCTTTTCCTGCTGGCTTATTGACTTCAAGAAGAATTTAAACAATTCAGTTTGATTCACTGACCCATAGATGGAAGACTACTTTGTCCTGTTAATGTTCTCCTTTTCCTTATGAGCAGCTGATAATGATCTCATAAATCTCTAGAGAAAAGCTTAAGGAAATAGCCAAATGTCAAAAATAAAAGCCATCTCAGGGTTAGAATGTGGCATGCACTTAGCTAATTTTTTTTTTTTCATATGAATTTAAGTCTTAGTTAATCATTATGAGATGTTTCTCTTAAGGATGGTTGGTACTATGCTGCATCTTATTTTCCCATGTGAAATTGCCACAGGAACCATATTAGATTTTATTATGAACATTTTCTTTTAAATTTATCTTCTGTGCAACTTCTTCTTGTGTTTTCAAATGAACACCACTAAAATGAATTAAAAGAGCAAAGGGACCAATAGGTGGTTCAAAGACAATATTGTGTTATGAAGACAATATTATAACGTAAAAACTGAAACAGTTCAGAATCAATTGCAGAATATTTTGCAATTATTGTATAAATTTGGCTTTCTAGGTTTATGGCTTAAATTTCCACTTGGTATGAGACTCCTGAGTAATGCTGGAAGTTATTTTCATGATGCCTCACTTTACCATGTGAAACAAGCAAAGTGCACTACATTGCAATAGAAGCAATTGAGATAAAGGAAGTCATATAACACTCCAGAGTGATATCAATTGGAAGAATGTGTGTTTACACACATGTATGTTTCTGGATAGATACTGCCTATGAAAAACCTAATAATCTTATTGAATTAATGAGACAACATCTAGGAAATTCCCTAATACCAGACTTAGTACCAGATTCACTTTGGACACATACCTCCTCTAGTCCTAATTTTCCAGTGGTGAAAACAACAGGTCTGTTTGCATATCAGATGATTACTAGGTTATTTGCCCGTTTGCATACAAATAAAAACAATTCCAGTCTTTGATCTTGCATATCAGTGAATTCTCTTCAAAGGAAATTATGCCATGACAGTTTTGCTTTTACTTCAATTTGGGCCAAATTATGTTCTTTACTTCTGCTGTCTATCTCTATTTCAGCTGGTAGAGAAACTGCAACAGCATAAGATATTTAAAGAATGACAAAGTGGAGATGCCTTAATGCAAAGCACATTATTCTAAAGTAGCTCCTGATGGGACCTATCCATGCCTGGAGTGCCACCTAGTAGAGTTCATGTGAAAAGAATACAGGAATTGGAGAGGCTGCTGCAATACATTTGAAAATGTATTAGATGGCTGAAAGATGTCCTGAGGAGGAGAAGGGTCAAGAATCCTTTTATCATCTTTCATATGAAAACAAATGAAACTACTATTCAAAGGCACAGTGATATCAAAGTCTTTAGACAGTGGACATGTGAGAAATTATGAAGATGAAGAAAAGCACATGCCTAAAGAAATACATCAAGAGGAGAGATACAAGAGGAAAAGATCAGATCTCCTAAGCAGCTAAGGAAATTATGAAATCAAGTTTTATCAGTATTATAAATACAACAAAAGTGTAGTGTAGTAGAAAAGCAATCATGACTAGAATGGGCATTTAAGAAAATGCACTGTTAGGAAAGTACAAAAACAAAGTAAAAGGCAACAGAACAGATGTATACATAAAGTGGTGATTGGTAAATAATTAGAACTGAGATTACAAAATAAAAGACAATGTTGAGGCAAAAGTGAATGAATGTATGTAAAGTCTGGAAATTAAAAAGTTCCTAACTTCTAGGAGAAGATGGAGTTTGATTATTTCTTCGAAAAGAATGGTCTGACAGGTGTCTATAATGACTGCAGACTGTGCTTCATGACTCAAGTTAATTCTTCTACCATTCAACCCCATGAAAAGAGTAGGCTTCTATATGAGTTTCCCCATACAGTAAGCAGTCTATGCATGTAATTTTCTGATATTCTTCATGAATGCATGGCTAACTCACCCCTATTGCCTGTGTAAGATTCTGTACCTGGAATACAAACTAACCTACCACTTCAGCAAGCAGAGTTATGCTCCTCTATGAGTCATAGCAGTAATGGGACCAGTTTAATAATTGTAGTTCCTTACTTTGAATTCTTTCAGGCTTTTCAGTAGCAGCAACACAATTTGCTTTTTATTGTAATGCTTTCTCACTCCTGCCACAAAGGCAGCAGCAGTTGGCAACTGGCAGAAAGCTTGTCTCTGTCTTGAAATCCAAATAACTGCTAAAGGAAGAATGGTAGTTTCACAGACTGTGAAAGTATTAAAACCCATGGCAATAAAGAGATCTCTGATTAACAAAACCCAAACAATTGAAAAGGATACAAGTCACACACACAAAACCCCCAATTCTTTATAAAGCAATCCTTCAGTCCCCTCAGTTTCACCCAAACTAAATTAAAATGAGAACCTTCAGGCAAATTGCCATTAAATGAAAACTCTTAAAAGGAGAATGTACAATCTAATTATAGTGTAACAAATGTGTACCTTTCATCTACAAGGCTGGTACTCCAAATTATAATAGTCAATTATGATTATATAATCTATTAAAAAGAATAACCAAAGTGCTATAATGAAAAGTAAAAACCTACAAAAGAACATGAAAGACATTTCCAGTGGCTCAAAGTGGCATAACACTAGTACCCTATACAATTTCCTTTCTCATGTAGCCTGTATTTAGACTGTGTTGCAGAGAAGGGGTGCTGGCAGTCACTTCTTGAATTCTCAGGAATGCATTCTTTATGCCCAGTGCCCACTGAATTATTTTCTATGATGCCCCATGAATGTAGCTACCTGGAAGTAAAAGTCATGAAGTTCATAACTGCAATATCAACAAATCACAGTTAAAATAATTACTTCCTTTTATTTTGCAGGTCATTCATATATTCACAAAAAATCCTTCCTTCCTTCCTTCCTTCCTTCCTTCCTTCCTTCCTTCCTTCCTTCCTTCCTTCCTTCCTTCCTTCCTTCCTTCCTTCCTTCCTTCCTTCCTTCCTTCCTTCCTTCCTTCCTTCCTTCCTTCCTTCCTTCCTTCCTTCCTTCCTTCCTTCCTTCCTTCCTTCCTTCCTTCCTTCCTTCCTTCCTTCCTTCCTTCCTTCCTTCCTTCCTTCCTTCCTTCCTTCCTTCCTTCCTTCCTTCCTTCCTTCCTTCTCTCCCCATTTTTTAATTAAATAATGACACAATTGGAAAAAATACTGTGACATTTTAAAGCATGTTCAAAGTTATGGAACAGTTTCAATTCTACAAATTAACATCTAGAGCATGGCCTTTCAACCTGAAAAGATGAAACTAGGGGAGACAGGAAAACTTTACAGTATCATGAATGACAGAAATACAACACATAAAGAATCTATCCACCACCTTTTCAAATACAAGAAATTAGGGGGCACAAATGAAACAAAGAATTTACTATATGTGTGGGTCAGTGGAGGAATTTTGTAATAGGATATGGTAGATAGTAAACCCATTCAGACTTAAAAAGTGAATGAACAAATTCATTAAAGAAAAAACATTCAAGTGTCTCTTGAACCAGTAGACACCACCACTGCCTTAGGGACTATCTGAACTGTGACACTCTGGAGGCTCTGGGAACATTGTACATTATTACCTTGTTCCTGCACTCTTCCCTAGACATCTGCTATCAGCTGCTGTCAGACACAGAAATCAAGTCAGCTGCTTCACTGCAAATGCTCCTTGTGTGAAAATTACAAACTTCCCTAACTCAAATGCATTTCCTCTAAATTTGATACAGCTTAAGGGTGATGCCTAGAGAGGCTACCTGGGACAGAGGCTAGACAGTGTTGAATGAATAAAATAGGTATTTATTAAAAAGGCCTTCAAAGGATACACCTTGGGCAGTAAAAGAGCCTGGCCATGGCTCTACCCAAGATAGACGCAAGATGGGTGAGCGGTCACAAGTTTTCACACTTTCATAAGCTTTGGTCCATTTGCATATTGGGGTTAACTGTCCAATTACAGCTCCGGGTTATGAAGTCCCATCCTCCCAGATTGCTCTCCTCAATTCGCTGTTGTTTACATTTTTTGGGCCTGAAGCTGCAATGGTGTCCTTGGTTGTCTGGCTGGAAAAGGATAGCTTTGTCTAACTAAACTGTGAAGGGAACTTGAACAGAGTTATATACTATAGCAGAATATATACAGAATCTGGAAAATATGAAAGCTAAAACTTAAGGCATCAAGGGGAACATTTTAAAACTGGGAGGACTAAAATCAGGGTGTATTTGATCCATTCCTTCCGCATTGTCTGTGATAATACAGTCTAAAACACAAAGCTCCATGTGATTTAGTGACGTTTTGGTCAAGAATTTTCTCATGTATAATACCTATGCTATATTTAGAGTTTGCCTTTGCTTAGCTTTCCATCTCTAATCTAGTATTAAGAAGTCAAAATCTCTAGTAATTGTGATTCTTGGTGTAATTATTGCTAAAGAGATCTCAGTTCATATTCAAAACCTGATCGCAGGTAAGTGAAACCTCTCTCTGGTACTTTCATAGTAAAGCCTGTCCCAAAAATCCTTCACCAAAACAATTTTAATCACAGTATATTCATTTAATCAATGCTAAAATTTCTTATTTCTTTTCCATCTGTAGACTATTATTAGTACAAAGTAATGTTTTTATTTCTACCTTTTGAGAACTCTCATGTATGAGAACCTAATTTGTCTTCTATATATTTGTGTTTAATATGATACTCACCTGCACATTCAGTCAACCTCAGACTCAGAAATAAATTTCCACAGACATACATCCATCAAAATGCTTTTCAAAAAATGCCTACCAATAAAGACCTCCTAGAAACTTACACTTCCCTAAGCAATATTGTGGAAAAAAAGAATGGAAAATATGACTGCAGACAAACTGACAGCTTCATCTACATGTGGGTTTTTTATAATGCTGAACTGTGTAGTGTTGCATGTCCTCCAACAATCCCCGTGAGCCATGACTAATTGCAGAAGTTAATAAGAATGAATATTGTAGCCTGAGAATTGCCACGTGAATGTATCAAACAAGTTGCAATGCTTTTTCTGACAGCTGCCTCAGCTGTGAGGAAAACAAAACAACACTATTATTGATGAGAGCAAAGGCTTAGCATAGCAATTTTTCTGGAAAAAAATATACCAAACCATGTCAGTTCCAGGGACCGTTCTGTCCTGCCCAGACACTTGTAATAAGTCTAAGTCCACTACAAGTTTTTGTTTACAGAATAACGTTGTGTTTGTTTCATTTTGTTTTCTTCATAGAAATAGCTCTTCAGTAGAGCAAACAAGTTAACCAGAGCAACCATGAGATAGGTCTGAAGCATCCTGGATCACTTGGAGACAGTAAGTCAGGCACTTACTCTGATAAAATCTACCTAAGTCTAGATTCAATAAATAAATAATGCAGGTCCAAATAATGCAGGGTAGGTGTGTGAACCTGAGCCTGCTAACCTCACAGGGAAATGCCCTATCACCCAATTACTAGAAAGGGAATTCCTCAGTCAACAAAAAACATTAATGCTTTCAAAAGTAGCATGTGAATTTCTGTGCAGCTTCCACAGGTTTACCTTAAACAATCTCTTTTCAGAAGAATTTGTGAATGCTCAAGCAGTGATTGCAATGGAGTGCCATCTAAGATATATTGATGGGTGAGTGTAGATATTAGGCCTGATTTAGGCACCAGAGAAACTTTTTCTGTTTTCTCTCTCTTTTTTTTTTTCCAATAATGCACTTGAGTCCAACCCACAAAAGTCCATTCTTGGATTCTTGGGTTCTTCTTGGGTAGATTGTGCTGCCTGAGGAAAATATTTTGCCAAAAATGCTGGTAAAATACAGTTTAGGAAACTTGTATATTTTATAATGTTGGCCTTTTTTTTTTTTTTTCCAGAAGTACCAGGCATTGTTTTCCATGCTTCAACACTTGTTCACAAAAGCCTGAGTTACCAGATTGTAAGTATATCTATTGTTCATATCAATTTAGTTCAAAAATGTTAGTAAGAAGACAGCATATATATGAAAGGCTGCAATCTGTCTGAGTTTGGCTTTTTTCTCAGTAGCTTGCCATGACTGTGGAATGTATCCAAATAACATTCAATTGGGAGAAATCTTACAACTACAGGATGACTTTTATGGGGCAGTTAATCAACGTACCTTTGTTTGCTTCACAGTGTTTGTTAATGTTTATTTTAATAGAGTATTAATCTTTTCCATGGAACACCACATACTAAAAAAAAAAAAATCTCTTGCTTTGCTTGATTGTACAATGCACAGATTAATTAATTAACATACTTCATTTTGACAAAGAATTACAGATATAAAGGAAAACAGAATAATGAAATTGGCACCATTATTTTCCAGTAGCTCTAAAATTTAATTACAGGAGAAAAGCGTTCTCTCCATCCACTATGTTTTTACAATAAAGATAAAAGATTGTTATGTGGCTTAAAGTTATATCAGGAGACGCCTGGTCAGGGGTTACTTGTCCATTACCAAATGCCGATTCCCATTCCCAGGCTACAGCCTGTTTACTCAAAACAACCTGAGCTTTCCGATGGGGTTTACTTGAATGAAAAACTGGCTTATGCGGGTGGTGGTTTTGAAGGAATCCTTGACTGCGAACCGTCGATTTCAAAGGCGAGTCTTAATGAAGTTCCTTGAGGCACTCTAAGCCCTGTGGATAGCAGAAATGGGCCGGGGCTAATGAACGTCAAGCAGGTGACAGCGCCTTGGTTTTGCTTGTGATTGTTATGGCTCGAACTGCGTCAAGGGTTATGCCACGGGCGTGCAAATACTTGGCCACCTGTCTTAATTGTAAACACTGCCTAATGCAGCAAACCCAGCGGTTCCGAGAGCCGGGGGCGGTAACGCGAGCCCGAGGGCGCGGGCAGGCAGGGCGTGGATCATCGGCGGAGGCAGCAGGGCCGGTGCCACCGCGGGCACCAGGCACCCCTCGCCCGACGCCAGCCCTCCCTCCCCGCCGCTGCCGCTCGCCCGCAGAGCGCAGCCGGGAGGGACCGGCCCCGGCTCCCGCGGGGCCCCGGCGGCCGCAGCTCGCACTGCGGCGGGCGCGCCCCTCAGGGCGCAGGGCCTCGGCACCGCCACCCCAGGGCGGCGGGGGGGCGGGGGCCGCGGGCACCCAGCGCTGTGCGCGGCCGTACCCGGGGACTGCCGGGCCTGCCCGGGGCGCGGCGGGGGCGGGCGGCGCCGCAGGAGGGCGGGAGCCGCCGCAGTGAGGCCGCACGGGCGAGGCGGCGGCGGCCGTTGCCATGGCAGCGCTGCCCCGGGCCGGGGCCTGAGCGGAGGGGCGGGGGCGAACCGGGCCGGGCCCGGCAGGGGAGGGGAGGGGGTTAAAGCGGGCGGGCGGCGCCGCGGGGGTCGCTGCCGGGGGCAGCCCGCAGGCGGGGTGAGCATGAGCCGCGGCGGGGGCCGAGGGCCGTGCTCCGAGCGCACAGGGAGGCTGCGGAGGTGATGCCTCTGCTCCCTCGCCGGGCGGGATGGAGACTCTTGGCGCTGCAGAGGACGTGTTTTATGAGGAGGAGGAAGTGAACTGCTACGACTTTGAGCCTCTGCCGACGCTGCTGGAGGATGAGGTGAGTGCGGCAGGTGCGGGGATGGAGCCGCCGCCCTTGCGCTCACCTGTAGTGAGGCGGGCGGGCCGGGGGCGCAGCGGCCCCCGGGAGCGGCCAGGCCGCGGCTCAGCGCCGCTCGCTTTCCGGGTGTGCTCCTGCCCCGCGGTCCCTGCCGCCAGCCTGGGCTGAGCCATTGCCGTGCACCTTCTCCACACAACAGCAAAGTCATGGTCCTCGAGTGCGGGATGTCTCGTCACTGCTGTCGTAGCCGTGGGTTAATGCTGCAGTCGGCAAGTACGTGTCCTTGTCGCACTCGATCAAGGGAAATTTACATGGGCAGAATAATTTCCCGAAGCTGCCAGCCACTTGTTTTGTACTGCCGTATATTGCTGCCCTGTGCTAAAAGGCTTTTGACACTGGGAAATAAAAATCAAAAATATTAAACTGTTAAATCTGTTTCTTCTGTTGTTATGCTGAAAACCTGTAGCTAAAACCAGTTCTTGTCATTGCATTTGTCTGGCTCTGTTATTGGTTTTGCCCTTGCTTTTTGTTGCTCTTGCTCATCTTTATATCTTTTCACATGAAGTGTTTCTTACCCCTCCATGAATGTTGGGGCAAAGTGTTTGGAGATGCTTTGCTTTTATAAGTAAAGGCTTGGTGAACTGTATGTGAGCTGCCCATTCCCCAAACCAAATCTTGCAAACTTTCTGACTTGCCATGTCAAGAATCCATGCTGAATCAGGAGTTAAATGTGAGTTTGAAAATGCAAAGCCCCTTTCAGCTTTCCTGAGTCACCCATTGGCTTGGCAGTTTGGCTTTTCCACTGTCTGTAGTGCTCAGTGCTGTAGGCCCTCTCAGGCTGGCCCATGCAAAATCTTGGTGGAAGGTGGTAATGGCCTTATTTTTTACACATTGGCTTAAATACTTGGAGTATTTTCTCGGAATGGAGAAGGCTAAGGGTCAACGCTTCTGTACAAGAAAGTACGGAACCTATTTTTCATACCTGCTCAATGTATACTTTGATTGTGGGTTCCCATGAGTCCTGTCTATTTAATTATTACAGAAACATAGAGTTTCAGTATTTTTCTTGGGAGAATGAGCATGACCTATCACCTGGTGACTAGATAAGTTAATAAAAAAGAGCTGCTTTGAAGAGTAATAAGAGAGCTTACCAAGCCAACCTGGTGTTTTTCTTCAGATGTGATGAATGTAATGGATGGCATTTGCCACATTTTCTGTGATTCTGGAATAGAATGTTTTGAAGTTTGTGTGAATTATCGTGGCAAAAAGGTGTGAGAAGGCTGTGAGTGCTGTTGTACTGAACTCTGAGCTGCTTAGTCATTTAGTGGAGTCTGCTCTTCTTGTCATTGTACCAAGTATAAAGAATGATGTTGGTGTCTGATGCAGGTGGTTTTTTGCCAATATGTGAAGCAGAAATCTACCTGAGCTGAAGAGTAGAAAATGCTAAGGATGAGGGTGTGTTTCCATTTCCTCTCTTTACTAGAACTTTATTCATTTCATACTCCTTAATATTTGATTTCAAAAATTTTAAGAAATGGTATGTGGCCAATTAATTTTTTTATTCCTACTCTCTCTTAATTATCTCTGCTTAATTATATGCTACTGAACAGTTTTGTACTTGCTGAAGAAAATCTGAGAGAAAGCTGAAAACTAAAGTGAGTAGTTAAGTGTGGTTGTGCAACAGGTTTACTTTTTGTAGTTCTTAGTGTTGAAACCAGACACTTTCATATTAAAACCAGACACAAGTGTCTTTTGCTGAAAGAGACAAAAAAGTCTTCAGTGTCTGATATTTACCATTTGAATGAAGAGGCTTCCAGTGGTCCGAAGTACTGAAGCAGCTGCTCACCAGAAGTTTCAGCTTGCCAGAACCTCCTGTGTTTGAGTGTTAAAAGGATGGTTTTTTCCACAGTGGTACCTCTTGGTCTGTGTTGCTTTGGAGATACAAGCCAGCCAAATGCAAGTCTCGGTGTTTTCAATGCCTCATTCTCTACAAAGGCCTTGCTCAGCTGCAACAGCAGCTTTAATAACTAAGGTCAAGGAAGGGTGATCATTTGGGAAATTTGCAGTTTCTCTGAAGTAGGTAACTTGCTGCCCTGGAGCACTGGAAATAGAAAGGCCTGCAATATGGTGGTGGTGGTATTTTGCTTTATCTTTTATTTGTTAGTTTTATTTTTACCTAGCCATCCACTGCTAATGGAAGCCATGGAACATTCATAGGACTTTTTTTTCTTTTTCTGTATGACATAACTTTCTCATCCCTGGGAAGGAAGATAAACTAAGCTTATCTGACATTTGAGCATTGCCTTTTGTTTACTTCCCAAATAACCACAAGGCAAAGATGTTTTGTAGGTTTGTGCTGTAGATATCATTGCTGGTAATTATTATCTGCAGTGGAGTTCAGCCTCAAAGCTTAACTTAAAAGTTCTCTCAAGTCCTTATTGTGACTGGAATGTGATGCTGAGGCTGTCTTAAAGATTGCAGGTTTAATTGTTTTCATATACACTCTAAATTGAGCCTCTTATGTCCATATGCACAGATCAAACTTAGTTTTGCATCTTGATTAGTGAATCATTCTTTTATTTTTCTGTTGTGGCAAATGCCATTGTGTCACCTACCTGGAGGATTCTAGGAGAGTTAAAAATAATTGCTCATTCATTGCTTTGATCATAGAGTTTCTATTTTTTACTTTTTTGCTGGCCATAAAATAAGAAGTGGATTGCCTCTTTCCAAGCCTGTCCTTATCCCACTGCTCAGTTTGGTCAGTTTCAAAGCCTAATGATTGTAGGAGAGTTTATTGCCATGTGTTTTTGTTTGCAGATAGAGGAACCTCTCTGCTGCTCTTCATGCTTGCAACAGCTTCCCAATGGAAATTTGCAAAGCCTCCTTATCCACCCTCACACTCTGATGGCAGCATTACACAATTGTACTGAGCATAGCACACAGAAAATAAGATTTTGTGCTGAGATCTTTTGCTGCTCATTATTATGTAGGACTGAATTTGATGAGACCAGGATCCATGATTAGTGCTAGAAGGCACTGAAATAATGCTGCCATTAGTAAATCAATCCACGTCTAGGCCATGTCTATAAAAAATAAGACCATTGAGAAGTTAAGTTTGCCAAACAGCAATGAGTGTGCTTTATTTCTTACCTCATATTTATTTATTAAGCATTATACTTTAGACTAAAAAGCACAATACACTTGTGGGCTGAGGTTTGTTTCTTATTTGAAGGATATTATGAAAGCAATGCTTAATTCTCTGAAAGACAGGTTAATAAACTGTTAACCCTTTCTGTATGTGTTAATCCAAATATCATCGATGTTCTCCAGTGCTGGAGCAGGTAAAGAAATTTTTAACTGTTCTCCAAGGGATTAAAAGTTTAAACTACTGCAATTTTCTGAGCTCTAAGATAGTTCACATCCTCTTTTGCTGATTATGGCATAATTTATTTTTTCTCTCTGCTAAGCAATGTATATCTGCATCTTCCGTTAAGGATATATTTAATATCACTGTGTAGTTAATAGTAGTTATAGCTCTGATACAAAGTAACTTCTGTAGATTACCTTCCATTTTTGTTACCTTACTTTCCCTTATAGATGGAATTGATGTTTTGTTTGTTTGGGTTTTTTGTTGTTTTTTTCTCCTCATTCCTTTAAGTTCATGAAGACTTCTGTAGCTATGGGTAATGTATTGGGTTTGTTTTCCAAAAATATCCATAGAGAGTCTGGTTGCTTTGAGCCAAGCAATGTTTCTGAACATCTTGACCAGGAAAGCCACATTAGAAACACATTTGTTTGGGAATGGACTCATAGCCTTACTGTGATAATAGGGTCAATACGAGTTGACTGCAGTTTAGGGCAGCAATTTAGAAACTTTGCCCATGAGCTGTTTTGATCACTAAAAGCTTTGGATATAATGGGAAGGCCTAGGACAACCAAAGTGTTTGGTTTTAAGTCCAAATATAAAAACACTTCTTCTATGGCATGTTTGGCTTTTCAAAGTTTACTAAATGGTCTACACCACTAAACTTCGCAACAGCATCATTTTTAAGACAGGCCAATGTAAAAGGTATTTTTTCCCAGTTCACAAATGGTAGGGAGAATTGCTGTGAAGAGAGTTTTTAAGTAGTTTATATAAAGACACCTGGGAAAGCTTGAAAGGCAGGGATGAGACGAAATGTTTTCATTTAGTCTCTCTGCTTTTACCTCCAAGTGGTCTGTTTCCTTTGATGTAGTGTTTATGTAACTTACATATCTCCCATAGTATTTTTTTTTATGTTGGCATACTGTGATATCTTTGTTCAGGTTAACTGTGCTTCTTAAAACATCTTTGTGTTAAGAGCAAAGTCCTGCACTTGGTGTTTCTTGGGGTGTTAATCAGTGTCCTAAAAAGTCTGAGAACTTGCTGGAAACATTACTTGTAGCCAATTGTGTCAAATATAATCTATGATACAGAAAGTAGTGTCATGAAATCCAGGGTAATTTATTAATTCATATCTTGGCAGGAGAATGTGTCCCTTGCTGATATTTTGTCACTGCGGGATAGCTGTCTTACTGAGCAAGATATTTGGGCAATTTGCCTGGAGTGTTGCCATTCTTTGAAGAGCATTGCCCATTCTGCAATCTTCCAGACACTCTGCATCACTCCTGACACTTTGGCTTTTAACACCAATGGCAATGTATGCTTCATGGAACAGCTCAGTGGTGAGTATTTATGTTCCCAGGCTGTTTGTTTTAGAACTGTGCAAACTCATGGCGAGAAACTGCAGTAAAATATTACATTCTATTTTTAAGACTTCCAATTAAAATAAAGATAAAATAAAACTTATTTGGGAAGGGTTGTGTATATTTTCATGTGAAACTACATGTTCAGTTTTATATTTGATGAACAAAGGCTGTTCTGAATTTGCTTAGAAAATTCCTCCTAGTTATTTTAAGACTTATCCAGGTGATAGGTCTTCTTTATTTCCATTTTAAACACACAGACTATGTACTTGTGTGTGCAAGTCTCTACTTTTGTAAAGCATGTCCTTCACCTCTTATAGATCTTCTGATGTCACAGATATATTCTGTTTCTAGAGAAGTCTGATAGTCGGTGTATCTTGGTGACTGTGGCCATAAAAATGGAGCAATTCTATTGCATATTTGCTATTAAAAAGGAAAGTTCTCTCAAATAAAGGCCTTGTTTTTTTTATGCTCTCTCTTGAATAAAAAATTATTACTTTTTACGTAATGATTTTCAGACTTGCCAAGTATTGGGACTGATTGAGAAATGAATTTTAATATGTTAAAAAAAACCAGTATTTAGTAGCATGGAAGATGTTCAGGTATCATAGCAGATGAACAGGGAGATGCTTGACTTTAAAAAACTTCTTGTTTCAGCTTGGACAAAAAAAGCATGTTATGGTTGCTGGTCCTTTCTCATGTGATGCATCTCAAGATGATAGGTCTTCAGTCTCTTAATGATTTTACAGAAGAAGAGTAAGAAAACCAAACAGCTCTTACTCTATGGTACTTCTAAAATTATGTTGGCTCATAACTAGGAGAACCGTTCTAGTCCAGATGCACACCAGTCAAGTTTTTGTTGTGATTTCTTTAGCCTAATTTATTTTTAAATCTCTGTCAGGATGTTTATGCTTTCACACAAAATCTAGATCACAGTACTTAGAAAAAATACTAGAACAAAATGAGATAAGATACCATTGCAACAAATGAAGATTTTTTGCCTTTTTACAGTTAGTCTTTCATATAAATGAAACATCATAAAATATAATTAATAAAGATTAAAATATACCTTCATAATTGTTGTGATGTTTTTTAAATTAAATTCCTTAAATAGACATGAGACAACTTTTAGTTACATATTAATAGGGTAATGTGGAATCAATTTCTTTTATTTTAAGGAGCTTGTCATACCTTGAAATTAAAAAATAAAAAGAAGCTGGCTTTGTATAAGCCAAGGGTGTATGAAAGACTTGTTGAAGAGCATAAATCTAGTGGATGAAAAATGCCCCTCAGCTAAGATCTTTGCTTGTAGCTGGGGAAGAGAAAAATCAATTCCTTCTTAAATGTTCTAGTCTAATTGAATAGCTGGCAAACAATTGATCCAGGAATGCTGTATTCATGTACTTAAAATGTGGGAGAACAAATTCCTGTGCAAAGCAAATGTACGAAGATTTAGTTCCCTGAAGTCATGTTAGTCCCTAAGGAAAAGACTTTTCATTAGTTCTCTTTAAAGAGAGATATGTTTTCCATAGGAATGCGAAAAAGTGACACCTGTGTTCTCTTTCTCTCAGGCTTCACTGTGTCTTTGGCTCTTTCTCTCAGATTCTGTTACTGTTTGGTTAAAAGATAGTGTGTTGGAGGCACTTGAGGAGGTTGTCCTTTTTGCTTCCCTGCAGTTGTTGCCTATGGATTTATTCTTCCAGAAGAAAATTATAACCTCTGGATTTGCTTTCCAGTGAGAGAAAGTGAACAGGCTGTCATCTCTGCTTTAGCAGCAAGTTCTGCTTCCTGCAAGTTCCGTGGTGCTAAAGTGACAACCATTCAATAGGATATTCTGCCAAGGGCTCTGATACCTTCTTGTCTCTTCAGATCACACACATTCCCATTGTAAACATTATATTAAAAGAATACAGTGAGCTGTACCAGTGAAAAGTTAAATACTTTTACAGCCTTTAAAGTGTTCTGTGGAAAGAAAGGGAAAAGGTAGTGGGGAGATAAAAAGGAGAAGTAGTCTGCAGGTGGGGGAGGGGGAGAACAAAACATGTCTCTGTTAGTTCCCCTCCCCTTCAGCATCCTCTGCCCACCCCCAAAATCAGGAAAAAATGTGGTGATGGGTAAGAAATGCAAAATTGGTTGCATAGCCCTCTTTTTCAGTAGGAAAGTACGTTTGGGAATGTCCTAAAGAGCTGTAAAGCAGTTACTGTTTCTAGTCATCCATACCACCTAGCTACAACGTATGAATATGTTTAAAAAGTCCTCTCTAGTAGTCTCTGCTACAAAACTGGTTTTAATAAAAACTTTGCATTTCACTCTAAAGTACAGGCACAAAAGCTAAAGTTATGATGATTTAGAATTAAAACTGAAGTTATGATGGTTATGCTATGCCTCTGAACATACTATTTTTTTCTTCTTGTTGAGAAAGGAAACATGCTTTTTGCATGTCAATCATCTTGACTTCCCAGAAGGATAGACTAGGTGAGTTGGATATGTATGTGGAGAGTAGGCTGCTTTGTTGTGCTCCTGTTGAATTCCTTGATGTTCTTTACTGGGTTCATGTGACGTAACTGCAGTGTGATGCTGTGTACCTGCTTGGATACAGAAACAGCATCAGACTCTCATAACATGTTCTTTTCTTCTTTCCACCTCCTCACTCAGAATTGGCTGCTGCAGTAGCTCAGTTCTCTGCTCTGCAGCACATGCATGGGCTCTTTACTTCCTCTACTCTTTTATCATAAGTAAAACAAACTAAGCAGGAAGGTCAGAGTTCTAGGCTGGCCTGTAGATGAAGAAGCAATTAGCTGTTCAGGCTGGCTTTGCTGCTTGAACCCTTATCTCCCAGGTCTGTAATGGAAAATAGTGAGTAGAACTGTCCAGTTAATCAAATCAAACCTCTAAGCCACAGCTGAGCCGCACCAGCTTTGGTGATAACTGGGTCCAAACATAAATGCCTGAAGGTAAGAAGTTGTAGACATGTTAAATGTATTTCTTTGTGAGTGTTTAATCTGGTTTGTTTCTTAGTAGGGAAGTTATGATACCTCTTTGGAGAGAGCTTGAAAACCACACTTTGTTTTACTTCCAGCACTATAAACATGGATAACAAGTTCTTTGTACAGTGGATTGGAGTGAACCAAAATACTGCTGTACAATGTTTCTTTTGTATCAGATAGGAGCGTGTCATTACACTTGTATCATCCGGTTGGTTTGTGGTTTTTGTAAACAAGACTAATTTCTAATCTGGCATGTTTCTTTTTGTTTTCAAAGATGATCCAGAAGGTGCCTTTGTTCCACCAGAATTTGATATCACCGGTAACACTTTTGAGGCAAGTTCATAAATTTATCTGTAAAATAGAGGGAGAGGTTAATACTTTTAGTACCTCTGGCAATACCAAATGTTCAGCATTCTCAGTCTATAATTTTAGAACTTCTAAAGATTGTGAGTAGTAAATGGTGCTATTTAGATATGTTTTGTGAAAATAAAAAGTAAACTTAAAATGCCATATTAATTTTTGGCATAAACATTTGTTCACTAACTGTTAAAATGTGAGAATCTATTTTGGCTGAATAATGTGTTACACTAAACCACAGCTGGCCTATATTATGTTCACTGGTACCCTTCACTGGTTACATTGACTTGTTTGGGGACTAGCCATGAACTTTTATGACTAAATATAAAATTTGTTTGCTATCCTCTTCAATAAAATAATTCAGGGAAGGGTAATAAGCAGTTTTATCTTTGATTTAATGAAGAAACAGATTACTGTCTGTTGCTTTGCAATGCACAAATGCTCTACATTGTTAAATTAAATTAGATTTAAATTGTTTATACTAATTCATTAGCCTCCCAAGTCAACCATCTCATTGCCTGCTAAAGGAGCACTTGCTTGCTTAATATCCATTTTCTTAATACAATATTTTTTATGGCATGTATTCTTAGATAATTCAAATGCTTTAACTAGCAACGCATTTAACTCAAGGAATATTTTAAAAAATCTGGTTCTTTATATTTTGAAACAAATATCTTTTGCTTTTCAGAGTCATAGCCTTCATAGTCATGTTTATAGTTCTCTGTTTCTTGATGGGGGGAGGTGGGAAGGAGGAGGAGGAAAAGTGAACCTTGGAAGTGTGAAGTACCACATGTTAAATGAGAATGATAAGGCAGGAAGGGTGGTAGAATAGAATCTGAAATAGTGCAGTCTTTGAAGGTTAAAGAGGCAAAAATTCAGAAATTCAGTCGTTGCTATGCTTTATTAATGTATGTACATATGCCAGCAGAGATCTAGTGATTTTTGTGCTCATTCTCCTCCTCATCCCCATGATGGTTTTTGGGGAGTCTTTCTTTGAGGACAAGGATTGTTAAGAGGTGGCCTGCATTCCCTGCAAACTTGGCGACTGTATAAGCCTTTATATTTAGATGTGGTTGAGGAAAGCGAGACCCAAAGGTGACTGGTTTTTGTTTCTTTCTTTTTGTTGTGCTTCTGAAGCTGTACTAAGGATTTTACATAAATATGTTCTTCATCCCTTAACAAGTTTCCAAGACTTGACACAAAAATGCTTACAAGGTTTGCGGAATTACTTGCTCCTTTGGCCAACTGATTTCCCCCAACCTTTTTTCCTTGCCTAGTAGTTGCTGAACTTGTCTGCATAAAGTAAATAGATACACTGAAAGAGTTTCAAAGACTAAGGAGATGGAACAAGGTGAAATAGGAATTTGGGAAGACTTTAGTAATACTAAGTGACCTGAAATTTTAGTTCCATCTGATAGACAAAGCCATTGTATTCCGTTTGGATAAAACATACCTGTGTATAGATCTGTTGTTTAACTCTTCTCTTTCAGCATGTACAGGCCTGTTAAACCCCAGTGAATCCCAAACCCAAGCACAGCACAATCAATTAAACATTCAGTGAAAGCTGTTTGAGTCAGGAGTGGCTCTGAACATTGACCCTTTTACTCCTTTTGCAAAGGTCAGTGAAGGTACATGAAGGTACACATTTGTGTGAAGAAGTTGACATGCTCTGCCTTGTCTCTTGTGACATGGGCTGAGTGCACTGATTTCTGTAAGTTGCTGCTGTCTCTTCATCTAGCAAGTTGGGAGGCCTTCCAAAGCAGGGAGAGCAGGGCTATGACAGTGTCCTGTTGCCTCAGCTGTTTTTCCCTGACCACCCTAGAGCAATACACAAGGCAGAAAAGCAAGGGCTTTCCCCTGCATTAAGGCAGAAATATATTGTTTTACTCTGGGATTTATGTGCATTTGGTCAGCCATTTATAGGATTCAGACTATTTGTGAAACTTTCAAAGCTTTACCTCTTACCGTGTGTAGAGTTCGGTTGAATTTTTAAGTGCTTTAGTACCAGACCAACTTCTGCCAAGGATTCCATAGTGATCTCTGCTTGTTTTTACTTTTGCAGATTCCAAGACCTCCAGTAGGTTAATGCTTATGTACTTGTTTCAAGGGTTTTATAACACTGTAATCTTTCCAAGTTGACCATTTCCTTCTTGGTGTTGATACTTCAAGTTCTTCTCTTTTCCAAAAGTATTGAGACTTTTTTCTATCCCCTTACCCCTATTATAACCTTCTGCTATTGCAGTAGCAGAATAGTAGTGCTTTGTATACATCTCCTGGCCTGTTGTGTTCTCTCAGTGTTATGAAGTTCTTCAATTACAATAAGCTGCCCTTTATACAGGGGTGTCAAGTGTCTTGAATTAAGTGCTTGCTCCTTCCTTGGTGATGACCTGACTTGGTTCTTCTTTGTTGGAGTTTTTCAGCTGCTTGGTCTGCTTTGTTTAGAACAATGGCAAGTAATGTTTGTATTGAAACGGTCTGATTTCAATATAAAGAGAAAAAAATTGGTTTTGGAACTACTAATTATGTTCAGGATGATCTTTGATAGCTGTTACTCTAGTGTCAAATCTTGGCTCCTTTAAAATAGTTATGTCAGCCAGAGGTTTTGCTTGATTTGAGTGCAACCTATTTTGTGACTTCTAAAATGGATGCACACAATGAGATCTGTATGGCTACTGGATGACTTCTTCCCCTTGAACTCTTCTTTTAACAATCCTTCAATTAAAGCTACAGTTATTTCAACAAGAGATGTTTTGTTTCCTGCTTGGTGAATTACTGATCCAGACCTCTAATGGTATTGTGACTCCAGCCTAATTAGTTGCTAAACTTAGCTGGCACTCACAAGCACACAAGGGTAATAGACACAGGAAACAAATTGAAATGCATTACTGTCCTGGTGTCTGAAACAACACTATTAAAGATGTCAGTTTCTAGTTGGAATTTCAAATAACTAGAGATCTAAAGCTTTGTCCAAATGACAATGCACAAGACTGAAAATTAATTGATTTCATGTGGTTGGTTTTAGACTTGTGCCTTCTTTCTTGACCTGCTCTCCATTTGTTAAGTAGGAATAATAGCACCAGCTTCAGTTACTGCTGAGAGTTGGAAGGTGAAAACCAGCCCTTCAGTTTCAGTATAAGGTGTAAAATAGACTTTTAAGAGAGAAACATGGTTAAGAAGGAATTAGCTGTGAAAGGGGCTTGTGGTACTGACAGTGAAGTGCAGCTGAACTTTCCATGGTGACTTCAGTGCTGCCACAGTTCCATCCTGTGGGCTTGGAGGAAGGATTGCAGTTTCTGAGCAACTGAAGAGACCTTGAAATCACTGTGTTGCTAAGTAGTTGGAGTGGCATTGAGTAGGGTAGTTCTGGAATTTTCTCCGCTCCCAGGTGTTTGCGTAGTTGCCGTACAAGGACAGAAAGGCAGCCAAGCAGGTACTGCTGGGCTCTAGGACAGTACTGAATTAAAACAGAGAATCTCCTGTCTATCTGTTCATGTTATTTTTTTCCTCTAACTGTGCTATCTCCTTACAGACTTCCATTACCATTGTGCTCTAGTAGATGTACTGTTAAGAACTGATGCTGAAAAGAGAGAGAGAATAGGAGTTACACTTTAGAGTTATGATCCATACTGTAACTGCTAAAAAAGGTGAATTTCTGTACAGTACACTTAGTATCATTTGCACTTCTTTTCTTCATGCAGATGCAGGCATATGATATAACTGTGCTCTGTAAGTTTTCAGGTGACTGAAGCTGTCACTTGCCTGCATTGATGGAAATATCTCAGTTTCTCCTTTTCCTCTAAGCTGGAAGTTGTGCCTTAATTTGCTATTGCAAGTATTGACCATGTCTTTGTTCTCACTGAATCTTGAGCTAGAAGTCCATTAGAGACATCTGGATTATAAGTACTAGTGTCTAATTTTATCATTTTCTACTCATCATACTGTAGAGAACAACAAAGAATGTGAATTTTTCTGTTCTTCAAAGACAGGAAGAGGCTGAGATGCAAAAATACATAATTGAGACTTCTTCTAAAATTTGCCCTGATTTTGCCTTCTAAATAGGAAGAACTTCAGCCTTTTTCCTGATGAAAATGGTTCCTATTTCATTTTCTTGCCCTGAGCAGTGCAGTGTTAGACTTGTGAAATTTGACCAATGGGAGGCTCAACATGAATAGTTAAATATTGTTGAGTTCATTAATAGCCTTACTTCTATCACTACAATACAAGATTGCCTCAGGTTAAAAACATTGCCTGTCTCAAACCAGTTTCAAATAGCTATTTGTCTGCATCACAAAACTGCCATTGAGTCTCACACAGAGGTTCATTGATGTGGAACACCACATTTCTAAGATATGAGCTTTCAGTGAGATGAAGGACTGATGTCCACCATGTGTGAGCTTGCATTTATAATCATTTAATAATGTGGCTATTCAGTTTTGCTTGTTCTAGTGAATCTTTGTAATAGAAATCAGTGAATTTTCACTCTTGTCTATTTTTTTTAATCTAAGGAAGATTGGATAATACTTCTGTTAGTAACTTATTTCAGTATTTGGAGGTGATAAGATGCAGTAGTTTAGAAGCCTCAGTGTGCAGCAGGATGAAACCCTTCAGAAATTAAAAGAACTGAAAAAGTGATACAGAGTTAAGTACTACCTTGAAGAGAAGGATGGGTTAGTGATGGGGAAGAAAGTGAAGTTCACATTGCGTCTTTTTCTCATCTAGAGCTTGTTCTTGCTTTGGTCTATCAAGACAGGAGTGGGGTGTGCTGATACCTCACCTGTGAGAGAATCACAGCTGGAAGAGGCTGAATGCTGTCACTATCTTTGTTAGAATGTCATGACTGTCAACTTGCAGTGGGCTGTAGTTGATTTATATTATATTTTAAAATAAGTCCAAGCATTTCACCAACCTTGAAAAGAAACAAATGTACATGAAGTGGTAGAAATGCTGCAAATAGAAAAGGTACAAAATAAAATGTTATTTCATTGTTTTTGAATACTAAATTATTAAGATTCATATAGCTTTTTCCTATGAAATGTGACAAGGCAGTTGGAGTGATAAATGCAGTATACATGTGAATATTTTATGTAAGTATAAATGCATGGGTTGAAGTTTCAAATGAAACATCGTGTTCTGCAGAATAGATAAAGAAAGGTTCGGGGGGGTGTGTGTGTATGTATGTGTGTATATATATATATATATATATATATATATATATATATATATATATATATATATATATATATATCAGGCTTACTGAAGAAAACTCAGCAGACAGTTTCATGCTGCAGTATTTTTCAGTACCTGATCATTACTGACTGAGTGCTCATGTCTCAGCTGTTGGTCCTTCTCTAAATGTGAAAGCCTTCATCTTTCTCCCAAATCCAAACAGCAGACAGTATAAAGGAAGTCTTGTCTTTGTGGCTTTGCTAGTCTTTTAAAGCAGTAGCTTTGAATACTGTGATATTATCTCTATTGTTCTATTTGTCTTTTGCTCTCAATGCAGGATGAAAAAAGAAAACTTTTATATGTTCTCCTAGATGGGTTTTTGGTTTTGTGTTTATCTGACGGGGGAAGCAAGTCTTTTGAACCACCTAGTGCCTTTTTTCTTCAATTCTGTTTCCCTTAGTTTTGTGTAGCCTCCCCATGAGACTAATTCTATCTAACAGCAGTAAGGCTTGTCATCAGCAAATGGTAACTTATCTCTTCCTGTAGTCTAAACCATTCCATCTCCTGAGCATTATTTAAACCTGTCTTTTCCTTCAGTGACAAAAATAAATTACTTTCATTTGTTACGTCTGCCTCTACTGTGCTATAGAAGAGAAAATGGAATCTTCCTGTTCTTGCTTTTACATCACCATCCCAGTTGAGGTCCCTTTCAGTCCTAAGTTCTGAGCAAACACCCTTTAGATGCTTTACACAAAGTTAACAAAAGGAAGAATCAGGCCAATGGAATTTTTTTACGTCAGTCGTTTTGGTTTTTTTTTTTTCCTTTTAATGCATAGGCTATCTTAAAGTTAATAATTTGATTACCTCAAAAACCTACAGCTTGTTGCTTAGTCCTGAAGTTGGAGTTGCAAAGTTGTCATATTGGTCTTGGCATTATTAAAGTTAAGATATATAATTTTTCCCCTAAGATTTCTGAAGATTCTGCCCTGATGTATAAAAGAATTTTTAAATTATCTTATTTAAAAATTTTTGTGTGGAAAAGATTGAGAGTGAAGACAGACCTTTGTGTTCTCTCTTAAAACAGATGGGTTTTGTTGTTGCAATTTACTTTTTTTTAAAGCCTGAAGGGTTTTGTTGGATAAATTTGTGGATAGCTTCCATCATGGGCCAAAAACTATGGCAAAGAGAAGAGGTTGTTTTCTCCTGTTACACTTGCACAGTGCCATAAATCTCTGGGCTTCTTAATGCTAAAGATGCACAGATGTTTTGGATTAGTTGTTTGTCTCCAACCTCTTCCATGTAAACTCATTGGTGCTGATACTTTCTCAGCTATGGATGAAGTTGTCTTCTTTAGTCCTCATATCATTATCTGTCAGTTTCTGGTGCTGCCCATTCAAACTCGTTTCTTTGATGGATCCATCATCATACTGCTCTTAGTTTTCTCTGGTCCTTTCCACTTATTTCCATCATTTACTCCTTAGAATGGTTAACAATGCTGTTGAAATATAATCCCAAATCCTTAAGAGCACCATGGAATTATGCCTTATCATTAATTTTTATCAAAAGACTCCTGTTTCATTAATTTTATGTCTGTTTTATGTGGATATTCAGGTCACTGAAAGATCGTTGCTACTCTGGATCGGGATAATTTATACTCCCTGAAACAATGGCAATTAATTTTTACCATTTGCACGAGCTGAAAATAAAGCCATTTCACCAGCGTATGAGTACATTTATAAAATGCCACTATTTCTGAAAGGTTCAGGAAATGATTGACTTAGAAATAGATAGTAGATGCCTTCTTAATCTCCAGCTAAAGTTTCAAGACTAGTTCAGTTTCCCCTGTGAATTAGATGGTTGTAGAGGATTAGGTTGTTGAGATTTAGTCAACAGAGCCTTCAGGATTGTGACAAAATGGTTGTCACTCACATGTCACTGTTCTTAGTTACAGCATTTCGGGAAACCTTAGCAGAATAACTGTGAACATGCTTTTGAAGCTGAGGATAGTGTCTCTTGGGAAATGTATTTAGTGTGACTTAAGTTTTCTTAGATAACCTTGCAACATGTTGTGAATTAATCTCTTTGTATATGCATACTCCAGGATTCTTGAACTTTTTAGCCCTTTCACCAAGTTTAAAACTAAAACAAACAAAAACAGGGAAAAAAACCCACTCAAACAAAAAAAAAAAAAAAAAAAACCATCAAACCCACAAGCCAACAAACAAACACCCTAAAACAAAAAAAGCCCTACAAAACAACCAAAAACCCCAAACAAATTTCTTCTTTCTCTTGACTGTAATACTGCTTCTATGCTTAAGTAGAGAAGGAGCAAGGTTTACTTTGGCAGAAAACATTCCCCTGTGAAACAATCAAACTAAAAACATGACCAGTCTGAAATCAGCCCCCAACCCTCCCTCACCAAATGTTTATGTTCCTGTAATATACAGTGAGAGCTACCTACCTTGGCTGCTTCTGTCACCTCCAGCTGTTCTGTGAAAATTGGTGATTTGAAGGTATTATGCAGAGAGGTAAATATAGAAGTGTCTGACCAGCTTTTTACATTTTGAAGTTCATCTTATATATGATCCTGATAGAGAAAAAATAGAAATCTAATAGATTATTTTGTTAAGGAAGAGTTAATTGGTTATTGTACAGTAATGAATATTTTATGTGTCATTCTGGATGTCATTGATTCATGTCATGGTAAAAGAACTGCAATGCTATTCTAGTGTATTGGCCCATAGTGTTCTTATATGAAAGTTCAGGTTTTTACTTCCAAAATCTGTAATAAGTATCCCTCAATACAGAATGATGTGAATGCATTACTCAGAGTGACAGACTTTACCGGTAGGCACCGTCTCTAAGGTTTAAGAGTAGGGTTTTTTTTAATAACATACTTCAGTACTATGACTAATATTGTATTTGCTATAAAATAAAAAAAAAAAATCCTACACAGTTGAGGGAAGAGAGAGCCAGTCTGCTCAGCATGCATATAACTGTTTCTCAGGCTTCCTTGTTTCTATGCCTACAGGGAATAAGTTGTGTTACCTTAATTAAGTGATAAATTAATTACCTATGGCAAGTAACTTAAAAGTAAGGAGGTTAATGGCTGATAAATCATAAGGAGAGCTGTGACACATGAAGCTCTGTTTCAAAGGGAGTTTTTTAAGAAAACCATTGTTCAAGAAGCTTTAAAGATAAATGTGAGTAACTTCTGCTATCTAAACCTCTGAGGTCTTCAGCAGTTTTTTTTTTTCAGCATTCTTCCTTACCTGTCATAATTATACTTATTCAGTCATGCAGGAGAAGAGTCAATTGGTGTGCTACTCATTCGTGTTGGGGTGCCTGATCTTTGTGATTAAGGGAGCCTAAAAGGGGGATGGAAATGTAAGAAACCTGTTCTTAATTTGTTTCTTCACTCTGCAAATACATGAGTAATTTCCTGCAAATAGCATGGTTTAAATTTGCTCAAGATTCTGGGCATGTTCATCTTCATGTGACTTCCAAGAAGAAAATGAATCTTTACTGAGATAACAGTCAATGGCTTAAGATAGATCTGTCTTTAGTACAGTAGTTAAAATAACAGCAGCTTTTTGAAACTGTATTGAGGTCCATTTGAAAAATTTGTAATTTTTTTCCTCATTTCTGGGTATAGCTTTGAATTGACAGTATTCCTTTACAAAGTGATTGCTAGTATAGATGCTGGCAAATTGCTCTATGGACAACAATCAACAGAGCCATATGGAAAGCCAGATCTGTAGCTGTTAAAATTATGTTCGCAGGTGCACAGAGACTGTTGTAAATGTATCTTATGATTTATTTAAAAAAAAATCTTCTGTCAAAGAAGACCTGAAAAGAAACCCTGAGGTTAGTCAAAAAGTATGAAAAAAACTTACAAAAGAATGAAAACCTGATATTTTTCAAATCTCTCAAAACACAGAAATGCTACCTGATGTCTGCAATGTTTGCAAATGAATAAGATGCAAAAGAGTTTTTCAAAGAAAGCTGTAGCCAAAAAGCTATGTCATTTTTTTGAACAAGTTTTTATCTTGTAGGACCTTCAATAGCTTCATACATTGCAAGTCTTCGTTATGGAGAATTATCAAAAATTTGACTCAATTAAGAGTGTCAGAATAGACTAGTGACCAACCTGACAAAATTTGCAATAGCATAAATTTCCAGGACCGGATGGTGAAACAGCATTCGTGAAAGAAACAGTTACTTCATGTAATATTCTTTAGCTGGAAGACAACGCCCTGAGGGAGAAGCTCTGCTAGAAATCTGTGAGGTGTGCTGTGGCAGCAGCCATGGAGTGAGTGTCAGCTCTCAGAAATTAAGAAGTGGGTGGCAACAATGAGATGTACATGGGTGGATTAAAACAAAATACTGCTTTTTTATGCTGTAAAATGTGGAAATTCTTGCTGCAAAACATAGATGCAAAAAGGTTGCATGTGGCTAACACTTAGACAAATTAATGAAAATAAACAGTTAAACAGTTGGCATGAACTGTTACAAACCAGAAGCCTGCAACTATAAAACTAAGATTAGGTTAATTTCCCAAGTAGTGTTTCTCAGTTCAAACTGGATGATACAAATAGAGGTCCCCAGAAACCAGAACCAGTAAAATGGAGGGACTAGGTAACAAAGCCTTGCTTGTGCCTTGTAATATAAATTGATGACCTGATGTTTGCCTAACAACATATACAAACTTGAAAGCTTTCACTTACTTTTGTTAGGTTAGTTAAAAGAAAATTTGAGAGTTAAAATACCTGCAGACTTTGGTTGTGAGAAAATCTGACCTGTTGATACTTTTTGGGCCCCATTTTTTTAAAAGTCTTTTGGGGACCAAGTTTTTTTCAGGCAAGGTTAACTGTAGTTAGAAGGGACAAACTGCACATTCCAGTATTTGTTAACCACTTCAAGCTGGACTGTATGTTTTGTGAATAGTCTACAGTTGCTGAGCACTTCTAGCACACTCTGCAGACTAATTATGAAGGTATCCAGAGTGCCAAATGAACATAAAGCTAATTTTTAATACAACACCTTCCAGTAATTACAATTATGCAGAAAGGCATTTAGTCCATTTGTAGTGAAGGAAAGTATTGAAAATAATGGACCTATTTCCCTTTAATTTTCTCACTAAGGAACATTACTGACTTTCTTCTGCATAAAAATAGTGCATTTTAGAGTGACTACATAGAAAAATTACATAGGTAAATATTAAATGTTTTCTCTCAGTAGTAATTTTCTCAAGCATTACCTTGAATTTCTTTATAAAACTTTGAGGCTTAATATCACACTGAAGCTTTCTTTTATGGAACCCTTAAATACCTTGAATTGTGAAAGGGTGGAAGTAGTTATATCTGTGCAATCTCAGTAAAAAAAGAGAAAAATACACAAAGTAAAATAAGGGTCAAGTAAGAATGTCAAAACCAATTACACAATTTCTATAACTTATCATTTAGTCAGAAATATTTTTCAGGAAGAATTAGTTGTATTATGGTCTGTCTTTTTCAGTTCTTTGGAAGACCTACAATTCTGAACTTAGTGCAATCTCAATACAGAATATAAATGGCCATTATTCATAATTGCTACATGCTTGTGCAGTCACTATTCAAAAGCTCTTTTGTCAGCTTTTTCCTGTAGTGTTTGTCTGCAAATGGGAGTTTCTGGAGAAGTTCAGTTCTTTAGCTCTGTCAAGCAGGAATACAACAACGCCTCTGTCACGCTCTCTGTGTAGACTTGGAGCTTTTACTTCCTCTCCTGATCTTTTGATTGGCAGATTTTAAAACTAGAGCAGATCATTATTCTCTGATTTCACTTCCTCTAGTGTTAAATGATTATAAAATGACATGCAGCAAGGCAAGTAACTTTTAAGTAGAACTTGCAGAAGCCTTTTGGAATATATTCCAATCATTATATAGAATTATAACATGATGGCAGAATCTTTTCTTGCCCTTGGTAAGTGCTTCCAGTACTTAGCCTGATCATTTAAAAAAAAGGTAGTATCTTCACCTTTTGAATTACCTTTTTGGAATTTTTTGTCTTCTTATGCCTTTGTGTCTTGGAAACCACTCTAGTATTTAAAGTTATTTTGATTTGAAGCTACTCGTATGATCATGACCTTCAAAATTTTCTCTGGAACATGTGAGTTCCCTTGTTTCAGCATATTGCTGAAAGGACTTCTATTACCTCGAATAATTACTATCTTCAAACTTTTTTTTTTTTTTTTTTTTTTTTTGTGTGTGTGTGTGTAAAGCATACCATAATGGTTTACCTACAATTCTTGTTGTGTTTGCTGGCTTTGGGCTAAGAGGATATGCATTCTCTAAGATCAAATCTGGAGAGCTGGTTTCTTAATGTGACTTCCCCCCTTTTCTCCCATCCTTTCTGAAGCTGACACTGTGGTGCAGTCTTGCTGGCATGGTCTGTATATTTTTGTAACAAGTGACATTTAGTCTTTAACTCCTGAACCTCCTTAGCAATTTTGAAGAGATTGCTTTGGGTTTGTTTGGTTTTTCTTTTGGACCTCTCCTCTGACAGTCATGCTATTTATCAGCTATTAAATTATTACCCTGTAATGAAAAATGCTCATAATTCAAACAGCTTTCCTTTTTATCTACATTTAAAACAAGTGGGTGTGAGGGGTTTTCTTGAGGGGGAGTGTTTTGTTGGATTTTGGTTTTGTTTCTTTTTGTGGTAGTGGTTTTGTTTGGGTTTTTTTCAGAAATTAAGGAAAAAAGACCTCTTAATTATTTAATAAAATTCCTAACAGCCAATTCAGTCTCAGAAGAAAAGTTTTTTGCCGCCCTTTCTTATTTGTTGCTCTCCATAGAACAGGCTGAAAAGTTTTTAGCTTGTTTGTGAGATTGTTTTCATTGAGAGCAGTCACTTCTAGTAAGCAATAGGTATTTTATACTCGGGAATTTGCTTTATTTATTGCATATACCCATCTTGCTCTTATTTCCCAGGAAGTGAAATTTTCTTCCTAAGCCCAGCTGTGCAGTTAGGTAGAAGCTTTTTGATGCATTAACTTGGGGGATGCCCCACCTAGTGGATGATCGTAAATGCATTTTCTCATTGCTCCATTAGGACACAAGGTTATGTCGGATTACCTTAAATATTACCCATGTTTACTGCCAGCTCGGGAAATTGATTCAATAGCTGGGTTTTCTTTCCCCTTTTACTTGTGGGCTGATGGTGGTGGTGTTTGGGGAGCTAGAAGAGGGGAAAGGTAAAAGAGGGATTTACATGAAAGAACGTTTCAAGTTGAAAAAGTTGTCCACATTCCCTGTAAATGTTTTAACACAGAAATTAGTTACAAGCTATGGTGCTTAAAATGGCCATCTGCAAAACTAGTTTTCCTGCCTGTCAGAGGAAAGGAAGTACCTTAACAGAGCCACTTTTAGTGTGTTGGGGAAAAAAGATCTTCAGTTTTTTTCCCATCACCTTGTTAGTGGACTATTTGCTCAGGCTTCATAGTTTTGTGTCCTTTTACCAACGTGGTCTGTTTCATCTTACCAAAAAAATAAAATCATTCTGGTCTGTCAAGGGTGTGGTTCAGTAGGGCTGCTGCCACTGAGTGGCACAGGGAGTGGGGCCGAGGAAAAGTAACCCTTACTTTTGGAATATATGAATGACCTTCATTCTTCTGCTAAATCTAAATAAAAATCATAACAGTTCCTGTCTTAGTTCCTCTGATATTCTCAAAACTCTTCAGCTACCTCTTCTGCTTAATGATGAAGTTGTATAACAGTGGAAAACTTGAGACTGAAATTATTGCGTTGGGAAAAAAAAAAATCTTTTCTGTCTAGATCAGATGGCATATAGTCTGCTTTTCTGACACTTGTCCTAATCTTCATGTGTCCCAAACATGAATCAAAGCTTCTGAGCCAGCAGCCAGCACTGGTTTATGTGTTCTTGGTTTGGGGAGGGCAGAGGGGAATTGTTCAGTCTCACATACACAGCTCTTCCTGATAGGTGGTGTTACACGTTCCTTCATGGAGGTGTCCTGCTTCACTAAAAAGTAAATCTAAAAGCATACCTGTGGAAAAAGTACAATTCAAACAATTTAGAGACAAAAACACACCTTAATGATAAAGTTAGGGGTGGGTGGAGGAAATAAATTGCTTTTGACCTTCAAGTCAGTCTTCTTTCTAAGATAAGAAATGGTCAAGTGTGTAGCAAAGGCATTAAAACCAATTTAATGTACAAGTGCAGTCATTATTTTACTTATGTATGTATCTGTAAACCTCAGAGGGCAGTGTTCAGTACATTTGAATTCCTGGCTATGCTGCATCACCGTTGAAATGTTTATCCAAACTTGCACTTATATTTGCTTATAAATTTTACACATTTTATAAATCTGTTATATTAATGGAATATAAAATACAGGCCATCACGGATAAAATACCATTGCTTAAGTAGATCTGAAAAAGTATTTTAAAATATTTTTCTTTTTTTGTTTTTTCCCCAAGAAGCAAGATACTTCTAAAATTAAGATGTAGCTGTGTTGTGTGGGAAATCTACTGCATTAGCACTAGATTTTAAAAAGTTGCTGGTTCACCTAATCCTAACCCATCACGAGGATGTGGGCTTTGAGAGAAGCAGAGGTGGAAAACATGAAGTATTTTTAAAAACTCTTTCATAAGTGTCTTCAGTGACAAGTGGTATTATGCTGTATTTTCTTTGCTTCTTTATGCTTGATAGCACTCATAAAATATTGCTATATAGAAAAGGTTTTTTTTCAAATAAATATTTTGTTTCCCTGCTAAGAGGGATGCCACTTCAATCTCCCTTCAATCAAACTTTTTAGCATGCTTTTAACTTAAACAATACTTACACAAACACAGGGTTCTCCGTTTTGTATTTCTTTGTAGCCTGGTATAATACTTGTAATACTGGTTATTGATGAGGGGAAAAAAGAGTTCTAATTGGACCCCACAAGATTTCCTTTTGTTTGCAGCAAGTATATCCCCCAAAGCAGGTCTGAAGCTGGTTTTGTTCATCATGTTTAAGTTAAACCACCTTTCCAGTAAACTGTTACATTAAATTTGAAAATAGTGTAAGCTTGTGTGATCTTGAAGCTTTTGTGGCAGGATAGAAAGAATTGGTAACATATTTAATGTCTTTTTAAAAAATTTTTGCAGGCACACATCTATTCTTTGGGTGCAACACTGAAAGCAGCAATAGAGTATATTGTAGAACCTGAGACAGAATCAGAATTTGGACAAGATCTGCACACTCTGCTAGAACAAATGCAAGAAGAGAATCCTGAAAATAGGCCAGATATTGAGGTAAAACAGCCCTACATCATTTTTTGTTTTAAAAAAGTTGATACTAATACTTCTGTATGTGTGCTCATTACCTCTATTTATCTCATTAATCTCTGTAATTATCAAGATTGTCTTGATAAGCAGTATGCTCGGGTTTTGCAAGAAAGCTGAGGTCTTCTGTGACTCTACAGAAATTCATCCTTTTTCCCACTCTGCTGGATATACAACCTGAAAGTAGATGTAGATGTTTGACAGTGCTTGGATTTTTAAGAAGATTGTGTGAATACACTGATGTATCTAAATTTTCTCAGTAACTGTTTTCTTCCCATTTAGTATTTGGTTTGCAGAGAGACAGATTGTCATTAGAAATAAAAGCACAGGCATTATATTGTGAAATTTGTGTGATAATGGGATTGCATTTAAGAAGGGGAAGTAGGGACCCTGCCCCAGAAAGCCTCTGGTCCTTGGCATGTTCAAAGCATTACTACTAACTAGTTTTTCTGTAAATACATAAAGGCTCAGATATCTTTATTGAATTTTGTATTTTATTCCATTTAGCCTCTTATTTTACCTTTAGCCATTAGAAAGAATTTGAAGCTATATAGGATTGTTCATGCTGATGTTTTCAAAGAATTTACATTCTAAATGTTGGTTACCTGATAGAGTTATTTGACATTAATGTGCAGAAGTTTAATGTTTTTGCAGACTATGAGAATTTCATTTTGGGGGAAGCGGGGGGCGGGAGGATGGTCATGGGTGTTTCATTTTCCTGAACTGATAGTGTATATTCTAAATGGTATAGCACCTATGATCAATACTTTGGAGAAAGATTGCTGCAACAGAAGAATTAACAGATTCATTTTTAGAAAGTAAAATATATTGGCTCCCTGACTGAGGACTGCCCAGGCAGGAGACCATACCTAATATGGAGCCTGCTTGGTCAGCTGCTCTATTTCTATTCATTTACTGTTAAGTTGTCAGAGGAGGGATTGTATAGCACTCTCTCATTTCTGAGTGGTCTGTAGACCCTGAAAGCTGTTGCTGACTATTGAAATCATCCCAAAAATAATTGGTCTTAGGTAATACATATAAGGGTCACTTTGTGGGTATGTTCTTTCTGTTTCTTTTCCACTGGACCCTTTCTTGGGTGAACAGAGTTGTGGGAGCTATTTGGAGGGAAAGCCCCTAGACTTTTCTAGGTATTTTGCTAGACTTCAGCACAGCTGGATACCTGTCTCCCTTTTTTCTGTCCTTCCTCAACCCCATATGTGAACCAACAGGGCAAATTTCTTCCTTCCATGCACAACAGCAGAGGAGCAGTTGGGTGGGAGCTGCTGAATGGGGAAATGAGAGCATCTCCTGAGGGCTGTATGAGGTCTCACCAGTGTTTATCTAGGAATAGTTGCTGAGGAAATGGTGGGATGTATTTGGTAAGGCAGCTCTCTCCTACATTCCGCCCAAAGGGGCAGGTTTTTAAATGTGTGAATCTGTAGTTAATTATGTGTGAGACCAATGCTAATGCCATCAATGGTGCCCAAGCTGCAATTTAGAGATATGAAGTATGGTTACTTTTTGTGATCTGATAATGATTGCTTTTTCTAACTGGGAATATTGCTTTTTAGATAATTGTATTTTGCAGTTTTTAAAAGATTCAGCATTTAATTTTCATGTAATTTCAGTAATAAAAACATTCATCATCCTGCCTGTGTCACTGAATTCAAGTGAAGCATTGGCTGTTTAAAAAAGTAATCAGCACTCTAGCTTTTTGCATTTTCACTATGTTATTCATAAAGGATAACATTTAAGATAATTTTTATCAGTTGTTCTTGATGTTCTAACTGTAGGCTAAAACTTGAATTGTATTAAATGACTTCATAATAGCCCATGGTAAAAACAAGAAATTAATTCAACCACATAATAGAAACATTATAAAGAATAGAAACGGTATAAAAAATTGGAGAAGAAAGACCTCCAATGTAGCATCATATAAATTCAGATGTACTGTGGGAGTTAACATCATTCATATTAGTTGAAATTCACAAATCTATTCATTATTAAATAAGTATTTAACATTCTTTTTCTCCAGAGCATTTTGTCATTATGTGAAGAAAAAATGAAGATTGCTTCATCAAGTAATATTTGTCGAAGCTTGTCTGCTGTTGGAAGAAGAGTTCTTTCAATTGAATCTTTTGGTGCTTCTCAAGGTAACAGTAAAATGTATTTAGTCCAAAACTTCAGATTGCCTGACATATCTAATGATTTTTCAAAGACTGTGTTTTTGTGATCTCCTGTTATACGTTCCTTTCTAGATTACAACAAATCATTGTTAAATATTTGTAGATTGGTGATGGGGAAACAGGGACACGCAACTCTTAATTAACATAATATGTTTGAAGTGTCCCTTATGATTCGAAGTGATTTGTTCAGAAATTGAGAATTTGTGTAACATACTAAAGATATGTAACAGCAATGGCAGAAAAAGTAATGTAAAGATTTACAAGGAGAGATTAGGAGGTTTAATACACATTTAATATAAGCATCTGTTTTTGTATCTAGATGTCTGTGATAACATGTGGAAGGGAAGAATGTGTCAGAGGAGTTTGGGATCTAAATTATATGCAAATGAGAGAAACAACATTGCAGGTGATTCGTCTGCAGTGGAAGATGTGACTACTGCCTGTCATAACAACTCTTCTGTAGTTACCATGGTGACTGGCAGAGAAAGTGGTTTAAAGGAAATGCAAATTGATCAGGATAATGAGAAAACTCAACATTCACAACTTGCAACTCAAACTGAAAAGAGCAAAGAAGAGGACAAACACGCAGTGTATACTGACAGTTTCGCTAGTGTTGCTTTGGATATAAAATCATGTGTTATTGACCTGGAGAGAGATTGCCTTTTTAAGAAAGGTTCTTTGAGAAAAATGAAAACCTTTCCAAAGCTACCACTCGAACTTGCAGATACAAATAACTTTTTTACTTCTGTAACCAACAGTGGACCACTAGATAGGAAAAATCACTTTGTAACACAAGAGTCACTACCTCTAGACAATAATAATGAGGTTGCTTTTTCAAAGGGAAATCTCAATTCATTTGCTGTCAATAGTCCACCAGAAACAGAATCAAACAATCGCCAAGTTGATGATCATCATTTAGAAGCACCATGTGTATGCACACAAGTGTCTGGCTTGAATCTAGAAGAACATATGTCACTTATCAATGGTAAAAAGATAGGTTTTTCTTCTTCTGGTCACAAAGAAGACTCTTCTGGTGCTACCTCTGAAGTGCTAAAACCAGCTGATATGCTAAAAGGCCCAAACCAGTCAATTGTTGGAGCAAAAATGCTAGACAACTACATGGTGTTGGAAGACTGTTCTGAAACTTTTCAAGGGTCAAATGAGAATTATGTACCACATTTTAACAAGATGGATTCAGTATTAACAACAAAACCCAGTGGGAACAGACATGGATCAAACCTAATTAGGCCACCAGAATTAAGCAACGGTGTGATGAGTGCAAACAATAATGAAGATAATCTTTGTGGAGGCAGAGGTTCAGAAATCAAAAGTAATGAGCAGGTAGTAAAAATAAAGTCTTCGTTATATAGTTGCTGTAGTCACTTATGTGGAGATGAGATGACTTAAATACTGTGTGATTTCTTTCCCCCTTGTCCACTTTAGCATCCCATAAAATGGCATTTTGCTAGTCTGCACACTTTAAGAGTTAATATTGGAAACATGGTGATCCCTTTTTCTTCCTAAATTAAAAAGTAAAGCGCTACAGTGAAATTTATGCTGTTGCAGAATCAACTTCCATTTTTAATTATATTTTTTTAACAAATGGAGTCTACTTGCTCATGTGTTAGAGCAGCATTCCTTAATAGCTGATTGCATTTGTAAGCGAACAACCAAAGCATACATGTATTTTTAACTCTTTGTGTTCCTGTCAATGCATAAATTTCACTACCTTGCAGTGAGCCTCCCAGGTGCTTAAGAAAATTGCAGAATTCCTGACTGTAAACCTGACCTCACTGAAATCAATGGCAATATCCCATCAGCTTCAGGAGGATAGAGTCTGCATTTTTTTTTTAATCTTCCGTGTACATTTAAGTTTTTGGAAATTGTACATATGCTATATTCGTTCTGTGTTCTTAAATTGCTGTCTCTGTTTGTTATGTATGTTTCACTATAGAATTTAAATATGTGCACAATATGATGGGTATGTTGTCTCATGCATTAAGTCTTTATAAATAGCCAAATAACAGAGGGAGAATTTACCAGTTTGTTGATAGATAATTGTAATATGGTCTCTTCTCTGCTCAAATTACGCATCTCAGGGTGGACAAGTTTGGTCTCTGACTAGATGGTTTTCTTTTGTGCCATACTCAGAGGTGTAAACAATCCATGTGGTAGGAGAGCTGCTGGCTAAAACTGCAGGGTTGTTTGTCCTTCTCCAGCTTTGTTACAGCAGGATAAAAGTAAGCAGCACAAACTTCACACATTTTGTTTCCAGAAATTATTCTTAGGTGAAGATGTTGGGCTTTTTCCTTGCTTGTCTACTGGCAAGTCAGCCTTGTTCTCCTTGCCCAGCAGCCCATCTTCCAGCCCTCCCATACAGTGGCACTTAGGGCTGTATTCAGTCTCTGTCCCTCCCTCTTTTCACCTTGCCCAAACACCTCCTTTGGAGCACTAACCTCGAATTGCCAGGTGTGAAATGAGCCTTTGGTTCATCATAGCTCAAAAACTAGAGCAAATACAAGAATCTGTCCATTTTTTCCTTTCCTGTCTCTTCTCCCTCAGCAGGTGTGCTTATTAAATTCATAGTTCAGGAGGATGATAAATGTGGATAAGTACCACATAGCATGGTTTTGCCTTCTGAGGGGGTTATTCACTGTATGCATATTGAATCCTTTATTTAGGTTTTAAACCCTGCAAGTGCACTCTTCAGACTCTGAGAAATAGTCCATTTATTGTGCATGCATCTTTTTTTTTTTTTTTCTACTTCTGCCATCACTTATGGACATAAGTTGAATGTAGTGATAGGGGTTCTTTTTTAAGGAGGAAAAATATTCTGTCCTTACCAGATTACCAGGGCAAAAGTTTAAGTCTATATGCATGAAGGCAGTTTTAAGAAAATAATCTTCCCCTGAATTATAGTTTTCCAAAATTCTTCCATGAAATTAAAAGTTGTAACAAATCTTTTTTGCTTTTTTGCAGCAGCACTTGAGACTGACACACAGAAAAGTAAACCGAAACATATTTTCATCTTATTCTGCCATTCTTCTAAAGTCTTCTTTTTCTTCAAATATTTCATCATCAATTTAAATAAAGTGTCCTTTCAGCCTAAACAGAATTTCATTCTTGCAAACAAGTAGGCTCTTATTAACAGTGATGTTATCCTGCTCCCACTGAACTCACAGGACAGTCACTGTGAATTAGAAACAATAACTCTTATTCCAGGTACCCTAATAAGCAGTGTTGTATTACATAGCATCTGAAATGAAAACAGCAGGGTAGTGGTTCTTTATTAGATCAGAGGTTTATAGCTGTCTTTTCAATAGAAGAAATGCTTGATAGACTCATGCTCTACATTCTCTTTTTGAGTAAATTATTCCAGCAAATGTTCAGGTACTGCCACAGAAAAATGTGCTATTTAGAAAAATCTTTTTGGTCTTAAACAAAAATGCAAATATAATAAAATGTTATTTGATTATTTAACTGCTCTAGGGAGGAAAAAAAACCCTTTAAGCATATTAACACCTAAGCTTCCTGAAATGCTGAATTTCTGGCCTCGTAGTCCTTTGTTTTCTGAAGGAGGGTCATTCTTCATTAGTAGTTGTTGAACTGTATAGCAGACTTTTTTGTGAGTCTTCTTAGAGAAATGCAGTGGGTTAATGTTTTCAGCTTTTTTTCTTTGGGAAAAGCGATTTTATTCCTCAGGCTTCCAAAATATAGCAGTTTTTGACTCTGTGTTACCTCCTGACAACTGAAAAGTCACACTGTGCTATTCCTTACGTGACAGAAATACAATTGCTGTCTGTTAAGTTCCCATTAGCCAAAATTTTACCAAATACCTTTTTTTAAAGAAAGCCTGAGTCTGAGTTTGTTCACTTACTGTAAAAGCACAAGAAGTGTGAGGACCCAGCTAATGTGATTTCTGCCTTGTGGGGTAAATAGAAAACACCTCAGAGGATTTGCAGTGCTGCTCTTTCCTGAGTTCTCTATTACAGATTGGCATGATGGCAGCAAGTAGAGCTTTTAGAATGGCATCTCCAGCATTCCTTTCAATATTTCATGTTGTTTAGAGAAGGTGCAATACCAGCCCCATCCGGTTGAAGATCAACCTTGTCTACTCTGGAGAACAGACAGTTTTTCTTGCCTGTCAGTACTTCTCCAGTGGACAATATTTTTCTAATACTCAAACACTGCTTCTTATTGTTGTGTGCTTTACTGCTAGTAAGCATTACTAAAAATACTTGCTTGCTTTTGTCTGGCTACTGCAATGTATCTTGTGAGGGTTTTCCTAGTAATTTTTATAGTTTTGCATGCCATAAATAAATATTTTTCACTTCAAGTTTGAGTGGGCATCTTTTATTTCTCTAACCAGTTTCATTCCAATCAGGTGTGTCTCATCTCTAATCCTTTTAAATGTTTTTCTGTGATTTAAATGCTATGGCCTTTACTTGGGAAGGGTTAATGAAAACCTGGCAAATGCAAGTTTGTTTTCTGTTGGTCATTCATACCCTGTCAAGCATGAGAGAAGTGAAAAGCCATGTAGCTAGAGGCTGACACTTTAACACTGGGGAAATAACATGAAGGAAAGAAAAGTTGTCAATTCCTAGAATAATACTTGCTAAGAAAAGAATGATGAAAATCTTGCTTTGGCTATTTAAAACGTGCTAGCATTATGTTCATAAAATAGATTATGTTTGCATAGTTGGAATGCTTTTCTAAATTTGGGGGTTACAATTCTGGTACCAGCAATTAAGCAGATCTGTTAAATAGTTTTTGCAGCACTGCAAAAAAACAATCGATTTTCCAACAAGTAAGGTTTAAAATACAATCTTTGAGCATAAACCAAAATGGCACCAGGATGTAGTTATAGACAATAATGGCTCATTTGGCTTTTTTATATTTTCTGACAAAATTTCAATGCTGTGAAAGCATTTTCTTACTTTAAAAAATTGGCAATATAATTTCTATTATCAAAAGGTCTGGTTTAGAACATTTTAAAAATTTGGAAAGAGACATTAGATTATAATTTTGTTTCCTCTTTGGTACACTGATGATAATATATTCATGAATGTTTAATAGCATTATTAAAATAATGTTAATGGTTTAAATGAAGTGAACTTATAAATGCTGAAGAGTTGTCTTGAGCTTGCTTTGCTAAAATTTCTTGGTAGATAAGTAACAATGTATGCTACACATGGTTTGACTAAAAGCGTTTAATCATACATTTTCCAGTACTTCAGATTTTTTTTTCTTGGTGTTTGTGTGGGGATTTTATTTTTAAGTTTTAGGAAATAGTAATAGCCATGAATCAGAGACTTGCATGTTAAAAACCAAAACAGCCACACCTGAGACATGCCTAATTAAGGAGCTGTACACTTACATGTTTACTAAAACAAGGTTCAGGAGAGTTAGAACGTGCATCTTGTTAAAATACCTCAGAGGTGAGGTACCATTGCATTAAATACCTTTGTTTTACCTTTGTTTAAGGATTGAGGCTTAAATAAAAGTTGCCTCATAACCATAGGCTGAGAAGTATATTCTTTTTCCTTTGAAAACTGTTTGAACCAGACTGCATGCATTTTTCACCTCAAATGCAAATATGTGATGAAACATGTCTTGTCATGTACCTTCAGTACATGGGGTAACTTCTGCAAGGTGTTAGAAGTCCCCAGCAGGTCTGAACCCTCAGTTTTCATCTGAAGTCTTCCATATTTCTCTTTCTGTTGGAGGAAGGTGGGAATTTGGAATAATTCTAGGACACTAGAAGAATGACCTTCTCAGGTGTTTCTTTCAGGAATAAAATTGATATGGTCAAGGTGAGGAGAGACATGAATTACAGTAAGAGACAATAGCAGTGCAGGTATTTATTAGCATGGCAGAAAACCAACTAGCACACAAATACCAGCTAACAATATTATATTTGAGGTTTCTTCTTTCTTTAGAATGGTTGCCAGAGAAACAATGACTATATACATTTAAATAAAGTTCACCAAACTGTAACCAGACTCCATCCTTCTTTTTCCTGACTCAGTTTGTTTTGGCTATGCCACAGATGGCAGTAATGCCCATTTCTGCTAAGATTTGCTTTCCCTACTTACCTTTTTCTTCCAAAATAGAGTTTTTCTGGTGTCTCTTCATTCTCTGTTTTCTAATCTATCATTGACACTTCTGTCTTATCATAAACTTTTGCTGCTGCTCTTAGGATTTATTCCTACTCTCCTGCCATGCCTGAATTTCTTTCTGTCATTTCTTTCTCACACTAAAGAGTTTGGATATCCCAGAGGTGATGAGAAATACTTTGCAGCTTTCTGCAGTACAACAAACTTCAGTCTCCAGTTCACTGAGAGATTCTTCTTTCCCTGGCTAGCCATTCATCACCTTCTCCTGAAGTGAAAGGTGATTTGTATATACAGTAAAGGAAGTCCATCTTTCTTTGCTGCAGCTTTTAGAGCCTCTAAAGACATAAACTTCAAGAGGAGGGATTCTCTTACAGAGAAACATGTGGCGCTTGTGTGTACTTACTAGAAGAAAATTCCTAAATCCCAAAGCCTTCTTAATGTTTTAGTCAGTCTGAAATTTCTCTTATGGTTTCTCTTCACTCATGTCAGCCGTGCAGGGTTAATTTGAAGATTTGGGTGCTCCTTTCTTTGTAAAGTGCCTGTGAGCAAAGACACTTGAGGCACATGAGAACCACAGTGCTCTGGAGAGGGAAGCACTGCTGCTCAGGGATAGGAATCTATCAACAGTATGAAGCTCTATCATATATGCTTTCTAGACTGATTCATTCTTTTGATTATCTGTCCTTTTCCTTCCTGCTGTGTGATTGATGGCTTTTTATCGAACTGTTCAAGAGCTTACTTTTCTAGATACAGGAAAAGAGCACATGGATGAAAGAATTTTGCACTCCAGGGTGCTGGTGATAGCAAAATTGGAGAATGAAACTGAATCTTATCACCTGGCTTCAAATCTGTCTATGCTGAAGTTACTAATTTTTGCCAATATAGGATAAAAGAATAGCACCCAGTTCATTTTTATCTGTTGGAGGGAGGCAGAATATGAAACATTTTCAGTAAATCAAAAGGTGTGTTTCCTGACATATTTTGTTTTAAAAAATGTAGTTTATCTGGTTCACCTTCAAAGAATATTTAAACAATATGAGCCTAAAGTATTGTGTTCTTTGAGAAGATCTTCTGGTTCAAATTATTAGCAAAGTTTCAGCTACAGAAATTAATGTCCTTCTTTTCTCCATGGATTGCACTGAAGCTATTTTTGTTTGTTGAGCTTTATGAAATTCAATGCAATTGTCAGCTCATTACGTATCTCATGATACAATCCAAAGAGCATCTCAGTAAAAGGATGAAAAATTTACTTTAGTAAATGACAGTGCAGAGGATGATTTGTCAAAGTTAATGATGTAGTGCAGTTGTATGTGGGAAAGACCTTTAGGCAGTGCAGTTTTTGCAAATACTGATTGGGATAGAAAGCTCTCTGTAAAAGCAACAGTTCAGAAGATTTTTTTGTTTGTCTCCTGTGCTTCAATTTTTTTGTTTAGGGTTTTTTTAGGTTGGTTTGGTTCATTTTTTATTTGATTTATTTTTGTTTCTTTGGGGAGTTTTTTGAGGGTGAAATGGGTTTTTTTCCAGAGTTAATCCTGAATTACTTGTGGTAATTCTTTTCCCTAACATGGCCTGAAATTGACTCATTCAGGACTGCTTATGTAAGAGAAAATGTGCTGTGCTCTTTTTTAAAAGAGTTATTTGGGTCTGCTCTCACTCAGGAGCTTCTGCCTACAATGAACTTTTTAGTGTTCCTTCGGTAGGTAAACGGAGATCATGAAGTGCAGCTGATGTCAAGAGCCTCTACTAGAGATGAGCTTTTCCATTAGCCCAATTTGATCAGGAAGGTGTGTGTGCCCTACTATAAATCTCCGATTCTTAGATTCACACAAACACACACCACCCCCCAAAAAGAAAAAAATCACAAAATGTAAAGTGTGTCTCTGAAGAACAGTAAGTTTCCATGGAGCAGTATCTTTGTCACATCAAGATATTATGCCAGATATCAAAACCTAAATTGGTAGTCAGAAAAACAAATGCTGTTACTACAAATTGAGCAGCCAGTGATTAAAAGCAAAACAACGTGCTGGGATTTTGAATAAACCTGTCATTAATTCTGTCAATATTGTTAACGTCTTTCACAGAAGAACAAGAGATGTTGATGAAATCTTTAAGGTAAGACATGTAATGCAACTGTCAGGGTAAATCAGGTTTTGAATGTGGGACTGTTTTGTTGATGGCAATCATTTGAGTTTTTATGTTTTTCAGTCTAGGTGTTGTCCCTATAATTATGCAATTATGTTTCATCATAAAATATGTCTATTACACAAAGGATGTTCTAAGAGTCTTTTCTTAGTATGGTAAGAAAAACCTTCCAGACAGCTCACATTTCCTGGAGGAATTAAGAAACAATTAATTAATTTATACAGTTAGCTGACTGTGCCATGCTTTTTTAATAAATAGTATTAATTCATTACTGGTAAGTGCAATAAATACATTTTCTTGTTACTGTTTAAGTTGAGATTTTTATATTAGTATTTACTTTTCTATTGCATTAGTAAATATTTTTAATTTGTAATAATTTTTATAACTTTCTGCATCCTCACTGTTTTTTTTCAGTGGATCTCTCTAAAACTCCTGTTGTCCTGGTATGGTAGGCCTCTGAAAGACTATGAACTCTGGGCATTATGTCATGAGTGTTTATGTACTCTGCAGACTTGCATAGATTATCCAGGTATAGTCTTAATTATCATGAAGTATTTTGCCTAGTTGTTTATGTTCACTGTATTAATATTTCCTTTATTCTGTTGATTGAAAGGATGATGACTTTCATTTTGTGTGCAGATATTTCTATTTTGATTCCCTTAAATTGTGACAAAACTCAATTTGGAGTTGTTTTCCATATATAGGTGAATGTCTCATATATAGGTGTTGATATCTTTGTGACAAATAATTCCTGACCTATTTTCTACAGTACAGGGCTTTGTCATTTTAAAGTACCCAGGATCTTGTCATGGAATTAGTCCTTCTACATCCCCTATGCTTCAATTTATGGGCAAATTATCAGAAATAAACTTCTGAGAGAGGAAGAGGGAACTGTCCTTTGACAAAATTAGAATATGTTGTGTACAACTCAGAAGACCATCTTAGATTTCCATGGGCATTCTGAATGGTGGTTTAGCTTATACTAATGATAAACCTATAGCAGTTCTGATAAACAGAGCAGAGGTTTCCACCACCACCACCACCACCACCCTTTCTTTTTCTTAATTTAGAAAAACTTGCTTTTGAGAGTATGGGCAGGGATGAGTTTGAAGCCTTTAAGTGAATATAAACAACAGGATAGTAATGTACAGAAAACTTACTGCATCTCTTTGGATTTCAGCTTCAGTTATTTTATTTCTATTATATGAAACTGCTTAAAAGGAAATAAGCCATAAATTAAGATTCTGAACACTTTAAGAAGTGTAACCCATAAAACTAAGTATTTAATATACCTTGTACAGAAGGATTATTTCAGCCTCATAGCATGTTCCTTATGTTTCTGAAGGTTTCAGATAACTGCACATAATGGCTGAGATTCTAATGTAATATGCTTAGCCAGCCTTTGTTACTGCTCTCTTAAAAATGCATAAAGTTCTCTCAAAGTTCCTTTTGAATAATACTTACTAAAGGTGAAGCTGATACATATTTTGAATACATCTTGTGAAAAAATCCTTTGTCTTGACAATAGTAGTGCGACTGGTGGCTGATGAGCCACGGTTAAATATATGAATCTGGATTATTTTTTATTTATTCACATAGACAGCCTTTTTCTCCAGATCCTTCCTTGATTACACTTTTTTCATTATCCTAAGCAGGAATTACCTGGCTAAGAAAACATATCCCAAAGATAGCCTCTTCTTCACGTGTTTGTTAATTCAACTCTGCTACAGAAGTTGTTTGTAACCTCCATTGGGACTTAACTTAATTCCTCTCCTCTTATCAGAGGATGTTGCTTACATGTTGCTCATGGGTGATTCAGGGAGCCCAGGTGAGGATTCTTATGTTGTACTGAACAAGCTGAGATCTGGTTTGTGTGAGCAGGGCCAGGGGCATTTACTGCTGACAAACAAAGACAAGTGAGCATGAAGCTGCCTCTGCAGAGAGAACCAGCAAAGGTTCTCATTTGGGAAAGCTTTGCTTTTCAAGACATATACTTCAGGTCCAACTTAAATATTATTGAAAGTAGTAGACAAGCCTTTATGTTAAGCATAGTGAATAATTTAATTTTAGATGTGGTTTGTACAGATAACTAAAAAAAGGAAAAGTGTTACTGCCTTTTTTCTTACTTTCGTTTTTTTCCTCTTAGACCACTTCAATTAATTATTAATAAATTAAGATTTGTGTGTCTCTTAGACATCTTTAATATTTTATTTCATAATTAATAAATTTAATGTTTTAATCTCTTATTCAATTTAAGAATCTATTCTTCCAGTATTTTGTTTTTAATAAGAAAACGGTTCATTAGATGTTAGTCTAGAAATAGAGGACTACAGTTGGTCTGCAAGAGAACTACTTACTGTCTAGTTGGCTTAATATATTAAAACATGTTTAATTAAAATGTCCTTTGAAGTTAGCAAACAGGTAGTCGCAGTTTTGTCACAAGATTTTCAACACCAAATTTATAGGAAATTATCTCCTTCTCTTAATGTTAAGTTCCTGAAGACCTCAGATAATTTAAAATAGTTTTAGTAGTCCATTATTTCTTTTTTAACAATGGAAAATTTCATGACCTTGCAAACAAATACTAGCCTATGTAACATTTCTTCACTGAGAAAGTGTGATTATAACTATTTGTGAAAAACTGGACGTTATATCCTGTTGCACCTAGAGGAGTTTTGGATCTGGCCACTTGTGTGTCAGCTTTCTCTAGATGGTGACCCTCTATTTTTGTGGGGTTGAAGGAGGAGAAGAGGAGACTTAAATTCTTAGATAAATTGACTATCTTTTATTGGTACCTTGTGAGAAGTCTAGAGTATATCTTCCTATTGTATTTATATTTTTGTTTGGTTTTGTTTCTTTCTTGTCCTTCCTTTTTAATGCTGGGTATAAAGAGGAAAAATTTCCAGGTTTTTTTCCACTTCTTGTCTTTGTTCTGCAGAAATTGCCTTGGGTAATTACACAGCTATTGTCTCTTTTGTCTTTTTATTGGCTTATGTCTGTTCTAGCATAAATGTTATTTAAAGCGTCATTTATTTTAGGGTAATTTCTGACACTGTAAATTCTTTGATACAATTATTTATTTTTTTTAGTGCTAAATAGCTACAAGAACAGATACTTATTATGCCTTGCCCTTTTGTGGTTTTTTTTGGTTTTTTTGCAGTGGTCTTATGTTTGGACTCTGTGCTGATTGACTGCCATGGAAGGATCCTCTTTGCTGCTCCAAAAGCTGGAGGTAAAATAAGAGATTGCAAGTTCAGCTTTTATTTCTTTTCAGGGGAAGTGGAGAAGAAAGCAAGCATCTTACCTTTTGTTTCTGATTTCTTTTCTCGTTTAGAATCTTGTGATGTATTTTATTTAGCTCCTGAAATTGAAGAAGAGGATGTGGATACTGAGAAGGTAATGTGGTAGGTTATGTAAATTGCTTTGTACTTTATCAAAGGACGGTTTTATCCCTCTGCTAGTTGGAGAAGAAAGCTAAACTCTTCTAAGATTGTGTTAATATTTTTCCCAATGTTTTCTGTGAGGCTTTTTTTGATATATTGATCTCTCATGAAATCAGTTGCCTCTATAATTTTTCCTTCCAGGATTCTTGGAGTAACTGCCAAAAATCTTCTATTTGATGGTTTTCCATAAGACTTAATTATTTTCAGTTTTTTAGCAGTAAGACAGACTGCTAAAGTCTTTTAAGTGATTTTTTCACATTCTGAAGGTCACAGTAAGATCATTAACTTAGACTATCTGGGCAAAAGCCCAAGCATTATTCACACTTAGAAGACTGGATAAAAATATCATTATCAGTATGTTTTTACTTTGGAAACATTATGAATGATGTCTTTTTCCAATATAGTTTTTTAGAGCTTTTCCCTATAGATAAATACCATAAGGAGCTTTTAGAACAAAGGTAATAAAAATGTCAAATAGCAGGTGAATGTGTCTCCACTGCAACTACTTTTGAATTGCAAACTGTACCACATTGATCTTAAAAATCAGGGGAACAGAATTTACAGTACCTTTCTGTTTTGTAGCAAGAAAAAAGGTTAATTGATATGTGCCTTGTATCACATGAGTTCTTTGGAACTGGGCATAGTAATCATGAATCAGAAAATAAAAGCTCATAAAAATCTACTAAAAACATTCAATTTTCTGTAAAACTATCTGTAACTAGAAAATATTTTTATATCTTTCCCAGATTTCTTAAACTGCTTTGATCCAATGTGCAGGTTTTTCAAAGGCTTCAGAAGCTTAAACTAACCCTGAAATACAATACAGCAGTTTCACCAGACAGTAGAAATTAATAATCCTAAAGTCTTTGTGACTTGTTTGCTTTAGAATATCGAAAGTAATCTGTTTCCTTGCTTTTCTACAACAATTATTCTATTACATATAGAATAAGCTGATGGGGTTTTTTGCCTTTTTCCTGATGGCTGTATAACTTTCTAGTTATAAACATTCAGTTCAGTTTATGCTATGGGAATGAATCTGTGTAGTGTCAGTCATAATAACAGTAAAAAGAACTTTCTTTGAAGGTTCTGATGGCTTGGATGGCATGTCTTTCCTAAATAAATTTAGGGTAATCTTGGAGTTCTAAACCTAAGGGGAAGAAAATTATTTTTGTTTTGATTGAGTTGCTTTCTTCATTCCAGGTGGTTTTGTACCTATTAGTAGCTTTTGTTCAATGGTTCAAATGGAGCTAATTAAAAAAATTGAACTATTTTGTCTATAGTGAACTTACTTGTTATGTTTTGTTCATTGCTGTTCACTTTGCTCAAAAAGATGCCAGAAAACATTGTTTAATGAGAACACATTGTTTTCTATTGTGCTCATGGTTCTGTCCATTCAGCTTTTGTAATATCTTTCAGAGGCAATGTATAGTGTGGTACTTTAAATTTCTTAAAATTGCATTTGTAGTACATGCTAACATATGGAAACTAAGCATTAAGTGGACTAAATCTGACTCTGAAAATTGTAATTTTTCAAACAAAACAAGAAAGCTGGTAAAGACCAAGTCCTTTTCAAGGTCCCTCGTTGGAGCAACTTCAATTGGTCTAGCTGCAGGTAGCACAATAATTGCTAAAATAAATATGCTGTGCCTCATTCTTCTGACAGGTGTAATCTTCTCTATAAAATATGACTTGTGCTAGCTAGTGTGTAATTACTGTGTGCCACTTACTTGCTGAATTATCATGACCTTTTTTAAGTAAATTGCAGCTGGCCACATTTTATGGTAGAACTCTGAAGTTTGCAGCAATCTTTTTACATGAGAAAGGAATTCTTCAAAATGGTTCTAAAATACATTTTTCTTAGGTAAAGAATAAGACAATTAATGTCTGTTACTCCAACAGTAGAAAAATAGCTGCTGGTTTTTGGCCCTGCATGCATAACAACTAGAATTTAAAGTGGGCTGGGATTTTCATCAGCACCCTCAAAAGCCAAATGTAATCTGTACTTTAAAAACTCTAGTAAGTTTTTTTCTTTTTGGCAGGAAATAGGGGAAATGTTTGGATAATTTGCTGGAATTGTTTTTGAAGTGGAGGCTTTTTTTAGTCTGTTCAAATCTTTCTTGTCTCTTACGTTATACCAATAGGTCTGTGTTTATGGTGTTGCTGCAGTTCTGTGGATGGCGGCAAAATACAGTGTTCCACTGAGTCACAAAGTAGTATTGCCAAGAAAATTTAAAAAACTGCTTCTGGAGATGGCAAGAAAAAACCCTGAAGAAAGGCCTTCTCTAACTGCTGCAATTAAGGTAACTAGATTTAGTTGTGTCTCAAGTCTCATTTTAGTATTTTTAAAATCAAAATAACAGCTTAATACTTGTAATATACTGATATCTAATTAAATCATAACCAGTCACTTTGGGTTTTGTTTTTAAAGTTACCTCCTTAGGGACACAGAGGGGCATGTTTTTAATTTATATTGAAATTATCAAGGTACTTGGACTTGGAGAAGCTTCATAAGACTTCCTAAACTTAGATTACTTCTAATTGACTATTTATCTTGACTTTGTCCTTGTCCAAGAATACCTCACTTGATTGAAAACTTATTTACTGACTGAAAATTACAATTTTTTTTTTAGACATGCAATCATTATTTAATTGAACAAGGTGTAAACAGCAAAAGTATTTTGACATTATTGGGTAAACCCATCTTTAAGGTAAGAGTGCCCCCTTTCTTGTATTTTATACGCTTTTTCAATTAATTCTGTAAATGTATTCCAGTAAGATTTTGTTGCCTGCAAGTGTAGCTAGATTTTGGGTTTGGTTTTGTTGGTGTGATTTTTTTGCTTGTTTTGGTTTGGATTTTCTTTTAATGTATTTTCAAGTAGTTTGTAAGTATTGCCTTTTCCTAGTTCTTGTTGTTAGAGTGATTCCTCTACAGATTGTGATGCTCTGACTCCACAGTCTATATGGGTGAAGAACAAGTAACTAATTTCATAATCTCTCTTTTTATTTACCACCCCACAGAAGAAATTAATATATAATTGTTGGGTTCTGGTTTTGTTTCAAATATGTTTCTATAATGCATACAAGATTCAGTCAATCCATGGAACTGAGTTTATTCAAAACTTTGAGTACCAAGTTGTCAAGATTTCTAAACAGTTTTACTTGTTCTTAGACTTCTGTATGTAATTTTTTTAATTCCTCACCCTGGCATGACTAGGTTGTTGCAATATTTAAGGTGTATATGAGGATTGGGGTTTTTTTAAATAACGTGCTGAGCAGAATTTGAAAAAAGAAAATGCTAATAACATCAATTTGTGCTTCAATGTTTATTGTTAGGCTGTTGAGGAAGAAGTCTTGTCTCAAAATCACGTCACTTTTGAATTTAAAAATGATAAACATGAAATGGATCCTTCAGAGTCAAGTCCAGGTAAGCAGTCAGGCAGGCTCTGACATGTTTACTCTGGTTTAATGCTCTCTAGTTCAGTTCTTCATGTAAGATTTTCTCAGTCCAATATGCAATTGTTTTTCTGTGTAAATTAATTGTTACTTACTTTACATTTATATTTTACATATTGATAATCTTTCTGTGTTTTTGCTTTTAGGATTTGTGCCTTTTACCAGTGAAAGTAAACTTGTGGCAGTTAAAGGACCAGTACCATGCCAGATTTCACTAAATTGTGAGAAAGCAACATTACCTGTTGCGTTCACTTCTCCTGCAACTCACTTTAAGCCTATTATTTTGCAACAAGATGCAAATGTAACAAAGTTAGTATGTTCTAAAGCAGAATAAGTTAAAGATTAAATGTCATTGCTAAATCTATTTGAATTTTCCTTTAAAAATTCTTTGGGTTTTTTTTTTTTTTTTTCAGAGATGTTCCAACACCAGTTTCTGATCAATTCAAGAAAGAGACAAGGAAAGAAAAACATATGAACAACAACAAATCAGGGTATGTAGAAGACTCCAAAAGCTGTGATATTGAGGATACAGGTGTAGTTGAAACTGTTCCTGAAACACCTGAGTGTGACTTAAAAGTTCCAAGCCACTCATTCCAGATGTCTTCAGAAGAGCAAAACTCAGGCAATATGTTTGCTTCTACAGTTACATTACCATCACCATCTGATTCCTCACATGCTCTACAAGAGAAGAGCTTTTTATCTGAAGATCCCTCCAGCTCTTCAGCTTTTCCTACATCTCCTAATTTTCTTCACATAAATAACATCATTCTCAAACAGGACTCAGAGAAAAGAGTTCTGACATTTGTCCCAGTACATTTGGCTGTATCAGAGCAAATACCAAATAAGCCTCTTCGCTCAAAAATTGCTTATGATTGCTATCACAGTTTGCCAGTGCTACTTTCAAGTACTATTGCAAGTTATAAAATGTGCATGCAAGCAGAAAATGATGCCTCCCTTTGCAATGTGCAAAGTCATGAGACTGCTAATACAGAGAACCACTTTGATAAAAGTAGCCCAGTTACTCAAACCAACTGCCAAGAAACTGAGTGTGCTACCAGCATAGACACTGAACAAGAAGACACATCATGTACTTCAGTGAGTAAAGACAGCTGTAATTTCTTTGATGATGAAGTCCTGCCCCATTGGAACACAACAAATGACACTTTACTCCAGGAAGTGATTCATCTTATACAAGAAGAGTTTGCATTTGATGGTTATTTAGAGAGTGGAGCTGAAGTTTTTGATATGGGTATGTGCATTTTCTTCTGTATGTTATTATCATTGATTTGTAAGAATATTGCTATTAATTTTTTTTCCTCTTTTGTTTGTTTCTGTTCTTTTTATTTTAAACAAGGTAACTTCATTTTAAACTTAAAGGGAATTAAGTTTGGTATGTTCTCTGATAGAATTTGTGAGAAGTTTTGTGACCTCTACTGGGATGAAAAGTTACTCGAGAATCTCTATCAGGTAGTAAATGGAGGAAGATCTTCACATTTATGGTAGGTGTTTTTCAACTTTGACCTGCTTACATTTTAATTTAATGCTTTTATCCCTACTTCATAGAAGCAGGAAAGAATATACGTTTTTTCTTCAGGTGTGTGTGCTGGTCTCCTGTAAACTGTTCATTTCACAGTTTGAGGGTTTTCAAAGCTTTCTCCATGGCAAATAATGCCTAATGGTTCAGTAAAAAATAGTTTCTCCCACCCTTTTCTGTAACTCCATCTTAGGATATCTGGGGGATATCTGGGTCATGGAAACCCAATTCTGATCAATTATAACCATTGATGGAGAGCTTCATAGTCCTGTTAGAAGGAGACTGTTTAATCAGAAGTATATTGTTCTTGCTGTTCAGTTTGTTTATTCTGTTTGGTATTAGTTCTTTATACATCATGTGTTCTAATCACACCCAAGAAAGAGGAAATTAATTTAGCTTTGCTAGAAATATTTTGTTTAACTGGTTTAATTTGACTCAGTGTTTTAAAAGTAGCCTGTTAAGTGACAAAAACCAGCTAAATTTATTTCTTGTTAGTCTTATTTAATTTTCAATTACATATGTATCTACCTGAAAAAGAATTTTAAATTCTTGTTTTACTGCAGCCTCCAAATGTAGCACAGTTTTGTAAAAGTGTCTTGCTGAAGACTGTTAAAAAATGTAATCAATTTATGTCAAAGTTAATTTGGGGGTTTTTGGAACTAGAAATTTCAAGTTTTGACAAAGAAACTTAGTAGATACAGTTTAGAAAAACTTCATTGTTGAAAGATGTGTAATCCTTACAGCAAATTTCAGGGATAATAGATTATGACCTCCAAATACCCAACCTTGGTATACTGGCCTACTTCCCATTTGAGTTGGGATTTTTAAGGAGATATTGAAAATTGGTTGGAAGTTAGGCCCTTAGTTCCCCAAAGTTCAGATATGGTAGGAGACACCTGAGCTGTTGCTGCTGAATTACTGAGATATATGAAGGGTTATCCTATATATGAACTTTTGTTACAAAGTAGCTTTTGACAGTGAGAGATTATAATTTATTATCCAGAGAAAAATGCAGGTCTAGCTTTCACATCACATGCAGGGCCTGTCTTAAAATATCTCTCAGACACTGCTTGCTGAACATTAGTTTGACAAATACTACAGCAGTTTTACAGTGTTAGCTTTCTTTGATTTAAGATTATGATTCTAACTAGGGATAACTTAGTCAGTTTTATCCAGAGGTTGAATCCTGAGTGAAAAACCCACTACTTGCAGCCTGTAGTTATGCCTTCTGTCTGTGTGTGCTCTGATCCTTCTGTTGAAGTTTTGCCAAATGCTGTACAGGAAAATCTCTATCTTACTGTGCTTGAATAGCCATTTGAACTTTTTTTTTTCTCATAAAATAACAACTGCAGCTGAACATGAAAACTTTAGGAATTAGATAAATGCTATGAAAGTTTTTATGTGCATGATAGAGTCACTTGTAAGATCTTATTTTACTGATGTAAATATAAAAGTATAGGAAATATTAATTTTTCCTAGTCTCCTTGTATTTTCAGCATAACTGAGGCAGATGAAGCAAAATGCAACAATATGTTCCAAGATGTGAAGAAATCTGAAAGCTGTTTGGCAAGCAGTGATCAGACAGAGGGTGAGAAGGGACTTCATGTTTCTAGATCTTTGTGAGTGCTGGGAATCTATCAGCGTCAGAAGCTTTGAGACACTTTGCTTGTGTCCTCAGGAAAGCACTCTGCTATGACAGTTACTGACATTTTCACTGAATCTGAACATTATCAATGCCTTAAGGACATAAGTATCTTTTATATAAAGCTTACATATGACCCAATGTTATTTTGTGGGATGTCATTAACTTACTTTCATTTAAACAGATGTCTCTGTTGAAAACCCTAAGGATGGTAACTGCTGCATGTGGTTTTCTTGTGTTTGAGTAGACATTTTAGTGTCTACTATATGAGTGGATTGTTTATTTATATTTCTTCAGTTTGGGTTTTACATTTCACCTGACACACTTTGTGATTGAAAGTTTACAAAATATCTATCTATCAGTAACTGAACTCAAACTGAACTGGGACTGGTGAATCCTAATATTATAACAAAACTATTACCCTTTCTAGGCATAGTGCATTGATGGACAGCTTCTATTTGGTTGCTGTTTTACCAGTGTGAGGTTTTTTTCAAGATAGTTCATCCAAATTTCAGCATTTAAACTTGGTTACTTCTCTGTTTTGAGCAAAGTGAAAATAGCTGTACTTTACAGGAGGGCTTATACACTTGTATTGTTCATTTTTATAGCAAAACATAAATCTGCAATTTTTCACTTGGCTGCTATTGTTCAATATTACAGTTTTGCATTTTGTCTCAGAATGATTGCAAATGTAGAGCCAGACTTTACCATGGAGTGTGTGATTTCCTTGCACCAGGAAATAAGCTTTGTTTGACTCCAGGGTGGCATATCTGAGCCCTGGAGGGTTAGTCAAGTGAAAAGGGAGACTTCTGGCAGGTGTAAATGCTCCTGTCAACATTATACTGACCTTTGACTGTCACCTCAGTCCCTGAAGGCTGGTAGTAGATGCTACAACTGAAAAAATGTCCCATGATGACTCATTGGATTGAGTCCTGTAGGAGTAGAAAGTTTAACATCTATTGGCTATATCAAGTATTCTTGCCCTTTCTGTATGGAATAAAAGCTTCAAGACTTACAGCTGCAAAAAACCTCAAAAGCTAAACATTTTACTAATGTGTGCTTAGGTCTGACATATTTAACTTCTGGTTTAAAGTTTCTCAGTGTTGTTTAAATGCTTCTTGCATATGCATGGAAAATATTTTGTGCTTTTCAGAAATTTATTGTTAAACTGTTGCTTGATAGTTCTGAAATGTTTTTAACCTTTATCATTTTACAATCTGTAGTTGAGAAAAAAAATGTCACAATAAGCATCTAAACCCACTAGGTAGTCTCATAATAGTGTTTTGTATGTGTCATGTTTAAGCTCAATAAAGCATGCATTACAGCACATGACCATTATTTATTTTCCCCTATACACCTTCTTTAGGAAAAGGGGAAGCAGACTTCGATGTGAAGGCTGAGCTTGTGGTAAAAACATCATTAGTTGAAATGGATTTTGATGAGTCACCTTTGGATGATATCAAAAAAGAATTGACTCTGCAGAGTACAATCCCCATAGCAAAAGAGCAACAATATTTGCAAAGCAATGGCTGCGGTCCAGGCTTTGCAGAAGAAAATGTAAGTTCAGAGGAACAGGCCATGATAAAGACAGCCGGAAACACCTACCTGGCATCTTCCAATCTACCTGACTTTTGTGGCTGTAGTCCTGGTTGGAGCAGTGCATTTTATGGAGCTGAATGTTTTGATTCAGAAGTTCACAGTTACTTGAAAAACCTTGGAAAGCAGAAATCAAGTGAGTCACAAAATATAGATGCTAAAAAAGTGGTGAGTACATTGATTTTAAATCCTTAAGTTACATCTTGCTGGTTAAAAGTGTGATAAAATGTGTTCTGTTACAGTGAATCAAAACACCATTTCATTTCTAATATTGACTCTTCAGCAGTTTAAAATTCTCAGGATTTGTCGTGTCTTGGTGATAAACCACAGGAGAGGTGTAGTATTCCAAAATAAAGCACGCTGACACAAATGTGCAATCACCAATCTACAACCCATTTTCTGCTCCTAAAGTTGACTGAAAAAGCACTATCTGCCCTTTGCACCAACCCCATGGTGGTGATACTGTAGGAAAGAGCTAAGAATGACTGCCACTGCAGCACATCACAGGCATAGAGCTTCATAAAAAGTTTTTATACTCTAGACCTACCTTAATTGGAAAATGTTGTGAAATAGACAGGGAATTTGCCTTTGATTTCATTGCTACTCTTGCAAATCTCCAGATATTTTAGGGGACAAACTACTTTGTCCCCGGATTCCAAATGGTCATTCCTTCTGCTTCCCTTTCTGTTTACATAGTCTCTTAATCACCTTGATTTTGTTTTAATTGATGAAGCAAAAGCAGACCTTGAAGTAAAAGCAAGCAGCTTCCAATTAGAATCTGGGTAACAGCTTTCCTGTGCTTTCCCTGTTCTCTAAGCAATGCCTCTGTAGGAGTACCTCTTGTAAAAATCCGAGGGGCTTTTATGACTCTGTGCTAATGAACTGTGTTGTTAAACCTTTTGAGCTTTTCTGAAAAACAGTGACAGGTTTTTCTTAAGCTCAAATTAATTTCTAGCAAGTCCATCCCATTAAAGCTAACCTATTTACCAATCTGTTGTTTGATATGTTAGCTCTGAGCTGTGTGTTTTCTGATCACTCTGCTTGTGGGAGTTGTCTGCTGCATTCCGTGAACTTACTGCATTTAAGATGCTATTTCATGTAACTGGGTCACTGGTAGTTAACTTAGGACCCAAGTGCAAAAGTCACCTCTTTTATAAAGCACAACAAACATCATGTTTGTTTTTTCATAATAAATGAGAAGCTGAACTCAAAGTGGATGGCCCATTTTTACTGGCTGGTAATTTAATGAAACCTTTGATATGCAAACAATTATAAATGTAAATGTTTGCTTTTAAATGTATATATTTTGAGGAGCTTGACATACTTTAATTTCTACTCATTGGTTAAGTTACATAATTCTATAGAAATTTAGTTTCATTTTTCCAATTTTGTGAAATACATAAATAGAAAATATGAAAGTTGAACTTTGAAATTTACATGTCCTTTATTTCTAGAGCATCTCTCTTGTCTGCCTTCTGACCTGGTTGTATAATATAATGTAATTATACTTCTTTAAAAGCCATTGATTTCAGTCAGACTTTCAGTTCTTGCTACAAATATATGTCAGCTGTTTAAAGTGTTTCTAGGGTCTGCACTAAATTCAGAACAAACAAATTTTAATTCTGGATTCTTCTGATTTTAGGTTTTAAAAATACTGTTGAAAACAACAAGATAAGTGCAATTATAACTAAAGGCATATTTATGTGTACAAATTCAAACAAACTTCCACACAGTCTGATCATACACAAACCTGCTCCAGTTCTTAACTTGTAAAACTGTGACATCACTAATTCTTTTCTGGGAACAGGTAACTCCTGCTGTATCTTGCCTGTAAACACAGATGTGAAAGGTAGTTATTCATTGTTAATAACATATTCTTGTCTCTTTGGATGTTCTTTTTTCCTCATACAAAATAATTCTCTTCTAAAACTTTACTTTCTTACTACAACTGCCTTCTGCTTACAATTCTGAACAGAATCCTATTTCTTTTTAAATAGGAACTAGAACAATTACTAATGATGGAGACAAAAAATTACAGAAAGACCATAAAGTTTTACCAGAGACTATTGCAGAAAGAAAGAAGAAGCAAAGGTAAGATTACAGCAACTTGCCAGTAATAAAATGGCTGCATGGTGCTTTTAAGGACCTGCTCTGTAAATCTGAATCATTGATGTTCTTATGCCATGTATTTTAAATCTAAAGGTCCTGAAATGAAATCTATGTTGCCCAAACTGAGAGGACAGCTACAGGAGATGAAATCAAAAGTGCAGTTTCTTGAACTGGTAAAGAAATATGTGCAGGCAAGTCAGACTTTATTTCACTTGTGCTTCATTTGTCATTTCATTACTGCGTCCATGTAACTGGCTGCTCAGATCACTATATGAAATTTGAAATGGTTTGTGTCAAACTGCCAAATTAAGACCCAAAAGAATTATTAAAGGTAATTGCTACTAGTATTGCTTAAAAAGAAAAAAAAATTAATTGTATGAAATGCAATTTGTCTTTAAATTGATTGGATTTTGTGTGACTTTACCTCTCTAACTTCTTGTTTTACCATGGCCTTGCTTCTTTGAGCAGATGATGTATGCAGAGCAGTGGGGTGTGGAATCCTATGTGCTGCCTACAGTCATTCACAATGGGAAAGCTGACACCATGGACATGGCACCCATGGATGAATCATCATTGCTGCTTTACTATAACACAGAGAAACACCAGTGTAACAATCAAAATGGAGTGAGAGTTCTGCAGGCCGGTACACCACTTGGTTTAATGGCTTATTTATATTCTAGGTATAATATATTTTACACATAAATTGGGAGTGGGTTGAAGCATAGTTGCTAAATCAGGAAAAACTTGTTTCTGTGCTGAATCCTAGTTACTCAACATTTAATAAATTCTCCTCTCTTCTATCAAGTTTGTGTTGTTTCTGTGAACAGTCATTTACAGAAATGGAGATGAAAATGTCAAAAGATCAGCTGGCTTTCATTAAAAGTATTTGATAATAAATAAAAAACTAGCAATTTTAAACTTTTTAATCTTTGACTTACTTGAGGCTTGCTCTGATAGTTGCCATGGAATCAAGACTTTAACTTACTGCCAGCAGTACAGCAATTCTTCAGATAATCAGATAATCAAATAATCATATAATCATATAATTTGGTAATTCTTATTAATAAGGTCTGGATATGAAAATGTTCAGGTTCATTTCTACAGATTATTGCCCCAATAATCAGTCCTTGGCACTGATCAAGATGCAGGCTTATCTCAGGGTTTAAATAGGAACAGAGGTGTCCCTTCAGCTCTGGTGAGGGCAGTGTTGTTTTAAGGTACCTAAGCTGTAATAGTGTGAAAGATGGAAATTGCCAGAGGCTCCATCAGACTTGTGCCACTCTAGAGGGAGCAACTTCCTCCCAGCTACTTCTCCCAGTTCATCCTGACTCTTGAGACCCAGTTACATTGAGTGCTACTTTTCCTGGTAGTGAGTATTTTGCACAAAGTGAATGAAATGTTTTAGAATTGGACTCTCCACATTTATCAAACCCAATTTCCATGGTCAGCTGTAAGCCAATAGGGAGAAAAGACAATTAACCTGTGTTAAGACCTTGAGAGTGTGTGTGTATAAAAAAATAAAATGCTCTCGTTTTTAATGTGTATAATAAGTGTATTCTGCTGTTAAAGTAGCTACTTCTCTAATTAGAGCTACAGGGAATATTTTCTTGCTTAATGTATCTACTTCTTATGCTCTTATTATAATAAAAATGCTTTAAAGCAGCATCAAGTTAGATGATTAAAAAAAAAAGAAAATGTAATATGTTCTTCCATACTATTTAGATTGCAACTTGCCTTAATAATAGAAATGTCAAAGTGGTTATTCACAAGATTGAAAGTAGAGAAACTCTTTATGAAACAAATTATGCTTTCTGGGTTGGCAATCACAGTACTTGATGTGTAAAAATAATTTTTAAAAGAACCAAGGTTTTATGAAGAGCTTGAGAATTTAAAATGCCTATTCTTGATATTTTGAGGATTTTTTTGCTGTTGCTGTACTGGAATGCAAGTTGAAGATGTGTTCTGGCTTGTCTGAAGTTTTTCTTGTGCTTTACAGAAATGCCTTTTTAGAAGGTTATGTACAGCAGTTTCTTTACACATTTCGCTATTTCTGCACACAAGAAGAATTTTTGCAGTTTCTTCTTGATAGAATCAGCAGCACTTTATCCAGGTACAGTAAATTCTCACAAACAACATTATTGAAGCACAATTGATTTTCCTCCCAATAACAAATAGCTGTTCCTCAAAAGTCCTACTTAATTAAAATTAATTTTTAAGTTTGTTTTTGTGAGATTCTCTTAACAAGTAAGAGCAAAATGGGAGCAAGAGCTGCATCTGACAATGTGCTTACTTATCAGTTCTGCTTCTCACTTTTACCAGTGATCCACTAACGGCTTGTAATTACAACCTCAGCTTTGTTTCCATAGAGCCATGGATTCTAGAGACATGAAAATTAAGAATTTAAGACACTACACTAAATACCAAATAAAACTTGTGGGTTTTGTCAGTGCTTATTTTTCAATTGGAATTGGATATCAATTTTGGTGCAATAAGTTTCTTTTTCTTCTCACCAGTTCAAGCCTGGATCCTTCCACGTCCCTTACCAAAATATGTAACCGCAGTTTCTACATCCTGCAGGCATGGATTGAAGACTGTTACAGTGTAGACTTTGCAACAAATACTGATCTTCTGGGTACCCTAAAAGAATTTATTTCTTCCAAGGTAATTCAAAATTTCAGTAGATCCTTTAAGAAAAAAAATGAAGTCGGTTATTGGATATGTAACATAGTTATTACAAAAAGCTGCCCTAAGTACAGTTAAATAAAAGAAAATAATGCTGTATTTGACAGCTATAATCAGTATGTCTGGTTTTGAACAGGTAAGACTCTTACAACTGTATTGCAACTTGCTTATAATTTCTGGGCAATTGAGTTCTGTGTTCTGTTAGCCTATTTTGCATTCCCAGGTTGCTTCATTGAATGGCTACGGGGAGCGTTTGTTGTCACTGCTCGAGAACGCCTCTGCCAGGAAAAGTGGCAGTGCTGATCTGTGCTCTGGTGTGGACAAATGTAAAGAGGAAAGTGAGGAAAGCAGAAAAACATTACATTCCCTATGCAAAAAGCTCTCAGAAGATGTTTCCAGAAAGGTGTGTCTTTTCTTCAGACTGCAGTGTATGGAGCACATTTCCATATATTATGTTTTGACAAAAACAGAAGTATGCAACTTAGAGTCTAGAACTACTTAGTAAGAGTTATGTACCTGCAGTTTAAATTTTCTTTTGAAAGTATGTAAGATTCAGACAGTTCTGTAACCATGACAATAATCTTAAGTTTTAACTCTTGACAGCTGTTTCATTAATCACAGATCAGATAATCAAAATTTTGAGAGTAGAATTCTTCATTCTTGACAGTAGCATGTGATTCATAGTTTTTAGGAAACCTTTGCCCCCTTGTCAACCAATAATGCTTTTTATTAGGCATCTTTTTAAGACTATAAATACAAGAAAACAGCAGGAGCTACGAGGTTCCCTGCTAGAACTTCAAAGCTTGTAGCAAGAACTTGTCTGAACTTTTGTCTGTATTTGCTATTTTATTGTATTCTACAGCCCCAGAAACCAGAACATACTGCAGGCTTTTCCCAAAAACAGATCTCTTTACACAGTGATCAAAATAACATGTGGAAGTCAAATGTATCAATAATTTGCAAGCTGAATTAAACATCAGCCTCGTGATATAGGTGCACAATTCCATGGGTATACTGGTAATTCAGCCAAGAAAGGGCAAACAGAGTAGAGGAACATGGACTTTTTTTACTGTCACTATAATGATAATGGACAATGGAAGAAGGGAAAAGAATGAAAAAACAAGTGTTTCTTGGAAAGGGATGTTTGATTCTAAGCAAAGGGAAGGAAAATATTTTATGGCAGCAAGCTTGAATACACAGAGGTTTGTTTTAAATACTGATTGTTGATTGAGATCTGGCAGCCTCCTGCTTAGACTCATTCATTGTGCATATTATATTAGCTTAAAATAGCAGTGTTGAGTAAGCCAATTTGTTCTGGGCTAACCTTGAAGGTTAGTTGAAGAGTTTTGCATGCACAAAGGTGTTTCTCTTAACACTTTCTTGAAAGTTACATCAAGGGGAGACTTAGTGTTTGTTTTAGAGAAGTTGTAACCTTACATTTATTTTTTCTACAGAACTTCTACTGGAAGCTATCCAAAGGGATGGGACCAATTGCACATTATCAGAGAGAGCGACTGCCCATAGGTTCAGCAGTTTTGCCAAAGCCCTGCTGCAGCAGTTTCACAGAAGAATCCTCAGTCTCCTTAGCCAGAGCTGATGAAGTGGGACCAGTTCTCTTGATTGAGTGCAGTGCCCAGCAGCTTTGTTGGCAGCTGACTCTACTGCAACAGGTACAAAGGTCTAGGCTTATTTGGAGGTCCAAATAATCTCTATGTTCTTACTCCTTCTCTTCTTTCTTTATCATTTCCCAACCTTGTTTCAAGCTTATTTCATACTATTTTATAAGACTTTGAATTAAAACTTTTCTCTTAAATCTCTACAGTGAAATTTAGAATATCTAATGCTATTCTTAGGCTCTGATCCCTCTCATAATTCATGCAGGTGGGGGGGAGGAGGACCATACTCTGTCATTTTTATCCCCAGGCATTTTAAAAGAACTGCTAGAACTAACATCTTGGGTTTTTTTGGTTTTTTTTTTATTTAGGAAGTATTTAATAAATGTCATCCAGTACACTTCCTTAATTCCAGAGCACTTGGTGTTAAAGACAAATGTGTTGCTGTGCCAAAGTAAGTTGCTTGTTTTAACTACACTTTGATTCTGTTGATGCACAATAACTTGGAGTGTTACACTTTTAATACAGCCAAAAACAGAGAAACGATTTAAATACTTAATATTTTTTTTACAGACTAGGTAGCCTTATTTAATTGCAGGAGATTTCATATATTATACAGGTATGTACCTATGCACATGCATTTATGTGAAAGGCCACATTTCCCAGGTGATTTCTTTGAAATCTGAAGTGAGTTGAGGCTAAAAGTTCTTATTGCTAAGAATTTGTATTGGGAGTTGCTTGGAAGTTTCATTTTTGGCAGGGAAAATGTGTTGTGGGTTGTGATGTCAATCTGTGGTCATTAATGTGTGTGTGTATATAAAATCTCAAGGACATTTGCAATCTTACAGAATAGCTGAGGTTGGAAGGGACCTCTCAAGATATGTAGTCCAACCACCCTGCTGAGGGCAAGGTCAGCTGGACCAGGTTGCCCAGGGTTATGTGCAGTTGGGTTTTGAAGGTGGATGGAGGCTCCACAGCTTCTCTGTACAATGCTCCTTCTGTGTGTTAGGGAGATGAATTATTGGTATTCAGAGATAGATACACAGGAATTTTCCTATTGTTACTGGAGTGATTACCAACCTAGTTAAATTATTTGCTCATCAGTAATTAATGTTTTCATCCAACCACATAGACCTAATTATTTTTATGATGGTCTGCTTCTTACATACTCAGTGGATTCAGTTTGCTTCTAATTAGTAGTTGTTAATTGCACTACTTATGGTAGATTTTTGCTTCTACGGGTAGGGAATGAGCATCTAAAGCAACTCAGGTTGTTCAATGGCCAAGATTAGATCACCTGGTTTATACAGATTTTGGGGTTCAGTCATGGAAATCAACATGTGTGGTGCCACTTGATACCAGGTTGAATTTCTTATGTGGCTGCAGTTCTTGAGTTTGGGTTTCTGGCTGTTATTTTGTGTCTGATTGGCTGAGGTTTTATTATGCACTAATGAAAGTGGTGAAAGTGTTTTTATGTACAGAAATGTATTCTGTATATGCTTTTTTTTTATCAGATATACTTACCTTGTAATTATAAGGAAGAAAAAGTAGCATGGCTCGCTACATATGTCATGAAGTATAAAATCAAGATGTCAAGCAATGCAAAATTATTTTAAATGGTTAGAAGTTGACATCTTCACAATCAAGGTTTTCTTTAAAAATCCAATGTCAGCCAGAATTATTTTTGCCCTTTTTTTTTTCTGTATTTTCCTTAGGGCAGTTTCTGCTGAGACAGTTTCCCTTAAAGTCTGTAATCTTTTTCTGTCGAAGTGCATACAAGACCAGTACCTTCTACAGTTATTGAAAAATGCAGACAGTATCAGCACCTGGGTTGCTGCTGAAATTGTAACATGTCACACAACTAAGGTTTGTCATTGTTTATTGTACTATTAACTACAAAACAGTTACGTATTTGTCATTATCTATGACTTGTTATGTAGCAAACCTGCAAGAAATAGTCAGAAATACACCTGTGAGTGGGCAGTTAACATTTTGGTTTGTTATCACAAACCAAATTGTCTTGGATGCTTTTTAGTAGCAGGTGTCAAAATCTAACAGAATGTAAGAAATGGATTGTCTGAAGGGAGTACAGGTCAAACTTTCTTCAAGGACACCTGAGTGACAGGAAGGGATAAACTGTGTGAAGGGAAATGTTATTACAGTCAGCCATTTTGATAACAAATTGAAAAGGAAATACCTCTTCTTCCTTCTCATTTAATTTCATTATGTAGATTTACTATGTATATTATATATATCTTAATTTTTTTCCAGCGGCAGGTGAGCTTGTTATCAAAATTTCTTCTTATAGCAAAATGCTGCTATGAACAAAGAAATTTTGCTACTGCAATGCAAATCCTAGCAGGCTTGGAAAATCTTATTGTACGACAGTTGCCAGTAAGTTGGGACTCTGTTCTCTCACCATTTTGCTTAATATAATCTTGTTCCAATATAGACATTAATGTGAAAAAAAATATATCTATTCTGTTTTATTATAAGGCCTGGAAAATTCTACCTGCAAAAGTAGCTGAGATAATGGAGGAGCTCAAGGCTGTTGAGGTATAGTATAAAGTTCTTAATTACATCTTTGGGGTTGGAGAAGGTGCAAGATCTGCTTAAATGGGTGTCTCTGCAGGGTGGAAACCATAATTACTACTTTTAATTGTGAGTTTAATTTGATTGAAGATTTTTTATTCTTAATCCAAGAGTTTACATAAATTTTAATCTTTGTATTTCTTTAACATTTGTCCTGTGTGACAAATCAAAATTTCAAAAGCAAGCTAAAACATTAGATATGCTACACTGCATTAGAAGATTTCTGCAGAAACTTTGCAGCTGTAATGTGTTTTGAAAAATCTGAAGTGCCTATTTTATTATAGGCATTCTTTTATTGCTCTGTACAATTTTGAAACATAGTGAGATTTTAAAATGCAGTTTTGCCTGTGATTTAGAACAATGGAAATTATGTATGAAATACTTTTGATTAAAGTTACTTTATTTGTGTACTTTAAAAAGTTTGCCACCAGATGAATTCATAGTGTTGTCTTCAACTTCAGTGCCAGAAATTAATATTAATGGCAAATAAATAGATAGTGTTAAGTACATGGAGAATTTGTAAAACCTTCCCCAAGACTTAATGTGAGATTAATCTGTGTGCATTTTTTAACTAGGTGTTTTTAAAAAGTGACAGCTTATGTCTGATGGAAGGAGACAGGTTCAAAACTCTTCCAACAATTCCATCAGCCCATGTTTTGGCTATGCATGTCCAGCAACTTGAAACTGGAGGATTCACAATGATAAATGGAGCTCACAAGTGGACTAAACTTAGGTAATTATTTTAATTATGTGCATTTATCACCCATGTTTTTTGTTATTGTCTAATGAGATAATGAGAGCTAATGCAGAATTTCACAATTAACAGTTCAAATAGTTTCATTTGTTTAGACATGTAACCAGAGGTATATATACAATAGAATAAAATTTCCTTTAAAGTTTGTTTTTTGGTTTATGCTTTTGTTTTTATCATCAGCAAAACAAACTAATCTTTTTTACCATATTCTCTTACAAGAAATATTGCAAAAGTTGTGAGCCAAGTTCATGCCTTTCAAGAGAATCCTTATACATACGCACCAGATTTCAAGCTGCAGTCTTACCTCAGACAAAGAATAACTCGTTTTAAAGATGCAGACATTTCTGCCTTGGCAGCTGACAACTGTGCCAACTTCCATCAGATACCAGCAGAAAAACATTCTCGAAAAATTCAGGACACTCTGCGCAGGATGAAAGCAACATTTCACTAATTATTTATGTTTCACCTGTTCTATTCTGGGTCTAGACTGGATTAAGTTGGCTTCATCTACTGGACCTACTTCCAAGAAAATACTTAAGTGAAGCGACATAAGATACTTTCTCATGTTGAAATTATTGTATTTCATTACATGGAATTATAAAATGCTGACTAATGAAGTTTGAATCACTGGCAACTGAATGGCAGATCAAAAGAATAAAAAGAGAGATAAAGAGAGTGTAGATGAAAAGGCTTATTAATTTTGTTACTCTTCTTTAGCATAAATAATTAATTAGCCTGAAAACCAATATCTAAAAAATACTGTGGAAAAAAGTTGAAATTCCAGCTTCTGTTGCCAAGTTGGCCTAGGAGAGTTCAAAATATAGTTCATTAAATGTTGAATCTATTTTTATACAAACACAGTACACTTATATCCTGTCATATTGTGCATAAAATTCAGAAACACAGATCCTCTGCTATTCATTAACTGTTGGTGTGTCTTGCTTTTATGTTTTGTATTATAAAAACTGTAACTGACATAAATAATTGGCTGTCTATTTCTCCTACCAAGGAAGGAGAGGAATGCTATCATTGAACTTTTTTTTTTTAGTTTGATTTTAAAGTCATCAGACTAACCTGTTTCCAAATGAAAATAAGATCTGAATGTAAGTATTTCCAATTTGTTGCTCTGCTTCTGCACTCCTGGCATTGTGAAGACAGTAAATGTGAAATTGCTCTTTTCATCTGTATTTGGCATGAGTCACTTTGCCAATTTATGTCTGTCTGCACGTTTGAATATGGCTTTTGCTCCTGAGGTTTTTTTTTGTAGATCACAGTGCTCCAGCAGCGTCCAATAGAAAATAACCATGTGAAATTTGGATCTGCAACTTGTAAAACTGTGGTGCTAACCTACTCATAGAGCTTATACTTACAAGACCTTCTAAATGGCCATGAAATGCGTTGCTATTGCTAGAAAATTTGTTGAGCTACCCAGGTTTATGCAGGGCTAGAATGTTAAGGCTAAAAATTAGTTAAAAATATAAGTATTTCTACCAGAGGGAGCACTGGTAGTGTTGAATGAGAAGTAGGGAAGGGTAAGAAACACTTAAGTACTGTTCTGAAACTGATTTGCTTAGAACTGTGTTAAAAAAAAATAAAATGTTTTGAGAGAAGTGAAGGGCAGATATGAAGTCAGTATCTCATCAAGTGTTAATGATGGAGAAGGATAATGATGTAAGAAATGGGAGCATGTACATGTCTGGTGTTTTGCAATTGTACTGTTGTGTTTGACAGAAATGCATGTGCACATGCTAAACTGTAGCTTTCTCAATGTATAAGAGGAAGGCTTCTCCTTTTCTTTGTCAGTAACAGCAATATTACATCTCAACCCTCTCTCATCTTCCTCAGTAAAAATATGGTGTGTCCATACTTTCCTTTAAATACTCAGTTACTTTTTCTTACTAATACAATACTACTAACTTTGGGCTCTTATTGGTTTAAACACTGAAGAACTCAGTCCTCAACAAGGTTTTCTTGCTTTTGTCCTACTTTTAATATGATTTATTTTATTTACCATATGTAGGTTTAACATGTCATTAATTATAGTATTCTGACTTGCCCTTAGGGAAGTAAATCATGTTGCTATTCCTCTAAAGATTGTCAAATGTGAAAACATTTCATATTTACCTCCTACCTTTATGATTTAAGAATGTTAATACTAGCATTATCTTCAGACATATATTTCACATATTTTATCTGTATGCATTTATTTTAAATAACTGGTTTTGTCAGTAGTTATTTGAGGTTTTGTCAATTAAAAATTACCATTCACTTAAACCCACACCTTGCCTTTGAACAACAGTAAAATTTTGAGTAGCATAAGTTTTACTAATGTAAAATACTCCACAAGACTTGCTAATCACATGATCTTAATAAATTCATTTTATACAGTTACCAGTCAGACTTTTGAAATTGCTTTTGTGAATTTTCTTATCATTTCTATTTTGCACTCATGAGGATTAGCTCATGTATTTCTTAGCTCTGTGTTACTAATCTAGAAAATATTGTTTATTCTATGACAATAACTGGTGCTACACAAGTTTTTAAAAATCAGCTCATGTCTTCTGTAAGTACTTCAGCATATCAAACCTTATATTGGTATTAATGCATAGTACTGAGTTATGGTACTACTTTGGGGTGTTTCCACCAATCAGGCATTTCAGATTTTGTGTTTAGGTACCACCCCACAACAACAACAGCAGCAACAAATATTAATAGCTAATGAAAAAACTTCACATTTTGAATTCCTACTTAAAAATTCCTGTAGCAAGCAAGTTTGAAGAAACTTTTAATGTGGCTGGTTTTAATCCATCAGTGAATGACAACAACTCTGCAAAATAGATCTCATATGCTGTCATATGTGATAAAGTTCATAAACAGTAACAGTAATCAATTATTCACCTAAGTAGCAAAATTACAGGATAATCAACTGCACCATCAGAGAGTAGGATTGTTGGGTTTTCTGGGCAAAAGGGAAGAAGTTTTGGTTTTCTGGGGAAGAAGTTTTTCTGGGGAAGAAGTTGTCTTCAAGATATCTCCTAGTTCTCATTTTCTTGATGCAAAGAAGTGAAAGGGCAAAGGACTTGAAAATACAAGGTGGAAAAGAGCAGATGATTCCTGAGATGAGAGTACAGATGTACAGACATGAGCAGAGTAACTTTTCTCCATGAAGGTAAACTACAGGTCAAAGGTTGGATAATTCTGTTAAAGATCATTGTTGGGATTAAAAAATCTCCCAAAATTAGTTCATTTAAATAAAAAAAAATGGACTGAAACCTAGAGAACGATGTGAAGAACACACTAGAGTGCCCAACAATTGTGTTTTGATGTTAATCCACTAAGCTGATGAAATACTGAATATCCTAGGCTGCATCTTAAAATTGTGAGGATGATGTCTTTGGAAATGTCACCTATGGTCTCTCATTTATTGTTTCTCCAGACCAGGGGATGTGTTGAAGTACACTGTGCTCACATCCCTGCCCACACCAACTTCTTATCTCTCTGATGACAGCCTGGATATGAGCTGCTCTGACCCAGCATGAGCACACTTCAGATACAGCTTTGTGTATACAAGCTAGTGCTGAAACCGTAGGGAGTATTCTTACTGTTTAAGATTTTACAGTGTTTTCTAGATAAACTGTTAAAAATCTGCATGTGGAAAACAATCAAGATGAAAGTGACCATGGAACAACAGAGTTCATGATTCAAAGGACACAAAGAGATGAAAGAAGCAGAATAATAACACTAGACTTCAAAAAAGCAAACTTCAACAAATTCAAGGAATTGAATTGAGATCCTGGGGATGGAGTTAAAGCACAAAGAAAAGTTCAAGAGAGCTGAGAGTTTCTAAGAAGAGTTTCTAAGAAGCATTTCTAAGGCTGTATTTAAGTATAACAACAGTCTATCCAAATGCAAAGGAAAGAAAACTCAGAGAGCACTGTAGCTGCATTAGGGGCTCATCAATTACATGAAAAAAAAAAATAGAAAAAGAATACTGGGGAAAAAATAGAAACAAGACAGCTACATTATCAAGAACAAATATAAAAGACCGGCACAGCAGGTTAGGAACAAAGCTAGACAGAAAAAAAAAATTTATCAGCAAGTGAAAAGCAAAACAGTAAAAATGGATTTTTAAATATCTTTCTATTATACAATAAGAGCTCTCTGATTACCAGAAGAGATAAGTATCAGATGGTACAAAAGCCTGGAGTGCTTGCTGTTCCACTGCCTCCACTCTAAACAATGCCTGTCATAATCAAAGTTAACCAGGAATGCAGGTCAGAGGCTATCAAGCTAATTAATGTATCATTACATTAATTTCTGATAAAAGCTGTTCTATAATAATAATAATAAGGAAAATTGAAATAATCTTGGAATTATGGTATTTTTGGTTGAGGAAAAATAAGTGAGTTCCCAGAGAACCAGAAAATAATACTACTTTTTAAAAATGGGCAAGACCACAGACATGAGTGGAAAGGCAAGGTAAAGAAAATGGCAGAAAATCAGCCAGGAAAACTTTGACACTAGAAGAGTTACTGAAAAAGCTGTCTGAAAATCTGCAAACCTGGAGACTAATTGAAAAGGCTGACATGTTTTTGTCCATGAAGTAACTTTTAAATGACTTAATGGTCAAGGTAACTGTCCCAAGAGATAAAAACAGCATGTTGTACATTGAAGTCAATGAATGCTTTGACAACAGCTCCTCCTGGCCTGACTATATATTTCGTTGTTCAGATTCAGATGATGGGCCTCTAAGGTGAATACACAAATGATTTATACATCATTTCAAAGGGTAATTAACATGCTTGTTGAATTGTGAAAGTGAATTGACTGGGGTTAGGACTATGCAGATGTTATGAGTGAAAAGCAGGTGCAGATCCCTCGGGGACAAGACACAAAATAAGTGAGAGCATTGGCTCTATCAAAAGCGTAGCATTCCCACAGTGGGAATCCTGGAGCAGCAATCAAACCAGGACCCAAGGCACTGGAGCCCTGCTCAGGAGTGAAGCTCCAGGGAAAGTGCTGTGGGGTGAGTAAAGAAATCTGTGCTAATTAACATTTCATACATATGCAATGTCCTGTTTTGCTCATTAGCTGCCCCATGTAGTGCAGGTGCTGCTGTTTGAATCCCAAGATCTGCAGCTGGCCTTCACCCTGGCACCCCTGCAGATGAGGGGAAGCAAACTATTCTGCCTTACAGTAATGAGGTAAAACATGCTCGGTGCACAACACACCCAGGTGGTGAGAAGGGAACTGTCACAGTAACAAGAGAAGCCCTGCTTGGGACTCTGCATACTCTGATGATGGAGGCAAACTGTCCAGGATTACCATAAAGCACTCTTCTCCCAACCTACGCTGTATGGAACATGTAGGAATGTCTGTGAATTTTACTGCTCAAATATAAGGTGGGATGGAAAGCACACTTATACAACATACAAGCTTAGAACTCACAAGAACTGTTATCATGTGATAACAGCTTAAATTTCAGCTTCAAGTCTTATGGTTTTGAAGGATAAATATTAAATGAAAAATAACTACAGAGCTTCAGTAAAAATCTCTGGGGACCGTAACACATCACAAGCTGAATATGAATCCATGTGTACAGTTTGTAAAAAGAAAAGAAGAAGGTGGGGGGAGAAGACCTGAGGTGTACTGCACAAGAGGTGCCCATGACAGAAGGTAATTATTTTGCTCTGTTTGGCAATAGAGAAGCATCAGCAGGAATACTTTACCATTTGGACACTGCAGCTAGGATACATACAGCCAAAATGAGAGAGAGTAGAGGACCATGATAAGTATATATTTAGAGTCATAGACTGAGAAAGACCGAAAGAATTTGACTTAGATAGACGAGATTGGATTGAGCAGACCTATGAATGTGAAATGTTGCTGTAAAAAATTTTAGTAGCTGCGGGGGTTTTTGAGGCGCTTTTTTTGTGTTCTGTGAAGCTTAAGCACTTGATTTTGAAACACGGCTGATTTTATTTCAGTTTTTACATAGGAAAGCTTCCTATGAAGCACTGGAATTGGTTACTCATCTGTAACACACCTGTGATATCTGCTTTCCTGTGAATTTTTAAGAACAAGTGAGATAAAACTCTGTCATAAGTGCCCAGACCTCCTTGTTCCTGTGAAGGGACTCAGTAGGGATCTTCAGTAAAGTAAATTGGGCACTAATTCAAATACTTACCTGCAATCAGGGAATTATGTTAATTTTATTATTAATTTAATTGTATTCCAGTCAGTTCAATTTTCAGGGGTTTATTTGCATTCTTCCACTGATGCATACCAAAAGTAGGTGTTGCTGTGGGATGAGTTGCTAGAACTGATGTCAGAGATGTTCTAGAGGGATGCGGAATTTCCTTTCTATACCAATGCTAATGCAGTGGAAAAGTGACTTGATGCTAAAAGCAGCAGCAGGGGCAGTAGAGGCCAAGCCTGCCGTGCACTGTCTGTGTGCAGGGTGAGTCCTCTCAGCTGCCAGGACCCGAGTGACCACCCCGGGAGAGTTCCTGGGTACATGTGGCACTCAGGGACATGCTTCAGTGCTGAACTTGGGTTAAGGGCTGGACTCGCTGGTCTTAGAGGTTTTCTCCAACCTGAAAGATTCTCTGATTCTGTCACTGCCTCAGCTAAACTTCTAGCACTTCCCTTTCCTTTCTGTAGCAGCTTTCTGGCTGCGAGGTCTCTCCATAACCAGGAGATGGCACACGAGGCCCTCGGCAGCGTTTTAGGTGTTGCTGCTGCCCCGGGAGCAAAGGGAGACTGAAAAACGATCGGCTGCTCAGATGTCTGCCCAAACCTTGCTATTAGAAACATGCAAACACGAAACTGCAGGGTGTTTTTAATATTCCATTTGTAAAATGAACATGTATTCATAGTCAGCGTTCAGCTGTTCCCTTTAATCTTTTAGAGAACCTGCACACACATCGTCATAGTCTTAAATGCTGTTTACCTTCTATCCATGTGTAATACACTCATTTCGGTAAAACCTGGCACAAGAATTACACTGCACTGTCTGGAGGAAACGTAAACATCGAATTGCAGGTTACAGGGCAGTGTGAAGCATCTTAACCTAACTACATTCCTGTCCTCAGCCACTGAGCCCAGCTTTCCCCTTATCAGTAAAGCAAGGGAATGTCAGGACATGTCTGTGCTCCCTGTTTGGGATAAGTGAAGGCAGACGTACAGTGTCATTTATGCTCTGTTGCTACAGTTACATATCCTGCCAAAATTCTTGTCTTCTTCAGGCAATAGTAACATTTGCAGGATACTTGATGGAAGTGACTGGAATAAGGGAAATTGGAGGAAATGGTGTATAGTGGGGAATACAGATGAAGGGGAGAAATAACTAAAAATGTGAAACGGAGAAGAGCCTTGAAGTCAGGGGGGAAAAAAAAAAGGTAAAGGTTATTTCCATTTAATTTGAACAGACTGGTTTTAGAGCAATACAAGGACTTGATTTATTTTAAGTGTAAGTTAGAGGGGAAGGAAGAGACAGTAAAACATTTACACTGCTGAGACCAATGCATTTCAAAGCAGCATTGTATGGCACAGACCACGATGGGCACAGAGCTGATAGATGTCCCAGGGCTGCCAGCTGTGATAGCTCATTCCCCTGCTGGCTGACTCATCATGCTCAAATGCTAACTCTGGAATCAAAGGGGAAATGATTCATTCTTTAATAGTCGAAATTGAAAAGTTACTTTCAAGAATAATAAATGCTTTGGTCAGTATAATTTCTTTCATTTCTTTCCAAATTTCTTATTTAGAGAGTAAGCCTCTCTGTTAGTTTTGAAAAGATTGCAAGGTGTCTAAGTCTGTCTAATTGTTTTTAAAGTATAATTTCTAGTCTAAAGATAATTAAATCAACTACAGATTTCTGAGCAGTTTCATTTGAGCAGTGTCCATAGAGATCTCCCTCTGGCAATATGGTGGCAATGAGTGCTGAAGTAGGATTTACATTCCTGAAACTTGGATGGTTTTCCAGCTAGAATAGTTTGTCTAATAATAAATAAACAAAAGACTCTGCTTCTGTAACAAGAGCAGTACCTGTTCTAAATGTGGTCCTGCTTCATACTGAATTTTACTTGTTTTTAATAAGCTTAAATTTGGGTAAGGAGCCACTAAAACAAGTATTTTCTCTATTAATATTTGCAGCATGTCTCTGCAGAATATATATATTTTTAAAACATTTCACTGATTCTTTTTAGCTGCTGGTGGCAGCCTTGTGTTAAGGAGCAATGGGAGCTCTTGGCATTTTGAGTGCTATGTTGATTTAGATCAATTCAAAACATGATGAGACATTAAATTTTCATCTGTGCATTGTCGCTATGTTTATACCAGGCCCTCGTGGTATTTATGCGCATATGGTCTTTAAATGCCTTGTGGAAAAATAGCTCTTATTTTGTCAAAGAGAAAATATAATGATAATAATTGATAATTAAGCAATTGGTTGGGGGCCATTTGTAATGCTTTTAAGTCCTAAATAGTGATTACTCCGAAATGGAATGTTTGCATAAGCTCACCAGGGCAAAGACTGTGTAAACTGCATAGCAGATGCCAGCAGCCCTGTTTGCCTGGGCGGACCTTCATAGGGAATCTGCATGTGCACAGGTGAGCACACAGAAATCTGCATGTGCACAGGTGAGCACACAGAAATCTGCATGTGCACAGGTGAGCACATGGCCCCTGTGTGGCATGAACAGCCTGGCTTTTACTCTTTGAGTTGCATCACCTCCTAGCTACTCCTAAGAGCCACAGATTCCCTCTGCTCTGGTCTCACATGGGAAAGGGTGCCCTGCTGGTACAAGATGACAGTCCCTTCCTGAGCCCTTGTGTACCCACAGCAGCAAGGCCAAGTGGTGGTGGCTCTCCGTGGTCCCAGAGGGGAACCAAGGCAGTCACACCCTCAGCTGCTCCCTTCAGTCCTCCACAGCTCCAACAGCAAGGGGACATCTCAGCACAGTCCTGCCCCTCCACAGCTCCAGCAGAGAGGGGACATCTCAGCACAGTCCTGCCCCCCTGCAGGGCTCTGAGCTGGCTTACTGGGGCACAGCTGAGCTTTGGGCTGCAATTAATTCTCAAAGGCTGAGATGTAATCCCAAAGTATTTCTATTTATTATCCATTATCCAATATTTCTAAATATTATCAACTGTCTTGTAGGCAGCCAAGTAGGAAGTTCTGCAGAACCTCCTCAACACGAGACCAGCGTTGTGCGTGAAGATTTCTGCAAAGCTGAAGGGGAAGGTGCTGCCTCCCCAGAGAAGGCAGCTGTGTATTCTGCAAACATCTGCATAGAGTATTGCCATTATCTATGGTAATGGATCTCCAGACTCCTGCTAGTGGCAATCGTGTTGATATGTCTGAGCTCTTTGTCTCTGCCAGTAAAAGCTGCTGTCTGTCCCTGTCCCTGCCCTACTCTGACAAATTTCATTAGCATGAGCAGGTTTGCAACCCATTGGTAATATCACTTGATTTCAAACGTGGTATTTCTGAATCACAGTGTAGCAGGAGATTTTCAAACGAGCATTTAATGAATAATAGATAGAAAAGAAAGAAGGCAACTTAAGAATTTTAGATAAAATTAAACTAGCAGCTGTTAAATATTGTAGCAGTCATTACATTCAGAAGTCATCTGCTACCTGTCCAGGAGACTCACACATTTTATGTGTAATGGAAATGAGATTTGGTTTAATCTTGTCACACCATGATCAATTTTTGTCTATGGGAGCTCAGCATTTGACATTATCTTTCTGCAGTGCCATTTGCTTCAATGCAATGCAATTAATAAACCAGCAGTGTATAAAGATGTCATTGGCAGCTCAGATGGCAAAAAGTCTTCAAATCAGTAAAGGCAGATGTATCAGTGGATGATAAAACTCAATATTTTCTATTTTTAGAGCTCCATCATAGGACATGTATTCTTTTCATCCTATATGACAGCTTGCCAAGTGTCTTTATTTGTTGACATAAAGCTGGAAAAAGTAATGTCATAGAAATAGACTATTTCATATTGTTTAAGTATTTGTATAGAGATATATATGTTATATAGAAGAAAATAAGTAGCATATATTATACATAATATTCTGTAAGAACTAAGACTGGAAATAATTCTGAGCACATATTTATCTCATTGGGATGGGATTGTGCCCCATCTGCGGTGCAGAATGCTGTTACAGTGATCAGAAATACTTAAACTGAGAAGGAAGCCTGCAGAAAAGTTACACTTTCTTTTTCTTATGTTCATGAGAATTAGTCCTTGAGAACGGCATTTTGCCTGGCTGCAGGGGAGGCTTGGCAGGACTCTGCAAGCTGCCAGTGGCACTGATATTCCCAGTTCTGACTGGAGAGCTTGCTGCCAGGCCACGTGTTAAATGCAGCTGAGTCAAAAGCCTTGTCCTTCAGCAATTCAGGGAACAGAGCACATTCCTGTCTGTCTCCTCTCCGTCTCCTGCCTGCTCGGTCTGCTCTGTCAGATAGGCTGACAACAGGACTGTCTAATGCTCAGAAGTTCTGGGATTTTAAAATTTATCCTCAGGTCTGTGGTGGGGGAAGTCTTCACATTTACCCAAAGAAAGGAATAATTAAGAACCTGAAATATTCAAGGTGGGGTAGGGGAATTGGTGGGGGTGTGTGTTATAAAACAGGAAATTTAAAAACAATTTTGTACTGTCTGCTCAAACAAACTTTCTAAACTTTCCACTGTTAATTGGAAAATGCTTGGGAATGATAAATGGGTAAGGATTCAAATACTTAGATATCAAACAATTACATTTGTTTGGTGAAAAAAACACCAAAAAAATATATGTATATATATGTCTGTATGTGTCTGTGTCTGTCTGTGTCTTTTTCTGTGTGAGTGTGGGTCCTTTGTCCACGCTAGAAATGTTTGTGGACTTCTTCAGGTAGATATATGTGAGGCATTAATCATTAATGTTTGAATGTTTATTTACAGATTTTTACACCATTTTTCCTCTGGGAGGCTTGTTTAGTGGGCTCAGGCTGCAATGTCAGTCCCTACCTACACAGGCCAGAAACAAAGGGCTCCAGGAGGGCTCTGATCATGTATGGTTGTGGTTCTAAATCAGTTATTAGTTATTACATAAAGGTGACAGTTTTGTTTCTGGTTTTGTTTGGTTAGAGAAAAACTCATGAACAGTGTCATCACTGGTAGACCAAAGTAGGACTCACACTATGCCATGAAAATGAACAATCAATGATAGACAGTGCTTAAAGGAGGTTCACAAGTCAAACTTGAATATAGTTCAATGAAACAATTGTCTGGGGAACAAAAAACTGTAGGATTTCTTGATGAATGGATCTAGCAACTGTATTTGGAGTGGAGGGGAAGAAATATTTGGTTTAGGAAAACATTGACAAAGAGGATTTTAATGAAATTTTTACTGGATTAATATAAAGAAAAATATATGTCTGTATAATATTAAAATTTAATACACTGGAAGATTTAGACATAAACTAAGTAGGAGGGTTTTCAGTCTTCAAACCTCTGCCTCACCAACACTAAGAAAGTGCTGGAGCTGTGGTTACAGCAACTGTTATCACAGAGAAAGTGAAGGCTGAGAAATGCAGCCAGGTGTGCAGGCTGGCCGAGTCACAGGGCAGACAGACAGCAGAACACTGGGTTTGTGTGCAGGTGGTGGGTGAGTGTAGAGCAGCAGGCAAGAACAAGGACTGATAAATGAGATGTGCAATCATGATCTCTGGAGGCAGACTGATACCAAGCAGGGCTGTGATAGGAATTATCAATGCAGTGCAAGTCCCACTCTGTTCTTGCACAGGAGAGGAGGGTGAAAAGGGAAGGGAATTCATGGCTACCCTGCGGTGGAAAACAGCCCATAAAGGACCAAGAACCTTTTATCAATGTACTACAGAGGCTTTGCAGCAGCAGCCAAGTGTTCCTGTGGCACACAAAACCCAAATATGAACGGGAACGTTTCTGAAAGACACACATAAGGTAGTAAAAAGAAAAAAGGTGAGATAGTAGAAAAATCTGGGTGACCTGCATAGTTGCAAGAGTTCTGGGAAGGAAGATATGACATGAATTCTGTAATTTCAGAGCTCTCAGCAGAATGTGAATTCTAAGGCAATAATTGTCATTTTCTGACTCGGTAGTCCAGAAACCATACTTTTATATAAACGACCAGAAGCCTGTCGATTTGTAGAATCCAATGACCTTGACATTTACCCTTTTCTGTTTCACAACCTTCTCCTCCAAACTCCTCAGCCTGTGCCTGGTGCTGCGGTCCCGGAGAACCCAGTGAGTGAGTTTCTCCGCTTGCCTGGCCTAGGCTGTCTCAGGAACGCAGTGTTGAGCCCCGAGAGGAGCAGGCTGGAGAAGAACAGTGGGTCTGGTGCTTGAAAAGGAATGGAAGAGCAACTCCACGGGAAGGGAGTCGGAAGTGGCAGCGTCCCTTCTCCCTGCAGCGGCCGGGGATGCTGCGCTCCCCCGGGGGTACATTCCCCAGCGCCGTTTGAGGCTGCTCAGCTCCATAAATGCCATTTGCATGGGGATGGGATGTAACAAGAGCTGTAAATCACTGACGGCGGAGTGAACTCCTCAGGGGCAGACACGGCGGAGCCGAGCCTCCGCGAGCTGGGGCAATGTGTGAACGATATCTTTTGTTGGGGGCGAGGTCTGATAGCAATTAGATGATACTTATCTGGCCCTTTGATGTGTATTTACACAAACAACGTTTTCCTCCGGGAGTTGCGCTATAAAGGAGAGGCCTGTACACCGCGCCTCCTTCCCGGCATCTCCGCAGCGAAGCACGATGACTAAGGCCCCTTTCTCCGTGGAATGGCTGTCCCAGAGCAGCCAAACTCTCAAGAGCCCCACCGAGGGCTCCCCACACCGAGCATCGTCCGCGGGCCACGGGCCCGGCTGCGGCTCCAGCCTCGGCCAGGGCGAGCGGAGCCCGGAGCAGGCGGCGGGCCCGCGGGACGGGGACGGGACGGGCGGCCGGAGCCGGGAGAGCGGGGCGGCCACTCCCGCCGCAGGTACCGCGGGACAGCCGGGGCTCCCGGGCGGGGGCGGCGGGGCCGGGACACCCCCGGGCCTGCCCGGGACGGCAACACCGCGCGGGGCTGCTCTGGGCGGAGGGGCGGCGGCTCCCCACGCCGTGCCCGGGCCTGGCTGACGCTTTGCTCCTCTTTGTCCGTGTGCCCAGGAGCCGGCGGGACAGCAGCAGGCGGGAGGCCGTCGGGAGCGGTGCCGGAGGACGGTGCCGAGTGCGCGGGCCCCGAGGAGCCGTGCGGGCGCGGCGGGCGGCGGCTGCGCACGGCGTTCAGCGCGGAGCAGATCAGCACCCTGGAGAGCTCCTTCCAGCGGCAGCAGTACCTGGGCGCGGCCGAGCGCCGGCAGCTGGCGGGCAGGATGCGCCTCTCCGAGGTGCAGGTGAGCGGGGGCGGCCGCGGCGCGGCTCCAAACAACCAGATAACCAAGCCTCGGCGGCGTTGTAACTAACCTCGTCTTTTCTCCTTCCCCCGTGCCCTCTCCCACCAGATCAAGACCTGGTTTCAGAACCGCCGGATGAAGCTCAAGCGGCAGCTGCAGGAGCTGAGGACGGAGCCCTTCTGCAGCCCCGCTCTCCCTTACGGACCTCAGGGCGCCGTGCTGCCCCTGCCGCTCACGTACGTGGCCCGGCCACCGCCTCTGCCCCGGCAAGGGGCCGCGCCTGAGGGCTTCCCTTTGGCGGCCCTGCCCGCACCCGCCCTGGACCTCAGCGGCGCCTGCAGAGCGCAGCCGGTCGGCTTGTGGGCAGCGCCCTGCTTCGTGGGGTACCGGGACCCCAGAGCCTTCCTGCTCGGTGTCTGACCCTCTGACACCAACCAGGACTAAAGAGGATTTGCACTACTCACGGATATCTGGGCTGCCCTCGTCCATAACTGCTCGGTGGAGTTATGATGCAGCACCGACATAAATATTTACAAAGAGATGCTGGACAATCTGAATCATGGACTTCTGGCCCTTGCATTTATAGGCAAATGTAAAATATAAACGGGGTGGGACAAACAATAATATAAATGGAATCTTTTAATAAACCTATTTTTTTCCAGATTTCATGTGCGTTCCTTTGTCAAGACTTGTAGAGGTATTCATCCTGCCCCCAAAAAAAGCTCCTCTTCGCTTAAAGAAGCATAGACTCCTTCTTAACTAGATTTGTTCTGCCCCATCTGCAATTTATTCTGCCACTGAATGCAAAAAAGTGTGAATTTCCCTCTGTGTTCCAAAGCAGGTATCCAACCCTGTCATGAAACTGTGCTTCTAGCCAAATATGTGGATACACCTGTTACTCAATACTGGGCTTGCTATAGTAGCAGAACAGATAGTTTAAATATTAAAAAAAAATACTTTCTAAATAAGTATGATATTATATCTTCTCGATTTTATGGGCTGCCTCAGTAGATTAGTAAGACCTTCTTACCTAAACAGATCCTGGAAAGGATCTTGAAATTTCTTATCTACAAAACAGTATCTGGTCATCTTACATGCAGTTATCAAGGTACAATGGTGATGATCAAGAGAATTTTAGCATTCCAAAGCTGGTTTTCCATAAGAGGCAGTAAAATTCCTTACTGTGCTATGCACATTTAAAATTTGGATAATGAGCTAGTAAGCTGATGATCAAAATGGCCTGATTTCAGGCCCGAAAAAGGGCTCTGAGAAATTATCTTTGACTGTAAGTTGACATAAATCTTTCAAAGCCAATTGTCAACTAACATGAAAAGAGCAATAAAAATTTCCATTACTTTAGAGGTGATCTGGGGGGTTACCAGGATATTTCCGGCACACTGGTAATTTAAACTCCTGTAATGAATGGTCTGAGGGTTCTCTGTCACCCTCCTTGAATATCTTTGGTATACAGAGGCCCATCTCCCATTCGAGTACCCTTGCCTGGTGAAAAGCAACATTATGTGCTGCTGTGGGCAGTGGGCTTTGCAGTCACCTCGGGGAGTCTTGACTTTTTTGTAATCTATGTTGTATTTTTCTAGCCTTTTGAGAGAATAGTATCTGTTTGCGATTGCACAAGTTGTGTGTCTCTAATGCAAGAATTTCAGCTAAATTAAAAAGGGCTGAGGTGCTATCAATCTTGATGAGGTCTCAAGGAAGTTTGTTGACACGTAAGTGAAGTTCCCATTTGATGGAGGTTTATTTCTCGAAGTCAGGTATCATTAAACGGTAATATTGATTTGAAGAAATCTCTCTGACACTTTCAAACATCATCAGGGAACTGGGGTGTCTCCACAAAGAGCTGCAATCGTGAATATTTTTCTCTGCTCTAAAGCAGTCGTGTTTAAAATAACAAAGCAGACAAGGCCCATAAATGTACAACTTATCATAAAAAGCATTAGACTCCATGTGGCTATTCTGTTTTCAAGGGAGTAATGATTGAAGGGTTAGGAGTTCCCTTTATAATCTCGTATGGCCACAGAAGAGTCCCACCACTCCTCCAAATGTTCTGCTCAGCTCGTACGAAAGGAATAATGGGAATAACCCTTGCTGCTCTCAGAGGGCAGAGCGGCGGTACGGGAAGCTGGGGGTGAAGGGAGGGAGCGCTCCCTGAGGGCCCCGGGACTGCCCGCGGCGTTCCGGGAGCGCCGCATCCACCCCGGGCCAAACGGGGGAGGCGGAAGGGAAGCGAGCACGGGCAGCGCCGCAGCTGGGCCCGGGGAAAGTGAGAGACAGATGGAAAGGCTCGGGCGGAGAGAGGGAGAACAAAGCGCTGCCGCCTGCGGAGGGGAGCTGCTTCCTGGGAGGGGAGCCGCGGGGATGGAGTTCGTGCAGGGGAGGAGGGTGTCACCCCAATGCTAAAGAGGGAGAGGCAGGAGCACTCCCCTATCGCGTCCCCGTGTCTCCGGGGAGAAGTGATCTGGGGTGGCCCTGAATAAGCCCTCATCCCCTGGGTCTGCCCTCCCTGCTCCGGGCTCGAACCCGGCCCCAGCCTGCGCTGCCCTGCCCTGCCCGCCCCCGAGCTCGGCTCCGGCGGTGCCCGGAGCGGGGCAGCCGCTTCCCTTCCCCTCCGTGCAGAGGTTTAGGGCCAGGCAGAGGCAGCCGGTGCTGCCGGGCACAGCACACAGCGCTGCTGTCCTTGCCGTGACTCAGGCCCGCGCCGGGACAAGCGGGGCTGCGAGGCTGAGGGACGCCAGCTCCGGGCGGTCTCGGGGCTGGAGCCCAGCGGGCCCGGGCGGGTGTGCGGCTCTCCCGGCTCTGGCTGGGCTGGCGGGTTTCGTGGCAGGGCCGAGCGCTGGTTAGCGGGACTAACGGGGCATCCCGGCTCCGGGCGAACGAGCTGCAGAGCGGCTGGCGAGACAGAAGCCGATCTCTGTTAGAAAGGGTGCTAATGGTCACTTAACATAATGACTCCTTGGCCACAGGTATGTTCAGCAAGCGCATGAAATACCTTGCCAGTGTTACGGCAGGGCTAGCTTGCAAATACTGTTCTGTTTCCCGGTAATTGCTGAAATGAACGCGAGAGGTGATGAGTCCCTAATGGTATGAGGTTCCTCCAAATGTCTACATGATAATTTATCTCCCACCTGCAAAAATCGGCTTTCTCTAGAAGGCAACTACTACTTTCCACTTGCCTAGAAAGCTTTATGAGAAGTAATTTCATTTTTGCTAAAGCTGTCCAACTCTGGCATTAAAATGTGAATGCACTTTTTTCCTTTGATCTGAGAGGAAGAAACGCGGACTTCAGGCTTTCTTCGTGCTTGTTTGAATTTCGCCTTCACTGTGTTTTAGCCCTGTCAGCAGTGAAGGGGCGCTAGCGTCAGTGACACCTGCACGGTACCGGCCCCTCGCAGGACACGGGAGCGCTCCGCTCCCGCAGCCGAGCCCCGGGCAGCGCGGCGGGGAGCAGCCGCCTTTGTGCCCTCAATAACCGCAATAACCCAGCCCCGGAACGCTCTCCGGGAGCACAAAGCGGTGTGGGGGGCAAGTGAGCTACAAATGGGAAGGGAAAAAAAAAAAAAAAAAGAAAAAAAAAGAAAAAAGGCGAGTCGATTAGCTGGGGAGGAGTCGTTAAATGCTCGCGGGGTGAAATTGTCGGAATCCCCCGGCCCGGCGGCTCTCGAGGAAGAGGCTGTATAATCTGGAAACTGGGCTCCCCGGGGAGGAAAAGGGGATGGGAGGGGAAAATTGCCAGGGCGCTGACTTCAAAAGCCTTGTCCCCTGCAGTGCGTGCGCGGAGGGGGCGACACCTGATTGAATTTACACCGCGGGGCGGGGGAGCCGCCGGCAGCCGCGCGCGGAACGCCCGTCCCAATTTGGCCAAAGCGGCCACCGGGGCACTGGGAATGGGATCGGGGTGTGTCACCCCCTACAGCTCCCAGACATGCTGGAGCCACTCCAGGGACCTCTGTACAAACTAGGTGAAGTTATTCGGCGTTGTGTGCTAATCGAGAAAGATCTTGCACTGTTAGGCCATTACATCTAATTGCTGCCCATTATCTCTTTCTTTGATACTCAATTAGATGACAATTAACTGGATAAATCCCACCGTAGTTGGGGGGCGGGGGGGGGGGGGGGGAAGAAAGAGGAGAGACTTGGTCTCGACATGTTCTTTGTGTAGATTTTACTACTTTTCCTTTGTAATTGTGTCTTAAACTCCTAGGCTTCGACCTAGTGTTATCCTCCCATAATACCTAGTAGGGAGTTAATCCCAGTGTCTCTTCGGTATTCGGGTAGGCTAAGTGCTTTAATTCTTATTTCAGCTCCTAGTTATTCTGTCTGGGTAATTCTGAACAACTGTGGAGGTGTCACAAGTCCTTAGGCACTGCGGCGATGGCGCGCATAGAAATTCAAGTGCTAGTTTGTTTCGAGCTAACTTCTTGTTAACTTACCTAGGTGTTTTGTCCATTAGTTCTGCAAAGCACGCAGAAATATTTCCCCGATAAATCGTTTTTAATGCAAAGCGCGTGTTTGCTCCCACAGCGGCTGAATGGGGATATCTGGGCTTGCAGCGTGAGCCGGGTGCTTAGAGGGTGAAGCGCTGCGGGCTGAGTCAGTAGCATTTGTCATTTATTGTGTGTTAGCCCGCATTGTTCCCGTGGGCAAAGGAGCGGCGGGGTGATGGCCCTGTTAGTGTTCACGGGTGCTTCAAACAGAAAAGCATCTATTCCCAAACAATCGATCTCGTTGATGCCTAATTGACTATCTAATAGCACCTATCAGGACATCAAAGGAGACGCTGAATAACCGAGTTAGCATTTCCAAAGGGGAGCAGCGGAGGGTACAAACAGCCATCAGCTGTCCCACCGGCCGGAGCCCAGCCCGGGCCCTGCGGCCCCTTCTGGAGCAGAGCAGACTGCCCTGCGTTGCCTGCACTTCTAGCCGTGTTAAAACCCCAATCCTTAAAATGAGTTTACTTGCCTCTGAAGGGCTGCTACGCTTCCCCAGGCTCTCTCCTCCTGCCCATTTGTGCAGCTAACCATGGGGTTTTTTGTGGTATTCCAATGTTGGAGTCTTTTTGGTTTGGGTTTGTTGGGTTTTTCGCTTTCTCATAGTGGAGTGGTTGGCATTGCACCCCCTATTGTCTCCACTCCTCCAGTGTTGTCAATAATACTTTGGGAAATCGGTGCTTTATATAAATGTAGTTAGCATCTGGCTGTGATGGAGCCACTGTCCCCGATCTGGTGGCCTAGTACATCAACTCTCAATCTATGACAAACGCTATGATAGTTTGGTCTGTATATTTTGAGGTTTTGGTTTGGGTTTGTTTTTTGGTTTTTATTTTCCCCATGGTCTACTTACAGACGTGGCTAGCAGGTAGAAAGTTTGCAACTTGAAGATTTGCCCAACTATCCTAGCAATTATTCCCCCTGAGAAGGACTATTTTTCTGTTGGCAAAATATGTCCACTTTATGTTTTCATGCAAAATCAATGTGATGGTCTGTTGAAGGTGGCCCTGGCACACCAACAGCATTCCTGGGCAACAAAAGTGCTTCAGCATCTGGCAAAGGACGAGTATCTAGTGTCTTGCAGCCTGAACAATGGGCTGGATCTTCCTCAGGCAATACCTTCATGCTGAAGAGGTGCTGCAGTCCAGCCTGTTCCCATGGATTTACATGCCACATGTGCACAAAACCCCATAAGAAATATTCCCAGGCATACCAGTGAGAGAAATCTGCCATTTGTCCTTAGAAGCCTTGTCGAGCTCACATGGGAAGAGCACTCAGTCCTGACAGCCGTGTCTGTAATTGTCACATCCTGGCACGAATCTCCGCACTTGCATTCAGGATTTCATACTGAGTTACAGGAGTGCATAAGCTTTCAGTACATTTCTTGAAGCAGCAAGTGTGTTTCTTATGGTTGTAAGGCTTGCATACAAAGGCAGAGGAATAAATATTTTGAAATGTGATTTAGAGAAATGGGTCCACCATGTTCTTAATATAAAATGTGTAAGAAAAATCCATCAATTTTTCAATGTTATACAATATCTGAAGTTCTGAGTATACAGAATTCTCTAGGAAAATACATAATTTTACCTGAGAATTTCGATTTTTTTTCACCATGTTTATATATAAGATCAATTGAATGCTGTAAAAATTTCACATGACAGGAAAGAATTGAATGGAAGTAAATTTGTGTCTCATGTGAGCCCCATACTACTGCAAGATGAGGGGAAGATTTAACTGCAGATGTAGCACCTCTGTCCACCCAGGGTCGTTAAAGTTTTCAAGTTTCTCAAGCTGTCACCTCTTTCTAATGGGAACTACAATAGCCACATAACACCTTCCACACTTTCCCCATCTGTTCCAGGGTTTTGTGGTCCACAGATGCAGCTACTTTCATCTGGTGTTGGGGGGATCCTGGTGTTTGGTTTAAATATCCCGCTAAATAGGCAATTCAGATTGGCGTCTAATAAAAAAAAAAAATCAGTTTTCGTTGACTTTCAGCAAACTGTGTAACAGGTCAGCTGCTTCCCTGCCTTCCCAGCCAAAGGAGAGGGAGGAAATGGCAGCAGCTCTTCAGGGTTAATAACAGTTGCCTTCAATAAGACACACGTAATGTACCAGTGCAAATGTTGGTCTTTCTGGGCACAGCACTGCTTGGTCCTCCCGTGTCTGGTTCAATTTTGGCAGCTGGGGATGAAGTGTCTCTCCTACAGGGCGGTCCCTGGGTGTTTCTGTGTGCTCGGGTGGGTGAGGGGCCTGCAGGGCACGGGGGACCCGAGGCTGCCTGGCTTGGCACAGGTTTCTTCTGCTCGAGAAACGGTGGGAGAGGCTGCCCTGCTGGAAGCAGAGTGCAGGCTGCTTGCTGGTAGTGTGTGCTCCGTTTGGGAGCACCTGAATACCAGTGTTTTTCATGTATTGTGTCTAAACTTCTTTCTGGTGAGGTAGTCAGGCTCTGCAGATAGCACTCACTGCTTTACCAAGGACAGCTTGCTGCGTATGAGTTTCTGTGTGGCAAAACACAAGATATTCTGCTTGGATTTGTCCACATATGAGGTTATTTAGAAATTGCTGTTCTGAAATAAGATTGGAGATAAGATAGTGATGTGTTTGCTTCAGAAAAAGAGGGACCAAACAAGAGTGGAATAGTTATTAAATCCTGAAGTTATTACAATTAATGTGCAGGCTCTTAGTTCATTTGGGGAACAAAACCTATCCCTGCTTGACTGAAATGTGTCTAGGATTTAAAGGTTCGTGTTAGAGTGGTTTTGGGTCAGTGGCACTCGCAGGTGTGCGGTTCTGATCCACGGTGGGATCCAGCTGTGTTCAACTGCTTGGACATTTGCATTGGCTTGCGCATATCAGCCAAAATGACAGTCTTGTGCCAGCACTAAGTGAAACCCCTTTAGCAGCTGTGCCCAGCACCCCGCAAAGAGCAGGGGGATCTCTCTGTCGGGGCTGTGCCGAGGCACCAACAGCCTTCGCCATCCCTGCCCGGAGGGGATGGTGTTGCAAGCAAAGCTTCAGGAGGCCTCCAGCGCTTGGTGAGGGGTTTGCATTGCACGGGAGCCTGGGCTTTATCCCTCCCCCGGGGCCAGCGTGGCGGAGGGACAAGCTGACTCTGTGGGATGGGGAGGGGTCGATAACCCTGGACACATTCCCGCGGCCACGGAGTTACGGGAACACCTGAGACAGTGAAAATTAATAGCACTAACATGAGGGTTTTTTCCCAAATGATTTTCATAATAAACTGGGGAAATGGTTTAGTTGGGGTTGGGTTGACTTCTTTTTTCCTATACACATTGCCCGGTGTGTGTGGGAACCTAGATTATTGCTGTGTTTTAGAAAGAAACAGACTACTTCCCTGTTAGACCCAGGTTTATGGGCTCCACTTCTTCCGGTGATGCACCCGAGCTGAGGATTTTGGAATCGTCATTGAAATTGAGGTCCTGTCAGTGCATTTACCCAGTTAGAGGGACTGGCGCTCGCTTCCATTCTCCTTTAAGCGAGGGTTAGGATGTGAGTTATTGAAGTATCGCTACTGCCGGCGTGCTCGTGATCGGTGTGGTATTTTTTACTGGCGTGACCAAAAACCGGGTGGAGCTGAACAAAAGAAGAACCTGGAGAAGAACCTGGGCTGAGCTGCCGAGATGCCCCTTTCCCCCAACCAAGCGGTGCTGGGAGGTGTCTTGGTGTCCTCCCTGCATTACAAGGGCACCGTCCTTGTCGGGAAGCGGCACATGGATGGCGGTAGCATGAAGCTGATGAGGTGCGAGCTGCGCTGCTCACCCAGCGCTTTGATCGCTAAACGATTGGGGCGATGGGCTGCGTTTTCTGGCTAGACAGACGGCGCCAAGTTCAAGCTGAGAGGGCCCGAGGCTCTGCTTCCCCCCAGCCTGGCTCTGAGCCCCGTGGATAGGGACTTCTCGACATTGGCACCCCGTGGCTTTTCCCAGGGAGGGAAAAGGACGGCGGGACTGGCAGGCTGTACCCGAGGTTCCTTATCCCTCATCCCTGCCCCGGCCCCGTGGGTGGGGGTCTCGGGGCTGGTTTCGGGCATTGTGCAGTGTGGGACCCCGCGGCTGAGAAGGGGGCGGTGAACCCGCGCTGGCACCGGCAGCCGCGGTGTTTTTGGAGGGGCGTTTGCGGGGCTGGGGCTGCCCGTGCCCTGCCCTCCGGGGGAGAGGGGCAGCTTTGCACTTCAAGGGGGTCTCCCCGGCCCCGCAGACACGCTGGAGCCAAGGGCTGTAGACATTTGCCAGACGTGTGAACTTTCCTCCTCGCTGGTAGCTGTTATCTCTGCCCGATTCCCACTTTGATGTGTGTTCGCACTTACAAACGACCCCTCCCGGCACGGAGCGCCCATATAAGAGCGGACCCGGCCGTGGCTCACCCAGCCCGACTCAGCCATGGATCAGGTGGATCAGGCCCAGGTACCTTCGGCAGAGACCAAGCCCAATGGGTGCAGGCCCCACATCTGCTGTGCGCCCCCTCCCCGCGCCCCCAGCTCGCTGGGCAGCTCCACGCTGCTGGTCCGGGCCAAGCCACGCCGCAGCAGCCCTGAGCCGGGCCAGCCCGCCGACAGCGAGCCCTGCGCGGCCGAGCCGAGCCGGGACCATCCCCGGGATGGCAGCGAGCCCTGCCCGTCGGACACAGGTGCGTGAGGAGGGAGAGTGAGTGGGAGGCCGAGAGATAAGGGGAGCGGGCTGGGAACACGCCGGGATGTCGCCGGTGGCGCGGCCTGGCAGGGCTGAGGGGCGGCGGAGGCGCTGTCCAGCCGGGCCGGGGCCTCACCGCCGCTCCTCCTCCTCCTCCTGCAGCCCCCGATGGCGGCTGGCTCAGCGCCGACGAGTCCTCGGGCTACGAGAGCGAGAGCGCGGGCGCGGAGCGCGGCGGGGCCGCGGCGGCGGGCGGGGGCCGCGGGCGGCAGCGGCGGGCGCGCACCGCCTTCACCTCGGAGCAGGTCTGCCGCCTGGAGAAAACCTTCCAGAGACACAAGTACCTCGGCGCCACGGAGCGCAGGAAGCTGGCGGCTGCCTTGCAGCTCTCGGAGATCCAGGTTAGTCCCACAGGAAGCGGATCCTTCCCGGCCCCGCTTGGCAGGAGCAGCCAGGGTTGGCGGTTCCACATCTGTCTTTGCTGCCATGAACAGACCTTTGAGTTTAGTAGGAGCTGTGGGATCTCTCGGGGATTAACGAGTTATCACTCCGGGAAATTTGTGGCACTTTCTCTCTGGAAGCCATCAAGGTATTTTTATTTGGTAGTGGGATAAACAGTCCTGGATATACGGCGATCTGCGTGTAGATCATGCAGAGCTCAAAACTGGTCTTAAAGACTCTCAATTGATTAATGTAAAATCCCTGAACTTAGCCATTCTCTCCTCTACTTCCCGCAGATCTCCTGCCCATTGCAAAGTAGGGCAAAAGCATCAGTCCCTCTGTGTCAATTCCATCTGAAGCAACAGGGCAAAAGCAGCTGAGATACGGTTGTTTATAGTTTGCACATTATCCTTAGGCAAAGTCCCTGATTTGTCTCCTGCATCTCCCCCCGCCTTCTTTTTGTTGCCTAGATTAAGACTTGGTTCCAGAACCGGAGGATGAAACTGAAGCGACAGATCCAGGACCACCAGCACGGCCTCGTGTCCCCCGTTCCGTTCCACAGCTACGCCCCGGGGCCCTCCCCAGCTCTGTTTCGGGATGGTCTCCACTACCCCTTTGCTGCCCAGCACCAGAGACTCCTGCCTTTCACTCCGGTGCCTGCTGTGCAGTTCAGCTTCTCCTTTCCCAGATATGAAGCATCGCAAAGCGCCTACCACTTAATGGCAAATGAACTGCCCTACTACCATCAGCACCTGCTTCCTCATCCTTCTTTCCATCCGGTTCTTCAGAACAAAATGGACAGGCAATGCCACCCAGTATATGCATTATAGGGATAAAGCAGTGTTTTATACTGTAATGTATTTCATGCTCAGAATCTCTTGCCTGATTTGAAAGAATGTCTTTATTAAGTTAAATATGAGAATTAATTATTTTATATTTGATAATATTAAATATTAATTTAGTCTAATATGTTATGTAGATTGTTTTCATTGTTCCCCCAGTTTTTTCATAAATGTGTTTATATATATTAATAAAACTTGAACAGGTTCATATATGTCAACTCTATAAAAGATTACACTTGTGCAATGCAAACTGCAGTGGTCACTTGTCCTCCTGTGTAAAGGTAATGGATTTAATGGTTAAATACATTTTGTCTGTCTTTCCTACTGTCCCACCGAGATTGTCTGTCTGTTGATGAGTGTTTGGTAGCCTGGACAGAGGCAACTGCACCGGTTGCTCTGCACTGTGCTTTGAGCTAAGTACATCCTCCAGAGGAAGGATAAGTTGTCACTGAGTTTCTCAGTGGATATAAATAAAATATTACAAGTTCAGTCCCGTCTTCCATGTGAAGGCAGCAGAGGTAATAATTTATTAAGTCAACCATGTCTTTAAAAAGGAATTAACATATTAGGCCTTCATTATGGAATTTTGAAGTTTTACAATTGCCAAAGCAAATGCTAGGCAAAAAAAAAAAAAATTGTGCATAATTGTGTCTGGTTCAAAGCCATATCATCTGATTGTGATTGTAACCTGAAAATTTGGCCTTTGTCTCACCACTAGAAAACAATTATAACTGCGTACTTGGCAATTTGCACTTCCTTAAGCAATTTGATCTATTTCCTCTAAACGTAAAATTTTGCTTTAGTAATCCTGAAAGGTGTTGGGGTTTTTTAGTTACTCCTGGGAGTGGTGTTCACTCCTAAAAGCGCTTTCTTAACACTTATTTCTTAGTCTAGATTTTAATGAAGTCTTGTTAATTCATTTGTAAGGCCTTTTAAATACATTATTTGATTGTTGCACTATAGTCTAAATTTCCACCCTCCGCCCTCTAATCCAGTGAGTCATCATGAGTTTCGATGTAATAGCCATGGGGCTTCTCACCTGTGGAAAAATACTTAAAAGGGGTAAAGGGAATTTTCTGTGAAGTGTGCTCAAAGTGACCTGGAAATGCCAGGCCTTCCCTTCGGCTGCCTGGCTGTGTCACGGAGCGGCGCTGCCCTGGTGGGGCACAGGGGAGCGGTGTGGAGGGGGAAATTCCTTCGGGTGTCTCCCAGCTTCCCCCCCTCCTGGCTGCCAAACGCGATGGAGGGAGGCGCTGGGGGAGGGAGAAGGGAGAGGGAATGCATGGCACAAAGCCTGCCATGAATGCACGGCACAAAGCTGTGGCAGGGCCCCTTTTTTTCTGCCTTGTGAGCAGAGGGAGGGAGGGTTTGGGTTTCTTTCTTGGTGGTGGTGTTTGTTTTTTTTTTTTTTTTATTTTTTTTTATTTGTGTTAATTTTTTCTCTCTTTACAGCTGCAGAGTAGTCTAACCATCACCTAGCCAGCAAGTTAGATTGGTCTGGATTGGGGAAGAAGATGTAGTCAGACCTGCTGCAGCTGCTTCATGCTGATGTAAGGTCTCTGATTTCCCATCGTCTAAATGCTTGGCTTTGGTACTTTTTTTGGTACTTACTTGCTCTGTGACTTTTAGGAAATCCCTAAGTGTTCCTAAAATCAAGCCTTAACTTATTCTGCAGTTTAAAAATTAGGGAGGCTATCAAGTTACAGCTGCAACTTTTGGAAGTAAGAAGTGAAATATTTTCTTTTTCAGTGTCCCAAGAGACCTGAATTGGTGAACAATTCGTTTTCATAGTCAGATTTAAATTGCAAGTATGCTTGACATTGGCATCAACATGCATGCTTGCCTCTTAATTCCTTAGCTTTATCTCTTTTAATGCATAAATGCAACATGTCCATCAAAACAGGTGAGACCACTTGAAGAATGGTTCAGAATATACACATAAAAGAGAATACTGGGCAACTTGTTCGGTTTTGTTCATAGCATTTTTACCTCTGGTAACATTTTTATTTAAATGCACTTGGCTGTAGCTCACAAATGTTTTCTTAAAAACCCCCACTCAGGTAGAATGGACAATGCTTTTACCACCATTGCCTATTAAAAAACATAGTTACTACATAAAATTCAGTGTATACAGCACTCCACTTTTTGAGTGGATATCCCCACATGATTATAGGTTATTTTCTGAAAACTTTTAGATAAGAAAATTTATATAGAAATTTCTATACAGCATGATGACAACTGTAGAAATAAGTTTTCATGTCCTCTGCTTTCACTCTCAGTATAACTTCTCTAATATTAATAAATTATTTTCTCCTCTAATCGAACCTTTTTATGTAAAGAAAATAATTCAAAGAATCTTTATGTAATATAACAAAATAAATAGTTACTCTTAGAGATATTTGGCACTTTTTTGAGATTACAGATAATCGTTTACATTTTTAACAGGAGGGAAGATCTGGTTGGAACATCAGTCCTTTATGTTCAGTACTTAGAGTCACTGCTGGAAGCACAGAAGAGCAGCAAGACAATCCTGGCCCGGGAGGCAGTAGTAAAGCTGGACTTGGCAAAACCGGCAGAAGAGACTGAGCTGGAACAGAAGGTAACAACAAGGCAGGGTTTGGCACAGCCGGGTGAAGGGAAGCAGCAGAGGTAGCAGGGACATTGACATCCACCCCTTGAGGACAGCTGGATGCAGCCGTGTCTGGGTAACAATGACAGGGCAAAAACAAGCTCGAGAAAAGAGCTTCGATCCTGGCATCTTGAGTCTGGCGTTTGAACTTCATACGGCGATTCTGAAACCAGGTTTTTATCTGAGGATAGGAAAAAAGAGTCAAGAACCAACCCCCTTATCCCTTTTCCGTATAGTTCCTCTTCCATATAGTAATATGGAAAGGCAGACTTGTTGTCAAAGTGACAGAATCCATTAACAGTAAAGGTGTAGGGCAAATAACGTTGGCCTATATTTAATGCAGAGTAATTGTGCTGGCATGATGATGAATTGAGCAGTGAACACTCCATGATGCACGGCAAGCCAATACTCAAATATGGACCATGGCTGTAATACAAGACTGCAGTGGGGATAAAGGGCTGGGTAGGGGTGGTTCTGTTCAAAAATCCTGCAATGCCCCTGACAAGTAGATATACAACCATGACAAAGCCTGAAAACTGAGGTTCTGGAGATCACAAACGTACCTTTACCCCCAGTGAAGTTTCAACTCTAGAACTTGCATTCACCATTTTCCATCTGCCCCTTGTCCCTGGAGCACTCGGAGCTGAGCCTGGGCTCTCAGTTTGCTCCAGCCCCGTTTGCTGCCAGCGGGGCGAGGCTGACGGGCGGCTCGGGCCGCCGCCCCTGCGGGAGCTGTCACTGTCACTGTCACTGTCCCCATCACTGTCACTGTCACCGCCGCGTCCCCCGGTGGCCGCGAGGTGCCTCCCAGCCCCGTGTCCCGCTCGGGCGGGGGCCGAGGCGGCGCTCACCTGGCTCTGGGAGAGGTTCAGCACGGCGGCCAAGCGCCGCTTCTCTCCGGCGCCGATGTAGCGCTGCTGGCAGAAGCTGCGCTCCAGCTCCCGCAGCTGCGCGGCCGAGAACTTGGTGCGGAGCCGCCCGGGCGCGGCTCCCGCCGGCCCCGCTGCCAGCCCGGGGCGCTCCGCGGCCTCCCGCTCCCGGGGCGACTCTGCGGGGACAGGTGGGGGCGTCAGAAGGGGGGACCCTTCGGGGGACCCTTCGGGGGACCGAAAGCGCCGCGGCCGCCGCTCCGCGGGGGGACCCGGGGGGCACGGCCGGCACTCACCGGGCAGCTCCCGGGCTCCGCCGCGGCTGCTCTGCGCCAGCCACTCCACCGAGAAGGGCCCCTTGTCCATGTCCCCAGCCCTGCGGCCCTCGCTGCTCGCTGGAGCCGCCTCGGACGCCGGGGCAAACATTTAAAGCGCCGTCCCCGGCGTGGTTTGAAAAGGCCCAAAGCATCAAATGAGGCCGGGGACAAAGGGCCTCATTGAGAGGCGCTTTAATCTCCCCTTTCAGGTGATTGTTACATCCGCCTAATCTCCGAGCGCAGCAGTTTGCAGAACTCAAGGCTGCCTGACCTGGCGCCAAGTTCAGCGCGGAGTCGTCTCACCACGTAGGTGCTGGGAATTGCATCACGGCCTGGGCCTCTTCACGCTGCCACAGCTGCCCTCGGCCCCCGTGGTTTCCAGTCTCTATCTTCTGCTATGAAGGACGAGGATTCAGAAGGGACTGATAACAAAGAAGGACAGAGAGAAGCCTCTTTTATGAGTCTTATACCCAAATTTTGCCACCCTCTTGCCTGTTTGATGCAAGGCTTGAAAGTATCCCCTTGCATCATCAGCAAAAGAAGTAGGGACGTGAGGTAGGAACAAGTAAGTAGTCATCTTCAGATAGAAATCTTGAAGAAATCTAGAAGAAACACTGATACAGTATCTTATCAATATGCCTGTCAGCAGCTCAGTGCTCTATGCTAAGTCTGAGTGGGTAGAGGTTGGAGTTACATGGAAAATGCAGGGTTAACTATTTTTGGTGCTGTCCACGAGGCAGAGTGCTGCAGTCAGGACCCTCATCTTCCACTGAAGTCCTAGACTTGTTGACTTCAGTTTATGTAGAATCAGAGATTTTAAGAAGTCTTCCAGGAGAGAATGGTTGAAACTAGAGACAGATATTTGTATAGCAATTTGTTAGGTAATTTTCAGAAAACAGAGTGGGAAATTTTGAATAATTTCAGTTCATGCTTATGAATTTATTTAAGAATAAGATTAAACAATGAGCAGTTATATGTCAGGACATTGGACAGGACGGGAAACACTGAGAAAATTACTAGTTCACTTGAATTTATCTGTTCATGTCTTAAAACGCCATCTCCTTTCCCTGCATCCCAAGAAAGAAATGTGTGCATTTCAAAGTAAACAGTTCTGATGTTCTTATGAAGTAGATCAAAGAAGAGGAGTGTAAACTCTGTTCGGAGGCAGTCTGTTCAAGCATGATTCAGATAAGGGTGAGAAAAGAACCACTTTTACGGTCTGAAGTGGGCCTGCGATGGCACAGTCCTTATCCCCAGCAAACACGGGCTAACACATTTACAGGTTGTTTCAGTAAACAGTCACCGCTGCTTGAGTTTATACAGTCAGAGATAATGAAGCGGCTTCCACGGAGCGGAACATGTTTGAGACAACGTGCTAATTCTTAAACTTCAAAGAAATTCATGTCACCTTTTACGAAGGGTGATGCGTTTATAGTGAGATGGCACAAGTGAGATAATGCTACACTCGCAGCTCTGTCTCTTCTTAGGTTTTCTGTATTTCTCAGGCAGGAATATAATTTCCTCCCTTAAAACAAAATGTAATTTTGTTAACTGTGCTGAAGCATGACACATGTAAGAAATTTTTAGACTCTGATTTTGAATATTCTTCATATACACATTCATCTGCTTTTATAAAGTCTTTTACTCTTCTTGTAGTAAAAAGAAAAAAAACCCCACCATCTCTTGAATATCTACCTTGAGCAGTCTTGCTTGGTTTTGTTGTTTTTATGTTTTTTTTTTTTTTTTGTTTTTTTTTAATGAACATGACACAAGTTTTTGCTACTATGATGGCAGTTTTTAAATTTGTATTTTAGTATCAATGAAACCTGTCTATTTGTGGGTATTTTGGTTTTTTATCCTGCAATGATCGATCATGTTATTATCTGACTATATTGTAATAATCGATTGTACAATTTCAGGAGAAAAGCCCTAATTTCAAAAGACTCAGGAAGCTAATACAATATTTTATTTACCTCTAAGGAGAGCAGCCTTTCAGACTATGCTTTAGATTGTGAGGATTCCTTCTTGTTTCATGCAGAAAACCTTGTACAGACATACAATGAAAGTGACTCTGGTGGCTGTTTTAGACATTGTCTCTTTTATTGTAAAAGAAATAGATGATCTAATGACTAAACTGTCCTGTGCTGGCATGTGACTGCACTAAAGAAGATGTACAGTGTTCTATTATGTTAGAAAACCAATATGCATTTTATTTTGTTTTTAATGGGTTTTGATCTTGTTAGTGTGATTATTTTCCCCTCTAAGATCTTTCTATTATGTTTCCTTTGGTTGATATTTAAAATTTAGAGCCTTGGGGTGTTGTGGTGTGTGATTGATTGATTTTGGGGGGGCAGTATCCTAAATAACAAGTTTTATTTTTGCCCATTGTCATTTGACCTGCGATGTTAGAACTAAACAGGAAGCTCAACAAAACTAGAAGTATCAGTGGCTGTGAAGGTGATAAACACCAGCAAAAATATGCTTGAAACACATTATTTTAAAGTATGCTACTGTTGATGCCGCGGAGTGTTATTGTGATGATTTACATAAGATACAGATCGTGGCTTGAGGCCAAGCTCCCCTTAAAAGGATTTTGATGGGGTGATTGGATGTCATAAGCGACCATCACCTGAGAGCAATTACAAGTCAAAAGGTAATTGTCGTGTGTTTCTGGTTAGCAATTAACATTCGTCAGAACCTGTGATGAAACATTTATCCCATTTTCCATTGATCATCAGCGCTATTTATGAACACGTGGGCTACAAAACCCATGATGACTCAAAGTTTGAATCTAAATGGTAAGCTGTAATAAGTGTAGTGGCGGTGCCACTGATCCACATTTTACTGCTGCGATTTAATGGCAGTTTTTCTTGACAGAGCCCTCAGTGTGAACATCTGGTGACACCTACAGCTGTGCTTTCTGTTGCGTAGTTAAGTGTCTGTTTGAAATAACTTTATGATGTGTCTCATAGTTGCTAATGTTTTAATCATTGCATCAATTGGCAAGATAATTTCCGGCGAAGCAACAATTAATCTTCTGGTATTGGTTTGAGCACAGAAAATATTGCTGCATAGATGTAGTAGGATTTGTCAGTATGCTAGCAATGAAAAACTCTGGAAACAGGTTACTCGGTTATTTTGATAAATATTAAAGACATTAATCAGATAAAAAGTTACAAACGACATTAATTTCTATCTCATGCAAAGGACATGCCTATCTAAATGAAACACCTTGTATAGAACTGCCAGCTCTGCTGTTGGGAGGAATTGATTCACTCCTCCTGCTTCTGTCTGCTGGCCATGCTTTTCCCCATGTGCTCTGAATTTAGGTGGCCCTCTGATCTATCAGGGAGTCCATTTGGGTTTCTAAGCCAGCAGGAAAAGGGGGAAAGAGAAAAAGAAAAGAAAATTGCTTTTTTTAAACAGTTTGGAGATATACCCACTTACTGAAAAGCTGGATGAGCTCTTTAACTTGCACAGAGCAATGCTTGAAGCAGAAGGGGGAAGAAAAGGACCAGGATGATTCACTCAGTAGTGAGTAGATTTGTTTCTTTATATGAGCAAATGCAGGTCTCTACAGTCAGTGGATCAGTATAATTCCTCACTTTCTCCAGATGGAGAGACTAAGGTAGAACAAGGCCAGAACTGGATTGATGTGCAGATGGAGATGTAACTCGCTAGTAAATAAATACTGATTCTTGAATATAACTTATACTTTCAGGGCTTCCTCTTTGCCGCCTTTTCTGGCAGTTTGCCGTGTGCCCCAGCGTGGCTCCGGTGCTGTCCCAGCCGGGGTCGCTCCGTGGCCGCCCCGGTCCCGCTGCCGCTGCCGCCCGGAGGGGCCGGGCCGGGCTCGGTCTCCGCTCGGGCAGCGCCGCCCGCCGGGAGAGCCGCGGTCCCTGCGCCGGGCAGGGCAATTCTTCCTGAATTAGCCACAGATAATAGACATCATCTTCTCCCCTGGCTCCCTTTAGTGCAAAACAATGCTTAATTTTTAGAATTAACATTCGAATACTGCCTAATCTTAATTTAACGCCCTCGACATATTATACAGCATGGAAAAAAAAAGGCAGGGAGATTTTATTACAAACCTTGACCCATCTAATGGAAAATCTGCCTCTGTTTGCTGTGTCACTAGGCTTTCTTCACTGTAAACTTTTTTCTTTTTTTCCTTGCTTCACTTGATCTCCAGCTTCTCTTACCTATAGCTGTGAGGCTTTGGTCCTGCAGAATGGGGAAGGAGTATGGGAAAAAAAAAAAGTAAGAGTTTATTGGACTGAAAATTCAGTCCACATTGTAGGGCATGTTTTATGAACTAGATTTAAGTTTGAATAATGCCAGTTTGTTTTTACTTTTAAGCCTGTGGTAGTTTGCATAATAGTTACAAAGATTACTTTAAAAATAAATAAATCCACAGCGTGGGTGCATATCAAAGCTGACTATAAATAATGATAAAAACTACATTTTACTGACAGGAATAACCATTGTAACCCCAAGTTCTGAAGAGGGTTGTACTATTAAAATGAATGGCTTGCAGAAAGGGAAGAGCTCAGGAAAAAAAAAAACAAAACCCTAAAGGCCCCAAATTTTTCCATCCTAGCAATAGATCTTGTATTCCAATACACTCCACAAACGTTCCCCAGCCCCGCGGTCCCTGCGTGCCCGGCGGGGTCGGCAGGGGGAGCGCTGCGGGAAAGGATCGGGGCGATGCTCTCGGAGCCTCGGCGCGTCCTCTCGGGGGCTGGGGGAAATCCGTCTGTCCGTGCGAGTATTGAGAGATGGAGAATTAGAGATCATTAATGGAATTGATGTAGCATTTATTTACTAGAGCAAGGAACCCCTGGGTTAGTCCCACACTAATTTGAAGTGAAGGTATTTGAAGTCAGATATTGAGTCGGGCTCTTTATGTTTTCCTTTCTCTCTTTATGCTCATGTGCATGGTGTGTAAATTATCATTAAATTGCAGTTCTTTAGTGAAAAAACCCATGAAGTTAGCAAGGACTAATATACAAAGTTGTTTTGATGGATTTTTTTCTCTGGTTCTGGTTTGCTTTTTGTTTAATCCCAAAGCCAATAATTTTTCTTTTTCCTCTTTCTGTCTTTGGTAAGAATTAATTGAGGCTCAGAAAATTAGCTTGAATTGGTCCAAGATAATCAGCAGGAGGAGAATGGTATAACAGACTGCTCCTTTTCAGCATCAGTGAGCTGTTTAATCTGCTCAGTTTTTCATATAGAGCTGCACCTGTCTTGTTCACATGGAGTAATGAAGCTGACCTATTGGCATCCAAAATAAAATTTAATAAAAGAAAATTTCATGTGTATGTGGGAATAGTATTTGAAGATTTAGCTTCAGTTGTAGTAACCAATGAATGTAAGTGTTCATGGTATAGTACGTTGCTTCTATTTGTGTTGGTTTTGTAGCAAAAACCCTCTGTTTGGATGTACAGACCATGATTGCTTATTGCTTTTCCGTTGTCACTTATGGCAGTGCTGACAGGTGGATTTAGAGATTAATTACATTTACAAGTGTCTTGTGAGTCTCTGAAATAGGCAGAGATGAAGATTTTTCTCTAGGACAAATCTCTCATGGGTATTTTGTGTTAGGCAAACTGGGTGCAGGGGAAGGGTAAATTTTTTTCCTCACACTGCAGTTCCAAAGAGGTTCCTAACTGTCCTGCCAGCAGAAGCAACTTCTGCTTCTCTTATTTAATTTCTTTTGTTATACTAATGCATCTGTGCCTGTCTGTGCTGGTGCACAAGGAATTAGATCAGGGTTGGTTCTCTGATCTGGTTTAAAGACCAGATACAGTGAAGCAAAAGCAGGAACAGGGAGTCATGGGAACTGCAGGATGAGTCACGCATGCACAATGTTTCCAAATATGAGGGCATGATTTCCAAAAAAAGACATCTTGTGTTCAATTTTTCCTGTTTCCCAGCAGTTACATGTGCAGTGACAAACAGAATGAGCAGCAGGAGTATATTTGTGCAAAAGAACTTTGTTTAAGGTTTCCCTGCCTAACTCAGTAATATAAACTGTGGTGCATTTGCTGAACAGTGCAACCCTTAATACTGATTTCATTTGTATTGTAATGTTTTTTGATTTTTCCAGCCCTTCATTTTACACCACTGAGTATTTACTATTCCATAACATGACACGTACCTTATGTTCCTTTCATTGCATTGTTCTATAGGTTCATCTTATCCTGATGTTTTCAGGAGGTGAAAAAGATATTTACAGCTAAAATTCTGTGTTTCTAGTTAAACACTACAGTATGGGATCATCCTGTCCTTACAACCTAGGTTTATTGTTCTCACTTAAAATAATTATTTTTTAATGATAATTAGAATGTATCTTGCATTATGCCAAAGGAAAAGGGGGGAAGGTCTCTCCACCCACACTTAAACCATGTATTTTACTCTCCTTTCAGCCTTGTTCAGGAAGGTGTTTAAGCATAGGATTTTGGTTTGTGTTTGAAAGATTAAGCACGAGCTGGATAGAGGTAAAAACCCCTGTAAATTATCTGTGCTTCACTGTGCTATTGACATATCACCCCTCCTCCAGATTTGGTAGCTCAGGTTCCAATACCTGTTCAGAGTTTTATCATTTATATGTCCTGTTGTTTCACCACTTTATGGACAATTACAGATGTTTGGCGTTTAAGAACCATTAGAGGTTATGTTATGGCCTGCCAAATTTTCACTTTAGCCACAGAAGGTGGGACCAGTGACCAGTGGTGTTAGGAAGGAGAACTAGATTTGCTCTCCTTAAATGATTTTACAAGCATTATGAAAATTTCAAAAAGTCCAATAACACCAAATAATACAAAACCCCAAAATCATATAAAAGAGGTGTTTGTTTATCAGTTCATGCTGTTCACTTTGATCTTGCTGCTTGCTCCACTGCTACTGTGATTATTATGGTTGATATTTGGCCTGCTGTTGTTATAGGTTTCACTCTTAATTCAAACACTTTATTTCCTGGTTTTGGTAATGGCTGAGATGACATTATTATTCCTATTAGCTTTTAATTTAAGCTCTGCATTCTGTGCCATGAGAAAAAAAAAAAGAATCAGTTGCGGTCCTGTTACATAGGAATCTTGGATTTGCTATAGGCTACGTTTTAAAAGAGATGTATTAAAGGTAAAATATACACTTTTCTAGTGCAATTGCTTTTAAAATTTTATATTACTGTGAAATTTCTGTGAAATATGAGAAACTAAGTTATATGGGGGGGTTGTCTCTTGTTTAGTAATACTTTTTTTTGTTTTGTATGTCTTTATCTGCCGCTTGTGCAGTAATTCTGGCAGTTCCTTCCCCTACAAGCTCTCTTTACCACAAACTTTGACATGAAAAAAAACCTGGTGAATAAAGATGTGGTTGCGGATGTAAGTTTTAAAATTGCTTTTGAATTTAATAAAACAGTGATATGTAAATAGAATAGTCCTTTGACACCATTATATTAGATGAAAAATAGCTTCTAAAACATTCATTTAATATTGAATAGTGTAGCATAACAATAACCACCGGGTAAAATGACTTGTAATGTAATGTTTTTAGCTCTTTCTGAGCTCACAGCTTTATAACACTTGTGAGAAACTGTGACGCAGCATAACACAAACTTTTGATCTGTGACTGAACCATTAGATATTTATTTGACATGCATTATGTACAGTTACATTGTCTCATAACAGCAGAATTTTCCCCCCAGAGTTGATGTGACACATTGCTATTTAGAGTAAATGAAAGTAATTGGACAGAAACATTAAAATTTTGTTTTTCTACGAAATAAAATGAGCAAAGAGAGCTTCTACTTCCACTTCCCAGACACCTGTGGGAAAAGAAAGAAAAAAAAATCAGTATGTTTTTAATCTGTTTTACTACAAACTGAGTTTTACAAGGGAAGACTTCACAATTCCGCACACGCATGAATCATGTAAAAGGTACTTAGGATCTTAAAGGATAAAATCCTAAGAATAATTGATATATTACAGAGAACCCGCTTAGGCAGCATTTGCATGACTGGGCTTTACACCTGTGAGTCAGCATTACCTGGATTCAGTGACCGTGGTCCCGGCACCTGTGAGACAGGGACAGAGAGAGGCATTTTTGGCAGTTTGTGTGACTGCATTTTCATTATTTTCAGTTGGACTTATGGCAGTAAGGACAATAGGGGTAACTCCTTAGCAATGCATGTGCTTTACATTAGACCAATTGACATATTAAATAATGTAGTTGGAGAAATGCCTTAAGTATTACTCTTGTAATAAATCGGGTTTTAAGAGGAAACCAAGATTTAGACGTTAGATCAGAGTAAATAGTGGCAGTATCTTTTTACACACGTTTTGAGGATAAATTGGGAGTTTCATAAATTTACCTTTCATTTCTTGGCCCGTCTGTTTTCTCTAAACATTTCTGCGGCTGCCTTTGCGATGCTGCCTGAGATGAGGGGTGAAGTACCTCATTGCCCCATTTTCCCATGCCCTATACCTCTTTAGAAGCAATTCTCAAAGAAGTATATGCATAGGAAAAAGGAACAACGAGCCAGATCGTGATCCACTCCGCTTGCGGCGAGAGTAAACCTGGAATATAAAAGTATATGGTAGGGAGAATAAAAATAGTTTCTTTTTGTTACACACTACCGTTTCTTTTGAACTATAAGGCTGTTAAAAAGTACTGCAGACTAAAAGAGAGGTTGAAATATGAGATAACGAACATTAATGCATAGGATTCAACAGTATTTAGAATGTTAAAAATTCATCGGTGCATATTTCTGAAATACGTACAAGGAAGTGCAGAGTTCTCAGAAATAATGAAGTGTAGCTCTGCAGACTTGACCTGAAAATTAATTACAAGTTAGTAACAATATCCCCTTTTCAGTATATTGCACAAAATTTGATGCTTTTGTATTTAAGACCTGAGAAAATACTTATTTGAATTACTGAACAAATGCAGGAGAGAAAGAAAGAAAAGTCTATAAATTACAAAATATGGTAAGATCAGCCTTACAAGCAGCAACGAGACTTACCTGGTTCGCTGTCTGATGCCCGAAGTGCAATGACTTGGTTTTCATGAGAATTTATGCTTTGCTCAAGACCTTGAAGAAGAATGAACTATACAGTGTTACTGTTTTCTTAAGTGATAATCGCTTTGCCCCTTGCCAAGGTATTTGCTGCACCTGCACATTGGGTACACAAAAAGTGCTGCTGAAAACATGGGAAGTGTTGCTCCTAAGTTGGGGGAGTGCAGTAGACAACAGAAGTGATAGGAATAATCAAAGTGATGTCTTGAATTGTGCACTGAGAATGAGAATTTATCGTCTGTGTTTTCTTTCACATACATCAGTGGTGTTTGGAAAGTGTAAATCTGCGAGAGGACCTTTTGTTCTCAAAGCCTGTGCTGTGTTTTCAGTCTAACTCACCCCCCTTTTCCCCAGCACACTATTTTGAGAATCTCTATCAATGTCCTTCAGCTGCAAATGCAACTTTACTGGGGAGATAGCAAGGTCTGTGTACAAGGCTTTCCTCTGCTTATCCAGGCACCAGTGAGGCTCCGTGCTGGATGCCAAGGCTGGGAAACATCTTTCACCATATTTATCCTATTTGCTAACAAATTCATTAACCATTTGCTTTCAAGTTGCTGTCTTTCTTTTACGTCATTTATTACACTATAAAACTGCATTTCATCTCCTATAATCTGGTTTATATAATATAAGTCTGAAGTTACCAGCTAAAATTGTTCAAAGTGGTTCAAATTAATTCAGAGACCAGCAGTGTCACAAGCAGTCACAATACTAATTGTTACATGCTGTTGTTTATCCATAAGTTTGGACACTTCTGAAATGCACTGTGTGTTCTTTCAGTGTCAGAAAGTTTCAAAGTTTCTTCAATTCCCTAGTTTTCCTTTTCTGATCTCAGGTTCAGTTCATTCTTTTCTGTCATAAGAAACAGTATTGCATTCTGATTTGTGTACAGTACCTTCAATTTCAAAAAACCTGGTTTTCAGTTTAGGATGAATGTTTCCCTAGCTTGGTTCTTTAAGCTTTTCCTCAGGTTCTGTTCTTGTAAAACCATCCCAGTTGTGATCTGAAGCAACTGCGATTTTAGTTTTGTGATTTTCAGTTCTGCTGGGCTTTCTGCCTTCAGTCAGACAGCCACATCACCTGGAAAGAGAAAAATTGTATTGCACAAAACCAGAAAGTGTTCAGAGCTGTGAACACTTTCTGTGAACACATTTCAAGTGCTTTTGACATAATAGCTGTGCTAGGGGAATTGTCAGTTTTGGTTTTGCTGTGTGGTGTTCTACGGGAGAGAGAAAAGGTTGTTTGGTTTTTGTTTGTTTTCCTGGGGAGTTGAACACTAAATTTCTGGATTGGCAGCTGGAATAGAGATGCTGGTTAAGCTCTGGTCCTGGGTTCTAAGTGGGCCATCTAATGCCTTTAGATGGTGGGTGAAGCTCAGGTGAGGGGCTCTATGCACAGAAAACCACAATGAAATCCGGTGTGGGGTCCGAGGGCTCTGATCAGGATCCTCACTGAGAGTAATAAGATGGTTCACTTGTGTGTGAAGGGGCAGCCTCTTGCTTTATGTGCCTTATATTTGCTATTATTTTTTTGTGGATTTGGAAAGTACCTGCTACAGCTGATTTGTAATGTATCAATCTTTCTTTAGAAGACAGTTAAAGATGGTTTTGATTTGGATTTCAGAATTAAACCTTTATTAAACTGTGTTATATTCAGAAATAGAGCAGGCAACTTTGAAATTTTAGAAAAAAATTTAAAATAACACACCAGTCAGTCTTTTGCCTTTGCTGTTGAATACAAAGTAGTTCCTTAATCCTTTTAACCTCAAGGTTTTCTGAAATTTACTCCATTCAGACACTCCTCTGAAAGCCACATAAAGTTGGTAGCTAGTGCAAAACAAATAGCCTGAAGCATTCAAGAATGGATGTTTCCAAATTTTGTCTTGTATGTGTAATTTGATATCATAAATATTTAACAACCACTTCCTCTAAAAAGGCTCATGCAAGCTTCATGAAACTGATTTTGAACCATGACCAGAGAGGATAAAACAAAGTTTTCTTGAAAAGAAAAACAAACCCAACAACTCAGGCCACCCCCCCCAACCCTCACCATCCCAGTGCACTTGTTGTTAATTTACTGATTCCTGCCCTGGTGGGGAGAGAGAGTTTGGCAATTTAAAACTGATATTTAAAATCTTGTGGTCTAAGTAAAGAGCAGTCTTAATTTGCATGTAGCTGGCAACTTTTGAGCACTCTGTTTGAACAGCCCCTTTTGAATGTTAAAAGCTATTTTAAACTGCTCCTCTAAAACATTTGTAAGCTGTCCTTTCAGGAAGGATTGCTGCAGAGCAGATGTAGCCAGATGGGAAAACTGGGCTGTAACACAGAGATGTGAATGAAAGCTCTAGATTAATCTTCCATCAACTGCCTGATTTGTAATTGAATTGTAGCTTTGAAAGAGAATAGGCTGGAATGCAGTTCATCTGAACTGTGTGGCAGCTATATATATTCATATATAATGCTTTGGAAGTTTGATATAATAATGTTCTGCCCAAGTTCGGTTTATTTTGTGGATATAAAGTACTTCACTGTTTGGTGCACAAAGTCTTTGATGTTTAGCTTAAAAGTATGACCACTGAAATTAATTTCAGGAAAATGTAGTGAATGCATAAAACCTTCAGAGAGCCATCCTTGCAAAAAATGCCCATTTGCACAAAATCCATTTATAGAACATTATGTAAGCAGAAGAGAATGAGCATTCTTGTTTGCAAATGCCAAGATATGATTTTGTAAGAAGATGCATTATTATATTTTCTTTTCTTTATTTTTTAATTAAATTGCCTTAAAGTGAAGATGCATTAAGTGTGAGCAGATAGTTGAGGCATAAATTACAAAAACAATACAACTGTCAGGAATGGTAGTGTTCAAAGCAATTGGAAAGAAACCTTGCCTATTTTGTCTGAAAGAATGAAGCTGGCAAATATCTTAACTGCTAAAGGAACACAAGATACAGTAGTTGGCCTTCAAAAGTGTTTTTTCTGGGCTAAGTCATGTGAACACAGTTGTTTTTTGCAAACTGCAGGAAGCAGCTTATGAAAATCAACTGGAAAAAATTCATATTCAGAGACCTGATTCAGTGTCGGCTGAAGTCAGCAATAAATTCCCAGCAAAAACACTGGAACCTCAAAATCTTTGGGGTGTTTTTTCTCCTTTTGTTCTGAGGGATATACAAAGTGCCGCTATTTTAACACATCAAAGCTGAAACCCTGCTTAACTGTACAGATGCAGCAGAATTCCAACACAACTAGTAGAATTATTTGTTTTTTAAATGAAGATATTTGATTGAAAATGTTTGGTTGATAATATTTAAGTTCCATTTGATATATGTTAACCAACACAAATGTGTGTTGAAACTACCCTAAAAAGATTTTCCTATCCTTCAGTTGCCTCTTGCTGATCTTTTAAAGGAGGAAAAGCTCCTATTCTTTCCAATATTTGATTTGGGATCAATTTTTTTCTTCCCTGTGAGTGTGCCTTTTACTCTTTTCTCTTCCTTCAAAGTACTGTTTAGCTATGTGCTTGTAGGGTGATGTTCTGGTAGAACTCAAACATGCAGAGTTACACTTTTCACTGATGTGGCACCCAGTTGTCTTAAACCGCAAATCTCTCTGGGCTACCAAAAATAATTGGTTTCAGTTTTGCAGACTAGGGCAGGCTAAACTTGAACCGTTTCTGGTGTGCAGATGCTGTCCACTCTCTCCCTTCTAAGCAGTGTTTCCTACTGAAATGTGACGCTCCATGATGCATCCATGAAGTGATCCATCTCGGGTGTGGGATAGAGGCTGCCAGATGCTTTTGCACAGAGGTGCCTTCCCCAGGCTCCCTGCGAGGAAACAGCTGAGTAGCTGACAATGCCCTGTCCTCAGCAGGACAAACAACTTGTTTCACAGCTCCCTGGAAAGGATTCTTGAACTTATACCAATGTTATGGCTGGGGGGATAAGCTGCCCCAAGCCTTTTAATCTCTGCCAAGTAGGTAGAGTATAATGAATGCTCCACAAAATGGGTTTGCACGTCTGGCTTCTGATATCCAAACTGTATATTCCTGTATGACCTGAGTGGATCACTCTAATTAATTCAGCAGTGTAGTATACTCTAAAATAATTTGTATTTAAAGTCACCCTACAGACAGAGTGACTTTAAGGAAAAAAAGTTGTGTTTAAAGTTGAGCATTGATAGAAGTATTTGAACCACTGTCACTTTGGTTTTCACTAGAAAGGAGCATGTAGAAAGCAGCTTTTAAAATTTTTCTCGGTTTGTCAGTGCTTGCAGGTGACCTTGCTGTCTTCATTCATTGTGCTTCATTAGTACAGTAATTGAAGCACTGATGCATTCAGTGTAATTCCGGGAATCCAGCATGTTCAAAGATAAACCTCTTGCTCATCTTTGTGGAAATATAGAGGAAGATATAGACAGACTGTAGAGTAATGAATTTAAATCCTTAATTGAGTTCTGAATCTTTCTAAAGGTTCTGTTTCTTGACATTAGCAGAGAAAATCTTAATAGAGCTTTGCTGCCTCTTTGCTTTTCCACTGAGTCCCAGCCACATGCCTCTGTTGCTTATTCTGTGCTGATTCTGGCTTTTGGTGTTCCTCTTCATAAGCCAGTTCAAGTCTCTAGTTAGTTTTCAGTAGAGGATTAATAAAAAAAAAAAAAAAAGTGGAAATATAGTCCCCATTTTCATAAAAGCAAGAAAGCAAGATTTGCTGGCCTGACTGCAGCACCACACCTCCAAAGTACAGAAAGCCAGAATTGCGGGAATTTTTCTGTGCCTTGTCTCAGAATGGTGTTACTGCTGCGTGCCATTTCCACACACCAGCTTTTGTCTCTAATTTAAAATTGATAAAATTTTGTAAAAAGAATGCATTTCAGATGCAGAAAAATACTTACATGTTGATAAAAAGTGAGGATTTTTTTTTCACCTGTAAATACATGTATTGGCTCATAAGACTTCAAGTACTTCAAGCATTTTCCTGGCTGGTTAGTAAATGTCAGCAGCACTTCTGAACAATCTGTTAGCCTCAAGTGCAAAGTACCTCCTGCATCTCCTGTAGACTGATCCCCAGCTGATGTGAAGGAGTAAAGATTTGTGGGGTGAAATTGTGTTGATTCTCAACAGCAGGCCTTAAAGTTTTTGTGATGTTCATTGAACAGAAGTTCATATTTTAGTATTTAGCAATTTGTTCTTTAATTTAAATCTGAATCTATTGGTTTTGTAAACAACTAAACTGACTGTAGCCAAAAGTTTCACAGGCCCTAAATTCAACAATTTTACATGTTTACACTTAGAAGAACAGTTTTCTTTCAGTAGAAATACTAATGTGAGCAATACAAGGAATGGAACACTTTTTGAAGGATATGATCTGAAAAATGAAACTTTAACATTTATGCAATTAATTTATATCTTAATGCTTTACATTGTGATCAAGACATTTATATTTTCCCCCAATCTGTTATACAGCCACAGGAAGAAATACTTTTGATCAGGTTCAAGCAAATCCTCTTCAATTTTAATTACTCTGAAATAGAAATGGAGACAATAGAGCAGCTTGCCCTACAGTGTTGTCAGTGAAAGTATACAACATTCTCAGCAATCTCTAACAAGAAACAGACAATGCTTTTTCTACATCTTTTGAAGTATCAATATTACTGTTAGAAATATAACAGACAAATTCAAACTGTGGCCTTGGCAAAATATGAAAACTTCATTTAGCATGGGTACAAGTTACTGATATCAAAGAAGCTAGGAAAGAAATTAGTGAGGAGACAGAATTATCTGCTTACCCTGCCAGAGGGAGTAACAGCAAAATTAACCTTGAAAACTGTTTGGAGAGCATTCTTGTGAAAACAGTATGACACAATGTTGGATTTATGGATATGAAGAGGTCAACAGTTCTCAACTGACTGTGGGCAGCTACATTTTATTTACTGTGGTTTTGAAGCAATGTTACAGCAGACCTGCTTGTTCTAAAATGTCTGAGTACAAACACAGTTTATTCATATTTACTGTAGTCTGTTAGATTTGTTCAACTATTATATTGTTCACCTCTAAAAGCAAAGTTCCATTCAGGTATTTAATTTGAACATGACAAAAATAGAGCATCCAATCTTAGACAATTCTTGCTTCAGGCTCAGTTTTGGTTAATCAGTGAAATAAATAATTAAGTGGAATATAATAAAATTCATAACTGTTCCCTGTATTTGAAGACCTTTTCTCCTGTGTGTAGCTGAAACCTGCTGCAAACTATCAAACACATTCTGTTTATGGTGATTAGAATTTATATTTCAGGAAGTGAGATTTTGTTAATATTATGTTTAGGTCATTAGGGAATAGTCACTTGGACATATTTGCCGTAGACTTCTTGGTGGTTGTGACAAACAGTCTTCTAGCCTGCTTTTTAAGAACATTATATTTTTTTTAATGTCTGTTCTTTCAGAAAAAGCATGCTCTAGGGCATAATTTTGGTGCAATCATGACATGTTTTCAGATCGTAGTTTAAATGTGGTTATGCAGTAATTTCTACATGCAGTATCATGGAATAATGGTTATGCTGCATCCAGAGCAGTGTGGGCAGCAGGGCCAGGGAGGGGGTTCTGCCCCTCTGGGGGAATTCTGCTCTGCTCTGGTGAAACCTCACCTGCAGGGCTGCATCAGCTCTGGTCCCAGCACAGGGAGGGCAGGGATCTCTTGGATAGAGCCCAGAGGAGGCCACAAAGGTGGTGAGAGCAACACCCCTCTGGAACATCTCTCTGAAGAGGAAAGAGTGAGAAAGTTGGAATTGTTCAGCCTGGAGAAGAGAAGGTTCTGGGGAAATCTTGCAGTCTTTCAGTACTTGAAGCGGCACCTACAAGAAAGATAAGGACAAACTTCTCAGCAGGACCTGTTGTGATGGTTTTAAACTGAAGGGGTGTAAGTTTAGACCAGACACAAGAAATGAGCATTTAACAATGAAGGTGCTAAAGCACTGTCCCAGGTTGCTCAGGGAGGTGGCAGATGGCCCATCCCTGGTGGCATTCAAAGTCAGGTAGGATGGGGCTCTGAGCAACCTGCCCTGACGGGAGGTGTCGCTGCTCATGGCAGGGGATGAGGACAGGATGGCTTTACAAGGTCCCTTCCAGCTCAAACTGCTCTGTGGTTCTGTGACTTAAACAGCCTTTACTAGCAAAGAATCATACTAAAGAGTGTGCAAGTAGAAAGAGAAAAAAGGAAACATAAAGCAAAGTGAAGATGTCTGGATTTTATATTTAACCAGGGGAGTATTAGATTAAATAGAAGGTACTTTATATTGTCATGAAGGGGACTGAAGATGTGAAATTAAAGGGAAGTTTGTATTAATAACTGCATGTGAGTAAATGCATTTTATAAGGATTTTGATTTTCCTGATGCTTTGAGACATATACTCTGTCCTTTTGTATCAGCACAACCCCTAGAGTGGCATGAAGTTAAAAATTTACTTTATTTAGGCTTTCAAGATTTGGTCTTGGTTTGCTGAAAATTTATAGAAAGTTATATCCCCATTTAAAGATTTTCCTCACTTAATGAGAGAGTGATATGACAACTTTCCCTTTTGACAAGACAGGAAGCTGGCTTTGTACATTTTTAAATTGATCACTTTTACAGGCCATGTGAAAGAAAGTTATGTACTAAGGACAGATGGAAATGGATGGACATCAGGAAAAGGTTGTGGCTCTCTTGAAGGAGAACATAAACATTTCTAGTGGATCTAATGAGGCCAAGACTTTGCCACAGGCATCCAAATAGATTTGTTCAGCTCTGATTTTACTGTCTTTCCTGCTCTGGAACCTAAGCTTCTCCTGATACTTCTGTAGCTATACACACAGACAATTTTTAATATTGCTTTGAGTGACTCCTCTAAGTACTGCTGGATAATGGCCCATTTGTCCCAAAAGATTCATCCAGTGCAGGATTGCACAATGATCTATTCTTCTATCAATAAATGAATTGTAACAGATTTCTGTGCCTTTGTAGCAGAACTGTGAGCTCCTAAAACAAAGAGAGAAAACAAGAAAATTGTTTCAGATTGTGAACAAACGTAATCCCTGTCTAGCAGTATCTCTAGCTGAGATTGTGTCCAGGCAGCCTCTGTACCATCTGCAACAACTTTGTTTTGAGAGAGACTGATAAATAGCAAAATGAAAAATATTTTCCTTTTGTGCAGTAAGCATTCCCTCTATAAAAGTGTTTTCAAATCTTAGCTATTAATGCCAAGTTCTGAAGTGCGTCAGGTGATGCAAGTGTGTCATAAACATATCAGAAAAACATTGAACATTATTTTGGCTAGTGAAAGTAAGACAGAGAAACTATTAAAAAATATTAAAATTGTTTCCTGAATATAGGATTTTTCAGTCTATGCAGGGTTTAAAGGCCTTTCAATATTTTATATCTTCCTTTTAAAATTATTTTTTTGTGTATATTTTCACTAAATTTACTTTGAAAATGGTTTATTCACAGAAAATGACATTCATTTTTTAGTATGTGTGTGTGTGTCTTAAAAATTACACTAACAGAAACAAGAATTTGAAGCTTGTATATAAACCAGAACTTTGATAACTGACTTTTTCTTTATGGTGAAAAGTTTTCTTTTTTTTTTTCAGAAAGGACTTCTTACAAGGAAAATATTCACATAAAGAATATCAAAAGCTATTTCTTTTATGCTCTTCCCTCCTGGCAATTGCAAAACACTTGTCAAACCAGGCTCTGAAACCAGGTGAAATTCAGGACCACACAAAAATTACCAGAATTACTGACTAAGAATTGCTCATTTAAATTGGATTATTAACATTTTCATTTTCCAATCTATAGCTGAAAAATTCATCTTGCCAGAAAATTCATATTATCAGAAAATATAAGGAATACACTTGTATCTTGTTAGAATGAATTTTCTGTGCAGATGTGAAGCCTTAGGGAACAACCCCTTGGGATTATTTTGCATTTTTCCCCTCAGTTAAGATCTGGCTTAATACATTTTCCTCTCCCCTATTTATGACTACCTTACAAAGTGTTCTGAAACATATAAAGTATGATATTTGTTTTGAAACAAAACACTGTAAATGACAAGGAATTCATGGAACTGGAGGCAACAAGAAGCTTTGGAATGTTTAATAGGAGGTGATCACTTAACAGGCTCTTATATTTTACCTCGTTACCTCTGCTGTTCATCCTGCTAATTTTGTTTTACTGTAGTCTGCCTTTCAAAAGATTACCTCATTTTGACTGAAATGTCAAAAGCTGGGACCCTTATTCTCCTTGGTAATCCCTCGTCCCTCTCCCCCAGCATGATAAATCTCCTTGCATTTCTTTTCCCACTTCTCACTGTTGGTTCTTGTTATGGGAATGAGATAACTCTCTATTATCTGGTGTTTTCTCCCCAGAACAGATACTTTGTATTTCTCTGTGAGACCGAAGCCCAAACAGCTCCTCCGCAGCTGAATTACAGCAAAAACAGGAGAAACTCTGTTTGTCTCTGGTAGCTGCAAAGCTGAATTGCAAACCCCTATCAGTATTTACTTTCAAACTTTTAAGCATAAAACTTGTTTTTTTCTTTCCACAGTAGAATGCTTTTCATTGAAAACATGAAGATTGCAGTTTTTTATTACTTATATTTACTTATATTTACTTTTTATTACTTATATTTTCAGTTTTTTATTACTTATATTTACTTCAGTAGTCAGAAGTTTAAATGTCTATTTCTGACATTGTCTGACATTGTCTTATGTAATGTGTTTTTCTAGAAATGAATAGAAATGAAATTATGAGTTCAGAAATTATTGAGGTATTAATTCTGAATATTCATTTATTTTAACTACTGACAAGGAGGGGAAAATGGACTCTTAAGGAAGGTGATATTGTATAGCTCTTTTTAAACAGTTATTTAGACAATAACTTATTTAAATATAGATAGAATATTCTCTGAGTGCTTTGGTCTTGATTTTAATTTGGTTCTTAACCTGGTTTCCAGTGTTGAGAAGGAGAGTCTGTGTGTGGTTAATTACAAAGGTAGTGATTTCATTATTCAGGTGAGTAATTTTCTGAGATTTTGATCAAGCCAGTTCATTTTCTATTTTTTTCAGGTGCAGTTTGCCAGATGACCTTGCTCAGAGAAATAATTACCTGCTGTTTTCAGCCTTGTTTCATTTTGGTATAGAGCTGTCTGAATTTTTAGAGAAAACTGCCTTTATGGATGTTAGCTGAATTAGCAGCTGTCCAGAAATTCTCAATGTCTTAGTTCACCTCTCACAAAGAAATAGTAGATCAGAGGAAAAAAAAAAAAGTAAACAAGAAAAACCTCCTGCTTTTTGGGTGATTTTCAAGGTGCGTTTATAGGGGAGTGCTTGTCTTGTTGGAGCCCTTATGGCCACTGCAAGGGAGGAGGAGGCTGCTCTGCTGAACATACATTAACTGTTTAATTTTTTTCACTTTTGCTGGAAATCAGACTTTAAAATCTTCTTTACACCAAAATTCCTCACTTTAGTGGTTTGTGCTGCCCAGTAGTGTCTGGCTGTACAAAGGAAATGGTTTAGCCATCCTATTCCAGGACAGGTTTGCATTAACATTGGAGCAGGCTGCACACAGAACTTGGACATGCTCTGTCCTTGGACATTTTTCGGTTACTAAGGGATAAAACTCCAGGTAATTTCATCTGACCTCAAAGCTGACCTTGCTTTGGGCAGAAAGACCTGGTTACCTCTGTTCCACCTGGAAGCTGATCCTTGTTGGAGTGGGCTTGGTGCATTTCATGGATACAGCAGAAACATCTGGAGGAATAAAAGGGCCCATCTCGAGATTGTTCCACCACAATGATCCCAGCTGAGTTTGCTAAATCATTTCCCACTGCACAGTGAGAACTGGTGAGGGTTTGGAGGAGAGTGAGTTATGAACTGATGGTCACTGCAGAGCTGAAGTGTTTGGCCTGGTTCAATCTCTGATTGCTGCATGTCCTCAGCCCTGTAGCTGAACAAACTGCAACTCTGCTGTTGCAAGCTCAAAACATTTAATCCCTTTTCCTTCTGCAATCACTATGTAGATATTTGCTTTAAAAAAAATATTTATAACAACAAAAAATTTTCCATATATCTTATGTGATTTTTTTTCAATGTATGAAGATACATAGCCAGCTGTCATAAGGCAAGATATTTATTGCGTTTAATTAATTTTTATGAGATGTTATAAAAACCGTGATTGTATTTGGTATGTTATTGCTGAAGTTTATAATTTCATATGCTGTTACTTTATAATTTCTTGCCTATTGTTTTTATAGGGACATAGTTATAATAGATTTGCCTTTATTACAGCAAAAAATGACTCAGTTTAATGAGATTATACTATTTTTAAACTTGACATTTAACTCAGCCTTGGTTTTTCAATTAATCACAATATGGTAATCTTTTCCACCTAGGTTTCTTCAATTATTATTAGAATGAAATAGTTCTACATGCTGATGATGTCTACTATTGGAAAATTCAAGCTGTGAGCCTCAGATAATTTCCCAGTTGCAGGAAAGGTTAGGAGTAGGGTGGACTAATATTCCCCATTTACCTTCTAGTTGTCCTTCAACCAAATGATGACCCAGTTCTATCTTCCAGCTGCCCTGTTCTATTATTCTGTCCATAAATTAAGAAAGAAATGGAATGAAAAGTGAGAATACTGAGAGGAAAACAGGTTTTTCTAAGTCTGAGGGAGACTGCAATTTAGTGGCCAGCTAAACCAGAATGATTGACTAGCCTGGCTGCTTGAAGTGCCTTGATCAAACAGCTCTTCCACTTTACTAGGTCAGGTTCAGCATGGCTTGGTTTTTGTTTTTTTTTTCTATTTTAAGCAATGTAACACAGTAAAGTGCATCAGTGACAATGAAAATATTAATGTTTTTTGTTCATGACAGCATTCTGTTTGGACAACCACCAGAACTGAGACACAAGAGTGTGCAGCACTGTATAGGTGACACGGAGATGGAGGATTTGGAAGCACAGTTTGAGGAAAAAGCTGCAGTGAGGACTGATGAAACGCAATGGCTCATCCTTGTGAGAATGGGTAAATTACTCCTCACCTTCCTGATCCCACCTTCCCCTTCACACCAGCTCCAGAACTCGACTGGACAAATTGTTTCACATGTTTAAATCACAGACAAACTTTCTTTCTTTGTTAGGCTCGTTTTCTTTTCTTTCAAAGATTTGAATTGACTCAATTCAGGGCACAATGTGTGGGAGAGTCAGAGTGGGAATGGAGAAAGAGCAGTTTGGAGGAGGAAGGAGGAAGATCCCCCCCTTTTGGTCATGATGAATTTATAGATTCAATTCAAGGCCTAACATCAAACCATCCCATGCTGTTATTTTGTGCAACAGCCCAACAATTGTTTTCAGAAAAAAAAAGAATTGTTATTTATTATCTTTATTTTGTTTGAAGTTAAATGCTGAGTGTTCATATTCCCTGGACTAGTTCTGGAAAACACTGATTTAAGGGCCCTGGTCTGGTCCATTTCACTGTCTCTGACAAGTGACAGAATTCTCTGTATGAGCTGCTTTGGTTTCTGCTTTCTATCCCAGCTTGCATTTCTGACCCTGGCAGATTGCTTCTTTAAAAGATAATTTGCAGTGCACGCTTTTCCATCACTTGAAGTCGTGTCTTGCACAAGTTATGTTGTGACTCATAAAATAGTGCAAATTAGAATTGTTAGTAGTCCATCAGTTTAGTCAATTTAACAATGACCCATGAATGCAAGAAGTCATAAATTTTCTAGTGAGTATAATCTGTGTATTTAATTAACAATGCTAAGACACCTCTGCTTTCAGAAGAAGCATTTTCTTTCAGTTTACCCAAGTGGTTAGAAATACGTATTTTGAATATCTTACTGTAATATGGTAGAGTGTATATTTATTAATAGTATCTAAATCTGAAGAGATTCCAGGAAGAATGAAAATGCACTGTACAAGATACACTGTGTTCCATTTTCATTCCAATTTGCACAGTTAATTATCAGAGGTGCATTTGCTTGTTTGTATTACAATGAGATTTATCCAGGTATCAAAAAGCTGAAAATCTAAGAATTAAGCTTTCTGGGATTTTGGAGATTATTTTAATTAAGTAATCCAGAACTGAGGTTGCTGCTACATATGACAATAGGATTACCTTTGTGCTAGATTATCAGTTTTATTTTGTACAGAGAATTAAGTCTAAAATCAGAATTAGACATACATATCTGTTTCCACACAGAGAATTGAAAAATGCAGCAAGACATTTGGTATTTGGAAATATTAAAAGAGAATATTCACCAGCTCATTCTGAGAATATAGTCAAAGTGTTTTTAATACAATTTTCTGCTAGAATAAAGGATTCAAGGATTACTTAATTTAAAGAATGTCAACATTCTTTAGAATATCAAAGCCAGGGAAGATACCAAGGAAAGATATTTAAATGAGTTTTAAAACATTCCCTAGAGGCCTGTGCAAGTACCTGGAGAAACGTCAACCTGTGAAGAAAAAGCAAATAGAGCTCACTGTGCCTAAACCCCCAGTGCTTGGTCTGTGGTCCAGACACCACTAATGAGCTTGGAGAAAGTCTGAGCTATCCTAGGGTAGAATTGTGTGAGACAGCTTTTCACCTGCAGTTCAATTAACAACCAAAACCAAGTTTGAGCATGATTGATGTGATAGCGCCAAGTGTCAGATTTTGTACTCTTTTAATATTTCCAAGCACCAAACATGTCTTCCTGCATTTTCAGTTCTCTGTGTGGAAACAAACATGTATGTTTAATTCTGATTTTAGACTTAACACTCTGAACAAAATAAAATTTAGCACAAAGGTAATGCTATTGTCACACGTTAGTATCTTTTTGTTCTATGTGTAACTTGATTCGAGATCAGCAGCACTATGAATTGTCTGACCACTCAGGTGATATAATCTAACTAAAAAAAAAATAAATTAAGTGCACATAGCTGTAGAAAATCACTAGGTAATTTGCTACTTAGGAAGTGAAACCTGATGCTCATAGACCCCATCTGCCAATTTGAGCTCCAATGAATTCTTTAGAAAGATCAACCCCGATTTAAAGACCTCAAATCACAGACAAATAATAAGTGTTTAAAATTGGCCATTTACCTTCATGATTAAGACTGTGTGTCCTATTTACATTTGATCTTCAGCTTCTGGTAATGTCCAAGGAATCAAGTTAGATAGGTAGGAGATTTGGGAAGTGATTACTGTTCAAACAAGATGGGACACGTTCTGGTGTTTGAAAAGGGGAAGAGGTTAGCTCTCTTTACTTGACCCAAATTATTTTCATAACTTATATGCATATAAATAGTTATGAATAATTTATTAACAAACAATGCAGTAATAAAGATCATGGCCATTTCAAGGGAAATTTGCTCAAAGAGAAGTTGAATACGTTATAAACTCCCACGGTTCTGAAAAGTCCTCTTGGGCAAGTCTTCAAGTGCATTCTTATAGGGAAGACAGAAAAAACATCAACCTTCAAAACTGAATATGCATAAAATTGCACACCAACATGGGGCATTACATAAGCAAATAAATGAAGCATAGATTTTTAGAATATACCTTGCACATTTCCAAATACTTTTGATGAAATATAATTTCTAACTGGGCAGTTTTGACTATTGTAAATTGTATCACTAGATGGCAGTAATAGCCAACTGAAATGAAACCATGTAAAGACTCTCAAGGTTTTATTTTGAATTCAGTTTCTTAGTATCAACTCTAAATATAAGTCCTTGGTATAGTTCTGTGTCCAAACCCAGGCCAGACATAAATTATTATAATTTATGATAATTATAACAATAGGATATAAGATACTACAAAAAGCCATTTTCAATGCTTTCTAGAACTTTGGGGGTCCTAATAGAGTCTCCAAACTGTTCCATTTTGTGGGTGTTTAAAAAAACACAACAACAAAAATACCCAGGACCCAATGGCTAAAGTGGCTGTTTCTGAGATATTAACACAGAGCCTAAAAGGCAGGAAATGAACAAGTGAATATGAATTGTAAGCAGGAGGCAGATGGAGTTCCAGAACCTTACTGGGAGATATGCAAATCAAAACATCTAAAATTCTGTCGATTTGTAGGATTTTGAAATTATTTTGGCTGTTCTCAGGCAGCCAAGAAGACACTGAATCTAAACCAACAACCTGACTTGTAATGAATTTTTAATTGTGTAGACTACAGGCTGGAGAATTGATAAAACAAATGCTTAATTTCTAGTCTCCCATAGAGCAGATCCTCTGTGTGCTCAGTCACACACAGCATCTCAATTTTTGTATTATTCACAATGATTCAACACTGTCAGAGCCCCCTTTCTTCCCAGGTTCTATGCACAGTATCTGTGTGTGAGAGAGATGAAATATTGCTGCTATCCTTTCCATATGTACTTGAGTACATTTGAAGATAAAGAGTCAGCTTTGGCCTCTCTTGCTTGTATCTGAATTGTGCATTCTTCCACCCGAGCAGCTGCAGAGGAACCAGCCAGCCGGAGCACAGGGAGTGGGATCAGCCCCGGAATTTCAGAGCAGCTGTTCTGCTGCCTCTGGTGGCTGCACCACGGGCAGATGAGGGAGAGCTGTAGGGGAGCCAGGCGGGACAGGGCTACTGAGATTCAGTCCCAAGCAAACCTGGAGTCAGCAGAAATTCTGGGCTTTCCCCTGGGTTTTCTGTTAACAACATACAGAGCTGAGAAAGATTTTTTTTTTTCCCTTATCCCCCACACCCCCTTAGAAGAAGTCAGATATATATACACCAGCTAGTTCTGCTGGAAGGTGTTAGGCTGGCATTAAACTAATTTTCAGATTGTTTTACTGTTTCTCCCCTTTTCAATAAATTTACTGTTTATAATTACATTCATCAGTTTAGTTGTTCTCATTCTGAGAATTTTGTAATCAAACCAGATAGGTCTTTTGTATTTAGTGTCCATATTTAAAAATCGTTATGGACATTAAAGTCAAAGAATGTATGCTTCCTGACACACAGAAAAATCAGTTTATTTGGTCCATATGAGTAGCTGTCCTATTCAAATACTTTATTACTTAGAAGAGAGTTTAATTGGACTTTGCTCCAAAACATGTTTTACATTAACGTTGTAGTCTGCAAAGTTTTTTCTGCTTATTGTAGGATCTTTGGAACATTAGGCTAATCTTTAAGAAATGCTTGTGTTGTTAGATCTCTGCTTTATGTACATTGACAGATCCAAGCTGAGCTTCTTGAGAAGAGCTGAACTCAGCCAAGGAGCTGCTCTCAGAAAAGTTAACAAAACTGAGAGTGCAGCACAATAAGCTGTTGTTGAGTGGACTTCTAAAAGGAGCAAGGCATTCTGCCAAGTCCAGATAAGGAGGATCTACACAGATATTTCTCCCTTCCCCCTACAAAACCCAGTGTGTAATTACCAGCACTGAATCTAGCAGCAGAAAGTAACATTTCAGTTTCAAACTGCAACTTGATTAGACTTTCAGTGTTAAAATTAAAGCTGTGAGAGCCCAGGAAGATCTGCCAGCTCCGCTAACTCATGGTTTGTTTGCTTGGAATGGGGTTTTTGCTACTCCTGTTGCCATTATTATGCTGAACTTAAATAAAACAATTAAAACATAGAACACATTTCAGTTATGTTGAGGTTCCTATAAATTAACACAGCAAGACATAAGTGAGAATAAAGAACAGGCAAGAGAGCAAGGATCATTTGCTTTGGGGACTTAAAATGTATAAACAAAACTCTGTTTACACAAGAAGCTGGACTACAATTATGTTTTGTTTTGACATTGCAGCTTACTTTGAGGAAAGGATAATTTTGTTAACATTTAAATATTACAAACTTAAAATAATATAAACTTGCCATACATCTGTCACCATAGAGTCTTATATTATTTTGCTTTTCACCATGACCTTTGCTATAAATTTTGAGAGTTTTACTTAAGGACTAATGGACTGTTTAATTTCTTCTCTAATTTGAGTTACACATTTCACTACCTGTTGCTTTCCTGCAACAAAGATATAAAGAGTTTAATATTATTTATTCAATTGTTGAATTCTCCACTGGCATAGAACTTATCCTGCACACAATAATTAGTAAGATGAAGCCAGTTTGCATTGCCTCTTATGTGGAAATTATTAGTCTGGATGTGTATTATTTCCAAAGAAGCTGTTGAAGAGATTAGGTAATGGCATATTTTCATTAATATTTTTGCCATCAACTGTGCATGAGTGGCTCAGATCTCAGAAGCAGAAGAGTTTTAGAAGATGAGTGTTCTCAGTTTGGTTGCTTTGCTGACAAAGCAAGGTAAGTTGCTCGAGGCAGAACAACGCAGTAATTAATCACTATTGCATTTGGCACCTGATTTAGCATGGATATATCAGGATAATCTTGCATTCTTCCATGTCAGACGACTCTCCTGATGTGTAAACCACTGACAGTTTACAGGTTATTGTGCCGTGAATGAGTGAAATCCTGGCAACAAAGAAATCTACACCAAAAATCTTGGAGGTGCTTTCTGTCAGGGTGTTGCCACTAGGTGTCAGTTTCATTTTGTTAATGGGAAAGAACGAATTGATGTTGTGGATGCCTTTTGAACTAAAGATAGGGTCAAAGGCAGGGGAGCACAAAGGAAATTAATGCTTGGTTGTTACAGTCCTGGAAAATTCTCTGTTTCTGCATTGAAACTTCTGAGTTTAGGCACCCAAATTAGGTGCTTCATATAATAACTCCTGTTAGTTCATATACTAACTCCTGAAAATTAATTTTGCATCTCTTTAGCTCTTTCCTGGCCTGATGATTACATACACCAGCTATTTGTTATCTGTTCTGTTTCTTTACAGAAGAAACAGAAACAGCTGCCTTCTAGACTATGTAAAATGTTCTTTCCCTTTATGGAAAGACCTTCACTTTTTTCTGAGACTGAAATGCCTTTAAATCTATCTAACTGAAGGTCAGCCTCTCAGCTCTGCTTCAGCATTCTTGCAGGCTCTTCCTTCCAGCTTTAAAGTTGCTGTCAAGTCCTTTATCACCCTGTTACCTTGGAATCTGCCTGCTGGGGCTGTACTGTTCTTGCAGCAAATTTGCATGACAACTCTTTTTCCCAGGGACTTTGTAATTTTTTTCGGTACTTTAAGTAAGGCCAAAAATATTGAGAAGCCTTGTGCCAATTTAGTCTTCCCAGGAGAAAGCTTCCTTACTCCCCACAAATACTGGTGACTGGCTGTTCCTCCTTCTCAAATCTTTTTTTGCTGTTATCTTCATTTGGTTTTGGTGTAGCTCATTTTCCTGGCCCAGATTGCAGAAAGAAACCTTTACATTCTCGATGCCGAACTTTTGCATTGTCTGTCACCTCACTAGGAAATTAGGATGAGCAGAACATAAGTCATGGGGGAAATAAAGGAAACTGAAACATTCAGGTGGGGGAAGATATGAGTTTGGCCTGAGCAAGGGTGAAGAAAGATTATTTCCATAAGTGTTTGTTTAATTACTTATATTTCCTTTTTCCCAATTGTTGGAAAAGATGAAAGTTTAACAAGAAAGTTTCACAGATATGTATGCTGGGCAGAAAGCTCTCTGAATGTACAACCTGAGAACAGGACAGAATTGGAAGCAAGGTTTGATACAGAAGAACAATAGATGTCTAAATTGACAATTGCTGAGCCAGTTGTTACTGGACAACTAAGAAAGCAAAGGTTAAATCGAGTTGGAAGTGGATTTTTTGACTAGAGCAAAGGATATATTGACCACAAATAAAAAAGATGTTTTTACCAAGCAGAAATAGGTCTTAGGAAAAGCAGAAAGATACCACAGGCAAACAAACATGCTGATGTGGCAAGTAGAAAAGAGGTCTAAGCATTTTCCACTGCAAGAAAACTTAAAAACAACTTTAAGCTTCAACTGTGACATACTAACTCATGTGATTGGATAGTAATGACCATAATATGGTAATGATTGTAGTAATGATAGGCTGTAGGTAATAGTGACGGTATTGTATATGATGCTGATCGGTTGTTATGTATTAAGATGCTCAGCAAAGAAAAGTATATAATGTATGTATAACCAGAACTAAAGTGGCTTCAGGCTTGCCTAAAAGCTGCAGCTGACTGCTGTAGGAGTGGCTCTGTCACCCAGGACCAGAGGCTGCTGTAACATCTCCTATACAATGAGCAGCATTTGGAAGAGCTGCCTGGAGTCCCACCCCTCTTGTCTCAGGCTCTTACACCCAATATTTGAATCAGTCATTGTAAGTTTGTGTTAACTGGTAATAACTTAAATTAAGCTAAAGTAAATTCCCTGATTGTTAAGACTGTTTTGCCTGTGACTATTTAATTTCTTAAGATGAGTCAAATTCCACAGGGAAATGTGGGTTTATAAATTCTGTTATATTTTGCTTTTGCTGCCTGGTTTGCCTGGGACACCCCAGCAGTACAGAGCTGGAGACAGCTGGGAGCAGCTATTCCTGGATGCTCATCTGTGAATAATTCCTGTCTGTTTCCATCCTCGGGCTAACCCAAACCTCTGTTCTCCTGCCAGGGTACAGAACTGAGAGTTTCAAACAACTTTATGCGTACTTAGTTGTACTCTAGGAGTCGTCTCAGATGACCTTCCATTCTGTAAGTGCATTATGAAATTCTAATCACCAGACAAAGTTTTCTGCCTTGAATCCTAATTCTCCACTGCTTTGCACCTCGGCTATTAATTTGCACATATGCAGAGTGAAATCAGGTGTTAAATGAAACCAAGCCAGTTTGGTAACAGATTGCATACCTTCTGAATAGTTGTAAATTATTGTGATGAAATTTAAAGGAATAGGGAGTTGAACCCTTTGTGGCAATTTAAAGTGATTTTGATTGTGATTTTGTCTGATTGCTTTCACATGATGTAGAAATGATGAAATGTTTTTTTCACCTATCTTTAATAAAACATTATGTGTATCATCAGATGAGAGCAGCCAATAATTTAGGACCTGAAATTGTTGCCTTTCTTAATATCTTAAGAACAGTATTAGTTCTTCAAAGAAAATATTTATATTTAAATAATGGCAGTTCAATATGAGTACCAAAGTTTTTGTGGAAATCCCTTTTTTTTCTGAGATAATGGCCATTGATTACTGAAAGGGAGCAGTATTCTATGTCTTCTAAAGTTAATGTTGACTGTGTTCTGATGAGTAAATCACACTAAATGCTAAATTTTATATGTACTGTTATTAATATAACTTCCAATATTGTTTTAGAAATCAAAAGCTATTGAAAAAAGCATTCACAGAATCATGGAAATATTGGTTGGAAAAGATCTTTGAGGGTCAGTTAGTCCAGCCTCTGTGATACAAGAAGGGATGAGATTCACCAGCAGAGAGTGAATCTGAGATTTATTCAGCAGTGCTCAGTATGTTATCTTTACCCCTAAGAGCTTTTTTTTGGTTACAGCTTACAGACATAATCACAGTCCCACCATAAATCTGTCATCTTGACATTTTCCATTGTTCTCTCCAAGCCATGCTAAAGGAGCATGAAGAGTGAACAGTTCTGTGCTGATGCAGAAGCAGAAACTCCAGCTCTGTTTCCTGCTGCTGCTGGTGCTCTGTGTTTAACTCTTTCCTCACACCAACACCTGTACCCCAACAAGCTTCCTGCTACCAGACTATTGCCAGCCCCAAATGGTCAGCAATGGCTTCTTAACGCAAAAAGAGGGCAGATAGGAAGCCAGAATAGGAGCCAAAGATGCTACAAAAGCATTGCTTAGGGATGAGATCCCTAAAGCCAGGCTTAGCTGGAGCTAACACTGGATAAGGACAAAATGAGAAGCCATAAGTGATTCTACCACTACAGCAGGAACAAAAGGAAACTGTAGGTCTGTGATGAAAGGGTCCAGTCCTGCATTATGTTATTTTTCCTTTGCCTGCAGTTGTCAAAGCAACAGCATAAGCATTCTTTATGACTGGATTCCCAATGCAGGATTGCATTAATGAATCAAAGAGAACTAAGTTATTTTATCTAATTGTTTTAATCTGCTTTTAGTTTGCAATATCATGTTCTGCTTATGACAGTATGACCAGAAATGGATTTTTAAAGTTTCCTTTTCCCTAGTCCTTTTTTGCAACTAATTATACCACAGGTTATAATGACACTCTACATAAGAGAGAAAAAAATTGCTGTCAGTTATATGTTTTCTGTTGGTTCTAGGCAATAGCTCACAAAACTTCATCAGGTTACAGCCAACTCAGTGGGACTATCTGCATTTTCATCAGGTAAGGATCTCAGCCTCAAGAAAACAAACCTACAACAAGCCTCAAGTTGCCAAGTGATAATGCATTAACAGATTTTTATTTTGACTTTCAGATATTTTATCATGAAAACAATTAAATCAAAACATAGTAGTTCTACTAAGTACTCAGCATTCAATCTGAATCTCTTATCTACTCTTATAGGTCCTTCTTCTTTCTTAAAAAGGAAGCTATGCAAACACCCTCTTTTGTACTCGGACCACTTTCTCAGAGTTTTTTGTCCTAAAAGACGGTGAAGAAGCAAAATTGTCTTGCAGTCCGGAAAGAAAACATTCCTCTTTGTCTTTATGCAAGCTGCATTATCATTCCTTTGTTCCTTTGCTCCTGTACTTGGAAAACTTGAATTTTCCAGTGACGGAAACATATTGGCAAATATGTTGAATTATTGTTAAAACAGAACTCCAGTAAATATTTTTAAAATAGCTACAGTTTTTTATTGTTTCCATTAGGGCTCAAGCCTGTGGGAAATGACTTTCAGCAGTTTTTGTGTGCACGTTTGCTTTCTCCCTGTCTTTGTGCTTGCTCATGCTCTCTCTCTGATACATACTGTTAGCCTTAATTAGAGAAAAAACCTGAAAGCTTTGAAAAATAAATTAAGGAAACTGGAAGGTGCATCGGACAACAACAATAACAGGCTTCTTAACTGGTGATCTGGGGGCTGGATCAGCTTTCCTGTGATGGCTGAGAGAACTGGGACTGCTCACCCTGGAGAACACCAGCACCAGGTTTTCCACGGCCTGCAGGCAGCCTAAAGAGAGCTGGAGAGGGACCTTTGGCAAGGGTGTGCAGTGATGAGAGAAGGGGGAGTAGCTTCAAAGAGAGTAGGTTTAGATCAGATATTGGGAAGAAGTTCTTTTCTGTGAGCTTGGTGAGATGCTGTTGCAGGTTTCCCGGAGAAGCTGTTCCATCCCTGGGAGTGCTCAGGGCCAGACTGGTTCAGGGGAAGGGGTCCCTGCCCATGGCAGGAGGGTTGGAACTAGACAACATTTGGGTCACTTCCAACCCAAACTGGTCTGTGATTATATCTGTTCTTTATTGATAGATGAGATGTCATGACTATCTTTTAGGTTTTGTGATGTGACTATTCAATGTTTATACTATTTATCAAATGCTGTTTGGGATAATGTGCATAAAATGCTCTAGACAAGTCCCCATGCTTCCATTCTCTGACAGTGTTCTACAGACAATGACTGAATGATCTTAGTTGGTTAGCACTTAATTCTGTATTCTTCATTGCAGTTTGTGACTGAAATATGAGCATAGTTTCTTATCTGTGCGTCATGGAAATCACAGCTCACTTCTAATTTGTCCTAAAAATGGAAGGCCAAAATTATTTGGAACAAAGAAAATCAAAGATGTAATGAACAAATGTCCTTTTGATCTGGCAGAGAGGAAAGAAAATTAAATCGTAGAGCTACCAAGGGTGGATATTACAAGGAAATACCACTAGAAAAAGCCATCCGAACATTTAAATATGTGGCCCAATACCTGTAAGACTAAGCTGCTAGTAATAAACTCTTCAAATGTATAATGGCCCAAACTTAATAAATGCTTGAACTTGCAGGGTTCTGCTAAAGGAAATATATTAAAAATTCAAACCTGAAGTATTAAAAATTGTAGGACCACAGGTGTATTGTTGTTAAAATTCATGCATTTTGCTGTGAATTTCAGTGAAAACAGATTTAAGCATTTTTGTTTCTTCTGGTTAATACTGGTTAAATTAATCCTGACAATGCAACCCTCATGCTTCTATTGTTCTAAAACTGCTTTCAATATGAATAAATGATTGAAGGAAAAAATTGCACAGGTATTTAGAAGGCAAATACATTTGAAAAACTGTCTTATACCCAGTACAACAAAATCATGGACTCAGTGCAGCAAGTTTTCTGTCTGTCACCTAAAAGAAGTTTGTTAGTTCCAGAATCTGCCATGACTAAGAGCTGTCATTCCTCATCAAGTCTATCTCTGAAGCCCCAAAGCTCAGAAAAGACAAGGTGGCTGTCTTGTTAGAAAAGCCCCTGAGGGTGTTTGGGTGAATATCAGACTCTGAAGGGCAGCTTAGTTCTTCTGGACAAGTCGTTTCTTTCAGGCCTGTTATTCTAGGGGTTAGCATGGATCTCCTTACTGTGGGCTTCACAGCAGATAAAAACATCCTTCCAAGAGTTGATGAGAAATTTTAAATAAAAACATGACAACATAACTTAGAGGAACTCTTGGCAGAACCTGGCAGCTTGATGTGATTTGAGCATTTGAATGAAGATGTCAGCTGACGTGCAAGCAGAGCAGAAAGTGCTGCCCAGACAAGGTTTGGAGAAATCTCCTGTAGGTAAATTCTGCAGGACATCTTCAGAGTGGGTAATTGTCATACATGAAGGGACAAAACCCACCAGCAGAGAGTGAATCTGAGGTTTATTCAGCAGTGCTCAGTGTGTTATCTTTACGCCTAAGAGCTTTATTTTGTTGCAGTTTACAGACATAATCACAGTCCCACCATAAATCCGTCCTCTTGACATTTTCCATTGTTCTCTCCAAGGCCATGCTAAAGGAGTGTGCAGGGTGAACAGTTCTGTGCTGATGTAGAAGCAGAAACTCCAGTTCTGTCTCAGGTACAGCTGTCCTGAGACACCCTGCTGCTGCTCTCTGTTTAACTCTTTCCTTGCAACAGCACCTGTACCCTAACAGGCAATCTTTTCCAGTGCATTTAGACCTGGTGAAAAGGAAAGAAAAAAGCAAAGAGGAAGGCTTTTAGCCTACAATAAATTAATATAGGACATTGGGAGAGCAAGAGAAACAATGGAGACACCTTACAAATTGAGATCTGTTCAGGGCAATAGAGGAGGGTTTGGGATCTGTTTTGGTTTGTTTTGTTTTGTCATGGCTGTGGTGGTTTTTTTGGTGTGTGTTTTGTTTTTGCTGCCTTCTTGAGGAGACAGGGCTTATGTGGCAATGCTGTCCCTGCTTCTCTTCATCTGGTCATTGTACCAATAAAAACTTCTGAAATTATAGCTATTTTCAAGCAAATTTGAAATATACTTCAATTCCTATGAGACTTGTGCCACTCACATGCTGGAGATTTATTCAAAATAATGTCACACTGAATGAAAAGCAGGTACAAGATAACTTGTTCTTTGGAATAAGAGTGAATTTCTTGAGGTGAGTAAAGCTTTGTAGGGGAGTGAAGGATAAAAATTCTTGGGAGGGTTTCATTACTTCTGCTGTTTATAGATCAATTTATTTTTCTTTGAAGGTTTTCTTACATTCTGTGCAGCATCTAGGAAGGAAACATGTAAACTTGTAAGATCACATCCTTTATGTTGTAAAGAGATTGTCTTGTAAATACTTGGAAATATAATATCGGGATTATAATCCTTACTGCTATGTTTGAAGATTGAAATGTCTTGAAATAGGACTTTGAGAAATAGAAACTGTAGTGAATCATATTATTAATAAAGTCAAAAGGTGCTTGAAATTTTAATCCATTAACTAGTTCAATACTGATTATCATATTTTTTTAACCTTAATACAAGTTCATAGAATCCACAGATGTTTGTTGTCTGAAATGCAGAATGACAGAACAGTCTATGCAAGAAATTACTTTGAAAGGTCATTTGGTCCAGCCTTTCATAGGAAAGAGAGCAGAGATGAGATTATTTCCAACCTGTCCCACCACATCTAGAAAACCTCCTGTGATGGAGGCTCTCCCATGTCTCTGGTGAGGTGGGTTAGTGGCTGATTGTTCTCACTGGCTTAAAATGTGAGATTACTTTCAATTATTAATTAGGTGTTTTACATACCACGAAGATCTTTCAAGGATTAATTTCTTCCCTCTAGTTAAAGAATTATTAGCTAAGTCTAATTATTCCAGTTACTATAAAGTTTAATAAATCTGTTAAATCCACAGAAGTCTGAATTTATGATTCCCTGAACTCAAAAGTATTACAAGAAAAGGAATTTATTCCATGAGTTGAGGAAAGCACAGAGGATTTGAAATGAAGACATGCAAAGTCTGAATTTAAAATAGAGGCAGTAGTTGGTAATACAATTATGTTTACACAGTCGGAATACCTTATTAAAGAGATGTCATTATGACTGTTTCCAGCACGTGTAGAGTAATTGGCTTGAGTAGCCACTTGATGTCATCCTGGTGCAACCAAATTTGTTTAAAAACCTTTGATTCACAGAGAATTACTGTTTTGGCGAACAGTTCTCTCCTAAGCTTAACTTTTCTTTTCTTAAAAATTTATTTAGTGTTATTTTTCCTGTAGTCATGCAGAATCTTTTTAAGAACCCTTATGACAAAATGCTTAGTATCTTCTTTTTTCTTAGACTTCAGATATCTGTTAATTTTTCCAGAAAATGTGACTCACTTGTCCCTCATATAATTAGGTTGCTATGAACAGGTAGATTGATTTGGCCCAAATACTCTATTGATGTTTTCTGAAAAATATGCAGAAAATCTTTCAAGACTCTGAGTGATGGTTTTACCTCCAAGATCATTCAGCTGTGTTATGGCACTTCTGTCCTTTTTTTTAAAAACATCAATAATTTTACAAAGGCGGTTATATTTTTGTCCAGGAAAAGTTGTTCTTTAATGTTTTGTTCTTAGCTTCCAGCTTGATTTAAAGGGGCAAAAAGTCCCATTTGATCATTGTGCGTGTTTTTGGTGAGGAGAGAGGACAGAAGAGATAAACTTTAGATAACTTCATAGGATTCAGAACAAAATTTTATATGGACTTTGTCAGAATTCATTTTCTCTGACACATTTACCAGAATAAAATGTCCCTGATCTCTCAGCATCTTCCTCCTTCCACCCAGGCAGGTACCCTAGATCAGCTAATTTTTTGCTATTTTTAAAATTTCCTCTGACTTGTTCTTTCCTCTTAACTCTTTGTGACCTTTATGCTTTGGCTCAGCTCTGTGCCTGCTTGGCCAGCATTTTCTATCACACAATTCACTGTATTTTCCCACACCACTCCCCCGGAGTTGTAAAACATGAGCTCTGACAGACTGCCCCTTTGTTCTTTGTGACTGCATTTTATTTACAAGAGTTTACAAGTTTGTGTTGTCATTTGAAACTTCCACACATTCTACAGCCTATTGTGTAATCTAGATGATTATTTACAGTCTATGGACTAACAGAAGAGCAACTTGTATTTCAGGCTGGAGGAATGAACAAGTGCAGGAGCTCGCTGGCAATCTGCGAAACCCTGTGTGAGAAAATGTTATCCAGTTTCTGTACATGTTTGTGATCCCAGACCTGCTCTGGCAGCTGCCTCAGGAAGATAAAGCTGAGACTGAAAGCATCCAGGTAGGTGTAAAGGAGTTTACTAAGGGTACAGTAGAACTTCTATAGGAACAAAGAGTCATTGAAAAGAGCAAGGATAATTCAGTCTGAATAAGGTGAATAATAGGGATTTGATTGAAGTGAGAAGATTAGCAAGAAGTGACTACTGTCTTCATTTCAGCTCTATCTCAATGTGTGAAGCAAGGAGATAAAGTGAAATTAAAGGCCAAAGGAATTTTTTTTTCTTAGACGAACCATTCATTGGCACTTGCTGTTTCAGGAGGTCATTGAGGCAAGTCAGGAGCTGATCGTAGCAGCTTTTAAGGGTTCATTAACAGCAATTAGTAATTTTTTTTTCCCTTTGAGTAGTTTTCAAAATGAATAAAACAGATACAGGTTTAAAAGCAAGGACCCTGAGCACAATGGTAAATAAAAAAAAAGGGCAGTATTTGAATTAAAGAGAATGCATTCTACTTGAACTTCCACAATTATTTATGGCTACAGCAATGTTTTTGGTTGCCAGAGTGAGACAATATGGTTCTTTTCATCCAAGTTTATATATAAACACTCTTCATTTGCTCTTCTCATTGATAACGATTTGGGTAAGATTCATCTGCTTGAACTTAAACACTTTCAGTGCATATATTTGCAAATGTCAACTCTTATGTATATTTCAGTGAATGGCAACAGACACCCTTAGGGCATAATTTTTCTTTTGCATATATGTCTAAAATAGGTCAGATAAACTTTGTTCTGTAAGTGATCTTTTCCTCCCCTGCTGCATATTACTTCTAATTAAAAAAAAAATCAGACAATTCTTAAATGCAGGTAGCTACAATGTAAACATAAAAATTTAGGTGGAATGAATGTTAGATCAGTCATGGCTCACAGTTTATCACAACTGTATTTCATAGTTGAAGTTTTGCGAAATGTTAAGAGAGATTATCTACAGTCTCTTCTGCTTCTACTTGATGTCTCCATTCCATAAATTATTTTATATTCCCTCCTGAGAAGGTGCTATTACAAAACCATATAGTTTTTATTATCCTTGCTGGTGGGTTTTATCAGATATGTATGGAATCATTCCTCTGTTTATATTTCAAAGGTTTAAAATGGGACTATTTTTGGCCTGCTAAGATTGTTATACACAAGACTTGGCTTTTTTGTGCTTTTCAGAATAAGGCAATAGTATGTTTAAATGATGTAAAGTCTCTGTGACTTTCCAATTTCTGCTAATCCACATGGATTATCTAATGTGGTTCTTATCTAATGATATTCTGCATACCCTAACTGAATTCTATAAAATTTACCTCTGGTTCCTCAAACAGCACTTGATATCTCAAGATGTTCACCTGTCAAGCACAAAAGTTCAAAAAGTTGGCATGTGTAAACTTAGTTAACTTTAGCATTTAGATGGCTTTAAATGGTCAAAATTTATATGTCTGGGATGAATAGAAATTTGAAATTAGATAAGATTTCTTAGTCATAAAAGAGAATGAAAGCAGAGAATGACAAATTGATGCATGAGAAGCAATATATGAGATGTGGCTGATAAATTATCTTCTGATATGTTAATGAAATCCAGATAGAGAAGTTCATAATATGATGACTTATTGAGATTTTAATAAAGTAAATTAAACATTGAAAGGTGATCTGAATGAAAGAAGCTCCAGGAATCTTTGAAAAAATAATCAGGAATTTGAGCTTTTAAAAAGGCTTTTTATAGACACTGACCTTTATGCTCACATATACACATATTTGCATTTTAAATAGATACATCTGAAAAATCTACTAATTCTACACTTCTCCTTATACTTACTGGAAATACCAAATTCTATGGTACTTACTTAGAAATATGCTCTGCATACTTGCATGCACTAAAAAAATCCATATTTAGTGCCAGATTCTTTTTGACCACACAGATAATCCTGCAGTTCTGTTTTACAATGGTGAGTAAAGATAATACACAGAAAGATGAAAAAAACCCAAAAAACTTAAACACATATGTATTTATGATTTAGACTTCATTTTAGTAAAAACGAAAATTGTAGGTAGGATTTCTCCGATGAAAACCAATTCTGTAGTGCTCTTTTTGCTGTTTTGCTTTCACAAAAGAAACACAAGAAACAATGTAGGGAAAAAAAAGAAACTATTGCTGTGGCAGGAAAAAGTAATTGTAGCTGTCAGTTCAGCCTGCTAGTCATTCTAATTAACTGGGTGAAACTTATACAGCCAAGATGTATCTTTAAAATCCAAGAGCAGCCACCATGCCTTTATTGTTTCTGAAAAATGTTCTTAATGTCTCAGCATCTGATTCAGCACATTTGGTTGCTAATGTTCATATTATCATTTTCTATCATTAAAACATATTTTATAAAATAAATTTATTTGAGAGATAATTCCTATAATGCAGAATATTTCCAAAACCATCAGTATTGTAATTACGTTAAAGTGAGTGTTTAAACACTGATTAATCTTGAGAGGTAAAAATCATCTGCCGTATCTACAAACAACAATATAATAGATGAGATTGAAAATATTCAAATAATATATTTACATAAAATACATGAGAAACAGTCCCCCACTAAATTTAATCTAGCAAATGTTCTCATTATACAAGATGTAATTTTTTTTCTTTACTGTTTAAGTAATTATTTCTTTTCTCTTTTAAAATTAGGATCTATTTAACATTTAGCATCAAAGTAAATCTCCATAATTTTAGCCTTTCCTACATGAAATTTAGGCACCATTTTATAGTCCCCATGTATGACAGGAATGCTTCAAATGCTGACTTTTACTGTAGGGGTTTGAAATTTCTCTCAGTACAGAAATTTTGTTGAGTGTCTGCTTTTGGAATAAATGAATGCAAGACATTTTCTCTCTCCTTTCTCAGACATTCCCAGTAGTGTGGTATTCTACCCCTCCCTCCCCAGTATTGAAAGATATGGATCCATCCCATTTGAGAACTTTGGAAGAGGCTTTATTTTCTGTTCTGCTTTGCTTTGTTGTGTGGCAGCAGGAGGTCAGATTGATAAACCACCACTGGTGCGCCAGTGCAGAGAACAGCTTTCCCGTCCCTGGGGAGGCTTTGCCCACAGCAGAGGGGTTGGCACAGTGTGGCTGTTCTGCCTGCACAGTCCAGAGATCTGCTTGGGGAATTCGGGTCCTGGTGTCTGCAGCAGTGAGTGCAGAATTCCATATATAAAGGGTGCTAATGGTCACGCATCAATAGAGGCATTGCCTGCAAAACACGCCTGGCTTTTTATTTTTATTTAAAATTCTGTAGCATCGTGTAAAGAAATTGTTCCAGCAATACTTGGTTTTGCTTTTTGCAACGTTTTCCCTGGTTAAACAGGCATCCAAATTAAGTATTATGGAAAGAAGTCACAGTAAATAAACAGCTGGCTGGTAAGCATGGAGCTTTAGAGAGAAAAACCCTCCTTCCTCCTTACAAAAAGTTTTTTGGTTGCATTGATTGAGGTCAGGGCAAACTGAAATAGAGGAGAATTGGATGGAGGAGAGATTAGGATCTATGAGCAAACACTGCTGACTTCCAAAGAATAGAAGGAAATCTCACACTATCATGTTTTACTGAGTGTCAGAGTACAGATATTTGGTTGAGGATAAAGTAAACAATTATAATGAAATTTTTGCTTCTTAGCTCTTTAAAATAATTGATCTCTCATTTGTTGATGGGCTTATAAATGCAAACTCAATGTCATTCTCATCCATAATAGAACTGCTAACTTCTAGGTATTATTCATCAAGAAAACACACCCATGACAGCTATCAAGTAAAACATGTATTAAATTATGCAATTTATATTTTGTTCCTGTATGCGGAAAACCTGAAAGTATTGGAGCATTAATACCACCCTAATCTTGTTTATCTCCTTTATTGCATAAATGTATAACAAAGCTTCATGACTGAGGAACAGCAAAACTCACATGAAACGTGCATAATCTAAAGAGCTCTATAGGGCAGAGTTTGAAAATCTGCAGTTTCTGTTGAAATGTGCTGAACATATCTTCTTAAAGAATAATATGGTTCATTAAAAGAAAAAAAGTAAGGAGCGTGTATCACTGATTATTATGAACAAAAGAGTATATTTCTCAGGTAATAAAAAATTTACAGTTCACAGAGTTTGATCTAAATATTGTAAATTGATCTAAATATTCTAAATTCCTACCATAACCCAAATTCAGATTATAGTAGCAGAAGAATCTGGCTTTGAATTATACCATATAGCATTAAAAAAAAAAGAGGATCTCATGAGTAGATGAGAGGCCCCTGTGGTTTATAGCTGTTTGCCTGACCACCTTTTGCATTATCTCTCTCTGATACTGCAGATCCAGAAAATTCTCCAGCTGATAAACTAGAAATAGGAAGAGTGTGATCAGTCTCTCTCCCACTTTGCCAGCTCCTATGTTTGAAGTTTGAGTGTCAAGTGCTCTTTTTTCCAGGTGTTGGAAGATTGGGACTACATTAGTGTAAGTATCTTGCCTTACTCTCTTTTAATTACAGCATGTGTTTATGTTTTCTGGTTGCAGAGAGAGAAAAGCATGGAAATATGATACTAGAACACACTGAAGGCTTCAACAATAGAGGGTTGTATCAAACTGACTAACATAAAGAAACCCATGATTTTTCTTTCAGTCTTGCATTTCTTTGGGACTGGTTTATTTTCCTAAGCTACCTGGGATGGCAAGTGGAGCCAGAATACTTCTGAACCTAGTTATTTTCTTGCCTGTTTTTGCATTGTGTCTCACAGGGGTGTGGTTTGGTGCCTGCACTTATTTGAAATTTGCCTGCACTTATTTGAATCTGACTTATTGAGAGTTTGAGAGGAAGATGCCCTGAGTTTCCATTACCATAATTTATACCCTGCTGTAACTAAACAAGACTTGCAATTGCTTTCCCTCTATATGACTGAAGCATGTGATCAAAAGGCGAGATTAGCTAAGGCAAACCCCCGCAGATTTAATTTTTCGTGGTGGGTTTGGGCAGGAGCTCTGAAGAAGGCGTTGTTCCCCTGGATGCTGGCGAGGCGCTGCCTGAGGCTGCAGGTTGTGTGGGCTCTGTGCAGGTACTGACCAGGGGCTGTGCAAGGACCTGCAGTCAGCTGGTAACTCCATTGCAATGGAAATGAGACCATGCTGTGCTTGAATTCCCTTGTTGGAATCACCATGCATATCTTTGTGAAATGGCACACAGATTAATGAAATACACGGGGGGCACGTTGGGCACCTTGCATAAGTGATCTGTTGCCTGCAGCTGGTTTGCTGGGTAATTTTGTGTTATTTTTGCAAGGAGAGATCAGCAGAAGGGACTGTGACTCCTCACAATGTTTTGCTGGCTGGCTGGCTACCTGCTAGCCCAAGGTTTCAGATTTTTCATGTTAATATTTAAAATCCCAAGAGGATTGCATCCCAAGTGCGTTTTTGAGCTTCTGATGCCTGTATTCCATTTCAATCTTGATGGTTAGGCGGGAGAGATTTGGGGCCTGAGGGCTTTCTGAAATGAGCCAGCTGAGAGTATACAGTATCTTCTCCTCTGGAGTACTGGCTGTGTGGAATTTTCCCTCCAGAGCTCAAATGTGTGATACATTTAGTATATTTAAAAATATGCTTTCCACCTAAGCTTTGCATGACAATACTATAAGTTGTAATTATTTAACTGTTAGTAGTTATGATTTAAAGTAGCAGACTAAGGAAGAAAGACTGGGAATATCCTAGTCTTATTAGAGTCATCACTCTTTGCCTTGGACATTGGTTATGAAATATTATTAATTTGACATTTTCAGCTTACTTTCCAGTACTTTAAAGAATCTATGAAAGGCTTTTATGATTGCTTATTTTAAATCATAAGACATTAAGTACTTCAGACAAATAAGATTTTTATGCTCTTCATTTGTAAAATGCACAGAGGTCAGCTACTAAGCATGCTGAGACTCTTTTGCTAGAGGTATCTTTATTACTCTGTCTGTATTTCATATGCCTGTCATAACTACTAGAGGAGTAAATCCAAATTCATCCCCAGGGGTGGGGCAAGAAAACAACGCTTAGTAATCAGAGAGCAAAGGAGACTCGGCTAAGAACAAGGACTGTTTGGTCAAGGCAGGAGAGATGGAAAAAAGTTTCTAAAATGTGACAGGTAGTAGAACCATGGTAGTTTGCAGAAAAAAAATCTTATGTAAGCACTTGTTTTAAGGAAAAAAAGCTGATGTAAACACTAGGAATGAGATCTATTGGTTAGCAGACGCATGAACAGTTATACTTGTTGGCTATCCAGGTGTGTGTTACTCTAATCTGATAGTGAAAACATTATAAAAGCTGTGTACACTTTTGTTAAATGTTTTCTAGCTGTACTGTGCCTGGGGACTGTGCATCATTCCTACGCCACAAATGGCTCCCTGAACAGGGACACACAAGCTCCTAGGCCACCCTGGACCTGCAGCATATCCTGACTGTACCAATGGTGGCCTGCAGGGATTGCCAAGGACGGCCTTTCATCGCTGCCTAAGGAACAGGTCAGCCTTGCAAGCGGTCGGGAAAAGTTCCCCATAAAAATGGGCAATAATATCAGTAAACTGGAAACTCTCCATAAAGACTGTTTACTGCATATTACAAAGGAACAAGGGTATAAAATACAAGAAAGAAAGCTTATACAGCTCCTTATATGGGTGAAAACTTACTGTCCTTGGTATCCCCCCGATGGCTCCTATGACCTCGATCACTGGAAGCGAGTGGGGGAGTCTCTAAAGTCTCATCAGGTAGACAGTCATGAGGTTAACCCTGATGAATTCATTACATGGCTGATTGTTTATTCTGCACTACAAGCTTTCCGCGATTCGGAAGAAATATTACACCCAGCTGTAAATTTGTCTGCAGACACTTCCCATGCACTCACAGCTTCACTTTCATGTCCTGACTCGGTTAGTTTGCAAGTGGAGGAGGGAATTAATGGGGAGGAACAGGAGGGTGATCTCGTGAATCCAAGAGCTATTGATCTAAGACAGGAATGTGATTTATATCCTGCTATAAAGCCACAGCCACTGAAAGCTATGGCTGCATCACCATCTACTGACACAAAGGTGCTAAAACAGCAGTCTTGTCTCCCACCCTATGGCATGTCTCCCTTAAGACATGTGACTGATAATGAACTTTTGCTGTCCCCTGAGCCAAAAAGCTTTTTAGACACCTGCCGAAGACAAGCATTAGATCGAGGGGATGTTGAATTGCTCCATGCTATGCCCACGGTCTATCAAGGCAATCAGCCTCATCATGAGCAAATTTCTTATGAAATGGTTAAGGAATTAAGAAAATCTGTGAAAGAAAATGGTCTTCAGTCTTCCTATACGATGAGACTTGTAGAAGCTATAGCAAAAAACTATGTTATGTTACCTGCTGACTGGAAAGCTTTATTTAAATTGATTATGACAACAAGACAATATTTGATATGGTGTTCAGAGTATGAAGACTTATGTGAAAATCAAGCCCGGGCTAACATGGACACTGGTAATGCTGGAATAACCATGGATCATTTGGCAGGGACTGGAGCTCAGACAACCATAAGAGATCAGTTAAGAATGCCCCCAGAGACATATAACCAAGTGAGGGAGCTGGCTATAAGAGCTCTGAAAAGAGTGCCAGACATTAACAGAACTGAACATGGCTTCTCCACCATAAGGCAAGGACCCCAAGAACCCTACATTAATTTTATTGATCGCTTGCAAACAGCTGTGAACAGGCAAATTGATTTACCAGCTGCAGCGGAAGTTTTATTGAAATCCTTAGCCTATGAGAATGCTAATACTGACTGTCGTAAGGCACTTGATCAAATAAAAACCAAACCTGGTACTTCCTTAACTGACTTTATCAAAACTTGTGCACATATTGGTACAGAACAATACAGAGCAGATTTACTAGCAACTGCCTTAGCTCAACAGTTACAAGTGGCTCGGGCAGCAATTAAATGCTTTGGCTGTGGAGAGGAAGGCCATGTGAAAAAGCAGTGCCCAAAGAATAAGCAAGGGAAGAAAAAACCTAGTAAACTGTGCTTCAGATGCAAGAAAGGTTACCACTGGAGTAATGAATGCCGTTCTAAGTATGACAAAGATGGCAAACCTCTGCCACAACGGCAAAAATTGAAGGGCGGAGTGAAATACGGTGCCACACAACAAAACAGGATCCAAGTACAGCAAACCTATGCAGCTCAAGTTACGTCAGGAGAACCCCAGGCAGTGCCAGCTTGGGCTTGGCAGTTTCCACCACAACCACAATAAATGACACATCAGTTCACCTTACACTTATCGGCTTAAATGGACCCCTTCCTTTTAAATGCCATGCATTGCTGTTCTGGAAATCATCATCATCTAAAAGTCAACTTTTTATTTTGCTAGGAATCATCAACTCTGATTCTAGGGGTGAAATAAAAATCACAGTTTAGACTCGTAACCCACTTTGTACTATCCCAGCGGGATCATGCATTGCTCAGCTGATACCACTCCTTCTATTGCCCGACGCGCAATCGATACCATCTGTCCATGCTGACTGGGGCACTGAAGGTTTTGGGAGTACCAGTACTCCCAATATTTGTTGGTCCAAGCTCATTTCAATACAACAGCCTTTTCTAACCTGTGTAATAGATGGCAAGTATTTTACAGGATTATCAGATACTGGAGCAGACATAACCATCATCAGCAAACGTGAATGGCCGTGTGAATGGCCCTTAACAACTCCAGCAGTGGTCATTGCAGGCATCAGAGGTCAGCATGCGCCACGGCAGCCAGCTAAAGAACTCGTGGTGCAGGTCCAGAAGGGAACAAGCACCTCTCAAACTGTATGTGCTTTCTACTCCATGTAGACTGTGGGGAAGAAATATGTGAGATCTGTGATCACAGTCAACAAATCTTTACAAGTGGTCACTGATGAGCAGGCGAGACTTCAACTCCCATGGAACACATACTCCTGGGTGGATTGATCAGTGGCTCCTCAGAGGGGAATGGCTGCAACAAGAACAAAAGCCGGTCAAAGAACAATTGGATGTGGGAAATATAGTCGCTTACACTAGCCCATGGAACACCCTAGTACTTGTGACTCCAAAAAAGACTGGCAAATGGAGACTCTTACAAGATCGGAGAGCTATCAATGCAGTAATAGCTCCAATGGGTGCACAGCAACCCAGAATACCTAATCCAGCAATGATTCCCTGAAACTTGGAAATTGTTAATTATTGACTTAGAAGATTGTTTTTTCACAATTGCATTACACCCTGATGATGCACCTCATTTTGCTTTTCCATTACCATCCTTGAACAACAGTGAACCCATGCAAAGGTATCACTGGGCTGTGTTACTGCAAAGGATGAAAAAGTCCTACAATATGCCAGCTTGTGGCCACAAGTGCTTTACAAGCAGTGCAGCAGCAGTTTTCAACAGTCCTATTGTATCATTATATGGATGTTATACTGCTAGCAGCAGATGACTCTTTTGTATTGCAAAACTGTTTTGTCTTTTTGGGTCTTTCTCTTGACAAATTCGGTCTTCGTATTGCAGCAGACAAAGTTCAAACTGTCCTGCCTTGGAAATACCTAGAGTTTCTATCATTTGAACAGAAAATTGTTCCTCAGTCCATTGTGCTGCCAACCTCTATTAAAATAGTACATGATTTGCAATAATTATTAGGAACTACTAATTGGCTGAGACCTACCCTTGGTATCTCCACTGAGGAATTGTCACCCTTATTTAATTTACTTAAGGGAGACACAGATTTACAATCTCCGTGTGAACTCAGTCCAGGAGCCCATGAAGCATAGCAAATAGTGACAGATAAAATTCAGACATCCTTTGTATCCAAACAACAAGCAGAGTTACCACTGAGACTTTTTGTTATCATAGCTGAATTCCAACCATATGCATTAATAGCACAGTGATGTGATGATAACAATTGTGGATGCTAGAGTGGGTATTTTTACCTTGCTTCCAGAAGACAAAAATTATACCAAACTCTATGAGGTTTTTTTTTTTCCTTCTAATATCCACATTCCTTTGCCTGCAGATGCTTTTCAGGATATGTTCCAGGAATCATTATCTTTACAGGCTGCCAGGACAGATTTTTTGGGAAACATTGTTAATTCTTTGCCAAAAAGTAAAGTTTTGCAATGTTTAAAAGATCTTTCTCTACAGCCACATTTTCTAACATTGTCACAACCCCTGCCTGGAGCAAAGACAGTCTTCATAGATGGCTCTGGGAAAACTCAGAAAGCAGTTGCTGCCTGGAAAAATTCCACAGGGGATTGGAAAAACTCTGTGATTTTTCAGCCAGGGTTGACAGAACTAAGAGAATTAGCAGTCAATGTAGAGGCTTTTCAGTTGTTTCAAAATGAGACTTTCAACTTAATATCAGATTCCTTGTATGTAGTTGGCATTTTAAACCATGTTGAACATTCTTTTCCAAAGCAAAAGCTAAAACATTTATTCAGACTTTTCTATTGCTCTTACTTTTGGCATTGTATTATACTATATATAAATTGGTTGGCTATAGTTTTGTAAAATGTTTCAAGCAATACTTCATTTAAGGCAATAATGTAAAGTTTGACAGTTGTCCTTGCCTGTCTTATTATCACTAAAAGAGCACTGCTGCTCTGTATTTCTTGATATTTGAAGATATCTAAATACCATCAGTGATGAGTAAAGAAATAGTAACTGAACACAACTTTGAATCAACTGCAATAAAAAATTATTTTAGTAATTCAAATAAAACACTTTCTAAAGTAAAACAAAACAGTTTAAAATAATTTCTGTTATCATTAGCATTGAAATGACTGTATTTATTTTATGAACTGATGGCTTAATCAGCATTGAGGGCATGTTGTGAACTGTTAGAATATATTCTGTCATTTGGCTCAGCTTTAGGTAATTATACATGTAAATATAATTACTATGGTATTTTTTAAAAACATATTAGTCTCAAGTTTGTGATGAATGAATCTGCAACATGTTTTCTTAACACCTTTTTGAAGTGAATTAATCCAATATTAATTTATTTTAGACGTGCCAGAAGCATCATCCTATTAGTAATAAGTTGAAATAGACAGCAGGAGATGCAGGTCCCTTCCTAGCATTGCCAGAATGTATCTCTGTGTGTATCCAGCAATCTGGGTGATATGTTGACAGAATGAGGCCAGCGATGCAAATAAAGGAATTCTCCCCCCTCCTCTCCTTGCAGTTTATTGCTTGTCATTGACTAACTCACTGGCTAGAATTTCTACAGAAAAATCAAACTAGTAGAGAAGCAGCTTCTATATTGGCATGACTATCAAGTGTTTAATTTGTGTATTAGGTGATGAGAGTATTTATGTTTCCAAAATTACAGCTACTTAATTTGGTTTATCAGCTACCTAAGACTGAAGTAGGATTCTCTAGGTATATAAATTTCAGGCTGGATTCTTAACACAAATTAGAGTAGTTTTACTGCAGTCGCTGTAGTGGACTGTCATCAGTGTCACTTTACATTAGTGGAACACATGAATCCAAATGCCTCTGTTAAATACCAAATAAATACTTCTTTTTTAAAATGGAAGGTGATTTTTTTTTAAAGTATCCTCCCAAAATATCTCAAATTATGCATGCTAGATGTGTTAGGATTTGTTATTTTGTCTTAATCGCTTGCAATTTTTTAATCTGATTCCCTGACATAGTAACAACAGCACAGAGGCAACATATATTTATTTTTGCAAACCATAGGGTATATGTCTCAGCAATTACTGTTTTCAGATCAGGAAAGCTCAATTTAAGATCAAAACTATTTATTCCATAGAAGAGAAAAGCCAGAATCCATTAATAAATGAAAAAAATGCCCCAACAAAAACAATAAAATCAAACACAGAATTTATAGATAGAGAAATTCAAATAGTGGATGACTGGAAGGAAAGTTGCATTTATGTGAAATAAATATTCAGGGTTTTAGCATTAAAGTGAGGTAATATAATCCTGTTCCCTTTGATCATAAAACACAGATGATCAGGATAGGGAGTCATACAAGCACATACAACTGTACCCAATTCTTATTTGATAAAAAGGAATCATGGACAAAGGACTCAAAGAAGACAGATAACAAGCTTCTGCATTTTCTGGCTCATTGTATCCAGTAGATACAGAAAGCCAGATTAGTATATTTTATTCATATTTACTTGAGTAGCTTTATTTATGTAGCATAGTTACCATCTGTGAAAACCAGTGCTTTGCACAAAAATAAGAGAACCTAGTTAAAAAAAAAAAAAAAAAAAAGTGGCTTCCAAATTTAGTTTGCTGTTACCAATGAAATACATACTGCAATTTGGCAAAAATCTGTCTTGTGGGTGATTTGAGGGGTAGAAAGGCACCTGATCACCCATTTCCACACAGGCACTCTACCAACCAGAAAAAGATTTTTCTCAGATTGAAGCCTGAACCTCTGTTTGATGGGAGGGGGAAACCACTCTTCCCAAGCTCTCAAAAACTGTTGCAAGCTGACATTTGGCTGCTGAAGCAGCCCTGCTTTCTCCAGTCTGGGGCACACAGCTCAGATTGATTCAGCAGGTGCCCATTTTAAGTGGCCATAGTTATATTTCATAGGCCATTTTTCTCACTCATCTGGAAGAAGTGTAAGCCTTGGCTGTCCCCATGCCTAATCTTTGTATATTTAATGCAAGTGATGCATATTTTGAACTGCACCCATATAAAATTGAAATCAGCTGGCAAAAAAAGGTATTTCCTATGAAAACCTGTTTTTAAGGGAGAGATGAGAGGGGCAGAGTGAGGCATAAAAGAACTAAATGAGAAGTTGATGGTGTTGTAATGCTGCTAAAGATGTAGTAACTTTTGAAAGGTAATACCTTATTTAGGACACTGAAACCAAAGTATTTTTGAATTCTTGGATGCATTTGAATTTTAAAATTCCATGTTTGTTATTAAAAAATGTAGAGGAGGATTTTACACGCACACACACACACACACACACACACAATTAAAAGAAACTAAAGCATAGAGGAAATTTGTTTTTTAAAAGTATGAAAGGCAGTTTGCTTGAACTGTGTTCTGGTGTGCTTCCTGTGCATAAGTGGGCCCTACATATATGATCCACTTTCTGGTTTTTCTCCAGCTAATCTATACATGTGTTTTATTCATTATGTCATATTTACACATGACGAATAACTTCAATCACGTAAACACTGGTTGTCTGGCAAACACGTAGTTAATATGACAAAAAGTTACAGATAGCTCATATATAACTGTTACCTCTGGCTTGGTATGCCTTCAACAGAATCATTTTAGTGCCTAATTTGTGCCTGTTTTTGTTTTAGACTCTGTATTTTGTAAGCTGTGTGTGATGCATGTGTGTAACTACAGCATATGCTGTTTATGAGCCCTTAATCTTTCTTCACTTGAGGCAGCACTGCCCTCCCACAGTTTGCAGAGTTCCATCTGCATCACTTGTCTTGAATTGTAGATTTGTATCATGGCAGAGTATAGAAAAGGTATCCTCAATCTTCTCATGACAGCTGCACAGTATTTTTCTAGGCTGGTAGTCATGGTAAAATCAGCAACAAACCTGCTGCATTCAGTGCTGCTGATTTTCCATAAGGCATTTCCAAGGCATTGTAAAATGCCCAGCATTTAGTGAGGACAGTTATTATTTCCCATCTAATTTAACAGGGTATCACTGCAGAATTTCACCCAAGGATAGGCATAATATACTCAACCTGTCCTACAGCACTGTAGGACTCTCTGATAAGGTGAAATATAGGGCTTTGAAAATGTATATTCATGTATATTCCCAATAGCCTAATGAGCACAAAATTCATTCAGACATGTAGAAGACGTAGCCAAATCCCTGAAACAGGATCTTAGTCCTGTGTGTTGTTTTACCAGGCCAATCATAATTTTCATTTGTAACTGTGCCATATTGGGTTAACAAATATTTCATAGAAGAAGGCCTTCAGCTCCTGTTTTATCCTGTTCTAGTTGCCCTTGTCTTACTTTTTCCTATTGCAAGTTTGGTTGGTACATCCCTAACAAAGTTTATGATGGAACAAAAAGAAAACCTTACCCAGCCTGAGTGGCAAAGGGAATGGCTCCTTAATTACCTGCGCTTCCCTTTAATTACTGCCACTTGATTTAAAGCTAAAAGGCACTGCTTTAGAGTGACAATGTGTTTAGTCTAATGTTCATCAGAATAAGAAAAATTGGAACATAGTTGTATTATGTAATGAAGAGAGAGAAAATACTGAGACTGTTAAGCTATTATCTGTCCCTATTTAGAAGTGGTTTTTACTGAGAACTGTAGCAAATTGAAGTAATATTAATTCTGATATAACTCTCTACTTTCATTGAAGGGTGACTCAAGCCACCTTTTTATCTCAGAGGAAATAATATAATACTAGAGAAATGGCCTTTGAGAGAAAAACTGTACCCCTAGTTGAGAGTTTACATGAAGGTATTTTTCTAACACTTACTGAGAAGTTTTTGTAATGGCACTGAAAGAATACACAATGTGAAAATGTAAAACTGTATTGAATCAGAAAATAGACCTCCCAGTACTTGTTACATGGGCTAATACAGGAGAGTCTGCATTTTTCATCACACCTATTTTCACAGAAAACTATTATTTTTATCAGTCTGTTTTAATCTGTTGTATTTCCCCTAAGTAGCAGATTCACCTTCATGGACTAATTTATACATTGCAGTTCTGTTAGTGTTTTGGTTTCCAAATGTTTTCAGGAATTGTGGTAAGCTCATGTCACTGTTAATTAACCTGAAAGGCAAGACAATACAATTCCTCTGTAATCACAGAATGATACTACAGAGTGTGTTTAGCCACCATTGCTTCTAACTTTTAAATTAGTTTTACAAAACAGCAAAACAATTTATAAAGTCACACTGAAACTTGAAATAATCAAAGTGGAAACTCTTTGGCCAGTAGCTAAATATTGTTCATTTACTGCTGGCAATGATTAATGTTCTAGGCAAATTATTACTGATTTTATTTCCAATGTGTCTACATACTTATGAAAAAATTCAAGCTTTTGAAAGAAATTAAGACCAAATCCACAAGTACAGAAAATAATAATCTACAATAATATAATACTTTAATAATTTAAATTTTCCTTTCTCATAAGGGAAAAGTTATTGTGCAACTCTTACTATGAATCAAAGTTTTTGGGGTAAGTTTCTCTTTTTCTTTTTTAATTTTTTCAGTTAAACTGTGTAAGTAAACTGATAAATAATATTTTTGGTTTTGACCACATAGATAAAACAAGAAATTATAGGGATTATAAAAATATTATATTTTTTATCCAACTCACAAAAACATCTGAATTGACAAAGGCAATTAGAAGTCAAATTTGATAGAAACAATTTAATTTTAAAATTTCTTTTTGATGTGCACAAAGACAGAGAACTCCTTGTGTGGATAATCTTCCCTACAGTAGTCAATCTGATTGGTCTCCAATAGATAATCTTTATAGGAGTATCAGCTTTGTGTCAAGAGGACAGGAAAGGAGCCGATGTGGAGCAGCATGCAATGATGTGTGTGCCCTCTGTAAAGTTCTCTACAATAAAAAATGTCTCTGCTTTAACAGATATCCTTTAAGAGGGACTCCAAATGCCAAGCTTTCAGGGCTAAGTTGTGAAAGACCAGAAGCCAGGGTCCAAGGATTTTGAGCACCTGGATTCGGGGGATACAATGGAAAAATCCAACCCTTTTCCTGGTAAAAGAATGGGTTAGAGTGCAATGGAGGAACTTCCTAATTTCTTTCTCATTAGTTAATTACTAGGAGTTTTGGGGGGAAATTTCTAGCTTTTAAGTTTCCCAGTAATTTCTTTTATGTACTATAGATAATATATATAGTCAAAAAAAAAAAAAAGAGGTGATATTAGACTCATCTGGACATTAAGTGTGGGTTGCTTATTGTGGCTAAACAGATTCAGTTACAGCTGCTTGATATGGTTAATTCTCTGTAATATTAGATCAATGAAACTGTAACTATGGCATTTTTACTAAAAAAGAAAAGGAACAAAAGGTTCATATTTCTGGAATGCAAAACAACATCAAAAGCCAGTCAACCCATCATAAATTCTGCAGTAGTCTTGCACATGTAATTATATCACCTGTTCCAGATGCTCCCAAAGACCTTTGAAAAACTGCATGACTTCTTCAAGTGACCTTCCCACATGAAATTTACTTTTGCAAACAACACTTGAGTATCAGATAATGAGATGATAATTTCTTTTAGAGAAAAGTAACTTCTGGTTTGCTATCAATTGTGTAAATTCATGAGATATATGTAATTTTTAAATTGTGAACTGTCTTGTTAACAACACCTGCATACTGATTGTAAGCCTTCAGATCTTCCCACAAAAAATGGACTACTTTTGAATTCCAAGTTTCAAAACCAGTACTTTTTATTTTACTATTACTCAAGTATGGCTCAGTGGACTGTATATTAAATTGATCTGATTCCTTTCCTAAGCATGAGGGGAAGGAGGGCTTTCTTAAACACGGTAAGAATGGGAAAGGTCAGGGCAACATGAAAGAGTATTTTTCAGACCACAAATGAGAAACTGATTGAAATTTTGCAATGTAAAAATGCAGTCTAACCTCTGTTTTGCAGAGGTTGAGGTGCAGGTTTTTTGACCATTTACTAAAATAAAATTTCTGGTGAGAATCCTGGTTTACATAAAACCACACTGAACCAAACCAACCCCTCATCCAGATTTTATTCATATATTTATTAATACTTTATATCCTTCTCATGATATTAGTAAACTCTAAAATAATATTAAATTCATTCCATCAACTCTGTTCTTCCCCAAAATGCTGAAGAGGAATGAGGAGTGATAACAAATCAAACAGATATATGCATCACTAATCCATACAGCTCAGCTCTCCTTGAAATGTAAATTCCAGAAAGGGACTTGCATTTTCAAAGATGCATACAGCTTCTGCTAACTGGTGCTCCTGCATTCAGCTCATTTAAAGATTAGCTGTAAACTTCAGAGAAGAAAGAGAAAGACTTGATGCCTGCAAGCATAAATATAGAAAGACATTAGAATTTTCTCCCTTCCTTTTTCTTGGAAGACTATGAAATTTAATGCGGCACATAGACATATGAATTTTTCAATTACTAGCATCTACCTGAAACTTTTATTAAAGTATACATTGTTTTCAAATTTGCTTCTTGTAAGAAAAAAAAAATAAACTCAAAATAAATTTTCAGAATGTATAAGAAACAGAAAGTAATAATTTTTGCCTAATGTAATCTGCATTTATGTTGCTCCCTTTGATAATGTATTTCTGAAATTGGAAGGAGTTTGTTTATCACTGAGATTGCATTGGTCAGAAAGAACCAGCCATGCTAGACAATACTGGGAATCTGGATTTGGGTGTTCTGTTATCAGACTAAAGTGTCGTGCCCACAAAAATAGAAAGAGCCATTCTGATATAGAATCACACTGTAAATTCAGAGTTCAGACATTTTCTGGTCTAACCTTTTACTTGACAAAAGACAAAGAAGACACTGTTAGACTGCACAACTGTAGTCATTACAGTTTGCAATGTCCTTGTAGAGATGGTAGAAGACCAGCATAAACATTCTGTTCCTTGACTAATTTGAAACAAAAATTTTGTATTTCCACAGATTCTTACTTGACATTATATTTCTTAGTGCCTACATCTGATTAATATCAAGGATTAAGAAGCCACAATCTCAGAAAAGTGGAAGAAGTAAAAGACAATTTGCACCATCTGTAGAAATCAGGGATATAGTAAATATACCTCAGAAAGGTAATTTCAGACATTAATTATATGTTAATGAAAATAATTTGCTCTCATACATACAGCATAATTTCTCTCATACATACATGTACAAGTAGTAGAACAGCTAAAGAATAAGATTAATTATATTAGTTTTAACATTTTGCATTTTTTGAGAGAATATTTGGTGAAAGATATTTCTACATAGAGTCTGATTCTATCCAGCTTCAGAGGAATACCTCTACCTGCCTAAGTAGCCCACTCATAAGGTATTAAAAGCCTAAAAATCAGCCCTGCAATACATACCTCTTAGCCTGGAAAATGGAAGAATCCCACGGTAGGAACATACTCTCCTTTAGGCTGAGCAGTGACTTAGGTAGAAGGACAGAGATGCAGGATCTTCATTGGGTTTGATGCTCAGAGTTGATTTTCTTCTTTGGTATTGATATGTAATAAAATGTTAACATGAAAAAGCAGAAAAATCTGCACAATACTGTTAAAAAATACTGAAAATAAAATCCTGATGCAGGCCTAGAAATGGTTGTAGTTCTTACATATAACCTGAGTATGTCGTGCTGAACACCGTCTGAGATATGTAACACAATAAGAGATTTTTTTAATGTTGAGACTATCCCATGATCTGCATCAGAAATGGCAAAATAAAACTACATCATGCTTCAGGGGCAAGTAAATAATTTTTGTTTTTAACAAGAACCGTTGTGCCAATAGAGGTATATAAACCAAAGTCAGGAGAACAATAGAATAATTAGTCAGAGACATAATAATTCATATGGTAGTACTAAGAGCCTTTCCATTCAAGAACAAAGTGATAAAATTTATGCAATCAAATATTTGCACAGTCACTCGTTAATCATTAATATTTTTTGGCATTGATTTTTATTTTAGTGTATAGAACATTAGTGTTCCTGGGATATTTTAATTTCTTTACATTCAGAACCCTCACTTTAACCTTCTTCCAACAGTTTATATTTTTACTTTGGAGATTTTTTGAAAACACAAGATAGTAAGAGTGTGGTTTAATACCCATGTTATATAGACAGTAGCTTCTAGCTCACCTATTCAAAATTACAGGTGAAATAGATTCCTTCTATTATTAATTAAGTACTTCAGCATATTAAAGATGATGATTTATTTATTGGAGCTACTATGTATGCCCCTATTTTAACATACAATTTAAACTTATTTTATGAAAAATTCTACAAATCAACACCACTATCATGTGGGATATAAAAAATACTAAACAAAAAATACAGAACAGTTAGAATAATACTATTTCCAATATTTACATCTTTTTACAGGTAGATGCATTTTTCCAAAACAGCAGAAATCTTGTAGAGATACACCTTTGCTAAGTTTGCTGAAGTTAATGTATTTGCATGTGAGACAAAGATGATCAGAATATGACTCCCAGTAATCATACAAATACATAAAACTTATTTTCGCCAACATAAAGAGTACCCTTTCAATGAGTAACAGATGTGTTGTTCCAATGAAGCATATAACCAGTGTGTTAATTCTCATAATACGAGTCTTTACAGTTTAGAAAGGTACATCTGAAAGTGTGTCTCAGGGCCTTTTAAAGAAACATTGACCCCTAATGTGTTAATGCCAGTCAAAGGAATGATTAACCATCCTGTAAAATTTTGCATTGTGCTCTCTGAAGTAAGAATAGAGTTGCTCTAAAACAGTGCTGTTAACAAGAGGATGGGGACGTCCTTTGGATTCATGTAAACATCTCTCCCTCCCATCACTTCTGATGCAGTAGAATCCCTTGGTCTGGTTAAAATAAAAATTAGAAGACATAATTCGGGATGGAAGATTTAGAAATCTTTCAACTTTTTGTAATTCAGGAAGAGGGTCCTTGATCAAAGTATTTCCATCCACTATGTGAATCTGATCCAAACTGAAATGCTTAAGCCACTTTTCCATATGGACATCATATAGACTTCTCTGAATAGCTTTGTATTTGGTATTAAGCACTCCATTCTTAATAACAATATCTTCAAAGAGCTGAACAGGCTTGTGACTTTCTACTCTGTTGTAATACACTTGGGTATAGTCAGATATAACTCTCTCAGTGGGATCTCTTAGAATGAGCAGCAGTTTAATGGAGCTATTCATGTCATGAATTCTTCCTGGAGCCTGTGGTGATGTAAAATAGCCTGGTGTTTTCTCAATTGTAATTTGATTTCCATAAGAAAATGGCATCAGATTTCTATACCAGTCTATTCCTTTTACATAATTTTCATCCCAGTCAAAGAAGTGGACTTCTGTAGCTGCCACCACAATGTTAGGATGAATATCCAACATTTCCAGCAAAGCTCTGGTCCCTCCTTTACGAACTCCTATGATGATTGTCTGAGGTATTTGTCTGCTCGTGCCAGGAGGTCTCACCTGTGCTGAATAGTGCTCACTTTTATTGCTGAATAATCCCACTTGTGACTTCAGTGTTTCCAGCAGTGCCCCATTCTCAACAGGAGCACCCCGAGCATGAGTCAGCAGAAGATAAGCTGACACAAGTAGGAAGGCCATGTGGAGAGGAATAATTATTTCAAGATAATGTTTTGCTCAATTAATGAAAGAACAGGTGAGTCCCCTCTGGTTGGCAGAACCTGTGGTAAACACACAGCAAGCTTCTGAAGCATCTGCAAAATAAAACAAGACAAATCAGTGATTCTAAAGTCATCATGAGTTAAAAAATTCAACGCACAATTCAATTCACAAAGCTAATCTGTGATACCAATAGGAAATTAAGAAGGTAATTATTTGTTTCCCCTGAGTTTATATCAGAAGGACAGGAAAGTCCCATGTGTTGGGGCTTTTATCTCCATACCATGAGTGACCATTGATGGTTACTAACCTTTCAACAACTTTTATTTCCTCTAAGCAGATTAGAATTTTTTACCTGATTTTGAATCCTAACCATTTGTTGCTTGCTTTGATTTTCCTAATTATCTTCCATATATAGCACATCTCTTCTTATAAATACTGTACCTCATATGATAGCAATAATTCCAAAGAATATTTGAATGTCAGCACCTTTCCTAAAATTCCCTGCTAGAATAGTACATTCTCATATAAATAACAGACCTGGATGATAGTGCCACCATCTGGGTTTTAGTGAGCTATGAATCATACAAAAATAATTCTGTTTTCTTAGACACAAAAAAGCCAAAACATAGATAGAGGCAAAGTTTTGAAATCTGAGCCCATTAGAGCAGAAAACTAACTCTGTCAAACAAAAGTAAAGTGGCTAAGTGGGATCAGTGTGGGAAAAATAAATGAGGCTGGGTGGATGGATTCTCTGTAACTATCCAAGTGTTGCGCTGCACAGTCATATGCGTGTTGGGAAAGTCTGGGCAAAATCAGATCTTCAGATAATATTCTGCAGTTCCTCCAAAGCTCTGTATAAGACATATCCAGATGCTTTCTTGTCACTGAGAGATTTCTGCAGGGAGGCAAGTCTGTTTGAGGCTGAACAGCTTCTTTCACTTAATCCACACTGCATATGGTCATTTTAAGAAGTGGCAAATGTTAAATATCTTCAAAATTTGCAAAAACTCAAAAACTTCAGGTTTGCAGGTATATGCATGTGCAGATGTAAGTGAAAGAAAACATCTTTGTAACTGTGTTACTAACATTTGAAATCTCCTGGGTAACTTTTGTACATAATATTTGAAACAGATTGTTTATGGATCTGCTATCACAACAACAGTCATAAAAAATTCAGATCAATGCAACACCTGCACTTGAACCACTGTGCTTGGATTGCCTGTTTTTAACTCTAAAAATCCTACAGGACAAATTCCCTTTGAGAGGACTCTTGAGTTTCACTCCATTTCTGAGCAATCACATGATTTAAAGATTTGTGGGATATATCTACATTCTTGTTTTGTTTTCAATGTAGCATGCAAAAACAAGGGGGTTTTGTACAGTGAAGCAGCAGTCATTTAATAAGCAATAACCATTTTTGGAATAATTCTGAATTATGGCACATATTTTAAAGTAGTCTCAGAAATGTTACAACCTTCTCCAGTGTTCACTGTCTCTTTCTTTTTCTGAACATATTGGTCACAGTACTTCATCTCTTAGAAACAACCTTAGAAAACACAGCTGATTCCCATTTGTCATGGCACTGAGGAGCATTCAGCATTTCTATTTAAAAATTGTTTACTTTGAGTCTTACTTTACAGGCTTAAAGACTTTAAATTTTTGATAATAACAGTCTAGGCAATGCAGCAGATTCATTAAATCTATTTTCTAAATTTTATTGAAACCTTCTCCAGCTTCTTGGATATCTAGGGAATGATTTTAGTCAGCCTCAACGAGCACTAAACTCACAGCTATATAGCAAATATTAACCCTAAAATTGTCATTTAAAAAATAAACTATGACCTTTAGTGAAGAAATCTGCAGAGAACATTCCCTGTTATGTCTGAGCAAGACTTAAAGGGCAACTGCTTCTTCAAAAAGAGCATAGTTTCAATAGGAAAAGTGAGTATGTGATTACTAAATATTGGAAAATCCAAGTACAAATTTGCTTTGTAATCACAGAGTGGAATGCTGCTCTTTAGGAACTTGAAAGGAAGTTTCATTTTAAAGATCACCATTTTTTTCACTAGGAACTTAATTCAGAAGTTCTGTTTGAAGTTCCCAAGAGGAAAGAATGTGAGAATTTCTATGGCAGCCACAGGAGGGAAGAACAGGTATGTTTATACCAAAATCATTTATAGTTACTATTCCTTTGGATGGCAAGTTTGGGAAGTGGTAACCATGCTGTTCAGTGCTGCTGGGGATTAAAATACATTTTACAACAATGGCAGCTAATGCTGATTTTGGAAAGATCTTTCGGATGCACAGCACAAAATGTGAAGCATCGCACCCCTGATGATTCCTGGAATGCCAGCTTTCAAAGAAGGGACTCTGCTTTAAGAATTTCCAGCCAAATTTTCCAGAATTCACAAGGTTCCTGAATAGTTCGATCTGAGGAAAGGCACAGCAATGCATAAGATGGTATCAGAAGTAGCAACATTTGACAGCATGGCATCTTCCCAGCCCTGTGATGCCAGCAGGCTGGGATTTGGGAGCAAGGGCCAAGGGAGAAGTTGATCATTCTTTTAACCTGAAATTAATTCTGAAATCCCACTGTTAGTTTGCATTCTATTAATCTTCATTGTTAAATTAAAATTCTTCCAGGAAGACTGAGGAATTGTTTTTATAAAAATCTTACAGGTTTTCTCAATTTACCACTTTCATGATAATACAGCATGTTATACATTATAAATGCATTTACACATCTATACATTAGATTACAAGTACTTTGAACTAAGGGAAGACCTGTCTGAATGTCTGCCAAGCAAGGGATTACTTATAAATACCAAGGTGAAGACTTAAATCAGTTCATTATCTGATTTTAATTCTGGAACTATCCCATTTTGAAACAGTTTCATGAGCTGATTCAAGACAGATATTTTAGGCAATTTTACTTAACTTGAAAGAAAACTATTTTTAGTAGTATTCTTGAGACTAACTAGATTAACAGCTTAAATTGAAAAAATAGAAAGGAAGAGGAAAGAAGCAGGAATTTCTCTGGAATAAACTAAAAGCAGAGTAAAAAAGAGAGAAGTATTTCATACTGGGACTCTGCACTAGTATAGACAGAGATGTGCTCTTCCTAGATCTGGTGACAGGTGAAAAAATTCTCACATTCACTTTTTAATTTTGTTTAAATAATTCAAACACACTAACATTATTTCATCCCTGAGTTTTCTAGTTTCATACACCTAAGAATCAGGTACAAATACTGAAACCCAAAGAAGACTGTAAGCTGTGTGAGAAAATCATACTTATCGCTGAGGAAAGATTGGTCTTCCAAAATATTCTCAGGTTCACTTCTGATATGAGTGAGAGTCTGCTTAATTTACCATCTGAAATCAGCAGTTCTGTATAAGACACATTCAGGCAGCAAGTAGCAGAAGGAATTCTGCATATTCTGTGGCCTGAAGTACTGTTTGAAAAAATAATTAAACTTAATTATTAACCATTTTAACCAGTTTTCAAATTAATTAGTTGTTTTAAAAATTTGTTAGAATCATTGCTAGGAAAAATCCTTACCCAGGAAATACTACAGAAAAAATAAAATTCAAAATGTGCTGTAAAATTGGTTCCTAAATAGATCAAAATTGCCTTTGGGGGCAATTCTATCACAACAACATTTCAGCTTTGGCCTAAGACATTTGATTGATTTCAGTGAAGCTCTGAGATTTTAGATCCTGTGGTTAGGTTATAATTGCTACACAAATGTAAAGGTTTTAAAGCAGATTTATCACATACAATTGGAATGTTATTAGAATAATTTTTGTGTTGTTTTCATGCCTTTATGCAATTACATTTTTAGAAGATATTAACTGCCTTTTATAATGAAAACAATATATTTTACATTGGTGCACTGCACCAATGAAGAATCTGAAAGTATTCTTGTAAAACTAACCCCATGACACATGATCAGAATTACAGTTCCTTACTACCATTTTCCCCTGTTATTTAGTTGTGTTGGTGCTGTTTAGTAACATAAGGAACATCAACAGATATGATACTTATTAAGCAGAAATGTAGTTCAGAAAGAAATTCGTGCTGCAGAAAGGACTAATTAAGTAAATAGTCCTTGGGCTGCTGTTTCTTTTATTTTTTAAAAGCTAGACTAGACTTGAGAAGCTGTTATGCTGGCTGAAAAATCATTTTAATATTACAGAACTGTACTAAACACCCTTAACTGCGGCACTGTATGTACTCTGAAAAAACTTCCAAGTGTCTTATGATTTATCTTGCTTTGGGGTAAAGTACAAAATCATTGGGCAAACCTACCTATATTATTACTAATTTATAACATTATTAGTTCCTAATAATACTTCCTGTATTACAGTGCCTGTAATGCTTTTCATTGGAGAATTCTGCAGCACTCTGTGTTAATGAACTGCCTGCACCTTATTAAGGCACCATTCCCACCTTGCAGGAAATTGCAGCAGACCAATGGATAGATCCAGTTCAGGAGTGCAAATGCTTGGGAAAGTCAGGCTAATCTGATCTGCTCAAGGTCACATAGCAGCTTTATAGTCCAACCAAGAATAAAAACCCCAGGGCTTCTAATTCTCCTTCCAATTCCCTTTTCAATTCTGACTTCGTGCCATTCCATAGCACCATTTCCCAACCCTTATGATAACTTATAGCTGGATTACATGCTGAACTGAAAAGCAAAGAGGTTTCTCATTGTTTCAGCATAAAAATCAATTTTTTTAAAAAATAAATCTGCTTCTTTCCACTTGCTTCTCACCAAAAAAAAAAATAAAAAAAAGAAAAAAAAAGAATCAAGTACTAACTACAAACTCAGGATTTTGTTGTTTCAAGGCTTTTGTGCAGAAATATTTCTGCTGGTGACTGAAAACTGCAGCAATGAGGGGTAGTCAGAGCAAATATAACAAAGCACCAATTTTTGTCTTGATTTTTAAAAATATAATGGGATTCAAAAAAGGGTACAGCTTTTCCTGTTAATTCCTATTAGATACAAACTTATCCCAACACAAAGATCAATCACTGAGAAAAGTACAATACAAACATGTTAAGGCTTACTGGCACACAAACTTGGAACAGCTCAATTATATCTCTATAATTAAGAACATCTCTAATGCTGACAATATAAAAAAACAATTCCAGCCTAAATGTATTCACACCCAAAGGTCAGATAAGGTGAACAGCTTCAGAAATTTATGGAAGGACAATCATAATGTGATGTCAGTTAGACCCATGTAAAGTATCCCTATACAGACTGGGTTATGTAACGAATAATTCTCAACAACAAAAATATAATTCTAAAAGTTTTGGAATCTGAAATTAGACTGGTGATTTTCCTTCAGTAAAACTAGAATTAGTTACATATCATAGCAAATGCAAATCTGCACTCAGTATAGCTTATACATCCTTTAAAAACAGGAAAATGAATTATCCAGAGCATATAGGACACGTTGCTTAAGAGAATCCAGTATCAATGTATTCAAATCCAATAACGTAATGACTAAGTCAATTAATTCTAAGCATTAAATGTTAGAAATAATACTATCATCAAAAGTCCTCTTCATAATACCTTAATTCTGATTATAATATAATTTGTGAAATAATGGACATTTGAAAATACTTGGCACATGTCCAATGGTTGAACAGAAAAGTATCCTTTTTTAATATTAATTCCAAGGAAACACAATTCAGCTACTTCTATCCACACATGTGAGATATGCCTAGGCAGAGTTTAGGGGACAATGAAAGCACATTTCTGAGTGTAAAAAATATAAAAATATTTTGGAAAAGTTTCCTGTGTAGAAACAATTGTGAGTCTTAATTTTATTACAAGCAGAGCAATTACTTTAGGTCTATGTTAGAATGACACCAATCAGGGCCAATTTAATAACTTTAGAGCTGTGCCCTAGAAGTGAGATTTCATTCAGAAGAATCCCAGATTACCTATTCCATGAGACTAAAGACTATGTGGGAAAGGAGAGTTATCCCAGAGAGATAACCCTTTATATGGCATGACACTTCTCTACCACACTTTTATGCTCTGCTCCAAAGGAAGAGTAAAGTAAGAGAGGGTAAAATACAACACTGGAGTTTTGTAACAGCTGCAAGTTGAGCTCACTGATCTCTTTTCATACAAGGAGCAGAGGACAAAGTACAAAAAGGACAACAGACCCAAGGCCAAATAAACATTGCAGCAGTTCGTATTGCTGATTAAGAGTCTTGTGGGGACCTAAGAATTTTGTTCACTTTTGTTTTACTCAGAGTATGGGTGTATTTTTGTTAGGGAGATGCACTAAGATTTCCTAAATGAGGTAGTACTTAAAAACCCATGAACCCACAGACTGTCCAGAAATGCTGCCTTGCTGTTGTAACACCTCTTTGGGTAATGAAAAAGTTTAAAGGTTTCTCTTTAAGCATCAACACAAAATATATGTAAGCACAAAGAAAGACAAAGACATTAACATTTTAAAGTCCTAATCTCATCAGTGAATTTATATGTGTGAGCTTTTTCTAATGAGATTGCAGTTTTATAACGGCCAACAGTTACTACCTTACAGAAATAAAAAAAAAAGGGAATAAAAAAGGAAATAGCTATTTGGTGTGTAATGGTGGGAGCTACAAAGTAGCAGCAGCTGGCTGCAGGCTTCTACCAAGTACACAGACTATAATGGATAAAAAGGAAAGCTAAGAAATGTTAGCATGAACTATAAACACCATTAAATCATTGGCAGGTGATATTAGCAGATAGGAGTTTTAAAGGAAGTTTGCTTCCCTAAGGCTAGCATTACATTTCCTAATTCCTTTTCTGACTGCAAATATGTAGCAGAACAGTAATATATAAAGTATAAACACACTAATAAATTTCTGAGCTAAATAAACCTTCTACAGCTATAGTTTACACACTTATATTTTATGGTATCTTTGAAAAATATCATACTCAAACCTTCCACATAAAAGTCACTGAATTACAGTTTCATAAAGATCTTTAATATGTTTAGCACATAAAACCAGGTACATTCTAGGGATACTTGTAAATGGACAAATAAAAATTCAGCCCTATTAAGATGCAAAGAGTGGATAGTGATCAGATTAGCATAGATGAGAAGGCCAATTTTACTTATCACATTGGCATATTTGAAATGGAATTGCATTAGCATTTTGTTGAATTAAACTTACACCTCTAATTGTTAATTAAGCATCTGAATTAATATAAATTGAGGTAACAAAGATGCCATGCCAGTTCTTCAGCCAAACAAGCAGTAGTCATGTAATTATAAAGCTGTAAAATGTAATGATGTGTGGCTGATAAGTAGCTTTTGTGTGTATTTCTACAGTACAGCAAAAAGGTCAAACTTCAGCCTCTCTGCCTTTGGTACAATTAATTGAATATTATTAATTTTCCCCCGCTCATTTTCACAAAGAATAACTTAATACTCATAGATATTTAGGAAATAAAATTAGAATTTGATGCAGAGGTTTTACTAGAGACCTGTCTTTTAAAGGAAAAAATTCCTCAGAGGGTCAGGATGGCAAATTCTACAGAAAGGACCTCATAGTCCATCTTTTCTCAAAGTAAACAAACAAGTACGACTTGAAGGGACCATAGAAAGCAACTTCTTACCAAGTCTTAACACTGATTAATAAATATATTAGTAAAATAAATTAAAACAAATCAGTAAAATAAATATATTGGCCAAAACTGTGCCTTCTATTGGTAAGCAAATTCTTGCTAATAAAGAAGGCAAATAGACTGCAATACAGAACAGGCAAACATATTAGAAAAGAAACAAATAGATAAAACATTTCTTGAAAAGAAACTTGATGCCTTCAACACATATCCATCATCAAGCTATGTGCACATTCAGCCCAGCAGATAGCTGTAGAGGTGCAGGAATGAAAGCAATTTAGGGAACATTTGGAAATGCCTGACAACTGGAATAAAACACATAAAACAGCCCCGAGTGCAACACTTGTGTCTCTCACACTGCTCCTCAGGCTGCTACTGGGAGACAAAGATGACAGGCTGAACACATGGAGTAAGTAAAAGACAGATTATTTTCTGGCTATTATGGAAAATCAGAAATCAGATCCTTGCTCCTTACCAAACCTTTTTCCAGGGCCAAAGTAGCACATTAAAGTACAGTAAAAGAATACTCACCAGTCTTAAGAGTCCGAGAGCAGACATCTAATACCACAAAATTCTAATTATTTTCTCCAGGACTTCTGACATTTAGTAGGGTCCTACCTGACTGTCTTTTCCACTTTTTAGTTAGGAAAGACAGACCTTAGGAAAGTTTCAGTGCAGTCCAAATTTTTCAAACTTTGATGTACAGCCCAAACCTGTAGTCATGTCAGTAGTACGACCAAAGATTTAGGTACATGTCAAAAACTCCTACACTTCAGTGGAAAACAAAGCAATTCCTTTCCTTCAGTCCAGACTGTTATGATGACTTCCCTGTGCAAAAACATCCTCTGCATCTACAAGTTTAAGGTGTCCTCACAGAAACACTTTCCATTGTTACAGCACTGCATTCCACAGCACAGTGAATTCCAGCAGAACACGCTCCTCAGCACACAGCATCACTTCTGCCCCATAGCTCGGTGCCATGGTGCACCCAAACACCTCTTCCACACCTTTCCTTTAGTGCTGCTTCATTTCAAATCAATTACAGCTTCTCAGAAAGGCTCTTTGATGGCTGAGAGTGCCTACAGCAATTTTTTGGCACCCTTAAGCTCTGTCAATTTTCACCTAAGTCTTAAAGGTAAAATCATATTTAGGAGCCATCACATACATTCAGGATGTGGACTTTAGGACCTCAGATTTGTGAGAATTGTGACAAATGGTGAGAGTTTGTCACATCAGAAACTTTAACTAGAAAGAGCTACAACAGATGTGGTCAGACACAAAATAAAAGCATGGTAAGAGTTGCTCTCAGACTCAAATACTGTGTTTGCTGTTTATGATAATCAATTTTTTTAGTAGCAATTTTTTATTTGAATATGTAGAATCAATTTGGAAAACATCTGTTGCACCTAGGTATCTTATAATGACCTTTTCATATTTTTCACCTCAAATCTGAATGCTCTTATCAGTATTCAGAGTGTTGATGTTAGGAATACCTATAGCAAAGAAAGAGGCAGAGGTAGGGAAGGGCTCTGATATATTCTCATAATTAACTGCATATTAATTAGAGCAATAAAGAGTTAGAATGTTCAAAGCCATTCTCTTAAGACGAGGTAGGCTGTACAACACATGTACTTTAATTGATTCTAATCCCTTGATTTTAGCTCCTCAAGTAGATACAGTCTGACAGCAGACTGGTCTCATTGTGCCACAATAACTGGACATTTCCCCAAGGACCAATCCATCAATGTAGCATAGAGGAGACAGGTACCTCCATTACCTTACATTTTCTCTCTCAGTCTCCTTCCTTCCCAAATAAAAAAGAAAAACCCTCAAAGCATCAAATTTTGTTATTTTAGTTTCAAACTTTACTTTTTCTGTAGGAGGAGATGATCAGTTTTGTGATCCTAGGTCCGTGTTCTAGCTGCAGTTAATTTTTTCCACTTACTATATAGCTTATGAGCCACATATTCCATACTATTCTAGTCCACTTATTTTTTCCCTCAGGAAATCAAAAAAAACCCGAAAAGTTGATGATCAGTACTCATTTCTCTTATCACTGTTCTCTATTACCAGTACAACACTGCTATATAAAGCAAAGATGTAGGTGTTAGTATGTGGTGGTTTTAAACATAAAATACACATCTTGTGCATCCTGATAATTGTTTCTTTGCCCCACGAATACCCTTAGCACTCCCTACCCATGGTGCAATTTTAAAGAAAATCACTATCTCACTGTACATTTTACTTTTGACTACATTTTTTCTCCTGGGGAATGCATTTTGAGTTTTTGCAGAGTTAACAGGACATTACTATAAGATTTTCTGCAGCATCCTTCGTCAGTGTCTCAGCTGCTACTTTAAATGTTTTGAAGAACAAATGTCACCATGTGAATACCAGTTAATTTACAAGTCCAGTGGGATTAATAGATAAAAACCAGAAAATAAAAAGCACCAAACCAACACTTTCACATCAGATTGCCAGAAACCACATAAAATCAGACCGATCTTCTGCTACTGTTTACCACAGAGAATAGGAGTTTATTCCTTTAATAAAATGAAGATGGAATTGGATAGTGCTGAAGCTGAGACTAGAGAATCTTAATTCTCTACATAAACTGTGGTGCAATTTTTAAAGATTTTGAGCACCTGAGGCTTTTTTTTTTTTGCATTTGAGGATGGCTGAGAACTCCACTGAAGGCTGCCTGTTCTCAGGCACTGATACAACAATATTCCAACTCAGCAAGAGGGAAGAAACATATGCCAGTATGTGTAAAGATTCTCTTGCAGACATTTGCAGCCTCCCTCTTTGCAGCTGAGGTTGTGTCCAAACCTTGTACCATTTCATAAGAACTTCAATATTTTGAAAAAGCCTCACATTCACACAGTAGTTCGGAAAGATTAATACGAAATATAGTTAGGGAAAGAGAATCTCTGGTGGAATCTCCAATTTACTTACACAACTATCCATCCTCCTGCTCTCAGGATTTGGTATCTCAGTGTTTGGCCACTGCCACATATAGTGCTTTGAAAATATAGCCACAATACTATTTCCTCCAAGCCCAGTTTGTGAGAAATGTGTATGTCTATTTAAACAACATCATGTTTAATTTCATGACAACAAAGGATTTTTTTTCTGCATTCTGATTATGAGTGTTCATTCCTCTTACCTTAAAATATGTGATCACAAGGGAAAATAAATCTGGATTTGAAATTTAATTTATAGCTATAAAATATGGAATAGTTATTCCTGTTTATAGCATACTAAAAAAGGTAGTGCAAGTATGCAATGTAAACTACTGGTTATTGATGCCAGTTCTGTTTTAAAGCACTGATAATAGCTTTTCCTCTCAAGGGAGGATAGTATTTCTTCTACAAACTGTAAATTGTATAGATTATTTCACATTTTTTAATGCTGAATTTTCATCTTAGATTTGTAGTTTGATATTTCTTAGCTAAAATATTTTCACATTCATGTCCCACTTATTCTCAACGGCATCTATCAATTTCAAGCAGAAAGAACATTAATATTAAGAGAAGGTTCAATTTCCCCTGGAAGGTTTTTTTGTCCAGGGAGGAGATATGGATACACTTGGAAAATTATTACAACTACTAATACCTTAAGAGGAATTATAGTCAACAGAAAAAGTGACTTTGAGTTTATAGATAATAAACAGTTCAGAACAAATTTATGAGATAAGAATCAAGATGCTGGGATCAAACAATACCTGTCAGTGTGTGAGAAATAAGGAATTCAATTACTGAATGTGAAAAAATCATGATTCCTATACTATGGAACTTACCAAAATTATAGAAATTAGGGCATAGCATGGAAAAAAGAAGTAATAAAATAAAGCTATTTCCTCTGACATTTAAAAAATGTAGCTGATATAACTGTCATTCAAGTTCTGGAAATATTTCTGTCAAATATAAACATACCAGGAGAAATAAATCACGAAGTCCAACCTATTTCATAAAACATCATGATCTGCTGTGTATGTATGAGTATGCAAGAGAAATTGAATGTGAAGTACTTTAAATTATAACACAAAACCATCTTCTAGTAAATGGACCACAAAGCCAGTAGTGAAAGAGTAAAGGATTGGAGAAAGCAAGGGAAGTGATGAAAAGCAAAAAATTGAGCATTTGTAGGAAGAAAACAGGTTGTTAATAATTTTATTGAGAACAGTTAAGTTCTATACTTGTGCAAAGACAAACACATATATACATACCACACAGAGAAATATAGAACAGACAGTAATAGAAAATAATATAGACAGATTAAAGAATTCAAGTCATGTAGGTTTATGAGCAATGCAACATATCAAACCTTAAGAAAATTTCGATTCTACTATAGTGCTGGTACAAAGGAGGCAAAGGTTAAGGATGGTATTGCAGTAGATTCAAGTGGAAATTGCATTAATTGGAGTTCAGGTTTCAGATTTTCTTGTGGGGACTGCATCAAACATAACTTGTGCAGTTATGCCATAACAAAGTGAGATGGAGTTTGAATTTACAGTTGATTTCTTGCTTTCCAAACAGAGCAACTTACTCAAACTCTGTTTATTCACATGGGGCGTTAATGTTCAGCAGCTAATGTGTTTTATAAATTACACCTCAGATTTCTCACAGTAATTTCCCCTTGAAGACAAGCCTTGAGATTGAAATTTTTCAGGATCATTTATGCAGGTCTCATTCTAGTCCCACAGAAGTCAGTCATAGTATTTTTTACTTAATAACAAAGTTAAGAAAATTTTGAAAGATTCCTCTCTCTTCCTGATCTTGTGCTTTTCAGAATTGTATTTCTCACCTTGTAGTGATATTACAAAGGCAATTTTAAACACCTTGAATGTCCAGGTGGTAGAAGAATGTAGGAAACCATAAAATTAATTCCTTAAGATTGAAATGCTGAGTTGCATTGCTACAGCTGAATAATAAAGGAAACATCTAATCACTATGCATGTTTAGAAATATATCCAGGTGTTCTGGAGAGATTTTAAACCACAGAGCTGAAAAACTACCAAGCAATATCAACCCACATGTTGAGAGATATTTTAAGCCTATGTACAATAGCAAAAATATCATGGTCGTTGATGTAAATTGAGAGAAATCACACTGAAATTAGTAAGAAAATGGAAAGGAGTGATGATATGCTAAAATTAAATCAATTTGTTTAGATTATGCCTCCCTCCCATATGAACAAACACAAATCCTACTTTGCTGAGCAAAATTTTTACACTGCTTTTGGATTCCATCAGTCATGCAAGCTAAATAACGTGGGGTGAAAAACAGGTTGACAAAGTTTATTTGGCCTTCTGACAAAGCGCTTCACTATTAGTTTCAGGGTAAAAAGGCAAATATTCAATGTGGATTAATGAAATCGCTCAGAAAGCAAAGTGTAGGAATGCACGGGAAATGCTCAACATCCAGCTAATTCACAAGCTTGCACCAGACATCTCTTTAGGAAAAGATACTGGCTGAGAGATTCAGAGCCCAAGGAGCTTCACTTACTGATGCATTTGAAATTTGAATTTCAAATTAGAGATGGACCTAGATCCCTTAGACTTCCTGGAAAGCCCTACCCTTAGGATTCTTTATGAAGCACCCAAAAATCTCAGTGAAAATTTCAGATGGATGCACAGCAGTGGACAAAGGCCAGCACATTATTAGTATGCAAAAGCAGTAAGAGAAAATGACAGCACAGTTTGAATGCATTTGGGTAAACTAATGGTTCAGAGTGACTAGAACAGCGTGTCTCATTCTGGTCAATCACTCTGAAAAGGAAGAGGGAGTTCAGAGGTGGCTGCCAACAAAAGATTGCAAGCATAAATAATTTGTCAATATAAGGAGATAGTAAAAAAATGCAGAGTCTGTAGTTTGACTGCTGCATTAGATAAATGGACTAAGATAACCCTTGCTCATTCCCTCACAAGTTCACAAAACATATTTCAGAGAAACAAAAAGGCAACAAAATTAAAACTGACAAAGTTATATGCTCTGAACAATGCACAATTAATCTAGGAGTGTCATTGCCACTAAATGTTACTGCAGATCTATATAATGCAAACAAAAAGAAAGCAACCACCAACAAAGAAAAAGGACATTTTAAATTGCATTTCAAAATACAGTATTGAATTTCTTATATAAAAAATCTACTATAAAAGTGGATTTTACAAGATTGCAGGTGAAACAGAGATCAATTTGAGAAAACTGCATTTCTAGCTTCATAATACCTCAGAGGTATGTCACACAGAGATATGACTAACCACTTACTAAAGATAATTTTCAAAGAAATTTCACATCAATAAAGTTTAAATAATTTTAAGTGCATTTGGACGTGTTTTCTGAGTTCTGTGGAGAGAGAGAGAGAAAAAAATCTCAATTTCCAACTAAATGACCATAGTTTCCACTCTTAATCTCAAAGCCCAACTTTTGCCTTTCACTAATTTAGTAAAGACTAGGAAATAAACAATCAGAGCATAGACACTGACATTGAAAGTAAAGGCAAATCTGGATCTACAGAGGACAAGGAAAACCAGAGCAGCATGCCAGGTTGGAGTCTCATTCCAGAGGGGAAAAGGCTGCAAATATAAAAAATGAAGCAAGCTAACACAGAAAGTTAGGAACTCATATGGTTCTGGTTTCATAGATGCCCAGACACAAAGTAACAGAATTTAATTTCAGGTTGTGAGTCATGTGTTCTAGACTCGGGCCATTCTCACTGATGGCTAAATTTTCTGTTGCTTCATATTCAATCAAGACACCAAATTCTAGGCCTCTTTACTCAGATCACACCCCACTAACACAGAGAATAACAAGATTATGGTCCATGAAAATACTCCTTCCCTTTTTTCTGCTTTTTTGCTTGGAGGTGGCATATATTCTTGAATGATTTCTATTCCATCAAATCACATGAAATTCTTCAGGGCAGAACTCTTATCTAGGCAAAAACTCCACACCTGGGATTTGTACAGTTAAACATTTATCTTATTTTCTATTTATACTTGTTTCTATTAAACTGCAGCCTATTTTATGCAAACCTTTTCTTGGAGATAGCAACAGCATTTTGACACAGTCTTGTTCTCCAGTATGCTTGAACCCTTCCTGTCTTGAAGTCACCCTTGTCTCCCCCATAACCCAAGTAATTAATAAAAGAAACCACCTACTGTGGTTTTTATGCTTTAAAATTGTGCAGTCTGATGTTGCTTTTTTGCCAATAAACACTCAACTCCTCAGCTTTCATTCAAATGTATTAAAAAGAAAGTACAGGAGTTAAATACAAGGCAAAAGTTTATATGTGATTAAATGAAGAAAAAGAGATATGAATATATGCAGTGAGAAAATTAAAATATAATTAGCCATGAAAGGAACATAATTTCATGTGACAAACAACAAGCATCTATAAATTCATCCCATTCATCTCAATGGAGATGCTAATTTCAGATTAAGTAAAATTAAAACAAACATAGAAGAGACAAAGCCAGCTCTCCATCTCTGAAGCTACAAGCAAATTGGAGCATGTTTGCATCTCAGCAGTGTTTTTAACTGAAACCTTTGTTAAGCTTCATCTCAGACAGCCTGTACTTGGTTGAACCAAGCATTTACTTGTCTCCTATCCCCTTGCCAGCAGTGGCCCTTCAGGGACACTTGAGGGACTGTACAAACCCAAGGCAAACATGCAGCGATTTTTCCAAGCACACTTTCCTGGGCTCCCATGAGTCTGAGCTCCAGTGGCTCTCTGAAACAGAAGTATGAGCTTTATAGTCCTTAATGGACAATATCAGTAATTCTGCAAATTTTACTACTTTTTGAGTGATTGTTAACACAGCTTGCATTGAGGAGTTCCATGGAGAACTACATGAAACTGTAAAAATACTTCCTTTGCTTCAACTCAAACACACCACCTGCTAGTTTCACCTAATGCCCAATGCCCTTGCTGTAAAGAGCCAGTGCACAATCACTCATTATCTATTTACTCACCACTCCTGAGTTAATAAACCTGCCAGAGCCTCCTTCTGTTTTCTTCTTCCCAGACTGAAAGCTTGTAGTTCTACCTGTTCCTTGTTTAAAAGATTTATTTAGTCATCCTTTACTCATCCAACCCATTCTCTCTTTGCCTATTCAAGATGCAGGTGCAGCACTGTGACACTGCTTGTAACCATGATGTTTTCTAATTTATTCTATTTCTTTCTAAAAATGTGTAATACTAAATTTTCTTTTCTTTGCTGCTACTGTTTTCGTAGCTCACAGTGAATACACCGTGAATAGATAATCTCACAGTGAAGTCCTTAAAAAATGGTTGTCAGTTTGAAGTCCATTGTTGTGCACAAATTTATATCTTTTTACCCTTTGAGAACCACTTTAAATTTATTGACAGTGAATTTCACTTGCCACTTTATCACTCAGTATTGCTGAGGTACTTCTTTGCAGTTTGTTTTCATTTCTCCTATTCTAAATAATTTACTATCAGCTGTAAATTTTCCTGTATAAATTTTCCTGTTCTAATGCATTTGAAATAATATTTATGTCTTTAACATGTTGCTTTGTAAGCTGTTTTGTAATCTACACTATTGTGGTTTCATGTTGTGTTTCTGTTATTCTTGAATAATGGAGTAACAGGCATGCCTTAATTTTGTACATACTGATTCGTTGGTGCATCCTTATAAGAAGACTTAGCCAAAATCTGATATTTAGAACAGACTAAATGAATCTCTAAGAGGTATAGCAAAAGTAGCTGAAGAGAGCTATTTAATGTATAATCAAAGGGACTAGAATAAGCCAATTGAAATTTTTGCATTCTAAAGGATCTTAATTTGTTACTGAAGTCCAAGACTAAAACCAGCCACACAGTTCAATATGCCAATACACTGCTTTGGAAGTGGCCTAGATGAAAGCATCAGTTCACTTGCTGAGATCTGCTGATGTTTTTGCAATAAACCTCCTCTACAATAAGCATACAATACAAACCCCACCTGCCAGTGGGAATTATTTGTACTCAGTTTAAAAACTTTGGAACAGCTCATAAGAATGGGTTAAACGTTAATAAACCAATAATGTTTTACACCTGACATTTTATTATTTGGTTAAGGCTATGCAACCTCTCTGACACCAAGCAGTAATTTCTGGAAGATCAGTTGTCAGTATCTCAGCTAAATTTAAGAACTATATTTTCATTTTTCTCTCCATTCAAGACATGATTGAACAGAGATATCAAATAAAGCTCTTAATCGTGTTCTTGAATTTAGGCACACGTTAGAATTCCTGGGGGTAAAAAGCACCATATTTCAGTCTAAAAGTATTTGCTTACATTATTTTGTAATCAAAGAAAACCAGGCAATATATATATATTTTTTTATTTTCCGGTGTCATGCTGCAATTTCAGCAACATCTCCTTCAGCTGGCAGATCTCCCACATCAAGTCCTGGGATATTTTAACGAGATCGTTGTGTCTGGTACTTGAACTTCACTTGAGCAAGGGTAAATCTTCAGGTTCATGTAAACAGCTCCCTTTCTAAATTCATTGGAAATGCTCACACATTCTTAAATACTTGATTAACTGTGACAAATGAGAAAGGAGAACGAAAACAAGCTAGAATAAAAGGCTCAAACTAGTAATTTTCTGTGAAAATTAGATTCTGACACACAACATTTCAAGACTCCATAGGCATGGAAACTTAGGGCAACCTTTTTTAGACATTTTCAGTAAATCTAAATGCATCCCTTCTAAATTAATATTAAAATGCATCCCTACTACATAAACAATCTTTAATATACAAGATTTTGAAGTACAAGACTTCTACAAATACAGCCCATATTAACAAGGGCAGTCAGGTACCTGACTGACACCTGATAATAACTACACCAAACACCTAAGAATAGCAGCATATATAATTAATAAATACTTCAAAATATGTGTGCTAAATATTTTTCAAGGCAAGAGAAAGTATTCTATCCCACTGTTACTTTGAAAGTGGATATTTGCACACGTGCTTACATTATCAGCACTTATTATTTTAATATGTCTACTCAGAATAAGAAAATTAACTGTGCATGTTCATCTGAGGTAAATAACAGCTTATGTTACCTTCATTTTACCAGTATTTAATCTTATTATGAAAAATTTTAAGTACTATGGCAAATAAAGGCAATGCTTTAGTCCTGGGCTGCAGGGACTTTCACTGACCTCTTAATTATTCCTGTTCTAAATTGCTACTTCATTTTTAATGAGTGTTCTATAAATGGTGTAGCTGTTTGTATTCTGAATCTGCAAATGTTGCAAAAACTTCTAAAAATGGGTCAGTTTCAAAACCCTAAAACTCTCAGTCTATTATTACAAGGTAGTATTTAAAGAACATTCTCAAGTGCTCATGTTTAATAGTAGGCATGCATTTTAATGACAGAAATATTAAATAACAATATCAAATAATGTTGACTTAAAAAAATAAGAACTCACTAATATTAAACCCAAAATAAAACCAAGTAAATAAATTAAAATAAATTACTTCAATTGAACAACAAAGAGCAAACACTGACAGGCATATGCACAGATACAAATTGTCATGAAGCTTGAAAGATGACTTAATCGTTAGTCACTGTTCAAGACTCAAGAAACCTGTTCTGTTCTACCAGCAAAACTACTGCTTCACTTCCAAAAGAGATTTAATTTCAGTTAATTCTAGCAAGCTTAGCTTTGCTTGTAATAAAAAGCCATGTTGTGTTTCTTATATCTTCTAAGCTGTATGAACTGTACCTACAACATGGACTGAAGATCACTACTGCAAAGCCACTTACATTCTGAAGTTTCCTAACAGATGCTCCTTCTGCAGAGCCCCAGAACTGAAACACTTAAATATTTAACAAGATTGCCACGTCATTAAGCTGTGTTTGAAGGGCTGCTGTTAGGATACTACTCTGGGCTCAGGGGGAGCAGTCAAGCACTTGATTAGTCTGGCTCAGATCTAATTTGCCATTAGACCAGACCACTGCAAGAGTAACACTTGTGTCCTCTCCTCCTTACCCAGCTTTTCTATCCAGAACGCTCCAACTCCAGTTTAATTAACACCTCCCTTAGGATTTCAGTTTTTGAGATTGGGAAATTGATAAGAAATTGCAGGTGCAGCTGCAGAGGCATGAACATTGTTGTTGTCATCTGCTGGTATCTATAGTTCTGAAGACTCCTGCAGGTAAATCTACCCTCATTGCATCACCAGGACAATTTCAGTCCTGTTGACAAGTGAGAGGCTACAAATGCACATTTTGAACAGCACAGAACAGTCTGAATTAGCATGTGATTTGTATCACCTGTTAGTAAAAGGTTAAAACACTGCTAAACATACCATCAGTTAAATAAGAAAGGTTGATTTAGCAAATTCCAAGTCTTCATCTGTGCTGCTTTGCTTATGTTTTCCTTCCATTCAGTCTCAAGGTAGATCTCAAAATGAATAATCTGATTAAATTGCAAAAATTTCCATAATTAATTAGGAACCATTCTCCTTTCTTTTCTACTTGGGGGTGGGATAAAATAGTAGAAATAAACTTTTCTAAGTGGGTAACTTCTATATACATATCTACAATTTGTGGCATCACAGTGCCACAGAGTCACAGAGCACTGAGGTGGAAGGGACCTCAAGAGGTCACTCAGTTTGCCACTCTGCCCCTAGGCTTGATCAGTACACTGAAACCATTCTTGACAGATGTTTGCATAACCTGAGCTTGTAAAATTTCCAGTGATGGAAAACACATCACTTCCTTAGGCAATCTACAAAAATATTGTTAAAAATTGCAGCTACTATTCAAGATAGCAAAAGTCCTCACTGACACTGGTCTGCAAGATTAATTCTTTCCAGTTTTAATCCACAATACAGCACTCTTGAATTCATGCAGATAATGACTATGCACATATATCTCCATGAATAGGGATATAAAATGTACATTGGATTCCAATTATACAAAAAGAGAAATTCTGCGTAACTGATCACAAATTATCTTAAATTAGTAAATTAGAGAATTTCACAACTAATCAAGCTACAAATACATTGAATTCTCCAATTCTCCAATAGTATATTTTAAATAAATTTATCTTACTTTCATATTATTTTGAAACAGAAGGACACACATTTTCATGTGTATATATATATATATATATATAAATATACACACACACATCCCCTCTGGGTAGACTGTGGATTAATACGAATTTCTAATGCAAACTATTCCCAGGTGTCTAGGTCTGTTGAAGCCAAAGGTTCTAATGATAAAGAAATTAGCACCTTCACAAATGAGGACCTATGGTCAGGCCAAGCCAGATGGCTCTTGACACCTGTCTGCATCCTGACTGGCACTGAAGGGTCAATATTACAGTTTATTCACAAGCAGGAGCTGGGAATCCCTGTTGGTTGCAGTAAGGATGGAGAATTAATTCTCTCCTAACAACACAAAACCCAGCACGATTTTACTTGCAAAGGCAACAACTCTTTCCAGAATATAATACACATTAACTAAGGCTTCTTACTTTTTTCCTGCAAGGTTGTATTTTTTTTCTCCTTTGAGAATAATTTTACTAGACAAATTAAAATTTTCATGGTGGTAGACAGCAAAAGATCTTGCAGTGAAGGGAAAAGGACAGCTTTAAGGCTTTAGTCCCAATATCTGGGAAAAAAAAGAGTAACAAAAATAGATCAAAAACAACTTTTAAAAGTGGAAAAATGGACAATCTCTTTTTTGATTTTATATCCCCTAGAAGAAAAGTTTTGAACTTACTGAGTTAAATATTGACAACATTGTACCAATAAGTGTGTGGGGACCTTTGCAAACAGCTGGAACATTATAGATTTTTGCAAGTTCACAAGCCCTGTGCTCACATTTCCAGTAAAAGCTGCTGTCTAATACAAAGCTAAATGCCCCAGGGACATTGAAGTGAACATATTTTTCTGCTGGTTTAAGCACACCAGCAGTCATTTGTAGAGTTTACATGGCTTTCTTGTCAATACCTGCTGGTCACAGTTGGTGAAGAAGCAGTTTCACTTAGGATCTGCTTGCTAATTAAGCATGGCAGCAGCCATTCAGAGTGAAATTTTCAGCAACCTGACACACAAAAGGAAAGAATCAAATGTATTCTCAGAAGACTTCAATCTTTAAAACATTTGGATTCTGTAGGTACTGGAACTGAAAGATAACAGAAATTACTTTGTCAGATTAACATGCAACTCTTCTGATAAGCTATAATATACTGTATGTAGGATGAATGCTTTAACCCTGATGTTCTACAACAAAATTCTTTAAGAGAAGGAAAATTGAAAGGATTTGAAGTAATCCCAATATAGGCCAAAATTGTGTATAGTCTTCTGCTTCTCCTCATTTTCTTCAGTGGTTCATAATCAATCTTTTCTGTTGACATCTTTCATCATCTAGCTGTCCTTCATGTCTGCTGCCGATTGCTGTCCTTGCAGGAGGATTGCACAGCTGCTGCTCTTCTGCACACAAAACACCCTAGAAAGCATCAGCAAAGCCACTTCATTGCTCTGCTTCAATTCTTTACTTCCCTGACCTTCAAAAGCCAGTTGCTTCTTGCTGAATGATGATCATCTCACATCTCACTGCTGCCTTACATTACTCCTCCTTCTTGGTTTGTATCCATGTGTTGTCTCTTAGCTCATGCTTGTATTGCAAACTTGCAGGCAGAAGTCTTTGACATTTGTACAGCCCCACCCAGTGGTCCCTGGCTTGAATTCCAGGACACATTGCAATATAGTAAATAAAATAACCCCTTAAATATTAGTTTCCTTGAGAGCTCACTCTTATGTTATGCCCCTTGTGTGCAGGGAAGACAAATCTGGAGGGGCTGGTAACCAAATCTTGTAATGAAATAGAACACACCAGTAGAAGTGAACCTTTTCTGATAGAAACCTCAGGATGGCAAAAGCATAAGTGCAACTACCAGAGGTGACTGAAAGGTCACTTCCCACAGAGCAAAAACCGACTCCATAAGGAACACTATCATATCCCAGCTTATTTTTAAGCATTTACAAGCCATGCTCAAATTCTTCAAATAAAACACAATAAATGTTTAATTATATCTAGTTTGCAATTGCAACTTTTCAGTTCTTGTCCACCTATGCTTTATAATTATCCTCTCTAAAATTAGATATTCCACATAATTGAAAAAAAGGGTGCCTTTTGCAATTTTGTTGTGTTCCAAAGGAGTGTTCCTGGTGAGGAAGCAAGGCAGGCAGAGAAGCCCCCAGCCTGGAGCAGGCAGTTTTTAGGCAGTGGCTGTGGTGCCCTGTCACTGTCAGCAGGGATGTCCCTGTGGGTGCTGCAGGGGAGCAGCAGCTCTCCTGCCTGGACACTCTGCAGTGCTCTTCATGTCTCTATTCTGCTCAGCATAACTTCAGCAATAAACTTCTGCAAGGAAAAACATCTGATAGTGTAACTGAAAACCTGCTTTTGAAGAAAATACTTGGAAAACTAGACAGACTTTATTTTGAAGCCTTTTTATCTTATTAGAGACAAACTAAAGATCCTCTGGTGAGATAGTAGCGGGGGGGGAAAGGATTCAGAATATATATATGTAAATTTTAAAGACTGATATTCTTTGCCTGACCTTTGGCCATTTTTCTTTTAGATTCTTAATAACAAATGAGGTTGAGCTATTAAACTCTCTAGAGATAATTCACAAAAGAGCTAAATAAAGAATCAAAACTGAGGCACAGTGAAAAATACATTAGAAAAATAAACTACCAACATTTTTAAGTAAAGTAGTCCAAAGAGTTAGAAAGCCTCTAAATTTCAATTTCATGATGTTGTACTGAAAGTCATCCCTGAGTCCTAATAATTTTCATGCTTTCTTGTTTTGGTTTTTTTGTGTTGTGGCTTGTTTTTCATCACTTCATTGGTATCTATTATTTGAGATGCAGTTCTTGACTAAGATTTTGGCTGCACCTATAATGAAATATTTTCTCCTGTGGAATACTTGCAAAGTGCTGCCAATAATCACTAATAATCAGAAAATGTCACAGCAGGCAGTGCTGTCAGTGCATGAGTAGCCTCACACATGAAATTCTGCATTGGAGAACAAAGAATAAAAAGTCTTTGAGCTTTTTTCAATATGAACTGCTACTTATTAAATATCAAGATTTTACTAAGCATACTTTTAAGAAACACTTCAATGGAAAAAAGGTCACAAGAAAGCCACCAGTACCTTTTTTGTTCAGTTGGAGACTTTTGCGCAAATGTTACTCCTGTGCAAAAATCCAATTCTGTCTATGATGATGCAAGGATGACACAGTATTGTCTGTGAAGCTAGTTCTGCCCTGAGTAAGAACCTTCTGGCATCAAACTAGATTAAAAAGAACAGATGGTTGCAGAAATATAATTAAGAAAAAGAAAAGGAAGAAGAAACAGATATCAAAGCATCAGCATCTCTTTCCCTGAATTTTCCCTGAAAGAAGTAGAAAGGAAGTTTTAAAAAGGTTGGATCATCTAATCCACATAAGATTCTATTCAAAAATTAATATATCAAACACTTGAATCATAAAGAAGAGCCAGATGCTCAACATGAACTTGGACATTGCTAAATGGTCACTATAGGCATTCTCAAGAAATGAATATAGTGAAAAAGTCTTTACAGGTAAATTACCATATTCTTATTCATTAGCATAGAAAGAATCAAACACAGGTTAGCTTTAGGTCTCACCTTGCTGTGTATCTGCCCTGAAGACATGGCACTCCTTGTATTTGATTAAATATGGAACTTTCTGGAGCATTAAGAAAACCTAAACCACTGCCCCAAAAAAACTCTAAGCAAAACAATCCAATCCAATCCAAAGCCAACTGCTAGGCAAAAGACAAAAAGTATTAATAATGAGCACAAAAACAAATGTATTTTTAAAAAAATACAAAGTTTAGGTATTCAAGAGCTGGTTTTGTATAGCTATCAGACAGCAGTGCCTCAGGAGACAGTTTGGGATTACACTTGCCTTCTACATCTTGGCTTGCTGAAAGCTGACATCCTCTGCTAGTGTAAGATACAGTTTATAACCAAAACAGCCCTGAAGAGTCAGAGCTACAAGCACAGCAGCACAGGCAGATACACATGAAGCTGCCAGATCTTCTCACAACAAGCTGCAAAGTTCTCCAGCATCATCTTCAATGCACCCTACACATGAATCTCTCTGTGTGTGCAGGTTCTTTCCTGCAGTTTAGTACCGAGTTGTTTCATATGCACACTCTGATCATGAAGGTTATGCTTAGTATTCTGCAGTAAAACATTTTAATTACTTTAAAAGAATATAAACTTCATTCTAGTCTTTGATGCTCTTAGAAACAACTATAAAGCAGCAAGAATTTCAGAAAACAACTGTTAGTATTATTTAAATTTAATCAGAAATCAAAGTTATGAGAGTAGGTAAAAGCATCAGAAGTTGCTGGGAAAGCTGAAAAACCTCTACATCTGGCTCATTTAAAGTACAATACTCTACAACTCCAACCATGTGCAATATGGACACCTCCAGTAAAAATAGCCTTAGTTTATAATCTATTCTGTGGCACATATTCAGGGGTGCAAAACAACAAAGAAGAGGTACAGGTGTGGGTGAAGGTGTTAATAATTAAACATATTGACTCTTGTTGCTTTATAATAATGAGTCAATATTTTTAATTATTGTTCCTTTATAAATTTATTATAATTGATAATAACTACCTTTAAAGTCCACTTGTGCCACAGGAGTATCTGTACAGTCACCATAAATGGGAGGAAACTAAGAAAAAGGAAACTTGTGGATTGGGATTGAAGAATGTGCAATTAAAGCACGTGTGACCTTTTTGTTTGGCCTGCTCTGAGCCATTGCAAAATGCTTCAGTCTTAGTGAAACCAATGCATTCATCAAGTTCTATCAACTAGATATTAATTTGAAAGTTGAAGGTGTATATATAAATACAAATGAAAGATTACTGTGTAGTGCCTAAAGGGTAGCCTTGTTTGTTGAAACAATAAGACTGCTCTTTAACACCACTGATATGAAATCTTTTTAGCAGCAATGTTTTTATTCAAAATTAGCTATGTGCCTGAAGTTATAAATTGCCTTGTTCTAAGTACAATGTTACAAAACAGATCACTTAGTGAAGCAGCTCAGAAAATGGATGTGCTTCTGACACCTTTAATGTAGGTCCTTTTTCTAAAGAATAAAGAATAAACCCCAAAAACTCAGAATACTTAAAAATTTCTATTTATCAGACAAGGAAAAAGAGCCTACATATATTACATTTAGGCTGTCAAAAAGGTTCATTATAGGAAGCTTATATATTTATTTACTTGTAGAACTGGTAGGGATCACTGTCTGTTACAATTACTGACACAACACTTCATTCCTGACAAGACTTTACCGTGTCTCTGTTAGCCCACAGCACGTCTGTGGAACTCATGGTTATCAATCTGATAAATCTCAATGTGCTGTGTCAGTTTTAAGCACCCCCAACTGCTCAGGCACATAAACATCAGCAGCTACCAGGTGCTCTGTAATACTTTATATCCATGCCCTACACTGTCCTTCCTGATATTCAGTTTTAGAAATCCATTTTCAGTTTCATTGCTCTGGTACCAATAATCAAATGGCAAAAGGTGTTGCCTGAACTGCATCCAGTGTCCCAAAAATATAATCTAAGAGGGCTGAACTAAAACCAATATAAGATATTTAAAAACATTTTTATGATTTACTTGAAACAGAAAGCAACATGACAAAATTTAACATGCTGCTAATAAGAAGGAAGATATATCTCTAATATGAGTTTCTTCAGTTCTCCTGAAAACAAATCCTAAAATATAAAAAACAAATTATGACTCCAGGAGAGACTTTATATTTTTAAAGATGAGATAGAATTAAAGCATTCTTTAGACCTAGTTGCAGGTATAAAAATAACTAAACCAGATGATGAGATACAGGGAAAACAGAACTAATGATTTTATTGTAGTCATGGTTTTTTTTTTTTGGTCTTGTTGTTGTTTCTAAAAATATGTTTACAAAACAAAATTGAAAGAAAGATGCCCATAAAGAAAAGTGGTTTTTTCCCCAAGGACAGTCAGGCGTGGGAACAGGTTGTCCCAGGAGGTGGTACTGTCTCTGTCCTTAGATGTTTTCCAGACCAAATTGGGAAAACCCTGAGTAACCTGGCCTGATTTCAACATTTCTTGAGCAGAAGGCTGGACCAAGATACCTCCTGAGGTACCTTCCAACATGAATTTATTGTATAAGCCTATAATCTGTGAAGTATTTACAGAAGTATTTACAAAAGTATTCATAATTCATTTTAAAGGAACAGAATAAGGTCAGAGCTAGCCCTACCACTGTTAAACAACAACAACAAAAATCCAAACAGGACATCATCTATCTTCTAGAAATACACACATTTGTACGACCACAAATAACACACTGTATGAGAATAAGAAAAAAAGATCTTAGAGTAGATGTAGGTAAGAGAAAGAAATGTTAAATGCTAATTCTGTAACAAGTTTTACACATACAGCAAGAGACAAAACAGTGCAGGAAGTAACACTTTTTGGTGGGCTCTATCATCTTACACACTGCACTTGCTGCAGATTACAGGTTCTCATACTTTTAAGCAAGTGTGGATAAAAAAACCTCTATTACCCACAGCATAAAAAAATCAACATTCCATTCTAAAAGAATTAATCTCTTTCCAGTTCCAATATGACCAGGTTTGGTTTCAACAGTTATAGCTGTTGTTGCTCAACAGCTGTTTAACAAGTCAGGGGCAAGATGTGTGCTCAGACCTCTCCTCATCCAAAGCCCTGTCTGGCTTCTCAGACATTTCAGTGGAAGCAGGTGCAAGTCCTTCAGAAGTGAGTTAGAGTGCACCGTGCAGATTTAATAACTCTTTCCCCAGCTAGAAGACTCAAGTGCTCTAAAAAAATATAAATAAGAAAACTGAAGTTCTCTAGCAATCCCTTGGGCCAATTACACAGACCAGAGATGGAATGATGATCCTGTCTTTTCCATTCTTTTCTTGATTATTTTAGCACGAAAAGAGTTGGTTCTTGCTAAAGGTGGAATCAGCTCAACTACATCTTACCTAGACAGCTGTACATAGAATTACATAGTCCTCCAAGTTTTTTCTGATTAAGAAAAGAAACAGATGATGGAACTTGGTGTCTGGTGCAATCTTGCTTATTTACAGAGGTAAATTTCTGCTTTTCTTAGCACAACAAATCACAAGCAAGCAAGCTTTCTGTTACTTACTATTTTCCTTCATCTACCATTCCATCTAAAACCTCTCACAAAGTAGTGTCTGAATTCACACTTCAAATAGTCATTCACAGAAGGTCACGAGCATTTGCTTCATTTTTCACTTCTGTGGCATTTTCTCATTTCTTCTAAGGTTTATTTCAGCAAAACCCCTCAGCTGCATGAATGAGAGACAGTGGCTAATTCCTCCAGCATCCTTGGTTTTCTCCAGGAATTGGCTATCACTGCTAGAGATTGTTAATTTCTAACCTGAGCTATCTGCTAACACTTGGCTGCAGATGGATTTCAGACACCAATTACATGGATGATAAAGCACTGGCTTTTCACAACAAGGCTCTACAGTTGAGCCCTTTCCACACACAGCTGCTGGCCAACTGTTGGGTTATTCAGAGCAAAAAACTCAGCTTTTCCACTGACAGCCAATCTGAGCCTCATCTATAAAGCCAAGCCCTGTAGATCAAAACAGACTCAGTTCTTGAGTTTTCTGTGCCAAATGAAGAATCAAAGAACACCAAATGAAGGGCAGAGAAGGCTGTACTTGGAAATGCAGTGCAGTGTACAATCACTTTCTGCTCTGCGAAAGAGATGAGCAGGACAATAAATGGCACTGGTCTCTGCAGGCAAAGACAGTTCTCTTTTACACTAGTGTCATATGGAGAAATTGGATTACCACACAATAACAAGTCCAATAAACACAGATTATGAGTGTAGGATAGAAAGTAATTTACCACTAGATTAATCCCAGGCATTCCTCTTACCTAGGCTGCATTAAAACGGGAGCATTTATCTTTTCACCCTATTGTTCAATGTGTTTCATATCCTCTGCTACTCCCAGAAAGAACAGTACATGATTTTTTTAATGATATTCTATTTACTTTTTCTATTCTATTTTTTTATTATTTTCTATTTACTCTCTACAAAATAACAGTTCCACATGCAGCAGATGAAATCTAATTGGCAAGACAATATAACAGTATTTTTAAGTTGCTTGCATTTTCACTGGGAGAAAATGTGAATCTAGGACTTGAGCACATGAAGTAGCTACTCTCAGACAAACACACAGGGTACACCTTACTTTGCCAGCCAGGATCTGAGGTCACATCAATATAAGAAGACTCTGAAATATAAGGCCAAATTAAATCTAAAATATTGATTTGGGTGTACAGATATTTCTTAAAAAATATAATGGCCATTCAGTAAAATACACTGAATGGAGAGAAGAGAGAAGTGTTATATACTTATTGAATTAATAAGATTTTAAAATTATTAAAATTTTAAAATTCTTAGTTCAGTTAAACTTTGAAAGGATTGTGTAGTTATCTTGGAGGAAAACCATTTATAGCTCCTCCCATTTCACTCAGCCTTCCTAAACCCATGCTCTTGATATTAAATAGGAAGAAACTAATGTATAAAACTTCAAATAGAGAAAACGTTTTCCTTATTACCTTAACAATTTGATGGCAATCACTTTTCAGAGCCATTCCCCATTAAACAGGAATGTATTAAAGGTAAGTAGGTATTTACTCAGAGGCAAAATTCAAATAAGTTAGATATTAAAAGGTCAAGATGAAATTATTTCATACTTGAATACTTATCTAATTAACTGGAAGGTAGAATTTGTATTCTGAGGAATTCTGAAGCTCCAGTAGTACAATAAATTAGTTCGTTTAGGAAGCAAAATTCCTCAGGTCATTTGTAGAAAGGTCTTTGTTAAAAAAAAGAAAAAATCCTATTATGTTAGGTGAACCAAACTCCGCTACTTATACAGATTTCCTGCTGCCCGCATTGTAAGCTCTGTCCTACAGCTCAGCTTCCTGAAACCTGTAGTTCTCTTAAACTTAGTTAGGAGTAGGAAGTGAGTAATTCTATTTAAACATAATCAACATTTTCTCAGGTAATATTATGTTGAAATAGTGTGGACAGGTACATTCCCTCCAAAAGTTTCTCACCAAGCCTATGTCAATACCTAAAATTTCTTCATGCCTGACATAAGAACATTTTAAAGCACTAAGAACAAATTCACCTCAATTACACAATACATCTAAACCACGGGACATGGGACACATTCTCATACTGAAAATGTCTCATTCAATGGCTACCAACCCAGAACTTAATTCTGAATCTTACCCAAAGCTTCCTATGTAACGACTCACAGTCTAGGCTTGGTTGCTCCATCTGTTTAAGAAAATGAGATTATAACAAGATGGAAAAAATAAATTTAATCTTGCTATCCACAACAAAAAAATCAACAAAAGAAAAATTTTAAAGTAACTATTGCTATTAATTGCTATGCACAAATAACACATTTCATGGGACCAGGATCAACAGCACATGGCTGAACAGACAGAGAATGTGTCAAAATACTAATGCACTTACAATACACCATATACAGAGACAACTGATATTTTTTGACTCATAATTTAAAAAAATTACTCTGTAATTTGAACATTCTTCTTTTTCTTAACCTTTTAGCAAGGAATCATTCATACATAAATGCAAAATCATCTTAACTGAAACAATACTTGCAATTTAAGACCTATATCATTTTTTCCTTCCATATATATATATATATATACACACATACATAGACACATGATATGATTATTTCCATTTACTAAATGAGAATATCCCAGGATCACAAAAAGTAAAGTAGAAACAATAGAGTAGCCCATATATTTTATTTATAGTATAAAGTAATATGATCAGCTTGTACAGGAATAAACATGTTAAAACATTTATGGTATTATTCCACAATTGGCTGAACAGTTAATTGCCTTAATCAGTATATAGGATATTATCTGACTTTTTTTTAATGGCAATTTTACACACTGAATATTAGAGTTCTTAAAGAAACAAAACAAAATGCTTTAACAGCATTTCCTTCTAGTGCAAGCTAGCACAAATTTAAATATCTCCCAGCAGGCTACAGAGAGCCCTGTTCGATGCTTGTGTATTTCTATTGGCTTCCATTTGATTAAAGGAAAGTGCTTCCCTATAGAAGCAAAGTAGAACAATTCCTTGGAGTATTACAGCACCATGTTCTGTGCCTGTGACCACACAAGGATTCAAAAGAAGAATGATACAGTGTTCTTTTCGGAATAGCAGATTATCTAACTTTGAGTAATGACTATTTAGTCAAGATTTATATTATTTCCCTTTTCTAAAGCTCTATGCATAATTATCATAACAGTTCTCTTTTCAAGATAAATTTAGTTTTGAAACTTTTTCTATCACTGGCACTACTTATACTCTCAGAATAAAGGAGATGAAGTTGCAAGCATAAAAAGCCAACCATTAACCATTGAAATAACTGTCCTAAACTTCCATAATTTTGCAGAGGAGGGATTAAAAAAATAATGAAACAACACAAGTGTTCAGGTCTCTAACTTGCTAAAGAGGCCTAAGTTCTCAGGAGTGTTTGCAGTGTGCAGGCATGAATCTTACTTTAGGATCCAGGAACTTAGAGCTAAGGTAAGAATGCAGCAGAATATGAAAATAATGAGCCTTCTGTTCTTTTTGTGCACATATCAGATTTTGAATTTAGAAAACTCTAGAAGCACGACAAAGTCTACACATAGTAAGGATATTTCATTACTCTACTATAGGAAAGGACGGAAATTACCATAGCCAGGAAATTGGTGATGTGGTTGCTAAAACTACTGGAAGACTTGACATTGTATAGTACAGAACAAAATCAAACCCATACAACAAAATTCTGTAAATTAGGTAGATTTTAAAAGCCCAACAAAACACCATCTAAGTAAATGGAACTATTTATTTACAGAATAAGCTGAAGGTAGCATGTGGTGCAAAGGAAGCTGAGTCATAATTTGTGAGACTGAAATAGCCTAATGTTTGGGGATCAGGTCTAAAAGATTTCTGACTGCAGCAGTCTAGAAAAAGAAAGCCCTTACATGTTTATTTTCATATTGCATCTCAAGAATCTAGCATTAGAAAGTGTCAAAGCTGACAAATGCAAATTATTTTCCATCTTAAACTTGACAGTATTTACCTTTATAAATGGTGCAATGGAAAACACAGTGCTGTGAGGATTAATGTGAGCCAAGTCTGGAAGATGCTCAAGAATCTGGCTGTCATAAGACACAAACTTCTTTCATCCTGAGAATTACCTACATGCCCTTCATATGTGACAAGGTCACCAAAATAAATATTTCATTATAATATCTGTGTAAGGATTATTTTAAACACTTAGTGTATGTGTATGTAAACAATAAATAACAAATTCTGAACTTCCAGTAAAATTTTAATTTTTAGAAATTTTGTGTTACAAGCTATTGTTTGCAAGGCTTGACTGCCTTTATTTAATAAGGTCTGCTGACTGTATAGATTGCAGTGAACAGCTTAGCTGAGTAATATGGCATTTTTGTGGCTATGATTTTAACTAGTTAAGCCATGGAAATAGATGACAGCTACTTTATTTTTAATCTTACTGTTGGAGAAAAGCTGTAAACTTTTTCCTTCCAGAAATAATCCGCAAACTGATTGCTGTCAACTGCTTGCTGGAGGGAAAGTCTGTCAGCCAAGGAGGGTGGAGACAGGAGAGACAAGCTCCCTCTTTCCATGTGTAAATACCTTTCCACAAAATGGAAGCAGAATATTTTAGAATCTTTGTAAATTAGGGATCTATTCTGTGTGAACCTTTAAAAAATGTTCTTTGTAGTATCCAACACTTTTATTCAGAAAAAAACTATGTCTGACTAGACTTTGTTATCAAAGAGACATGATGCTATTCAAGTGTTCTCAATGAAGCCTTGTATCTTTGTTCCTTAAAAATGAAAGCATATCTTGTAAGAGCTGATTCTGGATTCTGAGAGATGTAGTCTGCCCTTTATAAACTTCAAAAGCATTTATACCAAAACTCAAACTCTTAGCAGATTTCTAGGTCTAAAATATCTTGGTCCTATACCATTAATTTGCAGAACACCTACCTGGCTTCAGGTGTAATGAAGATCATTAGTATCTACAAGGAGTTTTTACCTTGTGAACACTATACAAATGCTAAATTATGACAAGGACAGAAGTAGCCCAGTTTATCTCCATCCAGAAGCTAAAATTTTTTGCTTGTATTTGAATTACCTTATTAATTCATGTCTAAAATCCAGTATCTCTACTAACTGATACTTTGCCATTCATCAAAATAATCTAAATCCCCAATATCTCACTTCAATTTTTTTTCAGCTATCCACTGTAAGATCCCATTGTAAATAAATACAACCTCAGAACATATTTTTCTGTTGCCAATTTCATGGAAAAAAAAAGTCTACTCCTTGCAGTTTACTAAAAGTAGAACATGTTTTTTACCTCTCAATTTCTGAAACCCTGAGTTTCTTTTCTTGCAGAAACTTACATGACACAAAATGGTTGGTTAGCAATCTGGAGAACTGTAGTAGGACAAAATATTAAATCATTTTCTCCATTGTTCTGCAGGTAATGTGTAACATTTTACTTAATAACTATATCTGCACCTTTTATAACCTCAGTGGAAAAGGATTTGCTCTGCCTTTCCAAGTTAAACAGATGTACAGTGTTAACAGGAAATTATAGACAACAACAAAAAGAAAAAAAACTAAAGCAATTATTTTTCTGAAATTCAGATGATTAGCATTTATGCACTTACATTGATTTTGGAAATAAAAGTAAAGGCTAGAGCTGCATACTTGCACAGGTGCCCATTCACAATTTTTCAATTCCCACCTATTCACTGCAGCTTGGATGCCAAGGGTCACATCTCTCCAAATTCTGGAGGCCTTAATACCACACAGAGAAGGAAAATTCTCCCATTTTTCTGATGGATTTACTGCAGAATGTCAATTCAGAATCAAACAGCAAAGACTAGATTGCTTCTCAAAATCAGTTTCAAGGTACTAAGTTGTAAGTACAATTAGCTCATCACTGTCCCTAGGACACTATATCCTCATTTCATGGAGAAAGAAAGAGAATCATCATTTTCAGTATTTTAAGTGCTATCATTGCAGTATTCTGTAAATGGAAAGCCATTTGATTACAAAGTTCCTTTTTATCACTCTTCTATATGCATACACACAAATAAAATATATCTTTTTTAGCTAAAAGCAAAAGTATCAGTCACTTGCTAAAGAAACAGAAAACTCCTTCTCTTCAAGCAATATTGAATGAATTTTCCCGCAGCAAAACAGCTTGATCCTAGACCAAACTTAAATATTTCGAGCCAAAACACAGAGCCCTGAGTCTCATCCTAGAAATCTTAAGCATTGCTTGACAATGAGGGTAGTTCAGTGTCTTTTCTCACTGCTGCTGGCAAAGCAGGTGAGTGTGAATAGCAAGAGAAAATATGGAACACCGAAGCAATTTTTCTCAAAACATTTTTTTGCTATTTGAAGGAAACATAAAAAAAACCCTTGCATTTTTTAACATAAGGCACACAATTTCTTCACCTGAATGAAAGACCATTTGGCTTCCGAAAAATCAGCTACAGAGCAATTAATTCACCTGTATTATTTTGCAATCAATTTCAAGTTCACATTTCAAATTCCCTGTAACTATAACAAGCCCAGAGGTTCATTTGACCTATAAAAAATGAGGTGGGGAACTAAATCTAATGCAAAAACAATTGCAGTGCCTCTATGACATGTAAAATAGTATCTTCCTTGTGTCAAACATATGTTATGAGTAATTCACACTCATACACTCAAACACAGACAAACAGACAACTGTCAGCTGGTGCACGTGTGTACACACACGTGCCAGTGCTATGAAACCAGAGCAAGGAAAGATGGTGAAGAGATATTTTTATCTGTTATTTTCCTGGTCACACAGCAGTAGTAAAATTATTACTGATGTTACTAACTATTATTACTAACAATTACACAATTATTAATGAAGCATGAAAGTGAGGTGAAATGGAAAGTAGTGGAATTACTGGGCTCAGAGGATTGTGATCAGTGCCACAAAATATTCAGCTGGGAACATTACTAATTGTGTACCCCTGTTGATATTGGGGCCATTTCCCTTAAAGACCAGAATAATGGGACTGAGGGCACCCTCAGCAAGTTGGAGAGTGTGTGAAATAAGGAGCAGTTGTGCTGCTGTTAAGTGGGACCTCAGCAGGTTGGAGAAATAAAGCTCGGCAAAAGAAAATACACATTCTTCACCCAGAGAGAAATAATTTTGTGGACTGGTAAAAGTCTTAGGACCAGCCAGGGGGAAAGAACTGAGCACTAAAGGATGGGGAATGTCCTAATGGACAAGAAGTTAAACATGAGTCAGCAAAGTGCCCATGTAGGAATGAAAGCCAACACTTTCTGTGTTAGGAAAGGCAGGATGAGAGAGATGACCCTGACCCTCAGCACCAGTGAAGTCGTATCTGGAATATTGCCTCCTGTTCTGGGCTCCCCAGTACAGAATAGACATGGACATGCTGGTGTACATCCAGTATGGCCATTCAGGACACAAAGATAAGGGTCTTGGAGCATCTGTCATTTGAAGAAAGGAAGGGAGAGCTGAACTACTTTTTCCTGGAGAAGGCTCAGAAGGGATCTTAATCAGTATTTATAAATGCTTGGTGGGAGGGAGGGAGAAGCCAATCCTTTGAAAAGCAAATATTATGAGAAAGAACATTCAAAATCCAGTCTCTCCAGATTTCATTAAGGAATTTGACATAGTATCACCCAGCAATTATTTACTGGGTTGGAAATATAAGCATAACACAAAAATAAAGTTGACACAAATGGTAACTATTGAATGATAACTAATGGTAACTATTGATGACTAATGGTAACATATTGAATGGACTTCTTTGAAATCGTTCTTCACACTCACTTTACCACGTCTGTAAACACGGTGAAAAGCAGAGGTGTTTTAATAAAAACTGGTTACAGGAAGCCCTCTTGATACTGGGGAGGTTCTTGCTAACTTACAGAAGAAATTGGAGGAGCATTTGCACAGGATTAGAAATGGGAAAACCTTTAGCTACTTTTCAAAGCCACATGATTACGAATAGCAGAATTTCTGATTATTTCTGTGATGGTCTCTTATAATTTATCTCTCTTGCATTTGAAAGCAACACAAAAAAGATAAATCACCCGCCCATGTTTACTATTAACAGATTAAACTAACCTGGCCTATCTGTAAAACAAACTTGATATTCACCAGTGTCTGACAAAGTATTTTCAAAAGACCAAGTGGAGTATTAGCAGTCTTATTCAAGACTTTGAGCAAACACTTCAGGTACAAGGTTCAAATTCAGGAGAATCAAGTTACTAGCCTCTGTATCTTCCTATTTATTCTGTTTTGCCACACAGACTAAAAGGTGCTTGCTCTGCTTGTTTGATCCTAGCACATAAAAGCTGAGAAGACACATGATCGATGTTTATAATTTATTGAGGGCTACACGCCGAGGAAGGAGTTGGTTTAAAATAACAATATAGAGAGATTAAAAATTAGGAATCAAAGAATATATTTATGTTGAAAGTTCAAAGAAAGCTCTAAGCATTAGGAGAGAGGTTTTGAAATATCTTTAAGATAGAACAGAAAGAACAGAAAGAACAACAGGGCAATGCACTTAAAGGTAGACTGTGATGACTTTATAACTCAAGTTAGATAAGATTGCTGTTTAGCTCAGAAAGGTCTTTTCTTCAGCCCGGAATTACTACTGTGACCAACTGTTCCTGGTTCTGCTCCCCCTGCTTCCCAGACTTCTTGCTTCACACTATTCCCACTAAAATTCAACTAGGGCTGTGAGAGAACCTCATGCCATTTTTATCCTTAAGAGAAAACAATCTTAAGACTTAAACTCCTACCCCTCTAGCTTAAATGTTTTTATGGAATATTGCATCAAAGCAGATGATTAGAAAACCTCCTTGAGATCAGAAGATTTAATCAGCACCTAAACAGAGCAGTGCACTGCAAACATACAGAAATGATATTACCTCTTTGAGTCTTCATTAAATATTTGTCCTCCTGGCCAGTTTAATGGATTCCTGCTTACTATATAAACAGTCAAAGAGAGAATTTGATTGTACTCCAAGCAAATACACCTCAAACGCTGTCACTATTCAGAATCGTGTAATTTAACCTGTCTGTTAAGACATACAATTATCCCCACCCTTTATAACATGGTAACATGTTAATCATTGAACAACCCATTCAGAGGATTTCCATGGCAGTGGGTAAAGCAAAAACAGCTACAGAAAAGAGAGAGGGCGTATTCACATGTCTCTAACTACTGGCCAGTTGTCACATAATCATTTGTGTAGCAGCAAGTGAATACTGAGCAATGTTGCAGACGCCAACTCTTCTCCATTCAGCTCCTTTCAAAGATGTGTCCATCACTAAACAAGCAGCACTCTGCTTTCCTGACCCAAAAAGCATGCTCGGCTTGTTGCAAATATTGAAAATGTAGGCGGGTCTGTCGTTCACCAATCCCACAATCCCCAATCACAAGTCAGTACTGTAAGGCCAATAAAATCTGGTATGACCACATTTCCCGACCTCCCTCTGGCTGACAAATGATTTTTTACACTTTGTTTTAGAAATGGAGCAAATGTTTTTCACATATAAGTGAATCCAACGCTTGACAGACAATTAAAAATTTACACTGGACTGAAATTTACATAGTGACATATATTGTTCAAACCCCAAATCAGAACTCCCATATTTCATTTATGACTTGCAAAGCCAAAGCACTGCCCAGAAGAATGCCAGTTACACAGAAAAAAAGTATTTCTATTTTATTGGTATCTCAGAACAAGAAATGTTCACTAATTAATGAATTTGGACCACTTTGTAGACTGGTGTCCATGACAGCATTTCCAGTTAGACACAGAAGATTTGGAAAAGAAAACAAATTATTCTCCTGTTCCAAGTTCAAAGATGAACTCCACTTTTATTGACTGTCATTTGACCACTACCATCCCTTATTTGGTGACAAACCAGATTCTCAACTACTGAATCTCTTTTAATTGGTTGGTTATAGTCTAGACACCAAGGCTTCTGCCTTAAATGCTATAAAAATGCTGTGTATGTGAGTATGGTTTCATTTAACAATGACCTGCACTCTTGGATCTGACAGAAAGTCTTGATTTCCAAATGTTTTCCCCCACCTGACTAGTCTTCTTTTAGATTTTTGTCTTTATTTCTGGCTTGTGCTTATTTTTGTCTCCCTTATTTTGTTGCTGTAGAACAGGGATGTGAAAACTACTGCATCCAGGCTTGCTTTCAAAGTAAGCATATTGAGTGGCTAGCCTGGCTCATATGTTCTTGCTTACCTCACAGATTTCTGTGTTATTATTAGTTTCTTCTACTAGCATAGCAGTCTTTTGCCACACACATACACATATTTTACAATAAGCTCACAACTTATGAAACTTGCAAATCACACATTCTGTCAAAGCACACAAATTCCTTAGTTTCCTCATTCTGAAGCAATGTACAGGATCCATCTATAACACTTAACATCTTCTTTATCAAAAAGCAGTATTTTTACATAAGTGGAACAAAAAATTTAGTAATATTTGCCATTCATAGTTTGGTCAAAAACATGCTAGGCTACTAAAGCAATTAACCCCAATCTAAATCAGTTCCATTTGAAATGACAAAACCTCAGTCCAGTTTTGCCAGCAACAAACCCAGTGAAATATATGAAAAGTCACAAAATTTAGTATTAATAACTTCTACAATATAAAACCATTATCTCATCAGGCTAAAGCTGTCATTTTGTATTTATGATGAAATACCTGGCACATGAATAACACAAACATCTTACTGAACAGTAGGTCTCCCCAGTTCATCTCATTTAGCAGGCAAGCGTCAAAAACAAATACTGTATTGCCTTAGGGACAGTAAGTGAAATTCTTGGAAGTAGCTTATGACATTTTTAAAGTTTTTCAGAAGGTGGAAATAATAAAAAAAGACATCACACAGATTTTAGTTGCTGTAGTTGAGAAAGTCAACATTTTCAATGGAAGTTGTGCTACCCCTTGTCCAAGTTTTCCCCATCCTGCATCTCAGAAAATACGGGTTTGTGCAGACTAAAAACAAGGTAAACCAGCCTGGTTATTCTCAGTCTTTTCATGTGTGGCAAAAATAAGAGGACACAAATGTGGTTCTAAAGCACCATCCTTACACACCACCACCTTCAACTCTGCAAGAGATTTCAGGCTGTAATGTGTAAATCATTACTACATGCTCTAATAGTACTTTCTATTTAATCAGGGGAGAAGAAAAGCCCCCTCTAGAATTACAATAAATAACTACAGTTTTGTTTTAAATGAAATGATGTAGTTTATATCTGACCTGAGTTTCAGTCTTTTCCTAGTGGGAAATATAAATTCAGCATTTGGATACATAATCCTACAGCTCTCAGAAGAAGCCGACTCCACCGCGAACACTTTACATGATTTATAGCTCTCCTCCAGATTCAGATGACAAGTCTCGGCGGAGCAGGTGCAACGGGGTGTTTTTTCCTTCCTTCAGACATCATTCCCTCGTATGTAAATTAATTAGCAAGTCTTCCTCACTTTCGCGTAAGCGGGGAAGATGAAGCTGATGGAATATCAGCGTTCGGTTCCTCAGGAGGAGCGGGTGACCCGGCGGAGGGAGGGAAGGAGGGAGGGATGCGGGGAGGGGGCTCGCTGTGTTACTGCTGGAGCCACAGCGATTTCGACAGCGTCAGCGGCGATAAAGTGAGCCCGGCTCCCGCGCGCTTGTGCCAAGAGAGCGATTTTTAAACCACGGGCAGGATTTGGAGGAACCTCGGGGACGCGAAGCGAACACACCCCGCACGCCTCCCGCGGCAACCCGAGCCTTCCTGTCCCCCCTGCCGGCAAGTTGGAGCCGCCCTGCCCGCGCCCCCTCCGCCCTGCCCCTTCCTTCCCGGGCTGCCGGGGCACGGGGAGCGCGTCCCGACTCCCGTTACCTCCTCCGGAGCCATGGAGAGCCGCGGCCCAGCGGAGCGGAGGGGCCGGCGCTCCCCGCGCTCCCTCAGCCGCCGCGCCGCCAGCCGCTGGCACAGCCCGCTCCACATAAATGCATTAACAGCAGCCACATCATGATTAATTCATCAGTCCCAGTGACCAGGGGAGGAGGCAGGCGCGGGGGCTGCGGAGAGGCAGGGCGCACGGGACGGTCCCTTCTCCCGGAGTTCGCCCCGGCTCCGGGCCCCGCCGGCGCGGAGGGACGGATGGATGCCGCGCCCGGCTCCCAGCGCGGTGCCCGTGCCTGCCCGGCCTGAGGGAGGCGGGGTCTCCCCTCCCTGGACAGGGCACGGGCGGCGGGACCGCGCTGGGAGCCGGGCGGGGATGGCGCGGCGGCCGTGGGAAGTTGGGGAGGCTCCGCGGCACGGAGCGGGCGGGCTGCAGTCCCCGCTCAGCGGGAGCATCCTCAGCTCCACGGGAGGGAGATGCAGCCCCTCCTGGTCTCCGGGCTGCCAGCGGCCCGCCGGGTGTCCTGGCGGCGGAGCAGGGCCCGAGCTGCCGGCACGGAGGGGCCACCGGGCAGCACAAGCAGCCCGGGCATCCGTGCGGCCGTGATCACGGCAGCAGGACTAAGCTCGTTTGCACAAATGTGTCCAAACCCCTCCTCAGCATCGGTGAAAACAATTGCTCGGCCACGCGCCAGTTGCTGGAGCCAGGTTTTCCCGTGCCACACATCACTGGTGTCCATGTGAGCTTGCCTCGGTCTGCTGAGGCAGCGAGCCCGGCTCCTTCCCCACTCCTCCGGCACAGAGCTTGGCTGCCCCGTCTTCTGAGGGCAGCGCCGACTTCTTCAAACACCACTTGCTAAACTAGCAGTACGCTGGACTTTGAGTTTCTTCACAGAAGTGGCACAATACCACTGTGATTTTAAGAGTTTCAGAACAGCTGTTAAACGTAGGAAACCCTTTGCATTTCTCTGCCTTCATTTTTCACTCCAAACATAGGTAGAAATCCTCTAAGTCCACCATCCCCCTCCAATATTTAACACAAGGCATACTTTGCAACACCAAGTAAGATGCCACCTTAACTTCTTAGTCAGGTAGGTCCCTAGTCAGGAGATGAAATTTGCATAGAACTGATGACTTATCACTTCCTTATCACTGCCTCACTTGATCTGTACAACCATGTTTGCCTACCTATTGTCATACTCCAAGGGAACGTATTTGTATAGGCTATTACCATGGTTTAACAGTTCCTTATGGATCGTGTGCCAGGAGCAAAAATCACCTCTTGTGGATTTTAGATTAGCAAAGAATCTCCAAGCTGACATAGCTATATATAGAGATTGCCAAGTACCAGACAGAGTTCATAAGCTTTACATAGAGAGATCCCCAAATTGTCACAAGCCCTGATAGGTAATCATAGGCAAAGAGGTTTAAAGCTGTGTAAGGAGGAAGCAGAAAATAAATGAAAAAGTAGAGCAGTTTTGTGGGAAAAATTAATTTACATGACACATTAATTTTCCTTTTATATTATGCTCTAGATTTGTGTTGCTCATACACAAAAGAATAATTAACTCCACAGTTAAGGCTGTGTTGTGGTTTCCACTTATAGCGGGAGTAAAAATCTCTAGGTTCAATACTTGAAAGCTGCATTTAGACTACATAGCGCAATAGCACATAAGAATTACAGTTGAATTTTCTTCTAAAACATAATACTTACTTGCCTTCTACAGAGAAAAATCTTAATTGTCCTCTTTTTCGAGATTTTCCCATTTTCATCTGTGAATTCTGAAGGTTCCTGTGCATATTAGAAGCCATTCATCCTGTAGGAAAAGAACACAAATAAAGCTGATTTTGAACTTTTAAGTAGAAATAGGGTAACACAGACTATCCACTATATTATTTCATTGCACTTGGTACTGGCATCCCAAGATAATTACATAATAGCAGATTGAATTGTTCTACTTACTTTTTGTTTTTCTTTTAAAAAAGGATTTTATCAGAATCAAATGTTTCCTGCAAAAACTAATGTACTCATCTGAAAACATAAAAACATGGAACTTGATTAAAACCTCTGAATCATCAGTCCAAAACTCTGCTTTTTAGCAGACATTACCTAATGTCTACTGTAATCCAGTGCTTCATCTTAAAATCAGTTCATTTCACTCTTCTTAGTGAAGGCAGTGCCTGAACATGCACTGGCTCCTCTGATTAGAAATTGTCCCATTTGTTTCTCTCCCCAGAACATTCTAGTATTATTCTCTTCTGTTCACCTATTGCTATATTCATATACAACACTCATGTTTTTCTTCAGTTGAAACAGATTCTCTTTCAATCTCTTTCCATAAATCAAGTTCTGGATTTCCCCTGATGATGTCTACGACCTATTACAATTTGAATTAGTAATTTTTAAACTCTGACAGATGGACAGAGCTTTATACAGGACATTCCAGTAAACTCTTATTAGTAATGCCCACAATGGTCTCTTCACCCTCATTTAAGCACTGATAAAGGTGGGCTTTGCCTCACTTTCTTTCTTGACCTTCCCATGTAATAGCTTTTGGTTTTTCCTGTGCTCCCTACCAACAAGTCTTTCTCATGCCATACAACTTTTGGCTCTCTAATCACCAGATTATACCAGAAGTTCTTATCAGGTTCTGATGCATAATCTTGAATTTTGTTATTGTATTTCTTGGCTCCAGTATTTTGTGTGTGCTATTGACAAGCTGCAAATCAACAGCAAATTACACATTTTTTCATTTTCTATGATTATTAATTAATTTATTAGGGGATACAGAAATAATAAGAACTGAACAAACCTAGCAAATTCCATTTATGCGTTGATCTCTTTTCAGCATAAACTGTCTTCCTCTGCAGGTCCTTACCCACTTCACAATTTTTATACAGGTTTTCTTGTCTTCCATTTCAATAGCTGCCCACACACAGGTGACTGCTTCCAAGTTAAACTCTGGAGAAAGCAAAGGTGTTAAATGAGATGGTGCATGAGGTGTCCACTGTTACAGAGTTTGGGACAAAGATGTAGTACAATTAAAAGCAAAGGATAAAACCACTCATAAGTAGCCTGGTAAAAGTCATCTATCTGCTGTGCTACATTTCCAACTTAAAAATGGCCTAGTACTACAGTTCAAAGAAAAATCACCATGGCTGGAGAGGGGGGAGAGTGGACCTATTCTCTATACTGTTCACTCGTTTCTTCTATTTCTGGAAACTCTCCAGGTTCTTTATTACAGAACTCACTTGCCTGGGCAATTCTATTCACATGTCATCTTACTGAGAGTGGTAGAACTATGTAACTATCAAAGTATGGAAAACTTCAAAGCTGGATTTCTTTTATTATTGTTATTTACTGAAGTACAAATTTATGTTTCTATGAAATGATTAACATCCTTGCTGATACCTTATTGGTATGAAAAGATGGATGCATAGTTCCACTACCACAACATCTCAAGTTATATGGATACAGATTCATTAAAAACATTTCAAGTAGTATTTATTTTTATATTGTGAATCAAGTCTCAGTGCTGCCACATCTACACATTTGGTCTTGGTGTATCTCTGCCTAAGTCTTGGGACGAAATCTCAATCACACAAAAATAGAAGAAATTCTTCTAGTTAATTCATCAGAGCTAGGACTGCATTCACTGATTTTTCTCTGAGGGTCCACTACATTTGTCATGAAATCCTTAATTACAGCAGCTTATATTAAATATAAGCATACATGTGTCTAGGTTTATTTCTAGAAAATAAATCATATTGAAGGAAGAACACTGCACGATAGAATCAATCCTGATACAGTAAAACTAAAAGCAAATGATAATAGTACATCTCTATGAAATATCCCTGGCCTGAAGGCCATATGACATTTTCTTGATTCAAGGCCTAATATTCAAAGCTTGGTCATAGTTATTCATCTGTTAAGGTTCATGCAGTTGGTCTGATTTATGACTAATTCTAGCTACTACATGGAAACTGTGGATGCAGATGAATTATGATTATTTTTTTTTCAGTCTGAGGCACAGACTAAAACTCAAGGCATAAAGAGTGTTTTTTGCCTTGATTTTAAACTAATTTTCAGTGAATTACATATCTGACAAATAAGGGGGCAGGTCTACCTTTTGGAATTCAAAGCACTTGTGTTAATTAAGAGTGAGTTTGACTCAACTTTCCTCATTCTCCAAAGAACTTTTCTTCTCAGCCTTATAAAAGTCAGATTATGTAGACAAATGTGGATTTCAATATCTATAAAACTTATGGGAACTATATCATATAAAAGCTCAGGGCTTGACATAGGCAACCTCTGTTATTCAATAAAGTAACAACTCTGGAATATTCCAGAGAAGTGCACCTTCTCTCATATTTATCTGGTCATTGAGGGTTGTAATTTCTGACATCTTAATTTTCATGAAATGACTTTTTCTTACTGAACTCAGAAAAGCTGTTAGAAATCCTTAGTAGCAGTAAAGCAATAGACACAAAATACTGATAGGACACCAATAACGTTGAAAGATGACAGACGTATTTTCTGAAAGAGGGGAAATTCTGTCATTCTTGAAGGAATGCTGAGGCATTCCAAAAAGTATAGATAATTTTTGAAACGGAAACATTTTGCTATATACATTATTTCTGATTTTTGAAATTGCCCTCAGTTTTAAATACCCTCACTCATATGTCATATGTGCTACCTCAAATTGTGGCACCAGAGGCAGTGAACTGAAGAAAGAGAGAAAATGGGAAAAATCACAGCAAGAAATAAGATGATCCAAAAAACCATATTACTCCAAATTGCTAGTCCAGCTGAGCTGTACCTTTTGCAGTCTCAGAGCAGACTGTAACTAAGGTGCAATTTCTATTGTAGTTCTCTCACCCTGAAAACAGTCCAAAATGATCTATACAAAGCTAGGGCAAGCTGCAGACAAGGCTGGTGTCTACAGTGTACACCCTCTGAGCATCCTCCTGAAGCTGTGCAATTTGCTGAAGAGTAAAGCATGTTGCAGGCTTGCCCTTCAGAACCTCAATGCATTTCCTGCTCCTGAAGGAACAGACATGAAATCAGTGGAAGGAAAACTCACTACACCACAATACTGAACCAAGACCATTATTGTTTTGCTAGCTCTGATGTTTCAGCTGAAATGTGGTTTATAATGCTGTAAAATTATGGGTCAGGTAAACCTCATTGCAGCTCTTGGGTATAGCTGTCCCTCTTCATTTAAGATAGATGTAAGAACTCATTATGCTCCTTTGCTGAAACAGGTAACTGAAATGACTTTAGTCTCTAAACCCCAAACACAATTACACATCTCTGTACAAAACAAAAGCTTGAAAAAGTCAGGTCAGAATGAGAATGAAGTGGGTGGAGTGGTTTTGCTGTTTTTTAAGAAGGATACAAATGAAAGTGACACAATGTATGTAGGCTATGCATGTAGGACATGCATAAATATGGAGAAAGAGGAAATATGTAGAAGCTCATGTCAAATTAATGCCAAAGAACAGGTACCGAGGAACAAATCTAGACAGATTTTGGGCTGCTGGCACAAACTGCCACGGGTTGAATCTCTGAAAAATAAAAAGCTTTTTCAATATGCATAATTTCTGCTATGCTCAAAGAAAGATTTTTTTAATGTTGCTTCCTAGAAATAGGACTGCACTGACAAAAATCAATCTCTATTAACAGCTCCTCTATCTAATGGAAATAATAAAAAACTTCCAAATTTTGACCAGCTGTTGGGCAAAGTGACAAAGCTGTGTGACAGAGTGACAGATCTCAGATGTAAATATACATGCTATTATGAAAGATGTAAATCTCAGCTAGAAATATACATATCATTACTAATTGATTTTCAGAATTCCCACCCTGTATTTTCAGAGATGTGTCTTCCCTTAAGTTCCCTAAACATCATTTACACTTTGGGAGCTGTGACTGCTATATCCAGCTTTCAAATACCCCAAGGACCTGCTAAATCAAAGACATTCCTATACAGGAGAAAAATATTTGAATTCTCAATTTCTATATGAAGATTTAGGTGTCTGTAACCTCCCCAACACAGTTACATCCCTTCTCCAGCAAGTTCAGGAAAAAAATAAAGAGAATGTAGGCAGGTATCTGTCGACTTTGCCCCCAGGTGCCTTGAAAGAAGCTTAGAAAAGGAGAGAGTCTTTTGGGGTAGTGGAGTGAAAGTGGCTTGGAGCAAGAAGTGAAGAAATACTCCAGTGCCTTGTTCAAGGAAATCAGATTTTGTAGTTTTTTGTAAATAAACAGCCATACAAGAGGACCTAGCTTTACAAAAGCCATCAAGTTTTGACCCACTGTTAAGCTCATCAAAGTATAAGTGCGCTCCTGACTTATAAAGACCAGGAAACAGTTATCTCAAATTATCTTTCCCAAAGGAAACTCTGAGAGTAATCCACATAGTGCAAGTGATTAATTTTCTCAGTGCACATGTTACTTCTGACTTCATTATTAATCAGTGGCTTTTTTCTATATCTGCAAATCAATGAACAAACTTAAGTGGAAGATGCAACACAGTCATGAATGAAGCAAAAATATTTAAAATGTCCACCTCTGAGCTCTCTAAATCTCGCAGTATCAGTCAGGACTTACAAAATCCTTAAGGTTAACACCTAAGATTGGAATGCATTTTTTTCACTTTGCTAAATAAATGCACAGTACACTGTAAAATGGTCACATAAGGACAGTTTAAAATAAACACACATTCATATCATGTGCAACAGCAAAAAGAGACATCTTGCAGAAGACAACAGTGATTGCTCAAGTGCTCAATACACAAAAATGGAATACTTCACATGCTGGAACTGATCAAAGGTCCAGTGCTCTGTCTCTGGTGTGCAGTTCATCTACATTCCTATCCTTGGCCAGATGGTTAGAGGCTGTAAGTGAGTGTGTGTACAAAGTGATCCTTTCAGAACATCCTCCTACCTTCATTAAAGTATTAAAAGTATTATTTTCTGAAACAGATTTTCTGCACAGACCTGTCATGTTTCATAGCCATGCATGGATTCAATGGAGGAAGAACAACACAGGCAATGATTTACCCTTTCTGAAGAGGAACTGTCACAGCTCCTGAATCTTCTGTGCACCACATACAGCACCCTGGGCTTTCCTGAGAGGTCTCCTATCTAATTACTCACCGAGTTCAACCTGCTTAGCTCATGAGGTCTGACAAAATCACAGCCTGATGTGAAGCAGCTGGGATTTAACTCTCATTTATAAAATTTAATTGGGAGATTTTTTTCTTTCTTTCCATTTTTTGCACTTCTTCACTCTTAAAATCACATAACATCCCCACATGCACGTACAAACACACAAAACAAAGAGTAAAAGCAAACCACAACAGTCAGTGAAGTTACTTGCTATAGAAATAGCAGTGCTGGAATTAGCACTTCAAAGTGAAAAGCTATTTTAAAATTTAACTGCCTGGCAGATGCAGCAGATATAGGACAGGGACCAAAGAGAGGTAAGGAGAGAGGGAGAGTAGGAAGAGGAGAAAATAAGTGGGGAAGGGTAGGCAAACAGATGAATGGTGCATTAATTAAAGGTAAAAATAGCCAAACTCTATGCTGGCAGTGACATTTTGGCAATGTGGAATCCAATAGCAAAATTCCAATTGACTTCAGAGAATTCTGTTTTTCACTGTGCTTCAATAGTTTTACTCTCGTGTACTGCAATGTGTCAACACAATTCCTCAATGTATTTAGTTACTTTTCATTCATTCTTGCCAGTAATTTATTCTACAAATGTTGTAAAGGCAAGAAGGAAACTAACCTTGACCACTGAGTTTTCAGTATTACATTGGAAAATCAGGATAGTTACAAGCCTGTTAGTTTTTATGGCACAAATTGCTATTCACACAGATGGTATTATACAAACCATAAATAGTCATTCATCATATATTAAACTCCTGTATTTTGAAGGAGCAGCTACAAAGATTCATCCCCATCATTCCTGGGATTTGTTATCATCTTCTACACTGTTGAACTCCAGAGGCCATGATGATTTCAAAGGGAGGGATTTAAAACCATCTGTTTAGTCTGTAATGCAAGATATATGGGATGGTTAGTCAGTCTATACCGATGCACAACTGATTATTACTGAGGATCAAAAAATATTCATGGAAAAGTGTTGTACATACAGTCAGTCTGATTGCTGTGGTAACACTGAATAACCTGAGCTGGCTCATTAAATCCATCCATGATGGAACTTTTTCTGTTTCAGTTCTTTAACAATAGTGGTAATAATCACATAGATAAGTCATTAGTCTATTACAACTCTTTTTAATTTGCTCTTAGATCCATTCTGAACAGAGTTCAGGCAGTGCTGTTAAAAAGTTACTATCCCTGCCACTGTTATTCCAGGAGATTTTTCTGATAAAGGGCATTACAGCAAATATGAAGACATATACTCTTCATATATACATCAAAATAACTTACAGGACCACCTTTGCCTTGATATCAGCAGCCCATTGTGTAAGCACTGTGTGACACCACAGGTTGCTTTGAAAGAAAGGAGATGGATCCTTTCTCAGAGCTCCTAAAAGGTGCAAACATTTTACAGTGGGGAATCAGGCTCCATGAATCAAAGCAAAATTTTCTTGGCATATGGACCTCTAGGATCAGAAAAAAGTTTATAATTCCAAATGTATGACCTTGTGGAGAAGCTCTGAATACAGGGAATACCAAAGGGTAACCCATAAACTTATGGGGTCATAGTTGAAGGACTGTGCTTTGCACTTTATAAGGACTGAGAAAAGATGATGGGCACAATTCCAGGTTAGGGTTTTTTGCAGATGATTTTGTGAGAACATAGACTATTAAGAAAATGAGAACATAGTCTATTAAGAAATAAGAAATTCCTTATCAATTTAGTGTGTTTTCTGAAAGTTGCATTAAAGTTGCATAAAAAAGGAAACTTTCTTCCTATAGGTGCACAAGGAATGTTGCATGAGGATTTTATTTAGCCAAACATTAAGGAATGGTTAGCATGTTCTTATCAGGATAAAAACTGACTATGGCTTTAGACAGTAGAAGAAACAGAAGAGACTAACACTAAGAACTGAGTAAATCTACAGTTTCAAGTGTGTAGTCATACCAATCAGCCGTATGAAACAGAGACTGAGAGATGATTACATTAAAAATAATCATAGAATCATACCTTTATGTTACTCACTCCATCTTTTATGTGTTTTCTTGTACTTCTCCATGTTGGTAAAGTTCAGACCATTTAAAATTCCTTTATCCATATGGCTGGGTTAACAGTTCTTTAATTAGATTTCTAAAAAAATCTGTGGTTTTGCTTTGTGGCCTCAAACTTTGAATTCCTTGGCTGAAAAAAAGGCTTTGTAGCAGATAAGTTTCAGGGAAAAAACACTTAAAATAAAATGTGCATGGTTAGAATAAAGAAATTTATCTAAACAGCCAATTATTTAATGCATAAAACCACGTGGCCTTCATTTTCATATATGTAGCTGTAATCATTCTGGATTAAATAAATCTGAATGAATGTAGAATGTAGAATATGTTTATTCTAAAAATAAAATTATGAAAAAATAATACTTGCAAGACTTCTAGGTAAGGTACTTACACTTTGTTCAGCTCTCAAACTTCTTTATAGGCTTAGTCCATGTTATGGTAGCCTAGAGACTGAATCTGCCACATTTCCCTAAATGCACTGCAGGTTTCAAAGCTAAGAGTTCTCAACTCTGGAAGCCTTGCTTTCACATTGAACACATTTTCATTTGTTTACATGTATATCACATCTCTGTCTGCATTTGTAGAAATCAGCTGAGACTTTTTCATTGAAACCATTGGTCACTGGAGGTGAACAAGGAAATACACACATTTTATATTGAGGAAATTACAGTAATTTTAAAAAGTGTGGCCCTTGACTCATTTAGGTTTTGGTATTAGGTCTCTGCAATAGTTTTAATGTAGTTTTTGAGGTTTCAGTTGGATTTTTTTCTTGGTAAGTATATGCAGTAATTGGGTCATTTTAACACTTCAGAGCACTATGGAATATTTTAACTAAATAGAATCCACCCCTCTTGACCTCTAAGCCACCAAAGACGCTTACTCAGTGATGATTTCAGTTTTTAAAAGAGCAGGTTAACCTTAAAAGAACAACTTACCATACTTGTCAAAGAAAAAGAATTCACTTGAAACAAGAAAATAATGGTATCTCTTTTCTTTTGATGTTAATTATATGCTTTGTTGTTGATTCTACTGTCAAATAATAAACATAATCCTTAGAGACCAACCTGGCTTTCAGTTTGGGATACATAGTTCATGTTACAGTCGATTCTTTAACATCTGTGCCTGTAACAGTGGAGACCTGCTTAATTAGACTCCTCTCCAAAAAACACAAAGAATAATTGCATTCCCAGGTTTTTAGGTACCACATAGTGTTCTGGATGCAAAACTAAACTCATAGGAGCAAATAAACCCTCCACTACTAATATTTCGTAGGTAAAGGCTACCATGCATATTAACACAGAAAATAATGGATCTCTTTGCCTCAGATTCTTTTGCAGACAGATTTAATTGCTTATTAACTCCACAGGTAGAGATAATTACAAAGATTTAAACATATGCCTTCAATTTTGACATATCCAACCTAATTTTGACATATCCAAACTCTCATTTTTCAGACTGGCTAGTGCCTCAAAACCCAGCTGATGTTGAAGTGGTAACTGTAAGTACTCATCCTCATTTAATAAATACATTAAATAATTATTAGAGCAATATTCTTATACTAAGGTAGTTTAACTGTATTAAGCACACATAAAAACTATAAATATAAGTAGTAAAGTTTTAATTTTACTTTGGTTTTTTGTTTCTTTTGTTTTTTTTGTTTGTGTTTGAGAGTTTTGGGTGCTTGAGAGTTTTGAATATGCAAGGCTGTTGTCTTGTGTATTGACAGATAAAAAATCTCCAACAAAAGTAGAACTCTGACTTGAACTAACTAAAAGACTGAGTTCAAATGAACGACTAAATGGCCAAATGAATGACTAAATGAGATTATATTGACAGAGAATATATTGACCCTGTGTTTTACCAACAGACACAGTGTCTGTCTCGTGTGTTTTGAGCTGAATAGAGGAAAGCATCTTCCCAACAGGAGCTGTGCACTGCTGTGATGCAGAGTGCTGGAGCTGCTGAAGCTCTGCAGCTGCCTCATGGCTCATGTTTGGCTCATCTTGCTTCAGAGAAAGGGCAGGAAAAAATCATTTTTGCCTTTAAAGGCTAACATTCATTTATCTAACAGTGGAAGAACCAGCCTCAGAATTTTTGCTGAATATTAATGACCAAAGCTTATTTTTTAATGACGGTTTTTAGAAAAATTATTTATATCCTATTTTTCTGTCTGCTGAGGAAGATGATGTTTTGTTCAAGTAGTAATGTGGGTAATTTAGCTCAAGTTATTCACAGAAGTTTATTTCATGACATATGCAAAATCATGATCTAAAAAAATACTCAGACACTTCAAGAGAAAATTTTTAGGAGTAGATTCCTCCTCTACCCCCAAATTAGCCAAGTTACCAAGGATAAACTGATTATTTCTCCTTGAGATGATATATAATTTATGATGCCAAGCACATATGCCCTGGGGTTGACAATGACTAGTAATATGACATTTTCAGGAATATAACAGCAGTTAGACTGTTACCAAGATGCATTGAATACAATGGGCAATTATGGTAATTATGTAGCTAATCACTAAAACAAAGTGTACTGAAGATGCATTAGTTATTTCATTTATGTACGTAGAATCTGAACAATTTAGAACTCTTGTCTATTTAGAAAATGGGAAAACATTCTATCACTCTGATTCTCAATGCATATTTTAGAACAGTGTCTAAATTTTGTTGGAATATGAAGGAAAACAGGAAGTACTTCCAAATATTTGCACACCACATTCTATAAACAAGTATCTCTAAATTTTCATCATTTCCTCATAAGTGCAGTAACTTTCAATAGGATAGAATGTGATCTACACTGCAATTCACATAATAAGACAAAAGGAACCAAGATAGAGGATGCTGGAGTAAAGCATCTAAGCTGAATACACAAGGCCACTGAAGTCAAGGCAAAAATTGCTTCTTGTACATGGAAGCACCAAGGCTGCTTCTGGACCACGGGGCCTATCAATAACAAATTAAATCTCTTGGGTTTCCACACATATATGTATTCCATATATTTTTCATAGCAGTTTTGCTTTTTAAATATTTCATAACTTGAAATAACTCCTTCTCACTCATATTTTATATGAAAGAAAACCCCTAATAGAAGAGTTTATATAAATTAGTATGTCCCTTTTAGGTATTTGTTTATTTTGCAGTGTCTAGAAGTTACAAAGTACAAATTAAGTGCTTTTAGAAGAGAAGGGTCTGCATCTTAAAGCAGTAATAAACATTCCTGAAGTTTAGGGGGGAGAAGGAGAGGCTTTTTACTTATTTATATTTTTGTGGTTCAGCTAACTAAAGAATTCAAGTTCCAAGGCTGAAGTCTTTTTCTATTGTTTGCGTTTTCTTCTTAAGACTCCTGGGATCTCTAGGAGGGATCTGCACCAAGAAATCTTGCTCACTTCTCAAGGAGAGATTTAAGGCAAAGTTCTCAAACATTGGCAACACTATTCTGTGTTCAGGAAACACAGGAAAAAGCCTGTTTGGGGCACGAGTTCCTCTGTTTGATGGTCTATGCCTGTGGCAAGACCTCATTGTCAGCTGCCTTCTCTGTAGCAGGTGGTGCCAGCAAGCACACTCTGCCTTCCCTTCTTTCACCTGGCAAGAGTATCTTGTCAAAACTAGTTATCTCAGCTGGATTGTCAGGTCAGGGTAGCACCTTGGGCCTGATGATGATGAAGGAAGCAAGATAAATGTTCATGAGGAACTTTTAATAGAAAATTCCAAATACCTTTTACGATATAGCATGTCAAAGCTCTGTTCAAATGATGTTTCAGGAATCTGTCACAAAGCACTCAACCTCAGCAGGTTTTGAGGTACCTTCAGGTACTGTCCTGGCACAAAAGCTTAGAGTAAGACAGAACTTTTGCAGCAATTATTTTTGGCTTTGTAGAAACAACACCTCAGAAAGACTCCCTAGAGTGAGCTGATGATTGTGTGGCCTTTTTTTGTTAAAGTCAGTCTCAACATTTTAAAGTTTTTAATAAGAATTTTAGCATAGGTTGCTAGCATGGAAGCTGCTCATTATGAGCTAATTGTATCAAAGAGTTGCTGAAAGTGCTTGAATGTTAAATATATGCTATTGTAAGCAAATATTCACAAATCTTTCAAAACAGATGTTTGAAAAATAGTAGGCTGTCTGCTCATGGTAGCAGTACACAAAGGACATGAAGAAGAGGGATTTAATAATATGCTCACAGCTACATGGATGCTAATCCACAGTAGGGTTTTTTAAAAAATTTTCAACTAAATGTGTAAACCAGCAGTAACCCAAATACTTTTTGTAAGCAAGTTTACTGCAAACAGGAGTAATTCTTGGCTTTTCTGTGTTCTCCATTCACTTCTCTCCACTGCTTTCCTACCTACCCTGGCTGTGTATGGCCCTCCCAGTCCCAGCACCTACTCACAGCCCTTGTTTTCTTCTGTCAGCTGGGGCTCTGCCTATTTTCAGTCTATGCACACACTCTTTGTCTTTCATTCTTCCTTTCTCTTCCTTCCTTTTTCTTCCTCTTTCTCCCTTTCTTTATGTTTCTATTTCTTTCCTTCTTTGAGAATAATTTTGGTGTCAAAATGTCTTAAATTCTCCAACACAGAGTGGCAAGGTTGGATAGTATGGCATGAATGTGCCACTCATTATGAACTACAGAAATACTAAAGCTGCCAACGCACATATAGCACATTCTGCACCACTGTCCCCTCTTTTGCCTTTTGTTCTTGTTTTACCTCATATATCCTCAAATCAATAGCATTCTGTTGACTGATTCCCGATATTGACTACCTGGGACATTCAGCAGATCCTACTTTACCAAAAATAAAAAAGAAAAAAAATTACATTGTTAAACTGGTCTTACAAATTTAAGTACCGGTATTTCTTACTTTTCTATTTTTACTTTTTATTCTTATGGGTGTCAGCTGTTTTCTTGTTTTACCTTGGATAAGGACAGTTTTATTCAGCAATCTGACATCTGAATAACATATGGTTATATGGTAATTCATGGGGTTTTTTTATGGTGGATACATTTGCTGATATTGAGTCATATCACGTCAAAGTACTCGGTGGTCACTAAAGCATCTGGGGGAGAGATCTCTGCACTAGTGAGCTCAAACAATCAACTGCTACATGAGTGTCACATTTTACTCATCAAACAGAAGGGATTTCTGACCTTAAAGAACTGAAACCCAGATTGAAACAGAACTAATGTCACAAAATTCAAATAAAATCCATTACTAAATAAATACATTTACACAGCATTATACTTATCCTCAATTTATTTTTCTACTTGCTGAACCTGGAGTAGTTTGCTTGGTTGGTTGACACTTGTTTTGATTCTTTTGTTTGTGTTTGTGGATTTTGTTGTTGTTTGGGGGTGAGTTGTTTTGATTTCATTTTTTAACAATAATTTCTTGTTTCTTCCTTCTATCCCCTCAGAATGTTTCTTAGCTTTTTATTATATTGAGTTGGAGCTAAGATGACCCTCCTGATCTTGTTCCAAGAGTGAATTGGAGGCAGCTTTGCACTGACAAGCAAAACCTGACCTTCATCCTCCCTTAGCTATGTTTTTCTGTATTTCTACATTTTAACCAGAATCACTCTCTTACTATAACCTCCTATAGCTTTTGATGCACCCAGAGCTTTTCAGCTTGTCCTCACAAATTCTTCCTGACTCTCTACTTCTGTTCACCAGCATGCCACTGTAATTTTCTACTATTATACCTCTTCTCATAGTGAACCGTCTACAAACTATGCCAGAAACTCGAAACAGGAAAGGGAATTTGCAGAATCAGCAAGTGCCTTGAAAAATGCTATTGGAAAATACTTTGCTGCTAGGGCAACAAAGGAGAGAAGAGTTTCTTCCTTGCCCAAATGTCCAAATTATACTCCTTTGATTCCTTTTCAAATTCACACTCTGGTTTTCTCTGTTTAACACTTACATTAAAGTACACCTTGATCAAATATGCCTTCATTTAACTCTTCCTGGTATCTTTAGAAGATGGGATTATACTGTTACAACTTAATCCTATATTTGATGATTTGTCTTCTGCAAAGCTGCAGAAAACGAGTCATCTTTTGCAGGCAGAATTTACCCATCACCATGACACAGGAACTCCTTTTTTTCCTTAAATTTGAAAATACCAGTCTTCAAAGCACAGTTTGAATAGCAGGGATGAATCAGGAACTCCAGCCATTTTCTCCCTATGAGCATGATTCCATTAGAAGCTAGGTGAGGAATTCTGCATCTGCAGAGCTGAACCCTTAAAACTTTTTATGGTTTTATAGAGACACCGTGGAAAAGAAGAGAGACAGTGTTGAAGAAAATCTCTCTAATCATTGCTTACTTTATCAGCCTGATCTGCCACAAGAGGGCAGAGGCTTATGTCACTCAGCTTCATCTACTGTCAGATAAGAATGTCAGGGATCTTTAATGGGAAAATTCATCATGTTTAAATATATCAGGGTGAAAAATGAAATTCCATTAACTATTTTTAAATGGCTTTAGGCCAAAAAGCCAAATGCAGCAACAGAAATCTGTCATCTCTGTTGCAATGACTACAACTACCATAGCTTGTTTATAAGGCATTTATTACTGCGCAATTATTAATTACGCAAAATGCAAAGAAAAAAAAATTACCTATACACACACATGTATAGAAAAATATGTATATGGAGCAAGGCTTTGCTAGTTTGAAAAATGTGTCAAGCCAAGATACTGAAACCTTTGTGTAATTTCTCATTGTAATAAATGGGTAGATTTTGAAGTGGGAAAATGTTAGAAATCCCAAACCATTATGCCCGTCTTAGAATAGTTTGAACTCTCTGTATTTTCTGAGCAAAAATGAGTGAATCAGCTGCTAAGGGCATAAATAGACCTTCTTTTAGGAGATACAGTAAAAGAAAATGTGGACACTGCTGGCTTGGTGCTGAATGGGGAGCAGAGAAACTCAAATCAATAATGTGTTATATTCTGCACTGCTACAATAGTTTTGATGGAAAAGTGAGGGAATGAAAAAATCCAGCTCAGTTTTTACACTGGGGTATTTTACATTGCATACACTGACTTCCACTACCTTAAAATTTCTGATAAATTGAAGTTGATGGAACTATGATTTAACAATTTGTGGGCTAAGTTTCTGACAAATCCCACTCCTATTTCCTACTGCTAAGAATTGGTTATAATCACATTCACACTTTAAAAAAGTTTCCATAGTTTATCAGCTGATTCAACTACTGAAATGAAACCCTCAATACCACTCACTGATGCATTTGTCATTAACAGAAACTGCCTAAAAATCACAGGAATTTCTTTTTCTTCTTCCTAATATTGCAGCTGTAAAGCAAGAGCAGTTCTTTCCCCTGTTGGGTTTTTTTCCTAAGCACCAGCTTAGTAAAAAAATACATTACGGAAGCAGGAGAGGAAACGATAATGCTCTTTTCCATTTTTGTTAAAGCATATTTTAACTAAATGCAGACTTCTTTATAGTGAGACTGCTACCATGCTCTCTGTTCAATGCCTTTTTAAAGCTACTGTTAGACACACTCGGTGGGAGGAGATACAGCAAAAATCCCTGCACATTTTCAAGTTCACTAAAGTGATAGTGATGATTGTAATTATAAAGGACAGCATGAAGGAGGTAGTTACAAAATTCTGATAAGATAACTTGGCTAGCACAGTGCTCTGTCAAAAAATTAAAACCTATCTATAACGGGGGTAAAAAAAACCCAACAGCCTTTTCTCCACCCTCAAGAATTTTGGGAAAAAAGAAAAGAAAACAAACAAACAAACAAAACTGCAACCCCCCCCCTCCACCCCTGAATGCTCCTCTAGGTAAAGAGATTTCATATTCCAGAATCTGAAATATATCCATTTAAAAAGATTTATGTTGCAAAAAGTATTCCCATTGAAAACTGCTGGAGACTTAATTTTAATTTTAAATGGGGATTTTTGCTTTTATGATTGGGAAACTAAATATAGTCTGTTATCTGGGAATTGATAACCCAAAGTTTCTCATTTTCCCAACAGTCCCTGGGTCTGCAATTTCCCATGGGCTACCACAGACACAATGAGGTCAGGTGAACTCTTGAGAAACTACACCAGATTTACCAGAAACTTGTCTGGTTTCATTAAAAAACTGAAGAGAATTGCTACATTTCCACCCTGTCCTGACAAAATAATGCTCTCTGATAGAAATGTTTTGCTAGAATTTTTCCAACCAGGCCTAGTCTCTGTTACAAATGAACTTGTGACAGCACTATTAATGCAGCTGGGACAAAAATCAAGGGCTGATTCCAGTTTATTTTTCTAATTTTAGACCAAGACTTGGACAACTCTTACTACCACGTCAATTGTGATTATCAAGTTCATCTGACTTACTTCCAGCCCCTGCAAGAAAAATAGTATATAAAAATTATTTACTTCTTTTTTTAAAAAAAACAGATGTAGCTATAGACAGTGAGAAAATAATTCCCTGAAAATCAAGTGTATTAACTTAGGATGAAAAGAAAGGGGCAAAAGTATACACAGTTTAAGCAGCAGCAAAAACTTAGGTGGCTGATTCTACTAGGTTGATCCAAGGAGTTACAAGATGATCCAGGGAAGTTGGGCACCCAGGTTCCCCTCAGAAGTAAATAAAGACAGAAAAAGAATCTCAATAAACTTACAGAAAAAACCCACCCTGTGAGGAAGGGTGGGGAGTGAAGATATCCAGTTCTAGCCAAAAAAAATCACTGTGAGCATAGCAGGTGAGCCAAAAGTGCCACCAAATGTAGCAGTGACAGTGCAGCATTATTAAGGACCTACAGACATCCATCCTCTGCACTCTGGAATAAATTATCTGAAGACAGGCACTTAATTAGCTGGGACTCCCTTCTTGTGAAGATTAGCTGGCTGATGATACCTGCCTTTTTCAAAACAACTCATAAATTAAGCTAATCTGTTCAAAAGCATAAAAACTGTGGGGCTGCTCTCCTTAGCCACTGCAAATTCAAATGTATGCCTCCCACTTGCCAGGCATACATCCTTGGAACCAGAGTGTGGGAAAGCTGCTTACAGCAGTAACAAAAAGCAGCCCCAGTATATGTTGGTTTTGTTAGAATACATCAGGAAGTCCATTTGCATTCTTTCCAAAAATAAAACTCTACAGACACCTTAAGCTCTTCTGTCAGTCTTTTTCTCATGTCAGGAGATGGCACATTTTGCTGAGTTAAAATCAATTGTAAATTCCCACAGATTTCAACTGAGACAGGTTATCACTGCAAAACAGTAATACCAAAGACAAAGAAATGATATAATGTGTTTTCCTTTTATAACTGGAATTATCTGTACTTTTTAATAATTTTAAATGTCATTTCTATATCCAGAAGGTCAGCTATCATTCTCATACCCTTTAGAATAAGACAGCTGTGAAGGGGACTGATTAAAAAAAGCTGTCATTTTAATGAAGTTTCCATTCTCAATTGGTTTTCTTAAAAAAACTTGCACATGCATAAAACCTTACAGCCAGGCCTGACTCATAGCCATTAGTTCTGCCAAGTACAAAAGCATCCATAATCCTTCCCAACAATGTATAAGACACATTTCTGCTGAATAAACTTTGCCAGTGTTATTAATCTTTTTGCTACTTAATATGCCTTTATAATGCACATCTACTTTTCACACTATTCTCTTCAGAATTTCTAATTTCTTTGGACCATTTTCAAAAATTTGAATTGGAATATTCTTCCCCAAATATTTAGTTTCAGTGAATCTGTAAACACAGAGAAGGATCTGAAAGGACTCACCTGATACAAATTTAGGATACTACCACAGCAACTAGATCATTACAGTAAATTGTGAAAGAAAGTGCTGACAAACAAGATTCAATTGTTATAAAATGGTGATTTAAATGAGAGTCAAGTGAAATTCACAAAAGGAGCTTGACCTTGTTGGGAGAGGACAGAAATGTGATTAGTAAAGGGATATCTGTGATTGGCCCACATCCACACTTTCAAAAATGTATGTGACATTGCCAATTAAAGGTTTGATAAGAAAATCACAAGTTATTTGGTGAAAGAAATGGAGAAAGTTGTTACCTTTTCACAAGTAATGCAGGACTCATGAGAGGAAGAATGTGACTGATCCTCATCAGTTTCAATGCAAAGTGACTTAGGCTCACTGGAACTTAAGCAAAGAAAGAACATGGAAAACACAGATTCAGTGGTGAATCTCAGCTGAGCCACCAATAATTTCCTGCAAAGGGAGTGAAAAGTAGTAAAATTGCCAGACTTTTACCATTCCCATTCATCAAGCAATACCCTAAACTCATATTTAAAATAAAAGACCTGTGCTACAATACTAATGTGATCTAATTTCTTTAAAGAATTGATCATAATGCTGTGGACCAACAGTGAAAATGATTTTACCAAGAACTGAAAATAACTGGGAGATCCTGTGAAACATTAAAAGATGATAATTATATGGCAAAGGTCACAAAGAGACAATAAAAGCAAGACACGAGAGATTTCACCCATCACTGAATTAATTAAAAAACCCCACAAACCCAAGGAATCATTACAACAACTTCTATGCAGTACAGTTCAGAGGGTAATGTTTCAGCAGCACGTGTACTCATCACCCTCATTATAAACTTCCTTGGAAGGATATGACCTTCATTAAGGTTACTATGCTCATGTTCCTAATTACAGAAATTCACATCTCCATTCACACTGAGCTTTTAGCTTTCTAGCTGTCATTTCAAGCAAAGACACAAACTTGGTTATATTTCCTGAATTCTGACGCTAGCTGAAGCCACAGGATCCCTGATATTACAAATAAACATATACCAGAGTAATTCTATCAAAACAAAATTCACCATGAAAGGCTAAACTGGGACCAAATCTACATTCTCCTGCAAGATTTAAGAATAATTTACCTCTGTATGCACTGCAATACATCATCAAAAGACAAGTTTAAATATTTCACAGGGCATATCTGAATGCCTGACAGTAGAGATTTCGGCCCAGTGAGCTGTGTTACTGCATTTGGAATATACTTAAATATACAGACAGTAGCTTTTGTTTTAAGAACAGCATAATCACAATTGTGTGCTGAGGCTGAGGACAGTATATTACACTGCTGCTTTCTTCCTGGAATAGAAATGATATTTAAGGGACTTCTGTCACCCATGATTACTGGTTCAGAACAAGCACAGATATATAATGAGCCTTGCATTGTGCTGTGTGACCCATCCAAAGTTACTCAGGGAGTCACCCATACATTGCTGAGAAGGAAGCTTTCAACTGATCAGCAGAAATACCAATGTGAAGTGCTTCTTTACTGAATGAAAATGCAGTTGAATGGAAATGGCAAGAACTCACAGAGAAACCAACACCACCACAAAACCCAAAACATGTCAGGGCATCATATTTTAGAGGAGAAATGGGAAAACAAAAGCTGACTAGTATATTACCTTACACCTAGACTTTCAGCACATCCTCCTAACTGTGACTTCTGCTATACTGTTGTATATATTATAGGATCTGTAATATCCTGACAACTCAATTTTTATTTAAAAGTCTCTCTGCCTCTTGTACTAAGAGCTGTAGCAAATTTTTTGGATAAGGTTCAGTTCACTTAGAGGAAACAAAAGTTACTTTACCCCAGCTGTAATTTGCCAGCCCAGCCTTATTACCCAAATACCCTGCTGCAGAAACTCAGGAAGGATTCAGGGCAAGGGCCCTAGGTCTACCCTAGACACCAAAAGGAAAAGACATCAGTCGTTCTTCAGACCTTCTACTATACCAGCCTCTAGCACAAAGCTGCTTCATAATTCATTCCTAATCTCACCACAAACTAGGGAATGCCAGAAGAGTTGTATCTACGACACCTCTTGGCAAAACTTTAGTCAGCTAAGGATCTGACCAGTTAGTTCAGCTCTCCATTTCTTTGCTGCTGCCAGAACAGTGAAAAAGGTACAGAAGCAATCCCGCTCTCTTCATATTTCTTCTAGGAATGCTTCCAGGAATGATGAGAAAACAGATAATCCAGGACATTCCCCCAGTGGGAGACAGAGGAACATGGTTAGTCCTGTAACTTCCATACTGCCTGTAGCCCTCTCCTCTGGAACAGTGCGTGTCTTCATCATCTCAGCTTCCTATTTCATCTTCTTTGATTCAGCTAAAAGTGGTGAGGGAAGAAAGCCTCAGTGAACTCTACTGTCTCACTCCAACACCATTTCTCTCCTTTCACAGGATAAACACAGTTCCAGCAAAGGAAGTAGAATTTATTATTGTTTTGCTCTCAAAAATGCTTCCGGATGAAAGTACAGGTGTGATTTTAAAAAAGTAGTAAAGATTAAAAGCAACATTCATAAAAAAATCTAAACCCAGCCCTCTATGAAATAGTGTCACATTCCTTTTTCCTCTCATATAACAATTGTTTACATTCAAAAAATTTAACAGCATTTGCAAGATGAGATTTAATTATCAAATGATGAATCATTATGATTGTAAATGAGTACAATAGCCATAGTTGAGATGAGAGTGCTCATGTCTGCATTTCTCCACTTTGACCAAAGCATTTACAATCACAAATTCTACTTTTCCCCTCATCTTGTTTAGGCTTCTTCTGTAATTATAGCTGCATAGATAAAGGAAACCTTTCAGTGTGAAACCATTTTTACAGCAGTTCCAGGATGGAGTTTATTAGAAGCATGAGCTCATATTAGAAAATTCAAATAAATAAATTTATTTGCATTTTCCTTATGGAAAAGCAAGTGTTTTATCAGTTTCTATAACAGAGTTCTTGGGGATTTCTCAGCTGTGTTAGATACCTAATTGCAATTGCTACCTTTGAAACTCTTCCAGTAAATCCTTAAGTAATCTTCCTAGAGACCAGGTATCACATGTAAACAGGTGGAGAAAGTAATTTAGTAATCATCTCTCCATCTCTGTATGAAAAACAAAGCGCATTGACATCTCTGGAGAAAGAACGAAATTAAGCATGTTGGAATTAAATTCAGCTTAGTTTACAAAATTATAGCACACTCCATGAAATACAAACAGATCTACCAAATGTTTCCTGCCCCCTTTATATCAGTGTCCAGGGCCAAACTAGTGGAATAACATAAGCAAGACTGTTGCTTTCTTAACAATTTAAATTTTAAAATTTTTATTTCTCCAAGCTGACTTATTATTGTAGACTAGAGCTCTTTTACCCTGCTGTGTCATTAAGGAATCTTTGGAGTAATGTTAAATTTCTTCTAGCTATATCAATTGTCTATAGGTATGCTTGATTGATAATACAAAAGAAAAAAAAAACATTAAAAGTTGGCATATCGGGCCAGATGTTGTTTATGTAGCTATAAAAAGTATCAGTCAGTGATTATTTAGTAGACATTTCTTTTTTATTACTAGTGATCAATGGAAATGCAGACCATTACTTCTCACATTTCTTACAAGACTGTATATTCACACACAGGAGATCCATCCATCCATCCATCCATCCATCCATCCATCCATCCATTCATCCATCCATCCATCCATCCATCCATCCATCCATCCATCCATCCATCCATCCATCCATCCATCCATCCATCCATTTATCTATCATAAAGAAAATTTCAGTAATGAAATAACCAATGTTGTGTGCATCATTTTTCCAGCACCAAAATTCTTCTTTAGAAGGAGACAAGGGGGGCTTGCTTTCTTTGTTTCCTGTTAGGTCTAACACTCAGAGCTGTGATGGCAGTGAGTGCTGCAGGGTGCTTCATTCCTTGTCATGCTTGTGCTTATTCCTAATTGCCAAGGCTGCCTAGGGCTCATCATAGGCTTAGCACCTCTTCATCTATTTGTATGAATCTAAATAATGCATAGCTCTCACAAGTCTGTCTTTACACTACCCCAAGAATTTCTCCCTCTTGTCCTTTATGAAATGTGAATTCTTGTAAGCATAACTCAGGATTATTTTGCCTGTTTGCATTAGTTTGCATTCTGCAGCAGTCTGTCAATTTAACTTAGCTCTGAAGATGTCTCTATTTAAGAGAACGTGGGATATTATAGAGAGTATTATTTACACAATGTCTCCATGGCTTATTTTGGCCTATATGCTCTGAGGTAAGATGAGAATCTATAAGGAACATTAAAGAGAATGAGATATAAAGATAGTGCCTCTGATTTTCCTTATATACATGTTATTTTCTATGGTGGAATTATTGAAAATAGGTTACTCCTGAGCTTCTTATGCCTCCACAGGAAAACTAAGGACATGTTTTTTTTTTCTGACCAAAAACAGGATTTTTTTTCTTTCAATCAATTTAAAAATAGTCATATAGATTTTCAAATTGTAAAAGAGATCCTGAAAACTTGCTGCATGGTGCTCAGAGGAGCAAAGTCCTATTGCAAAGCATAACTGATCACAGTCCAGAAGAGACTTCTCTATCTTTTGAAGCTATCCAATATGACAAAGTGAAAAACTTCCTTGTAATGAACATTTTGGAAGGAGCATTTCAGAGCTGAAACAGAGTGGTGGAGATGTTTGCACACTTTGCATTTCTTTTTTTCATCAACATTTCATTTGTATTCTTCTATGAGTTATTACATTTACTGCTTCCAAAGTTTCAGACTAGTTGAGCGCAATGGACTCATTGCACACCTACCATGTTTATGGAAAAGGAGAATAGAGGGCAGAGCTTTACAGAGAATGCAAACAATGAATAAAGAATCAAATCACTCTCTGTAGGATTATAGCACAATAAGAAGAGCTTAAACAGAAGTATAAAAAAATAGTAAGTATAAAAGCTTAGGACATCACTCCATCAAAATTTAAATCTATTAGCAGCTTAGATGATGAAAGATTTTTTCTGTTTAATTTTAATATAGATCAAGTAAATGAGATATAGAAGATAATTAAATAGTGTTTCTGTTTACTTAAAAAAAATCCCCCACAAAAATTAAAATTCACACAGTGTGTTGTTTTGAAGTTGGGTATTTCAATGATTGCCTTACTTTTGGGGGCATATGCCCATGAGTATCACCTAAGAGTTCTGCAGTAAGGCCTAGAGCAATAAATGAAAAGAAAAATCAGTGTAGGAAGAGACTGCAACTAATAAATATTTGATCAGATACACAAATTCACACAGTTTGATAATGCCTTGAGGAATTTGCCATAAATTATTAACTCCTGCAATGTAAATGTGTGGTATTATGTTCCTTAAGAAACAGCAAGCCAATAAAGAGCTATTAATTGTTTCAGGCAATTTTTTTTCCAGAAGTACATATATCTAAAATATTATAGGCTTATATAAAATCATGTGAATAAAATAATGTGTGAATAAAAAATGAAAACCATAAAATATAAAGAAGGGTGCCCCAGAAGCATAGAAGCTGTAGAGTCATTCCCACTTTTCTGAAGAATTATACAATTTTAATATAGGAACTGAAGGTGTTTTTAACAATTAAATTACTTTAGGAAAAAAAAAAAAGCAGTCCTAAAGTAAAAAGTAGCTGGAACAGAAACACCTCTTGACACTTAACTCGGCTATTGAAATGCCAAATGTTACTTCAACAAAACACATTTGGAGTAGGTTTTACGTTTAACTCAGGAGCAGCTGCAAGAGTAACATCACAGGATTGGACTGCACAGCACAAAATATGCTTTTCAGTTCTTCTACAGTGCAAAGAGATCCCTGTAGTGACAGAATCTTTGTACAGTTTCTGTTACTGTGGGTCAGGCAGTGCTCCTGCACATCCTCCCTTGAAGGCAGTGATCACAGTGAAATCCAGGGACCTGCTAAAGGCAAAGGTGCTCCCTGCCCCTCTCAGAGAAAGGTGTGTGAGATACAGATACATCAGGGCAGTGCTGCTAACAGATGGTGAGAAGTGGCCAGCTGCTAGGCAGCAGGGTGAGCTTAAAGAGAGAATTTTCCATTACTGTTTCATTGGAAATGGAGGGAAAATACTTCAATTGTTCTCAGGATGGATTAGAACTTCAGAGTTCTCACTACCAAATACAGCAACTGGGAGAATCTAGGCAGTCTTCATCTTTCACGAGGATTTTTCTGTATTCGTTTGAAGATGCCCAGCAGTCACACATACAGGGATATTTATTAACCATACCATGTCACCCTTTGCCCTTGCAATTATTCCTTTAGGGGGCCTCTAAAAAGGAAAGATCATTCTTTTTGATCACTCTAAAATGAAATAATGAACTGAAATGCATTTCAGTCTGAATAAATTAATCTGAAACCAAGCGTGAAAAGCACATAAAAAACATTCATCATCTTCACATTTCTGCACAGTAAACTCTCCTGCCTACGAACTCTGTATAACTCATGTCTGCAGGAAGCAGCATGGAAAATGTTCTGCTTCTGCAAAACTAAAAATGCTGTATATAGATGGACATTTTACACATCAGATACCACTGGGAAATCCTAGGAAAAGCTGACTATATGAACTGGTGAATGTACTAGAGAGTTTTCATACATTTCAAATTGAAGTTTGTGCTGATTGATCCTAGTAAATTACATAACATTTTTTAGGGAAAAGAAGGAGTAAGTTTTTCTTCACAGTGTCTTAATCATTGAAACTGTCAGGAAGAGCACTGTAGTCTGTTAATTTATAGTCTATGTATTTACAGGAATGCATTGAGTCCCACAATGAATTCCATGCAATTTTTTTCTACAAATTGCACCTTTGTTAAAAATAGTTTCGCACAGGAAACCTTAAAGTTATTTTGTTTCATTTTATGGAGGGCAACTATTCAAGTATTTAGGGATTAATAATAACAAAAGCAAAGAGCAAAAACTTGAAATATTTCTATTCCTATTAAACTTGCAATAAGAAAAACCAGAAATCTCTCTATCCATGATGAAATAAAATCCCCACAAATCTGGTTGGATTGATTTTCATGCACAAAGCTAAGGAAGCATTAATGTAGATAAAACATTCTTACTTGAGCCATGTGAGTTTCTTACGCACTAATTCTCACAGATATTTATGTTGGGCTGTTTAGGGTGCAAGTAACCCAAATGTTACATACATTTTTCCTTTGTTTTAAACTCAAAGTCTCCATATGCTGTCTGAGATCAAAGTTTTTGCAATCATATTCCATGTAAACTTTGCTTGATTTCATAAATGTGGAGGAGTTTATAATTTTTGACAAACAGTTTTAGGTTCAGGAATCTGCCTCAATCTAAGAGTAGATTACTAGAGTAATCTCTAGTATAAAGTGCAATGATTCAATGTTTGAAATCTAAAGTAATTAGATGGGCAAAAAGAAAGCCAGTTTAAATTAGTTGGAAAATGTAGTAGTTTATAAACTCCTTGTTAGTATTTTATACAAATAAAATATATATGCACATTTAATTTTCCTAAAGTATAAGTTTTAGTAATAAAGACCTTGTCACATGTTAATATTTAATTCCTAAATTTATCAAAAGCACAGGAGAATACTGGCAAAGACCTTTACAGATAATTCTGTGAATGAAGAGTTCAGCTGCCACTGAATTTAAACTTCTACTATGTACTCCTTTTAATTCCAGTGAAGATTCTTTCAGAACTAAATGTATATTTCAGCATTTTATACAGAGAGACAAAATCCATATGATAGTTTGAATCTTTATACAACATTTGGTCCTACAAGTTAATATTCAGCACTAGAAGAGGCCATGCAAGAGTTTTCTAAGGAAATACCACATGAAGGGGCTAATATATTTTAAATTTATGTAAAAGATGCCATTGCAATTAAGCCAGAGATGTGCCTTTTATGAGCCATAAGAACATGATGGTTTAGAGAGATCCTTTCACCTTAATATGGGTGGTGCAAATTTTTCTGTGCACACAAAGGAATTAGTCAAGCTGCGGGGGTAGGAGGTGGATTTTTTTGTTTTTTGTTGGCTGGCTGTTTCTTTTTATATATATATATATATATATATTCTATCTTAACAACTATACAATAGAAAAATTAAACAGGTGATAGGCAGTGACACAACAAATTGATTGAGGACTTTTTAAAGGTTAGTAGCAGTCTCAAGGCTCTAAAAACACTCCTTAAAAGTCACCGTACATGATGTGCAATTAGGTGGCTGAGATTCTGCAAAATTTGGCATATGTCAGAGACAAGATTCCCTGCAGTGCTGCTCTGACTGCAGAATAGATGTGACCTTTTAGGGTCATAAAAAACAATAGTAGAGTTAAAAATCATGTATTCCCAAGTATTTAAAAAGAGTTCTAAATGCTTCAAAATACGTACATTCCTTGTCCCAATAGCCAATCAAGTTTAGTCCAGAGAAAAACCCCACAGAATTAAACTCACCATGGTGAACTTGGTTTTGCAAGGTCTCCAGGGCCCTTTATCTACCCTTTGAATTGGACAGGACAAGGCAATCCCATTCTTTCTTCTGACTGAGCTTTCAATAATGCTTTTCCACTATAGCTTACTAGAACTCTAAAAAGAAAGAGAATACAAGAAACTAATCATTATCCTGCAAAATTCTTTATTTTTTCTCTGAGCTTGAGCAAAGGGCATAAAAAAAGTGAATTTAAATTAGCATAAAATGTTGTAGAGATATTAAGTTAATTCACTGCCTTCATTTGCTTGTCTGGTAAACTGGTAGATTTTCAGAGGAAAAATAGTTTTTTGATTGAGAATTCAGAATTCTGGTCAAATAAGCTTTTGTAGGATTTGATCGCAAACATTTCTCTGCTTTGTTCCCAAGGTATTTCTCCCTTCCACTGACTTAAATGGATCAGACACCTAGGAACAGAAAAACAGGATAGAACTGGCTGAAAATGTGGTAGCAGAGGTGAACTACCTGAAAACTGGACATTGCAGAGCAGCTGCAGCAGAGATTGAGCTGTACCCAGGGGTTTGCTGCAGGACTTGCTGTGCAGGGCTGCAGGACTGATAGGCAGATACTGAAATTTTCAGAACAATGAAGTACCAATGAAATAGTTACAAGTGAGGAATATCAGGTGAGGAAATCAGTTTCCATCTGCTATCCTGTATGGTCTTAATTGCACAACAGAGTAAACAGAACATATCAAATATGATTTTTTTATGGTTACTATCAGAATGAGAGTTTCTTTTGGAGGGTTGCCTTCTTTTCCCAAGCAGCTGATGACAGGAGGAGAGAAAACGGCCTCAAGCTGTGCCAGGGGAGGTTTAGGTTGGACCCTAGGAGGAATTTCCTCGCAGAAAGGGTGATGAAACATTGGAATGGACAGCCCGGGAGGTGCAAAGTCACCACCCCTGGAGGTGTTTAAGGCTGGACTTGTCACACAGTGCCATGGTCTGATTGACAAGGTGGCATTCAGCCATAGCTGTAACTTGGTGATCTCAGAGGTCTTCTGCAACATAATTGATTCTGAATTGCTTCTGAATTGTATTTTGGCATAAGAGTAGGCTGATAATTATTTTAACTACATGGAGAAAACAAATTCACTGCCCTTCCCACCCTGCTAATGAGAAGTGAATGAACAGTGAAAAGGATTGCCATGAGATGGGCGCATTGATCATCACTCTACACATAAAGATAGTGAAAAGCAAAGGGTAAATTAGAGGAGTTGAGGAGCTTCAAAAAATGCTTTAACATCTTTGGTGCTGCTTTGGAAAAGATATCACTCCCTTAAAAGGCACATTAAAACTAAGGAAGTGACAAGACATAGAAGGTATGTTTGGCCTCAGGGCAAGTACCATCTGGCACTCTTGTTTAAAATGAGAGCGAAGCAGTTAGAGAGCTTTGGAAGTGAATGTTGTAACAGGAAAAAATGTGATACATTTCAAGAGAAGGTCTAAGAGTGAGAGACTTTAGATTTTTTTTCTTGTTTTGTTTTACAAAAAAGTACATTTTTTAAAAGGCTAGTGCATGATTTCCAAATATCACTGCACATCCATGCATGGGTGCATTGTCTCATAAGCCCTGGTCTCTTTCACTGTTTTAGTGACCTATCAGTGCTGGGAATCTCCATCTTCAGAGCTTTCTGAACAGATCTGAATAAGTAACTGAAATGTCTTTGAAAATTACACCATGAAGGGGAGAGGATATGTGTTCAATATCAGGAAAGATTTTCTAGCAGTGAAAGTATTGAAATTTTACTGTTACTTGGGAAACTGGTGTGAAGTAGAAAGCTTAAGTTTGTGAGCAATGTTCTTGTGAGATGATTCAATCAGCTGAGAGTGAACTAAATGAGCAGTGTTCTGAAGTAAGGAAGCAAACAGAATACAATCCCAGTTTCAGGTGATCTCAGATAATATCTGAGTAAAATAGCCTAAGCTGAATTCTGAATTTTATGCTGTAGCAACTTGACAGATGTTGACACCCAAGATAGCTCATTTGCAGCTAGCTTGGTTATCAATGTACTAGATTTAGATCTGCACCCTCATGAATAAACTAAACTGATACCAAAAAATCCCAAAACCCACAAAGTCAAAAGATGACATTTTTCAGTTGCTAATGTACAAATCCTATGAGACTCCCTAATGACTCCACAATAAAAGGAATGAGAAATTCTTATTGTGGAAAATAAATTGAACATAACTGGCATTCCTGAGACTTGATGTGATGATTCATGACTTGGATGCTAATATAGCTGGTTGTTGCATACTGAAAAAAGATGGACCACGTGAAAGATGTGGTACATATTCAGCATTCTACATCTCTCTCTCTTAGAGCTCCTGGCAAATTAGGAGCATAGGCTTTAAATGCATCTAGAGAAAAATGTTAACAGTGACAAAGTAGAAAGCTGTTACAGACTATCAGATCAGATGAGTTTCTTTTAAAATGCACGTCAATAATGTGTTCAAATAAGGAAGGAAAAGCATTTTTACATAAAATAGAAGCTATACATTTGTAGTTTTGTGCATGTGGTGATGAAGAAATGTTTACTGAATAGATCAAAAAAACAAACAACAACAAACACCCCAAACAAACACTGCAGGACAGATATTGACTGATAAAGGCATGGTAGTTATATATATCAGCGGTCAAGTATTCTGTGTGTGTGTATATATATATATATATATATATATAGTATATATAGCTGCATATATAGATTCCAAAGCTGATCCAGTCACATAAACACATAAGACTGGAATAAGACTGGGACTAGGCAGATACAAAGATCCATTTTCTATCAGTTCTGGGAAAAATGGATGAAAATATCTGCATTTTTATCCTTTCCCAAGTGTGTTCTTTTCAGAGACAAAAATGCCATTTGATTTTGATATACATAATGTTTAAAATACTCAGCTGTTTTGATATTACTTGGTTTTGTTGAATTGAAAATTGGAAGTATAAGATGCAAAAGTGTGGATATAAAATCTGAAGCATTTTGCATGGGAATAATCCAATGTTATAATTTTTTTAGAACATCACTTATGGAACACCAATTTTACTTTCCACAAAATGCTCCAAAGTTTTCTAATATTGTACAGCTAAAAAACTGCAAACCTTGAAGTTCAAGATTCTAACTTAGAGTATTTCTATTTCACACAAGACTATTTGAGGACCATTAGTGCTGCCTGGGATTTTTACCTTCTGCTGTTATTCACTTCTTGTCAGCAAACTCTGTTCTCCCACTGGCTGCTGCTCAGCAGTGTATCTGTATTATTAGACATGTGACTTCATTTAGTTTCCTTCAGAGTGAGGGATGGAAGCTCATGTAACTGCTGCTCCAAAGTTTCCAGAGTCTTTTCCACCTGGGGGAGAAGCATCATTTATCTTTAAATTCATGTGCATAACATACAAATCAGCTTCTGCATGCAATACATCTTTCAAAACCTACAGACATTTCATATTTTGATAGTGCTCATGGATAACTTTAAAAAACCTTATCCCAGATGTGGTATCCACAGGTTCCAGATTTCCCCTTCTAGGAACTGCCAAACAGAAAAGGCACAGGGGAGAAGCAAGTGTGTTTCTGCTTCCAGCTGCCTAATGACTTCCTGGTAAACTGTGAGGATACCTGAAGAAACTACAGACTCTATCTACTTGCACTCCAGCTTCTGTGCCTGTACCCTTATTCTTGGTATGCATCACATCTGTCTCTGTGGCATTATAAAAAGGCATAACTGGTAAGGAAATGTTTCCTTCCTTTGAGATTCGTCATCTGAGTTCACATGATTTGCAGTATTCTACCACCTGGAGATGAAGAATCAGTGGCATAATACTGGTCTTCCTCATTCTTTTGTCTCCTTCTAAACATTGGGAGTTTTTTACAAATGTATGTAAAGGCATGGACGTAAAAATCATCATTCTTGAGTGAAGAGAATTCTGTACTCCCTGCCATGAAAATAAACACAGGTCTTGCTCTTGTATTTATATGAAACAGAGAGGTCAAAAAGGCTAAGATTAACTATTAAAATAATCACCAAAAAGAGAGACATTTTTCTCTCCTGTTTACAAAAAGATATCAGAAGTGTATCCTTAAAGTACCGGGAGGCCCCACAACACTACTTTAATATCCTGGGTCCTGATATGTGATCAAAATCATGCAGAGAAGATGCTGGTCATCTGCCTAATGCCAAAAGCTGACTGAGAGCTTTGGAACAGAAAAACAAATTCACAGAAAACCTCTCACATGAACAAATAAAATCTTACATACAAGATTAATCATATGATCTTATAATAAATCTTATTATTTTACCAGCCTGTACAGAATTCCAGCTCACTTTGCATCTTCCTTGATCTTCTCATATGTTTCTGGCTTCAGCCTTTCTTTTTCCAGGAATATGGAAAACACTGTGAATAAAAAGAAAAATAGAGATTTTTTAAAAATAAAAATCCTGAATATTTCTTATGTATTTGCAGATAAAAGACTGTCCATGGCTGACCATGATAATATTGCCAAGCTTGACTTGCATACTTTAAAGTAGTTTTATGGGAGATAAAAACTGGTCTGAGAGGCAGCAGAGGGTGGTCTCCATGAGCTGTATCACACCAGCAGCTACTAAAGGCCATTGTCACCCCTTGTCACCAAAGGGAGCTATGCAGGATGGAAAATTTACTAAAGGGCAACCAACTTGAAATACAAATAATAAGAGTGCAATTTCTATTACAACATGATCTCCTTTAATTTTCTTCCATTGAGCTACCTTATGCATTCACTTAATACCAGGGCAGCCTAAGCTGACCAGGATTAAGTGACAGGAGATCTTGGCTGATTAAATTGCTTTAAGGTGATTCACGTGGTGCTAATAGTATAGACACAACAACAAATGGTGGTGAATAATGAAACAGAGAGAGACAAATAACATGCAGTTAGCTGAGGCTAATTTTACCAGCAGGTGCTGAATACAGACCATAGCTATTATAGTGCTGAAAATAAAAAAGCATACAGTAAATGTCTCTAATGCTATAAGTTACAGTCTGCATGTTACTTTAATTGTATGCAGTCATCCTATATTCTGAGGTTTCAGCAACAACCTAATTACTAGCCTTTTGTTCTTATAATGTTTACTTTGAGAGGTGTTTCTGGGGAAAAAAAGTTGTAAAAAGTAAAAAAAGTGTAAAAAGTAGAAGCAAATATGCTTGGATGCACAAGGGAGAGGTCACAGGTACTTGGGAGCATTTACCATATGTGGATTTTAGTTTCTACCGGTGTGTCTCATTAGCATTAAAAGCTTGGAACCACCATAATAAAATTGATGAAACATATACAGCTATAGAACCATTATGTCATCTGATGGTAACTAAATTCTACATATGGGTGAGTGGTATTTTTACTCTGGATGTAGGCAGGACCAGCTCTGAGAATACTTGGCTTGAATCTCCTCAGGCAGGGGAGAACCTCAGTTTTAGAACCTCAACATTTTTGAGTAGGGTTCTCACTTCTAGGCATCATATTTTCAAAGGAATTTGGACATATAAATTCTCCTGGGTTTCAGTGGGAGTTAAAATACATAAGATTAAGATAAATAAAATAGTTAAAAGATACCTGAATAACAGAAACAAAGCTGATTATATAAAAGGGACATTGTCACTACCAGGTTGTCTTCTTTTTTCTATTCCAGCAGTTAAATTTTAAACAAAGAGTAAACCTACCTGAAATATTAAAAGAAAGATTAAAATACTATCTACTGGAGAGACATACTGGTTGTTCACAGAATCTCAACATTCTGTGTTTTTTGATGCCATTAGTATTTATAAGATTTTTTAAATAATGCTAGTTCACTATTGATAGTGGCAACAAAGTTTATCAATTATGAATTCACAATTTCAGTTGCCATGTGTAATCCAGTAAAGAAAAATTCATTGCTTTAAAGGCACTTTTTAAATTCTCATTGCATTTAATTGAAAACTAGGTCAACAGCCACTCCAGACAGACAGTGATATCAAATGTGGGGAAATGTTACACAGAAATAATTAAGCACTTGCTATATTAAATTGTGATAACATTCTTTCCACATTGAGCAGTGACATAAATTTGAAAGCAGGTTCTTTTGCTTCATGTTATATGAAGTTTCAGGACTGCAACACAATGAAAATGTCACTTTTCTTTTGTGCCTCAGTAATTGCTATGTGATAAACATGCACAAGATAAACATGCACACATTCCATATGATAATGAGTGGACTTATATATAGAAACAAGTAATTACATTTTCTTCTTTTGGTGTTTTTTTGTACTACCTTAATTGGTAGTTAATTTATGCACCTGATTTTTCAGGTGCTTGTACATAGTCATTAAAAATGACCTCCAAGAAAAGCAGGAATGCTGAAAAATGAGGCAGGATGGCAGGCTGGCTGTTACTAAGTATAGCCCTTTTCTGTGTCAGGAAATGCTCTTGTAGATATGGTAATTATACATGATGGAAACTTTCATAAACTTTTCAAATTCAGCAGTATTAAAATGTTAGGAAGAGACCTCTCACTATTTCTCTTCCAAATCCCTCTTTACCACTTTGTTACAAAATTCACTGTAAGATGAAATCTGATGTTTATCATAATAATCTAAAATATTAAACTTTTGTATTGTTTTGTTATATAAAATCTGCCCTTTTTCTCTCAGAATATGAAGAAATTGTTTACTATGTTCCAGTTTGAAAAATGAAGCAAGAAAATGAATAAATAAATTTGTTTTAGTCAACTAAAATTTAATCTAAATATTAAACTGTGAGACTGCATAAAAGTAATCACAGGATGTGTACAATGGCTTCAACTCAAACACAAATGTCCTTAAAGCTGGCAAGTTGTGAAACATTGGCTGCCTTCTATTAAAAAACATCTTACAATGGGGAGCAGTGCATAAATGTAGGTACTCATTTTTATGGAATAAATTTGTCGATAATATTTGAGATTCAGAAATACCAGTGTACATAGTATCCACAATGGTTTTAGAGATAGGAATCCAAAGGCTACATGCATTGTCTTTAGGGACTAGGTCTGCCTCCCAGAAGCATTAACTTTTTCATCTGCATCTGGTGTTAGGGAAAACTGCTTTCCTCACTAGTAGCCCCCCTAAAATTCCAAAAACGCACTAAAAGACTTTTCACCTGCATTCTTTGGCCAAGACAGTATAAATTCAGGATTGTCAAAGTCTTAAATGACCTTCTCCTGTCACTGATCCACTGCTGCTTTACCTCTGGTACACTTTGGAATACACTTGTCACATCAAGGATGCTTCTGAAGGTAGATTCACTGCTCAGTAAAATAACACCAACAAGCACTTTTTGAGTTTTCCTCCTGCCATGCCTGAATTCCTCACTGCCAAAGGGAACTGAGGAACTGTTCAGTTCCTCACTGAGCTCTGCAGTGTTAGAAAGACAGTCTTTCAAAGCTATGTAATATCCAGTACTCTTCTGTGCAGTGTTGAAAGTCTTTAAAATCACTTAAAAAACCCAGTAATTCCAACAGGATAATTTCTTAGGTATCCTAAAGTTTAGAATCCTGCTATATGAACTGATATAAGAATGTGAAGATGGTGGACTGATGTCAGTCTGAATGTTTGAGATAACATCTGAATAACAAGTAATAACCAGTCCACTCTATTGTGTTTTACCTGTCTTTTTCTAAGCTTACCAAAGCTTCATAACTCAAACAGAAATGCTGAACATTTTGATTGGGGTCCACATTTTCCTCAGTGCTTATATGGTGACTAACACAATGGACTATAATCAAGGCTTTATTGAAAACTACTTATTAAATAGCAATAGAAACTCAAATAATACCAAGATCTCTCTAGAGCATTGATTGCCTTATACCTTTCAGAGGAGAATTTTAAAAGCAAAATAAAATGTGGATTGATTGTACCCCAAATATGGAATGGCATTAGGTATTGTACAAGCGTGGCAAAATTTTCTCAAAAGGAAAATGCACACTAATAAGTAAAGCCCACTCTGTTCTGCTTCCTTTTTCATTATAGCTGATGTTTCATTTTAACATGTACATTTGAAACTCACTTTGTGTTTTAATGGAATGCTCTGGGCCAAATAGATCCCCGGTGTAACATTGCTTGTGCATGTCAGACAACTATTACAATTTCTAATGGCATGAGCTTGGGGTGGCTGCATTATTCATGTGGGGTATATTGATAAAAAGGTCATGCAGGTCAATGTATGAATTTAAAGTACTTCTGCAGTTCAGAAATGTATTCTTTACATACATTTAAAATGTGTGCTGATAGATTTTGCTTTTTTAATTGATGAGTATGGATATTATTTATTTTACGCTCTATGAGGTCAAATTTCATTAGCTACTATTTGCAGGGTCCAAATGAAATGAAGACTACAGTAAGCTTTAAATTAGAAAGTACCAAAACAAAATTCCAGTGTTGCAGCAGATTCTCATTCTCTTAAAAGATTAATGGACAAGACTTGTAGAACAATTTCTGTATCCTGTGGCAATTCATTTAGCATATTCATTATGCTGGACATCATGTTCTGTTTGAGCATTTGCAAGAACTTGCTCTATTTTTTAGCAATAAAGTTCCTGAATTTTCTTCATTATGAAAGTAGCATTCGTTTCTACAGGGCTGTCTATAAGAAAGACTTGAAAGAGTTCATTATATTTCTACATCGTTATAACAATATCCTGGAGTTATATTTTATGTGTTGTGGCGACTCTATGCCCTTTCTTCTTGCAGTTCCTGCAACAGGAGATGCAGCTGAAGAAAAATGATTGTTCTCTATATTGCTTATACATTATTCCTGTTCCCCCTGGAGCTGTGGTTTCAGATGTGACCTGGAGGAACCCAAATAGGTCTTGTAATTTACATCATGAGCTAGACCACTCACAGACAGCTCCAGCATTTAGTATGCAGCAACATGAAGTAGAAAATCATAGCAGAGTTCCACAAACTATCAGGACAGGAATAAATGCTCACTTTGAGTGAAGTGCCATAGAAAATGTCCTTCATTTCACATGAAGCAACATCATGGCTTTGCCTTAACCAAGGACTGAGTGGTTCATTATAATGAGCCATGGCCAAGAGGACACTGCAAACAAGGCCTGAGCATAATGAGCCACACCTGACATACAAGGAGGACCTGAGCCTTGGTGTGGACCATGGATCAAAACTGACAGGGAATGGTACCTGAAATGCTGGAAGGGAGAGCTGTGATCTGATTGCATCAATCCTTGTCTATGAAGACACTTGGTACTGGAGGCTGGGGCTGGAGACGATGTTCTGTGGACATGCAAGTGTGGAAGCAGAGCGCCTGAGGTGGAACTGCTGATGAAGTGATGCTGAGCCTCTGCCCAAGGGCTTGACACAGAGACTGGTCAGAGGGAGTGTCACAGTCCCTGGACTTCACTGCTCTGACTCACTGGGCTGGTAATTAGGGTTGGTTAGTAGTGCATACGTGTATGAATTTTTTATGACACAGCTTTTTTGTTGCTTTACTTACATTGAACTTAGCAAAGCCATAGAGTGACATCATTCCTTTCCTTTTTGCAGTGTTTGAGAATAGAACAGACAATTCAGATTTTGATCACTTTTTAGAAGCCATTTAGCAACATTTGCCTTCAATCTCTCCAATTGTTTTTATGAAAAACTCCATAAGCCTACTGAACTGGAGAAACCTGAGCCTTTCCATGAATTGGGAGCATCTTGTGCTCCCCATATCAGTGAGAAAATGAAGTCTTAAAAGATCCTAGTGACAGATACATGGTTAGGGTTTAGAGAACTGGAGCAACTAGTGGTAAAAGTGTATTGCCAAAGAGCAAATGTCACTTAGATAACACTTTTTAAATTCTCCTTGTTTTGAGCATATCCAAAAGTAGCTAACCTAAATTCTTTGTAATCAGAATAAAAAAACCCTGCTGATCTTGTTTTTCAAGAAATTATCCTGTATTAATTATTGAACAGATGACTCACTATTTCCACAATTTCCTGTAAACATACACATATTTCATGAGATCCTGTGGGAGAGGAATATTTTAGAAGCATAAAGCCATAAACTTATAATTACCTCTGCACTTTGGCAATGTCTGACACATGTAAGCCAAACATTCTTTTTTTAACCGAAGATTTACATTCTTACTATGAAGATCAACTCATTTTTTATTTCATAGCATTGTGTTTTAACCATAATTTCTTTAGCTATGCTTCATGTCATCCTATTAGTGTATGTTTGCAAACAGAATAGGGTATACAGAAAGCAATTTGTTAATCAAATCTCTTCTCACTCTTTTATTCTTTCCTCTAGTAATCCCTACAAGTTCTTGGTATTAATCACAAAAAACTCAAGAGTTGTCCTTGTTAAAAATTCAACTCAAGAATTCAGTATGACCTTTTACATCTAGACCCTGATTTAAGAGCCAACACAGCTAAAATCATACAATAGTATGCTGCTGTAGCACATTAAAAGGTCAAATTTAAATGAGTTCAGGTTGACATACTGTTCTTTGTCTTAGGGAGGAATCAATTATGAACTTCAGTTAAATACATAACTCTCATGACTTTTTCTCAATATATTGATAAATTTAGGCCATAATTATGCAAGTATTAAGAAATACTTAACATCAAAGTCCTAATTAGTCATACCAGAATCAACAGGTATTTAATATTTGGAAAATTAAATATATGCATTGGTGTTTGGAGGATTGATGTCTTCTACAGTAAAAGCTTGTATACATGCAACAGTTGATTCCAGACTACCTACTGTGAAGGGAGATTCCTTTCCTCAGCAGAAAGTAACTTTTACCTTACACTGATTAGTTATGGTAGTTTTAACAGCTAAGACTGAAGGAATCAAGCAGTTTTAACAACTAAAACTGGATAGGATAATAATTACCTTCAATCACTATAATGGACAAGGACTGACTTGGAATGTTGAGTTCAAAAACTCTTTCCTTGTTCTCCGTTTCTTTGTAGGTATCTCTGTCAGCTGTCAGGGCAGGCACCTGGTGTGGAGACTTATTATTATTTTCCTACCCCTGTTACGAAAGAATACATCTTTTGTGTTAAGGTCTTGCAATGAGATCCCTTTTGCCCATAGAAGGTCACAACAAGGTCAGCATGTCCCTCTAAGCACTTCTCTTCATGAAGAAATTAGTTCCATATGCTTAAAGTCCCAAATTAAAAAATCTATCTCACTTATCCTCAAACCACTGTGCCCATAGACAGATGTAAGCACATGTGAGTGTATATATGAATCTATACATACACATGTATGCACCCTGAGGCAAATGTAAATAATATGGGTAGGGACTCTAACCACTGTTTCAACTTGTTTATTCTGAACAGCTACATTATGCTCTAGTGGATTTTTTTTTCAGTGTTGGACTTTTGCCATTGACTTCAAAGGAATCAGATCCAGGCTGCTGGAAAAAAAGCAAATTTTGAAGCCAATAAGATTTAAAAAGCCTGGCTTTGAAAGTCATGATATGAAGATCAGAGTTTACTCTCCCCTATGTAGAAATAACCTGTAGGGGGGAGAATGGGACCTTTAGATAATTAACTATTCAGTAAGTCTTAAGCAGCTCAATAGTGCTTTTTATCTTCAAAGTGCTTTTTAAACATTAACTAAGTAATCCTCTCAATCCTCTGAAGAAAATAATTTGCTATTTATTATCCTCATGAAGAATTGCTATAAATGAAAAGGAAATGCTGAAAATAGTACTTTTCATGTACATTTTTTTAAAGAAAAAAAAATCTCAGACTCTGCATCTGCATTCCCATGGTACTTACTCCATCTCAAGAATTACTGCTCCAAAGTAAATGTAAAATCTATATGACTGTCCATTGTCAGAGATGGAAAACGAACTGCAGAAAGTAGCTGCTTCTGAACTCTACTATTCTCCCAGACAATTGTACTGCTAAGCAAACTTTTATAGCACATTCTTCAAACAGCCTCCACTGTGATGAACTGCCCTGATTTGTGGAAAAATGATTTGACTGCAAATTCTCACAGTGGAAGAAATTTTCTATAGAGAAATGTAAAGTAGTGCTCCTGGGAAAAAAATCAAAAGATACATAAAAGAAAAATATTGCCAAAAAGGAGTAAGAATCCATGGTTGTGACACACAATTCTATAAAAATATCAATTTGACAGCCAATTAAACTAAGAAAGTAAAGCAAATGCTAATAATTATTAATAAATGTTCTGTGGGGTTTCCTTTTAAGCATATATTTCACTGCATAGTTTCACCATTGCTGTATATTTACAATTACATACACACATGACTGGAGAATAAGAATAATTTTATATAGGATTTCAGGTTTTGGTGTTATTTCTTAGCAATGGGATTTGCACATTTCCCACATTGTTTTCAAAGTAAATGGTGTTTCTTTAACAACTGGAGTATCATGCATGCCTGAGCCTCTCAGATTTACAGCTGTATCAAAAAGACTGAGGAAGAAGATAAGCTTAGCTTGCATCACCCAAGAAGTATGTTTGTATAGGTGAACTTTGAATATTTCAAACTCATAAAATTTTTTCTAACCCTATGGCCACTACACATGTAAGGATTTTCAGGGTCTTCACTCTAATACTACCCCATCACCACCCCCACCCTCCCCCCAATTAATATAAACTGCCCATGTTTCCAGTATTTCTGTTAGCTATACATTTTTGCTTAATATTGTAATTTTTAATTAAACATTTATTTCTATTTCCACCAAGACCTCTTTCCCCCAAGATTTTAGTGTATGAACTCATTTTGGTTAAAATGTCAAAACCAGTAGACATTTTAGTAAAAATGAAAAGCGCCCCACTATCTAAAATCCTGCAAAGTGAAAGCAGTTTCAATATTAGAGGCAGGAAAATGATCTCTTCCTCCCCACTGAGGTTCAAGTGTTAGCCATTGTAACTGATAACAAGCAAGATACTAATGAAGTGTTAGCCATTAAAAGGAAACCACAATGGCTCCAGCTCACATCTAAAGTTTATCTACAGTTTGCTTTCTACTTGACAGTCAGTTTACAAGCTAAATTTTTCTTCAAATCCAAATATTCTAAAACAAGGACCAGAATAATTTCTTAGAAATGTTATTTCTCTTAGTCTGCTGGTCCAAATTCTACCCCAGAGCCAAGGTACAATAATGTTAAAGGTTTTGCTATTTGAAAGCCTTAGTTACTAAATTTTTCTTCCCTAACACACATTTAGAAATGTTTGCCAATTGATAGAAATGTTAGAAGTACATATAGCCTAAAACCTCAGAGAACCAAGGCTTTGAAATTATTCAGCTGTAGAGAAGAGAATAAGTAGAATTGAATCTGCTACAATTTTAAATAATTGAGCTTTCAGTAAAAAAAAATCAGTAAAAAATCATCAAAAATTCCTCATGTCGTATACAATAATTAGATACTGGGAGAGAGTTATCTTAACTGTTGGAGACAGGAAGTTATTTTAATCATTGGGTTTGGGACATGCATGTCAGTTCATACCTTCTACATAAACTTCAAAGATCAATCCAATTAATGAAATATCGTTTTCTAAAAGGCATCAGGAAAAATAAGAGAATGACCCCAAAATCAAAAAGAGAAATATTAATTTATAGATAGTAGATATGCTTCACGTCAAAAAGTAAGTCATGCTGAACATTTTTTTAAATTCCCTTTTGAACAACTGTTTCACTCTCCAATCAAACTTCTGACACTGCCTGCTATTAAAGTTATGGAGCTGAATTAAAAAGAAGAGGACTGAACTAGTTCAGTCATTCTTGGAAAATTCAACTACTTGTAACTAGAAGTCCCACTGCACTTCATAAAGTTCAGATCCTGACCAGAACAGTGACAAGTTCCCCCTTTTAAGGCAACTATCACAAAAAGGAGAAGGGTGCATAATTACTTATGCTGCAGCATTGAGACTTGAGGCTTAGCTCTATTAGAGCCAACAGCAGTACTCAAAAAGGACTTCCTTAACAATGGGACAACTGATTCACCGTGTAACTAATCTATAAAAGACACTTTGGTATAATCTTCTATGAGCAGAGTTATAAAATATTCATGGGGTGCCTCTACATCCAGTGCATAAGCAGGATACTGTTTCTGGAGATGCCATTACAGAAATATGATATTCAAAATGTGAACATCTGGTAATCAAATGCATGGCAGTGTAGTACTTACATGAGAAACATGATTTATTCCCAGGAAAGAATATTAATTCTAAACACAGGGCTTTCAGACTTTCTGGAAGACAAAAACATGAAAGAGACTGAGGGGAAAGTAGAGCTGTGTGTATCAGGAGAAAAATCAGATCTGAAAAATTGCTATAGTGAGCCTCGGAGAAATATAATGAATCAATCTGGGATTAAGCTACTAGATAGGAAAAAGAATAACGACAGAAGCACAAGGGATGTGGTAGAGACCTCCAGGGCAAGAGGAGAGGTGAGAATAAAATTCTGCTTAAAGATGAGGAAAGAAAAAGAAGGTAAAAAAACCCCACAAGACAATGTGAATTCGTAATTCCAGCCCTCTAATTACCAAAAACCTCAGAGACACAGAGGAGGAGAAATATAGGAATGAAGATGTAGTGAATGATTAGATCTGAATTAATTAGAGACACAAAAACATGTTGAGAGCAAAGACTCTACTGCATTACACAGAGATGAGGATGGCATTAACACTTTCAGAAAACTGAAATATTCTTGAAAAAAAATTCAATGTGCAGAGTTGATAGCTGTCTGTATTTCATCACAGTAATGCATGGAAAATAAATCTTCAAAGGAAAACTACTTTTACAGTCTACTTAGGCAGACCAGTTGAAAAAACCAGGAAAAAAAGTGCTGAGTAATGGACACAAAAGACAGATTCTTCATCTCTGTAAAATAGTTCAGCTCCATTAACTTTTTCATATAATTCAAGACAGGAAGGATCCATTAGATCATCTATTCTGACCCTACATGTCATAGGTCATTAGATTTCATTTTCAGTTCTACTCGGCTTAGTAGTTTATGTTAAACATCTTTCAGAAAAACATCTACTCTAGATTTGAAGGCAGAGACATGGAAAGTCACATTGCCCTTGGCTCTTTGCTCTGAAGGTTAAATACTATTGCTGCAGCAAAATTGTGCCTTATTTCGCATTTGAATTTGCTTGGTTTCAACTTCCAGCCAGGAGTTTTCATTTTTTTTTTTCTGCTACCTTAAATTATCTTTTAACATTTAGGTTTTTTTTTTTTTTTTTTTTTGTAATTCTACATCATAACTAAATCACTTCTTCTTTGGGAAGCCATACAGAACAAGTTCATTTTTGTAATGCCTCTCTAAAAGTCAACTTTCTCCAGCTTTAATAAATTTCCCCTTTTTCAACCCTTCTGTTTTTAGCCATCCACACCCCCAGTTATTGCACTGGTCAAAGTAAAGCTAACCTCTCTACCCACATTCATTCACACTTTGGTATTAATAAAACACTGTAGGAGTAGGAGATTACAGAAAGTCTATTCAGCTCTCTACAATGAAACTGTAATTTTTTAATCTTTCCTTGCAAATTCTACAGCCAATAAGACAAAAACTCTTCTAAACTCATTACCAAATTCTCCTCTGGCTCCACCATTTCCTCTGTATTTGATAGAGGGCTGTCTGAAAATTCTGAGAAATAGGATCTCTGTGCTGTTTGATAAGGCATTTACAAAAAATTATGAACAATTTGATTTCTCCTCTTTCTTGTCTCTCTTTGCTTGTGTTAGTAGTAATAGTTTCAGGAGAAAGGGTAAAAACGTGCAACACAACCCTTTAGTTACCTTCACATACCTGCTTATTATTTACTTTGAAACTGCTGTCAATATCCCCCTTCAACCAAGGCACTAATGATGCTTCAGTACTTAATATAAAATATTACAGTCCATCAATGAAAAGTGGTGTTCCATGAAGAGAACTTGTAGAGCAGACTGACTCTGCATATGCTACCTATTTCTACTGATAATTTTTCCTAAGTCACTTCCAGTTCTGTTTTGCTAAATCACTTGTGAGTTATGAGGTAATTTGTAACTCAGAAATAAATTATACAGCATGGGTTATCTTTTTGTAATGTATTGTGCTAATATATTTAACTAGTATCATTTGGATCTTTTCTAAAAAGAGGATATACATTTGTTTAGGACATATCAACTCATATAGTTCCTGTAATGAATATTAAAGTAACAATAAGGTAGCTCCACTCATAAGTATTTCCACCACTAGCCATGACTGTGTAAATAAACATCACACTTATTTTTTTTCAACAGTAAACTGCAAACAAATGTGCATCAAGGAATCTCTCACTGAGCTGGGAAAAAATGGCTACTTTAGGCATTTCCCTAAGTGATCTCTTTTTGTCATTTGAGGCTTTTGTCATCTAGACTATTTTAATTCTTCTCACAAAATTTGTTTCTCTCCTGTGCTGAACTAAATGGTGCCTGGAAAATAATAAAGGAAAACTGAGTACAGTCTTTGATGTTTTTCTTTCTTTTTTGAATTCCTTGACTAATCAGAGGTATTTATTTACTTAGAGACCTTGCTAAATCTGACAAAAAGTAGTAAGTTGCCATATCATAAATTAAACAATAGGATGTTTACATGCCCTGCAATAAGCCTTCGGTCCTACCCAGGCAAAGATGAGTTTTCTAATAAATCAGTTACAGCTCTGAGACCAGATGGCTCAGCTCAAAACATTGAATGTGTCCGTCCTTTCTGATCTTGGGTTAGTTTCTATAATCTCATGTTTCAATTCTAACAACCTTTGGGTGACTACAATTTCACAATGCCAATGCAACACTGATAAGACTGATGAGAATAAGGATATGTAAGCACTGGGCCTCTCTATTGGGTGCAGCTTAACTTTTTCCCATTGCAGGATCCTTATTCCCCCAGCCAGCCCACAATTCACAAGGGATGCAGAGCAATGCAGGTATTGGCAAAATAACCTGTCAGAGTTTGAAAGTCCTTTTAGTGATAACGATTGACTTCCAAACCCCCATAATGCCATCTATAAAACCCTATATAGTTGATCTAAACTGAGTGATAGTGAAAAGAAAATAGAATGTTATTGAGGTAACTTCTGTTCAAATCAGATTACACAAATACTATTCCTTTAGGAATATTCTCTGTAAATCTCTCCAGTGAAGATGAGAGTAAGTATTTCATGAAAATAGAAAGTTCCCTTTTTTGATAAGATGGTGTATTTTTCTGAGTGTTTTGGCCAACTATGGAATAAAGCATCCAGAACAAGGATAAAGACTAAAATTGTAGTAAAAAATAAAAAATGAAGGAATCTATTCTCAAATTAGTGAATAAATTGAAAATATTTTACAAAAAATAATATTTTTAAAACACTGAGAATAAAATAAGTGGTGTTATTATGAGTTGATATTGCATCAGTTTATAAATTTAATCATTTTAAAGTGGTGACATAATTATTTTTTAATTTTTTACAAACATGAAGTATTACTTAAAGAGTGTCATTAATAATGGCACAGAGCAACATTATTCACCTGTAAAGTTCTCACTTCAATCTCTTGTCCTTGATCACACAGTAAATCTTTGAAGTGTACTTAGACACCACTGACTTCTTTACACTGGAAAAAAGCATATTTTCTGAAAAAACAAACCATTATTCCTTGGCAATACACCAAGCCATTTAAGACTTGCAAGATGTAAACTATGAGTTCTGGTTAATTCTTTATCTACATAACTTTCTTGATCAACATTGCCCAGAGCACTTAGTGAATTGTCTGCAGACAATTCTGAAGGCAAAGCTCTAGAAATAAGAAGTTACTGAATTAGAAAATTGTTGGTTTCATACTGCCAGTATTCTTCCCAGTGAGCCCAAAGAAGGCCACAAAGATGATCAGAGGGCTGGAGCCCTGTCCTGTGAAAAGAGCCTGGGAGAGCTGGGTCTGCTCAGCCTGGGCAAGAGGCGGCTGCAGGGAGACCGTGGAGCTCCTTCCAGCGCCTTAAGGAAACCTACAAAAGAGCTGGAGAAACACTGTAGTATGTGCTCACAGGGCAAGGGGAAATAGCTTTAAACTGAGAGAAGGAAATTTAAGTTGTATCTAAGGAAGAAATCTTTTACTGTGAGGATGGTAAGGCACTGGCACAGGCTGCCCGGAGAAGCTGTGGGTGCTGCAGGCCTGGGAGTGTTCCGGGTCAGGTTGGATGGGGCTTTGGGCAACCTGGTCCAGTGGAAGCTGTCCCTGCCCATGGCAGGGGCACTGGAGCTAGATGATCTTTAAGGTCCCTTCCAAACCAGAGTTCTATGACTTCTCTTGACAGAGGGATGGAGAATCGTGAGCTCCTCATATTTCAACAAGGTGTTTGCATTGCAGCTCTGGATGTAGAGGCCTTCATTCATGGGGCAGAAGTCTATTTGTGCCATGTATTTTTGGAGCCAATTTTCATCACACTCACTAACCTCTTTGCAAACAGAAAAGAAATTGTTCTTACAGGAATAATGGGAGGAAGAGGACGTTTCTGTCAGAGTACTGGACTTACCTGTTTACTTTTTTAGCATGTGAGGAACATGGGTTCATTGCTGGGTGAACTTGGTCTGAGGAGTACCAAGCAGGTTCATTACACTTCAGCAATTCACAACCATGCCAACTGTCTTGTTACTATCCTGAGTTCTGTGGGCTGTTTCAGACCCTGGATAAACTGTAGGCAAAATTGCAAGCATTTGACTTTCAAAATTCATTCTTTGCTCCTTCTTTGCCTTCCAGTTTGAACCATAAAATGTTCAAGTTTCAATATATGGTTCATGTATGTTTTGAGGCTGTCTCATCATACAGAACATAAAATCTCATGTTAATCAGAAGAAAAGCACAAGCTCTTAAAAAAAAAAAGATTGGAAAACACTATTTTTACTCTTAAAAATTTAGGTCAGGTGTCACCTACATCTTTCCAGGTAATTAGCAAGGAGAAATAGTGTTGAAAAAATAAGTAGGTAGGAGGTATTTCAGAGCATGCCTCTAAGGGATAGCAATAATTTAATAAGGGATAACTAGCATAGTACAGCACAGGGAAAACTCCACCCAACTAGCTTTGTGGATATTATAGTGGAACTTACAATTTTTAACAGCAGATGACATTACTGATTTATATTTTTAGAAAGCCTTTGATGAAGTTCCTAATGACAAACTTCTACTAACTATAGAGTTCTACAGTCAGATAGTGAGAATCAGTTAGTATCTAATTAAAACAAATTTTAAAACCTAGCTCAGTGATCTAGCTCATTGGACACAGTTCTGGTTCCATCAAAGTCAATCTTCAAGATTTTTTTTTTCTTTTTATAAACAAACATAGATTAACAAAGGAATTTTCACCTAAATTTAGTCATCTTGAAACAGGTTGACTGAGCTTGTTGCTTATGATTCCTGTTTGGGTATTTAAGATGGAAGCACTGAGCCTTCTGGCAGCTCCTCTTTTTGCTCTAATAGTTACCAAGGGAATTTTGGTGACTAACAGAGTGACAAATAACTTGCATGTCTGAATTAAATCTGCTAATGACTCCAGGCTTGAAAGCCCTTCAGCAGTCACTGAGTCCAATGAATATCAATAATAGTTATTCCCTCTGATTTTGGATTTAATTTACCTGTATCACAGTCTTCAAAGTGGAAGATGCAGATAATATAATCATACAAAAGAGTTGGTGTATTGCAGAATGCAATTTAATTTGTGTTATTTAGGTCACCAAACAATATATTCTCCATCTATTGTAGGAGAGCATATTCCACTAGTATTGGGGTATATCTGAATATAAAGGAAGCAAGTGCATTAACTCTTCTGTCACACAATTAACTTAACTTTTTAAAGACCAATGCTTCTAGGAAGAAAATGTGCCATTTGTAGATGAGAGTAAATTGATTACAAAATAAGCTAAAGGCTGTGGCTTATTTATGTCAAATTTTTGAAAATCCAGAATTACCCAGAACCAGTAGAGAAATACCAGCAGAGGAAATTTCCTTATATATGAACAAACCTAATGTCCAACAGTGATGCAAAAACTGACAGAACATCATCAGGCCAATGATTTCTAACTAAAGCAGTCTTTCTATATCCAGTTAAGTAAATAAATAATCAACACTTTGTGAAATCTCTTCTACCACTGCGTAGTTTCTACACTGGGTGTAGTTTCAAGATATATTGAAAAGCACCTAATAACAGGATACTATCAACTAGTTTCCACTTTTTCCATCCATCATTTAATATTCAGATCCAGTCTATACAATATGTGATCACATATGGAGTTACTCTACAATTTCAATATAAAAAAAATACTACAAAGATCCCCAAAAGACTTGTTTTGCATGAGATCACTAAATCGAGGGAAGAGAAACCACAACAGCCCATTTTGAGAACATCCCACTGTAAGGCAGGTATAACATCTATTGTTACTCAGTCATAATATTCAGATACCCAGTGATTTGGGCATTTACATTTCTACTGCTACCTGCCCTCATGTGCTGAGCACCTTTCAGCTCTCACTGAAGCCAATGAGAGGTGAAGAAACTCGGTACCCCACAAGGTCAATTCCCACTGAGCCATCAGCTGGGATCTGATACTTTACAAACAGCAGACATTCATGGACTTGCAGGCTGTAGCTGCTCTGATTTCATCATGAGCTTTTCCTGAGTTAAGTATAAGCAGGCTGAATTTCTGAGAACATCCTTTGAGATTCTGAGCACTTGCATTTCCTTTTAAGCATAAGCCACACTGAAATACAAACAAGAAATAAATACTGTCCAGTCATACCCTGAAACTTCCTGTTTTAACAAATATGCAGAACTGAGCTCTAACAAAGAGGTATTTCCATGAAAGTCCATGTGCACATAGATTTACACAGAGAGAGGAGAAGGTAATAAGAAATAATGGAGTAAAAACCCCCCTGATTGTGACAAACCTTGTTAGCAAACTAATCACATGCTGCTACTTGTATCAAAATACATCTGCAAGCTAATGAGATCCAGAATATTATTATACAGCACCCCAAGACTGCTGGCAGTTTTCAAAATAAATTAAGACAGAGGTTTTGTCTCCAAGGAGTCTACAGTGTTATCTTCAGGTATGACAGAGGGTAGCAAAATGACAGGGAAGAAAATTGGGAACAAAAATTATAAGTGTTACATAGTGTCATGGTGTGCATGTCACAATGATTGCTCCAGATATTTTAAATATAGTCTTTTCCTTTGTCCTCTCATTTAATGTTACCCATCTTCTTTGACACTTGGTGTGCAGACACACCTGAACTGGAAGGGTTTTTTCATTACATGCACAAACATGTGGAGCCATTTGTTTGGCTCACAAAACACTCACTGGTTTTTGATGTAGTTGTTCCTCCTTCAGAATTGGAGCTCGAACACAGCTGTTTCTGTTACTGTTATTGCAGTCCTATTCAGCTTAACATCTACAGAAAATGAAAAGCCATATGAAAACGATGCCTGCACCTAATTAAGTGCAAAACATGGAATTGTTCCAGGAAAAATGATTAAGAAAATGTTCCTAATGTGATATCTGCTTGAGACACAAGAAATTTCTATTTTCCTTTTATGTATTTCCCTCCTTTAAAATAACTGTAACTTTTCCCTTACAGACTTGCTCTTTTTTTGAATAAAACGATATTTTTGTCTTTTAAACGTGTTCATATTCCAAGTCTGCCTACTTTTTTTTATTCAGGTGCTAAATCATGCATAAAACCATTGTGTTTAAAGTGCATTATTCAAAGATATGACAGAAGTTACAGTCAGAAATCTCTTTGTATTTATAGCCTTGTGTAGAAGGCTAAAGAGTACTCACCCTCATTCTATTTTTCTCTAGTCCAACTTTTATTTCTGTGTTGAAATTGGTGGGATGACTGACAGATCAAATAAGCAATTACAAGCAAAAAATGGCATCAATTGTGCTTATTTTGGAGAACAATTTTCTCATTGTTGTCTAACCAGTAAAAGAAAGGGATAGATATTCTTTGAGATAGCTTAAAAATGAAAGGCAGACAAAAAAGATAGTAGATCAATAGAGAAATCAGAGACATTAACCAACAGATAATATGAGACCTTTGCGTGTTGAAAAGCTTCCAAAAATCCATTTTCAGGCAATGTACATAAAGAGCTAGATAAGGTAAAAAGAAAAGATTGAAAAATATAAAATCAGAGGTATTGTTAATTATAAATGTATTTTGCATCACAAAGGAAAAGACACAGAAAATATTTCAAGCAAAACTCACAAACAAACTTATCTAAAACAGGGAAAAGGGAGGGAAGTGTCTAAGTTGGAATGCTTTTTAATGAACTGGGTCCTATGGCCTTCAGACTTCAGTCAGGACCATCACAAAAATCTTTGTTCTTAAGAATTAAATTGCTGACCTTGACTGACTCACAATCCATTTGGAATCCAGAACAAACAGGACAATGACACAAAGTCTTTTTCATTGCTCTGCTTTCTTCACCATTTTTTGTCTCTGAACAGATAGATTGTGGGTGAGCATGGGCCTGTTCCTCAAACTGAGCAATAAAAAAGGAGTGCACAGTGGAAGCAGGGACATGTGGCCTGGGAAGAGTGCTGGACTATGGCTTCAATGTGTAGGAATAGGATTGGGAAACATAAGGCAAAGAAATAACAGGACTTGGAAAGGGGTGTGAAGAATAACCAGGGATTCTATAAGAATGTAGGTCAGAGAAAACCAAGAGACCTAACCTGCCAATCCTTCCAGGAAAATTGCCTGGACTGCACCATGGCTGCTTCCTGGCCCTTTTATGCAGTGTAGGTTCCCACAAAAAATACTGGGAAAATAGACTGTGTGCTCTGAAATTACCTAAACAAGCAGGTGATCTGTAATGGGTGTCTGCATGGGAAGTTAAGTGCTGCTGAAACCAGCAGTTTCAACATTAACCCAGACATCTGGATGTAGCACATATTATACACTCTGTCATGAAGAAAATATGTAGCCACAATGAACTATCCATTTTGGAGTAACCTTTTACATGGATTTGAAATTGTGGCTATGACTAACTTGCCTTCTTCAATAGATGAATAGAAGCTACAGAGTTTAGCCAAAATTACTGGGTGAAAAATGATGACAAAGTAATAACAATTGCCTACAGATTACTTTTAAAAGAGTGAATGCCTCTATTTTTATGGAAAAAGTTCTTCCTCCAAAATGTTGATCCAGTACAACAACATAAGTCTTCTTAGGCACTGCACTCTGAATAACAGGTAGGTAATTTGCAGTGAAACTCAGGCAATCAGCATACCTTGGAAAGAAAATACAGACAGAAGGTGCACCATACAAAAATAAGTTTTGCTGTATTATTTAAGCCAGACTATCATTTTAGAATGCCTGGTTTAATTCACTGATGAAATTGGGAAAGAATACATGCAGAAAGTAGACAATTTATGTATATCTATATATTCATGGACAAATAAATGCTGAAGATGTGCAACATCTCATAGCATAAATTTATAAATCATGGAATCAAGTCTGGTTGCTACACAACAGAGAATACCAGTGATTTCACAGCCTCCAACTTCTACCAAATCAAATGTTTCTTTTAAATGCTGTATTGGGAAAAATTTGAATCATGAGTGGCAGAACTAGTCCAATTTTGAGGCTTTTCTTTGCAGTAGCACTGTGTCCTTGGCTAACAAGCTAATTTTTCAAAAGGTGTTGGGTGAAATCTGAAGACATGGAACATACGGCCACAAAATATTTGAATCCTATAGGACTTTGAGGGGTGGAGGGCAGGAAAGTAACAGTTCTACTGAGCTCTGATGATCAAGACTACAGATTTTGATTATACAAAGGGATAATGAGGGAAGTGCAGAATAGCACATGCCATTCCTTCCAATTTGCTAGAATAATTTTTCCTGCTATAAAATGGAATACCATTCCATAAGTAATGCATATAATATAGCAGAGAATTAATTTCATATATAAATAAAACCTGGATTATTTGATTACTGATACAGTAGTAAGTGGAGCAGCAATACAGTCTATATCCTAAAACTCAACAGAATTAAAAATTAGAGGTGAGTGAGCTGGGAATATACCTCACCTACAGCTCTCCTAACACTTCCTGTCATTTCAAGTTGAAAATAACCAAATGAATTTTCACAGGCAATTAGTTGCTAGAAATACCTGTGAAAGCAAGTATACTCCCAGTGTCTCCAAGTAATTTAGACCAGCAGGTGTTGAGGAATTGGTACATCTTCAACAGCACACAAAAATTTCCATGGTATGGTTAATAAGGCTAAAAGTTAATTTAAGGAGGACATAATGCCAATTGTTTCTGTCTTATATTTAGCAAAGAAACAACCAAGTACAAAACCTACCCCCACAGCAGCCTTGGACTCCTCAAGGACAAGCCCTTCTCAAGCAGAAAACATTTCGTAATGTAGCACTCAGTGTTGAGTAACCCATCAGCATACACAGCTTCATTGCAAGACACATAACTCATTTAACTATTCAATTAATCATTCTGAATTCTAACTGATTCTTCTCAGTTTCCTGAAATGTAGAAAGTAAAAAACAAAGAATTTTTATCTGAATATAATAAGGTGGTATGATATAGGCATATGTAGGTTTGTATATAGAAAACTTAGATAAGGACTGTTGTGATCTTGCGGTGGGTGCGATATCAGATTCAGGAAAACAAGTCAAGTTGCTTTCTTATATACTACCTATTTTGAAAATATACAAAGGAAGCAATTCAAGATATCTGCAATTTGGGGGTGACCAAAGTCAATTGAAGTTCAGAACTTTGCCAGACATCTTTTCATATCTCATATTAAAGCACAGAGATTTTTTACAATCCACATTACCTCCAGGTATCTTGAATTTTTATCCTTAATTTCTTAACTTGAGCATTAGAAGGGAAAAAAAGAGCAAGCAGTGTCTCATATTTCCATCCCTTCATTCCCAAAGAAAACATGAAGGCAAACTTTGCTGTGCTGTGTCATTATGTCATCAAGAGCAGTAACCTGAGAATTTGTTTACTAAATACTTTTTCCTTTTAGTGTTTATACAAACTGAAAAGCATCAGAATGAAGGAAACTAGCTCTAAATAAAAGAATACAACAGGAAAGTACAGGAGTTTTATTCTGTGGAGAATGGATTGCTATGGCAACTGGATTTAACTGTGCTTAATAAAGCATGGTGCTTTTACAAAATTAAACAAGAATCCCATTCAATCTTTAAACGAGGAATAACTTCCGATACTTTCTTCTAAACTTACTCCATTTACATTTTTAAGTAACTTTTCTCCAAACAGAAATTTATTATTGACTTCTGCAAAATAAATCTAACATGTGACAAATATAACTTGATCTTTACTTCAGCTATACATTAAAATTCTGTTTCAAGAACTGTAGAATATGTATGAGATTTATTCTTATTTAGAACTGCTAAACATCTTCTGAAGTACAATCAGAAAATTCACATCAACATGCTGTTGAGGATTTCCCACTGCATTGTAAGCACAGTTAAGTATTTGATTTCTTGGATCACAGATACATAAATTCAAAAATAACATAATTGAGGAGGGACAAAGCAGGAGAAAGGATCCTCTTAGGATTTGGTAATCCTGCTCTTCTCCTCTCTGTGTTTCTGGTGGTGAAACTTTGTCAGCTCAAACACACAGGAAGAACATGCTTTACAGAGAAAGATAAGAAATTTTGATCAAATAAGGAACATATTTGAGAAGTGCCTGGATGGGCTCCTGTGCCATGTGCCCTAGGATGAGCCTACTTGAACAGAGGGTTGGACCACGTTACGTACAGTGCTCCCTTCCAACCTGACCCACTCTGTGATTTCATGAACAGCAGCTCAAGAATTTCATCAGCTCCAAACACTGTTAAAAAGATTTCTGGGGTTTTTTGGTAGTTGTATGACTCATTTAAGGTTGCCTTTTACATAGAAATTATTTATTTAAATTCTGTATTTTGGTATATTAATCACCTCTTATTTAGCAGTGCCACAGCCCTTGCTGGGTTTGGTAGAAATTTCTTGATGTCTGATATTTATGGTTGTTGGATTGGACCCCTAAAAATGCATCTTTAAAGGGACAAGATTAGTCAGGTTCTGGCATTGCAATGAAGACAAATACAATTTTACATGGTATGTTGCTACCTATTCCATAACACACAAAGAATAGGAAATTAGAGGGGACCAAACATAATGAAGTTGGCCATAACAAGCTTGCTTTTCTGAAGTCAGACTCTGTCAGGCTCTTCTTTTTTTTCAAGTAGAAATGCACTCTGAACTGATAATGTCCTAAAAACCATCCTAAAGCCCTCACAATGCAATGATGGGTATAATAGAAAAAGCTAAGAATGAAAAGGTGAAAAGAACAAAGTTATGAGATCCACCCTTCTCAAATTTACAGTTAAATTTTTAGTAATAAGGCTCTAAGATATCCTTAGGAACCTCGGTTACAGAAGTACAAATTCATAAGGTTTAGTTGCTTCGGGTTTCTTTTTTAATTACAGAATCCACAAAGCTATGAATATTAGCAAATTATTTTAGGTGACCTGGAGACATAGTCTGAGAACTTGATATTTGAAACATTAGAATCCTATTTCTATATAATTTAATATAACCACTTATCAGCTGCACAAAGATTCCCACATCAAAGTATGACAGATACAATTAATTAATTTAATTCCAGCATTAAACTATTATGAATAATTAAAATGATTAATTTCAATAAATATCTCATCACACGATCTGTATTATTTCCGCTATTATCCTTAATACCAAAAAGATACTCTGATAGAATACTTGATTTTTTAAGTCTTAATCACAATTTATAATCTGTTTGAATTTTTGTATGTGTACTATTCTAAGAGAATTGCTAAAAAGTTTTTATACTTTTTTAACACATTAATTTTCTGTAATTCTTGAGGGAAACCCACCATCATTTTGAGTGTAATGTAAATAAATTCAGGAATGCTGAGCTAGTATTTGGTTGAGGACAGAACATGGGATATGGAATCATTTTTCCTGAATATTACTGACTTTTACTAAAGTAATAAATGTGGTTTTAAACAGTGATTTCTCAAAATTAGACGATTTTCTTCCCCACTTCTGTAGTCAGATTCATCCTTTACCACTGAAATAGAAGATTACCCATGTAAGTTTTATCTAAACTGGTAAAATTGAAAAAAATCCCCTTAATTTGTTTAGCAATCTTTATTTTCAATGCCTAGTGGCAGTATATAGGAATGTGTGGAATACTAAAATTTAAAATTGGAAGTTTAAAGCAAGTAATGAAATATATTTGGAAATAGAGAAAAAATTTTCTGATTCTTCCAGTTCTTCCTCACTGTTTTGAATTCAATTTGAGCCTTACATAAGCCTTGTCAACCTTTCTCCTTAACTTTCCATCTACTCTCGACACAGCGCTTTGAATATTTTCTGAATATCAAGTAAGAGAACACTTTCTTTATAGCAGTGTTGTAAAACTAATTGTTCCACAGGTTATTCCATTTGTAAAAATAAGATAAACTGTCTAGATATACTCTATCATGCGAGAGAGTCTAGGGACCAGTCAGTCAAATTAGGAAACCAGTCTGGTTTTAAATTACAATAATCGAGAAGAATTGCCATTTTGCTTATAACTACATTTTCTATTCTGACTTGCTTTGTCAAGTTCCTCTTGACTATAGAAGAATGTGGATGAAATGGAAGAATTGACAACCTGAACTGTTTTTTAAAACTCTACTAAAATATTTTTGCAAATATTACTTGAGTAACATTCCTATAGATTCAGTATTATTATTGGACATCTGAAACCTGTGACATTGGTATATATAGAAGTCCTAGACAAGTGTGTAGGTCAGTGCACTGAAAACCAGCTGAAAGTCTGCTGTGAGTATTCCATCAGACTATTTCACTCACTAAGCCTATTTGGGTTAAGAAATGTATGCAGTGAAATCTCAGAGTTAGGATTTTATTCCACGTGATTCATAGTAAAACTCCAATTTCCTAAAAAGACAGGTCAATACTCCAGTGCACTGAATGAGCAAATTAATGTTAATAAGCAACATTGCATTGTTTAATAACATTAGGTGTGCAGGTTAGGCTTGTGCAAAAATACTGGCCATTACATGTCAGCTACTGAATAACTGTGTTCATCACAAAGAATTTAATTCCATTCTAAAATACTACTTTGGTGCTTTCCCTTCTTTCCCTTGATAAAGACAGAGTAAACTAATTACAATATGCTGTATTTGAGTATGAAGTTATATTCCTCTTAATTCATTTTTATGTGAAAGGAAACCTTTCCTGACAATTTATTTTCTAAGTTCTCTATTTCAAGCATTTGGTTTTACTGTAATTTAGAAAATTAGCTATCTGTACCAGTAAATTCCATAGAATTATTTCAAGAAAATAAAGAAGTTTTCAGTAGCTACTACAGCTAGTACTTATTATATTGAATTATCTGGCAGTTGACCAAAGAGCAGTGGAGGGTGATTAAAAGCAAAGAATAAATAACCACATAATGTATATGGTTGAACATTTACCTGGTAAATTTTAAACATCTCCAAGGATGGTGTTTTTGCAGTCTCTCTTGGCAACGCTCCAGATCTTAAACGTTGTGATTTTATTATTCTTTTTATATTCAGCTGGAATTTCCCTTGTAGTTTGCAATTACTGCCTCTTGTCCTTTCAATCTCCAATTCTTAGAAGTGATTGAGGGTGGACAGCACCTTTTGGTTTTTTGTGGGGTTTTTTCTGCCTTCATGGTCCTATGAATTTGTAGGCGTCTATTTTTTTATTCCTTTTCTTCCCTGAACATCAAAATATTTTTGTGAGACAAAGAGTAACCTTCATCCAGTTAAGTGGATTTGACTATTTCTACTATGCAGGTATGCAGTGGTAAGCCCATAACACATACACTGGCACTGAGTGATAAACCATGGAAATACCTCCATTTCTAGCAATTATTTCAGTCACCCATGGATTTTGAATTCAAATGCTTATTTCACAGGCCAAATTTCACAGGTTTCATTTAGGTTGCAGCTTCCCTTGGGTTCTCTGTTACTTGGGGCTTAAACCAAAAATACTCTCCCCTTCTTCCTTGTGATTGCAACAGAAAGAGAATAGGAGCTACAGCTTTATCTCTGAGAATAATGATGAAATTCAGGTAGACAGAAGTGTGCATGTATTAAAGAATGAGAAGATTCTCAGTCTCCTTGTCAAGTACTATTGTAGTTTCTGGAACGTTGCCAGACAGCATTTTGTTGCAGAAAAGCAATTCAAAATGTATGAAAAACTTTGCTATCCAAGCCTACCTTCACACTCAATCTCTAGGTGCAGATGCAAAGCTACAAAAAGAAATCTAAATTCATTGCAAATCAAAGCAGCAAAGTTGCAAAACAAGTCTAAAAATACATCAGCTTTCTAGGTGAGTATGTAATTAAGTTCTTTATAAAAAGTATGTATGCAGACAGATGTAAAAACAGCAGATATTTCTAAATCACTTTTCATGGTACTTATTATTTTGACATTTCATGGTTTATTGATTCTTCATAGCAATCCATTGTTATTTATGAAATTAGAATATATTATTACTATTTTTAACTACATAATGTAAATGTATTCCAAATTCCAGATGTGATTGTCAAACAAATTTGATTTGTACTGGTAACAGTGTGAAGTGGCAGGGGGAAAAAAAAGCAAGTATTTCAAGAGAAAAAGAAGAACCTGCAAAGTCTGTAAACATCTTGAACTAATCTGTGAGTAATTCTTATAAAAGATGTACTCAATCAAAATCAGAGTTGCCTCTTTTCAATCCTTTAGAACTGACTCAAAGTAGGGCAAAACTTTACCAGGTCTGTTCATTAGACTGTGCTTCATGTGTCATAGAATTACACTTCAATTCCAAAACAGAAATTTGAGCACAAGGAGATGCAAAGAATTCCATTTCATTCTTTTCTTTTCCTTCTTCTAGCATTTCATTATCTTAGAAGTCAAATGAATTTTATGATTGATATTGTCAGAACTCTTTAAGGGTCTGACAGTCCCTTGTTATCATCTTAAACATTGTTAGATTTTTCTGTCAAAAAAAGTTATAAAACCCCAAAGGGCTGGACTGGAATAACCTCATGGCATAGATGTACCTCTCTAAAGACAAGCAAAATACCCCTGAGGATGTAATTGAATGGAAACATCTGCCACTGGTAGGAAAATGGCAACCTAAAAAACCTCTACTTTACCTAAGTGTTTCAAGATCCTATTCTTCCATAATACAGAATGTATTTTTGATGATCTGAATTAAAATTAATTGCAAAACGACTTCTATACCAAAGTGCTAGCATTTTCTACCATTACTGCTACAATGTACTCAGAATTTACATTGTAAAAAGAAAAATTGAATAGTCACAATGCCTATAAAATAAACCATGAATCAAAGTTTGCCAAGTCTCTCTTTTTAAATCATACACTTCTTATTTATCGAAAAACCAATATCTCTTAGTGTGCCCTAAAAAATCAGAATAGACTTTCAGTTAAGGAACTGAACAATGAAACCAGCATATATAACCGTTTAACTGGAAGAGTTTCACAAAAAGGCTGGAAAAAAGTACTATTTCTTTTGACCAGGAATACCTGCAGATCTGCTGATTTCGCACAAACTCAGTTTAGTGAAAAAAGTAAAACAACAAAACCAAAATAAACATTTCTTCTATAACACAAAATATTGACTATTTTTTGAATGGGACTTATCATTTGTTTGTGATTTTTTTATGCACACAAGAAGTTCAAAAACTCTAGCTCAAGGAAAAATACTTTAACAAACCATAATGCTTTTACCCACATACAAATTTGTAATAAATTTTAATAAGAATTCTCAATTGCTTTTGTTCTATATTCCACAAAGAAAAGTTTAAATTAATAGAATAAAAATTTGATTTTCTTTTGGCTCCAGTTAGTGCCTACCTCAGTAGTAACTTTGCGAATGACCTTGGGAAAACTTTTTAATCTCACTCAGCTCTGTCTGGGAAAATAATAGTTCCTCATGAGTGCTACAGATTGTAAATTAATTGAATTTCTGAGATGTTCTGATATCACAGTGGTATCAGCACAGCATACAAGAAATCATTGGAGAATAATTCTTCAAGAATCCTAGTTGCACCATTTTTCAATAAAGCCATGCCATAACAGGTCTCAACCATGATATAACTGGAGCACTTTCTCTTTTCTGGCTTTCTGCCAGGAGTGGATTTCACCCTTGGCGAATTTTACTACTTTTTTCTTTCTAATAAATCCACAAGACAGCAGCACTCCTAAAGAAAGGAAAACCCCACAATTTCAGCATCTTAATAGTGTATTCAGTTGCAAATTACTAAGATGATATTTGAGGAAGGTAAGAAAAAAGGGTTATTGTCCTCAGTCATCACCTGACACCCGTGTACTGTAACATAAATATGTCCATAATCAATCCTGTAAATTTTAAAACTTCCTTTTTAAAAAACAAACAAAACTCAAACCAAAACATAAAAACATCCCTTCAGATTTAAATACTTGGAGTGAAAATGCACCCACTGCTTAGCTTTCCCAAAGTTCCCAGGTAAAATCTGAATATTTCCACATTTAGATTCTTATACATTTATCAGATAGATTAAAGAGCTCTTTTCCATCTGAAATTTTCTCTCCATGGAAATGTCAATAAGTATATTAAATTGCTTCTCAGGGCTTTGTAGGGATTTAAAAAGTAAAATAACTAGATAGAGCTTCTTGTCTTTCATTCCCTGTCAGGTTTTCTGAACTTAAATCATTGTTGTGGCTCCTGCAGGAATGTTTTTCAATTTTCAATAGCTGTTTTAAAGCATAGAGGCCATAGATATAATGGTCTCATTAATGTGGTGTAATGCAGCATCACTTATTTGCCTACAATGAAACAAAGAACTCTGCTTGCTACAGCATTACTTTTGCAGATCTTATATTTCTGGCTGTGTTCTACGATGTCTAAATTCCTTTGGTTTCAGTACTTTCTCAGGAATAGGTCATAACCAGTAAGTAATTTACATTCTTCCTCATGTTGTTAAAAAAAACTGGTGTAGGGCACACTGGGGAGCGAGTGAATACTGCCTGGTGGGAAGAATATCAACCTGCAGATTCACATTTTTGCTCCCATGTACCTTGGATGGGTATCTTCAGGCTGAGATCCTAAACATTATTTAGATGTTAAATCCCAGAGAAAACATGCTAATGAGATTTTTTTTTTACCTAAATACTCCTGAGATGAAGGTTCTGAATTTTAGGGTTGCAATTCAAATTCAGTCATGAGACTTGTCACTCAGGACCCCAAGGCCTGCTGTGAGACACCGTCCCTGTGTAACCCAAACCTGATCCATCCTCTGAAAATGTTTGCTTTTTCAGACTGGCTACAGATTTCTCAATTCCTAAGACCACCACAACACACACAAACTTTCACACACTGCTAATAAAATTCATAAATGTATCAGTTTTTCAGATGCTATACAGGAGATTTATTTTTCCACTTCTGCACATTATCAAAGAGTGGTTGCTGTGATGAGAGATTGGAGTAATAAATCAGAGTGATGCCATCAAGAATATACTGGAGCCAGGCATTATATATTCTATTTAGTCTAAATTAGAGCCTTTTAAAAAAGTTACTCTATGAAAACCTTTTCGATATTTTCAATAAAATGACATAGCACAAAGGGGTTTTAAAAAACAGATCTCAAAGAATGTCTCATTGCATAGGAATTTTCCAGAATAAAACTTTCTTTATAAAAACAATCAATAGTTCATACTTACTTAAAATTACTTAGCAGTAATTTTATTTAATTTAGCAGGATTTATTCCAATCACATCTTTTCTTCCTTTGTGTCACACAGACAGGAGGGTTTCCATAAATTAATTCCAGGTAGAGTTTCAAAATCCTTCATTCCCAATCTTACTACCGCACTTGTGGGTCTTCTTCAAACCTTTCTAATATCATAACGTATCATATTCTAACATTACAAAATTTTTCTCAAAGTATCAATCCCAAAGGGATCTTAGTACTCTGACAACTCTGTTGTCCTGTTCATACAGAGGTATTATCCATCTTTCCACTGCATTTTGTTTTTATTCTGCTCTAGACCTTAAATCACATTGGCCCTTTTAATTGCAATCAGTACAATGGTCAGCTAGTTTTCTACCCTGGCTCCAAAGAATTTTCAAAATCACTGATTTCCAGCATGCCATGTGCCATGTTTTTGGGACAACATTGCTAGTTTCTAGATGGCTTAACATTGTTATTTCTTATTTCTTAACATAAGAAATATGTTCTTAACATTATTATTTCATATTCTTTCATTATTTCTTCTCTTGATGGACCAAAAAATATAATAGTTGGGGGGTTTTACTATAATAAAGATGTTTATTATGATTACTTAATGGAGACTCTTGATTTAAAACCAAGAATTACATAAGGAAAATAAAAATTATCTTGCTTACTTGTTTTGTTTTCTGAATATAAAACAATTAAACAGAATCAAAGATCTTGCCACAAAGGGAGCATTTTGTGCATATTATACAAAAGTTGAGCTAATGTTAAAACAACCTGCTGAGCAGTTCCCTTTTTTTTCCTTTTGTAATTCATAATAAAGGCCAGTGACATTACATCCTTCAAAAGCCTGAGTAGTTTTAACAAATTGTAATAGGAACACTAAATCAATTCAATTCAATTTATTTAAACAAGATGAAAACCCTGAGGAGACCTTCATGCATTCGTTCAAACGACAATCTCCAATGTTAGGACCTAAAAATAAGAAGTAGAAAAAAACCCACACCCAAAACCAACAACAAACGAAAGTAGTTTAAAAAATATCTTCAGATGTGTTTTATGTCCATTGTGGTATATCTAGGACTTTATAAAAATGATAAGTCAAATGCAGGTCACTGAATATCAGTAAGTTGCTAGTTAAATAAATGGTAATTAGGACCATATCTCAGAAACTTGCAGTCTTACTTACATGCAAGTATGCAAGCATCTTTCTATAAATGAGTCTATGAGTTAATGTACCGTAACACAGGTAAAATCCTCATATCAGCATTATCAGTTCCGTCTATTCATGAGTCCTTGTGGAAATCAGAAAGGTAAAAACAAAATAAATCAAACAGAAATGTGGCATATTGTTTGAATCTTAAGTAAAATGACAAAGGTTACACTGCGTACATTATCAGTGAAATGAATCTGCAGCAATGAAAAACAGGAAAATAATCCTAAATGTCTTTCATATGAACATCATCTCTTACTAACAGAGAGAAATAATAATGTCTTACTCAAAAGTAAGTGATAAAGTAATTCAATAAATGCATTAAAAGCTAAAAAATTATGTCTATAAAAACAAGTAAGCAAAAATCCCTAAGCCCTTAAAAAACCCCCAACATGTAAATGACATATTTTACAAAAAATACTTCAGAATTCTAATTCCAGATGAAATAGGAACAACTTGCTTAAATCCATTTTTTAGGCAATCAATTGCACAAGGTTCAAAATACATTTTACTTCAACTGGAAGGTGTGTGACAGATGGTCCACTCATGCAGATTGCAAAGTCATCTGCATAAAAACAACTCAGGAACCTACAAGGGATCACAAGGGCCACTAATGTTTCTGAAGAGAGAAGAGTATCACAACACACAAAACCCTCTGGGGCACCTTGTTAATTATTACAGGGTCACATTTCTGTGTAATATTTTGTTCTTTGCTCTAGAACTAATTTACAGTCAGTTTGGTGTATGGTTCTGAAAGCCCAAGGCCAAAAGAGAAATTAGATTAAAACTTGTGAAGGATGATTTGAGAGTTGTCATTAGTGGAAATTAGTTTGCCATAATTGGTGGATAACTAGAGACCAAGAGCTAGTTCCAATCAAGAAACAGCAGATCGTGTGAACCTGAGGGCTAAGTTCCAGCCTACAAAAAAAGGAAAAAAAATCCCATTCATTTTGAAGGCAGTTGTGCCATTCATTCCTAGCCTAAATTTGGTTTGTGGATTAAAATATGAAATTTAAATCATATTACATTATTCAGATCTTTAATTTTAGGTCATGTGTTCTATGCTTTCAGTCCACTTTTTTTTTCTTTTTTTTTTTTTTTCTTTTAATTTAAAACACAGTTTGATTGGCAGTGGCAGTTTGATCACCTGGAGAATGGCTGGAGTTTTCCACTTTGAGAACAGGCAGTATCTGTTAATATCCTAATGACAAGGGGATGAGAGGGAAAAACAAGATGCAAATGTACTCCAAACATTCTTTGGGAGCGTCAGAGCTCTGTTGCTGATTGCACATTGTATTGTAACCATTGAAAACAGTGTTCCTCTGCAAATAATGTGCATTCTCATACCTTCAAACTGAACCATACAGAAGTATATAGGACCTCCTATTTATGCTGTTTACTATAACAGAATAAAGAAAACATGTGCAGAGGATGAAAGAAGGGAAATGTTTAGAATTTCGAGGAGGGACTTAAAAGGAAGAGGAAACTGACATTAAAAACAAATACCAACTGCATACTACCCTAGGAAGGAGCAATAAAAGGCACTTTGCCCCTGTGCACAAGAGAACTGCATTTTTAGCACCCAGCTGGGACCTTCACTGAAGATTCTTTCTTTTCCAGCCTCATTGAGACAGGCAATAATTTTATTGTCAAAGTTCAGAGAAGCCACATCAATGTGGAATTTAATCATAATTTGTAAATAAAATCTTTCTGAATATCAGATATGAGGCCAAACCTTCCTTATTAAACTGAACTGAATGGATCCTCATCACTTACTTCACTAGGAGCAGTATCAGTCATGTAAATCTGTTTTACTTACATGTAACTTAATTTTTCATCCAATTAGGTCACATAGTCCAACTTGTAAGACATGAAAAGATAGATGTGGTCCTCTTTTAACCCCCTTCTACTTACTCAATTTCCTGACTTTCAGCCCGGAATGATTTTTCCTAAACAAGGTTGCTGCACACCAGATACAATACCCAACAGAAGGTTATTCTTGATTTACAGCTGTCTTTCACTAAAACTCAGATCATTTAGCCTGTTTCTTTTATTCCCATATTGTCAAAATCAAACTGCACAAACCTGGATTTTTGTAAAATAGAAAACAGAGGACTTGAATTTAGTTGTTAAATGATGATCATCACTCATGCACTTCACTGATATTCACTGAGCTTTCTTTCTCAGTTATTATTTCTGGATTAGTGTCTGCAGATAGCACTGGACTAATAACCTAAGAAGAATCATTCATACAGTTCTGAATGCAAAAGAGGGACCTTGGAATATTTTTCTTTTCATACATAAGCTGAGTTAGAAGTGATATTGTGTCAAGTTGCTTTGAACCAGTTGAACGTGACCCCCTCTGTTGTCAAGATGACATTTGAATTGATGAAACTGCACTTTAAAGTGGAATGCCAGCCAAACTGGAAGGCTGTCAACTGAAAAGTATGGAGAATATTAGTTACTCATATTAAAGATTAAATTAACTCTAAGTAATAAAATGAGTTGGACTGTTCTTTTTACCATGATCAAGAAAAACATTTAAGAGTATGCCTATCTAGTCTATTATTGCATTTCAAAAAACACTATAAAAATAGAAAGAAAAAGGGAACAATTTATTCTTTACTGCTCTTCCCTGACAAAAATAAAGAGCTAATGCCTTTTAGAAGCAACTTATTCTGTGTGAGTTCTCCTGAATTTTGAGAGCCATTAATACCAGCTATTTCCTTCATTTTTCTCAAAGGTTTTGGCAAAACCTGGAGTTCCTGCATAGTAATACCATTTGCAGCTTATGGCTTGACAGATTAAGAGCTTTGAAAAAGGCCAAAGTTATCTTTTATGTTATTTATAATATTATTAGGTGTATTTTTAGCCAGGCAGTTTTTGCTTAGGTTTTTATTTCCTGCAGGATTAGAAGCAGTGACTAAAAGGTACCATGATGAGAACATTTAAAGGTCATTGCTAAACACAATCTACCGCATCTAAAGAAAGCCGTAACTCTCACGTTATGGATAATTTAAGAAGAACTAGTAAACTATAAACTACTTTCTCCCTTATTAATTCTTTTAAAAGTGAGTATCTGAAGAGTTTCAAGAGTTACCAAGTGTACCCCCTGATAAATGTGTTAATCAGGAAGATGAATCCAGAAAATACAATGTGACACTTAAGTGTGGCCAAAGCCATAACTCCCCACACCTATATAAAGCAGTTTGGTTTTCATACTGAAGAAAGGAAAATAATTTGATCTCTCTTCTACTTTTTTAATAATATGCATTGTGCATGTGTTATGGAGGTGGAAAATAACAGGGTACTTGCCTTGACAGAAGTTTCCAGTGAAAGACTGTATATGGTTTAGAAAGTGAGATGCTGTCTATATGAAAAAGTTATGCACAGATTTCCAGGTAATAATAGTAATCATTGTTCAAATATAAAGATGGCTGCTAAGAATGAAGAAATTCACAATTCTAATTGGTAGCTCGGGGCGAAAAAGAAGTGCTTTTAAAAGAGTTAACCCACTTTTGAAATAATTTAGCTGTCCCTTAAGAAATTGCTGAAAAAGAAAGTTTGAAAAGCTTGTAGGTTTATTTAAAAAAATCTCAGAATAAACTCAGGATGTGGCTGGCTTACACTGGAGAGACTTCATGTCTACAAATTATTGCTTACTAAAATAGTAGCAAACATGAAGGGTTAAACAGAAGAAAAATTTTCTATTTAAATCCCTAAAACAGGGATCTAACCTAGATGGAAAATGTGTGCATTCCCTCTGGACTCGTTCCATGCCTTTGGGATGCCAAGCCAATAACACCCCAAGACCAAATATGCCATATCCGCAGAGCTGGAGCACAGTACAAAAGCATATTCACACAGACCCAAATCTCAAAAAACCTCTCTTCTTCCCTCTCTTTGGTCCATGAACATAGGAAAGCCTATATTGCACAGCCTGTGACCTCCAAACCTGTGAGGATTATTGCCTGCTACCCATTAGTGTTACGTCAACATCATTCTGCTGTATTGGCTTACAAATTCATAAAACAGTTTGAGATTCAGTCTTTGCACAGTACTTACTCTTACTAAGCAACTTTTCTGCCCTTGTGAATACTGAGGGAACCTCAGACATTAACACAGCCATTAGCTCCTTGCTGTAAATGAGGAGCAGCAAAGGCGCCCCAAGCAGTGAGGCGATTGTGCTCCAGGGCTCCTGCCCCCAGCAGGCACAGCCAGACAGCCCCAAAGGAACCTGGGGACAGCCAGGCCCCTGCCCTTCCCCTGCAGCCCGGGCAGAGAGGTGAGGGCAAGCAGGGGATCCCTGCTCTGCACTGCAGCACATCTGCCTGCGCCACCTCTGCACAGCCCAGCTGCTGCAAAACCACCTTTGGCGCTGGAGTCCTGCAGCAACTCTGCTGCAAACCCTCCTCTATCACACAGCTCCTCCATACCCAACAAAGCCTTTCTTTCCAATCTCCCTCTGTAAAGCACAGCTACATGAAGTAACACTCCGTTCAACCTGGCCCAGAAGTAGGGTCCCCAAACACAGCAGCAAAAATGGTATTTCAGCTGAGAACAGGATGGATAGAGGGACAGATCTCAAAAAATATCAGTAAGTATACAAGTAAATACACCCTCTCCTTAAGAAACTGAAAGAAAACAAAACGAAACTGGTTTGTTGAGATACAGTTAGGAAGCTCCATTTAAACAAAAAATTTGCTGTACTATTTAACAAAGCAGTCATCGGCCAAATCTAATTAAGGATGTATTCAAAATGTAATACTAAAGAAGCACATCTGGCAATTTTTAAAGTCAACTGATATAACTTACAAATAGGATTTAAGATATGGCAAACATGTGAGATAGGGCAGATTAATTTTTTCACATCTAAAATCTTGGAGTTATGTTTGAGTTGTTTTTAAGTGTGACTCCTGACAGATGTGATCCAGGGGATGAAGTATAATTTTAAAAAAGCATGCAGAGCTCCTTCAACCATACTGGGATTTTGCTGAAGTGCTTCAAACAATTTTTCATAGTTCCAAAAAGAGAGAAGTAGATAAATGACTATACTGATGACTTGCAAAGAGAATCTGCTATTTACAAAGGTGTAGTACATTACCTTTGTGCTTCTCTCCAAAGGATGTCCATGAAATAATTATAACAGAGGTAGGTTTTATTGTTAAAATAATGCAGATGAACTTTTGTAGATATTGAAAGCTCAGTGTATTTCAACAAGGTCCAAATTTTTCCTCTCAGTTCATGATCACTATATGGTCTTAATATCTCTATAACCAGAGATGTGTAGCCTTTGAAAGTTGTGTCTCTTCTAAAAATGAGTGGAGAGATTGCAGGATCACCTTGCAGGACCGCCTTGCAGCCTCATGTACCTTCAAGTCAACAAAAGAAATTACAGCAGGAGTGATAACATCTTTTCTCTTCATGGCAATCATTCTCTATTTTCCTGCCTCTGCAGATCATCACATGCATTTTTCTGCTAGCACTAAAAGCACACTACAGCCATTCCTACAGACACCACACCCACTGCACACACAAAGTATGTGCATCCCAGTGATTCCCAGCACCACTTTTAATGATTGCATTAAGATCAAGCCACTCTCCCGTGCCAAGTTCCAAACTGATTCCTGTCTTTGTCTGAAAGGCCAGGCAGGGATGTGGCCACATAAAGGCCACGCAAACTCTTACAGCTGAAGGTCTCTGCTCCTGACTGACATTTATCCCCACCAAACCCTTATTGGCTCATACAGCAAAGGTCACTCATTGCTGATCTTTTCATTAATTTTACTGTCTTCTTCACAATCCCTACCCTTGTTTTTCTTTGCAGGAGAAATTTGTGACAGGTAAAGCATATAGAATTCTGGTCTCACTGAAAGTTTATCCAAACAGCACTAGATCTAGTCAAGACACAAAGGAGATCTCCTGAAAGAACCTCTGCGTCTTGCAGGAAAAGCTGATGGCTGTCCAAAAGATGCCAGAAATCATAACAAAGTATTAATCAATCAAAAAGGGGCCAGTATGCTACTGGGCTTGTTTTATAAAAACAGAATAAAAATCAATTCAAAACTTAATCAGTTATTCTGTGACATTTGAGTATTATATATTGTGATAAAGGTAATTAAACCTACATTACATCCTAGTTTCAGGTAGATATCTATTTAGTTAGTTCTTTCTATTCTGTCTGCTTTAAAGGATTGTTGATATCCATTAAAATTTTGTAAAGAGGCTAATAATTTCTATTGCAAAGGAAGTGAGAAAAGCTTATAAGCAGTCTGAAATGTAGTGGGTGCTTTACACATTGCAGAGAAAGGGTTTCAATCTAGGTTGTTAAATTCACTAACCTGAATGTTTTAGTAGTTCACTGAATATTTTTCTTCAAGCTCATTGTACAAGCTCTGTCCGCACTTCCTTCTCTTCTGTGCTTAGTATAAATTTTTAATAGTTCCAGTAAAACATCCAGAATACAATTAGGCACCCTTCTGCTTCACCATCTAATCTGACAATTTGCAGAGCAGCTCTTAACCCAGGTACTACGTTGGCATGCCTGAAGTTATACAGTCTGAACACACACTTCAGCATTTGCTTTTTGTGGTGTACGTTGGAAGCAAGGCTTTTAAATAAGCACACAGAATGTGCTATTTTTTCTTAGTTGCCTCCCTGTTAAAAAAAAAAATAATGGGGTAAAAAAGCAGTGTGTAAGTCAGCCAAAATATACTATAAACATTCAAAGTTGCCACCCAACCACTGTCCAATACCTGTTCAACCCTACTGCTCCTATTTTCTGAACAGACCTTCTACCAGACCACAGCCACTCACAAAATTACAATAAAAGAATACTTAATCGAGAAAAAGGAGTACTTTTACAAGATTTATTACATACATAAATAAATTTTATTTGCCCAGTTACTCTGACTGGGCAATCAGTACCTGGAGGCAGTTCATGTTACCTGGGAAATAAAGTTATTTTGCAACTGAATTGTGCATTGCTTAATTTCACATGAAGTATGAAATAATTTTTTTATGATATTGGGAAGTAATTATTTAGTACCTGTGCAATGCAAAATGAAAAAATATCCCCAAACACCATACAAGGTATACATACATTTACAGGTGTAAAGTGTGTTTAAAATGTAGTAGCACACAGAATATAACAAAATATGAAGAGAAAAAAATTCAAATAAATCTGCCATACCAGTCACATCTCTATTAAAACATACTTCTCACTGAGGATGTTGAAATTGTGAATTATTAAAAGCTACCCAAAACACATTCACCAAATGCACAGTATGACTGAGATGATTACTCAAAGTCAAAGCACAAAAAAATCTTAGAAATAAATACATTCAGACATTACACTTGAAGAAACCAACCCTACCCATGTAGATTGCTGACATGAGTGAGCCATGCAACAACATTTTAAAGAATTAAAAATAGCATTAAATTGCTTTTATGCAAGCATGTCATTAGAAATAATATTGAATGAAAGAGCAAAACACAGGAAGATAAAATCTAGAAACAGATTAATTGGGACATTTGATGAATTACATATTGCTTTTAGCCATGTAAGACTCCTGCACCACCTCAAAACTGGTTTTCACCCAAGCAATCTGTGTCCAGGTCAAATAAAAGAGAATACAGGAGTATCTGCTAAAGAAGGAAAGCACTATTCAAAAAAGAAACCACACACCACAAAAAAGACTTTGACATTGTGGTGGAACAGGAAAGAAAACACTCAGTAAGCTCAGGAATATCTAATGTGACCATGAATAGAACAACAGGAAAAAAACAGATGCCAACTGTTCTGTCAAGCATTGACTGTTTTTCTAGATTAGACAAGTAGGTATCTTAAAAACTGAATGAAAAATCAATAAATAAATAGCGAAAGCTCATGCAGTTCACATCCCTTTGCATGGGTCTTGTTTCTGTCAGGAAAATTCAGTGAAGTATCATTAACAGCATTATCTGAATGGTGTAAACAAGGAAAGGTGCTTCTTTGTTAAAAAAGAAAAAAACTTAGAAATTTGTTGTGGTGCTGGAGTATTCTTCTGATCTCCTGGGATCCCAAGCAGACCTCCAGAATTTTAGAATTGTCTGCACTAGATGAAACTATTTGCACAGCACATCAGGTAAATGCAGTGCTTTAAAACATCTTCTTAATATTTAAATGTACACTAGTGCCCTTTATCTCCTTGCCTTGAATAATTTTCCCATTTATAAATTATTTCCTGGATAGATTGAAATTAGGCATTTTTAAGATTATTTTTCTTACTTACTTCTCTGAAAATGTAGGACTTTCCAATACATAAAGTCACTGTCAGAGAAACTGACATACATCTTTATGAGCACGGGCTCATTCTCAAAAAATATCATGTTATCAATTCAAAAATTATTAAGAGTCAGGCACTTGGATTTAATTTGATTAACTACACCTTTAAATGTGTTTTTTGCTCCTTAATGTCTACTGAATTGCTGATTTAAGAAGCCTGGAAGGGAAATAACCTCACCAGGATTCAGCCCCATCTGTAGGTACTGGCTCTGAACTGGAAACCAATAATGTCAAGCTTTGCAGTAATGTAGGGTGGAAAATCACAAGAGAGAGGTATAATATTCTCCACCTTGCAAACATCAAGGTTGTTAGAGCTATATAGAGTTCAGGTTTTCAGAAATAATACATGATTTTATGCTAGAGCAAAGAAGATAAACAGTTCATTATTTTAGAAGATACAGAATAACTTCAGGATATATTTCCTACATCTACCAGATGGGAAATACATCACTTGTATTCTAATAATACTGGATTTATTTAGTATGTTTCTATTGTGATTTTGGTAACTCATATAACTGTTTTAAAGTCATTTCACAGCAAATGTTTTTAGCTTAGAATAATAATATTCTGCAAATATTTTTTAAATGTTTGGGTTTTGTTTGCTTGCTGGTGTTCTTATTTCTTGCAGTTTACAAGAAAAAGTTATTAGCTGTTAAAGAAATTACTACAGTTCCTTCTGAAAGGTACATGGGATATTATCCTCTTTCATCTTAGGTTATTGACCATTTATCTGCTCTTTAGTCCTCATATTTGTGCTTTGTTGAACTGAATTTAAGTGTAATTTAGTCATTTTGATTTCTGATTGGCACTGGTGGAGAAAATTATAGGTTTCAAAACATAAGTAGAACAGTTACCCACACAGTTCTCTGCAAATTACTGCAGGAAAGGCTGGTGTTTCTATTTGCCTACTTTTCATAAAAGCTTTGGGAAAAAACAACCTCCTAACAAAGATTTTTTGATGTTGTTGCATCTACACACATCTAATTACATAATTGCTTGGGGTTTCTAAATGAAATGCTAATTTAGTAGTGTAGAAATAATAAATGTATTAAGCCACAAGATGGTGAGAAGGAAATTTATAGAATTGTACAAATGTACCTAAATCCGTGCTTCAGCTGGAGAGAATTTGCAAAGATTGCTGCTGAGGAGCAGAATAAATTTTCCAAGATAGAAAGTTTGTTCTGTCTGAAAAAGTCATGGAATTATTGCCATTTTATGAAAGAAAGCACCATAAGGTGATAGAGGAGCAGAAGCAGACTGTGAAACACTATTTAGCTGAGACATTCATCCACACCTTCTCCAAGTTGCTGCACATTAATGACTCACAAATACAGGCTGGGAAATCAGAATCAATATGTTTCTTTACGATTAAAAATGAACATGACTGAGAAGTAAAATTAACATCAAAACATCCCCTTGCTAATGATAGGGTTCTTCTGATCTACATTTTCCTTTCTGGTTTTTCTTTAAGTTTCACTTTGAGTAAAACCAATGATGGAATAATAAGGTAATCACATCCTGAGAATAAAATAAAGTCTGACTGATGAAGTCAGCTCTGAGGTAAATGCTTCAAATCACCATGTGAGCCAACAGGTAACAATAACCAGTGCAAAAAAAGAAAATGTTTTGAGTGGCTTATGAATCTTGAGGACAGAATGCAAGTTTTCTAAAGATTTATTTTAGAGTTGTTCTTGGCTAGTGCAACTTTACAAGACTGAGGATCAAAGCAATGCATGGAAAGTAGCAAATAAGTATAAAATAGATCATAGCAGTCTAACAACGGTGTGCAGTAATAGGTGTAGTGACTGCCTTACTGTAACTTGAGTTTCAAGTGTTCTCAGCTTCCAAGGGTTCACTGTGGCAACTTGGCTCCTCCCTCTCCAGAACACATTATTTCTTCCTTTTCCAGTCCTTCACCTTTACTGGAATTGTCCATTTTCAAAAACTCAACTTTCCCATAAACTAAGGTGTTTTAAAATAAGGTGGTTTTCTTCTTCTAGATCAAGAATAGATCTTCCATTTCAGCATATCCTTTCCATAATACTTGTCAAATGCTCAGCCACTTAAGGCTCTGTATCTGTCATCTAGTGCAAGAGACAGATGGTATGAAAATGAAAGCACAGTAGAGGTGAAGAGCCATAATAACACCAGTTAGCCATGGCATAGCATAGCAAGTAGTTGAATTTTAACATTTATTCGACTTCTAACCTCTGCTAAACCTTCTTCAGGAATTATAAATGGGGCTGTGTGTTGCACACCATCTCCTGTACAAGAAATCAAGGCTTTTCTGTGTGGTCCTTACTCCACCCTGATAGAAAACACGCTCCCTATTATAATTGCATTTGGCAGAAAATAAATTACACCATGTAATTTCACCTATAAATGTAGTTTCTATAAGGCCTTTACTTTTTTTTCACCTTCTTTCCACCAAAATGTTTATGCATATTTTGTATATGTTACAATGCCCTTTGTTTTCTTCAAAAGCAGAAATTTGCTACTATGGCAACAGTACTTCCAGTCATAACTTGAAAAGAACAAATTTGCAATCAGGAATGAAAGTAAAAAAGCCCTCAAATGCAAAAGATTTTGCCCAGATTCCACTAGCAGTTTTTCCATAAACATTAGATTGTCAATTGCATCTTCTCAGCTTTTAGGCGCTGCACAGGTGGGTGTGCAGTTCTCAGACCAGTCTGCAGGGAGCTGTACAGGAGGAAGGCAGCCAGCTGAAGTGGACCCCTGACTCCCTTTACACTCAGAGTAAGACAGGCGCCTCTAAATCCATTTCACCTGAGAAGTAGGTGGGATAGTTACTCCTGGGATGCCTATCTCTGCCTCTGGTAAAGAAGCATTAAGTATGTGACTTCTAAAAAGCTACAGTAAGGCAATCCAAGCATCCCTCAGAACCCATCCTCAATAATCCCTGTCATTCACAAAGGATTTCTGGTGCTGTCAGAAATAACATAAAGTTAAATATTTATTCTGATGTCTCAGTATGCACAGTAGGTTTCCCCCTCATATTTCTAGTTAATTCTCCCTAAACTGTTTTTATGAAGTGTTCTTAAAGCAATTTTGTGTCTGCTTAGAGCCAGTGAATTGGAATGCCAAATAAAAACTTTTGTTATGTATATCACAATTTGTCATACTCCAAAAGAATCAAAATCCACATTAAACTGATTATCTTCATGCATTCTTCTAGTGAGTGATTAACATACATTTTAGAGATTATTAAGCTGAGATCCATCAAGATTGACATTACAGAAGTATAGATTTCAATGAAATATAATTTTTTCCCCTCAGTATTCACAATCCAATACATGACTTTCCATGATCATGGCCCCTTAAATTTCAAGAAAACAAACTGCAAGAAATTACATAAATAAGAATTAAAACAATGGTCCAACAGAAAACTTTCTGGCTAAAAAGATACAGCATATACATGAGAATCTGAGGGTAAGTGAAGGAGACAGGGCAAGGTCATCTGAGTTAACATAAAGTAGAATCTGATTTTAAAGTACTCATCATTCTTACAAAATAACAATGAATATAGGGCACTTGCTGGGTACACAAAAATAATTATATGTAAAGATTGAAAAGTGTTTTAAACCAGTGAGTTGGTACTTTACCTAGAAGAGACAACATGAAGTATGCTTAATAATGAAAAATTAGTATCAAATTGCTGTAGATTTAAAATAAAACAGAACCTTTAACACTTAATGAATTTTCTGAGTAACACTGGCATATGATGTCTGTGATAATCCTTGTGTCAATTCATCTCCCTCTCTCAAGGACATTCCTGGCAAAGACATTCTGTGTGTAAGAATAGGACGCTGTGTGTCTGTGTGCTCAAACGTATACATGCATATAGGGAGGAATAAGGCAGCAAACCACCTTTTGCCTCTAAACTCATGCCTTATAAATTGTAGAAATATTCACTTTCAGGGTATTGTTCTCCTTCTACACACTCTGTACTATATGCATTTACTGGATAGTGGGAGAGTGAAAAAACAGTCATATTTAAACAAGTGCAAACACAAAGGTTCAAAAATGAAATTAAATTGACCAAGTACTTTAGTGGAGTGAAAGGGTTAAAGTGGAAGTTTGCACGTAAGAATAAAACTGAAAATAGTGAATCCTTTGAAGCAGAAACCATTGCTTAGTGAAACTGCTATGAGACACTAAAGTAAACACAACAGAGAAAAGAGCTCACATACATCACTTAACTGAAATTAAGATCTGATACAGGTGAGGTATCCCATCAGTCAAACACTTAACACTAACCCAAATGTATGAAAATGTGGAAAATATTCAGACAAATAGTGAGGAGGAAACCTCATGGGAAAATACTGTGTCTGATACGATGGTATCTAGGTCCTATATAATTTTTAGACCCTGTGAAGACCAATGACGCACAATTATAACCATGTTTGGATTACAGACAGGGAATTATTCAGAATCTTCCTCAGGACAGAACTGGAGAACCATGAAAAACAAGACTAAGTCAGCAGTAGTAAAAGAACTTGCTTAGCTTGAAGACCAACTACGAGAAAGTCCTACAGTTACTGTCTTTTTCTTTTCGACAAATGATGTCTTTTTCTCTCTCTTAAAGGCAGAAACTTTGGCTACAGCACAGCCAGGAGGGTAGGATATGAGAGGTTCATCCTTTGCAGTCCTGAGACTCCTCAGCCCAGACAGCCAAGGGTAAGAATGACATCCTACTTCCTCAATTTTAATGATAAATCCCTGCTGCAAAATTAAAAAAAAAATACAAGTCCACAAAATGGGTAACCTGGCATTAAAACTTGACATTAAAACCTAGACTCATAGCTTATCTGTCAGAAAACTTCAGTCAGTAGCCAGAAGACTAGAGTTTATCCCCAGGTAGGTCATGAGTCCTTTCAGAGCTTTTCTACCTCACATACACTCAGAATCAGAAAAAAACCCAATACAGCAGAGTTGCATAACTCTCGTCCTAGATCAAGCAAATACAGACTGATTCTGTTTCATTTTTCTGACTTCTCTTGATATGAGTGAATGCACAGAAGGAATCAAAAAGGGTTAGGGAGGAGAGCGTTGGAGAACTGAGGTTTTACAGTCTGAAGAAGAAAAGTCTAAAGGAAAATACAGTTGTTGCCTTCCAACATGTTAAGGAGAGCTGCAGGTGGGAGTGGAAGCAACTCCCCTCAGAGATGCACAGTGTGATCTATCTATCTATCTATCTATCTATCTATCTATCTATCTATCTATCTATCTATCTATCTATCTATCTATCTATCTATCTATCTATCTATCTTTAAGCACTGTGAAGTTTCCAAGAAAACCTGTAGAATTCCCAGTTCCTGGAGATATTCTAAACTCAACCACATCAGTGGTTGTGCAGTGCAACCTGACTTGTAATTTAGCCCTGCTTTGTTCTGGGGTGGGTCTAGGTGACCTTCAATGTATGTCACAACCCAAGTTTTTGCATAATTCTAAGTTAAAGCAGACTTAGACTTTACTATTACTATCATCAAGTGTGAAAATACCCTCTAGGGGCTGAAGGGGTGACAGCATAAAAAGAGTAATCTGACTGAAAAATGTATTTTGAATATTTCTGCAACTTCATCTATTCTTAAAACAAATACCTTACTCTGAACTGTGTAATTTGTGGAATCTCTATCTAGATGATGGACTGCATTTTAAATGCAGTCTCATGACTAATTAAGGGAGCACACTGTAGTTGTACTGGCTCCCAAGAGGGACAATAAGATTTCTGGAAGCTTCCCAGTAGTGCAGTTTCTGAGGAGATGAGGACTGCTTCCACTGGATATTTGTGTCAGTGAAGGCTTTAGATCAGTGGGTGATAGCACCATTTAGAATATCTGAAAAATTCCAGCTAGCACTGATCGGATGCTTTTCATGTTTTCTTCCCTGCTATTTTTGATATAGGCAGTGAAAGTACCAGTACTACATAAGAGGGGAAAAGAACTGTAAAGTGAAAAGAGATTATTAGCCACTAGCACACAGAGAGGAAAAATAAATGAGCTGACTATAGTCCTGGGAAATGAGGAAAATGTCGTGGACAACTGGCCTGAATAAAATTCTACAATAAATCCAAGACAACACTTGCTACCATAAGCTTGTAGGCCAAATTCAGCAGCTCAGTGGTCAGCAGAAATTTACTGCACAACTCTTGTAAGTACTCTTGGACCATTAGATGTATTAGTCATCAGGTGAACAAGGAGCAGTTTCAGTTTACTTCTGGAAGTAATATATAGTAAATATCAATAGAAGATGAAAAAGGAAAAAAAGGGAAAAATGAAGAACACTGGTGGAGATGCAAGACATGGATGAAGCCATTGTATAAAACAAATTAGCAAGAGCTCTTTTTTGAATTTTGGAGAGTTGAAAGAAATTCCAGATTTATGAAAAGGTTGAGACATCGTGAAACAGAGCACTCAGAGCTAAATACAAAATATTACAAAATCCAGGCCTCTTTAAAAAAATAATAAAAATTGGGTCTGTCAGCTTTAGTGGGACATAAGGAGCTTCAGAGCCCCATTCACAAGCACAGGCAGCAAGGCCATTTGTCATGGCCCAACCAGCCACTGCATCAGAGCAAGCAATAAAGGCAATTCTCAAAGACAAGTGAGCTAGTGCTGCTGGATTACCACAGTATTTGTTAGGAAAATGAGTTATTAAACCTGTGCAGCATCCCTGCAAATCTCTGAAAAAGTTCAGTAAGGTGCTGACAATTTTCTACAATTCTGGCAAATTAAAGAAAAATCTGACTTAATAATAATTCATAACTATTTATGTTTTTTTCCTCATGTTCTTGAGAACCATATTCCAAATTTGTATTTATACACTTCTCTTAATTTATAAACTTGTATACAAAGCAGTAGAATTCTAATCATTGGGCTGAACCTTTCAGGAGCATACGACCCAAACAGGTTTATAATATCTTACATTTTATTTCTGCTTACAGAGATTTCAACTTTAAAGAGATTAGTAATAGATTTAAAGAAGCATTTTCCCTCTATTTACAATTATAGCCAATAATTGTAAATTATTTAAATTTAGATGTAAATTTTTAATGTTGCAAATGTTTATTTATGTATTTCAAAATGACTTGGAAGCAGCTCTCACATCTCATCACAACTCCTAATTACCTGCACAGAGGAGAAAGAAGTAACAAAATTCACTCCTTTCACTCCCCAGGCCATGCTACAAGAGCTGCAGAGTGAATAACAAAAGCAGAAGGCTGAGACCATGCAGAGAAAAGTGCAATGAAAGGCGGACAGTGAAAGAACAAGGATGGCTTATCTCATTGCAGCGGGAGTGGAGGTGTCCTGCCAGTCCCCCAGGTGTCCCCAGGTGACGCTGTCTGTCTGTCTGTCCTGCTGCCATTGCCTTCCTGAGGCAGCAGTGGCTGGTGCTTGAGGAGCACATGCAAAGAACCTCATGGTCTCAGCTCGTTCACAGCTCAGAATTCTGCAAAGCAGGGTCTATCAGCTCCTGTCCTGAGCAGAGTCAGGCACTTAGACCAAAGTGCTACTACAGGCATCACAAGATAACAGGTCTAAAAACTTGATTTCCTTCAGAGAAGAGACCAGACCAGCCTGGAACCCCCACCACAGTAAGCAAAAGGCAACGTGCACTGAAGCAATTATTCTAAGAAAATACCAGTACTCTGGTTTTGGAGCCATCCACACATTGTGGCATTCAGAGCAATCCTTAAAATTGAAATTACCGTTGTATTTCAGACAACGTGATCGTCTGACTCATCCTTCCTATTTACAAATAAGATTAAAGGTAGCAGTCACATTGTGGCCTGCAGGACTAAAAACTCTAGAATTACTCTACTGTTCACTCACTCTAATGATGTCAGCAAGTGATCTTTAGGAAATTTTGGCTACATCTTTGCCCCTTCTGTTTTTTCTCTGCTGTGGTAATATTTTGGGGTTTTGATTTTTTAAAAAAATCACATTTTTAAGGTTAATAATTTGGCTTTCTTCCCAATCTAAGTATCTGGAATATAATACACTTGATTTTCTTAGCTTTTCCTTCTCAAAGCTGAATATAAATTTGGTACTTTAGACAGAAGAACAACACAGTTAAATAGGGATGCAAGTTCATTGTTTTCCCTACTATTATTTGAGGACATTCATTATAAAGGTATGTCACATTAATGAACAGAGTGGTTCACACCACCTGCAAAGAAACATTATCAGCAACAGCAGCCCTGCAGGTCTCAAAATTTCTTGTCACTTTGGAATGTAGAATCAAATTAGCAAAGCTGTGCTCAAAGGATGAGTTTCTGTAAGCTTTTAAACATCTCAGACAGAAATTCGATTAAGATTAATTCAAGCCAAGCAAGCAATTTTAGAGGCGTTGGAAGCAATTTCCTTTCACATCATGGTTGTGTGCAGCTGACATGAATGCCTGGAGAAAAATGGGCTAAGTTACCAGAAACAAGATCTTACTATGGAGCAGCAACTATGTATGTCCTTGTAAGTTTAGCTTTAAAATATTAATACTAAAGGTAACAAAACTTGTAAAGAAACACAAAATATTCTTCATAAATCATAAATAAATTTACTCTAGTGACAGGGCATTTCAAATACCACAATCACATTTTCAAGCTGGTTTGTGTCATCAGCTTCTAAAGGTGAGACTCTTCAAAAGAATTTGCTGGATGAATAAGATTTAATCTTATGCCATTTTAGAAAAATGATAGCAGTGCTCATCAAATTATTAGTGCACTGGTAAAGCATTTTGAATCTAAATCCTTCACCACTTCCATTTATTTTACGATGTTGAAAAGGTTATCCTTCAAAAATTGTCAACCAATTCATATAAAAGATTTAATGTCTTAAGGATAGATAAAACGACAACATGTCATTATATTTTTGAAAGAAGATTGATTCTAACAATGGTAAAATTATCATTTTCCAGAAGATGGAAAAAGAATACATGGTTTTCACTTCAGTCTCAATTCAACATAGGCAGCCTAAAGCTGTGTAATTATTTCCAAGACGTGAAAAAAAAATCAAGGAAAAAGAGATTGATTTTTTTCCCAATAAAATAATCTTGTGAATTTAGACCTGGGAATGCTTTTTAGTCATTTTCATTTTGTACACACACACCCATCTCTTTGGGTTTTGTTTGGTTTCGGGTTTTTTTCAATAGAGAGGCAGAGTTCCACATGTCTAACTTAAAGGTACTGACAAGTTGTTCCATTTTCTTAGTCACCATTCAAAGAGCTTTTAAAAGTAGTGGGTGGAACAAAGTAAAGGATGAATAATAAAAACCCAGCCTAACAGCCTGACAGTCATTCCTGTATAGACATTCCCATTCTTATGCAAAAGGGAACTTACTTTCAAGCAAAGATAAGTGACCATGAAAAGAAGAAATGTACTGTTAGGAAAAAAATATAGAAAACTGAAAGACTGGAATGAATAAAAAATATGTACAAGATTCTAAGAAAATGTCGAAACACATACAAGTAGTCTACAAGTTGGTTTCCATCTCTCCTTGCATAAGGATTAGCAAACATGAAACAGAGAAATGTTTTCTTTCACCTTCATACTGAAAGAATTCTAACAGTGTTTTCTAAGTGGCTACACAGGCAGGTAATGCAAGCTAAGTACACACTTAAAGGACAAACTGGGTCTTAAAGATTATTTGCTCCAGTTTGCAATGGTTAAAGAATTTTAAAACCATTTCTTAGCAAACTCAACTTACCATATTTGCCACAAGCAAAGGTTTATTACTGAGAGATGATGTCTCCATTCTTAATCAAGAGATCACACTCAGCTTTTTCATAGAAGCATAGAATTATTAGGTCGGAAACGTTCTCTTAATCATGAATCCCACACTTGATTCACAGTTAACCCAACACTGTCAAGTCCAACAGCCAACAACAAACCATTGCTCTAAGTTCCACATCTACATGTATAATTCCTTCCAGGGATGGTGACTCAACCACTTCCCTGGGCATACCATTCAAATGTCAATCCTTTTGGTGAAAAAATCTTTTCTAACATCCAATCTAAATTTCCTCTGGCACAACTTCAGGTCGTTTTCTCTTGTCCTATCTCTGGTTAATTGGGGAGAGACTGATTCCTACCTCACTACAACCTTCTTTCAGGTAGTTGTGGAGGACAATAAAATCTTCCCTGAGCCTCCTTCTTGCCAGGTTAAATACCCCCCAACCCCTTCATCTGCTCCAGACCCTTCACCATCTTTGTTGTCTTTCATGAACTATGATTAGACAAAGGAGCTGTATTGAAATTTGTGAATGACTAATCATGCTGTAATCATAATTTCCCAAAGACTGTCAGTACTATCTAAAAATCAGCCCAGTGCTTTACGACTTAATTTTAGTGATAAATTACTGTATATTGTCTACAATCCTTTGTCAGCATTTAGGAAACCAAATGGATTTTGAATTACCAGAGTTAACAGACAAATGTTCAAATGGCAAGCCTCATTCTTGGTGACATGTGTAATTCAGGTCCAACATTATTCCTGCAATTAATGCTTTTTTCAAGCATGGGCATGGAACAATTTAGTTTTCAAAACACAGAAATTGATTAGTTCAAATTAGGAGGTTTAAAATAAGAATAAGTGGATAAAATGAAATGGCTTTGTGCTATATTGCACTAAATTACTCAATGAGTCCTCCTGGCTTCCATGGCATAGGAAGATTGTAGACAAAATGACCCTGAGCAGAAAACAAACAGTGTTTAGGCAGAGCCTGGAACATCATAGATTTACACACACACAAAATCGAACAGCCTCCTTCTATCAGGAGAGAAAAATTGAGAAGATGAGAGTAACAAGCTTTGGATGTGAACACAGCTGAAACAAAGAGGACATGAGTTATTGATTAGCTTCAAAGACAAGTTTAGGCAGTGGCCAAAATGGGCAATGTTACATAATGGTGGTCAACAAATTTATGGGCACAAGGAAAGCAGAAACAGAGGGATTGAGTATCAGGAAAAATTCAGAGCTAAAAATAACTCAAATGAATCAATTTGTTGTTTGTATTCCCTTGAGTACAAACATCCATCTTTATTTGATAAATGCTATTTGGTTGAACCCAATTTTCTTTCTAATTTATGGGGGTTCTGAACACTAATTCAATATCCTTCTCTTCCACAATGTTACACCTTCTTAAGCAGTGGTTACCAACTCTACCTGTTCCAGGCTCTTTCCTGTAAGTATTTTTTCCTTTCATTTCTACAGAACAAAGTAAAACAATTAGGAAAAATATAAGCAGGAACAGGGAATGGAAGTAAAACCATTAAGTACACAGTCTTAACTAATAAGAACAAGAATGAACTATATCCTCCCTCAAACACTTGGAGGTTGTGAACAGCTAACAATGAAATCCAACCATGAGAGAAATAGTACTCCTGAGGAAGCTCTGATAACTTCTTGTGGTAATACTGATCAATACCATGGAAAATACATTTGCTTTATACTAAGGAGAACAAGCTAAGTGTAAAGGAAAGTAAGTAGAGGATTTCCTGGTTCCAAATTTCTATGTGTACTCCTTCCTAAATTCTCTAAATTTCCCTTGTGACCATCATTTTGGTCATCCTGCCTGTCTCCCCTCAGGACCTTTTCCAGGTCTACTGAATTGCTTTTGAAATAGGAGCAGAACAGTCACATCATTACCAAGGTAAAAAATGGATGTAGAGTGCACTTTTTGTTCTTTGCTTTGTTCCTGCTCCTCCATTGATCTGACATATTCATGGACCTTCTACAATCCCCAGTTCTCCTGTGTAGTAATGGCCTGTTCAGAGGCCATTATTTTGAATGTGATATTCGGACTTTTCACTTTCTGGCATGATTTTACATTTATCTGGGTTGGATTTCATAATTTTGCTTTTCACTTGCGTATTGTTATAATCTTCTGAAACTTCTTAATAGATAACCTTTTATCTTTAATACCATGAATAACCAGTAAACCAAAAAAGCAAACAAAATTTTTCATAAAGCAATTTGTGAACACTTCAGATTTGATGTAAACCAAAACCTTAAAAATTTAATATTATTTTTATTTTTCCAAGGCCTTCATATAGACTCAGTAGTGTGGAAAGTGACTAATACAAGATTTTGATTTGTCTTTGCCTGTCAAACAAAAGCACAGCTCCGTGTGTGGAATAGCTGAAACCGTTGATTGAAACTTAGATAGAGCATCATCTATAAGAAAAATGGTCTGTGATATGTGGCAGAAATCTGTTTCTATTTGGAAACATGATGAGAAATCAACATAAACATCATTTTTCTAATCATACAAAATTGCCAGGTTGATTTTAAAGTCATTATCCCTGTAATCAGATAAAAAGTTTTCAACACCAAATTGTTTTCATTTGTGGTCCCTTGATCATAGCATGTCTAGACTATTCTAACAATACATTCTGTTTAGAATAAATGCTTGTACCATCTGCACTGTAAATGAATAGGAAAAAATGGTTTTGGAACACTACCCTTCACAAGCTTCAACTGGCTGCATTCCTCCAAGAGCTCAGCTTTGCTATGAACACAGAGAAGCATTCCTCAGAAGTCACTTTACTTACTCATTTGGATTTGAGGCACAGACTTTGCTCACCACTGAGGTAAGCAGTTTCTACTTTAATACGGGGAAAATATGCTCTCCAGCATAAAATTATTCAGACAAAGTGCACAAAGATGATTGCTTCACAGATCTTGAACTTGAAAATAAAATCTCCCTATTGCTCATGTTCCTGAATACTTTTGTTAAACAATGCCACCAGTAGATTCTAATCCTAGCTTGGGTGAAGCAAATATTTATTCAATGGCCAGTGTATTTTTGGTTTTTATGCAAAAAATTAGAAAAGAGATAGTAGGAAAAATTCTTGGAATGATCAGGTTTGTTTATAAATAATATTTGACATTGTCAGTGAATATATTACTAATTACAGAGAGGGGTGCAGGGGGAAGCAAAAACATCCCAAGAAAACCCAGTTCCCATTTTGCTATTGTTTCAGAGGCAGGAATGAATGGCTGTTTAACACAAACTACTAAATTTAAGCGCTGTGTAAGCATAAACTTCTCAATCCATAGTAGCTTTCACTGTAGTAACTGTTCTGAGTGAATAATACAGACAAAAGCTATCACTGAGTACATGAACAAAAAAAATAAATGCACCTTGCATCTAAACATATGAAAAATCAGATATAAAATGTATTAAATTATAAACATATGTTTAAATATAGTTTTAAGAAGTCAAGTATTTTTATATACATTGCAGACTTTCACTACCAACTGCTTATCTCAGTTACAAGAATGAGCTAGAGATGGTGGTAGAGGTGGTAACTGGTGATGAAGCAGCAAAGACCTAGACTGGCCTGAGGAGCAAACTGTTTGGAAACTGCTTCAAATACTTTTTTTCCCTGTCTTTGGTCAACCAGAAGGAGTTTTGGCTAACGTGCCATTTTTATCTCAGCCTCTTTCCTGGGTACAAATAGTCTCTTATCCCTAAAAAATTAGAATTTTCCAGGTCTGTTTAGTAAAATGGACCTCCTCCTGTCCTGTAGATGTGTTCTAGAAACCATACTTGTGTGGCCTTTCTGGTTGTGGCCAACCAAAAGATAACCCAGTCTTGCAGCAAATAAGCAGCTCCCTACCACATCAAAGTAGCAGAAACCCCAATGTATACATCAGCACTGCTCTTGCTTACTTTCTTCATAACAGTCTGTAAACACAGATAAATTAAAAAAGAAAATGTGTAGCTGAGAGAAATGTATTGTGAATTGCAGACATCATGAAACAGAGACATGTAAGAATTCTGTTCTGCAGATCAAAGCTCACTCCTATCCTTTGTTCTTTACAAGTCAAAAATAAAAATCTAACATTCAGCTTTATTTTGAGCATAGCCTAAGACTAGGTGACAACTGATTTGTGCCATTAGAAATGATACCTCATGAAAGCAAGAGGTCCTCCAGCAGTTAGGATGCTCAAATATGATTCTGAATTCAAATATGTTTTAACCCATTAGATATTAAGTTGATCAGAGACTGTGAAGTATTATAACACTTACATTGCAAATCTTACTGTTCTAAAAAGGCAAGAATCATATTTTGCAGATAATTTAATATACTGTGGTACAGAATGATATATCATATGCAGAGTATCCAATGATGGGCAGAATATAAAATATTCTGTGCAGCTAAGTTCTTATATGTAGAAACACAACCACAACTGTTTAGGATTATGCTGCTTATGTTAAACTTAGAATATGGAATACCAACAAAAATATGTTAGAGGCACACATGAAGCACTTACAAAAACTGTAATGTGTGAAAATCTCTAGCCACATACAAACCATAAATGTGTTACAGAAAATTGCAGCATTTGTCTTTCCAACTTTCATTATCAAAGCTGTGATTTTCTCAGCATGTTCACTGGCAAACTGCACTGCTTTGAAACTAATAAAGTCAGTAACACTCTGCTATCCCTGGTATTACAGGAAGAATACCAAAAATACTAACAGAGTAAATTCACACACATCCATCCATGAACAAGGGATTTCTGCCATTATATTTGCCATTTCCAGGGAGAAGGCTTAATCTCTGGTACCCATGAACAATATAGAGTTTATATATGCAAATTTCAAAAAGCAAAATATCTCTAATAAAACATGTTTAGAAATGTTCCCATCTACCTCAGCTGACAGCAGACATATTTAGAGATTTTTAATATGAAATATTTACCAGAAATATAGAATATGTCATGTGTTGAGAAAATGAATAGTCTTCACTGTACCACAAATCAATTTACAGCCACACATATAACTGCAAAGGAGATTTCTTATAACTACTTTTCACATAAAATATTTCCAAATATTGAGAGAACCTGCTGATATAATTTTTGTGTGCTTTTACTTTTAGAATTAAATTTCTGTTTATGAATAAAAACATTATTTGAGTATTCAAAGTTACAGACAAATACATTATATTTTTTATTGTTCAAGCATTTCAATAACAAGCAGGCATAAATCATGCCATACAACTTCCAAAATACAACAAGTCTCTCCTAGCTGCTCTTGAAAGGAATAATGGTGTGTGTCTGTCATATCAAACATTCTCTTTACAACAACAATGGATTTCTCTTCCCCCATAAAACAGTACTTCTATTAGTAACAGGACATGCAAGTCACCCCAGTGCACTTATTAACTAATTCCTGCAGCCTCTGTAAAATCCAGCTTAATCTCCAAACAGGAAAGAGAGCTGGCCTAAAAAATTTACAAGAAAATATATAAAACATTTCCAGAAGTTGACAAAGTCCATTATTTGAGTGTTTTGTGCAAACTTGCCTATCTCATTTCCTTTAATCTGACAAATGAACTATAATGCTTCCAAATACAGTGTTCTAATTCTCAAATTAATTCTAATAGAATCATAATTTTAATTCTAATATCACATAGTGGATTAGAGAAAAGTGACAAAAGAAATCAATCCATTAGACCATAAATCTTCATTGAAACCTTTGGTGTATTTCTGTATAAACACCTACAGAAACAATTCCTGAAATATTTTATTGATTGCTTGAAACTAGAAGAACATTTTAGGCAAATGCATAGGAGTGGCTGAGTGAGCTCATGAAGAGTTTCTATAAAGAACTAAATTCACTCAGAGTTATATAATTGGGAAGTTCTTCTCCTCACCCACCTGACATGATCCCAGCCCTGTGATGTCTGGAAGCTTCCAGAGGAGTTAGTTTAGCCAAATAGCTGTAGTTCGTCGCTGTTCCAGCTGCCTTCCCCTCATCTCCTAGGCCCAGAGCCTTGCAGAGGGCCAGCCCTTGCCCTTCAGTGGTGAGTGGAACATTTACCTCAACACTCAGACCATGGTCCTGTCCCCACGGAACAGCTTCAGCCCGACACAGCCCACCATGGTTTGACAGCTGTGACCTCCCATGCTGTGCAGATATGCTCAAGCATGAATAAAAATGTCACTGCTACACCAACAAAAGCCACCTTTAAAATTACTGTTGTTTGTAAGCCTTCAAGCCGCCATAGTATCTGCGCTCTTTGTAAGAACACAACGCACTTTGCTGGCCCAGCTGAGCCCATGATTGCAATGATGTAATTGTAAACTGGTGAGTTAAATTGAAAACCTAAACATCCTCCCTTCTCTTTGATAAGCAAAATACAGATAAAAGAATGAATTCTGCTAAGAATTCTGAATATTCTACAACAAACAGAAATTTCAAATTATGTTTGGTAGAGTGACTCTTCCAGCCCCTAAACCAGAAAGATTTTCTAAATATTTCTAGAGTCTTAAACAGAGGAACAGATGAAAACAGAGTCCCTGTTTAAGTTGTGAAAGACAACCTTAAATGTATCTTAATGCAGGAGTTCTTTTACAAAATATCATCCTTTATGTTAAAAAGTCCTAATAAATATTAAGCAGTGTTCCTAATTACGCATCATGTGCAAAAAAGCAGAATACACAAAAATATAACATTTCCAGCTTAAAATATTCCAAGTCTAAACATAAACTGAGTCTAAAATACCAATTTTGTTGAAAGCAGATTAATGAAATACAATGAAGAATGTTATTATGTCCTCTTTGTTCTTTTTTGTGACAATTTTATTGATGTTTTATTCAATCTGCATTTATAAATAAGGGTTATGAATCTTTTAAATGGCAGCATTTGACTAATACTTTTACATTGTCATGATAAGAAATAGTTATTATTCTTTTTTATTAGAAGAATTACAATGTATTGCTCATTAGTATTAGAATTCTCCTTAAAAAGAAACCTTACAATGGAAATTAACCTGTGAAAATACAGAAAAGGACAATCTTCAAGACTGCACATCTACACAGACTTCTCTAAATCTAATGGGTTTTTTGGAAAAAAGAAACAATGGCTTAATATAGTTGTAAGAAAAAGAACAAAATAATATCTAAATAAGTGCAGAAAAATCACCTTCTCCAAGCATCCTACCCATTCAAGCCAGAACATTTTTAAAATTTTGAAAGCAAGCAGATATTTTGGAGTCATGTTTCTGATCTAGAGGTTCATGAGCTCAATTTGTCATAAAGAAAAATTTTAAAAAGCATAATGAAACAGGTGCTCTTACTAATGTATTTGTTTAATCTTTTAGACTCATAACAGTTGAATACTGCAGTTATTTATAGTTTTTTATTATTCCAATTTCTGCTGAAGTTATCTTCACTGTAGGAATTGCTGCACACCCAGGTTTGCAGATTTCTATACATCTTTTTCTCTCTGAATGTTTATGTGAACCTTCTTCCTTTAATTCAATTACAGACACTGCCAAAATGTGTCTACTTACATGCCAAAAATCAAAATATTCATCACATAGTTTCTATTCTACTCTAAAGCTTATTATTTTTCACACACCAAATTTCAACCAGTACTATGTGTGCCAGACCTGTCTGCAGAAGGCAGGAAAACAACTGTATGACTGAAACCATTTGCCAAAAAAAGGCCAACTACTGTAAGCTTGCCAAATTCATTGTTTTTGTGTAACCTGAATGCTTCAACAGAAGGCTGTGGGAAAATCTGTAGCCAGTCTCAACTGTAAAAATAAATCACCATCTATTTTGTAATTTTGTCTCCTGCATGCAACTTGAACTACAAAAGAGTTGTTCTGCAATCATAACTATTCACTGTAAAAAACAATTTAATTTCCTTTCTATTTACATGGGAGCAAAATCAATCCTCTAAAAATTGTTCTCTTTACAGTATGACTCCACAGATCCCAACTCGAAAGGAGTCCAGCTCCCCTCTTCAGGTAGTTGGTAAATATAATTTCTGTGAGAAAAGAATATTTCCTAGTTTCTTTTGTTCTTTCTAAACATTCAATGGTAATAGTCAGCTCTCCTGCAATGATTATGCTCTCCCATATCATCAGCATGAAACATGCTACTGAGCCCCTAGAACTAAAACTTTCATTTACTGAGCTTCAAATAGAAGAAAAAAATGACAGTACACCTAAAAGTGGAAAACTCCTTTCAGACTACTTCTTGTAAAGGTTACAGCTAGGAAATCAGACACCTGAAACCCTAAGATTTTTCTCCATTCAATTCTCCACAATTACTCTAAATCAGTTTTTCAAATGAAACCTTGCCCAGAAAATAATACCTTTGTCAGTTCAAATTGGCATGACATGATTCCTCGTCAAATTTTCAGTAAAAATAACTGGGTTTGCAGCTTCTCTCTGCTGCCTCTACTTTAACAATGATTCATTTTTCCTTTCCAGCCATGGAAGAACTGTTCAAAATTTCCGTGTGGGTTTTGTTTTTTAATATAGTATGCTGCTTTATACTGAATTTTCTTTATCTGCACAGCAGTGATAACAACATCTACTCAAATGTTACTCACTTACGAGGAAGCTTTCAAGGCAGTGAAGTTCTGCTGGCCATGGATGTTGCTGATTCTGCCACTCATGGTAAGGGGAGGAACTTCTGGCCTCTCCAGCAGGCAAATGTCATGACTCCCAATCTGGAGAACCAGCAACAGCTGGAAATAGTAATTATGGAGAAAGCAAGATGGGTTTTCCATTACAAACTGTTTCCTTCTCGTGGTTAACCAGCACTAGTAAAGAAACAAACATGTACAAGAATGAAGTCTGGCCTGTCTTTAACAAAATGAGAAAACACCCGCTGAATTCATTGAAGTTGACATTTCACCCAGGACATGATTAGACACTGATGACCAAGAAATCAAAGCAGTGTTAAGTTATACAAGCTAAAAGTACAATGCCTCTTAAAATCTACCCAAAGCCCAGGTTTTAACCTGCCCAATTTCAGCTATGCAAAATGAAACCATCAGCATAATGTTTACCACCAAAACCCAGCTTTTTTCTTCTACCTTACTTTGAACATCAGGTTTCCCTCATGCTAATTTTCTAACTTTTTTTTCCCTACCGCATACATATTTCAAACTATTTTTTCTTCTCTTTATTATGTTTCACATGTTTCAGACATTAGTTCTTTTTACAGAATAGTATGCATAAGTATACAAAAGTTACAAAACTCCACAAGCATCTAAAATCCTGAGTTGCAAAAACCTGTCTTTTTCTTCACATGTGAACTCTTTACACATAAGACTCATCAAAGCTGATTAATCTCAGCTTTGTTCACACAATCGACTCTAGATGGCCAAGTAGAGAAGAAGGTATTACCCCAAACAGTAACAGGAAGGAGAAGGAAACTACAGTTCCTTGAGTGGAATAAAAGTAACTTGGGTGAAGAATGAAGAAATGATTTCTTGATAAGTTCCCAATTATGTCTTTAATTTAAAAAGCCTTTTTACACATTTTTTTCAAATAATTCTACTTTTATTTTCAGAGTTCTTCAGCCAACATCTCTTAAATATTTTTTTTTTCATAAAAGAAGTCAGAAACAGAAAAGACAATGTATTACAAATGCCTTAAAATAAATGAAATAGTTTTCATAAAGTCTGCATTAAAAATGAGATCTAAGTAAGTTCTACATCATTGTATGGCATCACATGCAGCTCCTTTTGCCATTTGTTGGGTGCAACTGGTAATTCACATCTCATCTGGTAATTATATGTCACATAAATATTTCATTGCACAATAATTAAGCAAACTCTATCTGTCTGATAGAGGCTGCCACGTATATAAGTACATTTTCCTGCTCTCTGTAGGGTAATTTGAACTAGCATGCCTCGATCAGCATAGGAAATACATGCATTTTGTATGTATCCATGGTATAATTCCTCTCAAAAATTAAATATTTGAATTAGCGCTTTTTCTAGTCAGGCTTCTGAACAAAGCAGAAATTCATGCCATTTTTTTATATAAATGTACTCTCTGAGCAGTCAAACACTGCTCTTGAAAGTATATATTTGAATATTTTACAAGTTTTGCAGCTGGTACCTCACATGTGAAGTAAATGAATTCCCATGGAAAGACTTCATTATTTCCTTAATTTCTACTGGGAGTCACAGAGGTGCCCTTTTCTTTGTCTTTCACAAACAATTAACCTTTTGCCATGTATGCAATTGGCTGAGAGCATTCCTAAGTGGCTCAGAAAATAATTTACAGCAGAAACTGTACAAAGTTAATTAGTATTAGTCTAAGGTTATTCATATATTATCAACCTGAGAAAATGGTCATCATGACCCTCACAGAACTTTAAGCAACAGCTGATTCTTCTCATCATCAGCTGCAGAGCATAAATGCTAATCATGTTCAAGTACAGACACAGGTCTTTTAACCTTGGCCATTTTAAGTCTTAGTGTTAAAACTTCTCAAAGTACAGGCATATACAAGCATGCAAAATGCCATACTCCATGCTATTGCTCACTTCCTTTGTTAAACAAAACAGAAACAAACAAACAACCAAACCAGAAGTACTCTCTTTTCATTTTACTTGAGAATGCTTTTCATCATCCTCATTTTTGGAGATCAGTTCATTCAGATTTCACCAATTGTTTCTGCCTAAAGATTAAGCCCCTTTAGAATTAGTTGTAAGCAGGATTACTTATAAAGACAGAATCAAGGTATAGAGAGCACAGTCTCAATTTGAATTTTGGTGAACCAGAAAGGGAGCTCTCAGTGTGCTTCTTCTACTACTTGAAGTGCACATTATTTGATTTCCAAATGTCTACACTACCAGCCATGTGTATGAAAGACTGGAGTGTTATGGATCAGTGACTCAAAACATTCCCCAGTTGTGAAGGTACCAGAGGGCTTTTTTGGAGATGGGTTGGGAGATGGAGGAGTTGAGCTTTTGGGTATTTATATCACTAATAATAACTAGTCCACACTTCCTTCTGGCACCTGTGACAAGTGTGTCCACCAGCAGACCGTCTATTATACAGAATAACTTTCTACCACTGTATACCTCAGGTACTCAGTTAAATTAAACTGACTGTCTCACTCATAAAGTAGACTTACATTCCCTAGTTAGGGACATAGCTGTGCGAGTTGCTGGCTAATTAAAAGTCACTCAGAAATCCTAAAATACAGCTACAGTGGCCAACAACCTTCCTGGGCTCCACCCAGACCACAATATCCCCACAGGATTATTTTATGGGAGCTCAGTTTCGTTGGCTCCTGCACATGGGCACAGTTTTGCTGCTGAGGACAGACAGCAGATGGTCTCCAAAGAAGAGCCATGGCAGGGCCAGGTCCAGACAGGGATTCAGCCATGGCCATGTCCACATCACCCACACTGCTGAATGTTGTAAAGGCACCAACTTTGCCCTGCACTGCAATGCAGGAGGGACAACACTAAAATCCTTGTTTCTAAGGGCAGGGAGGAGCAGGGGAAGATGAACAACACCTTCTGCATAGACTGCTCCTTTCATGGCATGCAGGCATGAGTGGCAGCCCCAGAGCACAAGGAGCCGTGTCCTCGTGGTGCCAAGCACCAGGGCCAGCCTGGCCCCCTGCACTGCCACTGCCATCAGGCCAGCACAGCCCACAAGGACAGGGACACAGCACAGGGCTGAGCAGAACCCTGAGAGTGGAATAGGTTTAGGGACTGGTTTTAGCTGGTATAAGGCTTCAGATCAGGAAGACATTTGAACAGGGTAGTTATGAAACACTGGGTCAATGGTACCTTGGCTTCAAGTCATCACCAGATTTTGACAGCAACAGTGGACACCTGACTGAAAATCCTTGGAATAGTGATTTATTCAGCAAAGGTCTCCAGCCCATTCAGTGGGAATGAACCAAATAGTCCCTTTTGGCTTTATAATCCATCAGTCTGCAAATCTAGTTAAATTTTAGCATGTGAAGGAGTAAATTGGGTAGCTGGTCAAAAGAGCTTCACTTTGCAGATGACTTGCAGTTATCTTGTGGAAAAATTCTCATTGCTGATCTGAGAGCCTCTTAGATTCTTTCTACAATTCACTTCATATCTCAAAACCATATTACAGCTTAAATAACATCTACTATAAACATTGTCAGGCTGAGTCAGTATCTCTGTGGTTGCTGGAAAGGAAAAATGCCTGATCCCTGATTAAAGAAAAACTCAAAAGATCTGCCATATTAAATCATTGCTTTAGAGAAGAATTAATCTCTTTTTAAAAACAATGAACCCTCAGAGCTTTCCTTCTTGATTCTCCTGAGTTTTTAAAGATTAAGTATAATAAGGATTTTTTGTACTTTTCCCAGTTTTAAACTTAAGAGGACAATGTGATTTTGAAAGTTAAACTTGGATTCTAGTAAAAATAATTGCATTCCACTAAAGTTCAAAAACCAAATTAACAAAAAAGACAATATAAAGGAATGAAAATCGAATATAAAATAAATCCTTAAAAAAAATTGAGAGAAACTCAGTAGATCAGCAGAATATGGAGCATGTGAAACAATAATGGTGGTTTGGAAAGTTGGAAAAAGAAGATAAAATTAAATCTTGCTAATACTTGTGTAGACTGTATTTGCATCTGGAATAATTCATTTTTTCCTTTTTTTTTTTCTCCTAGAAAACTTCACATTTGTTATTGACTTCTACAAGAAGATGAACATTTTAAAAACAAATGTAGTGGTTTAACAATTTTACTCAGTTTAACACAACCCCAATATAGCAACCTGCTCTGAAATTGGTAAAATTAGTCATTTTTCTGGTTTCAGACAGTAGATTCTTGTGTGAAGCTAAGTGAAAATGTGAAAACGTGCTGGTATAACAGAGGACTGGCTGATTGCAAAAGTTACATTCATAAGCAACAGGATAAACTGAGGAACAGCCATTCAGATTTCAGAATAAATAATTCAGGGAACAGTTAACAGTCTGTAAGTAGTAAGGATAAGAAGTCCCAGTGATGAGGGTGGTTTTGGCTCTAGTCCTGCTGCTTTAATCCTATCATTTACACTCTGTGCCTGTGTCTCTGATCTCCTTGCATGTGCTGTAGCTCAGCTCTGTGAAAGAAATGAGATTTTGCATATGTCCATGTCCATACATCCTGAGATGAAGCATCATCCATAGTTTATGGGGTTGATCAATTTATATAGATGCCGAGTTTGATATCTGTCTTTTTTGTCTGCTCTTATGAACAATACATCCTCAAAGATTATAAGTAACTGTGCTATTACCCATCTAGAAATTTAGTGGGGTTTTAAGCTTCTCTAAGTTCTCATGTTTGCTTTTAACACTCCATCAAACATTTATTTTACCTCCAAGCAAACATATGTTAAGCATAAATGTTTATTTTACATAGTAGTACAAGGGGAAAGCATTATTTATTGATAGTAAAAAAAAAATCTCTTGAGGAAACAACCACATATTATTTCCTGGCAAAATCATGGGAGTGCTCTGTCTGGATTACACTGCTAATACTCAGGAAATCCTTGTGAAGTCAATACAAATATTTTAAAATATTTATTAAAATACTCAAACACACTGCAGATTGCTTTGTTCCACCACATTCCATCTTTCAATCCATTCACATCCAGTTGAATCAGATGAAAGGAAGATATGTGGCAGGCTTTCTAAATTACCTGTCAGAATGAGGGAAGAAGACATTAGAGAAAGAGCAGAAGACATGACAACACATGGCTGGGGAGTGTACTCTAGTCCTTAGAAGAAGATTGAGGCCAAACTACTGATGTAACAAACTGGATTAAATATCTCTTAATGTCACAAAAACTCTCTCTCCTTATTTGCTTAAGTCAGGAACAAAGATAACAACAGAGAAGAGCTTTTGGAGAGGAAGTCAGCTAAAATATAGTGAGAATCAGAATCTACAGCATAAATGGAGTCACTGCTAAATGGATAAAATGTTAAAAGAAATATAAAAATGACATTTTCTTCTGCTTAATTTTAAGCATCTTTCAAAACAGATTTCATAATTACTATTTTCTTTCATCAAAGCAAATGCATTCTTGTGCAATGTGGTTTATGAATGCACTTAAGGGACACCATGTGTAGCAAAATGTACATAAAGTAGATTACTGTAGAAAACTTAGTGCAAAAACACTGAAAATTAAATGGAAGTGCAGATGGTACTAAGTACATCTTCAGACAGTGGACTCTGAAGGGAATCTATAGTTTTGCTAGTTTTGTAGAAGGAACTTGAAATTTCTACTTCAACTTGCCTAAGGAAATTTTCATCAAAATAGACCTTCTGCTGGGTTGTCAGCTCCCAACCAGAGTTTTCTATGGATTCATTAAAATCTGCTAATTTTAAGAATTCTAAAGTCTTAACTAAAATAAGTATTGTAAAATTACACTATTATTTAGGTTTTACTATTATTTGAAATCTGTGAACTCATAAATTTCCTATTAGTGGCAACAAATTACAAGTAATTTTTCTTTCTTTTTATGTAGCTCTTTCTTTTTTCCTAGCTGCTTTAACATACAGGCATTTTTTTACTCCTTAAGGCCCTAGGCACGTAACTTAATTTAGCATGTAATAGAAATGGAATTGTAACATTATATGAAAGTAATATAAACACCTGGATGACTAAGCAAAACAAAGCTCCAAGGTTTCCATTCATAACAATGCACACATCTAGGAGCATCATGCAAAAAGGTATACACAGAGTGTCAGGAGCCATTTAAGCAAGCAATTTCTTCCTGGCTTTTTACTTAATATAAGACAGTTGCCAAAGAGGTCCCCATTTTCTGAAGTAATGTAAGAGAGCAAGCATGTTGGTCCAACTCCTTCAAAGAACTGGAGCATGAATACTTGATGTTTGACAGTATTTGTACCTCTCTGGTATTCTCTTTCCATCCATCATTATCATCAGGTCATTGCCTCCCCTCAAATATGAGAGTACATCCTTGTCTGTCTGCCAAGAAGAAGTCACTGTACAATGTATTCGAAGTGATTTATGAGCTGAAAGCAAAACAGAGGCACTGAATAACCAAACACAGATACATGCAGCAGTACCATTTAATCAATTACATTACCCACTTTTATGATACACTTGTGAATTATGTTCTTTTTGCATGTATAATTAGAAGGCAGAACAGATGGTGAAAGCTTAGTTTAAAGGCCTTAGATAAAGTTTTAAAATAACCATTGCTGCCAAGTGATCATTCACTGTAACAGGATATATTTTTCGTTAAGCTATGTTTTTGCCATGGTCTAATACACTAGATGGTAATGAGACTGTAAAAACATTACTCTCCAGGGTCTCACTCCACCAGAGTTCATTGTAATGGAATGTGAACATGGAGTGGAAGATTGGGGGTGGCTCTAAGGTACATTGTCATCATTCATTTAAGTGTACTCTAAGGAATGATGACTGAACAATCATCTCTGAGAAAGCAGCACTACTTTGAGAGGAAGGAAAATTATATCCTAATATGTAACTACTAATGCTTTAGGCATGTTCCAAGCTCATATATGGACATTTATCAGCATGGAGCAAAGGAAAGTACTGAAAAAGAGAATTGTGTGCAATTCATTAAGGGCTCTAATAACTAAGGAGAGAGGATAACATCAACCCATCTTCCTATATCCCTGCTCATATTTTTTTTTCTCTCAGTACTGTACATTGCAACCTATATTATTTATTGCATGCTCCCTGAAGGTCTTAGTTTTATTATTTGTTTATATCAGAAAGCATTTTTAAAAGAGGTTTGGTAGTAGTTTAAAATATAACAGCTTTCTCCCTGGCCTCATTTGGAAGCAAACCTGTGCCTCTGTATGCTTTTGTGTGTAGTCTACTAAAAACAGGTTAATGAAAGATACATTCTTTCTAGGGAATAAGTAGTTTCAAGAACCCATGTAAAATAGCTGTAAAATAGGTAATTTCTCATGTACAGAATGCCTAGGACAGCTCCTGACTGCTGTCATAGTCTAGCAGCATCACAGTGGAGACAGTCTTTACACAACTTTTGGATTCCCACCGCACTGCAACACTGATGGACACACATCATATCTTGCTGGAGAAGGAAATAAAAAAAGGTAGTAAATTAGGCAGAGATTCAGCCACTGACTTGTCTCTGGGTCAGCCTGGTGATATGTGACCTTGTAAAAGATGCAACCACACCCTTGGAAAGTTCAGCCATCATTGCAGATGCTGAGTATTTGATCAAAGTTGTTGGTCAAAGAGAAAGGTGGCACTGGATATGAAATGTGTTGATTTTCAGGAAGAATTATTAGCTACCAAGTCAAAAAATGTACAGAAGTTTTCCTATGCTTACTTAAATTCCCATGGTACATCTGCAAAAGTGATACTTTTTCTTTCAAATATTTTTTAACATCTTACAAAACAATGAACACAAACACAAAGCACTTGGGTGAATCCTCTTTTAAAATAAAGCCTATTACATCTTTGCATTGATTATATAACTGAGAAAGCAGAACATTTGAAATCACACTTGCCAGTTTTTACTACTTACTGTACAAATCTAAGAAGGTTATTTTACTAGTTACTTAAATATTTACAAAGATATGTCCTCATATATTTATACACTTGGCAGTGATTTGCTTTTTGCTCTGTTTTGTACTGTAGAAAAGAAAAAAAAACAACAAAACAACCCAAGCAAAAAATAGCAGACACTGATCCTTTCATTTTGTTATTTTTAGGATTATACTGATGACACACATATTCCTTTTAATGATCTTCAGTATTAAAGCACAGTATATTAAAAGATCAATAAATAACATGTCCTACTATTTATTTGTTTCACTGGCAGTACAATGTAGTGGTTGTTATTTAACAGCCAAGAAGCTTCATAGGTTATAATGAAGCAGGATCTTTCCAGCTGATAACCTTTCCTTTCCCTCTTATACAACCCAACTAGTGATCAAAGGCTAGCAGATATCTTTATGCTGCACCCTCAACATGCTTCTCACAGTACTTCTCATTTCATATCAATGCTGAAATTACAGATGTACCAGGTGTTCTTGAAAAATAATATTCTTTTTATAAAGGTTTTTAATAATATCATTAAGTAGAAGGAAACAGAGAGTTGACGTGTAGAAATCTTCTGATACCTTTTGAGTGCATGGGTACATTACACCACTGTTGCAGTCCAGATCTGGAATTATTTTTTGGAGCATACTTTCTGATTATTCCTATTCACTGTATTTCAGCTTGCAGGAGATGCCCTCCAGAAAGATGACTAATAAATCCCACCTATTAATGCACATTGAGTCTGAGGGAGCCAAGCAGGCACAGGAATAATTTTCAAGTATATAAAGTAAGGAAGAAAAGAAACAAAAACCAGCTGGAAGGTGCTTGTGGACTCCAAGTGAAAACAATAATTTACCATAGTGAGACATCTCTCTATGTTAGAAATACCATCTACCTCATTCTTAAAGCCAGAAGCCATGGTATTTCCTGGGACAACTAGAACACCAAATAGCTCATAATAATTTAAATTTAACTACTGGTTATAATAAACACACAGTTTGTATATGTATGTAATACTCTCACCACAATAACAGTTTCCCCAACATATCTTGGTAAACAGGAATTGATGTTCTGAGGTAACTGCTCTTCTGTTTCTTAACCAGCTGAAAATTATATACTGTATTACTTATGTTACATTCTTAGCTTTAAAAGTTGTACAAACAAAAAGTAATCAACCTGTCATCTTTCACATTTAAAATATCCAACACCTTATTAGTACCATGATCTTCTGAAAAAAAAATAATATAAATCTTAAATAAAAATCAAGGGAGATAGCCAGCACTCATGACTTTACAGTTTGCTGTTGTTATGATACGAAGAAACAGAAACTGCTGCCACTTCTTTTTAGTAAAAAAACTCTTTGCAGACCTTAGAGAATGAAGTTTTATGCATACAATAAATAATGCAGCATTTTCAAGAGCAGAATGTAACTAATATGAAAGGTACAAAAAATCCTCCTTCATAACTAGAGGTAGATTTCATAAGGCTTATCAATTGCATAAGGCTTATCAATTCCTTTGATCCCATTTTAACTGCTGCATTTGTCTTTGCAATGGAGGGTTCTCAGGAGTCTTAGATCTACTTCAACTTTGCAATGTGACATTTTTATCTTGAAACAGATTGAGAAAATAGAAGGACTTTTGTGATCACATCAGAGTTGACATTGCAATCTGCACCATACCTAAATCTCATCCTACACTGGAAGAGAACTCCCACACTATCCTGCCTGTTGAAGCTTTGCAAAATAGACAGGTTGACTGCTTGGTTATTTGAGATCTGGAGAATGACAGCCATTGCTTTTGACTATATAAGCCTCACTTCACACTTTCATTTGTATTTAGCTTTATAGCAACTTGCCTCTTCAGGTCTTATTTATTAAAGAATTACTTTAAAAACCTTTATTTCTCCAGCTCTCCTATGTCCATTTCCCACTCTTGTCAAACATATAAAGGCACCCCTTCATCTTGGCCTGTCAATTACCAGCACCTCCACTCTCTCCCCAGGAGAGGCAACTTTTGTGGATTCTATTATTGCCTCAGTACTCACATCCCTGTTGCTCCTTGCATTTGACTCCCTTGTCTGTTTTCTTATACTTTCCTCCTTCATTTTAAGGATTGTCAAACAAAATTTCTGACATCTTCTACAGATTCGCAGTGACCGAGTTGTATTTGGCATCTCCACAGCATCACCAACACCCACGATTCAAGACACATTTCTGTGTCTCCTGCCAAGTGTAAAAACATAAGAAGGTCCCAGGTTTAAAGAGTGCAACTTACATTAAGTAGTATTAAAAAAAAAACCCTGGTCATATAGCTACACTTTCATTTTTGTTTCCTCAGGATGAAGAGTTGCCTGACTAATTTATAAACTTTACTGCTGATAAAATTTTTATACCTTTTACATTTTTTTCAAATGTGCTGAGTGCCATTTTGCTTTTATCTGCTGTTAGGACAATCACTCCATAAAACGTCTCCTGTATTTTATAAACTTTCAGTTAGTTGTCTCTTGTATCCAAAGGCTGTATTTCCTTTATATATACCTAGAGTTATTTGAGAATTACGTGACTCAGCAAACATATACATTTCAAAATAATTTCCAATTCTTTATGCATTTCTTTGTGCTGTTTCAGTCATCACTACACCATGGGACTCTAATGAGGAGATGTAAAGTACTGGGTTTTTTCCTACACTGCCTATACTAGTCTTGTCTGGCTGCAATTTGAAGACCAGTGATGAGTTTCTGATCTTAGGCTGTTATGGGATTTAAAATTTTTTACAAAGCATAAAGTTTAGCTCTGATGTCTCTCAGATCATTCCATTCTTGGCCCAGTACTGCTTCTAATCTTTATGTTGGCACTTAGAGGACAAAGTCTTTGGCAGTATTTGCATGTCTCTGCATGGATGCTGATACTCCACTTATCTTTCTTTAACACCTTCTATCCCTCAGGCACTTTTATTGTTCTTAGATCATTTGTCCAATCTCCACTACCAGACTTGTTGTAATATTTCCCATCTAAATTCAACCAAAAAGATGAAAGCAGGTTATTTTTACTGGCAAAGGTTTTTAAATGGTTATTTTTCTCTTTAGTACATAAGCAATCCTGTATCTAACATTCAATCCAAATATGAAAAGAAGAAGAGAGGTGCCAGTATGGTTATTAATATTTAAAGCTTAGGTCCATTCAGTTAACTGATCTTTATTTCTGCTAAGATAGACTGCTCTTTAATTATCTTGATATTGATACCTTGGGCTGTGCTTTTATTTCTTGCAGCAAGATGGCTGTGAACCTGTCCATATTTTGAAATCCACTATTTTTGACAAATTGGAACTCTTAAAAAAGTATTGTTGCCTGTGTGTTCTCTGGAATATTTTAAACTATTCATATTCAACAGTCGAATTCATCTCTGGTTGTATAGAGACCTGAAAAAATAGCTGCGCCCCAATTTTTAAAAACAGGGTACAGAATAGACCACAAGTCCTAGGAGATATTGACAGAAGCAAAACTTAAAGCTAGGTCTACCAAGGCAAAATTTATGGCTCACTTATGTCACCGGTAATGGGTTAAAATAAGGCGCTCTTGCATAGGTAGTACAGCTGGACAAACCACATGGAGCTGTTTAGTCCCTGCATTGAATCCTTTTAGTGCTTTGAGTATTGATACATGGAAATCTCTTTGCAATGTTGCACCAGGAGCTGCTACATCTACCCTTTTTTAGTGCTTCTTTTCGCAAAGATTTTTCACTTTGCATTGTGTCATTCAGTTCTGTTGCAGGTGACTAAATGTGTTAGCATGAATAAAAAGATTTGTGAGGTTTGTGTCAGCTACTATTCTTAGGGATAAAAAGCTGTCTGATAATGGATACATGGAGTGAAGCGTACCACAGGTGTTAGCACCACCACAAAGAACAGTAGACTGATGAGTTTGATCCAAAGAGTTAAAATGTGTTTTGTCTGCAGCATTCTTCCATTGTTACCTGCAGCCTGAAAATGAGAACCAGTTTTCCAGGATGAGAACATGCTGGAAAACTGAAGAAAAGAACCAATGGCAAGCAAGGACAACACAGAGTAAAAAGCTAAAGCAAGGAAGAGACCAACAATGAATGTTCTTGAAGACAAGAATTACAACAGAAGCCCAGATCTTCTTGAGTGAGGGTTCCCTTTACTTTGGATTACTCCACATTGGAGAAACATCAGTGCATCCTCCACCACAGGAGGGCTTATATTCCCCTGCAAATAAACACTGCATCTTAAGATATTTAAATAAACAGAACGTGCAAGCTATCACTAGCACAAATGTTATTTTGACTCATTTAACAACAGATTATGATAATTTCCTTCTCACAATGGGGATGAAAAGAAAAGGTTTAAACCGAAGTAGAAATCCTGACATTTTGAACAAGTTTTCTGACTTTATGAGTAAATGTCCAAACATGTATTTCTGCATGCTTAACACATTTCTTAAATATGTGAAAACCCCTTTGAGCTTTCCATGAGCTGACAAGGAATAAAAGGAGAGTTGTCAAGGAAATTTCTGCAGTACAGTAAATGTACTGTATGTACATACGGATGCATTTCCCAGCACCATTCCCAGACTTTTACCTCTGCTTCAGCTGTCACGCTCAGGGTAAAAAAATAATAAAATTGCTTTGTCTAATTGCATAAAATGTATTGAACAAATGAATGTGAAAACAAGATACTCTAAACCAGGAAAAAAAAAACTCATTAGCTTTTACAAGGGCTTGATTTTATAAGTTTAGATTAGATCTTATAAGGGCTATCATGGCCCTTAGAACTCAAAAACTAGTGCCTATTTTCCATTTTTATATCAGTGCAGCACATTAAAAATTAAAAATAGCATCAGCACAAGATTATAACTATATTTTTAAAGATGCAAAAGTCTTCTTTATCATTCATACATGTGAATATACATTTTTCATGCGCATGATTTTCATCCTACAAGCCAGAAAATACAGCCAATTCCAACAATGTCACAAATTGCAGTGTCATCACCATCATGAAAATTCAAGCACAGAAACCTCTACTGTAGAGAAGTTTATTCATCTATGCTCATGCTGGTTTAAAGCATCTCATAACTGTTGATGATGATTGCAGCAGCCTGTCAGTGACTGGCTTCAGCAAAAGCCATCTGGATGGGACATGGCACAATAATTTCCTCCACCATCTCAAAACATACTTGCAGCTGAGCTTTTCCTCTTTTCAAGATAAGAAAGTAGTTGAATGTTCCTAACATAATAGATTGTCAAAGTCCAATTTATTTATTCCATACAGTATCTGAACATATTGCATACCACATAAGCTCCACAGTTTACATTTACTAACAGATGTTTTTCTTTCTGGAGCAGATGGTATATTGAGTGTACTGTGATATAATTCACGTCTGCATTATCAGCAGTGAATGCTAATGCATCCCATAAAGTGAGTTTTTTGTTTTGATAAGATATTTTTAATAACCATATCTTCTCTGTATTAATCAATTTGTTTGATAATACAATCAAAAACCCAAATTTCCCAGTTCCACAAAAAAGGAAAGATTTTTCTTATTCAAATGTAAGGTTTAGAAAGAAAACCCCAAGAATAAAAAGAAAGGGGCCAGAAAGGTAACAATTTTTTATTACCCTTGTCTCATATGTGCATACTTATTCTGGTTTTGGTTGTTAAATATTAAACTTCAAAGTTGAATAATTTTTACTTTTGTAAGAATTCCAAATTTTCTAAGCTGTGAGCTAATATTGAGTAATACATTCTTATCAAAAAACTATATAAACTTGCTTTAATAAGTCCTCATAGGCACTAATAAAGTGAAATAGCTGTAAGTTGAATAACATGTTGCCAGATAATATTAGTAACTTCACTATTACTCGGCACATTGATGATCCTGCTAAATTTACAAACAAAATCCAAATTATTTTGGATTTTATTCTCAACTTACATTAGTTTTCCCATTATTTTCTAGAATGTCACAAACAAATATCTGGAAGGCCCTGCTAAGTAACTTCCTAAAAGGAATAGAACAGATAATATGTGCAGGTGCCAACAATATTCTCTTTTTACAGTATCCAAGGCATATTTTCACATAAATGAGTACTCAATTTGTTTATTTTCTGTCTATGATTACAGGTTTATCTTGATTAAACTAAACATCCTATTGTCAGATTACTTCTTTTTTCCATGAGTTTTATCCCACACAGACATTGCAGGCACAAAGCACTTCTGCCACTGGCACAAACAAGCCCAGCCTTCTTTAAAGGCACAAGTTCTCACCACTTTAAAATCAGTGTGGCTGAAATGGGTCTCCTGATTCAGGAGCCCAAAGTCTGGTTTGTGCTGGGTGAGAGCAAACACCTCCTCATAAATGTAAATCAATCATTGCTGAGTACTGTGCTGCTGTTGGGTGTCTTAGTATTTCTTCTTACACAGTTTGCTTGGTTTTGCACAGAAATGCCTAAAATGTTTAATTGAACACATAGGGGCTAAGAAAGTGCTATCCAAATTATTTTAAAAAACCCAGATCAAAGAAAGGACATAGCACTGAAAAGATCCCTGGTTGGATGAAGCACTGCAATTTGTAAAAATCCTTTCTTAATTAGCTTTGTATAAGGATCAAAAGCTAAAATGTGACCTGTTTTACAAGCAGAAATCCATACAACAGCAAGAAAATGAATCACACATATAAAAAGCTAAGAACTTTAGGCTTAAAATTCTGTTCCCTTAGAGAACCCTGTGGCATACTATGATTGATATATCAGCATAATTTGAGATTGTTGTCTCTGTCTGCTTTTAGATGAATTATTTGCAGTAAAATTCAACTAGCACTCAACATCATATGGCTGTTTCTGTGATCTTTTTGAAGAGCTAAAAAGGGAAAATGAACAGTTGTCCTGTTGCAATAAGAGTAACTGTCAATCCTCTTTGCTTCTTTTAAAAGGAATTGCTGAGATTACAGATTCTGCAAGCTGGATACTTTTGAAGGTACTATTCCCCTTTCTCAACAGCAAGAAATCATTACCCATAATAATGGTTTTTCACAACTAGACCATTGAGAGAGATGTTTCTCATACTACAAGTCATTTGTTTTTCTTCAATTCTATTCATTTAATGTAATATACTTCAGCTCTCAGGCAAGCCTCCACTATTGTTTTATAAATATTATGACCTTATCTTAAAACTTGTAACTCATTAGAGTTCATAATTACTAATTTTTGTTATTATTTCCCATTTGTTGGTGGTTATTTTATTCTACCTTGTGCATGTAAGTTTGTTTTTCAGGGATTTTTAGGTACTCACCTTATTTTGCATGACAAGTATTTTCCTCTAGAGGGATTTAATACAACTCACTGAGGTTCTTCTTTTGACTTCTTAGGGACTGGAATAACTGAAATATTAAGTTCATCACTGGCAGCTCTGATAATCTTCATATCTGTTCATCCCTCCCTTACATTAGAAGAATGTTTATTCTCTGTTCAGCCCTTCTTTTTAAAATCTTGCAATTCTTGATTTGCTGGTAATTTTGTATGATCATTAAACTTCAGTTCAAATGTTTCTTGGAGTTGTTTTTTTTTTTTTTGTCTTTTGAAAGCTTTAATGTATAGTGATTTGTCATCTAGCGTAGATTGTCTTAGCAACCATCTGTCACTAAATCTCAATGTGGAGTGGCCCACTCATTTACAGTTTCTTTCTCACTTGGGTGGTTTTGAAAATCCTTCCCTGTATACACACATGAAACAGTGGGGCTTGCAGCACATTTTAAAAATACATAGTTCATTAGGCTCCTTTACGTGCATCTGAGAGAAATTTGCTTAAAGCTGTTCAATGTCCAATTTCCTGGTCATACATGGTCAAAGAGAATCTCTGCGTCCTTCAGGTGAGTAAAAGAAAGGGGTTGTGAACCTCTCCAACAGGGAGGAGGAGAGCACTTGTTCTGTGGTTGACAGTGGACTCCCTCAGATGTGTGTCCTCGTCCCCTCATGGAATCAAATCTAACTGGGGGTAAGGGGTGAGATTAATGGGAGAAAAACACCCATATTCCTTCTGTGACTGCGATAACCAGTCTGAAAGGACACTGATATTTATGGTATTTGGCTTCTTTTTTAGTGTTGGTATTGTGAAGGATTCAAATTAAATCATCAATCATTTGTCAAGAGCCCTGCAACAGCTCCAGCCCTGCAGCCAGTCTGTCAGGGTTTCCAAAACAACAACTTCCCACTCGTACAACGCCAACACAAAGTATACTTTACAGTTTTTAACACATTTAAAAGCATAGTGTAAAAGGACAAAAGGCAGAGAATTAAGTCTCTGATATCTTAGTTTAGTTTAAAACACAGAAATGCAGTTCATGTATCAGAATACAGTTTACAGCAGAACCAAAGGATTTCAGGATCACCAGAAGCAGCAGATCCTATCTATCCTCTCAATATATTTTGATCTTATGCATGTCAGAGGAGTGCAAAGGCAAATTTTCCCCACCATTACATGTTGAAATGTGGGATTTATAGAGTACACTCACGGAAGCCACAGGCCCAAGTGGTCTTTCAGCCCATCCTTAGGCTACTAAAAATGGAACACTTTCAGACTTGTATCGTCAGCAACAGCTTCCAACTGCAGAAACACTCCTACCTAGTCACACAATTACATAACCTCCTCAAGCTCCATTTTTGAAGTTAGATCTACCCAGCTGTGAAGAAAATTCTAAATCATCTCTCTTTTACTGGTTAGAAAAATACAAAGACCATTATTTTATTTTCAAAGTGCTGGGATATTACTTTTTATTATTTGGGGTTTTTTCCCCTAAATGTTGCAACCACAAATTTCTGGAATATAATCTGCCCTTCCCCAGCAGAGAAATCATCAAATAAAATAGAGCTCTTTCTTGCTATTTTCTATTGTATCTTTATGCATAGCTTCCTTAAGAGGAAAAGACATTGAAGCTTATAGAAAACTTAAAATAATTTGGACATAGTATGTGTATATATAGCAGCAAACACATGAAATTATGCTATCCTGCTAAAAAGGCTTTATTTATTGAATAAAAAATGCATCTGAGTTATTTTTATATAAATATTGTTCACTTAACACCTCATAATGGTGGGAAAGGGTCTGGGGAGCCTTGCCATTTCCAAAAATCCCTTTGAATGAGCATGTTGATTTTGGCAAGAATGAAACACAAAAGGAAATATACCATTTAGTATTATTTTTTGCTGCGCATTAATGAAGGAACTGGAATCAAATATCTGCAACCATAAAAAAATTAGCTTGGTTTTCAGTAAGTGTGTTTAAAACTGGGAGATTTTGTACTTACCCTACACATGTTCTCTCTCCTTCTCTCCCCATGGTCAGTCACCATGTGCAGATAGGATTGGTTCTCATCAGCCAAGTGATTTCCCTGAGGCACCTGGGCTTTTGGGATGTGTATTCCAGCATCACCCCCCCACATGTGGAGTTTCTGTACCACCAGTAGTATTTGGGAATAGTATTTGTTTGGAGGGCACCCACTCAAAAATAGTGTTAGATTTTATGGGTTGCCTATGATACACATTTATTGAAGGAGACATTAAACAGCTTTCTACGAGCTCTCTGTCTTCATTTGTTTATGTGACACTAACTAACCTGTTAGTCCCAGGACCTGGTTATTTTAACTGCAGTTGCCAAAGAAAACTGTAAAATAGGAAGTAAAAGCTGTTCAAAAAGTGAAATAATATATTTCATACCAAGGAATAAGATAGTCTCACCTGAGAAAGCCAAAAAAATCTGCCCATAAACTGTAGAAAAGACATTTCATTTGGGGACTATAACTATAATATTTGCAAATATTTGGGTTTGGGTTTTTTAACATTCTGGAGTTATTTATGCAAAGCAGCAGCAGTTCTCAGGTTTCCAGTTATTTGCAGAAAATCCATGTGGCTTCAGTTGTATGAGTGTTTAGGTTGCCCAGATTTGCAATTTTTTAGTGCTGTATAGATAGAATTAGCTTTTCCTTCAATACATCAGTCCTTTAGACATTAACTACATTATTACCCACCAAACTAAATACATCTCATTGCCTTTGCCTTAAGAGTTTATTAAACAAATCATATAATACTTCAAACAATGAAACAAAAATAACAGTGGCTTTCCTTTTACTTTTCCTTTTTTTTCCCAGAGACAGAATTACTTAGTAATTTTTAGAGCATTAGTTTGTAGATGCTTATTAAACCAGTGATCCCTCTCTACTCACTACTTGCCAAATTGCCTTGGTGCAAAAGCAAGGGAGGAGGGACAGACATTTTAAAAAAAACAGCCTCCAGGGACTTTACAACTGAATTAGTTTGACATGATTTGTTTCTGATGAACACGTTACCAATAACTTATCACTTTATTTTCCTCGAGGTGCATTAAAAATACAGTCTATTAATCATTCGAGCAATTTAGGAGATATTAAGTGCACTGATCTGAAATTCTCTCTTTCCTTCCTTCAATTACAAATGTTGGTCTGTTCTTGTTACAAGTGTTTGCCCTTTCCAGGCCCTGAGGCCCCACCTGTCCTTCATGAGCTCAGAAGCTTTGCTACCACTGACTCCAACAGTTCCATCACACCGGAGGAACTTTTCACTAGCACATGGATCCAGACATGCTCAGCTGATAAAGGCTTCATTTCCTTTAACCTGCTCCCTCCCAGCTCTCCATTATGATTTTTATCTTTTCTAATTGCTGTCTCAGCTGACTGGTTTGGCAGCTGCTGTCAGGGATGGTCCTGAACACTATTGGTACCTGCAACACTATTTGGGGTAGCAGCTGCTCCAGTGAGGGTGTGCACAAGAGAAGGCATCTTCTTCATGGTCAAACCATCCTGGTCATCTAGGCTGTTCCTCTCTTTAACACAATCCCTCATTTATCAGGTCCATATATTTTTTAAAATATTTAATTCAGTGAGCAATCTGTATGATGTATTCTAAATAAACTTCAGAAAAATTGAGGGAAGTAAGAGAATAAAGTGATATGCTGATTTCTTCTAGTCTTGGAGGAGCTGACAGAACTTGTGCTGGTATCTTTTTCCTTACAGGTGGCATAATTATAAGTGATGCATAGGCACCCAAGATGTGAATTATTTATTTATGTGGAATTCAGAATTTTTGATACTTTGTGTGCGTCTTCAAGTTTGCAGAAACAGCACAACTGGCATGGATAATTGTTATAAATGTTAGCCAAGTAGAAAGAATATTCAGACAAGGTACCATAGCTTTTTTTTTCTTCGATTAGGACTGAAAAATGTCACTGCTACTTAAGTGTCAGCATCCTGATGCAAAACACAGAGAAGCTACTTCAAACATCAGCACAATAAAGCAGGAAGCAATGCAAGTGCTTCATAGTTAGAGCAGTTTAGGAAGTAGCATTGTATTTTCAGCTCAGTTAGCAAAACTGCAATGGGGTGGTTTTATTGACACAGGCAAGAAGCAAATTCCTGCCATCAATGCATTTTTCTACAACTCTGACTGAGGTTTTGGAACAGTTTACAACACAGTCCTCTAAAAGTCTATTACCCAGTTTAAAGTAATGAGTAACAAAATAAGCACACTCTTTAAAATAACAGATACTGTTTGAATATGGGAAGGTTTACTGTCAGTAATTACTGTTGGGCACAGCCCTGTCATTGCCATTCTTTCCTCATCATGTCAAGAGCTGAAGCCAGCCTCAACAGAGGGAAAAAAAATCCACATTTTTAAGGAGAAAATTAATTGAGCAATCCTGGTGCTCTTAACCACCTTTATTCTCAAATGATGAATGATCAGTAAATAGCTACATTTCCTAAAGCACTGAATGGCCCTGTTTATTAAAGGATAAATGTATTAGGACTCCTTCATTGTCATTATGATCACAAGAGCTACCTAGACATTTTCTGGAAACAAAATATCTTGTAGGAATTTTATCTGAAAGCTTCTCACATCCTACGTGAATTTCTGACTAAAGACAGGGAATACCACTCCAGAGCAGTCAATAGCCCAACAGCTCACACTGACTAGTAAATAAAGTTCCATCTATCTAAATTGAGCACAGATAATTAAAATCTTTTGTCTTGGAGCAGTCACCAGCCTGACACTTTAAAACCATTTCTTTTTCATGCAGGTTATGATTCAAATTCCTGATTGAGGACCATTACATCTCATAACCTGACTCTTCTTCCGTCCAAATCAGTACTATAAATTTATAGTATTATTCTACACAATTGAAGATTGCTACTGAGTGATTCCACTTTCCCTTTCAAAATCCCTTCCTGTGAAATGTTTTTTAACCCTCACTGAATAATCAATTTGTTTATAGTATTTGTAGAATGGTGCCCTACCTGCAAAAATATTACAGCTGAAGCCTACAGTTGCTGAGACTGCAAAGCAGTTACTGCCTAGGTCATTAAGCCTTATACACAGAGCAATTTTATACATGGACTCAGCAAAATACATAAGAAATTCAGCTAAAGACCAGCATACATTTCAGTAATGTTTTGACTCAGCTCAAATGTTTTGAATTATTTACATATTGTTGTAGCTGACTACTTTAAAAAACACGTATTGTTCATACTAACATTAAATTCCTACCAGAAGCAAAAATCTCACCAGTTCCAAGTTTTCCCCCCAAAACAAGCTCTGTGTTATCACTCCCACGTAGAAGCTTCAAAACTAGAAAGGACTGGAAAAGATTTTGAAAAATTTAAACGCTTATCTTCTAGGAACATTAGCAAGTGCAAGTGGCTTCTAATACTTATGTAAATTTTTTTGTTGTCATAGAAATACTTATTATATATATGTTTATATAACTATACCAGACTGCAAGGTGGGCAGAAAGACCATTGCAGTCAACTGATAAATGTACGCTGGAAAATAATTTTAAGCATTCCTTTCCCATGGTTCGACATAATCCAAGCCAAGATGTGCAAAGATTTCTTCCTCACTTCCAGCTTTGAGAAAGATCCTCTGTGAAAAAAAATTAAAGGAAAGTCAATAAGGGTGTTAGAAAGAAATTTCAATTGATGTTTTTTGCTGTTGAAAAGGAGTTAATATTTGACAGTTCTACCCATTGTATCCTCTATAGAATACACTGTCTTCATCAGCGTGCCTACCCTGAAATGCAAAAGAAAGTTAATTTTCTTTTATTAAAAAAGAATTTTAATGCTTCTTGATGTTTTCACTTTTAATGACTAGCTTAAAACTTTGTTTTGATTTACTTTTTCAAGACCCTCAAATCCAACTTACATTTCCCTTTCATAAGGGTCAATAGCAGGACTTCCTTCATGAAATCACAAATGTTTTTAAATTAATACCGTAATGTTCTCTATAAGTGCATTCAAACTGATTTGATGGTGACACAAATTGTCCATAGCCAAGCATTAAGAGCATCAATTAAAAGCCAAGCGTTTTTGTTCTTGACACACACTCCTGAATATTTTACAGTACAAGGCAGTTTTGTTTTTTATACTTGCACTTCTGATAATACAGGAGATCATTTTTACACAGGAACACTCACACGCCTGCATACTGTATGATGGCTGATACAATAAAGTACATAGCCTTATGCATTCCTTTCTTCACTAAAGTACAAAAATAATTTTAAAAGCTGCTGAGATAGGTGAATATTAAAACAGTAAAAGCCTCACAATTTAGAGTTTGGAAGCAAGAAAGATATTTCAATATTTCAGCAATTCCTGAATCATTTGAAGTCTAAATCAGTGTTCAACTCTGAATAATCTAACTCAAGTGTTGGGAAAACTTCAGGGTTGAGTTTCTAGGTTTACTCACTGCTGTGAAAGAGGAGATGCTGTCTGGAGAACCCACTGATAAATTCCTTTGAGTAAGGAGAATCTCTGACCACCCCAATGTTTGGGAGCCTGTGTGCCAGCAGCAGCACCTCTGCTCTGTCAGCTGCCGAGCAGTGCCTCCAGGAGGGCTGTGCTGTCCAGCACACCCATGGGAATGGCTCAGGAAGAGGAGGCCATGATTACATCAGATAGAACCACGGCATGGTGCAACAACTTCTGGCATTCTGGTGCCACAACCAAGAGCTGAGTGATTAAAGTTGTCTCTGCAATAGCAAAGATTGCTTATAAAGCATAGAGAAAGAATATCCCTCTTTTTCCTAGGAAGTTCAAATGTCAGATTCTGGAATGAAAGGAACCTACCAATAACACTGAACAGCAGAAATACTGAACTTTTTCACATAGACAGAACAAGGAAAAAATGGTAGAAAATATAAATTGAACAAGAGAAAAGAAAAGGAAACAAGACGTCAACAACTGCCCATTGAATAACAATACTGAGATTTTGTTCCTCAAGTGTCTCCTGGGAGGACAGGATTTTAGGGATTTTTTTGCTATTTTTTTTTTCTTTTAGTATTATTAAGAAAAAGAGGGCAATCCATACACCTACATTACTGCAAAAAAAAAAAAAAGAACAAAAGTAAAACAAGAAAAAAAAAATCTTACACTTGTAGACAGATGTTACAGACACTCTTTAATAGAAGCTCTTCATATCTCTGGGACCCCAAATTGCATTCCATTTCTTTTGTTCTGTCACTTTATGTTTTCCTGCAAGCTAAACTCATTTCATTTGCTTGACAGGGAAAATTTCTAATACAAAGTATTTGATGCTGAATACCATTCTCAGTAGCTACAAGCAATGTTTCTAAATGAATCTCTGGCTGATATCTGCCAACTGCTTTAGCAATGTAAGTGTTATTAATGTTAATCATAACCTATGATTTTCCTTCTATGTCAATCTATGCTTATACAGTGCTGCAAATTTGATTATTGCGTTTGCTACCATTCTTTCTTGCTTTTTTCTTTTTCCTCAAGACAAGTAATGAACTGCTTGCCTAGTTGTGATTTTATTTCATCTTCTTACTAATATTCTGGAGATTCAGAACATGCCCCACCAACATCAATCAAATTTACAAAAAACAATGCTCTGGAGCTTCTGATACACTCTTCTCTTGTCCCATTTAATCAATTCTGTCATTTCAATGCATGTAAATATTAAATTTGTGGTTGTAAACATGACCATTAACTACACCTAATGTAGAGCAATTGCTATCCAAATGTTTTCTTATATGAGTTGCTACCACTTATTTTTCATTTTGGCATTAATGATCAATAATACTTTTGATGAAAGAGAAGCAGAGAGTGAAGGCACAGAGCTAGCACAGCTTTATGATATCCTAACCATCATTGCCAAAGTTCATATCACTTGGTTTGATATCACATTTTAATACAATGAATCCAGCAAAACAAAACCATTACTTGATAAAGCAGAATTCTAGTTTTAGTTATCTAAATCAGCAATAGCCAACAGCACAGCCTTCTTGAAAGACACAAATTTAATTGTATTCCAAGCAGACTGATACCCAACTGTTTATTACCAAATTGCTTGGCAATAACAGTGTGTTGCCAAATATCAAAATAAATATTCTATTACACTTAAGTAATACTATGAATAAGTCTTAGCCTGTCACTAAAGCATTTCATTACTACTTAACCCATCTGAAGATGAACATAGGAAATTGGTTTGAAGCACCCAGAAATAGAAGTTAGTACCACATATTATCATTAATGAAATGGGATTTGATTGTTCTGAACCAACAGAATCTGCTGCAGAGTGAAGTACTCCAGGTTTGTACATGCATGTGAAATCCACTGTTCTGAAGATAAGACACATGGTGGAAATTTTATTAATTTATTTCTTTAAATCCTTATAATCTTTGGTATTAGCTGAAGAACAAGAATTAAGTATGAAGTTTCCTAATTGATTACTGGCATAACTCTGCTTTATAAACTATTGGAAAATTTGTTCACAGCCAAATTGCACTCTTAAAGATCGAGTAATTTCCTTCCATATCCCATTTTTTCTACTCTTTTCAGAGCCCTGACTTTTATATTCTTCACAGCTGTAATTCAGAAAGAATGCAGTCATACTCTAGCAGATTTCATTATTCTTTTGAAAATTTTAACATTGTGTACAAGGCACATTATTTTGCAAACGATCCAGAAGGACCATGAACACTGAGGTCTATCTGGACTCCTTCTGCTGTACTAGTACATGAAATAAACTGGGGAGGGGAGGAAGGGCACAGAGATTATTGCCAACAGTACCTTTTTAGTAAATAACAAAACACTCTGATAAAACTGTGCTTCTAGACAAGTACCTGGAATGTCCTTAACATACACATTTATTCTAACCTTTACTTTGTGTCCAGGATTATGTTGCATGCTTTAAAATGGCAAAATATTACACAAGATGTCTAGGGATTTTAAATTTAATTTTTGTCTTCTATCACTGATTTTCATATTGTTTAACATGCGGCACACATTCACATCAGTTTAATTACCTTAATATTTCCTTTTCTTTTTAAAATTAATAAAGTGGAGATATAATGACAATATCATCATACCTAACTGTGTAGTTCTACCAGTACATTGAATGATAAATCCCAAGCAGTCTAAACCCCCATCACTTTACATCTCAAATTATCACAGTGGCCGTAAGCAAGACTATGATAAATGAACAACAGAAAAGAAGAGGACAGACTGTCATTTGCAAACTTGGAACTTAATTGTTCATTGTGCTTGGACAGAGTCCATTCTAAAAATAAGATTTATGGGTAAAGTCAGTTGTAGATGAATGATGATAGCAATAGCACTTGCTTAATCAGACATGGTCAAAGATACCACAATGCACCTTAAATTTCTTACACATGCATTTGTCACTTTAGTGATATCTTCACAAGTCCTTATGTCAAGTCAATTGAAGAGTTTTAATTAAAGTTGATTGGGACAAATGAAAAGACGATGCTGCTTACTTTCCTTGCAGCAGCTTCTTTAGATATGGAAGGCCATGGCATTCAGCGAAGCAGTGCACCATAATGTCAGACCCACAATTGATAGAATATACCTCAATGGCATATCAGACTAAAAGTACAAAGCTATTAAATTGGTCACACTCACTTTTTCTCTGATCCCATTTGCTCAAACAGTATTTGCATTCTTGAAAAAATAATTTTAAAAAGGAGCATACAGAAAGAATTGTGAAGGCAGAAACTTAGGTAATGCATCATATCTGCCACATGACTGCCAGTGGGAATGTTCTGGGTGTTTACCTGACCCAAGTGCTACCCCATCTGTTCTCTGCCCCTGGGCCAGTTCTCCAGTTCAGGTATTGATGCACCACCAGGGCACATGGGTCACACCAGCACTGCAGAAACTTTAGGAAGAAGCTGTGTTTACTAAGTCAGCCTTTTATAAGGCATACCTGACAGTATGGGTATACATTTCATTATTTTGTGACTTTTGGATTATTTTGAGCTAAACTCCTGCATACCAAGCCGAAAATATTCAGCTTGTGAGACAGTCTGAGCACTGCATCAAGGAAGTGTGTACAATCACATATCCACAAAACAATGCACTGAAGTATTTTTGTTTCAACATTTCCTGCAATTCTTAGATTGACTGCAGCTATCATCTGTCCTCAGAGGTCCTATTTCATCGAGTTCAGTGCAAGGTTCTGACAATAAATGGGAAGAGCATTAAATTTATTCTCATCTGTGAAAATGTTGAAATAACCATATACTGAAATAAAACCAAGTTAGAAGAGGTGCAAACAACCCACACTTTTATGGGAGGATTTCTGTGAATGCCATAGGAACCATTGTTAAAATATTTTTAAACAAGTAGATTTTTTCTTGATATATGAATATTAAATGTAATACATTACAATAGCCCCAAGCAACTTCTTTTAATCCACAAAATACTGAGAAGAAAAGAAATAAAAAGACATTTGGAAGCTTGAAGTAGTCACATTTTCATTTACTGTATGATCAGAATTGCAAGACAATTTTGGGGTTTGTGCTATATTATTCTTTACAAACAGAAATGAGGCCTGCCTGAAAGGTAAGAAAAGAAAGAAAGAACAAAGAGACCAGAAAGCAATAAATATGTTGTTCCATCAACCGGTCAAATTTTTCAAAGGTAAATTGTGTAGGCAACTATCTAGTGCTTTCTACCTATATAATTGCATTTACTTGCTATTTTTGAGAGTTAAAGGTGCCTGTGACTGAAAGTACACAAATCCAGTGAGAAGAAAAGGAAGGTCTCAGTGCAAAATTAAAGGCATCCCAAAGACTTTTCCATTTTACTACAGTGAGCTGCCTGAATTTTTGGTGAACTTTAGCAAACAAGCCTTAAGAAATCATACAAGTTCAATGCTGTTTCCCACTGGGAAGCCTGAGCTGCCTCACGAGCCTCCATTAGCTCACAACAAAAAGTAAACTTGAAAACACAGAGGTCATAAAAAAGTCATCCCCTAGCAAGGGAAGCATAATTTTAAAACAGAAACTTGAGTTCCAAAGCCAACCATTGAATCTGAAGCTGAAGGCAGATGTCTAAGAATCCTTGGATGTGACAAGTACAAGGACCACTGTCAAAGCAACTGAGTCAGGAAAACCCAAGAGAAGACAAGACAGACAGAGCATATGTTAGTTTTAGCTTCACACTTACATCTTCCCCCAGAAAGGTCAATCAGAAGAGAGGTAATCATATTATACAGACTGATTGATGAAAAATTATCCAAATTCACTCCATGGCACAACTAATTGGACATTCTATTTATTGACAATTAAGTTATTGCGAGTCCCAGAATAAACACTTTGAGTTGTATATATCCTTGATCCCCATCAAATTTAATTAGGCTTATCCTGGAATCATAAATATGTAGATGCTACTAACATTTTCTAAAAATAAGTAAAAAAAATAAAACCAAAAAAAACCCAACAAAAAACCACAGGAGAGGACAGAATGGAGGGTGTCAGTAACAGAGTAGAAAAAGGCTAAAGCCAAACCTGGATGGATGAGTTACAGAATGAGTGACTTGAATGACCTCCTCAAGGGGCTCCCCATGCTAACAGTTCTGACCATACTGAACATGCTGATGAGCTGCTGCAGTTCACAACTTCCACATGGAGAATGAGTCCAACACACATAATAAGAATAAGACTGGGGGGTAAAACTGAAGAAAGTAGCGAAGAGAAAATTTCAGTGGAATTTGAGTTCAGTCACTTCTGAATTCAGGAGGATGCAAGCTCAGACTAAAATATCTAATATAATGATTCACAACACTTTACTCAAGCCAAAATTTACAGAGCCACACAAATTTACTCCAACCACCAGTCAGTGAAAAAGCAAACAAGGGCACCTAGAATAGAGCAATACTTTAGATAAACTTATTAGGGCCTTAGTTAAGACTTAGCTAGGGCCTTGCAGCAGGTTGAATAAAAATCTTAACCTGGTTTTGCTCCATCTGAATGGATAAGTGGGTTAGTGTGTTTCTGAGAGGAAGGTGCAGGAAAGTGCCTGGAAAGTGACGCAGCAAAAGGAGCAGCTGCAAGAAAGGGAGAAAAAGGATGTTGCAAACTTCGAGTGTTTCAATTATTGCCTGTTCAATAGTTGTTTACTTGCAAAAAGATATTCCCACCTTCCTCATTATCAAAAAGCAATCACTTTCTGGAGTGATTTTTTGCAGACTGTATTTGTTGGTATTTGGTGCAGATAGGAGCTCTAAAAAGTAAAAGCCACAAGGTCTGAGGAAATCTATCAGAAAATGCATGATGACTCTCCATAACAATAGCTAGGAACTGATTCCAAGGAAAATAAGCATTTTGCTGACTTAATTAGCATGTGGTTTTGAGTATATTTGAGTTTACTAACCTAAACACAAGCATAATTACTTGGTTTATATTGATTTATTCTACAACTTATAATAATACAAATAATGTGAGTGAAAGCTATCCGCTCCCAAGCATATTTCTTTAAAATCTTCCCTAAATACCTAGCTCCATGCTATTTTCTACCCTTACCATGTGGAACTTGAATCACTGAGCATCACCTTAAGCTGGAGAGTGGGCTGTGTTTTATATGCTATATGTCAAAAAGGAATGCATATGGCAACAGAGAGAGATTTTTACTAAAATTACTAAGAGGAGCCCAGAGTCACCATCAACACTTCAGAATTATTGACATCAGTATCAGAATTTAGTGATACCAATGTTAAGCCACAGGGACTATGATTCCATTTCTTTTTAACAGATGAAGGTGCATCTCTTTGATCTCTCCATGAGCAGTTGCAGCCCATGCACCAGGATTTCCAGCTGTCATGCAGGGCTGTCATGCTCTGCCAGGCAGCCTTACCTTCAGCATCACAGCCCACTCCATTCCTCTCTGCTGACCCGCCGTGAGCAAGGTGAAAGCAGGCTCTGCAAACACTGAGCACAAAGCCAGAATTTTCTCTTCCTTCTCTATGCTGCTGTTAACTTTACAAGAATGAATGTGGTACATCTTTGGTGGAAAACATAAATCTGCTCTGAGCCTCAGCATAACAAAGAGCTTTGCAATTTTACACCACTTACAGACCCAGAATTTTGTAAAGCAACTGCAGAGAAAGCTTTATGGAAGACCCATAAATTCCTGCAGTGCACTGACTGACAGGAGGTTGAGTGTGGGGGCCTGAGTTAACTTATGTATTGTAAGAACAGCAGTTAAAGATCTCTCTATTGTATTAGTGACCCCGCCCTGGTTCTAGTTATTGTAAATGGGCTGCAGCTGTGATGTCCTTGATTGGGCAGCAGCTGTAGCCCATGCAGGTAACCGAGATAAAAGGGGGCGGGGTGGTCAGGGAGAGCCTGGAGAGGAGCCCTGACCGAGAAGCAGCAACACCACTGCTGGGAAGATCTGCCATGGGAAAACCATCGAGAGAAGGTACGAGGCTCAGGAAATATAATTATGCAACAATATGAATACAACATCTGGTGACCCCGACGTGATTAAGAACATGCAGCCACAACGAACATCGAAAGAAGGTATGGAATCCCCCGGACAGCCGCGAGCTGTGGCAGCCAGAGAGCTGGGACTCCAGAAGAAAGGACAGCTGCGAGCTGTGGCAGCCAGAGAGCTGGGACTCCAGAAGAAAGGACAGCTGCGAGCTGTGGCAGCCAGAGAGCTGGGACTCCAGAAGAAAGGACAGCTGCGAGCTGTGGCAGCCAGAGAGCTGGGACTCCAGAAGAAAGGACGGCAGAGAGCTGGGACTCCAGAAGAAAGGACGGCAGAGAGCTGGGACTCCAGAAGAAAGGACAGCTGCGAGCTGTGGCAGCCAGAGAGCTGGGACTCCAGAAGGAAGGACAGCAGAGAGCTGGGACTCCAGAAGATGGGACAGGTATGTCTGTGGCAGCCAGAGAGCTGGGACTAGACAGCTGCGAGCTGTGGCAGCCTGAGAGCTGGGACAGATATGTGTAAGGACAGCTGAGAGCTAAAATAGATATGTATATTGTAGTTATAAAGTTGCTAGAAGTAAAAAAAAAAGAGAAAAAAAAAAAAAGAGAAAAAAAAAAAAAGAGAAAAAAAAAAAAAGAGAAAAAAAAAAAAGAAAAAAAAAAAAAAGAAAGAAAAAAAGAAAAAAAGAAAAAAAGAAAAAAAAAAAAAAAGAAAAAAAGGAAAAAAGAGGGATATGTATATATTCTATGTATGTATTCAAGACAGCTGCGAGCTGTAGCAGCCAGAGAGCTGGGACTAGACAGCTGAGAGCTGGGACTAGACAGCTGCGAGCTGTGGCAGCCTGAGAGCTGGGACAGATATGTAAATTGTAATTGTAAAGTTGGTAAAAGTAAAGGGGGAAATGTGGGGGCCTGAGTTAACTTATGTATTGTAAGAACAGCAGTTAAAGATCTCTCTATTGTATTAGTGACCCCGCCCTGGTTCTAGTTATTGTAAATGGGCTGCAGCTGTGATGTCCTTGATTGGGCAGCAGCTGTAGCCCATGCAGGTGAGATAAAAGGGGGCGGGGTGGTCAGGGAGAGCCTGGGGAGAGGAGCCCTGACCGAGAAGCAACAACACCACTGCTGAGAAGATCTGCCATGTGATAAACACCCAGAAGGTACGAGACTCAGGAAATATAATTATACAACAATATGAATACAACAGTTGAGTGCCTTCAATAGACAGTGAAAGTATGGGAATACAACAGAAAGCTGGTCTGTAAAATAGTGGCTACTTCTCTAAAATCTTCAGCTGATCATCAGGTAGACAAAGTGCTAACAAGAGTCACTGTGTTCAGTAATCTTCACAGCAAGAAAAATTATTTTATGGAGAGGGTGGGGAAACAGAGGAAGAAAAAAAGGCTAAGTAAAGCAATTTCCATATAAAAATGCATACAATCCTGTCATTATGTAAGAGCTTTCAAATAATTGTACTCAATGATTGTCTTGCATAGTATGAACACTGCTGGAAAGTACCATGGAAAAATAAAACTTCTTCATGGTCCTGATATTCTGCTGAGAGGGACAGCAGCTCATTCCACCAGTACTCTGTCAGACAACATTCTCAACATGAAACATTGCTTGATGAAAAAAACATTACAGATCAAGCCCCAAGGAACTGTGCAGTAATTACCCATCAGAATTTGCCTTCATTATGGTCAGCACACATTGTTCATACTTTGTGGATAGTTACAACATCTGACAATTTGTCCTCTAGTACTTTCCTAAACAACATGACTAGCACCTTTCAAGTGTCTTTCCTTCTGTGCTTTTCCCAATCTTTTTCATTTGGTTTTTTTAAAGAGGTTTGTTTTTAAGACTGGCTATTGGTGATTTTTGCTTTACTTGTAATTAGACATTTTACTATTTAAGCTGTTTGTGAATGCAACCACCAACAGCACAAATTTATAATATAGAACATAAATTACGAAGTATTAATCATGCTAGAAATGTGAAATATGTCTACAAATTCAATAATAATATCCCACAACATTTGTAGACACAGTGCATTTTTCATTTGACAGTGTCATAACAGTTTTCAGTAGCAATAACCTGAAGTTTCTCTGACAATATATTATCTCCATATGTAATTTTAAGGTTTAACTGGTATTTTCTGCAGTAATATTCACATCAGCATGCCTGCCTTAAAATAAAATCTAATCTGTTCCTAAGCCAGCTACAAACAAGATGATAAATAAATCAGAGGGGAGAAGAATTACTTTTTGAAATGACAGTATAACAAAGCATGATTGAAAAAGCAGTATTGCAAGCATTACCCATTGACTTGATACCCTCAGGCAAAATCATATGTAATGGTACTGATGCAAAATAATGCAGTGGAATTTATTCCAATAATTTTGGGCATGAATAATTTTTGAATGTAATAGAAGTCATAATCATAAGTTCTCATTTCATCTTACCACTGGACTTGTCCTGTGCTTTTAATCAGAAATACCAGACTGGAATGTTTCTCGTAAACTCATCTCTAGCTCTTATTAAAGGTTTATTAATATTAAATTCTGAACAGTAACAAATAAATTAATCAAGTAAAATAGAATAATAGGGCTAATATTAGAATATTCTAGGCACTTACCCGGCTGTATCATAACACAGTGTAATAAAATATCTTCACGTTTTCTATATGCAATCTACTTACTCCAAGTCATTTGGATGAAGGAGAAAGAAAAAGACCAGTGCTGAAGTACTGACAGTTTGAAAAATACAATATTAAAAACATTATCTGTTGACTTAACAGAACTTGCTAAAATTTCATTTGTAAACAAGACCATATTGTACATAAAATGGAACTACTGTCTGTTTAAAATGACAGATCTGTGGTTACTTTGTTGCAAAACACTACATTGTTAGGCATTCCAATCTCCCATTACAATTTTAAAAATTAAAGACATTTCACAATATATTGCCATCCAGACTAAAATGTTTTTAGTTTGGGGCAGACAAAGTGAAAGAAAACTTGGAACTTCCTGTCTGACAGAACAGGCAAAAACTTTAACAAGTAGCACACAGTTTTATACAAAAACAGATAAAAATTTTATTGTCCTTGCAGTTCTCTGACAATCTCTGTACTACCACAGAGTCCTTAAAAATATTCTCAGGGATTATTTCCTTTTTCATTTTAGCTATACACACATTTCACTTTAAGTCTGTGCTATTTACAGCAGCTTTGTCAAATACTGTTGGGTTTTTTGTATTTTACCTTATAAAGCTTTGTAAGGCTGAATGAAATGAGAAAAAAGCAGAATCCTGGATTTAACAAAACTCAGTTGTGAGTAATTCATATGGGATTACTATAAACAAACCACTACAGAAGAACTTTATTGGGATTGCAAAATCAAAGACATGCAATTTAAGAAATCCCAGAATGTGGTGGATTGAATTTTGACCTTAATTCAATTTTCCTATGTTTATGCATAGAGACTTCATTTCTTCAAAGAAATGCTGCTTACTTGAAATCCTGTAAGATGCTTAGGCTTTGTTCACAAGGCAGGAAATGTACTGTGCTACAGGGCTAACAAATATTTGCTGACAGCAATGACACAATCTTGAGTTGCAGACCAATGTGGGATCAATCAGTCTTAGAAAACTGAGCTTTTATAATCTCTATCTGTTCTAGCTCCCTGTGTTTGCTACTCCCCTATGCTAAGTTGTTGATGCCTGCTCTCATATTTCTAATGTAGCTCTAGGCTGCTCTCACACCATATCCAGAGTTGAGTGAGACATGCATGGTTTACTCAGTTATTTGGGGCAGCAGAACATTTACCTACTTCTTGTTGCCAGCTTAGAGCATTAGCCTGATGAATTCAATTTATTTTTCAGTCCATCAAACTTCCACTTACATCTCTTCCCTGTCATTCTATTTTTGTGTTCCTTTTCGGTTTTCTCTTCAACCAACCTAGATTCCTTTCCACAATGGAGCTGCTAATTAAACCTACCCTTTCCATTCCCCATTGCTTTTTCCAGCTACTCTGCATGTACTTCAAATTTGTACATCCACCATCCCTTCCGACTCCCACTTCCTATGCCATTTTCCTCTCTAGTCCTCAGCTGCTTCCTTTTCCAGCTTCCTCTCTACCTAGCTTCTTCTCAAATTAATTACTTTTTTCTTTTGACAGAAAATATGAGACTCAGTAACCTACCCCCATTCAATAACTTACCCCAGCATACTGATTGAATAATTGAATTAACACAATTGAAAATTATTGGTTCTCTACTGCCCTAGAAATTAAAATGAGTAAAAAGCTATAGTCAAAATATTCAGGATCAGCACCTACTTATGCATTTTGAGAGATGTCTTTTCATTAGCAATACAGGTTTCACTGAACCACTCAAAAAACACACCAAGCATAGGAAATGACAATTATGTACTTTTATCTTTGTGTTGGTATTGCAAAGAGATTAGGTTTAGCTAAATATATACATGAATTACATGCAAACTTTGTAAAAATGACCAATCATATGCTGTATGAGAAACATTTAAAATGCTAAGGAGAAGCACACTTAAGCACATAAGAAAATGTCTAATCATTTTTAACTTACCAGGAGGTAAGAAAAGTAGATTGTTTTAATTCTTCATTTTAAAAAATAGACCAGGTGCAAAAAAAAAAAAAAAAAAACCACCCAAATCACATATGCAATTTCCACTTTCCTGAGTGAAAGTGAGAAGAATTGAAACATAAATGAAAGTATGTGCATCTCTTTACAATCACTCAGGGTTTAACTGTAGTAATCTTCAAATCACAGAATCTATTAGGTTGGAAAAGACCTCTGAGACCATCAAATCTAATCTATGACCCAACACCACCTTGTCAGCCAGACCATGGCACATCCAGCCTTTCCTTAAACACCTCCAGGGATGGTGATTCCATCACTTCCCTGTGCAGCTCATTCCAATGCCCAATCTCCCTTTCTGTGGAGAAATTCTTCCTGATGTCCAATCTAAACCTCCTCCGATGCAGCTTGAGACTGTGTCCTCTTGTCTTGTCACTGTTGCCTGGGAGAAGAGGCCAAGCCCCACAGAGCTACAACTTCCTTTCAGGTAGTTGTAGAGAGCACAGTGGAAATCAATATTATAAATTTTGGCTCTTTATATTTACTGTAGCTTTAATCCAGTCATTGTTGCAGATGTCTAAAGCAAACTCTGCAGCTGCAGCATGTTTAATTCATCAAGATGTTCTCAAGGCTGATTATATCACCATTATAACTTTATAATTTTAGAGCAGCATCTGCCAAAATAAGACTATAACTTCCAGTTTTACAGAATCATAAAAAAATGTGTCTTTAACTGTGCAAGTAAACTTCTGCAAGCAATTTTTTCAATGTAAGGTAGTATGGAGTAGATTTTCTCAGATGATACCACATAACTGACTTAGAGACTGCAACTAATGTATACACAATTAAACACTATGAATATTACACAACTTCATGTAATAAAATGAGGTTAAAAAAATCATAGACAGCTCTTCCTGATGATAAAATTTTTTGAGAAGTAATGTGTTGGGCAGTAAAAGGAAAAAATACCTGCTTGAAAAACAAAGCTGGCTTTTTATTAAGGAGACATATTTACAAAGTTCTGGCAGTGCAGGTAACCGCCCAACCACCTGCAATCAGTCTGGCTTCCTCAGAGCAGTTTCTGTCCTCTGAGCCACCACAGGAACACATGAAAATGACTTTTTCCACCAGCAGGGTCACTGTCAGGTAAGCCATGTTTCAAAATAAAAGTCACAACGCAGATGCAGACTCAGCCACAGAAAAACTGGAATATTATGAGGGAGGCCAGAGGCTCAAGGATGTTGCCAGGCATGGCTGCAAGGGCTGCCTTCTGCAAACACAGAGGTTGGCTGTGAAGCAGCTACTGGGGCACACCATGGGCAGTAGCAGAACCCAGACACCCTGAAGCCAGCTCACCAGAGCATTGCTACCATAAAATAGCCATTTACTGGGGCTGTGATCACACCTTTGTTTGGCTTTACAGATACCTGCTAAGGCAGGCAGGACAAGCCCTGCCTGAAGAGTCAGTCAGGGTTTTTGTAGATAGGAATTCACTCTGCAGGCAAATGGTAAAGGACACTACAATACTGATGGTGACTATTGAGGGCATGTGAGCTTCACAGTCAGAAAGAAACCCCAGGATAAATTTCCCCTTTCATGCTTATTATGGTTGCCCAAGAAAAAGTAAACTCTCTCTTAAAAAATCTGGGATCACAGAATCTTACTATATTCAGCATAACTGCACAGCACTTAATGGCTTGAAAGGCTGGGTCCCATTATGAAGTCTTCAGAGCATCTTGTGAGTTTGTTATTCAGAACAGTTATATAAACCACCTCTCTTGTTATTCAACAACTAAATAACATTTTGTGCCATTCAAATTCATACAAGGTTTTTTAAATGCAAAATTGTCATCAATCATCAATCAGTCATCTGAATAGTGTCATATTTTTTCCAATATTTCTCTAATAGAAAACATTAAGGGAGCTATTTCCCATCTTAAATTTACATGGGACATAAAATTAATAACTGCTTTCTGCCTCAATGACTCTTCAAAATAACACTGAGCTCATGATCCTTCTCTTACAAAAAAAAATCAACCTACAATGTCAGTGCAAGAACATTCATATGCAAATAATTCAATTAATCTATTATACCCCAAAAACTCCATCTATTCTTTCACAAAAATAAGCAATGCTAATTATTTACATCACTTCTTTTTGCTGCCATGAGCTGCATAAAGTAATAATCGGACTTGAAAGGGATTTTCTGGAATACTGTGAAAATAAATGGGTTTATACAAGTTATAAATCAGAATTTACAAGACAAATTCAATCCTCCAATCTCACACTTGGTTTGATAATTTCCATTAGTGAGTGGTGTGTAAAATGCAGGAGAGAGACACTTTCTACATGGCCACAATCCAGCTATGAAGCTGTTCCATATGCCATGCTGACATGAAACAGATAGATCCACTAGATCTCTCTCTATTTCACCCAGGTAAAAAGCTGTCAGGATGTTGTCAAAACTTGCCAACAATGCCCTAGTACGCACACCACTAGTCCAGAGACAATGCACATTGCACACAAAAAAATTTATTGTGGGATAAGGGATAATTGCCTCCTAATCCAACAGAGTGTCAAAACAACCGTTGATGTCCTGGTTTCAGACTAAGGACCTTAAGTTTTCCAAGAAAGAGCCTACTGTTCAGCTGACCTGACTTATGCTTCACACAGAAAAAATGGTTTGGTTTTTTTTTTGCAAAATCATTTCTATTTTTCCTAGAGAGCATATTGTTCACTCATTATTCAGGAAAGTTTTACAAAGAGAATTTTATTTGCCCATTCATAAAAATGTCGTGCCATTTGTAGCAGCAATAGTACCACACGACATGGTGAACGTACAACTTTTCTTTCTTCCTTGTGACTGATTAGTGAACCCTACTCTGTAAGAGTGGGGATGTTTGACCTCCAGCTGGTGTAAATCACAGGAACTACATACCTCAGGTTGGACTATACATGTGCTAATTTCCATACCTTTAGTACACAGTTCTACAGACACACAGATTTGGACATACACTCATCTTTTTATGTAAAAGAGGCTGACAGATAATTTGCCGCAAATTTTCAATTTTTTTGTCACAATTTTCCTAAGAAAGGAAGATCTATAAAATGCCCTTCTTATTACAGAACTGAAAAAATCATTAGTTTGATAATTGCACACTGTCTTCCAAAACCAACAAAGATATGAAAAAGATTCACACTAGATAGAAAAAAAAAATAAATCAAGGCTGAGGAATAATTTCACAGTGTAACTTTGTAACAAGTCCCTGGAGAAAATTTCTCTTCCTTTTGTTCCCATCTGCAAAGCTATGTAATTGATTCCTAACTGCTGTGTTAATGCTCCCAATTCCTGGCAGAATCCCTTTGGAAATACATTAAAGTAAGCAGGACTCTCTCCTGCTGCAGCCCTTTGAACAGTGGAATCTGGGATTCTGTGACATCCACCACGTTTCAACAATGGGCCACAGGGCAAGCACCTGGGCCAAACAGCTGATAAATATTAATATAGAGTACAAAGTATACTGAATTATATATTGAAATGTAGAGCAAATCAGGAAATTGTTTTCTTTTGTAATGAATGACATTCTCTTACAAGTACAGTTACATTCCACCAAATAGAAATTAAATAAGAGCAAATAATATTTGCTATACACGGTTTATTAACTTCTTATAATGACTTGAAAAATTTTAAATGATGACAGGCAAGTGTTTTTTAAGGAAAGGACTTCATCTTCTGCAGGATCAACGAATAGTTTGATTCTTCCTGATCTTCCTATAGCTTTTTCTGTACACACACACAGACTAACAAAAGAAAAAGAATGAAGCAAAAAGGATTTGGTCCAGCTCCCAAATTCTACCCCAGTCAATACCCCAGTGACTGTCAGAGCTGTGCATGAAGGTTTGTCTGCCTGGACAGAGCCAGTGACATAAGATGACCTCTCTTCAGCAGACCAGGAGAGAAATATGGAAAAGATGTATTTCAGTTTTCACATATGGTGCCTAATTAACCTTAATTAAGCTTGTGTTGAGGGATCTTGAGCAGCTTGCACAAGGGATATCTGCTTCCTGGTTTTTTTAGCTTTAAGAAAGGAAGATTTCATCTCAAAAAGAGAAATACACTTATGAAATACAAATTTTCATGTTCCAATCCAATTTTATGAGGCAGTACAGATAAAATACCCATGTTTTTATTGTTCCCTACAAGTCAAACTATTTTAAAAGAAAAGAACAAAGATTATAATAAAGTAGATTATCTGCTCTCCTCTCTCTCTTTAGTTTAATGTAAAAAATAACCAACAAACCAACCCTAAACATTTTACAATTTGGGCATATGTTCCCTTGTGTAAAATTAGATTATTTTTATCACTTATTTTAAGCTAACTACTCTGATGACCCTAGAAATGAATCAACCTTGGCAGCCACACAATTTACTGCAAATGTCTCCTCTTCGACTATGGGCCATCAAATTTCACACACAGACACCACTGCTATATTCTGCACATTTCTGATCTTAGTACACACTGGGTGGCAGTATGGAAGGGTTTTGTTCAAACTGTCATTTGTGGGAGTAACCTAATACAAAATTGTAAAGTTAAAAATATTTCTAAATATATTTGAATTTAACACATTAGATTATAAATATTCGTATACTTGCCAGAGAGTTCTCTCCCTGCTTCTTGTTAGAATAACACTACTTGAAAAAAGAGTCTGTGTTAAGCAAATTCAGTGCTCCCTGATCTGAAATTTTTCATATTGCATATTGCCTGAGAAGTTTCTTTCTGTGTGGAAAAAGTCAGCTAATGTAATTTAGCTATTTCTGAGACTGCAGCAGAAACAAGAACAGAATTCTGCTGTGTCAACACATTAACACAACTTCTTGTGTTTGAAATCTGCAGTGCATCTGCGGTTTACAGCAAAAAAAAACCAGAATCTGGAAGCAAGCTAGCTGTGTTTGCAATTAAACGAGAAATGGCAGACCTAGATATTGGGGGGCAAGGGGGGGATGATGACAGATTTGAAAGCAAAGTCCCTCCCTGAAAGGGACAGCTGACCAAACCATGTGCCTCAATTGACATATGGAAATCATAGATTAAGGACTTTGTGGTCAAGACAGTTGAAATTTTCCCTGAAGATCTGGTCTGGGTATTTTGGGTTTCATTCAGTATGGTTTTTGTTTTGCTGGTTTGTCTTCTTGGCCTTTGTAAAGAACTCCTGCCTTATGATATTTTCTGAGTTCTGCATCTCTTTAGGTCAATTTCTTCAGTTTTGGGCAGTACAGCTGAGGAACTGAGGAAATGTAAATTGAGACTCAGACATGTAGAAGGTCTGGAGACTAAATTACAGTTACAGCTGATGGTTTGGGGAACCACAACATGGGTATACACATTTCTTTGTATTTTTCAAATTTCCAAGGCAGATACTCAACAGGAGAAACTTAAGGCAGGACACTGCAAATGCAGGGCCTTTGAAATCAATGAATGTTTAAGACTTTAAATCTTTCTCTGCCTCAGCTCTTTACTTGAAAATTTGGGATGACAAGAACATCTTCCTAGAGCATACTGTGAAGATAAACTCATCATTTATCTGTGAATCATCCTGGCTAATCCAGTCAAAAACACATGGAAGCTGACATTTATTTTTTTTCCCCAGAAAGATTTTAATGATATATCAGTTATAAAGCCTAAACATAGTCAAGAAAAATTGATGTTGTTCATAAAAGATCTGTGTCCATTTTTCAACTCTGAAAGTCTCAGGGCTCTGAGTAAAAGCAGCAGATATAAGGATACAAACTCAAACACCAAGCTGGCAAATTTTGTTGCATACAAAAAATAACACTGGCATTCCTCAAATTCTTTGGTTTTCCCTAGTGCTATTTTTTGTTACACCCAAAAAGCTATTGACAGAGCACATATCAATGTGCAGATAATAACACCAACCATGTTACGTTAAGGAAATGAGTTTATATCTTGAATACTTTTAAAATATAAAAGACAGGCAGGAATGCACTGACATCATCCATGAGTTTGTGAAGAAACATCCTCTTTAGACACATGATAGCATATTTACCTATTATTGATTTTATATTTTCTTCTGAAGCATCTAGTGTTGACAATTGCTGGTGACAGGATATCTGACTAAATGGATAATTAGCCTGATAATTTGCCCAGGTTTCCATGTGAACTGAGGATGCTATAGCATCTGGACCTGATGAGCACATACGGAGAAAGCTGAAATGGAGTGATGGCTTAGCTCACTCCTTAGAAAGAAGCAATGAGACAATAGTGCATGTAAGCAGGGGTGCTGAAAGCAGTCTCCATTCTATAAGGAATACATAGGAAAGATTAATGTAAAATCTTGACGTGGTTCTTTGCCTTTCCCTAAATTGACATCAATAAGCATCTTCAGGATTAATTTTTGCTTATTATTTAAATGGCCTCGTACAAATACAGACATTAAGCCAGATAAATGCAGAGATCAGTATAACTGCAGCCAAGAGCCTTCATACCAGAAATTATACCAATTACTCCCCAGGCTGCCAAGCCTGACTAAACAGAACTCCACCCAGACTTCTGAATGCAGGGCTTTAAAAGCAGGATGATCCCTAATCTCTATTTAGTGTCATACCCTGCAAAAACTTCCTCAAGCCTTCTAACTGAGCCTGTGGCACTCAATATCCCCTCTTCCTTTGTAATGTCAGACCAATATGAGCTGAAAGTGTGCTGGGGACACAGAAATTACCTCTCCTTCTGAGACAGAGGGGCAGTGAAGTGCCTTTTTCAAATACTTGCAGATGGTTTGTTCTCAGTTCTGTGAAGGCTGCACAGTTCCTATCAAACACAAATGTCTAATTCATGTTTCTTGTTACATTTCAGGAATTACCTCACAAATGCCAAAAAAAAAAAAAAAAAAAAAAAAGGATTTCAGGATTTCCAGACTTACTTGTTCAGATTTAATCAGACTGTTCCAGTGAAACTAAATCATGTGAAGGTGGAACTGTTTTACCACCAAACAGATAATCAAGCTAAAATATTCTATATACTTGAATATAAAAAACTAACTGGAAATAAAAGCACATTAGCTTTATTTCTGAGAATAAACAGTACCTTTCTCCTGTCATATAATCCATGGTTATCCAGTATCATCTTCCTCTCATGTGCAGCGTACCTCCGCAAGTCACGTCCAAATTGCTGTCAAAGACAGAGCAAGTATCAAACACATGCACAAACCAAAATTCTTATCCTTTGCACCTTCTAACACCAAACCAAATAATAAACTAAGGACCAAAAATTACTTCTATTAAAGGAATACAGTCTGATAAAATCAATCATCTGAAGAGATAAGGAATCCAAACATTTGCATCTGTCCGTCATTGCAGTCGGTTTCTGTGACAGCAGTTGGGCTCTGTATAAAAAAGCAAACCTGTGATGGGCTCCCACAGTCTGGATGTGGATTAGCCCAACAGGGAGTAGGAGCTCAGTGAGGCAGAGAAAAATGAAGTCATTTCCTACTCATCCAAAGGGCCTCACACTGTGTGTTTTTAGTGTAGACTCCTGTCGACAGAGTTGAGAGAAGGGCTTTTAAGTTGCCAAACACTTCCAGGATAAGAAAAGACCCCAAAGTCTGCAGAACTTAATCCAAAGTCCAATAAATACATTTTGTTATCTCAGAAAAGTGACTGAAGTAACTCAAACTCAGCAGGAGAACACATCAATTTCAACATTTTGCCTGGTCTAAGCCATCCTGCTTCCAATTAACCTGAGCAGAACAGAGTGGCAAGGCACCAGTACTGCTTCCAGCACATCAAAAAGATAATTCAGAGCAGGCTCAGAAGCTCTCCATTGTACCATGCAAACATTACCTAAAAAATGAACATCAGAAGGCAAATATGTAGAACAGATTAAAAAATAATTCTGTCTGGAGAAAGATTAATAATTTGAGTTTTGAGTTTGCATTAGGTAGAATTTTTTTATTTTGAAAATAGTGTACTATTTTATATTATGCCAGCTAACTAGTGTCTATTGTGAAAGTAGCTATCATTTCAAGTTTTCTTATTAAAACATAAATCAAAATATATTTTATTCTGGTTCAAAACTAATGTCTGATTTTAAATTTTTTCCAGTTTTTTACAATTTAAAGGAGTCAATTTAAATGCAACTGAAACAAAACATTTGATCTAATCCAAAAAGAAAGATATCAAATTGTTTTCAATTTCCTACAAAACAAATTAAGTTCCAATTCAGAATATCTCTTCCTCAAATGTTTAATTTCCTGTAATTATGTGACGCTTTCCAAATCATCTCTACCCAGTAACCATTTAAATTGCTTGTTAACAGCATCATGATGTAAAAGACAACATAACTGACCAAAAACCTAGCTCTCCAGTTCATAAATCTAAACACTAAGCTTCAAGGAAAATAGAGCTTAACTCTCCTAGAGAGACATCCATAAATGTTAGTGATGAGTTCATCAGCTCCAATCCACGACCTGTGGTGGATGACAGTATGAGATGGGATGTGTGGACATCAGGAATATTATCTTTAAATCCATGAACTCTGAATAGTTCTGAAACAACAAAAATGTGCTCGCAATGCTAAGAAAACATACAGTGCTGTGGTTACTTACCCTGGAGCCTGTCCAGCCTAACAGAGCATATGGATATTGCTCAAAGGGGGTTATGACCAGATCCACACGGATTGCCTTCCAGTCTTTGACTTCTGCCATTTCCAATTGTTTTGACGCGTCACAAGTGCTGTTGTCTACTCTTGGCTGATATAATTTTAAAATTGCAAAACACTTCTGAAAATTATCCATGGCATCAACTTTTCTGCTTGGCAGCTGTTCCTTTACAAATGTTGATTCAATGATATCACAATAAAGGAGTAAGCCCTAAAGAGAAGATATTGTTCACATTGAATTGCTGAACTGGTTTTACTGTCATTCCAGAGTTTATAGACAGTTGACTTAAAAATTCATGTGAAATGTAATTTCAGTAAACAAGGAACTGTGCCAGGGCAAATCTAGGCTAAGGAGAGACATGAAACAGCTTCAGACTTTGGAAAAATATTTGAGGGAAATCTGCACTGGTAGATATCTGACAGTAGTGAGGTCCTGCCCTGTACTAAAGAGATAGAATTTGCAATTCTTCCCCTCCCTCCTTTTCCCCTAAGCCTTTTTCTAGTTAATGTCAACAGAAATTTCTGAGTAAAGACTGATGTGTTCCTATGTAGCAGACATCTAGAAAAATATTATTAGTCTTGCTGAGGGATTCCAGAGTGGAAGATTCCATTTGGACCATATCTATTGCACGAGATTTCCTTGTGACAAGGTCTGGAATCTCCATGTCTTTTGCTCAGAGGGAATGCCCATTTCTTTAGGTCCTTGGACCACTTTTTTGTTTCTGTTTTAAAATCACTCCAAAGTTTACACATTCTCTTCCTCTGGATTAGGGGTGTTTTTAAATTGCAATATTGAACTGAGAGTGCCTATAAGTGGTTTTATTTGATGGCTGTCAGTTGGTAACTACAATGGTGTTGTAGTTTAGGAATGGTATTCTCCCATTTAGTAGCCCAGCAAAAATCATTCTTCTTGCTTCCCCCTCCTCCACCTCAACTGAAAACACAAAAGGCAAAGATCATGGGCTGAGATAAGAACAATTTCCTGGAAACAGCAATGAGGTAAGACAGCAAACAGTAACAGCAGCACTATTAACAAAAGAAGGCATAAGACAAAGAAAGAAACAATTTACATGTAAAATACCAGACTATTTCAACCACCATACTTTCTCCCATTGGAAGAAAAATCCTTCTTCTAGGAAGAGAGAAAGTCCCTTTCTCCCATCCCTGGCAATGATGGAAAGTGGTATTGAATAACATTAGGGTCTGGCCATGCCCCTTCCCTCTGATCTGGACCAAAACCAGGACAAAGGGTCTCCAGATAAGACTCTTAATGTCCCAGGTAACAAAGAAATGATTTTTGGAAGAATACCTCAGTACTAAAAACCAGACTTTAATTATTTCTTTTATTTAGTGCAGGTGTGGTAACTTTACATGCCAATATCTTACATGCCTTAGAGAATATTTTACAGTAATAAAATTATCTTTATCACTCAGAAGTATAATTCTGTCCCCCCCCAAAGAAAAGGCATATTGAAACCACTTAACAAGATATGATTTCCATGAAGAGACTCTGATATGTATTATCATATTCTTAGCCTCCAGCTTTTTGTTGATGATAGCTCCAAATTAACAATCCCATTATTCTACTGGAAATCAGTTATAGGCTCTTCATGGGTCAATGAGCCAGCCTTTTTAATGATAACTATTTTATTTGAATTGGCATTCTTTCACTTGCTTGGAATTTTTCTTGATTATGAAGATTTATTATAAATTGATATGAGAAAACTCCTTATGTAGCTTCTGCTCTTGGATTACTAGTTTCACAGTCTGCTGATTTGAAAATGCTTAAATTTAGCAGGTGCTCTGTAACATCTATCTTTAAAACAGCAATTTTTTCTTAATATTACCCCAATGTCACAAGGCACTGATGCTTGCTCTTTCCAAATATAGACTCAAAGCAGCTGTTGCGTGTTAATGCATAACTGCTTATTTTCCTGCCTTTTTTGATTAAGCTATACTCCCTTCAAGTTAATTTTCTTGTTTTTAATGCTAATAAAAACAATTTTAATATCATTCATCATTGATCATTAATTGATGAATTCATGCTTTGATTAAGCACCAATATTCTGCCCATTTTTTGTAAAAATCTGTCAGCTACTTAGCAGTATTTTCTCTTTTTTTGCTTCATTTTTCTTTTTTGCCCTTGGAGATCTGGGACACTATCACTGTATATACCAGAAGTCAGGGTATCACCATTAATAGGAGCCAAAACCTAGGTCATAAGCATTGGGATAGCATTTCTAATTAACCTAGTATAATTAGACACTGGACATCACCATCATCCCACAAAGCAAAGGTGAAATGCACTTAGGTACACTTGGAAAAGGCACAGCCTGAAGGGGCAGTCAGCTTTGGAGATTGTGTGAAGTTCTGGCCACTGCTGGCTGCAGAGCTGCATCCTTCCCATTACTCTGAGTCAGGGAATCTGCAGCTCCTTGCACATTTCAGATTGATCTGTACACCATAAAGTGCTGTAGGTCTTGTTTACACAATCAAGTTTTAGTGTGGGCATTTTAATTTCTCAAATTTACAACACCATCAAAACTACATGTATTTTTTAGAACAGTTATGTGAAGACTCTCAACAATTTTCCATTTTTAGAATGACTGCACACTTTTACTTAAATATGCTGAGTGCTGGCACATCAATAGCATTGATATTGGAGTAAATCCATGTTCAAATTGAGGAAAAGTACGACTTTTTAGAAAAATATTAAATCAATCACCGAAAAATCAATCAAATATGGTCACTAGCATTCTCAGTCCTTTTTAATTAAATGGAATTCTATTCCATATTTAGTGTTACATGCTGTCATTATTCATAGTTGTTGCTAGCTGGATTAATTCTCTAAAGCTAAGTAGGATCATTTTATATCATCTGAAAATGAAATCCAATATTCTTCTGAATATGTATACATTGTTCTTCTGAAATGTATACATTGTTGCTCTAAATTTCCTTCTGAGATAGTTTAATAAAGTGAAACTGCATTTCTTTTTTTTTTCAGTGAAATTCCTATATCTAATCCAAAATAGCGTGTTAATTTGGAAAAATCTCAATCTTGATGAGACGGATGGAATTCTATAAAGTAGAAGAGCTAAAGGAACTGATGCTTGGGAGAAGTCAGGCCTTTTGGGATAAGAAGTCACTAGAAAATGGCATCAAAGGTTTGATCAGCAGTGTAAAACTCAGCAGCTGCTGCATAATCCTGCAGCTGCCTTGGTCACTTTTTATCTTGAAGTTCCCAGTGTGTGGGAATGATCTGTTTCTGAGCATGTCTGGAGCAGCCTGGCTTTGACAGCAATGGACAGATCAGCACTGGATCCATCAATGAAGGTGTTTACCTCTCTATGCCATGGGCATTTGCACTTCTGAACAAGAGACAGACAGACAGAGAGTTACATGTACCTACTCACCCACACACAACTATACAATACACCCCAGAAAGATCACATGTCTTAGTAAATGCCAGATCTTAGAACACAGCAGGAAATGGAACACTTCTGCTTTCTTTATACAATAACCTCACAAGTAGGATAATCAGGTTCAGCCCTGTACTCTCTCTAAAGAAATTTAAGCCAAGATTTCTCATGTTCAAGGCTCTAACCACCTTGCAATAATCTCTTTTAGGTAAGAATTTCCTCATCTGAGTCAGAATGAACCAAAAAAATTAATAATGAATTTCGAAGAAAAATGAGACAGTATGTGTTCCCAAAGGAGCTCCACATCCTTATACACTCTTTCATCTGAAACAAAAGGTTCTTTCCTCTGGCTTCTTAATTATTTCTATATCTTGTCTTAGAAACAGGTTTTGTTGCTGGCAAAATCCAGCTGTCACTTAATAATGAATGTGTGGCTTTCCTGTGAACCCTGTTTCCAAAAATCTGTTTCCAGCAAAAGAAGAAATATTACTTGCTCCTCACCATCCTTCTTTAATGGGACATCAAACCTTCCCCTTCCTGATCCCCTTATCAAGGGTGAATACTAGAGTTTAAACCAGACCAGTAATACATTAAAATAGGTAAGCACAGGCAGGCATCTCCATCACTCATTTTCCTAAAGCCAAAAGAAAAACAACATTATATTTACATGAATATAAAGGGAAAAACTGAAGAGTGCAGGAGTGCCTGTAGTAACAGTATCTCTTCCATTGTTGAAAGTATCTATAAAACAGGAACAGTGCTAAATATAGCTATACAGGTTTTCAGCAAAAATGAAAGCATTTATTCACAGTATGTGAATGAAGCTACATCGACACAGATGGCTCAGCCTGTTTGCCCACAGACTTCCAAGCTCTAACCCACAAAAGTAATTTCTTACTTTCTTTATGAGGCTTTTTGGAGCCATTAAGACCATAACCTGTGTACTGCATCACAGCTTTTCCATTTTGCCACTCTACTTTGAAGACTTTGTATTCTCTGTTCCCCAGCCTGTTTATCCCTGGTGATGCTGCATCAAAGACCATAATGGTGCTGATTTAGCCACTTCATTTTCAGCAGCTTTCAATGGAAGCATCTTGTAACACTAAACTTTTAAGATAAGAAAAAGGCCTTTTAAACTATTTAAAGCTGTGGTCCATAATTTAGAAGTTAAACATTGTGGAATCCTTCACTCAGAGCTGCCAAAAGGAAGCCAATATCACAACTTCCATGATGTACATTGATTAACTTGGGCTTAGAAGGAGCAGCACAAAAGTGGCAAGCTGTGACGCAGACTACTGCAAAAAGTTACAAAGTGCTTTATTTGGTGTTTTCTTTGTGTCCTCCCCTCTCCCTTATAAATCAAAGATAATAAAAAGGCAAGAGGTGTATAAATCCTTTCTTTCTTTTTTGCATTTTGATTTTGCGGGCAGTTTGTTTTTCAGTAGTGCCAGTAAAAGCCTGTACATTACAAATGCCACAGTAGAGAGGTAGCGTAACTAGTATAAACCATGAAATGTCTGGAGGACAAACAGAACACAGGAAATAATTGTCCATAGATTTAAAATATACCCAGCTTCTTTGGGTTTGGTTTCCATGACCATTGTTGTTCTGATATGCTCTACATGCTGGGATTTCTAGAAGAATCCTAATCTTTTTATCAAACTCCTGGCCACCCTTGGCCTTCCATACTCTGCCTGCTCTCCTTTCTGCCAAATAGCCCCCTTAACAAGAAAACCAGTAAGAACAATTTATTTTCATTTTCTTTTTTTTTCAATTCCTTTTAATTAAAACAGCCCAAAGCGAACTGAAAAACTTTAGTACTTGTCAGACTTCTCAGATCACAGCCATTTTTCTCAGTAATGTAAGTGGAAAAGAAGGAAAGAAAGGCTGCACTCAGGGCAGGCTCTAGCCTTGGTCTGTTGTCACTTTTCCATTCCGCTCTATTATAACAAGCATGATTTTTGGAGGACCCATACCTGGTTTCCTAGAGATTCAAGTGTGTATAAGAAGGGGAAAGACCCATTCCAAGAAGAAAGGCAATGTTTCTCATAGTAAAGGGAATATAATAACGGTGAAAGGACCTATACATTAATAATAAAATGATTGATAAAAATAGAGTACTTCCTCAGCACTCATTAATTGCCATGGCTTCATTGCTTTTGAGTAGTCTAAATAGTGCCTGCTATCAATCTACTCCAACACATACAGCTTCCACAGAGGAATGAGAAAAAACTAAAAAATTAATAATAGCTTTTTAACACTTTAAAGACCAAAATTCAACTGGAAGAAGAGGAATTCAGCTAACGTTGCATTTAACCAGGAAAAAAACAAGTTTGAGGCCCTTCCATCAAAGCCAGCTGAAAGGCTTTAACAAACTTGAAACAGATATCCTCATACAGTCACATAAGCTTCTGTGTAGTTGGGTGTTTTTAATCTTTCATGTGTTAACCCACTATATATTAATTGAAGTATACAGCTCAAGAATCAATTCAAAAGCATCCTCTCCAGCCTGTCAGCACTGAAAGCTGACTTGACTTAGCAGTGAGGCACTTGATGATTCACCTCAGGGTGCTGGCCTTTTACTTGTTGAGAAGTAGTCTATTTTTTTGAATAGTGTTGGTAGTAAATGTTGAAAAATATCTCAGCTGGCTAGAAAAGTAGAAGAAAAACAAAAGTTCATTTTCCCCAACATACTGTATTTTTCTGACCCAGGAATATTTTAGCTACCTGCACCTGTTTTAAATGAGACACCTCCAACTTTAAAGCTGCTGGAAACTGAAGAGCTGAACAGAAAGGAAAAAAAGAGCAAAAAAACCCTCAACAAAACAACCAAAAATCCATCCCTTAGATGAGCAACTCCTCTAAGAAATGACAGAATTGTCTACCACTTTGGACTGGAAGGGACCTTGAAGATGTGTGCATTTTTCCAAACACAGACATCATGGAAAACTGTGTCAATTTTTCTGTATTTCTACACTTAAAGTTGGATCTCCCTGGAGCAGCTTCCCCTGGGAAAACCTACTCCCACCTCAAGGAGAAATTAAACAAATAGACAGTTTTTCTGAAGTAAAAGAACAATTTTCTCTGACACTCAAAACTCTACCTAGCTTGATTTCTCCCCTCTGACCAGCTGCATATTCTTAGGGTAGGATATTACAGAATGTGTGTGCAATTCTGATATAGCCTTCAACCTTAGCATTCAGAGCTACAGGATGCACCTAGATCATCATGGTTAGTAATCAAATAGAGCAATATCCTGCTCCAAAATACTGCAGTCAGTTGTAACAAGGCATATGACATTCTTTAAGAGCTATATAAGCTTAATGCAGTTAGAGCATGTCTTTTTGGTCAAGTGCTCTTTAGTTCATACCTGCTTTTTCCATAAGTCAATAACTTTATGCAGAAGTTCATCATCATCTCTTGGTCCTGGATTGGTGATCAAAAAGTCTATGTCATGTCCAATATTCTTACCCCTAGAAGGAATAAATAACAAGGACATTAAAAGAGTTAAGTTCCTGTTCAATTTTGCTGTTTTCAAAGACAGCATTTTTGCTGCATTATAAGAAAAGTTGTTTGCAGAATAAAGTGATAGCAATGTTGCTTCAAACATAAACAAAATTGAATATTTTATTTTTATTATGATGTCTATTAGTGTTCTTTATAAAATAATAATTACAATTTTATCTATGTCCTCTGTTTTTCAACTAAATACTACAGGTCCATTTGCAGATGTTAAATCTCTTTCTTTCTTCCCCTTAAATCCCCAAAAGGAAGATTTTAGTCATCTTTGGATTAAAAAAAAAAGCATAATCAAAAATCAAAATACAATGTTACATATTATGAATGCAGTGCAGTAACAACAGATAAACTTGTCAATCAAACTATCACAGATATTCAATATTCTTCTTTGCTTTTGATGCACATTTTAATGTACAAAACTGTGATTATGAACATTTATTGTTTCTTTTACCAGCAGATATAAATCCTTTGACTGTTTTGCAGTTCTTTTAAATGTAAGAATGCTTTTTACAGAGATGGAGATTAATTTTTTTTTTTGAGGGCAGTTCATCCTTAATGTGACTAAAGCTTGTTCATTACATGCACTAAGGATTTCATAATTAAATCTGTGTGCACAAAATTAATTGCAAATGTTCTTAATGAAAAATTATGCCATAACCTCTTGTTTTCCTCTTTTAAGTCTAAGCATTCAGCTTGTCTTTCATCTACTTTCCAAAGGTGTTAAACTGAAATCTGATTAAGACTTGGCTATCATTGGAAAACAGGCAAAAGCATGTTATTGAATGTTTCCCTTTAGAATTATAAAATGCTTGAGAACACATGAAAATTTATCTCACAGTGCAATTCATGTGAGTATTGCAGAACCAATACAAGATTTTAATTTTGGACTTGGTAGTACAACAGGAACTGCACACACATTTACTGAGTGCAATCACTCCAGCCTAAGGAGAAATGAGCAGAGGAGAGGAGAGATTTCTGCAATGAGAATAACTCTTCTTTATGGAGTTGGTGGAGTACGCACCCAAAATCTGGAGTAGTGAATCTTATGTGTAGGACACCTCCAAATGTTTTTTATGTGTTTATGGGAAAAGTCAGCTCTTGCTGATGCTCACAAGGGTACCTGATGATATTATTCAGGAGGGCATTAGTCAACACTGTGTCAAGAATTCAGAGAACTTGTGAACTGCTATTCAAACAATGAAAATAAAACTGTGCAACCCAAAAAATCTTTTTAAAAAAAATTTAATTAAATTATTTATCCTCCTAAAATAATGCCTAAAACTGAACCTGGTTTCCTAAACTTGGAAATTTGTAGGAACAGAACTGACAGGCACACTTGTCAACTGCCATTTGTGTGACAGGAAGTCATCTAACTGATGGATAGTTGAACAGCATTAGCACAAAGTTCTAAGGAGATGAAAGTCTGGGGTTTGCATTTGACAAGCAGTCATACTCGCTATAATGCAACTATTGTGCTGTGTCTGCAGCAAAATCGAAATTGCTTAAACAGGTAGAAATTATTTCAAAGAGGTTTCAAACAAAGCATCAGTCTAGGCTTAGAAACTGAACAGCAATTCAAAGTCAAGAAGTTAGAAAACATTTAGTATTCCATGTAACACTGAGTTATTTTGTAGGATGCCATTCATTATCTCTAAAATTACAATAATAATGCAAAGCTCTTACATAGCACTTTTTGCTAACATGTCTCAAAATATTTTTCAAAGGTAAGGAATTCACTATTCCTATCTTAGAGATGCAGAGTGGCATAAGAATATTTGCTTAAAATTATTTTTAAAGAAATCAAAGGAAGAAATTGGAAGCTGATAGAATTGGGAGCTGACTCCCCATGCTTCCTCAACATCCACATATTTTAGGTTAACATCATCTACAAAATCCTGCATCAATCAAACCATAAAATCACAGGAAATCCAAGGTGCTTCATTGGCCCTCTATTTCCCAAGACAGAGAGTATTTGTTGAAATGCCCTCAGTGGCATTTTTTTTTTTTTGTGAATTCAGCTTTCTGAAGCTTTGAGCAGGAAAATATTAAAGTTTTGGATTTCCTATTCAGAATCCACTTACATATTTTTCTTCTGTTCAAATTTAAACCTAAATTTTCACTGGGCTGAAGCTATAAGCACCCAGCACCTAAAAGAATGGAAATTGCAGCTTACCTTTTGTTCTAATAATTTATTCAAGCCTGAAGACAATAAACGACAGTGCACTAATAATTAACTGCATTCAATTCTTGGCTGACTACACTTGTATAAAGCTGGAAAATGCTTCTTAGTAGTCAATTAATTACCTTTAAGGTTGTTGGAACTATCTTTCTTGATGTTATTATATTCCAAGTCACCAACTATAACTTTGAAAATATGTGAGGACATTTGAAGACTTTCTTGAATATAGATGAGTAATATGCATAAACATAAGAAGAACAAATGTAATTGCTGAAGTGATGATTGTGTGGCAATGGAAAAGGAATTAGGAATTAGAAGGTTGCACATAGCTGAAGAAATATAGAGCAATGATCTTTGGTTTGAGCAGTGAAGAGAACACTTGAATAAGTAGCAGAATCACTTATTTTAGAAACAGCAAACAAATAATTTATAAGTACCATAAAATGCATGTTCTTGAGGGGGAACCCCAGTAACCTTAGTGTGCGTGCCCAGTAAAACATGTAATTACAGCTCTAGTGGAACATGCACACATATGTACACCTAGTGCAAACATTTCTTTCTCTCTGTTCTGATATCAATGCCATACTTTTACTCTATCCTCTGTGCTGGGTCCCATTTAACTCCCACTGTAACAGCAGCATAGAATTATTGTTTGACATCAGTTGAATTTGACCAAATAGAAGTGGCTCAGGAATTCTGTCTAATAACTGCAGTCCTGATTAATTTTCTTCTACAACCTATCTCCAACCAACATGTGCCTTTCAGGAAAAGGAACATACATTTATATTCCAAATCCCAGGTAGTCTGCATGCCTGTGGATTTGCTTATTAAGCAGTCTTTGCTGAGATGTTGAACAGGGGACAGACAATTTCTTACAGCCAGATATTAAAATAATTCAATGTTACTGTCAGTCAAACTATGAAGAACTGCATATTTTCTTTGTATAAACCTCTTATAAAGAGAAAAACCATTCTTTAGGCTTGAAGTACTGGAGTGTGACAGTGCTGCAACTATTACATAGAAAGTAAAATCCTGGATGTTTGACAGAAGAAGAATTCTACCCGTTTCAAAATAGTTACAGAATAATTCCTGACTCTGACTCTGATACCACAGATTTTTAAAATCTTGTTACATAGTGTCCCATCTCCACACAAAAATTACTAGAGTTTTAACAAAACAGAAAAGCAGTGGTCTACAAAGTAGATCAATAAGTACAATTCCCCGAATATTTTGCCTAAAGAGAATTTACTGAATTCAGAATTTAATCACAAGTTTATTATTCCAAAACATTTTCTCCTCTAACCTTTTTTCAGGTCTGAAATCTAGGCCCAGAGTGAATGGCTTTATTGACTCAGAAGGACATTAAGCTTTGCTACTTATACAATTAGTACACTGACAAGAAATTAGCAGAGTCAGATCTGCAAGGGTTTCTGAAACACTGATTTCATGCTGAAGGAGTTTGTTAAATGGAAGAAATTATTATGTTTGCAACATGGTTGTTTCATTTGCAACAGGAACTAGGTAATAGTTAAAAGAAGTCAGAAAGTTATTTTGTTTGTGGCAGAAGGTGTCTTCCAAGACAAGAAAATGCTGTAACATTTATTTGAAGTTATTTCCTCAGGAACTCTCAATTACATATTCTGACAAATAGAAGTTCTGACAAATTCTAACTGTAGAGGGTATTAACAGCCTAAGTAGCAGCCTAATACTGCATCAGCCCATTGCAAGCATAAATGACCAGCTAAGCTCTGTACACCACATGTTAAGCTGTTCTTCAAATCACTTCCAGCTTTATCTCAGGAGCTTTCCTTAATATTCAGGTCAGCTCCACATTTCCAAAACAACATTTAGATTCAACAGTGTCAATGCCATGGTGGTTCACATACATATAGACTAGGTAGCAAGAAAATAAATGCTCACAGAAGGGCAAAAGCAGCTCAACCAAAGTTAACAATCAAAACCAGACACACAGAAAGCAGAGACAGCAGAATACAAAATGTAAGCACTGGTGAGCCTAACTCACATTGTGCAGTGCCCACTTTGGCAGCCAAGGGAGAGGGGAAGAGGGAACATTCAGTCAGAATAAAGCAGGGGCTCTCAAACGTGCCAAACTCCAGCACCAGCTTCATTTGTCCTCTCAGTGCTTCATCTCCACCTTAAACATGACGCTGACGTAAAATCAATGAGGATGCCTAAAGCAAGATGCTATTTTAGAGTTCATCAAATTAGACAGAAGGCTCAGCTATACTATTTATCACATCAAGCCATACTATGCTTCCCTAAGTTTGCAGTTTTAAGAGTCATAGATCACTCTGATTCCAGAATTAAAACTCAGGAAAGCCTTCCAGTGCAGGGCAGGGTAGTAAATAGGAAGAAAAAGCTGTAGAGATGACCATGCTACTTTATGCAACTAATGATGAGCACTAGATGACAATTTCGAGCAGAGTTACTAAAAATAATAACCAAGATTCCTCCCCATCTTAACACTGCAAGTATCTATACCCCGATTTCAGTGAATGCCAACAGTCAGAACCTGCTTTTCAGAAATAATAACATGCCTGAAGTAGTGAGGAAAACAGTAAACCAAGACCTGATCAGGGCTCTGTAGAAGACAGATGTGGGTTGGGCTTCTTCAGATAAGTTCTGCTGTTCTGGTAGTTATTTGAATTAGATCCTAATTGCCTTTGAAAGCAGTTTGACACCAGTGGTTGCCAGTCGATGTCAAAATTAATTCTCTTCTTTCTAATGTTACATAGGTGGTAAGGTACAAAAAAATCTCAGGTGGAGATGAAAAGTGCTAGTGTGGGAAGATACCTCTGCTAACATTTTATAGCTGGACTCTGAGTTCAAGGCCCAGCCTTTCAGTCACCCTGTTGCACTTTGTTTGCACCAGCTGATAAAAACTTGGGGTTGAATATTTCCAGAATTCTAAATCCCAACTGACTGAGAGTTTTTATTCTATATCAAAGGAAATTCTGGAATTCCTGCCCCTGGAGGGTTAATAGCTCCCTGAGTGTACATTACAGTGCTCTTCTGGGGTATAGTTAATATCTATAAGATGGTTTAATAGGATGCTGAATAATGTCTAAAATAGCAATAATATAATTAAATCAACTGAAATAAATTCTGCCACTAGCAAAGACAATTAAAATTAAAACTGATATAATTATATATTTAACTGAAAAGATACCATACAGTTATGAGAGCTACCCTGATTCATTTTGAGGGAATGTGTGGGTAAAAAAAATTGCTGTCATAGCTTTGTCTGCAGAATTACTTTTCCCACTAATTTAAGAATAGAATTATTTAGGTTATACTGTCTCTGAAAGAAAAACATAGAGAAAACTGCAAACTGTTCCCCTGGGCAGCTATAAATCAGACTTCTACAAAGGTTTGAATTGCCAAAGGTAGCATACAGCAGCTTCTTCACCCAGCCAAGTAATTCAACATAAACCCAGCTGAACTATGTAAGCATTTGGCAAAGATTCACAGGTATCTTCTCTGGAAAAAGTGCTTGAGGGTGGACACTTCATTAAAATGCTATTTTTCTTGCCCAGTGTAACAGTAATTCTAATTCACTGGAGGCAGAAGCTATTTTCCATGACTGTGGAATGTATTTATTTTATTTCTGAAGTTAATCCAACTCTGCAATGAAGCAGCATTGGGAAAAATCCTTTCCCTTTAGGATCAGAAACCTTACTAGACAGCAAAGGGGAATACAGCTTTAATAAAGGATACAAAAAAGAAGCATTTTTGGCTTCTCATTTATTCAGCAGGATATTGCTGGTATTGTGCATCAGTAGCTTCTGTTCAAGAAATCTTTTAGGGAATGACCAAACAATGCAGACAAGTAATTACTTAAAAGATCTTCTTGTATCAAGTCAGAAGAAAGGAGCATTACCCACTGCAGCAGAAGGGATCACATCACTGGTTATTTCTACGAGTTTTGTTCTGAGGGTAAAAATCACTGAAGTGAAGAGAACCAGTGAAAAACCTGTGCAACAGCACTTAAATTTACTTGAAACGTAATTTCACCCTCAGTGACTGCATTGCCTCAAAAAAGGCAGTAATGCATGGCACTCACCTCATGTCATTAAATGCACTTTCAAAGATCAAAGTATGTCATGCGATGCTTGACTGTATCTTTTATGACCCAAAAGAAACTTAGACATTTCTCAGAGTACAAGACACTCAGGTACTCCTCTTCGTGTCATGATGCTAAGTTTTGCTTTAACAGGTATTTAATTTAATGCAATGAAAGGAAAACAGTTATTCAGCTGAGAAACTTAAGTGACTAGTGTAGCTAAACTTAGAGCTATTCACTGATCTTCAAAATCTCTCTTAGAATATTTGCATTTTAGTTATTTAATTATTTCAATTATTTCAATTATTTAATGTGTTAAACATATTCTGTGCAAAGCCCTGAAAATATTTCTCTGCCCTGTGAAAACAACAAATGGTGAATTATATATTGTGTTATATATTGCTGTGTTCATATGTTGCCTTCTATGTACCTTTAGCCAAATGGCTATTTCAAAGAATATTTGGTTTAAAATAAGACTGTGTAAGGATTCTCTTATACACTAGCATCTAAGTCATGGAACAACATGAAAATCTGAATGGAATTCAAAATTTGAAGAACTGAAAAAAAACTGATCACAAACAAAAATATTAAAAACAAAGTGATTTACCTATTTTTGAAAGTATTACCCTGAGGAGGACCACCTGCAGTTCACATGCTGAAACTACTTCTCTCCAACCTTAACTTCAGATTTGTTAAAAACAGAAAAGCAATTTCCATGAAAAACAGTTGCAAAATTGTTTTTCAACCAAATCTACCGTACACTATTAAAATAATTCATAAAGCTGTCTTCCCGCAGTCTGGTTCCTACTAATACAACACAATAGGAGAATGGCCAATGTAAGAATTTAGTCACCTGCTTGTTCTTTAGAAAGTGTGGCTCTCTCTAGTGATAGTAATTGAAAGAACCCGGGTGGTGCTGTTGTGCTTTGGCACTCACAGAGTGGATCAGGTTGGAGGGGACCCCCTTGGATCATCTGGTCCAACCTCCCTGCTCGAGCAGGGTCACCCCAGAGCAATTTGCACAGAATTGCATCCAGACTGCTCTTGAATACCTCCTGTGAGGGAGACTCCACAGCCTCTCTGGGCAATCTGTTCCAGTGCTCAGTCAGTCACTCACACAAGCAAGAAGTTCTTCCTCTATGGGAAAAACGTATTTGTCTTCCTTCCATGATATTGATGCCTGAACGTGGCTGCCACCAATTATACCCTGATGCTGCATATATTTATCACTTTTGGCTTGCACACAAGATTACTTTTTTGTTGCTAACAGCTTTAGCCTCTCTGAATCCTCTACTTGGAGTAAATTCACTATTCCACCAAGCAAAACAAAACTATGCTTAAGCTTTGAATCACTGCAAGTGCTGTCTCAATTTCATATAAATAGCACAACTGTACCTGGAAGCTGGCCATGTAATTTCAAGCTTTAAAGCTTATGAAATGTACCATACCAATCTGTCACAGTTTTATTTAAAGTCATGGAATACATTGCTGAAGTTTTGCTTTTGCTGTCTTGGCAAATTCTTTAAATTACACTTAATTTCAATCAAGCATTTCAAATGACATCATAGAAACTTCCTGCATAAACAGATTTTGCCCAGTGCCAATCAATGACAAAAAAACCAAGAAATACTTCAACAATGTTTGAAAGAGACAAGCAGTCCAATAAGTATTGATGTGGATTTGGGATCCCATATATCCAGCCGAAATGCAAGGCATGCAGACGAATTTAGTCTCAAAACATCAATGTAGTTTTGCACATGTGAACTCTTCTGTCAGCACATTCTATGGAAACAAGCTTTCTCACTCTTAAGAAATAGCCTGTAAGACAGTGGTACAGCATCGTTAGTTACTGGTAATTTTACAGATTTTAATTATTCTGAAACCTGCAGGAAAAAACAACATATTCCACTATGTAATAAGTACTGAGAAATCAGACCTGACTGGAGAGAAGATATATTTTTTATTATTTATAAGAGGAGGTATCTCAGAGTAGACCTGCTCAGACATCCTGAAGTACCTAGTTTCTTTTGGCCTAATTAAAATCCTTAAAGACAGCTTTAGAATTTTGCAAACTGGGTGACAAGGAAGTTCAACTACCTCCAGTTTTGAAGAATACAAATCAGTGTACTCAGATGCTAGATATTTTGGTAAATTATCAGAAAGTATGATGCACTTTAGGAAAAAACCAAACAAAAAACCCAAACAAACAAAAAATAACCAAAAACAAACAAAACCCCAACCAAATAAACAAAACAACAACAACCACTAAGAAAGGAAGGTAAAGAAAATTACCTCTACCTCTATCCAAAAATAAATTAATATGAGAGGATGAAAGAGAAGGTTAAGGTTTTTTGAACTTCCTTCTTTGGAGGTAATTGGTGACTGGCACTTTCCAACACAGACTCCTACAAACTGAGAGAGCACTGAATCCTTCCACATCTGGGTTATCCATTATGTATAGCTATTAATTTTTTTCAAGACCAATTCAGGTGCATCGTCCACACTCTGCTGGTGTTCTGCCAGAGAAGAAATTTGGCCAGAGCAGGTTATAGATTATATATGTACTCCAAGTACCTAAAGGTAGGATGGAATCCTTATAATGCATCAACATTTGAGATTTAAAAGTCAGAAAGCTTTCCAGTTTTTTGCTTCCATCTCAGCTGGTGCAAACCAAAACCTTAGCTAACTGAGACACATATTGCTAAAACAGTAACCTAGTGATCTCTTCAACATCATTAATAATGCAGCAGAAAAAATAGAAAGGTCAGCTGCATTCAAATTATTTACTGAAATAAGTAAACAAAAGTCTGCATTATTAATTATGAAAGAAGCACATTTAAAAAATGCTTTCATTAAACTACTTGTTACACCTTTTTTTTTTTTTTTTGCAACCAGTAAAAAAATTCTTTTGCAACTAAGGTGGTTACTAGTTTAGATTTTTTTATGTCCAAGACAAAATTGCTTGGTTCAGAATTGTTTCTATTTTACTTACTCAGAATTCCATAAATATATATAAACTTACATTTAAGACACAGTATTTTATTTTAAAGAAGAAGGTAAAAGTTATTTTTCTATACTGCTACCTTAACAAAATTAACAATCAGCTTTATAGCAACAATTTGTCCTGAAGTTTTCTGGCAGTAGATTGAAAACATGAATACAAACCCCATCCATTTTAATTCTCTCTAACTAATTCTCTTGAGTGTTTCAAAAGGCTTGTTCCTTTAACATATGCCTTTGTCACAGAAGCTTTCATCAAAACGTTCTTTTTCATGCGTGTCTACTTTGGCATTTCTAAAAATCAAAACGTTCTCTTTACACAATTTCAAAGACTATATTAATGTTTGTGTGAGGAAGGAATCATGCTTTTTCAGAATGCCTGAATGATATTCAATGTTCAGCCTGGGTTTCACTTACTTGGCAGAGATGGGACAATCCATAGAATCAACCTACCATAAAAATAAAGGCTTCTATTTGCTTCCTGCTCAGCTGTACTGGAAGTTATATAAACATGACAGTTTTTCTATTAAAATTCCTTGAACTGAGAAATAGATTGCTGGCATCCACAGGGTGGAGGGGGAGGGGAGAACAACCAGAAACATGACATCTCTCAGAAATTCTAACATGAAATAGGATTAACACTTCTGTTTGAGCTGATGGTGTAATGGCCAAGGACTGTAAGTAATTGTTCAAACATCTGGGATACTGACAAAGACATGAGAAGCCAAATTTTGAATTCTGGCATTTTGGGGCAATATGTCTAATTCTACCTTAGTTGTGATTACTTTAGGATATTTTATCAATCTATTCCATCAAAGGAGATATAATCCAACTTAAACATTTGTGTAGTTGCCAGCAGACAGCTGCAACATGGTTAGAGTCTAGCCTTTCTACCAAGTTTTACTCAAGTACTTCTGAAAAAAATATGCACAGTTTAAACTTCAAGCACATGTACAATCTGGTTAGATTTAAGAAAATTGCTCACTCAAATTTTTAGAGCGAACTGTGGAATTTTTCCAGGATTGAGCTGACATACATATTTTCAATAACTGCACTTGCAGTAGTAGTTTCCCCAGTAGGCAAGTAAGGTAGGTAGGGAATTTTACAGAAGTACAACACAGAGAAAATGAGACTGCTCCCTTCCAATACCTAATTTGGATTGTGTCATCTACTAATTTTGTCTAAGGGAAGAGGACTTTACCCCTAATCTATGCGATATACTCAGAACACCAGCCTTTTACAGAGAAAGAAACTGAAATTCAAAACTTGTCTCCTTGGTTTACATGAGTGGTTTGCCAAGATATCTGTGTGGTGTGGATGTACACTGTGTGCCAGCAGTTCCCTGCAGCTGAAATAGTTACACCCTTTGGGCCAAAATAGGTTATTCCATTTGAGAAAATCATTTAAACTATACTATCAAAGGAACACTGCATGCCCACTGAGAAAGGCTGCCAATATATTCTACAAGTACAGGCATACCAGAAAAGCCTTTTAAAGCGTGGACATGCCTGTCATTAAATTTAACTTCCAACTTGAGTAAATCCCTCCATTGTGAAATCTTGTTACCCGCCTTTACAAAGTTACCTTGCTCTGCTCCAAGATGTGATTCTCCATCAGCCTAAGGAGCTCATGAAGTTGACTTAGTCGATTTATTCTAGATTGAAAACTTCCCTGATTATTACTGACCAACTTCCTTAATTCCCAAACCATTAAAAGGAAATACTCTGTTTGAGAATGTAGCTTCTTAGAGTTCTCTCTGTGCCTTTCTTCCTGATCCAAATATCATAAAGCTCTAGCCATGTATTTTCAGAGACTTGTCCTGACTTCTTTCTGAAAACAATCCTGACTTTTTCAACCTTCACCTGTTTTGTTTTCAACCTTCATCTGAGGTTTTGGGACCTCAGATAATGAGTTATTTCAAGGGTCTCTTCAATATAGGTACATATTTTAATATTTAGGTGAAATGTGAAGATGTATTCCCTGTGTCACCATTTCTTGCTAGTTCAATTTTTCAAACAATCAGTTGAAAGTGACCCCCTATTTTGTCATGATTCAGATGAAATCAATGTCCAAACTCCCACCAACCTTTCAGTGAGAACACAAGAACACGCTGTTCACATTTCATTTATAAGATAAAAATGGTGAGGGTCAAATCTACATTGGCTAAGTGTGGGTGTAGTACCTTCTATTCTAGTGATACAAATACATACTATAACAGCATCAAGACATTTCATAAATGAAATAAAGATATTATAGCAAATATAGAACATTGGATATCCTATCCAAAGATGATGCTATCACATAGATAAACAAATTAGGTGCAACTGGACACATTACCCACTGTAAAAGGACCAAACAAACAGGTGTTTTTCTTGTGTTTATCCACTAGACCTGTCTCCAGCTGTAAGATATGTCAAGATAAAAGGAAAATATTCTGCCATCCTTGATCAGTAGCACCAGATAAAGCATGTAAGGTTATTACTTTATGAACAAGCATGAGTTTGTAAGAACGTATTTGAGAAGAAGCAATCCACATGGCTTTAATGGGTTTGGGTTTTTGTTTCCAAGACAAGCCTTAGTGGTATGATAGAACAGTTATCATAGCAGATGATTATAACCAAATCCATCATATTAGATTTTGCTGGTATTTAATGCTGATTTTCCATTCTTCAAAAAGACTGCCTAAAACATTTCCATCTACTTCTCCCACTGCACAGCAACAATCCATAATATATTCCACCACTTCCAAACTAAAAGGACTATTTCTGACCATATCTTTTAATTTATGCCTTTCATACATGATTTATTGCAAACCTTTTTAGTCTTTTCCCATTATCTGACGTGTAGAAAATAGCCTGACTCATTGTAACAAAAAAAGAAAAAAATTAACCAGCAGCTACCTCCTTGTTATTATGTCACCACACCACTAGCAAGATCACATCACACTTAATTAAAATGTTGTGGCTACTCTTGCTCACAGGGGTCTGCAAAATGTATCCCCTAGCTGCAAGGTCACTGATGTTTGCAGCTTTTCTCATGATTATCTGACAGGAAACATCATTCTTAACTTGTGCTGTCAACCATCCTTACAGCAACTAACCATTCTACAATAAACTTGGACTGCTGCTAAAGAGCCTATCAGCAATGAGTAAACTCTGCTATAAATGTCCTGTTTTCAAGCCAGGTTCCTGGGCATAAAATCATGAAAAAAATTACAAAGTGCAATACATAGCACAATTAAAACTGATTTTCGATCTCTCAAGTCTAAATATCAGGTATTTGCTTCTGCAATCTCTGAACCATGTGGCATCTGACTTGAAGAACACTTTTGCACATGGTGAACCACAGAACACTATTGTTTGTCACAGTGACTGCTCACTAAGACAATGCAAAATTCTCACAACTTCATCTCTGACACAGATGCCCTGAGACATTTATGTGTAAAGAATATTAATAGTAAGAAATACACTCAAAAACACTGAGGCATCAGAAACTTCTCAGAGAAAACTACTTACATCCAAGAAAGACTGCACACAAGACAAAATGTATTAAATAATTTCTATTTCTGTCCTGAATCACTTAGGCACTGCAGTTCAGAGGTAAGAGATGCTGAAGTACCATTGTGCGCAACAAAACAAGAAATAGACACTTCTTTCCTGGTGCACCAAGGTGTGTCTAACAGAAAGCTGGCTAAGCATCATTAGCACTATTCTGTCTTAATTAACATTAATTAAGACTCTTAATCATAGCCAAGCCCTATCCTTGGCCTATTAATGCTACCTTAGAGCTGACTCTACTGCTGGGAACTTAGTCTAAGACTACTGCCAGAGTTTTGTTCCAACTACCCTTTATGCAGAGTTCTGATGATTTTCCTTTAGAAAGAGAGTCACTTTCTTCTGCATGTCTCTTACTGTTACAAAGACAATTGTTCTGTCTCTCTTCATTCTATTCCCACCTTGAGTGGCCTCAACTTTGTAAGGCATACTCTACTTAGCAGGTGGACCCCAATGAAACGATTTTATAGATAACATGTAAGGAAAAGAACCATCTATCAAACTAGGCATCTCCACCTCATCAAAGCCATGTATAGCTTTGATTTGACCTCTTGTGCTTTGTGTTTCTCTTTTATCTTACTACTTTATCTGAAATCTCCTGTCTTTTTTTAATTTTGCTTCCTCATCTTTCCCTTAGTATATTCCACTATCTTAAAAATCCTCCTTGTACCCAATGCTCTATAACTTTCAGAAGATTTTTTACTTACCAGTTTTATGTAGTATCATGAATATATTTTATTTTAGAGCTATTTATTTGTGAGACAACTTGTAAGATACTTAGATGTTCATCCATATATGGAAAATACTTTTCAAGTAGTATATTTTAAAAATTATACTTGAACACGCTTCTTGGCCTAAGTATTAAAATTGATCCATTTAAATTCATTGGCTGAGCATTTCAGAAAACTCTGCATGGTATTAACTGAATTCATGTCAAATGCCTGTAAGAGACTCTCCAATTATTGTGACTCTTGAGAGAAGTACTTCAAAGTATGATGCCTCCCCATAATATCCATGTAAAAGGCAAAAAATGCAAACATTTTTTTAAAACCCCTCACTAGCAACTTGAAACATTTGGTTTTGCTACAAATTCTGAGTGATAATTTTAGTTGATTGTGTATTCTCTGTCTAATCACTCAATCTCTTATTCACAGAGAGGATTTAGTAAAGCTGGCCAAGAAAATGAGAAAAAGCAAAAGGATTTAGGTGGACAGTTGAAAATAAATGAGACAGAAATGTTTTAATACAAGTTGTCAATTCAATTTCTTGTCTAAATACTCAATCAAAATATTTCAGTCATCTTGCAAAGGCATTGTGACACTTCACAGAGGTTTCTGTACCTCTGACTATCTCTTCCAGATGCATATACCCTTGTCTTTAGATGAAATGACACCACATGAATATGAAATTTCTATAACTGAGGCTAATCATGAGAGATAAATTCTAACTAGAAAATTCATTTTGCTAAAGAAAAAATGAAAACATTTGAATTATAGCCCCAACCAGGAAAATAATTACACTTCTGTACAGTTCTTCATTAAGAATTGAAAATTTTCACAGAAAACAAACAATAGTCATAGATATTTTGGTAGATATGTTAGAAGTAACCCTAAACATAAATGTATGATTCACTTCATTCACTAATTTCATTTCTGGGCAGACAGCTGCTCCATAATCCTGTTGGTATGTTTTAGCCTGCAATACCTATTCCCCAACAGCAATATACAAATTCTCCTATCCTCTAGAACTAAAAAGAAAATCCAAACCAAACAAACAAGAAACCAAACATCACTGAAATGCCACTAAAATTCCAAAAAGAATGAATCAAATCTTCACAGAATTTAGACTGTCTTATGCATTATGAAGCACACAATAAAATGAAAAACTTAGTGGCAATTACTTATTCATATTCTCCCTTTATCATATTCCCCATGTAATATACCTAATATCAGTGGCACAATAAAGAACAAGTCTGGCAAACTGCGTGAGCCCTATCTTATACACCTCAAATTCATTGCAACTCATATAACACAACTCTACTACAGAAAGTCCTACCAGCTACCATCTCTGATCATGCACAATTTTTTATCATAAAGAACTGCTTGTCCTTCTTTCTACAGAGTTTGAAAATGAAGCTCTTTCAGTGTGTGAATGCATCTCTGGACATGTTAATGTTAGGTACCAATTATTTGTACAGTTTCCCTTTTAATCATAAGAGCTTTTATTCCCCCATGCCTTATCACACTAATCTACTCCCAAACTACCAGAACATTCAAAGAGTAACAGTTCAACCCTAATGCAGGAAGCAGGTTTTCCAGTTTATTAAATTATACTGATAAATCAATTTTAGTACATGCTCTGTATCATGCAATCTGCCTCTCTGCCTCAGCCCCAGATTATGTGTTATAATAATACCTGGGGCAGTCAGACTTGATGTGACTTTTTTTTTAATGATGTGGTCCTATTCAGACTGTCTCAGCAACAGTGTCTGGGTCCTGTGAAAAAGACCTTTTCTGAATTTTATTTAATACATGTTTTATACTCACTGAAAATTATGTATTTGTACATTGGAGGAATGTACAAATTCAATGTTCAAGGAAGGGCAAAGCATTTCCCCTTTCAAAACACCAGAACAGTGGTTTTAAGGTAAGTCACACCAGAACTTAGCAATTCCATGTTTAATTTCTATAATGCAAATAGTAACCACCACTGCATATGCTAATTGTTCTAAAATGATGAATTAATACTTTTCAGTTTACCTAGCATAATAAAAAACACAATATTTACTGCTAACCTTTTAAAGTGGGAATGGTGAGTAGAATATGCATTATTAAGTATATTCATTGATAAAGCAGGACTATAAATAATTGTATCATACTCCTTTTATAACTTTTCAAAACATTCACTTTGGCAAAACTTGTCCAGAAAATTGTGTAAATAATGCAAAATCAGTTTTACATTTTTGGAATTCTAATGGTATATTATCTTTAGGAGTGGCACTGCAGGAGGCATTGCAGTTTGGAGCTGGTGGTGCTGTAATTGGTACTGACAGCTGTCACTGCTCCTTTCCACTTAGGTGGGTCTAATGAGGCAGCCGTCATGAGAGATTGGTGTTTGTTTCAGAGCTGGGACTTCACATCAGGAGAAAGCAACTTAGCTGTAAGTTATCATCTGACACTCACACAAGCTACCAAAATGGCAAAACTGAACTCAGTGCTGAAACCTACTCTAGCTAATGACAGCACCACTCTCTTGCATTTCGATAAGCAAAGCCACTGGGAAGGAAACCCAGGCAGTGCAAATCACTCAGCCCAGCTTCCTGCCCCAGATGGCTTTTCTTGGGTCCCACGCTGAGCAGTAAACCCAGAGCCCGTTGCCCATGCCTGCCCTCATACACAGAGAAGGATTCATCACAGTGAATCATCTCTGTTACATAGTGAAGGTCTTGAGACACTCATCCAAAAATGAGAACAAACATCAAACAGAATTATGGAAACATCAAAGATGCTTTTGAACAAACTATGGTAGATTTCTAACAATTTCTATCACTTTTTCTGTGTGTAAAAGGCATACTATGTTGTAAATACTACATCCATGAAAAGATTAAATTAAACATTTTACATTAGTACAGACTGAACCAATTTTAAAAACATTGGACATCTACTGTTTAGATTTAAGATTATTTGTAAGATGTCAGAATAAATTTCTGAGGAGAATGTGCATTGTTAACTGACTATCCTTCACACCATTTCATAAAATGCTTTTAATGTGTGACTCCTTTTCAAAAAAATTTCATCACTTCTCAGACATGCATCTTTCTTAAAGTTTTAAATAGATCTTTTTGAATTACTCTTCCTTAATTTCCATTCACTGAAAAAACAAAGATGTGAATTTTTTGTCTCATCTCTGCACATTATCACTAGCATTGCACAAAAAAAAGGTTCTTCTTTTGACATTGCATCTCTATAAATGGATTAAATGAGCTGTGAATATCAGGATTTAACCAATAAAAAGAGATCTTTATTTATTTAGAATGTATCAGATCTGCTTCATCTAAAAGTCTAATTGAAAAGGCTATTCAGGTCAGCTGTGATATTAGAAGACAACTGAATCACATTTAATGCTGCTTAAAGGATGTGAATGGGCTGAAAGAAAAATTAAACCATGGCCATTAAAATTTAATTTGACTTAGTGAAGCCATTAACATTTTGGTTTTATGCAGTGGCAAGCGTTCTACAAACATTTCCATATAGTTTAGAAACCTAGAAGTGCCAAATGGCTGACCCTTACATAGCAAAAATGATTGAAAGTGACCTTATAGGGCAAATCAGGAAAAAAAAGCAAAAAGGAGAAAAAAATGCTTAAATAACATTATTAGATGTCATTCTGTTCTTCCTTCAGATATAAACAGTCTTCTAGTAATCGCTCACTTTGCTTTTAACATTCAATTCATTTGGATATCAATGAACATGACATGAAGATGTGGAAAGAAAAAACCTATTTTTGAGATAATTCTGTCTTCTTCTAGTAGTGTACCTGCAGCATGCTGCTTTGTCACCACAAGTTTGCCTTTGCAGTTTGAAAACTCCACTCTAATATTCCCTATACACTGTAATGACAAATATTGTTAATAGCACAAAGCATCCATCAATGCAGCAACTTTAAAAACTTCTATCAGTTTCAAATGAAAATTTTGTCTAGATTAAAATGGTAACAAATCTGATCATATATCATAACTAAAATTTCAGACTGACTGCCTGGAAATTATATAGAAATCCTTAGTTTTGGGTTTTAATCTCATTTTTTCCAATTAAGCTTAAAAAGAAAAGAAAACACCAATACAAGAGACTTTGTATCATTTTGGGACTGTTAAAGTCTGAGATTTCAAATCTTGCTTTATAACATTATTTGTATTGCTCTGGCTTACGTACTAGCAATCACCATCGGACTTGATAGGAAATAGAAAGCATTAAACACTGTAAAGGCTCTTACAAATGCATTCCAGAAGGTAAAGGGTGATCATAGAAACGGTAAGACTAAGGCAGGGAATTTTCTGGCTCTACATATAGAGTGTAAAACTTGTGGATTTGCAGAAATGAGCCACCTCCATTTCCAGCTCTATGCTTGACCCACCACTTGAACTAGTTTTAGAGATAAGAGAGGCAAATAGCAAAACAGCATCCTTCTAATGAGCTAAAAATTCTGTAAAAGTAGGAAAGGGTCAAGTAATGTAGGGCATGTAAAAAGCTTTGAATCAACAAGTTTTTGAAAGACTTTCAAAGTATATGCCTTGCTGAATGCTCAATTTTTATTAAGTTTCATGGATTCTTACAAAGTTCTTTTTGTCAGTGACTCCCAAATACCTTATTCATCAGTTTCTACTTCATGATTCATTGTGGCTAATAATAGATGAAATGACTGGAAAAATAATCAAAGCTCTAATGACAAAAGGAAGTATCTGAATTACTTCAATAGATTATCTTTTAAATTGACTTGGCTAGCCATTAATTTGATTTTCTCCTTTCTCAACTTTAATAATTAATGGATTACAGAAAATTAAAAGCAGAAACTTGTGATGATCCTAGTTCTTTGACAGTTGCAGTGCTTCTAACTCCTGCCAGAAAATATTTTTACTTGCAGTATATCAATACCTCAAGTTCAATCATTTCTAATCCTAGGGAGTTTGGGAAGGCAAAGCTGTTTTACTAAGCTTTAAAACCACCCAGATCAGATTAGAACATCTCCAGGTTAAAACTCTGGTCCAAAGCTGGCTATAGTTTATCAGGGGAAAGGCTGTTCTCATGAATGATAGCCAAGCAGTCTCTCCAGTCTTTTGCTGGAATAATTGCTGGATTATTCCAGGATCTGCTTAAATTTGAGTGTGTGCAAACTACCATATCAGCCTGAATGTTCAGCGAGCAGCTTGCCTCACAACTCCTTTATAGCAGATTTTTCCCTGGAAAATATTAAATACCAGCATATAAAAAAATCTAATTCTTTCAACAGCAGTAGAAAAAAAGTGAACAGAAATTACTATATTTGGACTTGAGCACCTGGATATAGTTTGTATCTTCTCCTACCACAGTTTGTGTTTCAGAGTGAAAAAAACCAAAGTATAAGTAGAATAAGCAATCTCTGCTTTGGAGTTTGCCTAAAATCTTACTGCAAGAATATTTTGCAAAATTAATTATATTAATTTAGCAAGTTGGTCCTTACGCTATTTTAATCCTAGACCTGGGGAGAAAGAAAATAATTTGTATAACAACACTTTGAATACATTTACTCCAAGAACCTGAAAAAATTTGGTGTTATGTCAGGAATTCTAACCTCATTGCAGAACATTTACAGCCTCCAAAAGTTATTAGGAATATCCAATATCAAAAGGTCAAATGGAGCTTTTTGTCAGGATCAGAACTTGTGATCAGATGTTCTATGATTTATTAAGAACTTCAGCCAGAATTCACATGACAAGCTTGATTAAATAAAGCACAAAGTCTTGTGTATATTCCAAAGCCTGGAAAGTGTAATATTCTTCAGACATTCAATCTCACAGTCTCTCCTTTATGAGCATGTGCCAGCACAGTTAGATAAATGTGATTCCACATGCCATATAGAAAAGTCTTATTTCTGAAACAAAGGTGCCACAATAACCTTGGTTATTTATCACTGCATGAACCTGTAAAATAATCTCTCAAAGTGTTTCTTTGTCTCAGCTATTTCATCTTATCTCCAAGATTGAAAGAGATATCTTTAAATTATTTTCTTGGTACAGAACAGGAAAGAGCAGAATCCTGTCCCGTGTCATTACTTTATGCATTCCTTTGCCATGTAGGAAATGTCACTGCACACAGGAAAGAATTTTTTGCATTGTAATATCCAAAAGTATGGCTGTGGTGCCTGACACACACAGTCACCATGTCCTTTGCTCTCTTCATTGCTTTTCTATTAATAATTCTTATCTACAAATGTTACAGTGTATCAAATCCTCATTTCTAAAAGATAATAAAAAATTCAAGCAAGGAGATAGTGATCTACACTCAGGTTCATGTTAGGACAGAATTAACAATAAGAGAGACTGGCAATAAAACTTCCTTAAAGACTGATACAGCATGGAAAAATTAACCTCCCCTAAAGATAAAACAAGACAAGATACACTAGTTATTCTTCAGGATGCAATGACCAAGACAATTGAACAGCTTCTTCAGAACTGCAATATGAAAAATTACCCAAAACAAAACCACTCCTTAGTCCACTTCACTTTCTCTAAAGGCTAAGGTTGGAGAAGGCAACAAGAGTGTGTCTAAGTAAATATTTGAGAAAGGGACAAGTGAAATCATAATACTAAGAGGATCGCTTAATAATTTTTTAAAAAATAAGTGCCTATAGATGATATGGCAACCATGCCCTCACACAGAGAAATGGACAGGGCACACAGAAAACCATTCTGAAAACACAGTTCTTATATATATATATATATAATATTCTTATTATGGTATGTAATTCTTATTCCAGATCCTTTTCTGAACTTCTCTAGCCAAATTTGGAGGCTGTGGGTATCAGTACTGAGATATGAGCAACCAGTAAAGAGACTGAAACCATAAACTACATACAGGATATAGTGTTTCCTCCAAGCTTTTATGAAACCTACAATTTAGATCACATATTGGGGCAAAACCAAGTATCAGCAGCTAAATCAAGTTAGCTAAAACCCAGGATCTTACAGAATACCATAATGCTCCAGTGCCTTGTCATTACTAATGACCCTACAACAATGCTAGTATTACTATTAAAGGCATTAACATACTGCTAAGAGGAATAAAATATTCTGTAACATGCAGTGATATCCACAAAATGAATTAATGCTGTTACTACAGAAATCTCCTTAATTCTCTTCATGGAATAAAATTACTCTTTTAATATCCACAGGAAAAAGCAGTTGTCAGGTCCACAATTTAACTCATTTAAAAGTGATACCACACATTAGCCTAAACTACACTCCTGTCTTGGATACAGCTGGGACAAGTGCATTATTTATCAGGGATGTTGCTGATTAGAATAAGGTGTTTCTTCTCCCCATCCCAAGGCCCCTGTTTATGTGGGAAGGGATACTTCACCCTCGGGGACTTGTGTAACCTATGAAGTGCTATTCTCCACCTCAGAATTTGTCTCATTAGCTTAAATCACAAAATAAGAAAGGCTGAGCACTGAAAATAATACTATGCCAATTCAAACAGACTTTGCAAATTCAGTCTTTCTAATAACATTGTCCATGGCATGATTTATATTGCACTATCAGCATCTTTGATTCTTCCTCTGCAGTCACCCTCCCTGACACCTTACCTGAATAGAAAATTAAATACCTTCCACACCATGTGGGTGTGATTTATTTTATAACTACAATTCCCTTATTTCTGTATTTCCACGCATTACAATATTGCAATTTCTGTTTCAAGATGACCCAGATAAGTGTTGGAAAAGGTTGACAGAAAAAGAAAAAGAAAAACTCTCCCAACATCTCAATTGAAACTATACTCACTGAAACTCAAGGAATGTTTTACAGCAGTTCCTATAAGAAAGTAATGAGGGATAAACTTACCTAGACTTCATTAATTTATTAATTTCTGCTCCTGAATTATTTCAAATTAGAAAGATATGAAGGGTTGCCATCATGATTCTTTTTTGTTTTTAACTAGACTAGGAAAATAAGCCATACAAAGGGTGCAAGATTAATCAATCCAAAGAAAAGTCCATTAACAAGTTTGCTGGGATTTAAAATAAAACAGAACAAAACCTAACAGCTACTTTACCTTTTGTACTATGCTTCTTAATTTTGATTTGAAGAATTTCTGCATCATCTGATTTCTTGACATTTAAAGGAAAATATCTAGTAACACAACAAATATATGCACCCATGTGTGTACATAATAGATTTGGGGAAAAGAATGTAACTTTCATCTCTACTTTCATCTTTCACTTCTATTGAATCTCCATAGCTGCAGATCTCTATGGAAGTTCTGCTTGTTTTGATCCATCCAGTTCTCCTGCATAGTAAGGTTTATGAGACTCATGACTTTGAACTCTCCAATCAAAAATCTGGAGGAAAACAATCAACTGTTAATTTCTTCCCAAGCTATGAAACAGGACTACAAAGCAAGGCAAATCTGGGTCCTGGGTATATCATTCAGAGCAATCATGAGCTACTTTTCCTCTTATAACAGCAGTGTACAGGGTGTAGAATGAGGGAACTGTTTAAATGATACGGCTTGCCTATTTATGAAAATATTTATATAAAGATGAAAGGAACAAAAAATAATTTGGTAATTGAAAACTGTGAGCTACTAAGCTTACACAAACTTCTTGCTGAAGAGCATTTCCACTACAGGAGACAGGCAAAAAAGAACAGATGTAGTCAACCCTATTGCAACTCAGCAATTAAAATACAGGGGCCTGAAAGAGGGATCTCAATCCATCAAGTTATCTGCGAATCCTGCACTGCAGCATTTCTTTTCCATGGGCTGGTAAAATACCATTAGGACTGACATATTGAAACCTATTGTTCAATATATTCTTGTACAGTTAAAGGCATGTAATTGGTACACATAATTACCCACTAGTAGGCATCAGTAGGTACTTGAATAATTTCTCTTCTGCCTTGCTACACCCATTTAGAGATACAAAAGCTTATTCTTAATAAAAAAGAGAATGACTATCATATCTCCCCACGACAATAAGCAAGACTAAAGGCTTTAATTTGATTTGTGAGAGTCAAACTTTGCAAACTATGCTACCAACAAAGCTCACAAATACACTACATTAGATGAAACTGGGGCTTTTCAGTAAATAACCCATAAAGCTCTGACCCATCTAGATGTGTTAATCAATTGCATCCAAGTTACCAATAACACAAGGTCTCTGACGGATTTGCATCAGTGGGGAGAGTCTCCTAAATAAAGATTCCCTTAAACAGAGACTCTCTTGAGAGACACCACGTGTCTCTGAAACAAAGACTCACAGAATTATGACATTTGAGGTTTTGAACATAAAATTTCACCTTGTTCCTAAACCTCTGGTCAGAGTTCCTACTTAGCCTAATGCTTCTTATTGACCACACAGTTTTACTGAAATTATGTAGCTGGAGACTACTAACATTCCCACAATAAATATGGGATATCCAAGGAATAATTATAAATATCATGAAAAGGGACAAAGATGATAAATCTATTCAACACAATAGCTGAACTGTAGAAATTATAAATTATAAAAGGTCTTAATTTAGTACTGGATTGAGTCTGACCTATCTAGGTTTACAATATTAAAACACACAGGTGATATATTAATTATTAATATTCTTCTGTCTTTTGCTCTCATATCAGTTTTAGATCCATGAGAGTCACAGAATTGTATATTTTGAGTTTTATGAGAATAAGTATCTTTCAAAGATACTTTTATATTTAAAATATATTCAAAGTCTTACAAAGTATGAAATTCAGCAGCAAGAGGTAGAACTGACTACATTTTTTTTGTTTAAGAGCATAACATGTAGAACAAGGAGGACATACTGGGGGACTGGGAATAGAGCAAGGAAAGCAGAACTCCTGAAGACCATTCCCAGTTTCAGAACTCTGTTGTGTGACTGTAAGAAAGCTCTCAAATAAGTGGTGAAAGAATAGATTTTCTGAAAAACAGCTTTGGGTTTGGTTTTGCAGAGCAAGATCAAAATTATTTGTAATAAAAATCAACCAGGAAAGGAATTCTGAGATCATCCTATTTATACAGATGTTAGTATATATTTAATTTAGTCAGTGCTTTATAGTCATTTTAGTAGCTGTTTATTCCAAGTATAGTTCTAACAGTACAAACCAAGACTGCCTTAAGCCTGCCTTCAAGCATGGCCTTACAATAGTCTTAGCCTTGGGAATTCAGATGCAGTAAAACTAACCATCTACAGCAACAAAACACAGGAACCTGGGACTGTCATAGAACTGCTCTCCTGTTCAAAAAAAAAAAAAAAAAACAACCAAACCAACAAACAAACCCACAAAAATGTTGAAAACAAACTCTGATACTTTCCCACAAAGCTTCTTTGATTTTTCCAAGACACAAACATCCTTTCGTATGCACCTGCATAAAACAGCCAAGTGACCTCATTTTTTTTCACTCACCTCCTGAAACCACCAGTTATGGTGACTAAAGCATCTGGTAGAAATGTACACACAGTATTCTTGACAATCAAGCTCACTGCATCTGCCTCTGCCTTAGACACAGAGCTAACAAGGTCCTCATAGTAGAGAAGCCCTGGAAATCAAAGGGGAAAAGTGCTGATCACTCCACAGAAATAATAAAATATACACAGCATTATTCAAGGCCCAAATCACAGGTGGTGTGGGTACAAGGGAACAGAGGGCAAAGACAGCCTCTTTCTTCCCTCATCTGTGTCCGTAGAGTTTATGTGTATTTTTGTCATTACAATTTGTCATGTAATTTGTCAACACAGCAATCACAATAATTCTCCACTTTCTTAGGACCTGAATATTTATAAATTACTCTGACTTCCCTATCATCTCCCATCAATGGCATTTTTGTATGACCTGTTTCAAAAGGCAGTCTTCCCAAAATAATGGTCTTCTACACAAGTATAGCGCCCAGAAGTATGTGAAATATCCCAGCTATCTTATTTCTGATCACAGAGCTTGGGTTGAAAGTACCCAGTATGGCAGCTTGCTTCACATTTGAATATGACATGTAAAATAAAGAGGGACAAAGAAGGACAAATACAAGAAATTTGATCCAAGGGAGCCTGAGGTGACAAATTTAATGCAAAATAAAGTTACATTATTTTAATATCATATTATAGGATATGTTTTCCTTAATGTAACTCATTTCTTTGTTTAAATTAGTTCATTTATTTAGGGAAACAGTGCATACACACAAAATCTATGGGGAAGGAATATTACTCGTGATCAAGTTTAACATTTTAAAGCTAAGATGTACTAGGATTGTAGAAAAAATTTTATAAGTACTTTATTACAAGTCTAGATTTATCAGTAAATTAGGGCTGCTTTGAGGGAGACAGATCTCCTCTGAAAAGTAGTTCTGGGCTTTCCCAATTTTGTAATTTTTTCACAACCTGTGCAATAATGAATCATTAATAGTTTTGTGTATAAGAGATTTCATTTGGTATCTGTGCAAGCAATTTAAAAATATGCATATTCCTATGTTTTGAATGACACAATTTTTCATTAGGAGCTCAGCTGGTCCAAATATTTTCACCTAATAATTCAGTATTCACAAGACTGCAGCAAGAGAACAGAAATGAGCTTTTCCTTCCCCTGTGACTCTGTTATCAAGTTCTTAGAGCACTGAGATACAAGTTTTTATGACACTCTCACCTTACCTGCTTTCTGCATTTTTGACAGCTTCAGGGTCTTGTCAGCTTTTACCTCTTCCACAGTTCGCAGACCCATTCTGTACCATTTCTCAGATGTCTTCACTCCCACTCCAAAGACTGAAGTGAATTGCTAAGGTCAGTAGAAAAACATTTCAGTGCTGCTTTCTAAAGCAGCAGTGAATTAATAATAAGTAGGCAACAACAAGGTTTCTCAGGGAAAGCAATGGCAGAGTTAAGCCTACACTGAAGACAAATAGTGTGATACAAACCTACAGGCTCAGCTTCCCTTCCCTTGTAGCATGACTACATTCAACAGAACTGGTTTTATACATGGGCAGTTCTCATTAACATGAAATCCAAACAAAAATACAGCAGTAGTCCCAGTACCTTTATATAATTTACTAAAACATACACTTTTAACTGAGATTTGAAATAAGGGTGGTATTCTTTATTTTTACTCCATTTCTCAATAGAAATCAAGCAGTGACATTAGATAGCTCGATTCCCTGACACTGATGGGATAGAACAAGAGATGTCACAACTTTATCTTCAGAATTTGACTGACATTATGGCTGTGTGCTATATGCACTACCAGCTCTCAAAACAAAAAAAAAAAGGCCAAAAAAAACCCAACCAAAAAATCAAACAAAAAAAGCCAAAAAAGCAAAACATCAAAATAAACAAACAATCAAAACAAACAAAACAAAATAAAAACCAAAAACCCACACATTCCTGAACAAACCAAAAAAGTGACACACAAAACATGCCAAAATCTTCCAGTCCACCAGAAATTTTTGTGTGGTCATGTTCCATCTATAACAAAGTCATATTGTTCACTAAGTTATTACCCACAAAAGGATGTAAAGCAGAAGCTGTAAGCATGATTCACTGGATTGCTATCTCATATGGAAGAAGAGGGAAAACTTTCATGTTTGCCTAAAAGCACGTTCTTTATGTTCACTTTGTCAATGCTGTAGCTCTCTACCTTGCATTGTACTTCTATGGAATTCGATGAGTAACTGTGTAAGACATGAATAACTGCTCTTTTCCATTGAATCTACAACCTCTGAATCCCAAACATCCTGGCTTCATTTTGTGATTTTGTGAAGATATTCATTCCTTTGAAATAATTAACATTTTAAAAGTGAAAAATTAAAATAATTGATAATATTAAATAGGAATTGCCCTACATTTTGTATATAATGTGTGAAATTACCTACTCTTTGTCTGAATCATGGGTGCTTATAAAAGGATATAATTTTTTAAATACTTTGATTTTTACCTCTTAATGTTTTTGCGAGTGCTGAAATATTTTTGAAAGGGTCTATTACTGGGTTTTAAATTATTCTAGGAGACTTAATTAATGCTGAGACAAAGAACTAAAGAAAAAGGATTCTATACACCCAAAGTTTTAGGGGAAAAAACAAAATTGTGACTTTTTCTTTCTGTACTTAGATCCATTATTATTTAGCATGTTTTTAGATGCTAGAGATGCTGCCAGTCGTGCAGCACAAGTAACAGGGAGCCCATTTCTTTTCAGCTGGTGAAACCCATCACACAAACTCACTCTCTGCAGCACCCACTTCTGTCAGTTCATGTCCCTGCATCTAAAACATTGACTATAATTTAATTCAGTCATTTGATAACCATGGGCCTGGGGCCAGCAGTGATCTTTTGAGCTGTGATAAATGAAGCAGCAGGTACCAGACTATGCTAAACAGGAAAATCTAAGAATTCACTAATATGAGATTCTTCTCAGAATCTTATAAAAAAATCAGTGGAAACAACTGGTCACAACTAATTTAAACAAAATGTTGAGATGTATGCTCAGCTAAGAAGTAGAGCCACCTAAGTTTGTTGTAATTTTGCATGTGAAACAAGGTATAAAGCATATTTGAGATAATTTGTCTAGTAATAGGTTTTTTTCTAATCTCCAAGAGATTTTCTTAAACCCTGAAGATTTAATAGCTGTTCCTCAATCATGCATTAATAAGCAAGACTGCTTCTTGAATCCTACTATACATGTGAATTTACACCTCTTTTTGAATATCACTAGAGATGGCATCAACAGCTGTCACTGAACACCCTTCCATTGCAGGTCAGAGAGAATGGAAGAGCCTTTGGATAGCTGAAGCAAAAGTGAGTGATAACAGGGAGAATTAAACAATCCTTACTCTGTTTTAATTTTTCTGAAGACTGAGTATAGAGATCAAAAATGCAGATAAAATTTTGAAACATGTTTGTTCATCCTGCATGCTTCCAATGGAGAATTCAATAAATATTTCAGTAATGGGAACTGCAGTATTTATGTGGTTTAGATTCCCTGCAACTATGAAGTTGTGTGAATAAGGCTCTACAACATGCCTAAGGAAGAAACAGCTCCAGTCCTCCTGCCTCACACAAAAGAGAATTACCATAGATCTGAGTCATCTTCTTCATCTGTTTTTTTCTTAATTCCAGAATAAAATGAAGTAATTTTAAAAGTATAAACAGTTGAGGCAAAAATGAAACCAACATCACATTAAACTTACAGCAAAGTGTAAGTTGCATTATATTACTTAACAGCAACTATGTATACACCACATTAATTAAAAATAGAAAGATATTTCACATTATTCCTTGTCACTGTTTCTCGATATCCGTTTCTTTTTATTCAAGACCTATCCTTCTTTGTACTAGATATTGGTTTTCCCTTTATAATAACATGGATGGCCTTGTCCAAGTTCTACTAAAGGGAGAAAAATTTTTAACAGCAGCAACAAAACTCAAAGGATTTACCTTAAATGCCTTGTACCGCTCATCATTTAACACTTCTTTAACTCTAGAACTCTCTCCTTCCTCAATAATCTCCTAAACAAAGAAAAATATTATTTATTAAAAATAATTAAAAATCCATTTTAAGACCTTACTACAATTACAAGATTTAGTGAAATAATCTAAAATCAAGTTTTATCAATATTTATTAATCAATAAAGAACCCCTAGCAAGCATATTGTTTTATTCCCTTAGGATCAAATTCTGCAACCCTTCTAAAGAAAGAAAATTGCTGAAGGATGAAGGAGAAACTGGAACCACAGAATAAATTTCACAGTCCTTACTTACTCATAAATTTACTCAAGGATGAAGTAGAAACTGGGACCATGGAATATATTTCACAGTACTTATTTACTCATAAAGTCACAGCCAGAAAGCAGTTATTTATCACAAGCTATCAATGACTTGTCCTGAAAATTAGATTTCATTATTTGGTTACGTTTTCTACTCTCAAAAGTAAGACCATTGCAAGAACAAATACCTTTTTTCTGGAGTGTGCATTTCTTTTAGTCTTTCTGATAAAAATTAAAAATAAAACTAACAAAGAAAACCACCAATAGCACCCCTAAAAACCATCCTATTTTTTGTGGAATCTCCATTGCAATCCCAGCCCCCACACAGGAGGTACTGAAAGCACTTCAGAGGGTGCATTCTTAACTGGTGGAATGGGGAAATGAGGACCCAGAGCAAAGCACAGCACTCAGCAATGACCCCTGAGCAGCTACCTGCTGGAACAGCAGCACTCAGATGTGGGTCCTGAAAAGGCTAAGAACTAAAGAAAAATGCAGGGAATACTCCAAGTTCCAGTAGGAATGTAGAGTTCATCCATCACCGGGCTAAAAGGCTCTGCTACAACTATATATAACTTGCTATAACCTAGCAAGGTAAGATTTAACATTAAAGTACTAAAATATTTACCACTTCCACAAAAAATATATTTCTAATAAAGCATTCAGGTGAGTGAAGTGATGTTGCCAAGGGCAGAAGTCACATGAACAAAACTATTAACAGTTTAACTGTTGCATCGAAATCAGAGTGAGCCCTTAGAAATTCCATGCAAAGCTCATACTGCTTTATTTATTCCCTCGTATTTATTCACTTGTTACCCTCATTCCTAAGAGTGGGGGTTCCATGACTGACCCTTGTGTTATCACAAAAGGTTTCCAAAAATCATTTCATTCTTAGAAGCATAGAAAACACATTATTATTACAGGAAATGCAGAAGGTTTGTACACACACAGAGATGTGCCAGTGCTCCTCCCTGTGACCTGTAAATGCTGACCTGTAAAAGAATCCATTGGCAGATAATTCAGAAGTGCATTACCTCAATGATATCTCTGACTTGGTCTCCCACGCAGGGCAACCCTTGGATATCTTTCATTCTGGTTACTGAAAATGGAAGAGATTTCAGCAAAGAAGCTGCCCTTAAAAATTCCAGGCAGAATATTTCATTTTCTTTGAACTCATAATTTTCTGCCATTACCTCAAAGGCATCCTGGGACAGGGTGAGGTAGAGAAAAAAAAAAAAAAGTTTAATAAAAGCTTAAAATACTCAGTATGCTCCTTAGAAAGGTTACTTTGCATGCTAATTCAAGAATTACTCCTTTTCACTACATAGAAAAGATAGAGTTCATTAAAAAAAAAGCAGACCAATTTTCTACCAACTTGAAGTTTTCCAGGTGTCATTAAAACAGTATTTTAGAGCCAAACTTGAAAACATTTTGTGACATTTGCCTTCTATATTCTATGTGGATCTTATAAATCGGTGTCAAATAGAGCCATAATTTTTAGAATTATGCCCAACCATAAGGTAATCCAGCAGATCACCATGTAACGTCTGCATTTTCAGACACAACCAAATAGGAATCTGTGGCAGTACTGGAAACCACCTGCATCTTTTTGAACACGTAGTCATTCTTCTACTTGGTAATTTAGGGAACAAATTCTCCTTTTCTTCATTTTTCAGATGTATAACTTCGCAAATAGAAACACATTTTCTTTATGGCTCTTTATGGTTTGGTTTATTTAATATTTCACTCAAAAATACCTGAGGAATGTCCATATAGCTGGTTTTTTCCTAAATGATCCAAATGAGGTCTATCTCCCTCACAGAATATATGAAAAAATATTTATATTAACAGCAGAGAATTTTAGAAATTAAATGCAGGGAACAGATCACACAAAGGTATAGAGGAATTTTTTTGTTGTTTGCCACTGTAGAGTATCAGCTTTTGAGAGGGAACCAATGCTGCAAAACCATCTTCTTGATTAGAGTGCTCAAAAAGTCCTGGAATGCTTTTTCTCACTCCCAAAAGGCAGCTTCTCACATGCACATCTGAAGTGTCCTACACTGAATAATCATGAAGTGCTCTACACTGAATAATCAGCCCTTGTGATAATTGTGTCTGCACATCCCAGCACCAGCCCTGCTGCACAGAGGTGTCAGCCCCTTCCCACTGTCAGGAGGGCAGCTCTCAGAAAAGCTGTGTCACCATCACTACTGAAAAACACAATCACATGAAACATTTCACTCAGAGGCTGTTGATAGTCAGCAAGAAAATATAATCAAAGCATTTTTATGATTCTAGCTTACATTTTTCAGTGTTTTCCTGCCTTTGTGAAGCTCATTAAGCTGTTTAAAATAAACAATTAAAGAGTATTGAATATTCATTATTCTCTGTGCAAAAAAACCACAGTGCCTGCAAATGCTGCAACTAATTACAGGTGTCTTTTAACATAAAACTGCTTTTACAATTCTTTTTATTAAAACATTTATTTATTAAAAAAAGACAGCAACTGGACTTGCTGTCTATTAAACAGTATAGCTCATATTGAGTAATATTCTAGAGGGGAAAAGCATACAAAAACCTAATATTATTTAATAAAAATCTACAATCTAATGGATCTCTGGTGAAGTCAACTTATGGTGATATAAAAAGGAAAGTTATTGACCATTTATTCTAAACTATTATATGTCTTACATGAAGCACCTCACCTTCACTTTATCAATCAGATCAATATTCAGATTACCTATTTAAAAAGTACCAGTTTAAACGGAAAGTAAATTTCCAGAGATTTCCAGCACATTAGAATTTCATTATCTTCAGAGTACTCTGCAGGGTCTGCTCTAATTAAATATGTAACAGAGCTGGGCTACATTTCAGTTCTTTGGTTATTGAATATTTTACTTCTGTCTCTGAAATTGTGGAATGTTTGTTGGTGAGACTTGGATTAGGCAAAAATGTGGGGTTTAAATGCACTTCCAGATTCCAGTGGATCAGATCCAAGACCCACTAAGATTTTGCTGAATTGTGTTAAAAATAAGAAAGGTGACAGATATAGACAGGAATTCTGATTCTCATTTAATATCTGGTATTTAAGAACTAATAAGATAAAATATCATTCATTTCATCATCAAAGTTACCAGTAATCATCTTATATATGCAAAAAATGCAAACTGAAATACTATAAATACTAAAAATCACTCCTGTGAAACCAAGAAAAAGTGCAAGATTCTCAAATAATATATGAGAATGATTCTCAGAAAAAAAATAATCAGTAAGACCATGCTACTTTCTGGCTGCTGAACAGCTGACCCAGTAACATTCAGCCTGATTATCAGAGTACAAGTCATGCAGAAAAGCAAAACAAATTAGTGGTCCCATGTGCTATTTCATGCTATTCTCAACAACAATGTCAGAGCTGGTCCATTGCTACTTGCAAAACAGTCTTTAATAAACTCAGTTTAAGACTCTGCTAGAACAGAAATTATAAATATTACACCAAAAAAACCCCATATTTTAAATCTAAAACCCCCATATTTTAAATCTAATCTGTTTTGTAAAGAATTTATTACAGCTTTATGGAGAGGGCACTTGTCTTACAGCTATGTAAGACCCTTGTCTTACACTCACAGCTTTGCTGCCAGCTTGGAAAACTGCTCCACACCTCCCTACCATTGTTTCCCTACCATTCACTCTCTATTAGGACTGCGAACACTCCAGGGCATGAATGCTTTCACAATGTGCTTGTACAGCATCGCTCATAAAAAAGGCTCCTACCTTACTTGAGTCTGCAAACATTACTGCAGCACAAATTAGCTAAAGGAGCCAAAGAGCTTAATAGCAAATTGTGACTAAAATCCCCAAAAATCTTACATGGTATGTGTTTGAGAACCTGTTATACTCAGAACAGCAATTTGAGTTAAATTGTTTTCCTCTCAGTCACTCTTTTCTACATGTTTATTTAGTAGGTTGCAAATCCAAAGGACAGGTCCCCCTACTCATTACATCAGCATCATCAGTGTTTGATGATCATTCAAAAGCAACCAAAGTTTTAGAATGCAGCTTTCATTCAAATAATTTTCCTCTCTCTTCCACCTCGGTAAATCTCAATTTTGTATGTTGGTAGGAGGAAATATCTGGCATGTGAGTGACCTTGGTATAGGCTGAGAGAGAGAAAATAAATACTTCAGGTGCTTATTTCAAGAAGAATTAAGCAATTTAGGCCAACCTGCATTATTGACAAAAGTTACTTCCAAATAAATGAAATTACTCTTTTTTGTTCAGTCTGATTTTTTTGGTTTTGTATCTGGACTGAAAAGCCCAACACTTTCCCAGATCCTAAGATTTTATCATGTTATTTTACATCAGCTAGAAAAACAAAGGAGCTGAAAAAGTAACAATAAAAGCATAATGTGCATGATCTCAGGGTCCCTGCATAAACACCATTACAAGAAATAAACACATTAGTTCCAGTTGCTCCTCATATTAAGAAACAATAACAAGTTCATTTCTTGAAACAGAGAGGAATTCTGAGAAGTTTTAATATTATTCCACATTATAAAAGAAAACAATACAACTTTGAAAAAATGTCTGCTGACACAGCACAGAAATGCAGTTAGAGTGTTAATCACAAAACAATGACCTGCATGATAGATACACTGAGTAATAAGAAATATAACATACATATATATTACATACATTAATATGGTCAAAGAAAGCAACATAGATTGATGTATCACACAAATTTAAACTGCTGAAAAGTAAAGATGCCATTGTGCTCTGTATTTTACAAAGCACCTTCCCATTTATCTTAAAAATCTGAATACATATTTACTCCTTAGACCAAACAATCAATTATTTTTGAATAGGCATACACTTTGCACACATTCACATCATAATTCATATGTGCAGTCTGCAGATTTTTACTGAAGCAAGCTGTGTCAGTGGAACACTACAGCTTGTATTAAGAGTGTCCACTCAGTTAGTGGCTTTCTACTACACAGCTCCCAAGTTGATTATAAAACTGAAAATGAGGATCTTCTGAGGTATGTTTTAAAATATAATAATAATAATAACATAATAATAAGTGCTTGAGCCATTGGCATAATTGATACATTCTTTGGAAGATACAAAAGAAGAAAGAAATATTTATTTTTTATTTTTCTCTAACGTAGTGGAAAGGAAACCAGGCATCTTTCCTGTGCTAAACATCCACATTCTCATTACCATGAGTAACAGCCAAAGCAAAGTAACATCCAGTAGCATTAGCAATAAGCCTTAGAATCACAGAACCATTTGCCTCTGACTTAATTAGTTTCTTCTGTAAGAATTAAATTGTATTTTCCTCACAGAAGAATGTCTTTCTGAATTTTATTGCAGTCTGATATTAGTATTCAAATCCAACATCCCCTCCTGGGCACAGCAGAATGACTCCTTTTATTTTAGCACAAGAAAACACAATGCAGCCTCCAAGTGTATATTTTCAGTGGGAGAGAGAAGATAGCTACAAATAAGCCAGAGAACAATACTGGAATATTATATTCCATAATAACGCTCATATTTAAGACAAACGTAAAGGAAACTTGCTAAGGTACAGACACTACTCAGAGGATCTGCTCTTTTGTTCTGCAGCTTTGCCCATGTGAGCAGCCACAGCTCACTTGTGAGTAGGGTGATGTGTTCAGGGGCATTCCTGGACCAGACAGGTCAGCAAAACCCCAGTAGGGGTTCCCAGCCTGCCTGCCCCCAGGCCAGGGGACACTGGGACCCAAAATCCGCACAGAGACTGAGCCTGAAGCAGTTGCATCTCTACCCCATCAACTGAACCATGGTTCCACTGTCTACTCCTTGGCATCTGACATTCTTAGTGTGTTCTTCACACCACAAGCCTTACTACACAACAGCTCATAAATTATTTGACTAAGACTTGCCCCATACTGAATGCACTAACAAAATCTTGACATCTGCAATTTATGTCAACTCTTCGGTAGCTTCTTCTATGTGTAGAACTGGTTTGTTGTAACTTTCTGCAAGTTTTTTTCTGGTTATTACAACAGACAGGAAACATGAGACATTTGAACATTGAAATTGCACCTAGTATATTAAACCACCAGCTTTTCTTCATGAGCTGTCATCAAATATCTGTTACTTTTTTTAATGAGTCTTTCATGATGAAATATATGCAGAACAGGACTCAAGATTAGAAAGGGTCACTAATTATCAATTTCTTCAGAAATCAAGACCCCTAAAGTACCTCTCCCAAGAAACCAGGATGTATAAATCCTGCTGCACCCACACTGCTGCCTATTAGTGTCTGCTCCAATGTAATTACTACACTTTCTCAAATGTAACTCCTACTTATTTGAAAGGGGAACTGGATACAACATCTCAGGGCAAAGTCCAGTAAAAGGAAGAATCCAGGAATTCATTGAAGGATGCATTAGCAAATAATAGGTTTGTACCCCTGTTATGGGCATGATCAGAAAACAAGCTAACCAAAGAAAACAGAAAATCTGCAAGAAAAAGGAACAAGCCTGGCCCATGTTATAACAAAATGCCACCATCAACACATAACTCAAGATGGTTTGGACCCAATTTTCAGGATGTATGGTATTGACCCAAGGAAAATCTGTCATTTAATGGTTGGCTGCTCACAGCATGCACAAGTGAATTACACCAATGCTTCAGTGCATTTGCTAAGTGCCTGCACTGAGAAATCTGTTGGAATGCTTTTATTTGAGAATGTGAATTACAGGATTAATACAAGGCCAACAAAACAACAGCAAATCTAAAAATCAGGCTCCTGTGACATTAGGCAGACTAACTGGCAGTTCTCCAAGGCATGGGCCAGTTCTGGCAGCCCATAAACACCCAACCCTTCAGCTGTCATTGCCAGCTTTGGCTGTGAGGAATAAGGGCAACAGCCCTGAGGAGTTCCATTACAGCTGTCAAGATGCTGATTCTAGACAGATTCATAAACTTACTCAGTTCCACCTCCAGAAACAAAACACAGCATGAGCTCTGAGAAGTTACTCTCAAAATATGTTGAAGAGAAAAAACTGACACTTTTGTCACCACAAAACCCAGTGTCTACCCAGAAATGTTTAATAAATAGGGTAACAGAAGGGAATCTCCATACTCCCATCATCAAACTGCCCCACTTCTAATGTGTTCAGCTAAATTCACTCAACAAATACAAGCTGTACTTTGACATTAAGACTGCTGCATTGATAAAGCTGGAAGCAATTTAGGGACTGCCTCTGTGAAACACAGGTATAACAGAAACCACTCTAAAAATGTGGTCTAAATGCTAATGACAATTAAATCAACAACTTTGTGCCTTCTGGGAGCAAACATTTTCCTTTGCCATTATCCGTCATATTCCTTTTAATTCTTTACCTTTAGAATGTCTTACAAAATGTTGTGATATAGAAAATTCATCAAAGAGCCAGGTCCCACATTCTACTCTTTTCAGGAAGTGTAGAACTAAGACACTTACTTCCTATTTCTCCAAGAAGTTTGGTATTTTACATAATGTTTCAGTCATACTATATTTGGTGTGACATTTTCCCCTACAGCAGCTTGTATTTGATATTTATAAACAGTGAAAAAGAACTGCTGCTTTCAAGAGGTTAAATGGTTGCAATCACAGCCCTTTTTTCTAGCAGGAGGTAGGGAAATGCAGCCATTTCAAAAGCAGCAGTTTTGGGAATACTGGTAACACTGGGGTTGGAAGGGACTTAAGAAGGTCTCTAGCCCAACCTCAGACTCAAAACAGGGTCAAAACTCAATTCCCATCATGTTGCTCAAAGGGGGCTTTTTGTAAATAAGCAAACAGTTTAACCTACATGGCTACCATAAATAGTAGCATATATTTGCTGTAATTTCTGATTATTTCAAAGCATAACTACAAGCCAAATTTTAGTTTGTTTAATTTTTAACTGTGCATTCCCAGATCAAGACATTTTTGAGTTCCTTGTAGGTTTATCTTTAGTTCTGAATACCCCAAACGTTTTAGTATTTACCTGGTAAAGGGTTTATATTCACCAATAACTGGCATCTGTTGCTATTCTTTTTATATGAATCTTACAAATAATATTTTCTTGCAGTATTTGTATGTATTTACAGGAACACACAAGTAGAATCATGAAAATTATAAATAATAACAAAACACATAATAAAGCTTTAGGAAAATGAGGAAGTGTTTGATGTTATAGTTGAAACATATGCATGTAACTATGCCAGATATATTTAGATTGCACTACATTAGAGTCTCTGAGAAATGTTTCCTTTTGAGTAGTGGTCACTGAGTATTTAGAGCCAGGAGGAGCCATTAAGCACAAGAACTCCAGAGGAATTTAGACTCAAGGACTCAGACCCTTCATACCCTCTGAAATGTGCAATGTTATGGGCATTAACTAGGATATATGACAGTCTCCAAGATTTCTATTTAAGTAGGCAATTCAAAGGGGGTTTTGTGATGCTAAAGTAATTATATGCAGTCTGTTTTCATAATTGCTCAGTTGTGAAAATCTGAAGTTTAGTACCATACTTTGAAGAACTGAACTTGGGCAAACCAAAAGGCAGCACAGCAACTGTGAAGAACCTTGGACTCACCTAAACCCAACTTTGTTTATCATTCTTCCAGTTTGTCAAATAAGACTGTGATGAAAGGGTAAAAGACATTTTTGGAATGTTATTCTATCATTTGTTTTAAAAATTCATGTGTTTACAAGCTGTTAATGTATTTAAAGATCCACTGTGTTAAGCTTTCAGCAATACTTAGAGGATGCAAGTAAGCTTGCACTCAATTTTAATTTAAGTATGGCAGATTTATAACTTTTTAAATTGTTATTATGCTGCCTGTTTACTCATGAATTTGCTGAGGGTGCCACAGAAAATACTGAGGCAAGTATTATAGTAATTATTCTAATTATACCAGCTTTTATTTTATAGACAGAATAAATATTACCGTGAATTTCTTGTTGTAGTTATTTAAAGTTGTCTTTCTCTGGCATGAATACTGAGATACTTTTGTTGCAATAAATGCTGGCATTTCCAATGCAGGTGTATTCAGAGGAGGAGATTGGGATTGCTCCTAACAAGGGTAAAAAAAAGAAGAGTTAGTGACACACATGGCAAATAGCTTAAAAATAAAAAAAAGTACATTTCATGAGCCCAAAATACAAACCTTTGAAGAGCAGGTAAGAAAATAATAATGCTCCTGTCATCCTGCTATGAAAAACAGGTGATTTCACATTGGCTGGACTGACAGTACAGTTTATCTGGTGATTACTGGGATTTTTGCTTTTCTGCAGTAAGTTCTTACAGGGAGTTTTCAATGGCACTGTCATTTTTTAAAAAATGGTCTTTCTAAATGATGTGTGTCTCTACTACTCTCACTACTGCAGTAAGTTTGAAAAACTACAAAACTTTAAGAGCAGATAAGCTCTAAAACACAGAGTTTTCACAGAAAACATTAGATTATTCAATACAAGATTAGAGATATTAGACCAACGGGAAATGTTCTATTGACTTTTTCTGTCTGTAGCTAAATTCAATAGCGGGGGAAAAATTTTTGTATGAATTAGAAATCAAGTTTTCTCCCCTCTTGCAGGTAAAATTATAGAAAACTTTTTCTTTTGGATTTAATTCATCCAGCTAAATGTTTAATTTTGGAGTCATTTTAGAGTGAAGGAAACATTTATAAACAGCTACAGAAGAGTAATCACCATCCTTTATTCACTCAACAGCCAGCTGGTGATGTGGTTGCTCCCTTAGCCAATATTCCCATAGATGCTGATCCAATCCAGACATCATTTTGACATGTTCACCAAAGCAGGGAAACTGAGACAAATGCCAAGACTTGAATGGGCATTTCCCAATCTCCAGGCTGCCTCCATGCTCATTCACTTTTCACCTAATTTTTTGCTCCATGCAAAATAGATCAAGGTCGTACAGGTCTGTGGGCAATCCATCCCTCAAAGACAGGAATTCTCCTGAAAGGCAGGATTCAGAGTCATATCCCCACTGGCAAAAGAGAATCCTGAGCACAAGTCCTCAACATGTGGATGTCCTGACTAGGAAGCACCTAGAAAAAGGCAAACTCACACTGGTTTTCTGCTGCTTTATATATCCAGTCCTTCAATTCTTTCACTTTCTTTGATGTGCCAAATCTGAAATACTTCAGAAACATGAAGTACCTCTAACAGTTCCCTGTATTTTTTGGTCTTGGTCCTTCTGCTTGAAAATTTTTGGCAGATGTGTCAAAAACTTATTCCATTGCACTATCCAAAAGCCACAGGGAAAGAGTTCAACAACTACAATAAAAAATGTCATGAAAATACATAAAAGAATTTTCACACCAAAAATGGAATGATAAGCCCTTTTTTCCCTGTATCCAATCACACAAAGGCTAGCAAACCTACAAGCATGTGTGTATCTTCATAACCACATTCCCAATTATCATTTCATGCTACATTGCCTTTGTATTTGATACAAAGTAGTTCAAGAACAGTATTCACACACACAAAGGTATTTGCTTGCACAACTGAAGGAGCAGTGAATTATATGGTGGTTTTCAGAGCATGCCCTGAAAGGAAGAAAGCAATTTTATGTGTAAGACCAGTCTTGGGAATAACCAAAATGGGTTTCAGTCAGGACAGCAACACAACTTATCCACTTCTGCACACATTCATGAATTATATTTTAAAATTGATTTTAAATCATATAAACTATGATTGATTAGTGCTAATATACTGCTTGAAATGATAGTGCCAGCTGCAAAGACTGTGAACAAACAGAATGTTACTGAACAGAATATATAATAAGCTGTTACCTTCTCTGGGACACAGACACACAAAGAACAGGAGTCCTACATGCAGCATCAGCTGCTACTGTGAAGGAGGGCAAAACTAATGCAGAAAATCTGTGCATTTAAGAGTGTGATAGACTGGACAGAAACATCGTATTCCTGCCTTAGTAGAGATATTTGAGCATTTTCCTTAATCAGTAAGAGCGATGCATTTAGTTACCTGGCCTTGATTATATATAAGAACAGAAGAAAATCTGGATAGAAATTAACAGGAAAAACATCTGGCAAACAATGATTGCTACAGTCTGATTTGCAGGGACTATTATAATGCCTGCATGTGAACTATAGAAATAATCTATCAGCAGCAGAACATGAGCTGAATTGATACTACGCAAATATATATTTGGTGAGAAAACTAGATGAGAAAAAAATTATTTGTACAGATTACAGGACAAAGCTAAACTTCCATCAATAGCAATTACAGTGTAGAACAAGGAATCCTGGAAATTCATTAGACCAAAAATAATTTCTAGTACTGGGAAAAAACAACTAAAGAGAAGAGAAAAATGGAAAAATATAAGCATTAAAAATTCCTTTTTTTTTTAAGATAACTCTACATTTAAATGAATTTGCAGCACACTGCACAGGGGCAACCACTGAAAAATACCTAAATGTGTAGGCTACTTAATCACTAGAGCTAGTCAGAGTTTCTACCCCATATCCAGGCTGCAGTGAATGTCACTTGCTACTCTCTTTCACACTGACATTTTCCACATGGAGAAACAGCCTTTACCACTAGCATCAGTTTGTAAAGCAGACAGACTTGGTTGCAGAATTAATATTGCAGGGGACTACTTTGCTCTTTGTCAAATTATTTTTTAACACACCAAGAAGTTTAATGACACAGGGAAATAACAGGGAGAAAATGAAGCAGCAGTGAATGAAGTGCACAGAGACAAGCAGCCAGCAGCTCTCTAAAACCCTGGCAGCATTGACCAAATAATAAAGTCCTCTGATATCCAGAATTTTATGAAGAGAAGGCAGACAGTTTATAGGTTTCATTTTTATTTCCTGAGAAACTCAGACTGTCAGGATGAAGGATTTCTTCCATTACTTACAGCCTCTCTCTTTCACAATGAAACAGAGCGAGATGCTCCAGAAAATGTTAAATATGTTTCCTGACACAGGATAAGACAAAAGATCAAAAGATGGTACTTTCTTTCCCTAATGTGGAGAAAAATCCTTTCTTCAAATAAATAAATCTCTTTTCCTTTCTAGGAAAAAACAAACTAACAAAAACAAACAAACAAAAACTAATTAGCTAACAATTTCTGGGTTCTGACTGAGGAAAAGGCAGAAGAGATGCAATCACAGCACTGTTCTTAAGGCTGCTGAGTGTGCAGCAACCCTTAAGGATCTCTTCCTCTCTTTTTACCTCTCTGAACACCTCCCCTCTGCCTATTTCTCTTCCACAACCCAGGAAGCATCAGTAGTTTCTGGCATGTGGGGATGCCCTTGTGTACCCATCAATGTCCATGTCCTGCTATTGTCAAGGATACCCTCCTGCTTGTGCTAGGAAAGGGCTGACCTTGGCCACAGAAATATTCTGCTTCCCTCTCAAAGCAGATATTTGGCTACCACATTTCCAAAGCTTAAAATTAAACTAAATGATGGCTACTAACCCTAAAAGTCAAGTGTGACTGAATTAATCAATAATAATTCTGTCCATCTTAGATCTGGTCAACCAACCTTTCATTCTCTATAAATCACTGACATCAGAGCATCTCTTGGATCATCACTACCACAGAAAGATGTACTTTAATGACAATTGTAATTAGGATGTTAGCTAATGGTCTGTAACTCTGACTTTATTCCCCTTGTTTTGCATGAAGAAGGGCGTTTCTTTTTACTAATGCAGTAAAACAAATGTCCTGAATGAGGAATAACCTTCCAAATAGGCTACTGCAGGATCTGAGAGATTAAATCTTGCTGCTATTGATATTAATGGAAATTTGACCACAAAATTACATGGCAACAAGATTTCACCCAAAACATTCTCCCACTGCAATCCATTCCTTTTACTTCAAAACCTTAATGATCTAGCTTGAGTTCAAGGTTTGTTAATTCACTTTCATTTCACATTTTACAAGTCTGACATAACGAACCAAATTTGTCTTCAGTGAAATTCCAATTAAATTACATTATGTATGAGTTCGGTCTAGTACTTAAAAAGAAAATTAACCTTTACTTCAATCTTTCCTCATTTCTCAAGGCAGAAAAAAGAATTAGCATGGTGACACTGCAACAATAAAATTATCTACAAAAATTTGCTACACTCCTAGAATTCTTTTCTCCTTGTTTTCTTTACAAAATGTTTATTACTTCAGAGCAACTATATAATTAAGATTGGTTTTATAAGCTTTAAAAATACCAGTATAGCTGTCACTGGCTTACTTATTGTGCTCTGCATTTATTAGCATGAAATCTTTATGTTTCAATAAAAACATAAGCTTTTACTTGCAGAGCCAGTCTCACAGTATAATTACGATCTCCTGACAGTGCTGATACCTTATTCAGAAGTTTATGCTACACCAATATTCCAAAAGGAATTTTATATAAAACTAAGGCAGTTTCATAGACTTAAAAAAAACTTCTTATTGATTTAAAAGAAAATTGGAGGAATTTTGGAGAAAAACAAAGGTGTTTCTAGCACTGAAAAGAAAAAAAAATGATGAAATCACATTTTCTGAGCTATCTGAATCTATAGGTGTGTTCATATTGCCGAAATTAAGAATGCACATAAAAGGTAATTTGTTTTACTTTTAATGCTGATGTGAAACTCTCAGGAAGGCTCACAGGATTTTGTTTGTGGTTTTGATGCATTACTTGTTTAGAGAACTTCTCTGCATTCCCTGTATTTATATTTTTATGGCCTGTAACATAAAATAAAGCAGTAGTTACAAGACTTCCTTATTTATTTTTTTCTTTTTGTATTAATTTCCTTTGTCTATTCTCCCTCCAGCAGATTCACTGAAAAATGTTATAAATTTATTGCAAAAATATATCCTTGAAAGGATTTCGAATATAAACACACATTCTGTCATGGAATCATGCTGAGCCTGAGAGCGACAGCTCCATCTGGTGTATTCACTTCCCCCTCCCCCCAACCCAAACTGTTATTAAACAGTAATTCTTGTATGTAAAAACCTGGAAAATATTTTCTGGCAAGGAAAATCCAATATGACTGGGAAAAAAAAATAATCAGCTACAGTTTTTTTCTTGGGAAAGGATGGTATTTATGCATCACCCTTCATAATCTAAATACCAAAATGATGAAGCAGCAAACAGAGCAATGTTGCTGTTAAATATTCAGGCATTCTGCGCCTCAGAGGAGGGCACATGCTGCACATCCTACCCTGGTCCCAGCGTGGTCACACAGAGCCTAATCCAGACCCTCAGGAATCAGCAGGAATCCTTCGCTTTACTTTAGAGAGCTTTAGATCAGACTTGTAGCTCTCTTCACATATGAATAAATTTCTTTGCTGGTGCACATGAAACCCTTCACCATGAGGCTCGGACGGGTGCAGAAGGAGGGGACAGCTTCTTTCCAGCTGCACTGCTGGGCCTATTTCATGGCTCAGTGGCACAAGCTGGGCACAGCACGCCTGGCATCCCCACCAAACCCCCACCACTCTAGAGTCTGTGCCAAGATATTGAGTACCACTTCTCCTCACTGTGCTCCAATCTGAGAAACTAGCAGGTAATTTATCAGATATAGATCAGAGGAAAACATAATCATCCATTTCTTCAAGGTCAAACACCCTGCATCAAATCATCAACCTGCCATTTTCAATATCCTCCGACTTACAGCTTCCATTGAGAGACAACAGAGTATAATAAAACTTAGCACAATTACTTGATGGTGCCAAGTCTGTAAACACATGTCCACAGACTACATCAGTCTTCTTTTCATAGGTCCTTCAAGGGCCCAGCTGTTACCTGATCACCCTGCAACAGCAAAAGTTGTAATATTTTTGCATTGTTTTGAGGATGCCAAGAATGCCATCAACAGCCCATTGAAGTGCCCTGCTTTCCCTGGGATATTTACCATGATATTGATGTATTTGAGCAAATACCACAAGCACCAGAACAGCAACAAGTGCCTCACTGATGGATATTGCAGAGGAGCTGGGGCTGTTCAGCCCCTTAAGGCTCCAGGAAGACCTAACAGCAGCCTTCCAGTAATTTAAGGGGCTGCTAGAGAGCTGGAGAGAGAACTTCTTACCAAGGGACAGTGACAAGACAGGGTGTAATGGCTTTACACTGGCAGAGGAGAAATTTGAATCAGATATACAGAAGAACTTCTTTTCTGTGCGGGTGTTGAGGCATGTGACCAGGTTGTCCAGAGAAGCTGTGGCTGGCCTGGAAGTGTTCAAGGCCAGGTTGAATGGGAGTTTGAGCAACCTGATCTAGTGGAAGGTATTCCTGTCCATGGCAAGGAAGTGGGAGCTGGATTATCTCTAAGGTCCCTTCCAGCCCAAAACATTCTGTAATTCTGTATGTGCCAGTTTGTACTCTGTGATGAAATAGTAACTCAGCATTACCAGACACTGACAAAGAAGGCAAAGAAGGTGTTTCTACTCTATTGAATCTGTGTGAATTACTCATAAATTTCACAGAAAAAAAAATAATAACACAACACAATTATATCTATATTCATTTAAAAAATAAATAAAATCACAGCCATTCATTCTGGCTATCACTGCATTCACACTGCAGGATCAGTCTTACCATGAGACGATACTTCACTTCTGAATCAACTGGTCTTCCTGCCTCCATGCAGGCTGTGAACCAGGAGATGTCCAGTAGCTCAAACCTAGAGCTGTCACCCACAGCCTGTCCCTTCAGCCAGTCCAGCACCTCCAGGTAAGAGTTGTTCTCAGCCACAATATGAGTGACAGAATCACTGTCAAGAAGCATACAAAGAGTTTTCTTTTTTTTTCACTGAATCCAACTGTACGCAGATACAAAGCTGTTATTTCTGTATTTACTTACCATACACTTCCTGACAATTGTAGTATATATTGTACTTTAGGATGTGGGAGCACTGGAGTTTTCATATCACCATATATTTATTCTAGTCACTGACTCTGCCTTGAGGAAAGACTGTAGTCTGACAGCTCCTGTAAGTGCAGCATTTTCTTTCTTGAAGGATCATTTACCTTCCATAGACACTAACCTAATGCACATTCTTTGCAATTCTGAAAATATTTTGCTTACACAAGCAGTACTATAATTAAAAAGCTGCTTGACAAGACCTGACAGCCTCTTCCCAATATTCCTCATCCACGAGTTAAAGCTTTGCAACATTAAGAAGTCAGTTAACAATAATTATTTAAAACTTTCCAGCTAGTAATACCTATTAGGATACTTAAGTTTTCTGTACTTGTAAGAAGCCGTTTATTACACATGGCATTGCCAAATATTCATGAATTAAATCTTATGAACTACATGCTCCATATAAAGACCATTTCCTTGCTGCCAAGCCAGTATAACAAAACTGATGGTTTAGTGAATACAAAATTTACAGCTTGAATTGTTATTCAATACATTATATGGTGTACATTGCCTAAAAATACAATAGCCCAAAATGCTATTGCAGTAAATTTCAGTTGTTGTACAAGAATAACATTAGAAAGGATCACCTGATTAAAAGGTGATCCTTTTAAAGATTAAAAAGAGACACTTCTGTACACATCACCGAAAAATAATGGACAGGGACAAAGCTGTGTTTCAAGAAAAGATTACCTGGATACTTAGGATGATCTGTAAGTTTCTGTCTGGCCTGCTGATGTTTCTCAGCAAGTTTGGAAAAAATACAGATTTGGTAGGAAATTCTGAATGATTCTGAGTGCTCCTGCTCCCTATGCATCCCAAGGATGCTGTCACCCCCACAACAAAACATGAGAGAAAGAAGAAAATTCTTCATTTCCATCAACTTGTAGAATTAAGTATCTAGATAATATAGTCCAACATTCATTTCTATCAGGCAACAGATTCCTAAACTTGCAGGTAAGGCACAGACAGGCAGTGTCACTATTTGACACTATTTTTACAATAGGAAGCTAGAGCTGGAACATAAATTGTCTTAATGGCAGCCAAATCCATTTGAAAGTCTGTGACTTTCTGATAGCCCGTGATGGTGACAGCCATATACAGTAAATTTCCAATGAAGGACCTCTAAAAGATTGCTCTGCAAGCCCTCTGTAAGAGCTGGAGAAGTGGAGCCATCAGCCTGTCAAAGCAGAGAGGACACCACCACTGGTGGCAATCACTGGTTAGCATGGACTTCAAAACATGTTCCTGCTGTTAAAGGCAGACTGCACACTTCAAAGCAAATTACCTTCCAGAAAACCAAGAAAATCCCTTGGCGTATCTCTGTGATCCTTATTCAAATGAGTGATCACCAATTTCATTAAGTCATGAAATCACAATGACAAATACTGGAATTGCTCCATAGAAAATTGTTAACAAATAACTCTCCAATGCAATAAACATACTGTATTTTGGAACTACAAGAAAGGTACTGAAAGGATTGTACTTCAGAAATGTGTGTCATGCTATAGCACAATTTTTTTTCTCTCCATATGGTGGAACTTGTAGAGCAGAGTCCATTGTAAAAGAATAAATCCCAATTTATTTTTTTCCAGAAGATTACAAACACATATTAAATTAATCCCCATGAAACACTGTTGGGTTTATTATTATTTAACCCTGCTAGGTCCTACTTTAATTAAACTGTCACATCTTTATACCCAAGTTAAAAAAACCCAAACAGTTAGAGACATAGAACTTCTGCTTCCTGTGGTTTATTTCACTTCATATAAAATATTCATATGTCATGTATTTGTACCAAGCTGCAGAGCTGGGAACTTTGCCATAACTATGCACACAGCAGCAGTTTAGCTGCTGTGCTCCGGTTTCCTCTCATACCTGTACAGCTGTGCTATTGTCTTGGCACAGAACATAACAAATTTAACGTTTCCTCTGTCATTTTCAAAAGCAAAAATCAACAGTTAAATAGTTTTGTTTTATCCAGTAGCAGCTAAGCTGAAATTAAACATAACACCTGCCTCATAAAACTTACGGAAAGTCTAAAATACTGGCAATAAATACCCATGTGTCATAGAAGCCCAGATAAAGCATTTACTCTACAGATTATTAACGTAGGATCCAGAACAGCACTCTTTATTTCTTTTTTCCCCAAGAACTCAATTAATTTTGTATCAGATCCTAATTGCTTACTTCTGTTCAATAGATGCTTTAATCTTGCTTTATAAATTATTTTACCCTCCTTTCTTCCTCAGACTTTCAAAGTTGATGGGATTGAAAAGAAATCTGTAGAAATACACTTTTGTAGGGTTGTACACTCCAGAGACAGATCCAGAGACGAGATCAATGCTTGGTTTTCCTCCAGCTTTTCAGAGAACCTATATAATGATGCAGCTTTTGGAAAACTGCATAATGACATAACCAGCACTTGCGTAAAGCCCTGTTTGGAGGAAGGCTTCCCTCTGAATGAGCTGGTTTGCTGAAACCAGACAAACCTGAATCTTGAGTGTGTTTCCACTCTCAAATGCCACATCTGTGGTATTTTACTCCTAAGATTTTTCTCCAGTGCTCTTCCAGATTGTACCAAAGCAGAAGCCATAACTTTCACATTAGGGTAAAAAAGTTAAATACTATAATACCAGAGATGATGTAGACAAATGTCCCCCTAAACCCATCACATTTCCATTCCTGTACATTTAACCCTTTTCGTTTTCAAAATTGGCCACTAAATTTAAAGACTTCAAAGAGGAAATAAACAATGAGTGATTCAGATGAGCTAAAGACACAATTTATATGCAGACCCATGAAAATTGACAGATCTAAGATAAATTAGAAATGCACATTTTAAAAGTGAAAAATTAGAAATTTTGCTAAGTTTTGTGCTTTCCCTGCTCTCTGTCCAGAAGATAATTGAAATAAACCACATAATAGGAATACCCACTGAACCCTTGAAACATATTTATAATGGAAAAAGTCAAGTATAACTACCAAAAACTTAGGCAAAAGCTTCAATCAGTCACTTGTATTTACTATATTGAATTAAAATGCTTCAAACAGCATTACTACATGTTATTTCAGAACATATAAATATTTTCCTACCTTAGCTCATTTTCTACTCTGAAACCTTTTCTTCTTCCCAGTTCCATCAAAAACATCCTTCTGGTCAGCCCCATCTTCCTCTGCATAATAAAAATGACAAAGTTACTGAATTTTATTTCATAACTGCAGGGAAGTTTTGGGGAATGCAACCCTTTCTGTCTCTTTCTCTGGGAGATGACAGCTGGAGCTTTGAACCTATCCATGATGCAAGGTAGAAATGCTCTCACTTGGGTAAAATAGAGCTAACATGCTTTCTTCCAGGCAACAGCTGTATTTAATGTCACCACCCATTGAAGTAATTTTCTTGTTTCCTCTCTGAAATCAAAACCAGGTGCTACACAAGCAGAAACATCACTGGCTCTCTGCCAGCTGGGACTTCTTCAATAGAAATACTCCAGACAGGTGCAAAAATTATTTCATTCCTTAAAACAGCCATTGCCTACAAAGATTATCCAGATAAAATTGATCAGCCAAATCATCTCAACATTTTAACCAGGTCTTCAGCTGATTGAATGGCTCAGTTCCACCTTTTTGCATTTAAGCACCCAGTGACCTCCAAACAGCTACAGAGGACATTATGGAGGCCATTTACATTCCTCCTCTGGAGGAGAGGGTGCTGCTCATTGCAGAACTACACCAAAGCTTTTGCCAGTGTCACACTGGATGCAGTTCTGTATCTCCCTGGATTTCTATTAGAGCAAGGTGAGCACAAAGAACCAGTTTACAACCTCTGCATCTACTTCAGCGGGGAATACCCCTACTCCCATGTCAAGCTGGATTTTTATTTTTAACGTAGCAGAGAATTTGGATTGTACCAGTCCCTCACAACACATCAGAAATGTTATGTTACAGTTCTCATTGCTCATGTTCTCACGGGCAAGCAAGGTGGAAAAATTCCTAAGTCAGATCCATCAATTATATTTTCAGTTCTTTTATCACAGGTGGATATACAAGTTGAGTTTCAGGAAAATTAGTAAAAACCCGCTTCCTGCAATTATGGCCCTGAGTTTAAAATTAAATTGTAAAAGTATTGCAGACATCTTCTGAGCTCTATAGCTCTTGCGGCTTCAACAGTATTATTGCAGATATAAAGAAATATTTTTCATCCAAATAGAAACCAACCATCTAAAAATTAATATAGAGCTTTCAGCTCTGGGGTCTTCCTGAGGCCATGAAAAAATATATACATAGTGCAGTATACAGATTAGATTGGATTAATTTCTTCCCTTGCCTAGGGATAACCCAGAAGCCAAAATATCTATTCCTCTTTTGGATTTATAACATAAAAATTGTCAAAATAAATCATTTGAAGGTTATTTTGAAATTATACGAGATATTTTCATAGGACCTGGAAAACGGACAAGCTGACTTCAAGAGGCTTAAGCAAAAGAATAGCAGCAAGGAAGAAAAAAAAAATCGGAATGGATCTGGAATTAAGGCTGAGCAATCTGTTTTTGGTTGTTCCATGTCTTTTTTCCAGACTACTAATCAACCATTGAATATTGGTCACTTCCCTGTTTACATTGGTCACTTCCCTGTTTATAGCTTTCCTAGACTTGATAAAACACTTTATCTCAATCCCTACAAGAAATAATGTATTGGAGAACAGGTTCTTTACATATGTTAAACAAAGTTTTATTTTATGTTATAATTAATTCAGTGCCCTAAAACATGTAAATATAATTTTCCCCAGTGTAACATCAATATGCTCAGTGCCAGTAAAATCCTTCTGGCTTGAATAACGAGTTTTTATTCCTTTGTGTTACTGTTATAATTCTTAAGCCAGATTTTCAAGGGTATTCATGTGCCAAAAAGCTGCAAACAGAGACCTAGTGGGATTTTCAAAATATCTAAGCAACCTAAGCATTCAGCTCCTATGGAAATCAATTTCTGGCTTTGAACCTAATGCAAAGAGATTTTCTCTAATAAACACAGTATAATATGAAAGTCTCTGCCAATGATGCAATTTTATTAAATGCACCTTCTAAAATTAACAGGATTTCCATATCCCAGATGAGTGAATTACTTACTCTCCTACAATATTATATCATAATATTTTTGACAGTACCACAGAAAGTAGAACATGCATTAGAGAGAAAGCAAATACAACAGAGAAAAGGCATGTCTCTTATTTATGACAAAGGAAAAGTATACTTCTACCTGAGCCATGGCACCACATATGATTCATGGCCTAAAACCACTGAAACTTGCAGAAATTTTCCATCTCATTACAGCCTCATGGAGATCAGAGTATTTCACATTCCTTGAGGGAAATCTGAACGAACTTCTATGTTCTTGCTATGGACCACTATTGAACACTATCAAAGGCAAAGATTAAGAATTCGACACAAATACTGATGGCCATTTAAGCAAACATTTTTCATCACTTGTGATGTGGGTGCCAACAACAGCATCCCAAACTCCTCTGAGAAGAGTACTGATCAACTTCAAAGGGAGGTTCTTTGAGAGGAAGGAGTGCTGCAAAGTACAGCTCCTCTGAATTTCACTATTCACACTTTCATTGCACATTCTTGATTGTTGTCAGTCTTTCAGTGCCCTGATATCATGTGAGCTGCATTGTAAATATTTTATAAAATAGTACTGGTCCATTCATGTCGCTTTCACGAGGAGAATTGTGAAATTTTCTTTTAACACATAGCTACAATTTGCTAACCTTCAGAGAAAACATCTCTCAAATACCAACAGTAAAAATGAGAGAAGTGATTGGATGCTTTCTTATTTCACATAGGCTTAACTGCATCTCACGCAGTATTGTTACACAATGATTAATTTTCCCTAGCTTTTTAATTTAGTAATTTTTCTTCCGTAATTCAGTATTTTCCAATTAACCAATTCATGGAAATTTTTTAATACTTCTCACATTTGTTTTTGTCTAGATATTCCCATTACTGTTATTCTGTTTGAATTCTGGCTTTCTTGGTTGCTAAGCATTTCCTTTGTCATTTACACCCATTATACCAATCTTTCAGTGCCTAAAAACCATACAGCAGGTGTTTTTCCTGTTTTAAAAATTGATTCTCCCACATTCCTTTTTATAGCCTCAAGCTGCAGCTGGGGAGATTCAGGTTAGACATTAGGAGGAATTTCTTCACAGAAAGAGTGATTAGGCATAGGAATGAGAGCACAGGGAGGTGGTGGAGTCACCATCCCTGGAGGTGTTTAAGGAAACACTGGATGTGGCACTAGGTTGACAAGGTGGTGCTCAGTCAAAGGTGGGACTCAACGTTAGAGGTATTTTCCAGCCTAACTGATTCTGTGATGTTTTTATTCTTTGAACCACTGGAATATTTTTAGGGGGCAGTTCTGAGCTATACGTGCTTGAATTATTCCCATCAAAGGTGATAAACTCCATAAGAAGCCATATGACCAAGAATTTCAAGAAAACTTATTAAATGATGACATGCTTTGAATGTGCTTGCTTGGCTGTATGATGCTATTTGGCATATAAAGTAAAGTAGACTTAGAGAGGACACAAAATTCTGCAGCTGTTGTCACCAAATGTACAATATTACTGATATATATGGTCAATATATGGTCAAAAGAGCTGGTTGTCTTTTTTTTTGCTACCTAATTAAAATGAAAATCTGAATAAAAAGAATTTCTTTGACAACATCTCTCAAATCATATCAAGAGGTAACCGCTTGTTTAATTTACTGCATACATAGGGATTCTAGAAAGGTTGAGGTTTTTTTCTGAGCCCTTTCTGAAGAAACTAGGGAACAGCAATATCATAGCTCTGAATAATTAAATAGAGCAATAGGGTTCTCCCTTACAGCATAGAGAAAATGTAATTGGTGACAAATCCTGGCAGGAGCTGTTTCCTACTCACATCAATATTCCTATATTCCCTGGAAACTATTATTTTCACTCATCCTTCAGTCTCTCTGTTCAGTAACAAGGTTTACAATTGTTCTCTTTAGTTACTCTGCCTATCGTAGTTGCTTCTCCTTGTTGTGATTGTTATTGGACTATTCTTTGATTTTTGTGCTGGTACATCAATGGTTTTCTTTATACTTTAGTCTCATGAGAGCCTTGTGAACCTTTAGCAACAAGCAGAGACGTATCTGCATAATCCCATCCCTATACATGGCCAGGCAGATCCTTTGACAGTTACACATCTCTTCCAAGCATAGTTTACAAAGGTAAATCTGCATGGATTTTGAGCAGAATTTAGCTGGTCCCATTTATCTCACTGCTAGTGTTAAAGATATTTCCATTAGCTAAGAAATACCAAGCAACCTTCCAGAGATGAGGAGCTTCACAAACAGGGTTAACCAGTCTAAATTTAGGCAGCTGTAAATATTACTTACCTCAGCAATGTGGACATTTCAGAAACTTATATAACCATATAAGACTAGAAATAAACATTGTTAAATTATAATAAAATGATAACGCTGTTATAATAACAACTCCTATCATTTTTTATCTATAAAGAATATTTATGTCCTCTAGTAGGACACTGCAAAACACCTAAATTGTTAATTTATCTTCTTTTAATTAGTTGTTGTAACAGTTACCAGGTGGTAGAATTGATGCACCTTGCAGTGACACTGCAGCATTTCCAGACCTACTTACATTACAGAACATACAAACAGCAGTATGTGTGAGATTTATGCCTTCTATATTTACAGGTAATAAAGTATGATGCATTTAATAAAGATAGATGTACCTAAGCCAAAGTAATGAAAACTGGGAAAAGGCTATTGCCATGATTCACAGAAATCTTTCAACTACATGTTCAATTTTTAGTAGTACAGGAAAGCTCCCACACCATCAAGCTGAGGAGATAATGTGATCAATTAATATAAAAGAGAGAATTAAGTAAGAATAAGTACCATAGGGAAAGGGAAGAAAAACTTATGAATAATATTATACAAAATGCCCCTCTCTTAAGAGTTTATGCAAGTCAAACCAAGATAAAATTTGGCTCTTGAGCAAAAGCAACAGGTACCACCTAACAGCACAGTGAGTCCTGACAGGGCTCCTTCTGCACACTCCACTGAAATTAGCTGCAGAAAAAAGAGCCAGCATCAGAGAAGCTGAAGGAATTGCTGATGAGGATTACACACATCTTTGTGTTATCTACAGAGAGAAAACAAAGCAGATATTCATCCAAGTGATGTGTTGTGAATTTTGCAGGTGAAGGAAAAATCAATTAGAAGCCTTTTTTTTTTAATCCTAGAAATCTGAACTGAAGGAAGCTGAAAAGCAGGGTGGAATGGAACAGAATTCTCACCTTTTTCATTTATTTAGGTGCAGCGTTCCACTAATGCAGACCTAATTACAGCAGAAGTGACCTAGCTGAGTAATTAATTCATAGCAGAAAATTTTAGAATCAGGCAGCAGAAATTTTTTAACACAAAATAGATTTTGACAGTTTCCACATAAAAGCATACTTTCCATTTCTTACTGACTTCACCTAATAATTTGGCAGCTGCCTGGAGTATCACAAAATATTTGCACAGTTTTTATTTTGCAATGTGGATTTAATGGCTCTAACTACAAAGAAAGTTAATTTATTTCCAACTGCATAAAAAAATATTTCTCCAAGCTATGAGCCATTTTTCTTCCAGGCTATCTCAAGGTTTGCTTCCATTGTTTCATCTTGCAGAAAACTCAATATTACTGTCATTTTAAAGTTGCAGTAGCCCTTAGAAACTGTGCCCCCGTGTAGCACTCCATGTTTATTTAGCAGGGAGCATGTGCTGGTCAATCTTTATTAAAAAAGCACTATTTGTAGAACACTTTTGAAAAGGCAGCCCTTAGAGTCATCTGACTCTTTAAATGGCAGGTACAAGTCTCTTGCCATTATTTTATGATGCACACCTGCTTATTAGAAAATTCCATCACAAGCTAGGACACATTTTTTATACTTTTCAAAGACACAGTACAATTGCACCTAGCTGACATAGTTACATTATGAGCTTTACTCCTCTTTCCTGTGTTTTCTGCTGCAGAGTGGATTAAGTTTTAAGAAACTGAAATTAATTTTCTTCCACATAAAAAGATTCAATATACTATCACTTCACTATTAATCAAGCTTGTAATTCAATATTTAAGTGACAAATCAAAAGAACACACCATAATAAAGAATTTCACCAGAAAACTTCCATGTCGTTCTTCCCATAAGGTTTCCTATATCCTTCTGTTTTTTCTGCTCCGGTGCTAAACCAATTGTTGTTATGTATTATGAAGTAGGAGAGCAGGAAGGATATAAAGCAGGTAAGCATATTTGCAAATGCTGCTCTGTTACAATTTACTCAAATTTTACTAAAAGTACATGCTATTTTTAGTCACCTTGTACTTCGTGATGTTATTAAGGACACAATTCAATACCATAGTCCTCTTTTGCTGTTGGCAGATCATTATGAGGTTTCCAATGCACTAGAATTCAAAATGTCATCCATTTCAACATGAAAAACAAATTAGGGGCTAAATTTGTCTGCATAACAAAGATGTAAAATCAGGACAAGTTAGAGGAGAGAAAGGCCTAAATCCTGAGACTGTGCTGTGGTTATGGACAGCAGGTATCAGTAGATCCCAAAATTATTATATAGCCGAGAAATAATATTTTGACAAGTACATTCATGTTTTTAAAAAACAGCCCGCTCATTTCCTGATACTCTGGGCTGCTCTTCTGCAAGCTTGAGTCAAACACCAGAGCAATCACACCAACCTACCACTCAAGCTTTCCCTCTCCAAAGCAAATGAGTAAAATAGGAAAATTTTGAAAAAATCTCCTGTATATATTTAGGGCAAACCACCAAGTAACTTACATGAGGCACTGAGGAAAATACTGCTTTTTTCTCTCTTATGGTCTTACCCAACAATCTGTGCTCTACAGACTCATTACACAGAACACCTGAATATCTCAACATAATATTCACAGCTACAATGACCTTCAAAGAACAAGGAAGCCAGAACAACGTACACAGACTACACAGAGTGAATGTATATCAAAATCATGTCAAGAAGTCTGCAGAGGAAGATACTCAATACTGCTGAACTACTAAAATAATAAAATGTAGTCATGATTTTTAATGTATGGGAAAGTAATCCAAGATGTGTCTTCTGAGTAATGAAATGTTATGTAAACAAAATGGGACATGATAAAGAAACTGTATAACAAGTTTAATTGAAGAACTGTAAAGGGGGGGGGGGGGGGGTGTATGCATGTAAGTATCATAATCTGAACCATGCAGTTAACATCGATAAAATTATATTTTGCTAAGAGTATGGGTTTGAATCTACAGAAAATCTGACCATTCCATTATCTTGTGTAGGCATCTAATAAAGTACAAAATGTGCCATATTGCACAACCTGCAAAGGGAAAAATCCATGCATACTTTCTTACTTCAATAAATCCAGAAAGTTCTTTGTCACAAGTAATTCTATGTATGCTGTATCTTTCCTTGTATACTGACTCAGTGGCTTCCTGGCTCCTTGTTTCACTTGTCTACAGGTTATGGAGTTAAAATGTCCTCTTGATCCCTTCCTACACATGGTACAAGTGTTAAAAACAAGGAGAGAGGGTCAGATATGGGACAACCAGGTGACAGGGGACAGAGAAGGCACACGATTGTGGGCAATTATGCTCAGCTTAGATAGCTGGGGGAAAAAGTTCAGATCAACTTTTCAAGAGCTGTTACTGCTCTGGTTTTCAACAGTGTGGTGAAAGGAACCAGACATAAACATTTTTTGATGAATAAGGGCAAAGGGATGTTAAAGAAACTACCTAAGTAAGACTGTAAGAGTGGATGTCTCTGAGAGGGAATAAAAATAAACTCACATTTCAGGGGGAAAATATTACAGGAAGTAATATTCTTCAGTTTTAGCAACCATTTAAGACATATTCTCATCACTGCTCACTGGTCAAAATCATGAGACAACAAAACACAAACCCAGCAGCCTTTGTGGTATGATAGGAAGCCATCACACATGCTCCCTCTGCTTCACAGCAAACCACATCAGGATCACCTCACATCACCTCCACAGCTGCACTACCCACAAGCAGGTTACAGCACAAACACCAGTGCAAACAAGCAGCAGCACAACACAAAAGGGTAAAGGTGAGGGGCAGAAATTAAGGAAGACTCTTTCACAGGACTAAGCAGTAGACAATTGGCAATACTTCTTTAGACCAGTTCTACTTTATGTATTTGCATTCACAATGTGTTCTCAAAGCTATGTTAAACAGCTTGGCACAGGAATATAACACATTCATTAGATAAAATCATTAGGAAAATAATGGAAAAGAAACTTGTAAAATAAAACTACTAAATACACAGTACACAACAGGTGGAGTTACAATTTATTACTACCTTTTCAGTCATGGTATTATACATTTGACATCAAAACTTACAACTCAGCCCCTCTCCAAAACGTCTGAGCCAAAAGAAGTAAACTGATGCACCTGACTCTTTAAATCACCCAGGAAAATTTGAAAAACCTGCCCTTGCAAAGCCTGAGCAACCTGAGGTTAGGAGATCCAGCTGAGAAGACATTTCATATATAGTAGAGGCAGTCAATTTATTATTCACTTTTAAGAAAGGCTGTAGAGTCTCCTCAATTAACTCCAGAGCAAGCAAGAAAGATTTTCACAATACATCAAAATGATCACTCAGGTTCTCCTCTTGTCAAGTTTGAGAGTATTTTTTCCTTACAGCAATGACCGAAGCTTTGTCCATTGCTGTATTTCCCAAGAAGCCACATTTAATTGACATCTATTTGAATGGATACATTAAAAACAGTCAATATTTTTAAGATTGCTTCAGTACCACAAATAAACAAGACATACCTGAACAGTTATATATCACTTTGCACCCTTACTCATGCTGAACATGCCTGAAAAGCAGTCAATACCATTCCCTTCCCCCACATTTCAAAATAGGCACATGTGTAAGCTTAAGCAGTGTACTTGGTGCTCTTCAGGCTTTTCATTTTCATAAGTGACTAGAAGCTCCAAACTTATCCACCTTCCATTTAGATCACTGCTTTTCAATCTTCTGCTGTGTGACACAAGATATCCATATTAACAATTAGACTAGGATAATCATTAGGGTCAAAGGAAACAAAGCTCATTTGTGTGTCTTTTAGACTAAGGCTAGGAATGAGAAAATTGATTGAGCACAGATGTGAGGAAGGGTCTGAAAACTGTGCTTAGATTTTGGCTAAAAGGAATCATTTTTGAACATTAATGAACAAGATAAATCTTTAGAGCTCCAAGTTCACTAGTGCTAAGCACTGAATTCAATAGGATCCCATGGCCTAAAAGTACTACAGGGCCAGCAATTTCAGGCCAAAGGACAATGTCAGGGTAGCAGGGGTCAGGATTGCTGGGATTATAGATCCACATTACCCAATGGGTTTATGATCAATTAATTCCTGGGCAAGAAAAGAAACTTCCCTGTTCATAGCAGGGTGTTAGGTGTGGGGAGGCAACAGCTGGGTTTGGGCTGACAGTATTCAACAGACTGGAGTCAGACCTGATTCAGAGAAGCCACCTGGCCTGGGTTTGTGGTCGTACAGGAAATAATTTCCCTCTGCAGAACTCTAAGCCCAGCTTTTGCACCTTTTTTTCCACTTAATCTTCTCTCTATCCTATAAAGTGATCATACAAGGACCCTAATTGAATATAGTTCCTGGGCAATTTAGTGAAGTCCTGTGGGCAAGTGCTTCATACTGAATGCAGAGAAGCACATGGAGTAGGAGTGTGAGCAGGTAAACAAAGTGGACTTGGTTCATTTGCTGAACAATTGTTGAAAGGAATACTTGTTTGATTGGAAAAGGGAGGACACTGACAATAAAATGAAAACAAAATGTTTCTCTATGATGAAAAAAAGTGTTCATTCAACCAAAAGTGAAACTCCTTGTATCAATTATCCAAAAATAGTCCACATTCAACTTAGGTTGAATAATGTGTTTCACTTGATGTGAAGTCAGGCAACATAAAACAATTTCAAAATACTTGTCGTCTTAATTCCTTGTTTTATTTTTAAATTTAGGGCTATTTTTATTTTAAATATAATTTTTGAATGAGAAGTGGAAAAAAAAAAGCCACCTTATTCTGCTGGTGACATTTACTGGTTTATCTAAGTTCTGTAAACACTGAGTCCTGTATGAGCATAAGCAAAATTAATCCCAGAGCAATCAGTTTAATATCTTATGTGTTGGATCTCTAGCTTTTGTTAGATTTTGGTAACAGCACTGAACAATATTTGGGGTGGGGGTTGACTATGGTTTGGGTTTTTTAAAATATATGCTCTTCTTTAAATAAGTTGCAGACGTTCCTTTAACTATGATCTTGGTTTTTAATAGTCATATTTTGACACATCAGGACAAGCCTAATGAGATATACTCAGACTTAGATATATTTAGACTGATATGATGCAACATGCAGCTATCTTGATATATTCAGGCTCTCACCAGAAACACATGGCAAATGTGATCCATTCACCTTCATCTATTTCTGTGCAGATACAATGGTGGCAAATTTTCAAACACCAGAAACTCCTTATCAAAACTGAATATTTTTATGAAGTATATTCTTTACTGCAATCACAGTCACAGGATATAAAACAGGCAGGTTTTCTTTCTCAATTTCTGTTAAGCTAAAGGTCACACTCTCTAAAGACTATTAGTAATTTCCAACCTTAACCTATGAATTTACAAATTTGTTTGAAGACTTCACAAAAAAGAAGACCAAAATGAGTGCTGTGATTTCTACACTGAGAAATAATTTCATTTTCATTCCCAGTTTAAGGCAAACTTCTGGGTATTATTTCTGCTTCAGCTAGTATGACTGAAACCTGAATAGATAGCAAGAAAGAACTTGTGTTTCAATAACAGACTCTTCTGAGGTGTTCAGAAGCCTAAATAAGTAAACAAGTGTTCAGTAGGATCTAGGGAAGAGTGGTGCACTTTACAACTGGTGCAGAAGAAATGTGCTTTTAACTTGCATACTGGTGCATTCACACATATACAATTTTCACTTCTATGAATGTTAAAAACATTTTGTCTGTGTTGGGTAGGTCAAATGCTCAAAGTTGAAAACATTTATCATTCAGTTGGTACGACTCCATTGGGGACAGCAGTCATATATCAACAAAGATTCAGGATAGTGACTTTTCCTGAGGGATTCAGGGAGTGAGGGAATACATTAACCACAGGCACATTTTCTTGCTATTCAACTGCTTATTACTGTGCCATCCAAGAGAGCACATTATATCATAATATTTTGCATAATGGCTGAATATGATACAAGCCTTTTTAAGACACGACAAGTCCAGTCTCACTGCACATATGACCCTTATGACCCCTCACATAAACTTTAGTTCTATCCATAGAGGTTCAATTTCTTTCTTCATGTGATTTGTTCCAAATATAAATTCTTCTAACCTAATCTCATAAATTTAATTGAAACTTGTAAGCGGATAATACTGTCCATAAAATGGAAATTAATCATTTTTAAAGCCAGATTCCAGTGTTACATCCAGGAATATTTTATCCAGAAATATTTGAACAGGAAACTAAAATGGAGAAATTATACCTTAAGTTTTAGCTTTCATATTTTCTAGATTCTGTACTGCTATAGTATATAACTCTGTTCAAGTTCCCTTCACAGTTTAGTTAGACAAAGCTATCCTTTTCCAGCCAGACAACCAAGGACACCATTGCAGCTTCAGGCCCAAAAAATGTAAACAACAGCGAATTGAGGAGAGCAATCTGGGAGGATGGGACTTCATAACCTGGAGCTGTAATTGGACAGTTAACCCCAATATGCAAATGGACCAAAACTTATGAAAATGTGAAAAACTTGTGACCAATTGTCCATCTTGGGTCCATCTTGGGTGGAGCCACAGTTGGACTCTGCCAAGGTGTATCCTTTGAAAGCCTTTTTAATAAAAACCTACCTTATTCCTTTAACACTATCTAGCCTCTGTTCTAGGTAGCCTCAAAAGGCATCAGAAAGAATTGTTCAGTGAATAATTTAGATTAATTTCTTCAAAACAAAGGGATGATATTGCTACATGAGGACAATTCTATGCTGAGAACAGGTCAGCTAAAGTTTCTTTTCCTGTGATCACTGTTTTTGCTGGGGAAAGGAAGGAACATCAAATACTCAAATAGTTCACCTGAAAAAGGAGCAGTAACTACTGCTTCAGAGTGAGAACACATTCCTTGTTTCCTCTAAACACAAACTTATTTCAAGTAAAAGTAATCCTTTCAAAAAATGAAACCATTATCTCTGGCTCATTAAGACAAATTTCAGTATTTTTGTCCATTTTCAGAGATGGTTTGATAAAGGTATTGTTTCCAATTACTGTTGACACATTTCTTGAACTTGGCTTACTAAAGCATACAGGCATATGTGAAATGTCTGTGTTCAATATCACTTATTCCCATATGCCTAACTCAGAAATCACTGTTTAATCAATCCACAAGTGGAGACAAAATCCATTAGGCTTACAATCAATGACTGTAGATCATCTTCAAATAAAGTCTTCACTAAAGAGCTCTTTTCAAACTGAGCAAACATTAAGTCCTGAAGTTATATAATCAGCAAACATCTACTCACCAGAAAGTGTATCAAAGTCAGAACTTGGCATATCATAACACAGCTTTGATTTACAAGGTGATGTATGTTCATGGCAGACAAAAAAGAATCAGCCCTGGCAGACAAAAAAGAAGGTGAAACTTTAACACTTATCTCCTTTTCATATGCTAGTCACAATAAAAATGAATTTGAAAATGTTTTCTGGAGTTAGAACAATATTTTGCTTATGAAGGTTCAGTGAGAGGCTGTTGCACACTCATACAGTGCAAAATTCTATATTCATTGTATTTTCACTGCTGACAAATAAGGAAACATTAAGAATTCCGTCTAACTTTGGTAATTATGAATTACTTAGATTGTGTAAATAGCATTTAACAAGAACATAGAGATTTGGAAACAAAAGGCAAAGTATAGCATTTTCTTTCCAAAGCATGGCTTTACTCTATTGTCTTGCACACAAAATTTCCAGGATAAATTAATAGTCAACTGTCATGTTAAGCCCCCTTGATACCAAGTGTCAGTTATCAAAAAAAAATATATATCCTATATCTTGTCATTAATCTGCACTGGGTTTTATCCACAGATCTCAAAACAAGCCAACGAGCTGCCAACCCTGACAGCTGCAAATGTCTCCTGCATGAACGTGTACTGTGGGTTAGATTCCTATCTCAGTTACAGCAGTAACAATAAAAGCTCCTTTTGTAAGCAACATGAAAGAAGTACATCAATTATCTATGGTAAAATTACAGGTAGAACCTGCATGAATATGGGAAAGAAAATGAAACAGTAATTTTGTATGTATAAATATTACAAATTTAACTCTTAATAAATTAACCATTCGATCAAATAAATGAGGAAACTACTCCAAGCAACAAAAAACCTCCCACCCCTCCATTTTTGAAAATTGATTATACTGGTTCTGCACCAGTAAGACATTTGCTATTTGATTTTATGCTTACATGGGGTGAAAACTATTTCAAGTCTAAAGAACTGACAAACTCTTTTAGGATATTATTTTTTATTGTCAAGAGGAGATCAACCACCTTGCATTAGATCTCCCTCTTACTCTGCTCCTGAACTCTAAGGATTCAATGCAGTTGAATGCTCCCCCTTATGGGCTGCTACAACATGACATTATCGTGCTCTGTATTTCTCTGAACTAAATGCTACCACCTCCAACAGAGTTAAGATAGGTCTAGAGTGATACAGCCCATAGGAACTCTTTCATTTCACTACATCCCTGAAAGCAGATTTTTGCAACTGCGAATTGTCATTCTTTGTTTTGCTTTTAAATGTGGTTTTGCTCATCATTATTAAATTTCAGAATAAATATATAGGAAGAGAATTGATTAAGTCAGGCTCTGCTGACTAGTGTTTTGTTCTTATTGGAATTTACCCTGGACAATAAATACAGCTAAGCATTGTTGTTAGCAGATTCGCCACTCCAGTGACTTGTTTGAAACCACATTTATTAATCCGGTAGGAACCAAATGTAGAATAGTGAAACAAAATTTAATTAAAATGGTATTTACTATATTTTCCTGAAGAAGTGGAAAAAACTACAGTATATGTATGTAGCCACTAGCATCTACTCTCTGTGTAGATTTGGTGAGAATAACTTCCACCTCCAAGTTCACTACTCGTTCTTCAAATCAAGCAGTCTATTTCAAAATGGATTTGCAATTTCATTGTGCTAATCCTTTAGAAGAAAACTTTACTAGTTAGATCTTATATAAGATCTGCTGTCCTAGATTATAATTCACTCAACTTGAAATGCCTTAAAATTCAGAAAGTCTTTCCTGGGTTCTGTTTTCACCCTATTACTGACTGAAAACACACAGGGTCTCTCACCTGCTATATCTGACTGTAATAGCTCATTCCTCAGGGCAGTTTGTGTCAGTACACGTTCCCTGTTCTACTATGTCCTCACATGCTTGAGGAGGGGAAAGTGTGTTGATATTTTTAACCTGAAATGTTATTCAAACAGTAAAACACATAACTACATTGATCCTCTTCACTTCTTTTTAACACCAATTCATCTCCTCAAAATGTGCTGAAAAACATTCATTAACAGTGATATAATTTCACCTCCTTTGTGCTGTGTCAGTCCAGCAAAGTGCTCTGTTCTCTTGCAAAGTCTTCAAAATTCAGCTGGTAACTTCAAAGAACAGCAAGCCCTAACTTCCCCCAGCAGATCCTGTAACATAAAGGAAAGCACATTAAGGATTAAGATCCTCTCTGGAAATAAACAGAACTTCATTTGATTCAAGTTCTTCTCCCTGAACTTTAACTGAGTGGTTTTGGGGTCATTCTAATAAAACAGTTCACTAAAAGGCATCCTTTCTGAAAGTGCTTTTATCTTTGCTTGTTCCACTCATAAAAATAAAAATGAATGGGTTTATCTGCAATGGATTTGCAATTTAGATATCTAAACAAAAGAATCAGATTAACAATTTTCTGCAACATATTAATTCGGTGGGAGCTAATATTTTAAAAAAAATTGTTTAGAACATTTATTAGAACACTCAAAGTGTATAAACAATACAAAGGATAAAAGCAACAACAGAACTTGGCAAAAACCTCCTAAAATCCCTCTAAAAAAAAATAAGCTTCAATACTGGAACTCCATATAACATTTGACAAATAGTTCCCAGCACTATTTTCATCTCCTCCTCTGTGAACAGCGGGGGTGGTGTCATCTCCATTCAAGAAGTTCACTTGATTCTGCTTTTCAAGTTTCCAAATAATATTAAATTCAAAAACCAAAATTCCTCTATTAGGCAAAAATTTTACAAGTCTTAAAGTCTTACCTTCTGAAACAGGGAAAGTATTCAACATTTCTCCTAAATTCTATTATGAAGCTATCAAAAAGCACTGAAATTTTACATGAAATGTTAAATTTCAACTTTGCTCTGAGATTGATTGTATTTGAATAGAATCTTCTTTTGGCTCTAGGATTCTTCTATATGCAGTTGCACAAAAAAGTTTTGAGGTTTTAAAACTGGAGTCCATAGTGGGAACTAATTGTAAATGTATTTTCTTACTAGTCATAGGTAGTAGAGGTAAGGATATTTTTCTTAGAAAACTAAACATCATAAATACGAAAGTCTGTCTTTCAGACAGAGTGAACAGATACAGAAAGCTGCTTTTCCAAAACAGAATCACCTTGATTTTGTGATGCTTCTAATCTTTCAAGAAGGGGGGAAACATCCCACTCCCACAGGCAGTTTGTAATCTAAAAGCACACACATTGACAGAAACTCATGGAGGGAAAAAAATGGAGGCAGGAAGGAAATCCTTATGAATTTATAGATTGGCTCCCATCAAACAGAGGGGTCTGGTCTCCTCTTCAGTCTGATTTGAATCAGTAGCAGGGTGAAAGCCAGACTTTCAGACACACAGACAAAGTTGGCCACCATGTCCTTCCCAGCACCTTCTTAGAGATTCTTAACCACACTTCTGCAGGAGAGGAGTCTCAGCTTATTTAGTTTGACAAGCAAGTATCTTGTTTGTCACCAAAGGAGCTCTCAGGTTTCCTGAGATACAGATAAAAAATCTGAAGGAGATTGATAGAAGAAAACCCTCACAAAAATATTACATTCTTTCTGGCCTTTTATTCCTGCTGTTCTGCTCTTACACAAGGTGTTGACTCACAGGCCTTTGCATGCTGCGAGAAACAGCAAGAGTTAAGAGAGCTGAGTGCAATTCATCTGTTATAAGAACAAAAAGGAAAATGAAGATAATTATTTAGAGTATCATGAAGTTCCTGAGTTCAGTCCATCCAGGGCAGAACCTCAGTTCTTAAGACATTGCAATCATTCAATACCTCAATTCAAGCTTCCTTTGGGATCTGCAATTATTTATGAAGTCTTGATAGATAATTATGGAGGAAAGAGGTGAGCAAGATTCTCAGTAAAAAAATTCATTATTTAATGAGTCAGTGATTGTGAGGCTTTCAGAGTGCAACATGAAAATTACTTGATGGTTACTGTCCCTCACATGTTATTGATCTTACTTCAACTTCAGAAACAAAGACATGGCTGAGGCTGATGTAAGCACCCTGCAAACTGGCAGTAGAAATCCAAAAGCTGGACTGGCCAGTGGAGCAACACCGATGGCCTCCTGTCAGTGATGTGACAGGGACACTGGATCAGAGTGCACGCAGCACACACTGTGACAAAATATTAACTCTAAACAATACAATTATTTCTGTGCCTGAAATTCCAGCTACAGGTCAGCCACCCAAGTCAACAGGAAAGAGTGGAGATGAATACAGTTAAAAGCAACTTTTTTTTTAATAACTTCTAATCTGTTAAAAGCTATGGGCCATTCCAATTCATTCTGATACAGATGTACCAGGGCCAGTGTCTGTTCTCACAGCTTTTGCACTCATATGTGCCAATCACAGATACAGCACAGTGTATGAAGCGTTATGAACTGGGGCACAGCTGACCAAAAGGAGAGAATTGCCAGGGAATTCAGTGGTCTGCTGTAGTCTGCCAACAATGGAGAGATGCAAAATTACAAGCAGAAATAATAGATCATGCTCTGGACAGTGGAGAAGAGGTGACAAATGAGGCATGGGATGTTATGCAGAACATGTACATTCCAGAGGATGAAAGTCATCACTGCATCATCTGATTTCTAACTTCTGGCCTCAGTGGATAACCATAGCATAGTCAAATCTCATTGCTTTGAAGGTCACTGCTGAGGTTTTTATCAGCCTGACATTTGTTGTCAACTTTTTTTTTCTAAGTTCTCATTTCATTTTAATAACAAAGGAATGAGGACATGAAGGTTATGCGTAAAAAAACTCCCACTGATTTTTCATAAAATACTTGAATCTAAACAGACTTCAATTTATCAGGAATGTAGATAACATTACCAAGTCTTTATTCACATTATACCTCCAATCAGCTTTTGAAAACAGGCATGGAATTCTAAAGTAGGACTGCTTTTGAGGTGTTCAAAAACCTAAAAGAAGCATAAGAAAAATACCATACAGAGTTAACTTAGTGTTTGAGTTAACTTAATCTCTTTCTAACTTCCTATGGTTTATGGTTCACTTCTCTAGAAGTGCAGTTAATATTCACCGGTTCTAAAGAAAAGAATATTTCTAGAGAAGTGAAGCATTCATCACTGAGGGAAAACAGGAAGCTTCTATTTCTACTACTGTTCAGTTTATTGTCTGGCAAATGCAGGTTTGCCCAATGCAGTGCAAGACAAAACAAAAGCAAGGGGAAATCTGCTTAACACCATAATTAAGACACTTCTTATCCCCCCAAACAGTAGCCTATTCTCCTTTACACTATCTGATAAAACAGCAATGTTAAATACATCAACATTAGGTAAATAATTTACACTGTACACTGAAGTGGGAATTTTACAATAAAAATTCTTCTTGCAAATGCAGTTTAGCCAGTGTGTTTATTCCCCACATTGCTTCAAAGTATATTCATCATTTGAGATATATCATTCCCATGACAATGGGATCACAAGGAATCGTGGTATAACAATGCTAGACCAAACAGACAGAATGTCAGCAGTGTCAAACTGGCAAATACATCATTTAACCAGAGATCAAAAGAGAAAATCTGAAGGTCAGAAATGCAATATTTATAATGCTGTCAACAGATGGATGCATACCAAACACCTCATATCCAGACCCCTAAAAAGCTTAGCAGAGGAATGTTTACAACACACAAGAGAAGTGCTACTGGAGTGTCCTCCATTCGTTTCCAATATGAATGAACTCTGAGGCAAGCATTTCCTAATACGCTCCTCAGGAACAGCAAAAAATCTTGAAATACACTTTCATGCCACCAACATAAGCAGCAGCCAGCTACTACCCTCATTCCCACTAATTCCACCTGGTACAACAAAACCCGCCCAGCATTTTTCCAATAAGCAACACATTTCCTTGGAAAGAAACCAACATGATTAGGATAGCTGCTGGCTTTAGAAAAGAGGAGAGAATAAACAGAACCAACTCTGTATTGTCACTGATTCATACAAAGCACTTTGAACAGTGCAAAGAAAATACCTGTGAGAAAATTCATGGTTTGTCTTGAGTATCTCTGTGGCAATGGAACTGGAGATGCTAAAGCTATGGGAGGAAGGTTGACAAAAGCAAGCTCACAAAAAAATGGAAAGGGAATTGACATAAGCTCACCAAACTCTGGCTTTATTCAGCATATAACAATACAAGACTGCTCCACATTTGGTGTGGGAAAAAAATCTATCACTGTTTTTTCCTTTCATACCTCTCCTGTAATCATGAGAGCATTTTACTCAGATGTAATTTCACTTAATACCATGGTGATAGATGTTCAACAACATTACCATTACCTAATGATAACCAAAATCAAGCTAATAAAAAGGATCCAGAATAAAAAGTTATGAAATTACAGAGTTTAAGTTTGTGAGTCAAATGAGAAAAAATCAAAAGCAGTTTGTCATTTTCTTCTTGATAGCTTTTTCATTTGCAATTTATTATCATAAACACAGTATCTCTTGAAATATCTTTTTGATATATCCTCAAATACAGTCAGAATTCTAAAAAAATTAGATCTCTCAGCTTTCACGGTCCTTCTTATTGAGATTTTATCATATTCTCTGTGGACTGTCACACTCTGCTCATTAAATTTTATCTATGTCAGCAAGCTAAGGACATAAGAAATGTAAAAGCCCTATTTATGAATCCAAAAACCTTGAGAAACATTGTCTATTTATATAGCTTGTCTCTTCTTTCCTTTTCTTTACTTTTTGTACCCTTCCACTTCTAAAACCCTCTCCCTTTTTCAATCTCTTCAATTTCTCTATCTTCGATTTCTCAATCTATCTTCAAGCTCTTTGGAATTCCTCCTTTTGTCTGCCTTTATTTAAGAGGCTTAGAAGTTCATTTTCCCAACTTCATTTTCAGGGATCTGCTGAGTGGAAGTAGAGAGGAGGTTTGCTTGTTTTTGGTCCAAACAATATCTGGATGCTGGCCAGCTTACATGGACGCTCCACCCCGTCCCTCTTGAATAGTGAATAGCATGCTTCCCTGAACCCTTTGGTCCTCCCAAAACAATCACTTCTTGCTCCTTTCCTTCCTTCCTTCCTTCCACATGCTGTCTTTGTGACAATAAGCAATAAATACCTTGCCCAAACAACTTTATATTGCAGCTTCTGTTCTCAGACTCTCCCTTCTCTCTCTAATATTTAGCCAGTTTCCCTCAGAACTCCTTCTCTCCTACAGAAAGGTCTTGGATTCTGAAGTGCCCTGTTCCCCTCACCCTGTTATTTATCCTTTCCAGTTTTATCTCAGTTGTTCTAAATAAGTAGAGGAACTGAAGTTCTGACCTTCAGAATTCACCTGGTACAAGTTTTTGAAGGAAACCTCCATGTCAGAATCACAGACACACTATAATGCAGTACCATAACAGACCATGGCACTGGATGCACCAACAGGGTCAACTTTGCTGAGATCTTCCACTGTAAAATATCATGTGATGCCCACTGAGAGCTGAGGTATTACTTTGACATTTTTCCATTTATTTCATAGCAAGAGTCATGGGCATGGTAAAATACTTTCTACATATATCAGTGCTCAAGCCTCAAAAAGATCAATAGTGGTTGAAGAAGAATTCATTACACTAACAAAACCCATCAGAGAACACTTAAAAAAAATTAAAGCAAGCATCAGCCACAGCATTTCAAATTTAAGTTGCCTTATTTAAATAAAATTTCTAGGCAAGACACTGAAATAATACTGAATTGCTGTTTTTAAATTTACTCACTTGGTTTTAGTGCATAAAAACGTTGCCAGATGGAAAGCTGTTTGTGTACACATTTTTCCATATTTTATCAGAAGAGTCAACACAGATGAATTTCAAAAGAGAGGTTTTATAAAGAAACTATATGAAGTCTAAGCGCAAACTATACAAGGCAGCACATAAATCTAGAGAAACAGACAGCAAGTTTTACCAACATGTTCAAAAGAATAATAATCAAAAAAGTGGCTCAGTTAAACAGCAAAGAATACTGAGTACTGGCAAAGGATATCACAACCAAGCACTACAGCATCAATTCCAGCCTTCAAAAAAATCAAAGAGAATTTTTAATGAACATTGTCATTTTTGTAGCAGGTTGTGATTTTATTACTGATATATTTTATTGTACTAGTTGAAAACATGATTTTTTTGAAAAGATAAAGAAAACTAGGTGCAAAATCCAGGCTACAAAGAAATACCTATGAGAATAAGTACATTTTTAATGCATGGTTCGTTGTAGGGAAGCTCTCTAGAATAACAGCTGAATGTATTGCTAGATCCAAAGAGAAGGTCAAACTAACAAAGAAAAGCCATATCAAAAGATTTCAGAAGGTTGAGTGAGAACACAAAGAGCAATTGTCCTTGAGACAATGGGGTTTATGTCATGTATCCAGCCTCTCTGACAAAACTTGCAAAAAAAATCCCCCAGCATTCGGCAGTAATTAACATTCAGTTGAAACTACATGCCCCAGAAATGGATTAAAGAATTACTGAAATAAAGAAAAAGGGCATATTTATGCAGCAAATTGTATGTAGTGGAAGTGATTTAAAGGTGACAGGTTTCAAATCAGTGAATAGCCTTGAACGGTACTACCATTCTCAGCAAATTTTTGGGGATCTGAGGTTTGTCTTCGTATTTTTTCCATTTGAGGCTTCTTTGGCTCTCAGTCTTTTGTGATCCCAAGAAAAGCCATACACCAAAACTAGAACAACAGACATGGAAAAAACCCAGGTGCCCATTTCATAACATGAAGATTTTCATAACTTTTGGACAAACATGGATATATTATGTCCTGTGATTCTCCTTGCTACAGCACTGAATGCTCTCACAGAAACAAGGATGGAGGAAAACACTGTGACAGCAAACAAGGAGATTGGCAAAGATCCATGAAGTTCTTAGGCAGGTGTAGGTCTCTTTGGCCTCTGAAAAACTCCTTAATTGACTTATCAAAATCATTAAAAACAATCTACTTCAGTCACAAAGGAAACTCGAGACTCTGGAATGGGGTTTTCATACCTCCTATATCTACAGGGCAAATATCTCACCTTGAACATCACGGGGGAAGGAGGAGAGCAAACTAGAGAGCAGTCAGCCCAACTTCAAACCTCATAAATATACAAAGCAAATGTTGGGCCTCAATATAGCTATAAATTGTTTCTGCAGTAAAAACTGACTTTTCAGGAACAAACTGTGTCAAACCAGTCTCATTTCCTTCCCCATTATGATAGCTACCTAGATAAGGGGCACAAAGCTCATATTAAAACTGATGCTTTTTATTAGGGTCCCACATAAAAATCATCACATACAAACTAGAGAAACATAATTAAAGCACTGTTTTTTGTAAGACAAACAGTGTCTGTCTGACTCTCATTGAGAATATATCCTGTGAATCACTACCAAACTCAAGGAGTATTTCAAGTAGAGTTACACAGGGATTTGTCCTGGTCTTAACTGTACTCAGGATTTTGTTAATACCATGGGTGCTGCACAGTAAGCATTCCTAAAGTCTATGAGGATATTACTGAGCCAAAGTGGTTTCCATGAGCTAAAGAGTATACTGGGACCAGTTTAGACACCTCATTTTTCAGAAAGAGACAGCCAAATTGAAGAGTGTGCTGAAAGGGAAAAGACTTAAGAGTTTCTCACACCACTACTTATGAACAAATGCTCCTGAAACTGGGTTGGCTCCTTCAGAATCAGCAGGATGTCTCAGCCAAGCCCATCTGGTGCTTAGACAGCAATTATCCTTACAAACAGACATTTCCTTTTGCTCCCTCCAGCAGCAGAGCAGAAAATTTATTCTAGATCTCCTTGGTGCTGTTCCACTTAAGGACATGGTCAATCTGATGCATCCCCAACAACTCAGTTAAAAAAATGGGTTACTGAACTGTTTTCCAAGACTGACCCAGTTTCCTCTAGTTGTGTTTGATCCTGCCTCTCTGCTGAAGCCCTGCCAAGATCTCGCCAGGTCCCTTTCAGACTCTGTGATTTCTGTTGATTATGTTGTTTTTGTTATTTCCTGTTAAATGAAAAAAAAAATAAAACAAAACCAATTAGCAAGACTTTTATCAAACTTCTAGACAGATAACTGTAAGCAAGACTTCATTTTCCAACGTTCTTTATAGACTTATTTAGACTATGAGTATAATCTAGCCTTTTACTTTAAGAATGTTTTTCTCCCACCCACCATGAATGCCAAGCCTGTCAATCACACTAACAACAAGAAGATACATATGGGACAGTTTAGGAGGAAGAGCAGACATGAGAAACTGCTCCTTTAACTTACTTGGAATCAACTCCAACATGTGTGCCTGGGAGAAAAAAAAAAAAAGAGTATGTGGTAAGTCACGTTACTTTCATTATTTTTATATAAATTTGGGGGAAAAAAACAGGGACAACAGTTCATATTTTCTGTACTGTAATATTCCATTTGCTCAAGTGTATTTTCCTGGGGCAGTATTCCAATGTTACATCCAGTAAAACAAGTTGCTTGCTGCTGCTGAGGGGTTTTGCAAAACCGAACTTTACTGTGGAAGTTTTGAGATACTTTTAACACATTTAGTGCTTATGCTCATGAATATACAGAGCAGTAAGAAATGCCAGTGGTATGACCTAGGAAACAGTTTTATACTGCTTTTTAGCTATGAAATCACAAATTGAGAACTTCATTTACAAAAAGCCAAGGAGTTGGAACATGCAAAAACTTGGTTTTTATGTTGCTTGCACATTTCAGACTCTAGGAAATGAACTTTAGGCAATATAGAGTGTAAAGATGTGTTAACTCTGCTTGATACACATGTTCTGTATGGGAATGAATTTCTCTTTAGAGGACAAAATACCTGGTGTATAAAATGCTCACATTTAGATTCCTCTGAAATTTGGTAGTTCTCAAGCACTAGATGTCCTTTTTTATTAGGAATCAGAAAACGAAATTTCTTAATATATAGAATCAGATTTCTACCTTTTTTTGGAGGAATAAAATTGTAAAACAGTGCAGATTAAAATTGTTAATGTCTCCAGTAAAACACAAGTTTCTAAAATAGCAGATTACTCTCTGCACACATACCAAATACATTTTTAAGCCTAACAGGGTTCACAGCAGATCAGGAGGCTCCAGGGAATTTTCAAGTAGCAAGCGAGCCTGATCTGCCCTAGGCTAGTACTGTTTCACATTCAGGTATCTAAATTCTGCTTCAAAATTTTATGTAAGCACCTGAAAGTTAGGAAAGTAACCATTTCGGTGGCCTGTCTTTATCTGGGGAAGTCTGGAAGCCTCGGTATTCTGCTCAAGAACTCCTCCCACTAGAGCCCTCACAGCCAACATGCGTCCAAGTGCACATATTTATTTGGGTTTATCACACCATGGAGGTGTGATACATTACACAGAGGAACTAGAAGTATGAGGGTACTAGGTAGAATCAGTAATGGAATTTGGGGTTCCTCAGCCAACAATTCTTGAAATAATCCTCTTGAGGGTAATGGAAAGCAAGTGGAAGTGCATGACAATATTCTCCATTTCTGTCACACACACTGAAGGACGGAGAACTACAGCACCAATTGAGCCAAGGGCAAAACCAGCATCAAGAGAGGAGATGCAGGAACCCAGATGAGCCTCCCCACGTCTCTGGTCTTTTTTTTTTTTTCTTTTTTTTTCCCTCTTGTCATTATGTTTAATCTGACTAAAACACTAATGGAAAAATATTTCCTGCAAGTCTTACAAGTCTCTTTGGTTGAAGCAAAGCCCCTTTGGGAGCAGAAAACTGAGCAGGACCTTCCCAAACAGATTCCTGCCTCATTCTGTGGACAGAGGCAGACTGCACTAACCCTGGCCTTTTAAGAGACTGTCCTAAGAGCCTAGAACACAAATTAAGGCAATGTCAACACAGAAGAACTAGCCACAATCTAGTGTTGAGGGAGAGCAGAGAGAAACAGGTAAGACAAGGAGGACACCTGGGCACAGCAAGGTGGGGCAGCTGGCAGGGCAGAGCTGCAGCTCACCCTGCACTGCAGGAAGGAGACAGCAACTGGCAACCAGGAGCAGTTCTCAGCACCTCAGTACTTCCAAAAATGCTCCCTGCCTGATGGGGAGGAGGAGGAGGAGCAGGTACTGCTGGCAGCACACACTGAACTGCAAAATTCTTAACGCACTATTTTTAATTGGCCTTTGAGATGTTCTGAACTAGGACTGCTAACACCTACTCGGTAAGCAAACAGCCTGCACTTCACATTATTAATGTTCCACACCTGATGCCATCTGTTATTTGGTTGTTTCGTGTAAGCAGCCATTAAACCTGTAACTCACACATCTCCTACCGAGCTGCTTCCCACCTTCACAACTCATGACAACTCTACAACAGACAAAATCACTCCTGCACTCAAACTAGGCAAGCAAACTGTCTTGTAAGGAATACATGCACCTCTCTCTTCTGGTTCTGCATATAATGGAAGGAATATTGCTGCCTCCTGACATCCAGGAAGATGGCACCCCTCTTGGAAAAACTCACAGCCAACTTTCTGAAACACTGAACAACAAAAAGCACTATGAAATTCAACATCATTTTTTCATAATATGCCAGCCAAGTACCTCTAAGGTTTTTCTGAGGAGGCCAAATTTAAGATGCAAGAGCTTCAATCATATTCCTGCAACTCTGGGAATGGAGTTCTGCCAGATTCAGTGTTCTGCCAAGTCAGAAAATAGGAAAAAGGTATTCACTGGCAACACCTGACCTGTCAGTCACTCTAACAGTAAAAAAACATGCAGGAAAATTTTAAGGATAGCAGATGAGACACTTGAACTTTTTCAGTAATGACAGGTATGTGCATATGTTGATATAACAACCAGTTCCTTATACTGGAGTCACTCACATAAGAACATTGGGACTTCCTAAATCACCCTTTACAGGCGTTCACTTTAAGGGACCAAACAGGAAAAAAGTTGCAAAAAGGACTTCCCCTTCAGATTTCTACATCAGTAAAAAAAGAGTAAAGCAAGAGTTCAGTAGTACTCATGCAGATCAAGTTTTTTCTCCCTGGAGAGAAGAATGACCACAAAACTACCATCTCAAGAGGAGTTTGAGAACTGGACAGCTTTTCAAGTTGCAGATCTCTTAAGACAGGTACTGAATCTGTATGTAAGACTTTAGAGAGTTCAGTCTATATTCAGCTAGCAGAAACACTGGACTTATCCTTGAAAACCAGATATCTTATCCTACATCTACCACAAATATTTAAAAGTGCTAAAAATAGTTTAGTCACCACTTATATTAATATATAACTTCAGTTTTCTGTAGAAATCTAATTCATGGTAGAAGCAAAGATCTCCAACATTACAAACCATACAAAAAATGTTTTCTCACAGGAGTATTGCTTATAAGAGAAAAGACATTTCATGCCCAAATTTATTTCCTGCTGGGAAAAAATAATTATTTCAGAGAAAGTATGTCTAGTTTTATATGTGACTATAGCTTTAAAATTTACAGCATGTCAATAAGAATCTACTCTTCATGTTTTCTTCTCAATACATATATACACACAGTAGTTGCTAGATGTTGTTTAAGTTGTACTTGAACTTTTGGGGGGGGGGGGAATTGAGTCAGTCCTTTGTTGGCTTATATATTTCTTTGTTCTACAAGGTTGTTTCTAGTATATCAAAAATAACCTGAATTGCACAAAGTATTCCAAGCTCATTTTCAGACATCTTTCACTATCTTACTCATCTCCTCTCAGATATATAAAATATATCCTCCATGATACAGCCTTTTTTAATCACATTTTTCCTTTTAACCTACTGAATACTATTATTCAGGTTTTAGATTTCTACCTGTAATTTCTAAAGCCCATTCATGAAATTGGATATATAACCTCATTTTATCTCTCTTTTGTTTGTTTCTATGCCAGTTACTCTATGTAATTTTATATATAGGAGGTTTTTTTCTTGTGTTAATTCTAATTCTAACTGTAAGAGCACCAGTCTTTTCCAGTACCTTCTTTACACCAACAGTGAGAATTCATGGTCATTAAGGTTTCTCATTTCTGTTCACAAAACTTGCCAATGCAGAGAAACCAGCACGTCTCTGTGTTATTCTATGCCATTACAGAAATTTTGAGGTGCTCAAAGCCAGGCCTGGCTGAAAACTAGAAAACAAATACATTGATTAAATTCTGCCTTGAAATATCAGATCCTGTTACTACCCCAGCACAACACTTTCACCTGAAGATATGCAAGTCACCCAGGAAAACATGACATTTCCCAAGTGTTTCACTTGCAGCAGTGGGAGGCAAGAGCCACAACCACAGTGGCAGCTCTGCTTAGAAGGTAAAAATGGCAAAATATTTACTATGCAGATATAAATGTATATCTCTTAGATCTAAGCAGTTGTAGTACCCAGTGGATATAGTGTGAATTTTATTTCTCATGCACATCAACTCCCCTTGCAAATGAAATTATCATGTCAGAGAGTGGTCTCAGAATAAAGAGTTATTAGTGAATCTGAAGCACTTGGACAATAAAGAGCGCTGTAGAACAGTTCAATTTTGAAAAAAGTCATTCTGTGTTCAGAGAAGGTTTTGAGTACTGTGCAGGACAGGTACACAAGATAGACAAGCAGCGAGCACTGAACAGAAAATAATACATTAACCTTCAGGAAAATAATATCAGCTTCCATGGTCTGTGACTGAGGCTGGGTTTTCTAGAAGAGGTATACTCATGTTGATGCCACAATACATACATATAATGGGTATGTACATGTGTACCATGCAATTTTAGAATCTTCTGAAATTTAAGCCTTAATGACAAATTTTCCTGTGTCATAAATACAGAAGTTCTTGACTAGCCATTCTGCAAAGTGTTTCCAGCCTCATGAAAGGAATTTTGTATAAAATCAATACCTTAACTACTAAATAATAATTAACCACACAGATTTTGCATTTTCCCTCATAAGTAAGTGAAGATAGTAATGGAGACCTGTTAGCCATGTGGATGTACCTCAACGTCATCTTGCACCTATGCTGTAGTTGCAACACTGAAATATTCCATGTTGTGTTCAGAGATTATCTACTTGGCCTCCATTTGCCATATAGTCTGGTCCCTCTCCTAGTACTGATCTTAATGTACTTGTAAGAAAAGTTAATGCAATCTCAAGAAAATTAAAGGTTTCATGGTCATCACTAAACACCAGCAGCAATACACCCACTTGCCTAATGCATTAACCATGTAAAATGAACAAATTTTCCCTTACACATAAGCTTGATTAATAGCATAAGGCAAAGCTCAAAAGCAGCTCATCAAGCCAGTAACTGAAGATATTGGTAGAAACTAGAAATAGATGAGCAGCAGCCAAGAGAAGCAGAAAGTCCATAGCCTTGATTATTTGTCTCTCACCAACACCTATTCAACAGATGGCAAATTAACACAATGCACAAATGACACTAGTCCAACAACCACAGCAACCCTCTCCTTTGAATTGTGATCTATTCTGCATTGCAAACAAGCAGGACTCTTCCCAATCATAGTAGAAAAAAATTTATAAACCAAGGCCTATCAGCTAACAGACAAAAAAAAAGAATATATATCTGAACAGGACATTTTCATATCAAAAAGTAGAAAAAATACACACTGAATATTTAAGCATGATCAGTTTTAAGTAGTCTAGAAATACAGAATTATCTTAGGAAGGCCACATAACTCTGTCTGTAAGAACTTATAGCCCTAATATTTCTCTGTTAGCATCTGATTTGGTCACTACTGATACTGACATTTACATCTAAGCATTACAAATACTAAAACTCAATTTGAGAGTGGTACATTCTTAAAGAAAAGATTCCCAAATATTTTGCCACTTTCTATGCATAACAGTTAATTTCTTTCAAAAGCCACACTAAGCCATCTAACACACCATGAGATTTTTTTAGGACATCTTCAGCCTTGATGCATTCTTTTCCTCTCCTTAACAGAAAATCCAATGTGTCTATTTTTTCCAAACTACTATTCAGTCGTTAGTTCTATTTCAAGATGTAATATTTCTGGACATTCTGGTTTCATTTGAATTTATAATTAACATCAACTTTGTTAAAAAACACGATTACCACAGCCAAGCTACAGAAAAAAAAAAAAAAAAAACCCTGTTTCTGAGCCTGAGTTCTTTCCAGCAATGCCCATCAGCATGGTAAGTGCAAGACACAGCCCAAATAGCTGGTACCAAAGTCAAGCAGAGCAAACAGAGGCTGGTAAACAGCCATTGTGGGATGATGGCATGGCTACTGCTTAGCTTTTTCCTCAGGTTACCTTTTAAACTGTTTCTAATTCTGGCTTCTTATCCCACAGCAATCCACAGTACTCCTGTTGGGCTCCTTGCTCCACTTATATGATATTTGCTGCTTGGAAATCTCTTTTTGTCTACTCCATCCACAATTTCATTAGCCCTTATCCCCTGTAATCTTTCTTCCTAAGAAAGAGGTAAAACTGTGTCTCTTATCTCTTACGTGAAAGTCACTGCCTGAGCATTACAGTTACTCAATACTCTTTTTCTAATTATCTTTGTCAAGTAGTATAACAATTTCCACAACCCTAAGTATTTGAGCATGGAAATATTAATTAGTTTGTTTACAAATGCCAAGTTTCACACTATTGTAATCTTGTCTTTTTTTCTCACCTCAGTTTGGAATGCCTGAATCTGCTGTGGTTGTAGAAAAACTGTGCATGAGTGGATCTCATTTCTTGGTAAGCAAATATTCCATAAGATCTCTCACTCAGATGTATTTCAGCTTGGGGATTGTACTCCTTACAGTGCCAGGAAATAATGTGAAATGTTTCCTTCTCTATACACACTTCATCAATTGCTTTGATTTTGCATTTGAGTGGGTTGATTTCCACCTCTGACTCAAGGAATCCCTGTACACAAAAGAAATCCCAGTCAGCCTTCCCCCCTCCAGAGAAAGAGCAGATATAATCAGCCATCAGCACACAGGTGTGGCAGGGGACAGCTCATGAAATATGAGGAGGTTGTGGGGTTTTTTAACAATATAGATATTTTAAAGCCATCATTTATGTAAAAGCTTTTTGATAAAATTTGCATTATCAAGAACATTTACCAGCAGAGAATTGTACATAAATTTTGTAGAAAAAGTTTAAAGAAACAATGCCTGAAAAATCTGATAATGTCCTTTCCTGACCTCTGTAGAATTTTTTGTATGAGCATGTTTAATTGATTGCAACTAATAAGGAGAGAAGACTAAAGTAACTCCTTGAACTGCAGCAATTCCTCTATCAATAATACCATCTGTGTAACTACTGAAGGAAGTTCCTTAAAATCTATTTAAAGGTAAAATTATTGTTATGGTGCATTTATGCACTGCAGAGATAATATGTTTGCTTGGCAATTCATTGCTAAACAGAACTGTTTCCTGGGTGCATCAGGAGTTATATCTGCTGTTTACTCTAACAAGAGCTTCAGTGCTGCAACATGATTCATGAGACTGCAGGTGCACCATGGCCACAGAGTAAAACTGGGTTTTACCAGCTCACACCAATGCAGTGGGGCTGACAAAGCTGCCAAGTCCACTCTGATGCCTGTCCCATCCATCCATTACAAACTGGATCACTGAAGGTGCTGCAGTCCCCATCACTGGATGAGAGGCAGTGAAGTTAAAGTTAAGGGTGGACGTGGCAGCTTCCTGTGACTCTGTAAATAAAGCTGTAGAGCAGCAGTGGACTGAGAAGTAATTTCAGATGTTAGTGGCAACCAATTCAAAACACATGTGAAAAAAGCAAGGAGAACAATGGATGACCTTTGGACAGTCTACAACAGAAAAGTAGTATGAGTAAAAACAAAAGTATTTGCTAGTATGTTATCCAAACTATGCAGTGTCTTCTAAATAGCTTTAAAGACTACTTTGCACTGCCAAAAACACGGCATCATACATGCAACACAATAAGCAACATACATTTTTTATGTCTGTATAGAAAAATTGAGACAGGTCTCACACACTGGTAGAAACTTTCTTCCAAATTTTATATATTCTTTAATTGAATTGCTCAGTAGCATTGTCAACGTGATAAATCTGCATGCTTGAAACAGAATTAATTATGACAATACTAAAAAAATTCAAATACCTATATTTTTCTATCATTAACAGCCTTATTTGACTAATTGTAAGATGCTGTTCACCTATGTACAAGCTAACACTTATATCAACTTTAAAGTAATTAAATCAACAGCCAAGTTTTTATTCCAAGCTCCTAGCCCAATACACGAGAAATCTGTACTACACCAGAAATTAAATGTTCCTTATCTGCTACAAGGTGTGTTTAGAAAGCACAGTATCCAATGGAGTAACCACATGTTGGTCATTGCCACTCAGAAAATCTGAGGTTTTCTACATAACATATAGCATGATTCCTTAACTGCATTTACTGTTCTGTAGAGATGTTCAGAATTCAAAAATCCTACAAGTCCTGAAGCTGTTATGTGCCTGTTAACTGTCTTTTGCAAGAACCTGAGGGTTTGCACTTCAGTTTATCCTTCAGTTATCAGAAGAATATTATTTCTTTCTACTCCTGTCTGCAAAGTCTAAACAGAAGCTCAGTATCCCCTTTAGACATTGAGATTAGAATCATTAGAGAAAAGCTGGCCATCTATCACTACACACCAATGACCCAAAAAAACTAAGCCCAAAACCCTAAAAACACTTGAACAAGCCTGATGACACCTAGTAAATAGACGTGACAGGTTTACCTTTGCATAATAATTTTTAAAAAGCAAATACAGGTTTGCTGCTGTGTGTGCATAGACACCCTGTGCACATATGGACATCTCACAATACATGTGCAGTGTTTCTGTGTGTCTAGCAAAAGTTAGATGAACATTTAGCTACAGATCTGGTTTTGCTATGAGATCTGTTAGGAATCACTAAAAGTGAAAGTTCCTTTTAGCCTGGCAGATAAAGAAGAAAGCAACTCTGTGGTATCTGACCTGAGAACACAGTGAGCACATTCAGAGGGGCCCAAGTTGCTGTTTTACCTTTGCATCAGCTGGAAGATTGTCTTCCATCCCAGCTGCAGAAGGCACATCCGAGTGCCTGGGAAGGCAGGCAGGGCACCCCAAGGGGAGCCACCCCAACACCAACCCATCCCAGCCTTCACAACTCCCAGCCAACCCCCTCTTCTCACAGTGTCACTCCTCCAGCCTGCCCCAAAGCCCTGCTATGGCACTGACCCCTAAGAACACGCTGTGCAGGGGCTTTGTGCCAGTGAGATGTGCCAAAATCCAGAGGTCGTGCCAGCCCACTTCTGGGCAGCACTGGAGGGAAGCTTTCCTGGAAAGAAAGACCTGCAGCCAGCATACTGCACTTTTAGCAAAGATATAAACACCAACCCACCAGATGTGCCCTTATTTCCTGGTTTCCCAGTGAGGACACCCATCTTTTCAATTTTTCCAAAGAGGAATATTGTCAAATGTTGGGAGAATGCTGCAGAAAGTAATTATCCTATAGCCTGCCACTGAACTAACACGAAACAACTTAGGGAGCACAAAATCTTTCATGTCAAATGCAAACTGCATTTTATTTGAAAGTGAATCAAACATTTATCAACAGTAAGGTCTTTTTGAACTTTAAAGTGTTCGGAGTCATGCAGGCATTATAGCCACAAAATCTATGATGAGTTGGCCACAACACCTTAAATCAATTTGACTGCCTTCAGAATAAAAATAATCAACCTTTATATGGTCATTTCTTTGAATATTTCTTCCCTTTGAGTGGCTAAAAAACAATCATTTTTATGGTAATATCATATTCTATTTTATAAACATACTGAGCATCCAACTGAACTTTTCTAGGAAAATAAATTACATGCATTTCATAAAAATTTAGAAGTAATAGGTCTTCTTTTACACTTCTGTAGAATCTAAAAACACAAAAGGTTGGTATATTAGATCTGAAGTGTACCATGCAGTTTCATTTTTCATCAATAGTACCATACTTTTGATAGTTACTCAATATGCAGGTCACATCTGAGTGATGCTAATCTAGTCCTAATGTGCAAATCAGCATTAAGCCACAGCTGCATTGCACAGAGCATATTATATTCTCTCTTGCTTTTTAATGTCTGAACTTGCTACAGTGTGCTCCTGGCTTTTCAGTTCCCTCTAAGTGTAGGTTGTTTGCTTGATTTTTTTTTTTTAATTCTGTTTTGAATTCCCAGTGACAGATAGAAAAATATATAAAAACAGGGAAGTTTTACTTGAACTTCAGAACTAAAAATAGGAGACTTTCTTATTAGATTTGTATAGAGAAATTCACTAAAAGAAATCTAAACACAGCAAAAATTGTCAGGCATTGATTCTAAACTACTTTTATGTATTTCTCATCTTTTTTGCTCTTTCAAAATGTGTTTTGAATTGCATGGCTGGAATAGGAATGCCCTGGAGAAAACCAGAGCCATGTTATTCACAAATACTCTACTGGGGATTTTTGAATAATATTTTAAAAATGGAACTGGTGTCTTCCTGTGGGAGATTCCTGACTCCCTGCCAGTGCAAAACACTGCCAGAGCTTGTCAGGTTCAACTCACCGAGCCTGTCCTTTGACATCCATTTCTGTCAGCATTGCTACTGAGAAAAAGCAGCTCTTGTCCAGAAAAAACAGCCCTGGTCTCACTTGGGTGCTCCCTCCCATCCCTGCAATGCAGAAGCAGCAGACAGGAAAGCACAGGAACCACATCTGCTTTCAATGGTGACCACAACAACCAAACACACCACACCTAGAGCTCCTCTGCTGCTATTTGAAATCTCCCACCTTCCCCAGTTTCAGCTAAAAGAGTATTTCCCAATGATGGGAGTGATATTTTCACAGCATGAGATATGGGAATAGGTAGAAAGACATTAAAATTGGTTTAGGTGGCTTGGATATCTGCTTGGAAAAAAGATAACCAGCATCAGGTACTTTTCAGATTGATCTGACATCCACCCCTGTATACTTAGTTTTACAAAAAAAATTCAGACCATGAATGCCTTGAGTTTCCAGAGAGGGGGGAAAGCTCTTTTCTAAGTCCTATATAAACAAAAGAAATTGAAGACTTACTAAGTACATTCTTATAAGTTAATTCTTCTGGGAAAGAGCGAAGAGTCTTGCAGTGTTTTCCCTGGGTGTCAAGCAAGCATGGCAAGCTTAGGTAAGTTTAGAGAAGCATGGTCCCAGGTGCAGGTACTATTGAGTCCCACCCATTAGCTGGCTGTTGACACCTTAATGACCCAAGTGCACATCCAGGGTTTAATAATACACTGCATATCTCAGAAAGCCATAAAATAAGCTTTTTGCAATGACACAAAACTTTAATATTAAAGTTTTGGCACACCCAATTGTTTTGGAAGTAGAAGTGATGTAGGCATTGTTTGTCCTGCCTTTGGCAAGCACACAAGGTTGCCATGGCAAAAAAAAAAAGGATTGCTCACCACAGAAAACTGATGTTACAAAAATACACATCTTCAGCTACAAAACTAAATTAGACCATATAACTGCATTAATTTAGTTGCATTTTTACACTATTTTTATTGCTCTGATGTTGCTTTCTCCTATTTATCTACCATCTGCCACCTTCCCCTTTGCATTTCACCACAACTGAGCCCCTCTTCACCCACTCCCTTTTAAACCTCCTTGCCTCCAGTGCCTTCCAACACCCAGTGCTTTGTTTCTGCTCCTCTTTTAGCCAGGGCCCTCCTTCCCTTTGCTCCTTAATTAGTTTCTATTGGTCATGAATTGAAATTTCTCCTACTGACATTCCTCATGGATTTACACTCCTTCAGGCTTGCCTCATTTCCATTCTTCACATACGTAAAGGTTTCCTGTCAGAGGCAGCAGAAGTGCCTTAGATATCAAAAGTATTTTTTTCAGAAACACCTTAATTTCCAGGTATTTCTACAGGCTGTGATCACTTTCTCAGTGAAGAGTGGATAGTAGTAGGAGCTGTGCACCTTAAGAGCTGCATCTGTTTTGTGCAAAGAGAAGTGATCTTAGCACCTATCCCTTTAGCAAGTACCTCACAGACTTTGAAAACACATTTAAAATGAAGCTGTTCAAAATGAAAGTTTTCAGGGCAGGAAGAAACTGAAAACAGTTCCTTCTCCAGGGAGACAGATGCAAAGCATTAAAAGAGAAAGCAGAAAACATAACAAAGAGTAGAGCAGTGCAAGCTTTGCCCCCGAGCAGTTCTTACAGGGATGCAGTGGGGGGCAGAGCAAAGGGCCAGGTGAGAACAGCTCCCTGGGTCCCCTGAACATCAGCAGCTGCCAAGTCCAGAGGGCTTTGGTTCTGTTTCTTGCTGTTTCTAACCAAATAGGAAACTGTTTCTGAAAGCAGAATCAGTTACTCAGAGTCATTTCAAAAATAAGAAAATGGTAAGAGCATGTCCTAGAAAGAAGACAAATGTTGTTTAACTTATCCCATAACAAGAAGCAAAGAGTCACCTTAAAGAGGCATGGGCTAAAAGAAAGATATTTTACAGCTAAGCACCTCTGCTGCTTATCAATCATCTTCAACCAGATCATAAGGTACAAGGGTACTGCATAAGACAATTGTAAAGTAAAAGTAAAATCTGCATATTTATCCTTATTCTCAAAAAAAAAAAGGCAAAAGAAATATGAAGCTGGATTACTGAATGTAGATACAATTTCTGAAATCCAGGGCACTGGGAAAATACACATCATTCTTGGCACACAAGAACACATGTCATTTTAGCAATCAAGTTATTAGTTAAACATATATGAATATTAGCAAATAAAACACTCAAAAGAAATTATTAGACTGAGATACAAAGTCAAACATCATTATTGCTGGATTCCCATGATAGTTAGCTTAGAAACTGAATTTTATCCAATAATTTTGAATTCTTTTTCTGCCAAGTATTTTCAAATATATCAAAAGCAACTTAATAAAACTGTCTAATGTCATAACCCAGCAATGGAATCCTGCAGTAAAAAATCCTGAGCCCATGCAAAAGTATTTATTGCAGGAGTGGCCCCTTATTTTTTTTCTGCAACAGAAGAGTATTTCTATTCATATTCCAAATGCTGCTGCCAGAAATTATTTTAACTTTTTTTGTTTGTTTTATGTAGTAGTTGCAAAGGATGTAAAGTGCTTGTCTGCTTTCCAGTCTTTAAGCCCCAGCCATAACAATTCAATTGAATTCTAAATGTCATGATAGTCATAATTACATTAAATATGGATTAAAGGAATATCTTTTGACACAGAATTCTTTGTTCTTAAAGTTTGCTGATAATTTTAAATGTTGAGCTTTGTGTACCTTTCAAGTTCAGGGAACATGAAAAAGAATGTGAGAAGTTGTGGAAATTAAGCCCCTGTGTCATAGTTTCTAACGTGGACTTTGTAAGCCCTTCACTGAAAAATAGGAAAACTCCAGAGAGCCTTGGGCTTTGTAATTTTCAATCTCCTCCTGTTTCTGGTTTTGTTCAAGCATCCTAGTTATAAAAGTGCACTCCTTCTTTAGAGAATTTGTGATTAGAAGAACCTTTATTTTGGTTGCTTTCGTACTTGTTCCTTCACGAAAGATCAGGAGATTTGACAATACACGTAAGTTGCTTCACAATACCAATGTACAAAATCATTAGTAACAATTAAAAATTGAGCCAGAAACCATAGTCACTACCCCATTGTTAAATACCAGCTGCTAACCATTTCAGAAATCTTCTAGCATGCCTAATCAGAATTTAGTCCTTCTGCTTTCCTGTTATCTGTTTCCAATACAATTCCTCATTCTCCACTCCTTACTTCATCATAAAGGGGTGGCTGAAGAGGGGCACCATAGTGCTCTTACACTGAGAGATATTTCCAAAGCCTTCTGGCAAAGTACACTTTTCTGCAGTAAAGACTAAAGCCAGCTGAATATTAGCAATTCTCATAAGAAAGCATGAACAAAGTTAAAAATTTATGTTATAGAGGAGTTTTTCCAAGAAAGGGCCGACTCTTAGGGCTCTGTTGGTTTGGAAAGGTGAACACATGTACAATTCCATGGAAAACAAGAAAACCCTGTGAGAACCAGACAATACAGCAGGAAGAAGGGACTCCTTGGGAATAGGCTGGAGAGAGTCTGAAGTTTTAAGTTGTCTGTTTCTACTGAGTTCAGAAAGAGAGAAATTCATCAGCCTTCTATGTAAAAACAGGATTGCATTATGTACAGCTGACTTTAGTCTAAGTTTCTATTGCAAACAGAGGGAACCTGGAAAGGCCTTGAATATTAACATTTTATTTGAGGCAGTGGGTGATGTTAGTGCCAAAATGAGATAAACTTCCAAGGAGATACATTTCAAGCTGCTATTCTTAATCAAGGAACTAACTGGAGTCCTAAGTGCAGAAATTAAAAATAACTAGAAATTATTTAAAAAATATTAAAAGAACTTCCATTAAAAAAAAAAGGCAAGAAAAGGAATACTCTTTTGTTGAAACCTGTCTGGATATTGCAACTACAAAGCTACTAATTGCAAAGTGACATGAATGAACCTAAAACAAGTACACTGTTACCCCCACAGGGGTATTATCTGAGGATGATTATGCCAGGACAGTTCTGATGGTAGATTTTCACTTAGAAATCCTTGCAGCCTAAGATTTAGGTATAACCCACAATAACCTGGGCACTTTTTGCTAATGCTGACTGAGCTATTATGGCTGTATGAAAAAGCTTAAGGCATCTAAAATGAAAGTACATTAAGTCTGCAATGCAAAGTTATAGAAACTAGAAGCATTGAGGAAGTTACCAAGAGTCAGGGAGTTTCCCTTAGTAAAATGAAGCCATCCTGGGTTTTTTTTGCTTGATGACATCTGCTCTGAATAAGCATGATGATAAGGGGAAGGGGGAAAAAAAGCAAACACAACAGGAACACCAAGCCTATAGATTGCTACTAATGTAGTGACTTCTGAATTTCAATGTAATATTGTCTTTAACTTAAAAAGATCAGCAGATGTCTTGCAAAAGCTGTCAGTTTTCAATATAGTGCTAAGAGCAAAAGCTTCCAGCCATTCTTAGAAGGTCTCAAAAGACACTATTAAATATTTATCAATCTTTCCATATCTAAAAACTCATGGAATTTGCCTATATTAAAAAATAAAAACAGAACATACACAAATGCAATTGCAGAGATCTTTCATGAGTTTTCGCAGTGCCAATTTTGTGCACAAGCACAGACCTTACCATTAGGGAATCTGGCCTGGAGTTTGGGTTGGACTGCTGGGAAACCACATCACACACTGGGGCTCAGGAAGAGGCACGCTGGAAAGAATTTAGAATTCCCAGAGGTCCTACAAAACCAGTGCTTAGTAGAATAAGAATTTCAATCATTTCATGTATTTTAGGCCCCAGGAATACTGAAGAGTAAATTCTATTCAAAATTCACATTAGTGTGTCAAATGCAGTAACACAGATTCTACCTGTAGGGTATTTGACTTTTTTTAGGCAGCATAGGAATTTGACTCTTACCTGCAGCATTTTACTTCACTTTAATAAGCAGATAGGCACAAAATTCCTACAAAATATATTTTAATTGTTTATTAATATTCTTTCAATATGCTATAGAAGTTTTTTATTTTGCTTTTCTATTTTTTTTCTTCCAATGTTCCTGTGTAGCTGGGCTTTTTCCCTTAACAGTTAAACTATTTTGTCCCCTGCTACTTGAATGCAATTTACACTTTTAAAAGGTGTTATTATCTGCATCCATTGCAACAGAGTCCTTGAAAAGCATAAGACAGAGAATTATTAAAACCTTACAAATGCCATGGGGTTCATTTCTCATGGTATGACCCTGATAGAGTAAAACTTGATTTTCTATCAAACTTACTTAAATGTCCCATTAGACATCTAGAACATCTAATCAGCATAATATGAGCAGGCAGGGGGCTTAACCATCTGAATGTAGGATGAGATAAAAACCAATTGAACAAGTCATACAATTTTTTGGTCAAAAAAAAAAAAAAAAAAAGAGGCATTAGACTACAAACATATGTTATCTATTTATAGCTGATGAACTATTTTACTCACTCAGAACCTCTCAAGGCAAATGCTGACATTTGCCCTTAACCCCTAGTTTCCTGTGAAGGGGAAAATGCAACATTTCATTTGTGTTTTAGACTGTCTGGGTCCCACAGTATATAAAAAGCAGATTATAGAAATGTCTGTGTGCACCACCGTCACACTGTAAGTGAAAGAGACTCTTCACTGGAACAAACAAACCAACCAACCTCAAAACCTCACTCTTTTACCTGAATGTTTTTGATTCAGGTTATATCAGAGTATTGGAAATGCATCTGTACAAACACAGCGCTGGATTTTAAAGAGGCAGCAGGAAAAAAGGGCAAATAAATTCTGTAATAGTATCATCCCCAAAGCCTGGGGTTTATTTGGTCATATATACACTTTCCAAACAGAAAGTCCTCCACTGACAAAATTTCAGTGTTTTTTAGAACTGTACCATGCATTATTTATGGTGTTATCGTTTCTTCCTTTTCCCTGTCCAATTAAGTATTCTTGAACTTTACAGTGCAGAGCTACATTTTCTGTTGGGTCTTGAAGGACTTTTGTGACTCTGCTCATGAATAAATTCAGAAATATATAAAACTGAGGAACTCAACAATTAGGTCATAGGAGGTTTTTTATGTTGTCCTATGTTTTTCATCACAACACAAACCACCTCTAGTTCCAAATGTGATAAATATCCATTTGGTCAGCACAGATAAAACTGGTATAATTTCATATTGGCAGACAATAGCTGAATTTCCACAACACAACTTTGCAACATCAAGAGTTTCTTGGATATGATTTTGCCTTTGTTGAGCTTCAGCTTGAAGTAACCTCAACTTGTGAATTTTAATCAGCTAAAGCCAAATAGAGCTACTTTTATTATGTTAAGCAGCACCCAGATTCACTGACACTCTGCTAAAGCCTGGCTCTCAGGTCAACAACTCTTCCAACATCCAGCTCCTGTGCACCTCACACACATCTGAATGAGCTGCAGATTCCCTCTCTCACACATGGATAATAGTGGGAAGCCATACTCATTTTATGGGAAATTCCAGGGTCATTTACTTGGCATATGATGCAAAAAAAAGGAAAAAAATATTTTGTTTTTCCTTATTTAAGTGTTCTAGAAGACATCTGGTAATACTATGTAACTATATTATTTGGCTGGGTAACTACAGTCACATGTAAAAAGCAGTAGAAAGTACTAAGTAAATAAAGTTTTACTTTTATTGCTCAATGTTTTATTTTTCTGGACTAAAAACACAACACTTCTGTTTAGTTTTATGTAAGAGGTACACACCACTATGGGTAATTTCTTTAAGTTATATGGACAAGTCTCTTAATTGATTTTGTTTTCTAAGTCTGCATGTCTGAAGTTTTAAATCTGTGCTTCCCTCCCCCCGCCTCCAGAAAAATAAGTGACGGTAAAATACAGATTTAGCAACAGCACCCATCCATTTCATCACTATCTCACATTATTAGAGAGTTTGATTTTTTTTTTTTTATTTTTTACTTTTATTGCATCAGAAATGGCTACAAGTAATTGGAACCTATAATTTAAGTAATATGGTCATGGCTAGCATCTTTGCTCACTAGAATGAATGTGGAAAGCCATGCTAAAAAATAGTACTTAGAGTATTTCTTGAACTATGAAGAAACTTAAGTAATCAAAATTGCCTAGTTTTATCCAAAAAAGTTTCTATTTTGCACGTGATCAATAAAAAAAAACTGATTCACATTGATATTGAACTCCTTACAAACCTTTTGACACAGTGGGAGATTAACTTCTAATAAACAATTTGCCAGCAATTGATAATTGACGTATCAAAATTCAAATGCTCTCTCTTTTTGTTCTTCTCCTATTTTACAAGTGTATATGCCCAATTGTAAGGATGGTTGTTATGTGATATAATCATCCATTATTGCCTCTTGACTTTCACAAATCATCAAATCACTTAGAGAACAGCATATATGTTTTTATAAATGTTTAGTGTTCATACAATTCCTACTTTGCCGCTGCATGCAAACACTACGTGATAGTCACCCTGCACAATAAAATTCTTTAAAACCTCACTTAAAGCATTTAAATGTAAGAAATGGAAATAGTCGCTCCAAGCTAAATTTCAGTATTAGTCAATGGTTTGAGGGTGAGAAAGGGAGAGATAAAATTAACCAACAGTGACTTTTTCCTAAAAAGAAACTACTCCCACACACAAGGAAACTGGGGTTAAGAGAGTAATTTGAAGTTAACATGTTGGTCACAGTCATCCCAGCATAAATATCACTGGCTTCCAGATACCATTATAAGGACAGGCTAATATTAGAACTGTTCAAAATATGTGTATTGTTTTCCTGGAACAAGCTTATTTTGGAAGCCATGTGAATCTTCAGAAATTACTAGGATGTGAAAGGACATTTGCATGCACAGTTCTGACCTCTTCTCTTGCTCTTTGCCTGTTAATATATCTCAGCAGGTTTGTCTTTTAACATCCCAAAACTTCCAGTAGCTTTCAAAGTGCAACCTTTCTAAAGAAAACATGCTGCTTTTCTTTTCTCCCCACACTTTGAACTCTGCACAAACTTGGTAATAGATTTAAAGACATATTGCTTCAAAATGGTGCAATGGCAGCATCCTGAAACTCAAGTGCTGCTTTATGAACTGCCAGGAAAAAGAAAGAGTGTCTGTATGTCAGTGGAAATTTGGAATTTCTTGTAAGCATTTAATCTTGGCTGTCAACAACATGTTGGGTCATTGACTTATAAAGCTTTAAAGCAAAAATATTTATTTTTAGACACTTTAAATATATATTCTGGTATTTATATCACTTCAGGAGCCATGCTTGCTAATGACTGTAATTTAAATTTCAAAAATTGGTAGAAGTAGTTTTTTTTAAAGAGGATTCATGTATATTTATATGCAGTGGAAGAGTCACTTCAATGACATTTGGCATAATTTTTAGAACCCATACAAATCGCCTTCCTCTCAAATTAACTTGGGTCACTTCAAGAATGGGCCAAAAGGAAGTCTGTTACACATGCATTCCTGAACAGTATCTAATGCTATAAAATATGAATATACTAGGAGCAAGATTATAAAATCTGAATACTTTGAAGGTTTGAGAACTTCAGATGTAGACAGACTTCACTGGCTACCGTGAAGTGTCAAAGAGAAAAAGATTGATATTTACATTTATGAAGATTCATCATGCTGAAAGGGAAGGGAAAGATTCACACGCTGGGTACCCCAGGACCTTGAGTAAATATGCAGATCCAGCATGAAATCAAAATAAATAAATGTTTGTGTGTACAGACCAAGCAGCTATTCAGAAGTATAAAAAACACTGATCACTTACATACTTGGCATGTGTGCTTCACAGTCTGTAGAGCAATATAAATATACACAGGAACACCAAAACTTTCACCTAATATATTGAGTGAGAGTTTTCCTATACTTTTTCCTTTTGAAATCATCTAACAGTCTAACATCTGTTAGACAGACATGTCACTTCACAAGCAGGTCATTGTACTATTAAATTTCCACGCAAAAACCAAGGAGGTGAAAGACTTTCAAAACACCTTTTCCTTTGCTTCTTTCTAACTGACACTAACTGTTCAGGTCTTGACAGCTAAAGTAAAAGGAAATCAAACCTCTCAAATTAAGTTACTCTCTACTTTGATAGCTATTCCACAACATCTATCATCCAGAAGCATCATTAGCACTAAACGTGTTGCACTGACAAAAGACATTGTTGATTGCATTAATTGCAGAAAATACTTTAATGAAACCATTTAAATACACTAACAAATCTATTGGCATCTCAGAAAGATGAGACAGTGGGGTATGAGGAAGGGAATGGTCTATCTACAGGCTGTCTTCAAATTTCCAAACTAAGAAAAATAAAGCAGATGTTTAAACCAAATACCCTTAAACACTCTGTAGCCAAGTACTTAAAAAGTTTGCAAAGCTCTTTGTGTCACTGGTACGCATGGAGTAATACTGTACTAGCCTTTGGCTTTGCCCCTTCAAGATGTGGATCTCAAAATCTGGAGCTGTCCTAGCCATAAACCACTAAACAGCAACCTGTTCTCTATCACAGACCAGGGGAGAGGTGTCTAATCTGTGCTACAGCTGTCCTCCTCCCCACCTCAGAAGTCCTCATCCAGACTCACTTCAGCAATCCAACACAGATTTTGTTCATACTTTGAAGATATTTACAGACACAAGCATGTTTAGTTGTTTTTTCCAGGGGCAGAAACAGTTTCTCCTGTTTGAGCCAGGGCCACATATTGCATTCACTGTTGGCAGACAGTCTTTTCCACACATAAGAGTTGTAAAGGCTGAGTTTGTGCAGCAGCTTAGACCGGACATAAGGTCTAACCTGTGTGTGCTTCACAGCAACAGGTCTTAATCATGCTCAGTCCTGATACCTCTGCTGCTTACCTAAATTATCACTATTTGTGGTGTTTTGTCCTACTTGCAATGACTGCCAGCCAGCACTTAAGGCTGAACTTTTCACAAAGTTATTTCAGCCATTGAAATGCAGCAGTCGTGATCTTGCTGTTGAAGTCAGTGATTACTCACTATTAATGATGTTGCTTGCTGTGGCTGAGGTAATGTGAATCAAGCAAATCTGGTTCTCATTTTCAAGATGCCTACAGATATAAATACATGACATACTCATGACTGTGTGAATTAAAGAGTATCTATACAGGACAGCTGTAACCATTGTGATTATATATACATATACAGCTATAACCATATACAGCTATAACCATTGCAATTATTTAAATCTAAACAGTGGAACTCAAGTACTACCTCAAAAACCTAAACCAGTATCAAAGGAGGTACAGCAAATCTATTCCACTATCCAGGGAATACTTTCCAAGTCAAATAGGCCAGCACATTTCTGTGTGGGTATTTGAAATTGTTTCTTCAATATAGATGCTCAAGGAGCTTATGAGGTGTTTTTTTTTCCAAAGAGAAGACAGGCAGCTATCAAAGTGTTAAGGGTAGACAAGCGTGTAATAAGCCACATTTGGTTTCTTGATTCTGTAAGAGTATTTATTCTTATAATTAAGATTTGCTACTCCTAGTTCCCTTGATGAAATGTAATGTGCTTATAATTATGCAGATGTTCTCTCAATCTTTCAAGAACATATAGATTTTGCTTTTAAGACTGCTGTTACAGCTTAACTGTTGCTGACAGCTTCTGCCATAGTATTTGCTCTGAGTGGTAAGATGATTCTCATACTCCTTCTCTACAGCTTTTTTTGTCTCAGCTGTTTCCCAGCAGTTCTTGTTGTAATTGTTTTTGTCTAGATTCAGGAAAGCAGAAGGCAGCAGATTGTGCAGGCAGTGTCAGCAGGGAGCACATCTGCACAGTTCCCAGGCCCCTGGCCAGCAGGGGAGAGCTGAAGGTCCAATGTCACACACTGCCTGGGATTCTCCAAGACTGATCCCACAGTCTCCACAGCCTCACACACCTGGGGAGCTCCATATTTAGTTACTTGGCTTGTACAGCAGCAGTTAACTAAGATTATGACTTAACTTTCCCTAAGAAAGTAGAGTCCTTGCCAGTCTCAGCCACCAGTGACCTGAGAATTGATTCCTGATAGGCAATTTTCTGGTCATTTTCAGTGTCCCTCATGAGAGCAGGATGTGAAACAGTCAGCACCCAGAAAACTGAGTTTTGTATTTCAGTGCAATGCACAGAGCATCTTCCTCTAACTCAGCCTCAGCCTTTGTTTACTGACATTACTCTTCCTACTAACTCAATATTCAAATACTGAAAATACCACCACCACAGTCATTTCAGCTCTTGCCTCCTTCCATTCCCTCAGTAAGCAAATTAGAAGAACTGAAGGGACTTTTTCATACCTGCAGAGATGTCTGCTCACTTAAGGAAATAACAAACAGCAAAACCAGACTGTTTAATAGGAAATATGAACTAGAAAGAAACTGTGCATAATCACCCAGCCAAGGGACGCTCTTTGTTTTCACAGCATAAGCCAGACACTGAAGGGCACCACTTGACTGAAACCACCTGCATGCAGTTACTGGAACAGCACTCAGGTAACTGCTGGAAGCAGCAGCTGGCCTCAGACCTGCTTCAGCCCTGACAAAAGCAAGATTATTAACGGAGGCTGACAGTGTCAATTCTGCTGTATGTCACCATTAAACTGGGTCAACAGCTTACCGCACTCACCTTGGGCTGAGTCCTGAGGAAAAGTCTGTTCTTAAAGCACCAGGTCTGCTTCCAGCAGGACTCCCTGTACTGAGGACATTCCTGCAGCATATCCTGTTCTCAGGTGACTGGTATTTTGACTACAGACTAGAAATATTTTCCAGGCCTCAATTCTTAGATGTGGACAAAAATGGAGCTTTTGACACTTCAGTATTTCCCTTTGCTCTGATTCAGAAGGAACAGTTGCAAACTTCCCATAAAAGTAAAAATAAAGTGCTTTGGAATCACTAAGGCAGTAATGCTTACATGTCTCATTTGGGTCTTTTACCTTTTTTTAAAAAAACATGAAAATTAATTTATTCAACTTCACCAATTTTTTAATAGTCTTAATCATCAATGAAGTAAAAGAAACCCTGAAAAACAACTTGTTTTAATTGATGAAGCATTTTTAGAGATAAATTGTTCTACTAGAAGAATTTCAGCTGGCCCTTTAGAATTCTCTTCTTCTCATAAAAAGAAATCAGACTTCCTAATCTTGCAGCCTACATCAGCAGAGGCTCTGCTGCTTTTTTGCTGAGGCTAAATTTCTGGTGGACACAGTTATTTCTATATGTGGTAACTTCCTTCCTCTTTCAAACACTAAAACTCAATTTGCTTAAGCATATATTGGGTGCATTACTGCAAAGATTTGGGAAGTGGTTTTATTTTCTGTGTTCCAGTAAATGTCCTTTCAATAAGGACATGCAAATACAGACAGAGCTCAGCCCACAGAACATTACACTGTCAGTGAGGAAGATAGCATAATTTTTGAAAGAACCTTGGAAACCTCTCATCTCTCCATCAGGTCAGCCTAACACTAATGGGGACATCATGTTCTAGGAAAGATAACATGACCTTTCCTATTGAATGCACTATATAAATAGATTTATATTGCAAATCAAACCTTACTGTCTTAGAACAAGGTTATTTCTGCAGCCAGCTGTCAAGGAGAAGAACCATTCATTCCACACATGAGATTGAGTAAAACAGGTTCAAAAAGTCTTGGACAGTCAAGCCTGAGCAAACAGCTCCTGGGGTATACAACAGGATAGAAACACTAGGTCATAAACAAATAAATCATAGGTGAACCCACTCATGGCACATACAGGAATAAAGGGTCAACTAGTTTAAGGTTTCACTGAGCTCTTAACGTGAGATGGTACTACTGCAATAGTACCAGAACAATAGTATCAGAACAATGCAAACCACAGGGGTCCACTGAGCTACTGTTGAAAGAAAACATCTTTCAGTCAAGCAAAAAACAGATTTCTACGATCTCAACAGCTAAAAAATGTGATAAGTGAGGCAGTACAGAATCCTCAGAGCCATACAGCTCCATGCATATTACACTTCACCAAATAATTCCAAAACCCCCTTGGTTTTAATTTGAAGTGTTAGAGCAGCAATACCACAGACAGTCTCCATCAATGTAATAAATTCCAGCTGCCCTAAAGGATGTAGAGTACTCTACTGTTCCTTCCAGTAAGGGAAACATCTAGATCTCAAACTCCCATTACATGTTGAACACAGCTCTTAGTAACACAGTATTAGATTGGCAGGTTTTTAACTAAAAGCATGCCTGAGGAAAAAAATAACAGCAGCACTCCATGAGGGATGACAAATCCACAGCAGCCCAAGAAACCCAATCTCAGCAGTCGTATTTACAACAAGCACATCCTGAATATATTCCCTTGCTACCACCACTGCCAGCAACACAACTACATTTGTACTATGAAAGGTTCTATATAAACCAAACACAGAGGCACCTGCTCTGAAATCTTAGAGATCTCATGTATATTAACAATTCTGGTGCCACTAGCATGCTTCCACAACTTTGGAAAGGTCCCAGAGGTAAGAAGCAGCCCCAGGGAGTGCAGACAAAGTCAGAGTGACTTTGCACACAGCAATTGGCCTCATGTCATTGCAACAGCTCCCACTCAGACCCAAAAGGTCAGAAGCTTATTAGGGCTCTTAAGCACCTGCAGTGGATTACCAGGTTCAGGACAGACAAGATTGCATCTCCCAGCTCTGGCTGGCACAAGTGTTAACAACCAATCTCATCCTTAGAGAAGAGCTCTGCAGCAAACAGGATTGCTGCTCAGCTCTGCTTTCCACTAAAGCAGCAGGCTCGCCTATCTGAAATGACAGCTGCTGTTTCTTGTACCACTTCTATAACTGTGACTCAAGTCTCACTGCAGAATGTCAACATTTGTGTTCAACAAATATGATTCACCATGTTTTGAAAGTAACAGAAATGGAATGTAGAGGCAGCATATGATTCACTCCAGCCTTGAAACTGCACAACTGCACAAACACACATTGAATTAGAATTATGCTACCAACATCTTTTATCTCTGAAATATTTGCAACAATTATTATGAAATGAGAAAACTGTAAAATAAACACAACCAGAAATAAATCAATATAGTTTGACAATTCTTGCCACAAACTGCTAACCCAGAAAAAATAATCTATGAATTTTTTTCCTCCCACTTCTAATCACAATTTCACTGAAGCACACTTCCTTTCCTTCTTCCTTCAGATTTGTCTTTGTCTTCACCCAGTCTTCTAATGCTGATCTCTTTCATTTTATAATCTGGGAGATAGCTTTGAATTAAGCTTTTATATTTTTCCATGTTCATTTTAAATTGCACCATTTGACTGTAGGTATGGTGCCCCTAAGCCATGTTTTTAAAAATAATTGATATTTCATTTTTGCATATCTTTGCTTGTTATTAGTAATTTATTCATTATGTATATAATGGCACTGGAGGCAAAGAGAAATTAAAGTCTCGGTGGGGCAGGCATGCAGAGTTTTACCAAGGGATTTTTTTTCTTCAAAGACACAAGCCAGACAAAAGAGAAAAGCAAAATATTTTTGAATGCCCTTTGAACCAAAATGTGAATTAGAAATTAATATATTAACCATGATTTAGCAAATGAAAATGAGAATTATTTAAGCACATGTCTATGTGCTTTATTGATTCAGAGCCCACATGCCTTGCCTGAATTCTGGTGAGATCTCAGTTTTGGCCATAAATTCCTGCTTCCTCTCCCAGAGGAGCTTACACTCATGAGTAATGCCACACCTGAGAAGCACATCACAGCTCTGAGGCCAGAATTCCATTCATTCACTGGAGGTCTAAGAATGGTATCTCCAAACAGTTTCCCAATTGACCCTGAAGTTCTGTAACCCTTACTGTCACCTTCTTTTTTGTAACCCTCATGCCCCTTTCAACCTTTTCTCCTCTAATGAATGTGTTCATCAGTTCTCTAGCATGAGGCCATGCATACACAAAGATGACTCACAACCTGGCATTATACAAGCAAGATATTACTAAAAGAAGCAAGATTTAGTTTGAATGCTCTGTAAAACCCAGCTAAAGTACAAAGAACTGCGATTTTCGTATGTAATCTAGTTACAATCTGTTAATCTGCTCTGCAGACTGGTCTCACTGTAAAGCCATTTTGCACAAAGTGCTATTGCTACCACTAGATGTCAGTTTTACACACTTAAAAATGGTCAATTCCCTTAAAAATAGTAATTCTCCATTCACAATAGAAACAGCTCTATATTATGCAATTCTTTCTGAACTGACCTTTAATTTGAAGTGTCTCACATTTTATTTACCTTCTCTCCACTTCTTCCCCAGCCCCTCGGGGCATAGCTCTCCTTTATTAAAGAAAAAAAACTCCGCTATGCATTTATTCCATGATTTGCTCAGTCTGAGACACTGGCAGTTTTTGCCAGATGTCACTGACAAAAGTCTATATCTCAGATTGTGTCTCTAGAGGCCAGCACTGAAATCTTACTTTTATTCCCTAGAGATATTTTTATCTTCCATAAGGACACTTCTACTAAGAAATGCCATTACATTTTTTTACTAAGAAATGCCAAAGTAATTACAGATAGGCTGCCATGCCAGATAATAAGGAATATCATTGATATGGCTTATTACAATTTTATGATTTTTCAGATTTTCAGTTATATTGACTGCCTAAATGCAGATAGATTTTATTTATACTTCAAATCTCTGTCTCTCAAGAGTCAAAAACATAGCTGTACATTCCTCCAATCTCCTACAAGGGCTCTTTACAGGTGTTTTTCTTAAGAAGATTTTTCATTAGCTAGCCTTAAAATAAACTTGGTCATACTGAATACAGAACTTCTATATTATGCATTTACTTTATGACAAAATGGAATTGCTTTTTGTCAAGTAGATCTGTATTTACTTCCTTGTGCAAAAAAAAGATCATTGAAGAAAATTGGGATGAAGTCAAATTCATTATACATTATTACAGTCAAATATATGTATACTCCACAAAAAACAACAAAGCTCTCCAAAGCTCAGAACTGGCAAAGTTACAGAATGTAGCTCTGAATTTTTACAAAGTAATGACAAGACTGTCGCCTTTCATGAAGCTGTACTGTCCAGATATTGACAGTTTAGCTAGCAACACACTTTTTTTGTTTATCATAATGTCAAAGGAATCCCCCCACCCTCATTCACATCAAAATCTGATGTTTTCAAGCTCCTACTGATCCTTCACAGCTCTCCTGGACTGCTCAAGGTATTCTTTGCACCTGCAGCCATAACCATCTCATACAAGTGCTTGCCTACCAGCAAGGGGAGGAAAGCAAGGAAGGGGAAAGGTGTACATCAATGAACTTCAAAACAGAGTTGAAAACACTGTATCATGCAATCAACTCTATCAACAATCTTCTCCAAAGACATCCAAAAACTTTATTATACAGCAACTCCATTGAAACCATCTCTTTGCACAGTCTCAGCAATGTAAAAGCATGGCAGAAAACCTCCGAGGCAAAGATGGAATCCGAAACACATCCACTGCCATGGCTGCTGACAGAAATGTTCATGACTTCCTTAGAAAAGTGCCATGGCTGGGGCAGATGAGGGTGTTGTATGTGCTACATTTTGTGTTGCTACGTTCTGCCCCATTCCCTTTGCCTTCCTACCACGCTCATCATCCCTTATCCACCTACCAGGCATCCCCAGGACTGCAAAATGCCCTAAATCCCACCCAGCCACAGCATGTGAGCCACCTGCACCCACACTGCTCCCTCCACAGAAGCAGAGCACCTCAGACACGCCAAACTGCTCTGCATGCACTGCACAGTCCACAGGCATGAGCCACTCCAAAGCTCTCCAGAAGAAAATCCACAAAGCCCCCTGTGCACCCACAGCTCCAGACTGTACAGATCACACCTGCTCTCTGCTTTTGATGCAAGGCAGCCTCTCTGTCAGCACCCATGGTGGCAGGTACCTACAGCAGGATGGGCTCTTTTTTATATACTAAATTATAAATTATATATTTTTAAATTATCGATTTCTAATATTATATATTTTTAATATTATATATTAATACTATATACATTTATATGCTTTCTAAATTATAATTACGCTTTAATATAAAATTGTAAACATAAAACCCAAAAAACAAACCAAACACACACAAAAAACCAACCAAACAAAAAAAAAAGAAAACAAAACAAAAAAAAACCCTTAAGAACAATCTGTCCCTTTATTTCCTCATTGTAGATTTGACAACACAAATCCCTCCAGGAAAAAAACGACTTTAACTTCTTCTTTATCACACATACTCATTTGCAACTTATTCCATTCATGCCAATATGAATCACTAACAATGTATATCATGAGCAACAACAGAAGCAATGGTTAATTAAAACCTGGAAGCATTAGTCATCTTCCTACAGAAGTTACCATGTAATTTCAAAAGTGTTGAGGTTTGCAAGATATTTTTGTACTCTTTCCTAGGACCAGAATTCTGCTGCTAAAGAGCAGCAGCAGTTCTTACTTTCAATCAATCATGCATTTTACTGAAGAAGGAAAAAAGAAAAAGCTTTCAGCTGGACTCATAGATCTCAATCATCTCAAACCTCAGTGAGACACATTGCTTGATCCCTTCATTGAAGATTGACCTGGGGAGGAGAAATAGGTTAAAACTCTCTCAATAAAACATTCTTCAATAAGGGAATGGCTCAGATCCATAGCTTCCTTCTCTACCAAGCTCCACTGCAAGTTCTAAAAGTGCCTGATCTAACCATACACACAGCACTTGCCTGCGTGGAAAGGCAGCTGTGCTTAGGCAGCACATTCCAAAAAACAGCATCTTGGAAGGACTGAAATTTACACAAGATATTTCCCTGAAATCATCAAGCCCTTATACCCCAGCAATCTTTATACGAACAAATAAAGGTTTAAATACTCTATTTTGCAAAGAAAAGGGAGTGAACAAGAATCACACCTTTGCAACAAAAAGCATAGCTGCCTCCTCTTCTTACTTACAAAGTGCAAGAGGAGGTGAGGAAATGGCCCTGCTCCTGCTGGTCATTGATATGCAGAGGCAATTGGGTGAATCACTGCTACAGCTGATGAAGCCAAAGGAGCCCAGATGGGCCTGAATGGCAATCACACAGTTCAATGCAGCTTTAAATTTCCTCAGGAATTTGGTGATTTCTAGATCTGCTGGATCATCTCCTAATTACCATATCCACTACATGTAGATATGCAGCTGCTTTTTGTTACAGTATAATTACAGGCTAAGTATTAAATGTAGGGGCTTCTCTACTGTCTGAAATGGCATATTTTCCCAACAAATATGTCAAAGAAATGCAGAGATTCACTGGGATTGAAATATAGACTGAGGAAATATGTTTTCTCTGGGAATGTGCATGTCCTCCACTTGATCTTCTCTCATTCACTTATTAGTGTCTCCACTTGTATGCCTGATACAAACCCATCTATCATGCTGATGAGATGGTGAGAGAAAAGGCAAAATAGCTTGGTTTGGGACTGATGGCTGGGACATTATTCAGAAAAAACAGATCTGGGCAAACACCAGTCATACCACAGTGAACTCACTATCACTGAGTTCACTGGAAAGTATCTATTTCAGAGATTTCACATCCACTATAGGTACACCTAGAAAGTGTCAGGAAATACACAAATTAATTTGCTTTTCCCAAGACAAAAACAGATGGAGGGTTAGAATTGCATCTATTAAATGGACATGTTTTCAGCCTGACCTATCCTCTGCTGAAATCTATGCTGGAAAAGGGGGCATTTTAGCATTAGGTTTCTGGACTGAAAGTGTGCAATCCCACCCCTGGTCTTAGTACAATCCAGAGACTGCACTGGAAATTTTGCACTAAAGAAAAACCCACAGATATAAAAAGGTTTTACTTAGACTAACTTAAAACTCTGACTTGAGAAGTTTGCCCGCAAGTTGTGCACTAGCTTGAACATCAAAAGAACTGCATGAACTCCTTGTTCACATTGAGGTGAGAGGTATATAGACCTACACAAACTATTGAAATCATTTGGGGAAACTCTTTCCAGTACCTGCATTAGCTAGTTCAGCATTAGAATGGGCACTTTATGTGCCAAGGTAGTACTCTACAAATTCTATTTCTTTTTCATCACCAGCTCTTCATGGGTTGAGAAGTCATGCAAAACTTTAGAACGAGAAGAGAGCAAACATGAGGTTAATAATATCCCAGCAATTGTTAAAGTATCTTCCACTCAGCCATTGTTATACTAATCTGCTGATTTGAGTGAAAAAAATACAAAGAAATTCTGTGATGAAGTGACCATATTAAATGGCTTGCTTATCATTTCTTGAATGATTCATTAACCCACCTAATTTAATCTGCCACATGCCTGGTAAAATTCCAGTTTAGCAATGTAGTCTCTCCTACCAGCTTTCTAGAAATGTTACAACAGGCTAATAACAAAAAGTTAAGCATTAACCAAGATGGGACAAGCATGTAGCTACTGAACTAAAAACTGTTTTTTCAGGTCTTTCCTTTGTTCATTTTTTAAAATATCATGTATTTCACTTCTTGAATTGCTCTTGATTAAAATTATCTCCATTTAATTTAAAAAACTTGTTTTCTGTCTTTTCAGAATGCATCAGAATATGAGCTGAGCAGATTCAAAACAATGCACCAGCCGTAAGTTTCTCATTATTTTCCACTTCCCCATTGAATGACTAATACACTTCTACCCTGACAGTTGCTCTGTTAATAAATCAGGGAAAATGAGAATTGAAACCTCCTGATCACGTGAACTTTAACATTGACAGGGTGGGACTTCCTCAGGATTAGGATCCAGGAATATTTACAAAAGCTATGGTTCAGATAAGCTGATGGGAAAGTCTCTTCTGCACCTCTCTGCAGATGCTGGATGTTATTCTTCCTCAGAGCAGAAAGGGGCAAACATGATATTAGTAAAAGTACAAGTTCAACCTATTCCAGAACATAAAGGCTCTTTGCTTGTATTGTATTTGAGGTCAAATTTTCATCTGCTACCTAGGGATTAATTTAAGCGATCAGTTCAACAAAGTGCTATGTTGAAAGTAATTTAACTAGAATTTAAATATAGTACTGAATAAGCAAATATAGACATAACAGATGAGAAATGCCTTCATATAACTTGTGACAAATCAAGTCTGTTTCAAAGGATATCCTTAATGTTCAAACATATTATTTCTCTTGTAGTACTACACAGAAATAATATTAGGGAATTTTCTCTATGAGCCAGTGAAACCAAGACATCAGTTTAATATAATGTGTTGCTGTTCTTCACCTAATGGTTGTTACTATTCCATGTAGTTTTACCCTCCATCACAAGCTGGGAAAACATTGATCAATTTGCAAATTGTTTTCTGAATTCCACTCTATTGGTAAGAAACTGGATAAGCTTGAAGGCATTTTTACCCAATAAATTCCTATTCCTATTGATAGGAATTCATTGAGAGCATAGGTAAATATTCTTCTGGGTTTAGTTTAATAATTTACTAGGTAAGTAAAAAAATGAATGGACTTTCTTGCAAAGCACTTTAGTCTAACAGAACATCATTTTGAGAGAAAATGTAGAGAGAAAGTCAACCAAGGATACATTTTCTCTTTCTGACATACATTAATCTGATCTGCTGAAATATTGGGGCAAACATTGAACTTAGGCCAAGAGTTGCACTTCTAGTGATGTGAGCATTCAAGCTTTGAATCCTCAAATTATATATTGGAATAATAAAAGTGTTTTGCCATTTGTATTCCACGGTCCAAAGCATTAAAATTCCTTAAATGCACAGTGTGGATGTCATATCCTCAGTACCAACTTCCAATCTAAAATGTGTTACTCTTACATCGTACTACTGGCTATTGAAAAAACTGCCTGAGTTTCCAGCACTTTCAGTTTAACTGGAGACATTGAGTCTACATTGATCCACCTAACACAGATCAGCTGGCCTGTTCCAGCATGTTCACACAGCAGGTAATTCCCAATGGACCAAGACACTGAGGACAGATAAACAGAAAATTAATAATTGCCAGACACAGTGGGACTGAGATCCTGTGTTTCTCCTGGCTGTGGCCAGAGCTTCAGGTCTCTGCCTTGATGAAAGTTTCTTCATGGGGATTCATCAGGCAGGAATTAAGCTCTCTGACCACCAGCAAAAGCTCTTTGCCTTTCCTATTCCAGTTCAACACTTGATATTCTTGTTTTCCACAAGATTCTGAGTCCACAAGGCTGTGAGTGCTCTTTGAGCTAAAACACAGAGTTATTCCCCATTCTGCTGGGACATCTCATGACAGAGGTACCAGGAGCAATCTGCAGCCATGCTTGGGTGTGCTTCTCTGCCCTCTGCACCAAACACCTCCAACAACTTAATGCAAGGCTCTTTTCCCTCCAGCCAGTACCATGCTTGTTCTCTAAAGGGAAAAAAATTGTCTAGGCAAAAAAGACAAAATGGTTTATCTGGAAAGAGTTTATCATAGTAATTCTGTTTTGATACCCTTAAGTAAAAATTTTTTGCTCTACACTTCTCATGAAATTTCTTGCCATATTCTTTTGAGTTTACTGTGTCAATGTTGGCTTTGACAGCCTAATGACAGCCCCATATAAACTAGTTCCCACCTACACTTGAAGCCACAGATGTGCCTAGATTGTTTCTGAGCAACTACTGGATGTTAAGGTGAAATTACCAAGGTGCAGTCTCTACTAGTGTCTTGCCCTACCTCTGAAATTCAATAATGAAATATTTTCCTCCCCACTTGCTAAACTGTATCAGAAGAGAGGCGCTGCTTTAAAACACAGGACAGCAGAGCACTGAGTCACTAGTCCAAACCCTCTCTGGAGCTGCCAGGGTTGTGCAACAAACTGCTCTCACAGGTTTACATGTTTGCAGCAATCCCAACAGCATGTTGAAATCTCGAGCTTTGCTTAAAGCCTTTCCTCCTGCACAAGCACCATTGTACTTTTCACTCCACACAGCAGACTCAGCTGATAAACTCTCACCCTGAAAGCCTGAGATCACCCAAAGCACTGAACCAGCTCACTCTCAAGAATGCCAGTACAACTGCACTTTCCAGATACTTCCCCTGAGAGCAGTTTCAAACATCCCACTGATTCCAGTCTTGGGCCCCTTTAGTCAGTGCTAACATTTATGCCAGGGAGAACACTCTATAGAAAAACATCAAGCTACATTCAGGAGCACTTTTTAAGAGAGTGCAGGTACCATAATCAACCTTATACCACAGATACACAAGAATCCTGAAACTTAAGGCCCTTCCAAACACACTGTCTTGCTGTGCAAATAAGATTGGTACTTATAACTGTATCCAGCCAAACCCAGCATATAGGCTATAACTCAATTACAAACATCCAAAATTTGGAAGCATATCTCAGAAAGAAATGTAATTACAGCTTCATCACCTCAGTGTAGATATTCCAAGACTTACAGTATCAGATGTTTATGCAGAAGTTTTTTCATAATGCTTTCAGTCTACCCAAGTTTCATTTTCCCAGGGACCGTGAAATTAAAAGGCTGCCTTTATAGCTAATGTGATTAGAAATTCATCCCAGATCAAACTCAGAATAAATTTTGCTCTCAGCTCGGGAGCTCTGGGGGCTACTTTACAAAATCAGGATTGAAATCTTTCATCACAAAATCAGTACTTTCTATCACATGCTAATTCAGAAGCCTGTTCTGGCTGTGACAGATTGCCAGGTAAATGAGAAATCCTCACCTGCAAATCAGGTCTGAGGTGTCAAGTCTTGAGTTTACCATTTGTATATAGCAACATGCAGTTATGGAAGATCCTGGGTAATAAGTGAGCTGAGTTGCAGAACACATAATTACAAGTTCTGTGTAATTATGGTATGGGCAGCATTTGATCTTCTTTGCTTGAAATAAACATCTATCAATTTTCACTTCTGTGAAAAATGTTAATACTTTATTCCACCAGGAATTTATAGCATATGCAGAAAAAATAGCTGGCTTTAAATCATGTAAGTATTCTATAATTGATTTCTAGATGAGTTTCTAACATCTTTTTTATTTGATTTGATCATAATTTTTAAGAACTCCAAACAGAAATTTTCCATCCTTGCCTTCCAAGAACAGGCAATGTCTTTTCCTGAATCATATGAATAAATTCTCAATTGTAAGAGCTGTTACATACCAGGAAAGTACCTTTCTAGTAATGCTGAGGTGTTCCACTTGAGATGTCTGAACTTGCATAGTTCAAACTACAAGAACTAGAAATGTTACACATTAACATCTTTTTCTGTTCTCCCCTCTCCGCTCACATTTTTTATTTCTTTACTATTAAGGTAAACAACTTAATGTGGAAAATTAACTTTTCAGCTTTGACACAGACATCAACACTTACATACACTTAATCAAAGACAATTCCTAACAAAAATATGAATAAAACTAATGAGATTTCTATGACAACTAAGGTGTTTCCTTAAAAAAATAATAAAGAGCTTTTGCTGTCTCTTTAAGTAAGATCCAGCAGCACAGACATCTTGTCTTGTTCAGACAATCTGCATTTGGACTTTCCCCAGTCCATAGAAAGCTTTCAACTGAAAAACAAAGGAAGTAGATTAATTCTATTCCAATACTTAGTAAGCAGGAAAGATTTTCCCCTATCCTTGGGATAATCATAATGTTTTTTTATTATAATAGATCCTTCAAATACCATTACACATTAAAATTAATGTTCAGGACAATTTATAAATTAGAAAATTATAGAGTTAGTGAACCTTGCCCAATCACTTTTCATGCTACCCTACCATGCTCAGCCATCTATGGAATGTTATTAGAGGGGATGAGGGTAAAATTTTTAAGTGTTTCTTTAATATTGAAACTATGCTCATTTTTAGGGACCTTCAGTAAGATAGATCAGAGGTACACTTCAATAACAGTGAGAGACTAGAGATCTGTCAGCCCTCTTTGAAGAGCAAGCGTGGATCAGCCTCTGAGAACAAAGCCCATGCTAGTCCAGGCAAAGGGACTGTAACACCCAGCTTCATCTCACTAAGTTTTTGTGAAAGTAGATATCTTTCCCTTTTTTAATACCCTAAACCAGCCTAAACAGCAATGCAGTATCAGTCACACAGCAACTCAATTTGGGTACCAAAATTCAAATAAATGGCTCATCTGTTTGGGGCATGTATGCAAATGACCTGCTTAGGTTTCCACACAAAGGCAGAAGCAAAGACCAGAAATGGAAGCTGTTGCCCAAACCACTTCTTCACCATCATATTTCTGGACAGGATCCCTTTTCTCCACCCTGTCCGTTGATGTGCTTTCCTTTTCTCTATTACATATCTGTACTCAGACCACAGAGAAGAGGCTGTTGTAGTTTCAAATCATTGGTCTTTCTTCCCTTTTAGAGAATCATATTTGTTAGTCAGAAAGTGCTGCACCTGGGACTCAAAACCAGAAGAAAATAACTTCTGGCTCATTCAAGCAATGAAGTGTGAAGGGCCATTAATTTATAATCTCATTTTACCAGGATTCCACATGTGCCCCAGCTCAAGTACACACTGGGCAGAAAAAAGAACAGATGTCTGGGCTCATTTTGCTCCAAGTGTCCAAACTGGAGTCCTCTCAGTTTTTGGAAGAAATAAAATATTTAATTTACAGCATGTTATCAACATATATTTATGCTCTCTGCAGGAGGGACATGTCATTCTTCTTGCTTTAGACTAGCCTCTGTGAAAATGAGTGAAAACACAATCTCTTTTTGCTTTTGTATAAGCATGTGGAGAGCATCATTCATTAGTTCATAAGTTTATGCTGTGATGTCAGGGGGTCTACACACTATTGCCAAAATAGTGGAGGAAAGCATTAAACCAAATAACGTAAACTTTTTTCAGTTCAGAATTTAGAAAATGACAGGTTGAGATAATACTAAGCAATGAAAACAGCAGTACTTAAAAATGGGGTCATCAAGACAAGCAAAGCAGAGAAGGTACAAGATAAGCTGCAAGGAGAAGTTAAGGGACCATGGCAGGAGGGTCAGATGCAGCTGCAAGCCAGACAGTTGGGGCTGCAGCAACCAGACACTTGAAACAGCTTCAGAGGAGGCTGCTCAGTGCAGCTGGGCTGGAAAAGATGAAGTGCACTTGGTAGGAATGCCACAGCAGCCCCTTGTGCAACAGAATTCAAGACCTGAAACCCAACTGTCTGAAACCCATAGAATTAACAAGTTTGCCAAAAATACATATTTCAAAGATTTCTCCCCAAAAAATGCAGAAATTGGTTCAGCATGCAAATAAATACCTTTTTACTAGCACCTTCCTTAAAAAGTTCCTTTCCAAGAGCAAACAGTGGGAGGAATGTAGGATTGCCTGAGTAACAGCACAGAACTGACATGGCAGCACTCGTGCATAACTGCATGCAGATGCACTGACCCTCATCAACACATGACTCAGGGCATCACAGAGCCTCTCTGGATGGATCACCTGCAACCACCCAAATACAGACAGTACCACAATGTACATATTTACTAAATTATGAGTCATGAGCACCTTCATGCTGGCCTTCTCATTGTCAATGCTTCAGAGCACCTGTGTGCTTGCAATGGGTGCAGGAGGGACTGAGGAGTTGCCATCCAGCACAGGAGTTGCTCAGCTGCCAGAAGCAGGGACACTGCTCCAATGGATGCTGCACACGACCAGAACAGCAGCTTTCCTGCAGGATGCCACAGTTCAGGACTACTCACACCATGTCTGCCCAGTTATTTTATCAAGCTCCTGGAGGACAGAGGCATTAAAGAACATTCTCCATAGTAGGGAAAGAGGTCAGTCTCCCTGCCCAAATCTGTTTTGGTCTGGACTGAGACTGCTGCTAAAAATGATCATGGAACAGTGTTACATAATCTGTCTTTAAAAATATTTTATTTTATTTTATTCTTCCACAAACCATGCCTAATTTTTCAAACCCTGACAATCTCCTTCTGTTTCTAATAGCCAAGAATTCTGGGAAGAAAAACAAAAGGAGATTTCATGTATTTTACAGTTCTTATACTAGCTTTTCTACCTACTGCCATGCCATTGCACATTTTAGGTACTCTCCAATGATATCCTTGACAGAGCATTGGGTCTCAGTTTCTTCTTCACAATTCTGGCACTGAGTTTGACAGACACCTGCTACCACAATTCTATCATTTCTCCTATTTAGTTCCTCACTGCACAGTTTAATGGCTTTTTATTATTTTACCAAGCTCTCAGAATACAGACTAAAGCTAAAAATATGTTACCATTTCAATTAACATACCTTACCATGCATTTCACAAGTGGAATCAATCCTTTTTCCTAAATCACTGATCTGGCTGATATCATTAATTACCTTTATCAGTATATTAGTTCCTCATTTCATTCCTCTGGCTCAGGGAATAATCTGAAGAAATACACAAGAATATTAGACATTTCCATACTGTTGCTTCCATTAACAGATACTACAGCTCAAGAACATAAAAGTAAAAGAATTATTTGTATTGCTTGGAATGTCAACATGAATTACCAGCTATAATCCTTTTATGTTACTGGTACAAATATTGTTCACATATAGCCCACAAATAGATTTAAATACACTCTGAAGAGACATTCCAAAGTCAATTATTTCTTAGTATTAATTTTTATTTTTAATGAAATAGAAGTATGATTCACATGTATAGTTTTAGAGGTAATCTCTGCTAGATTGTCCCTTTCCAAGGATTAATTCCAAATTACAGATAAACCAACAAATTTCAACAATTTCAGCTTTTAACCAAAAGCAGTACTATTTATGTATCATATACCTCCATGCATTGGTATTTCATTGGGTTTTCTCTTAAAAAAAAAAAAAAAAGGCAGCTAAGTAAATACTGAAAAATAACAACTGTAGCTAATTTCTGATCACAGACCTTACAGATAATGTCTTTCAAGCAACACTTTTCTATCATCACCAAGATGACTATAGCTTCAGATCCTCTGTTAATCACAGTGAATAGTGGGAATAAATCCATCAGGATTAAAGAATTCAATGCTCCTGAACCAGCCTAAGATAAAACCAACACATCTGTATACATCTATACCTGTCATGTACCTTTTAGAGTCCACAGGATGGAGCACCACTTTCTGGACAGATTTGAAGTGCTGTTCAGTCACAACCAATGCCCCAAGAACATTTTGAAGCACAGCCCCAGGGAATAGCTCCAGCAGACACCCAGGCTTAGGCTTAGAACTCATTCTACACCAAGCTCAAAATGTTCTTCCTTTATCAGCATTTCTTTCTACTCTGACATCCTTGTGCATCAGCTTCCTTAAAGCAAAGCAGTTCTGGGCCAGCTCCAAGGTGGGTGCCAGGTGACATTTGTGACACCCGGTGCTTGAGGAAGGAAAGAAGGAGGGGATGGGTTCGGGCGGGCACCTCCACACCTGTGTGTGAACTGTCACTGCTGGGCTGCAGTGACACCCCACTCACCACCTGAAACAAACAAAATTGCACAGTGCACTACTACTCAGGTAATATCAGTTCCACCAGGAATCAGCATAGTAATAGAAATCTATCATTTCTTTAGAAGCCTCATTATACTCTGAGTAGTTTTTTTCATACAAGGAGCAATTCTCCTGTGAACAGAACAATGAAAGTAAACTGACATCAAGGAAAGGTTAAGCTTGAAAGAAATCACAATGCCTAAGGAAAAGGTACCTTAAAAACCAACAATTTCTCTTTGGAACACTCTACTGTATCAGTATTGTCTTCCTATTTGCTAACCAATACAAATATTTTCTATCAAAAGCTATACAAAGGCCATACATCTTGTGAGTAGTTTCAAATTACAAACAGTGCAATCTAGTCTGCACTCATCAGTCTGCTTATAAACACAATTCTGACTCAACACCATTATGACAAAATGAACAGGACTGTTTCAAATGTATGACATAACCCTAGATAGCTACAATACAGAGAAAGGTGTTAAATATCTAAATCCATGCTGGAGATGTTGATAAAATTCACCAACAACCAGACATTAAAAATCTTGTAGAGCTATCACCTATGCATATTATTCCTAAACTAATAGTCAGAAACTTTCTTCCATCACAAAATACTTTAGTTGGTAATTTCCTCAATGCAGAGACCTTCTTGTTCTCTATTATAACACTATATAAAAAAGGGAAGATTGTTTATAAATAATACAATGGAGTATAATGGATATTCAAATTCACATATGTGTGTTTCTTTACGTGTAGACTTCTGTCATATTTTATTTCTTCTTTCCTTTCTCAATATTGTATTTTCCCTTTGTATTTTAAAACTGAAGGGAAGTTATTCTGAAATCCAGTGTTTGATAGTAAACATAGACTTTTTGTCCCAATATCCTGTGGGAGGGGAAAGATGAAGAATCATATGACCACAAACTTGTAAAGTAACTCTTTTAAATTATGTACTATGGCAACAAATGCTTCACATTAGGATCTATAAAAATAATAACCCTCTCTGATATAGTGTTGGACTCCAATTCATCTGCTACATTTTTGTGGTCTTAATGCAATTAAAGTTACCAACTGTGTAAACATATCCTTAGCAACAATCCACAAAATTTGCAGCTGTAGACAACAGAAAAAATTCATGGCTGTAGTTACAAGTCTGAACAATTTTTCTCAACAGAAGAGAGTATTCCATTAAAGTGTATCTCTTTGGTCATAAAATGTTCTCTTGCTAATATTTCAAAGAGTAGTTTGATACTTATTAAGACAATAATTACTTTCTTTAAAAAGTCTCCCATCTCCCTGATCATTTTACTGGGGTTTATTGAGGGTGGGGTTTTTTTGTTTTGTTTTGGGTTTTTTTTTTGTTTTTTTGGGGTTTTTTTGTTTGTTTTTTGTTTTGTTTTGGTTTGGTTTTTTTTTTTTGTTTTTTTGTTTGTTTTTTTGTTTGTTTTTTTGTTTTTTTTGGTTTTTGGGGTTTTTTTGGAAGGTGGTATTTCAAATCCACTACATTTTTGTGTGAAAAAAATTTTTGAAACTTTTTCTGTTCAGTGACATCTCTGCTTCCAGAACACAGTGGCAGGCAATTCCAATTATCCAGGAAACAGGAGAGAGCAGTCTAAAGCAGATGGAAACACATGGGAATAGAAAAGACTATAGATAAAATAATTTTTCCTGTTCTTAAGCTGGAATAGGAAAACGCTCAGACAGCATAATTATGGTCAGTGAAGTGCAGATTACCAAACTGTGCCACCCACCAACCCTTTCCCTTTGGTTGTATGTATTACAGGCCAGTGCAGGAAAGAAGTGGTTTTAAAATTGTTAGTTTTTAAGCATTTTTCAGATACTGAAGGCATCCTGGTATGTGTAACAGCACTATACAAAAATGACCTTATTTCAAGACATTCCTTTCACTTTGAAATTTTAAAAATTTGTGCAGCCTTTTGTCTGTGTGAGCAAAGAGCCCTGTGTCCCTGCAGCCTCCCTCCCGTGGTTAGGCTCACAGTGGGACAAGCCGGACACTCAGGGGCATCTCCCTGGCAGCCACTCGTGACTGCTGGAAGGGGATCAGGTTTGCAGCACTTGCAGAGCTGCTCCCGAGAGTCCCTGTGGGTGTCAGCTGGCTCCAAGACAGGTCACTGCCTCTGAGACAATCTGATCTCAAATGCTTTGAGTCGGACGTTAAATAATTAGTGTGTCTGTAGGAGCAATACTTGTGTTTCTGTATGCACATGAAACAGATGACGGTAAAACTGAAAAGCAGAAGTGCAGCTTTTTGCACAGTCCCCAGAGAAAGAAAACACATATTCTCAGCAGGTGCTAAAATGTGTTTGCTCAGAAGACTCTTCATGAGAAAATCCTACTAAATTTACTGTTTTCACATCTTTGCCTGCAGTACATGCCTACATGTATGACCTGTTTCCTCCAGTGAGCCTAATGACAAACCCAAATCCCATTCAATAAAATTTAGAGTTGCATTTTCAACTGCATCTTCTATTACTAGTACTGTAAGATCAGCTTTGAGCATGCCATTGGTATCGAAAATGATAAAGGATTAAAGTTTTAAGATTTCTAGGGCAGCTGATAGGAATCCTCCAAAATCAACACTGTGACATTGAGCTATTTGACCCACAGTGAGAAGACCAAAACTCCTGAAAATCAGTATTATGTAAAAACACTTGGGACAGAAATGTACACTCTTCTCATCACATGTAATTCTCCCTGTACAAGAAGTGTTTCCTAGTTTAAAATGGCATATAAGCATCCTGGGAAAGGAGAAAATTCCATTGAACTAGATACTAGATTGGAAAAAAACAGTGATGTATTATTTTAAATAAAAAGCAGAACTATTTCACCTGTTTGTAGCAATCAGTAAGTAGCAAATATAGATAATATTATGAGAAATCATGTTCCATAAACTCATGTTTTCCAAATACCAGCAATGAGACACTGAATACTAAGTTACGTAGGCAGTGTGTTGACCAAAATAGAAATTGAGGGGGCAAAAACTACATCTAAATTGACATAGTTTTAAACAATAGAGTTTGAGTGCATTTCTGGCCTGGTATGAAGTACCACAAATTTGCATTCAGATCCATATGATCAAGCACAAAACCCTCACAGGCAGCATGTGACTGTCTACTGCTAATTTTCTGTTTCCCCTGCACTCTTCACTACCACAGCCCATTGCTAGCATATCTTCCTACAGATATTCTGAAAGTAGAAGAAATCAAATACATACAAAATATTATCAAACAGCACTTTTCTTTTAGGAAAAAAAAATGAGTTTGCAGCACAACTACAGATTCCAGTTCAGATTCACATGGTTTGTACTTGGGCTGTCTTCCGATGCAGATGGCACCAGTTTGGGCTATTTTCACTCCGCAGCCATGAAAAAGAGAACTGTGGCAATCATTTCCTAACTTTCATGTGAACACAGACTGATCAAGCCAAATTCCTGTTACTGACCAGTTATATTTACATTCACATTACAGTGCTTCTATGGCTGGAGCTCTCTTTAGTGCTAATCTAGTAGCTCAGAGCTCAAGCAGTAGATGCCTCTTTTAAATAGAGTCCTTCATGTTTGAACACATACTGTCTTTGAAGCAATTATCAATCTAAGATTAAAGACAGCCTGTAGATATGGGCAGGGAGAAGTACCTCTGAGCTAGGTGAAACACTATGAGGGAGTAAAATCAGACAGATATTTTGAAGTGAATTATCAATCATTTTACATACTGCTCAGGAGAGCTTATAGTGGAGCTCTGTTGCTGGGATTTCCTAAAAGAAAAGCCAAGCAAAAGCTCACAAAGCTGTCTTTTAAAGAGCAAATTGTGCAATATCCTGTGATTCTCCACATTCTCCAGAAGTAGGGAAGTCAAAATCAAAGAACACACTTAGCAGAGAAGGTTGCACATTAAATTATCTCCATTAATTCTTTCCTATAAAGAACAGTTGGATCCTTCACTCCTGAGTACTTCTAAGAAAAAAATTGGCCCAATCACCTCTAATAATGTTGGAGAGAAAGCTTTGTTAATAGAGAAGGAGTTAAGAAATGGGTTTCTTAACATGACTGAGAGATAAAGTCATATATGGTCATGTCATGAATAAAAATGAAACCTGGTAATCCAACTGATTACTTACTTCAAATCAGGTTTCTTGGCAGTTTCATAGACATTGAAGGCACTAGACTGTATCTATGAGCATTAATGTAATCTGTAAAAAGTAGCTTCCTCTTGAATAGTCATGCATAGCTTGAGATCCTTTGACGCAGCACTGTCTCCTCAAAGCATCAAAAATAAGCATTAAAGAGATTCACTGGAAATCATTTGAATCTACCTGCAGTTCTTTTTATTCAGCTTCTTATTGCTAAATGTGAGTTTACAATTAAAGCTTTTATCTCAACCTCTAGGGTGTGAAACCCTAGAGGTTCAGAAATGGCAATGGGAGCCAAGGCTGCACCTGTACCCTGGCTTGGACTTTTCTCCCTTCCCTGCAGCTTGATTGTCCATCTCTCCTGTGTGCCAGAGCTCCTGCCTGGGACACCTTCCTAGGGCTTCTTGCTTGCAGAAGTTGCTAAGGGGAGATGCTGCTGCACCACTGAGCCCCACCCCAGCAGCAGTCAGGATGTGGCTTCAGGCATCAACCCAGAGCAAGAGCTCAAACAGGCCCCCAGGTTCCCCAGACTAATTAGTTCCCTAGACTAATATGTCACACAGCCATACTCTGGTAACTTGCATTAAGAAAATGGCAAAAATGGTCTCCATAAAAAGCTGTTAGCATCAAAACTTAAGAGTCTTAAAGGAAGATATGCATAGCTGTTATATTATATTTAAATTTAATAGCTTCAGCAGGAACCCCTGACAAACCCAAAATCAGCATACAAACCATGTATTAAACTAGGGAGCATTAATTTCAGTGGAAATAAGAAAAGGCAGTCATCAAAGGAGTCAGAGAAAAACCTTCAGGCAAGAAAATACACCCATCTTGTCAGTGATAGCAGCCAAACCCTGGACTTTGTTTATTTCTCTACAATTGACTTTCTATGGAGATGCTTTTTCTGATCTAGGGACATCACTTAACAAGAACTAAAATGCTTTAGAAAAGTCATCTGATCCTTTGTTTCTATGCTACAGGAGTCTTTTATCTACTTAGAGATCCAAAGTAAAACCAAAAATTATTCTAACAATATTCTAACAATAGGATATAGAAAACTGGAGCCCTGAAACAGGACATACCTGGCAATTCACAGTTTTGACCAAATGAAGGTGGGATGCTCACAGTCTTTGTCACAGAGTTTGTTTCAGCAAGTCTGGTTTTGACCATGCCTCAATGGCCTCACAGCTCTGAAACAGAAACCAGAACATGCCGCCAAGAATGAGGCAGCATGCGGAAGGAAAGAGCTGGTTGGAAATTAACAGCAGAAGATAGCAGAGGGGATAAAAAACACATTCTGTTTCTGAACATGTTTATCAACATGCTTTATCAAATGCTAAAGAAGTTGCTTTTAAAAATCAATCTATTTATGAGCATAACTGGGGAATTATGCAGTCATATTGGGAGAGGATGAGAGAAACCAACACAGACGGAGCCACAGCACTTGCAAAGAAGAGAAAATTATGTTACAACAGACAGTGGCATTTATAAAATCTATTCAAGCATTTAGAAGGCCTTTTTCAAAATTACAATGGCATTTTGAGCATCAAAAATTTAAAATAGAAATGCATGTATATTCTGTAAGCCATCCTGCCAAAGGACTTAACTGGCAAATCCTGCATACCTGCATTAGGGAATAGTGCCAGGAATCCATCCTCTATCCTTTGCAGCCAAATAAAGGAAAATAAAGTTAGTGCCTATCTACATAATCACAAGAGTGACAGTCTGTATGGATGCAGGTTCTTAAAACATTAGATAGGAAAATACAATTTAGGCAAAAGGCTTCAGTGATGTCGCTCAAGAGAAGCAGTATTGTGGGAACACCTCTGCAAAACACCTCATCCAAGACTTCGAGATACATTCTTCTGGGACACCATTATGCCCCACAGCCCTTCCAGGCCATGTCTCAGCAGGCAGCAGCACAATCCCCACTGGCCCCAGATGTGCCAGGGAGCAGGGAGGTGACACAGGCATCCCTCAAAACAAATCCCCATCTACCCAAAACAGTCCCTGAGTCCCTGTGGCTGGGGAGGAGAGTTTCCTGTTAACCATCACTATGGTCAAGATGCCACCCACATGGTAACAAAATCCCAGTTCCTCTTTGGCCTTATCCAAATGAGCATATAATGTCAAAGAGGGAGAGTTGCTGGGGTTACAGCTACAGAAATAGCACACATTATGTTTGCTGTGTGGCTCAACCCGACCACCGCCTGCAGGCTCTCCCAGGGCTCCTGAAGAGGAAGGCAGGGTGTTTCCTGCACTGGGGGTCAGTCAGGCCCTGCCCCCAGCTCCAGCCTGGGCCCCAGAGACACCATTTTGGGGTGGCAAGTAAGGCTGTAGTGATGGAGAAACTCTTGTTCCTTGCCCTGTCCCTCGTGCAGGTCTGCAGGGCCACCCTGCCAGCTGGACAGTTACATGCCCCTGTCCATATGGGCTGTACAAATCCTCCTGACCACAGACAGGATCAGTCTTAACATAGGCCCAGAGTTCAGACTCTGCAAACACCTGCTGGGCAAAAAGGAGAGGCCTGGGGCTGTTTGGAGGGATTGGCCATGCCCTTCTTCATTTAAGGTTTTTCTCCAGTGGTTTTTCTATGTTGGGGTACCCAATCCAGCCTTTTCAGCACTGGGGCAGATAGCCCAAGGCTGACTTGGAGGCAGACCAGAGAGAGCTAAGCAGGTGCCACAGAATCTCATGAACAAGTCCTGTATAATGAAGACTTTTTTAGGAGTAACTTCTTGGCAGCAATACCAGTCTAAAAAGTCGCACACCCTATTCTGCTCATCCTGCACTGCACACTCACAAACATCTGTGCACCAAATCAAACCAAAGAACTGTTGCAGCTAAAAACCCCGATTTTTGTGACTTTTTGCTTGATTGTTTGTAGTGGACTCCTTTCCCAGTCCACGTAGCACAGCTACACAAACACAGGGGCCAGCAGATGACTGGGATGAGAAATCCTGTGTGAGTCAAAGTGTCACTGAGCCCTGAGTGCACGGGACTGAGGGACTGCCCTGAGCATGACACATCAGCAGCCACCCCTTCCTGGGACCAGGGAGGTGACAGCACTGCAAGGACAGGGGAGAGAACTCGGCACTGGCACTGCAGAGTTTTAAACCTGTAGCCTTGGTTGAGTCAGGAAGAAACAAGGTTAAATCAGCACAGTATTGCAGATGACAGATCCCAGAGGAAAAAAGCTCAGGATTTCTGCAACAGCCAGGCAAGAGGAGTTGTTGTATAAGGGAAACCCTGCAGGAACCTACTGAGCAAATCTCTTATTCTGATATGTGTTCAGATAAGTGGGAAGATTATATAAGCAAAAGGGAAAGTGACACAGCAATATATTCCTATCTACTTCTTCACACTGTCAATGTGAACTTTAACTAATTCAAAATTAATTTAATTTTCAAAATAACTTTTAGGGAGTAAAATTGCAAAGCTGACCGGTCCACAACCAGATACAACGCAACATGGAGTTCCAGTTTTGTGCATTACATGACAGTCAACATTGTATTTATTATTCCTTAAAGTCCACAAACTTTCTAAGATACCCCAAAAAAAAGCAATTTGTACACTATCGGCCAAGCCTAGAAAATACTGTATTCAAACATCAAGCAATTCCTATGCTGAAAGCTCAGAGACCAAAACCAGCAGCCTGCCAAGATCACAACGATACTTCTATCAAAGACAAAAACCTCATGGCAGGCTATTTCCCCAGAGTCACCTGCACTAACCAGGAAACTCTGTTTTGCTCCTTCAGTTTCACAAGAAAAAAAACTTCAGTCAGTACTCTCTGGGGAGAAGAATTCCATGGGAAAACCTAGCCAAGTGGCAATAAGAATCCCACCAAGAAATACCTTTGTGTGTCCCCAAAGCATATTGTACATATCAAAACATATTAACATGATGTAGACGCACACTGAAAAACATAACTACTAGGTTTCTTCTCTAGAACAGCCTTAGGTTAGAAACTAAGCTGCAGAGAGGCCAAAGATACAGAAGGGGAGCAACAAGAGCCATCCTCCAAAGGTGCAGAATTCAAATTAATATAATAATAATAATAATAATAATAATAATAATAATAATAATAATAATAATAATAATAATAATAATAATAATAACCTGGATGTGAACAACTGCCTACACTGCCCCTTAGAAGCAACTGGCTGCCTCCTAAGTTCAGCTTTATAGAGGAAAATATGGTTGAGCTTAAGACTGAGCAAAAAGTCCCAAGCTCAGAGATACCAGAGCCATAAAACACACCTTGAGTGGGAACAGCCTTGCTGTGTCTCTGGAAGGATCAGAGTTTTAAATAGTTTTAAAATAGGGTAAGAAACTTTTTTTTCTTTACAGTTACATTCAAAAGAATGGGGATAAGATGGTGATTTTTTCTCTTTCACTGGGCAACCTCGGGAAAGGCAAAGTTCCCACGCAGCATGTTCCCACCTGGCACAAATTCACCAGGAGCGGGGAGGAGGAGAGGAACCAGGCCCTGCATCTCTCCCCGCAGCCGGTGAAACCCCTGGGCTGGGCAGGTGACAGCGAGCGGCTCACCGGCCCCGGCACGGCCCGCTGGGCTCGCCCTCAGCCGCTGCTCAGCTCCCCGGAGCCAGCGCGGCCGGGCCGCCCCTCAGCTCCCCCGAACCAGCGCGGCCGGGCCGCTCCGGCAGCTCCGGGGGCAGGGGCGGATCAGCGGGCCCCCGCTCCCGAAGGCTCCTCCTCGGTTCCCGGCTCCGCAGCCACCTGTGCGCGCCCCGGGCGGGGCGGAGCCGGCCGAGCCCCGGGTCCCTCCTCTGCCGGTGCCTGCAGGCGGGACGGGTCGGGGAGAGGCTCCGGCAGCGCGGCGGGACCCGGCGGAAGGAGAGTCCGGCCCGGGCAAGCGGCGGCGCTGGCAGGTGCCGGGCCGAGGGCAGCGCGTCCCGGGGGGCAGCGCTCACGGGCATGGACAAGCTCAACAGGCTGACGGTGCCGGCCGGAGAGAAGTTCAGGTAGGGGCTGGTCCGCTCCCCGCTCCTGCGGGAACGGCGCTGCCGCGGGACTGAGGGCAGCGGTGGGAAGGCAGCGGGGGACGAGGCGCTTCCCGCGGCGCAGCGCGGGGCCATCGGGAGCTGCCGAGGCACGAGGAAGTTGGCAGAGGTTTTAGAGTAAAAGGGAGTTTTACCCGTTCTGACCCGCTGGCCAGGCGCCGCAAGGAAGTGCGGGAGGTAAACACGGGTTTGGAGTGGGTAACGCAGATTTAGAAGTAAAATATGTGTCGGTTTCACCTGCAGCGCAAAGAGGAATATTTTCAAAGTGTCTATTTTCAAAGTTGTAAGGAAATAGTGTGTGACTCATTATGATGTATGACTCTTATGCAAATTAGAAAAACTTAATTAATTGCTTAATGCTTTAATGTCTTATGAAGATGGCTTTTGTAGTTAAGTTTTGTAATGTTTCCTAATCTTCGAAAGAACTGGCGGAATGGAGGGAACTGGAAAATGGGAAATGTTCCTAAGTGAAGGAGAACAATGTTAAATACAGGGTTTAAGAGGAAAAAAGCAGAAGCTGGCCATTACTGAAGTATTTTTAGTGTGTCTCGCTTCATGTGCTGCTACAGTTGGCACTTCGAGGCTCTTTCATCATGACTTTTTGTATTTCTGAATACTTAAAAGAAGTTCTGTTTCAGATTAAGGTAACATGGAATTCTTTTCTTCCTCTGAAAAAATAAGAATGAAATACTGAAAAATATTTTTTCCTAAAATAAGTCATACTTAAGCACTCAATACTAACTTATAAACCCTTCTCAAGTCTCTCTCCCTCTCCCCAGAAACCTTCGTGCAAACTGGAATAATCTTTTGTAAAGCTAATTTTGATGGAATGCAGTTTATTGATGCCTACTCTCTCCATACTGTGGCAGTGTTGTTGGGGAGGTGTGTACTGGCAGAGCTGCAGTGACACTGATGCTCCTCAGCCAGGCACAGCTAATGAAAGCCAAGCCGGCTGCATCCTAACCTGTGGAAGCCTCAATGGACAGGGGGAAGAACGCAGAGAATTTCCTCATTGCCTGCAATTTACCACCTTAAGTAGTCTGAACTGGTTTAAATGGTGTTGGTCTAAACTAGCTATCTTTAAATAACAAGTTGAGGAACAAGTTGGAAAGCTTGATTCCATCCATTACTGGTACATAAAAAAATACAGTACACACCTTCTGCTGTCATAAAATTATAGCTGGGATTCTCTTTCTGCACTTTTGCAAACAATTAGAGCAGGATTACCTTCAAGTATCTAAAGTGTGAGTGTATCTATGTGTGAGGGTTATAATGGCCCACAACTTTTTGGTGAACTGATTCAAAAGCCCTAAACCCAAAAGGCAGCACCACCCCTCTGCTGCACCTTCACATAGACTGCACTCTACATCTCATCTGAGGTTTTAATATTGTTGTAAAATAGGGAAGAGAAAGAAGTAGCTCTGCTTTCCTGTATTAATCTGAAGTATTACAAGCTACTCTTTCTCTCCTCCTCATGGCAAATTCAGCCGATTTGTGCAGGGATAGGAGGAGCACCTGTTTCTCAAGTGTGTGAGCGTTCTCACCACACACAGTGGACATGCATACTTCGACTTGAGCATGTTGAAATGCTCCTTAGAAACCTGGATATGTGGCTACAAAATCTTACTGTGGTGTCAGGATTTTAAAACCTGAAGGCGGAGCTTTCCATGAGTAGATATTCACAGGATAAATTTAAGAGAGATATGCAAATACAGGAAGAAATCAGCGTAATGTGGTGGGAGCCTTTTCCTTTATCTTTGAAACACCTGGGTACCCCCTCGTGCTCTGTGACCTGTTAACAGTGCAGTTGACTTCCTAATTCCACCCCTGTCTGCATGGAACACACACAGGTGGTTCAGAGTTTGTATTGAATGTTACATGATCTAAATGTTTATGGCAAAATTGTACTTTTCTTCATATGCTAAGATGCGATGCCAAGAAACATTCCTGCCAAACATAGTTTCAATTTATGTGATTATAGTTTGCATTTTTAAAGACAACTTTCTTAAAATTTCTGCTTTATAGCAGCAAAAGTTAAAAAAGCACTACTGTTGAGTCTGAGAGAGACTCTTTTTATTTTTTTAAGTGCAGACCTGAAAAGCTAGATATTATGTGGTTTTGCTAAGCTCAGCTATTCTCCATGGGTGTAGTTGAGCCCACCAGACCTAGCTTTTTGTTGCATTAGCAAATCTTAGATCAGATCTGATCTAACAAATGGAACATTTGTTTAGTTTATTGCAGCAATAAGAACTTTAAATGTTCTTATATGTCTGTCTGCCTGACATGTTGTGGTATGTACATTGTTTGCTGTTAAGCCACTCAACTAACTTCAGTAATAGTTGGACAGGAATGCTGGAACTTCATGGAATTCTGGTATTAATTTCTATATAGTGTTTCTTATAAGGCATGCACAGTATTATACAAATATTCCCTCAGTGTGTTCTAACTGCTTCCTTATAGTCAGGAAAAATTAATTCAAAGGCTTGGTTATTTATTGTGAGATAAACTAATCTGTGGTTCATAGAAATAATTTGGTACTTTGAATGGTTTCCCAAAGAGTGGAGTGAATACATGAGCAATACCCATACTGCCATGGCAAGCTCTAGCGTGCCTGGATTTCAGACTGAACTTCAGGGAAAAAAAATTATGCTGCAAACATACAGAAATAGATGCACTCATGATCAGGGACAGTAGGCAGCATGGGTAATGGGAAGTTAGAAGCTCAGAAGAAAAGTCTGCACTAACCTTGCAAACTCTTTTGTGGTTTAACCTCCCTGGACTATAAGCCTATGATTCCTATGATTTAAATAATTTCTAGCTACTATATGTAGCTGTGTCACAGCATCTCTTCAGACTTGCTGCATTTTTTTATTATGACCACAAACCTTAATGATGACCCTCTGCCCATAGCTGGCTTTGCTGTGTGGCACTAAGTCCTTGTGAAGGCATCATCACCTCTGTGGTGATGGGCAAACCATGGCACAAACCAAAGTGTGCCACATGCTTTCACTTGCCTAAGGTCATGCAGCCAGGGAGTTCCTGATTGCACACAGCCTTTTCCAAGGGCACAGTTGCATGTTAATTTTACATGACTTCTTTAATTTGCAGCACTCCATCTCTGCCCCCAGCAAAAACAAAGGTTTAAAATCCCTATCTCCAAGCATAATGTCCATTTAAAAGGAAGTGGAAAAAAACTGACAATTTGCTTTTCTTAGGTTGAACAAGTGTGTCTGGGTTTTTTTTTTTTTTTTTTTTGCAGGATTTTGTATTAGTCCTCGTTAAACAGAAGGGTTTAAATCCTAATTCCATGAAAATCAAGAGGGATTTCCTTGAAGCCAGAATGTCTGTTGTCTGTCAAACCAGGAGGTGTTTATAGTGTTCACTAATTTTCTACTGGTAGCTTGGCTGTAACTGCTAGGCCTTTTTCTTTAACAGAGGATCTTCTGGCAATGTGTCTTCTTGAAAGTGTATAGTAGGAAAAAATAATTCATTTGGCATTGAAATTTTATTCATTATCTCAAATTTCATCCTATGTATAGGATGCTTTACCATAGGGAGCATTTACTTTTGGAGAAAGTGTTTGGGGAATATCTGGATATGAGTTTTGTACTGTAAGAAAATATTTTATTGTAGTAGTTCTACAAATTCCTCTTAAGTGGTAGCAAACAGTTTTAGAAATTGAATCTGTTTTCTCAAGGCAAATTTTAACTTAGTTTTTTACCTCAGTGAACTTGAACAGAACAAAAGAACAAAAACAAACTCAAGCAAGAAATTAACTGGAAGTAACCTATAGAATGTTCTCCATGACAGAATTAGCCATCAAAGCCCACATCCAACTGTAACATCTCAACCTGTCATTAGTTACATAGAGTCCAGAGGAAAGGCTCTGCAAATGATAGAATCATTCAGTGGTTTGGGTTGAAAGGGACCATCCTGTTCCCATCCCTCAGCCATGGGCAGGGAAACCTTCCACTAGATCAGGTTGCTCAACCTGGCCTTGAACACTTCCAGGGATGGGACAGCCACAAGTTCTCAAGCCAGCCTGTTCCAGTGCCTCCCCACCTCCACAGTAAAGAATTTCTTTCTAATATCCAAACGGCTCTGTTTGATGCCATTCCCTTTGTCCTGGTACTGCATACCCTTGTAATCAGCTCCTCTCCAGCTTTCTTGTAGACCCCCGCAGTTACTAAAAGGCTGCAATAAGATCACCCCAGAGCTTTGCCTTTTCCAGGCTGAACAATCCCAATTCTCTCAGCCTCACTTCTGCTCTTCCACTTGCTCTGGAGATCTCCCCTTTCTAGCAAAAGTCTAATCTGCCCTAAGGAGATAACAGCTGGGAAGGCCTTCTGCTCTTCAGCGCCCATTGCCACCCATAGCCACCCCTGTCTCGGCTTCCAGTGTCTCCTGACAGCTTCCCACTGCACAGTACCACTCTGTGGTGGCAGCAGCTTCTGTGGCACACCCTGTTTTAGCCTGGCAACGTGTAGGCTGAACATAAAAGGTCACATGAAATCCCACTTCAGTGATTTGCAGTCTTCAAAGCTGAGTTTCACAGGCACAGGGAAAGGAGGACACCAGCTGTATTTGCTGCGCTGATGAGCGCAAACAAAAGTTTTTGCTGTAGGATTGTTAGGTCCTGTTTGCCATACAAAGCGCAGTTTATGTCAGCTTAAATAGTTCATAAATTCTCTCTCATCTCTGGACTTTGGAATGAAATGAGATAGGAAATGCAAACTTCCCCAAATACCACTGCAAAAGTCCATTCTTTCACTCAGTGTGACTTCTCCAGTCAAATCCTCTTGCTTCTTCCTCTGACCTTGCTTCAGCACAGCATAGCCTCCATCCCATCTATATTTGTCCTTCTTTATTCCCTTCTCTCTGCACAACCACTTCATTCTACCAATCCCTTTAAAGCTTCTTTTCTTCCTTCCAGCTATGTCATCCACCTGGACTACTCCCCAGGCTAAAAAAAACAACCAACCTACCAAAACAACCAAACCTGAAACACACTAATTTTTATTAAAAACAGAAAGCCAAAAAAAAGCATCCACCCACAAACTGAAGGGGGGAAAACACCCAAAGTAAACCACCACATAGGATTTATTCTCAGACAGAATTTCCTCCCTATAATGCTGTTTATAGAAAGAATGTTTAAGTGTGACTGTGACCTATATGTGTTTTAAATAAATATATTTAAAGAAATATGGTAATGTGGACAAAAGGATGCAGTATAATATTGAAACTATCAAGAGATGCCCTGCTTTGGTCTCTGCAGGTAGACAGCAGTGTAAGGGTGTAATGTGTTCACAAGATCAGCTATGCTTATGTAGTACCTATAGCTGCATTCTTCTTGTGCTGGCAAAATTATTAAGTCATTGGCAAATAAAATATGTTCAAAATAAAATAGGGCCTTGTAGTGACACTAAAGGCCTGCTAAAATAACTGTCCAGAGTAGGAGCATTTGTCAACCATAGCAATGACAAGCGACACCATCCTTGGCCTGCAACTGTCAGTGACTCAGCAGAAGCGAAAAATTTAGATTTGATCTAATGACATAGGGTGGGTTTTTTTGTTTTTTTAGTAAAATAATAAATTATTAAAAGCCAAGCAAAGAACCCAATAAATTAATGTTCATGCCCATGGGGAAAAAACAACATTCTAGCAAACGTGGCAAAACTCTTTTTTTTACCATTAGTTTATAAATGTGCCCCACACAGCTGTGTAGAGAGCTAGATATTAAATCATAATTTGATATTGCAGGTACTCAGTGATATGTTGTTTCCAGAATAAACAGTTTTGTGTTTTACAGAATCATTCAAAATCTATGTACTGCACAGGACAGTAAAATGTGATAGATGCTTTGCTTTTGGAAGGCAAATATGGCAATCATAAATCATTACGAAAAAGCCCCACTGGAAAACCATATTAGTTTATATGCTCAGCAGACAAGAGAATTGAAAAATTGATGGAAAACAGTGGCTGAAAGGGACAGTACTTTCCCATTTGGCTTTAGGGTATCATCTTAGATTTTTGGTAAACTGTAAGAGGATGCAATGTAGATATGTCTGGTTTTGCCAGCTGTAATAAATTACTGAAGAGTAACAGAAGCTTGAAAATTCTATTAACATCTTTATCCTAATTGGTTAGTATATACATTTTGAACAAGTTTATTTTCCAGACATAAGCAAAGGCAGATGTGCAATGCTACAAGTTTATGACCTCAACATAAATTACTACATAGTAAATGCTTTAGAAATAATTGAAATAAGGTATTTTATATGTAAATGTGAAATCTAAGTTATAATGACTACATAATGTACTCATATGTATTTATGAGGCAGTAATATGAAAAACATGAGTATATGTTTTTCAAGCTTAATTCAAGGGGAAACCAGGTGAAGTAAGCTATTAATAGAAGAGGCTAAACTATGTGTCTTAATGTTTCCTTCCTATCTTAAAATATGGATGCTGTGGGCATCTCTGCAGGATGCACAGAGGCAGCAAAGTGCTACTGGAGCTGTAGCCACATGGCCAGTTGAATTTGGCACAAGTCTGAGCAGCTGCCAAAAGAGCAGGTCCCTTTCTCCGCCCTCCCAAGGCCCCTGCTCACCCTGCCCCTCTCTGCCCTCTCGCTGGCACCAGGGTTCCAATGACCACGTGGCAGAGCTGGGTCTGATCCTGCTGATATCCAAATTGGCAAAAGAAAAAAGAAGTTCGTTTCCCAGCTGGAATTCCCATGATTCATCATAGTTGGGGAAGCACCGAGGGCAGAGAGGAGTGGAATTTCCCCTTTCAGTGGCAGCCCACGTGGGCTCCATTAAAGTGATGTAGGGACCAGCCAGGGAATTTCTCCAGAGTTGAACAAAATTTGATTGGCTTCAGAACAAAACAAACAAAACTGATCCATGAGCAGCCTCCATTAGGTCTCTGTTAGTGCCACCCCACATCTATGATGGGTATAATGCTTCTGTAGCTTGAGCAAGAAGCAAGAACACTTTCAGCCCAAGCACAGCAGTGTTTGTTAGTGGGAATATTCTGGGTCCGTACCAGATCCTGTCTTTATTCATTTCCCTACAATGTCTTTCTGCTTCTTCTTCTTGTTGAACTATAAAGTTCAACACACTTAAGTATTGTAAATTTCTGTCCTTGTTCTCCTTCAGTGACCAGGCTGTAGGGTACTAATCCTTCAGGGAGGTACAGCACTCGCTGAGTTTTAACTGGAACTGCATTTTAGAGTAGCCTAATGGCTTGAACTTCCTTCTGCTGCTTGAAAACATTCAGGAAAAGTGGAGTAAGTCTTGTGAATGTGGTTTCTGTGTGGGGGTTGGTTTTTTTTGTTTTGTGTTTTAAAACATTAACTTACATCCAGAGAGCTGGTGCAAAAAAGATCAGCAAACCAAAAAATGGCTCAAAACAGAGCAGGTCAGTTACAGAACAGAAAACATCGCTTATCTTTTTATGTCAAGAAGTGACATGTAATATTCACTTACATATTGTACTACCTCATTTTCTGTATTCCCTACAGTGTCAATGTTACTCAGTTGGGATAAAGGGAAGAGCAATCTGCATAAGAGGGGAGAGATGTCCAAAACTTGGAAGTTTTGTTTGTTTGCTTGCTTGCTTGTTTGTTTCCAGGCAAATTCAAATGCTTAGCATTGGAAACCTAGAATGGGTTCTTTAAATATGCAGAACTCCCAGTCACCCCAAAGTATTTACACTTTTTACTTTCATGTTAGGCATGATTTCTGTCAAGAATGTATTATTCCTTTGCATGCTACATTTTTGATTAACTCAGTGAATATTAGTACTTAACCAGTGCAAGGAGGACTGACAGCTTTTTTGTAAAGATTATGTAGAGGACAAATGAAGATGAAAAATACAATCAGTATTTAGCCTTTCTGTGCCTCTGTGTGTACCATGTAAACACACACCTGCTCTAACTATGGGGGTTGCCTTTAGGCAAAACAGTGGATGATACAAAAGTGAGCAGAACAGGATGTTTCTGAGACTTTAAGAAATCAACACTCTTGTCAAAATGAATATAAACTATTGTCATTTCCCCTTGTGCATCTCCCAAATATGCGTGAGAACAATTCCTTGTTTCTTCTTCCTCTCAGATAGGTAGCTGTAATTGACTTCTCCCAATAAGCAAACCTCTTTGAACTTTTCTTGTCAGCTTTGAGATAGCTTTACAGATAAAGATCAAAGGCTCAGTGCCTTGAATGGATGGTTTGGTGCCACAGGTTACCACCTCCAGTTCCAAACTTCCTCTTCTCCCACCAAGAAAGGCATTGCAGGGGGTGGATAAAACCCCAGACTAGATGAGGGGCTCCAAGACCCTATCTTAGACCAGTAGCTGCTGAAGTGGTTTATCTGACTGCACCTCAAGGATTCATCTGTCTCTCTTACACATTTTTATGCATTTTACACAAATCTCAGCCATTGAAAACAACAACTGTGACCCAGGTGGCTGATTCAACCTGGCATTTCCTTGCAAAGGACTCCCACTCTTTCTGTTCCAGGTAGAATAGGATGTAAGGGTGTGCACATGTAGAGATCTGAAGCACCTGAAGGAGGTCTAGTTAGAAATTAGATGCTTTCTTTATTTGGTATTTCTTTTTGCTTTCTACTGAGGAATTAGAAGTGAAGATGAAGGAGGTAGAGTTGTTTCATAACATTTAATTGCATTGTCTTTGAGGCACAAAAGTGACAAGTAATAGGAAAATACATCTTAGGAACACACCCAGTTCACCAAAATCCATGTTCTTCCACAAAGACCATGGCAGGAGCATTGCTTTCATGGAAGCCTGGCATAGGAAAGGTGGTCCTTTTCTGGTTTGTTAATTCAGTTTGAGAAGATATTTCAACATAAGAGCTTAATGCTTTTCAAAATCTCAAGTGGCAGTTTTACAAATCCCCTTCTAGGTAAGCAGTTTCTCCCCCCAGAAAGAAGCAGGAGTCTTCCCTTTGTCCAGAAACACTGACTTTCTTTCTTGATTTGGTCACCTGCCTAGCTATTTATAAAACTGAAGGATAACAGAAACACAAAACAAAGACCAGCTGGGGAGAAGGTGCTGGGATAATTGTGCTGTGAGAAGCCATAAAGGAGGGGTCTGGACACGCTGTTCTTTCTTCAGTTTCAAATTCTAATGTGGTTTTTTTTTAATTAACGGAAGTAGCTGTTATAATTTTTAGATTTCTGGTCTTTGAGTTTTGGTTTGTATCTTCTAATAACTTAGCTTTTATTTTCCAAATTTCGTTGCTTTCTGTTTTGTGGTTCTTACAGCTGTGGCAAGTGGGTATTTTTGGAGACTTTTTGTTTTAAGTCTAAATTTGCACTTACTAAATACCATGCTAGTATTCTAATGCCAAGTATTTAAATTTGCCTGAAAAACAACCCCAAACAAACAAACAAAAACTCTGAAAAACATTTTTTTGTTTTAATGTGATCTGCCTTTCTTAAGCCAAAAGTGAGTGCTGCACCTACCCACAGTCTTACTTAAAGTGAATGGACAATTTAATCTTCAGAAAATGGGACTTTCTAGGCACAGAGCTACAGGCTGTCCTATCAGTGAGGAACAGATATACCCAAAAAGGTATAAGAACATGCACTTGGCATGCAAATTGTCTATTTTACTGTGTGTTTATTTTTTTAATTATTTTTACTATTTTAAAACCAATTCAGCTTCATCAGTTAACGAGCTAACTGATGTGAGGAGAAGGAGAAGAAACATACAGGTCCCTTAATGTTGAATGAATCAATATTGCTTGTAAAGCAATTACAGATTTGTAATACCCATAAATACAATTTCTCTAGTCTAAACTAGTCTAAATGGTGGGAGAATTCCATATTACACAAATCTGTCTGAAAGCAAGACAGACTTCTCTTTCTCAAGTCTAGAGACTCTGTACCTCATCTCACATCTGAGTTAAAACTTGCTACACACTTTATTCTTCTTCATTTTTCTCTTTAAAACATATTTTACCATTGGAAAGCTTTTGTAGGATAATGTGCATGCAAAAGAGCCAAAGGCTTCCAGGTGATGTTTGAAGGTGGGGATGTGTCTCAGGCCAGGTCCACCCATCATCCTCACTTCATCATCACATATTCCTCATAAGCTGAGCTGTGACCAGATCAAAGAGAGGGTGGGTTTGTTTCATTTTGTTTTATCTTGAGGCAGCTCTGACAGTCCTTGAGTGCAGCAAGCACACAACAAATCCTTCTTTCGGGATGTATGGTATTTATAATGGGAAAACTTTGCACCTTCCTTCAGGTACTTATCACAGCTTATGACCCCTTTGTCATTTGATCTGATAATTCTGAATTACTGGAGTTTTTAGCGACAAAATTAGCAACACAGGGCTAAAAAGGGTTTTGGGTTAGGTTTCTGTCTTTTTTCTTTTATTCCTTCCAACATGTAAGAATTTCTAATGTACTTGTAAGGAACCTAAAACTTTTATTAGCACCTACAGCCAAGACTTCCAAACTTGCTGTCTGCAGAACTTTGAAAATCTATTGTGCGCCATGAGATCCTGATCAAAGGGTCCCATCCAGTCTATGCAAGATACAATTAAAGTGGATCTCAAAGTATCTATTGCTGAAATGTGTTTTCAAAGATTAGCAGTAACACAGACTGCAACAGACTGCGCTTTTATCTGCCAACCTGATTTTAAAGATCCCAAGCAGGTTTAATGAAGAGTTGGAGCTTGTAGTTAAAGAATCAACTTTAAGTTTTACCTCTTGATTATCTTTAATTATATGCAATGCCAAGTAAGACAAGCATTACTCATTATTTTTATTTACAGTAGTAGCTGTAGTCAGGAGGTCCTTGAGTGTTTCTAGTATCTGCTCATCCCAAAAGAGCACCAGAGAATAGACATTAGCTGGTGACAAGGTCCTGACTCAGGTGTTGTGAAGGAGGAGGTTGTAGTTCTGTACCTGGCACAAGGGCTGCCTGCACTGGGCCATGGCAGCCCCCATTGCCCGGGTGCTGCTCTGGTGAGGCTCTCTCTCAACAAACCCCTTTTCTTGGAGTGCAATCTCAAGTATTTGAGAGCCATACAAGTATTTTAGTACTAGTCAGATACGTAGATTCAGTCTACATACGTGTATGTGTATAAATACCCTTCTGGGCTTCACTTTCCTCATCACTCTGGAATGGCCTTTGGGCTTGGGATTGGGTGCTTGAAGATTTGGAGAACCCTCTTGCCATAGACTTTTCAATCTGCCTCTCTTCTTTTCTTCTGTCCCTCCAAGATCACAAATCAGACAGACAGCTCTTCCTAAAACTTTTCAGTTGTTGCCTTTTATATGGCCTGGCACTTCAAGAGATGTCAGCCTCCAGCTGACTGGACAGACTGGTTTTTGCAGCTCATTCAGCTCTATGGTGGAAGGGGATTCCACTTGCACAGGAGATCAGCTGTGCTTGATGGCTTCCTACACTTCCCACGTAGTGCACTGGTTATCTGCTTACTCTCAAAGGCTTCAGACAAGTTGAATTCTCCAGGGGCAACAAACAAGGATTTTAACAACTCCTACAAGAGCTATGTAACTTTAACAGCTGAAAAAATTCACACTAATGCATATTAGGTACTCTTTAGTTTATCAAAGTTGGAATTAGAAATCTAAATGCCTCCATTTAGAGGCATTTAGAATAGAATAAGGCATAAGAGGCGCAGATTTTTAAGAAATTTGACTATGCAAAAAATGGGAATATTTTCATTTCGGTCCATCTGCTTGGAAAAAATATCATAATAGCACCAGTGCATGTGATTTCCTAATTTAAATGCATCTTTTAAAATAGAAATATGTAATAAAATGATCTTTTAAACTGTAGCCTTACTCAAGGCTCATGGAATATCCATGATGCTCTAATCAATTCACCTAAATGTGATCAAATGAAAAGCAAACTAATTCAGGTGCTTGTACTTATCAGTTTTGTGTTGGGTCTTATTTGCATGTGTGTGTGAAGGATTTTTTAGCAAATAAATGACAATATAGAATAAAACCAGTAAAATGAAAAAAAGCACACCTTTTTTAAAATAAAGTAATAGTTTTACTAATGTAAAAATATTAGTGTCAGTAAAGAGCAACAAGCAATATTCAGATAGAAATCTACAATTAGATTTTTGTGGGTGAGTTCTATTTCTGACAAACAACAAAGGAAATGTAACTGATGCTGACATCCATCCCTAATTGAAGTCTGGCAAGCCTTTTTGAAAGAAACACAAACACTTACAAGCTTTCTGCCCAAACTAGAACTAAACCATTTAGATCTCCTCTCATTCTTTTCATTCCTCATTACTTTTCATTTATAGACACTGCCGGGTGCCAGCTGGGGCACAGCACAGAAACAGCAAACTGCAGATGATGGCTATTTCTGATGTTTCAAGCAGAACCAGAAGCTGAATCTGTTAAGAAAAAAACCCCAGCAGATACAACAGAAAAGCAGAAGTTCTTCTGAGCTTTTCACCTCACATTTAATGTATCTGGTTAGTTTAGACAATAATCCAAGCTGCTTTTATAGGTGTAGTACATTGTTGTTAGAAACTTTGGATCATTTTGCTGTACACCTGTTTCTCACATCTATAAGTAATGCATTTCTTTAAATTAGCATGTAACACTGTATCATTTTGCTGTAAATGACCAGTTTGAGTTTTCAGCAGGAGGTAAAGATGTGCTTGTGAATTATTTGTCCATTATTCTCATTATATTTAAGTGTCCCATGTATGGCTAAAAATCAGAGGGCATCACCATTATAACCTTGCAGAGTTTTGAAGTCAGTTCTAGATAAAATGTCAACATTTAAATATTCAAAACTATTAATTTAGGCAAGGATTTTTCCTGATGCACTTACTCTTAAATTGATTGTTTATACCATATTTTATTGTATTTAGAAGGATAACACAAATAATGCTAAAGAGCTCCTTAAAAGGAAGGAAAACTTCCTGCACAAATGATTTAACAATTAAACTACTTATTGAAGATATACTGAGCATATTTTTCTTAATTTATATTAATGTTGAACCACTTGGTAAATTAATGCTGGCTTTGTTTATTATCTTACAGGAAGCTTCAAAAGATGGTGCATGACATCAAGAAAAATGAAAGTGGGATAATAAACAAGTTCAAAAAGTAAGTTTGCAATGCCAATCCCTAGTTTTATCAATGTGGGGAAGTTTGGATTATGAGCAGAGTGGTGTGTGGTACTTCAGTGATGGGACCATTGTCATTCCAGAGGGATGCACTTCCATGCATGGAAGGAGCTTTGGTTCGGACTGCAACCTGCAGAATGGTCATCAGTATTAAGATTATCATAAAGGAGTTGCAGAACTGGAGTCCAATGATAGGTTGTGTTTGTAGCCTTGAAAAAAAACAGTATTTGAGTGAAGAGCCTTTTTTTGAATGTTTGCTGGGAATGGTCATTGCTTGTTGTTTGCATTGTCTGCCTTTCTCCTTAGGCAACTGTTTAGGCTTCCTGCTGCAATTAAGTTGAATTTGAGCTCCACCTTGAACCAACTGGTCAGACATCATACTTAAAATTCCCATAAAAATGCACAGTCCTCCTGTGTTTCAGTCTCATAAAACAAAATGCAGAATTACCTAGCGCCCTTATTCTAGTAAGACATACTGAACAACATGCAGATTGTGTCACGTGCATGAAAGTATTATAAAATATTCATATGTATTTATACATAGAAAGAAATACCAGTAATTTTGCATCCTTGTCAAATGAATACACTATTCACTGTTTCCAGACAAACATCTATTTAAAGCAATTAGCTATTTAGCACACTTTTCTTAATGCAACAGCTCATTTGCATTGAAATTCCATTTGGATGTGATTTTCTCATTCAGATGTGTTTCTTTACATGGGTCATTGGCAACAAAAGTATTAAGTACTTTTAGAAGTTAATTACAACACCTATCTGCAGTGTTTCCAGGACAACCGTGTTAAATTCTAGAAATACAACTCTTGTACATAAAAGACACGTGGAAGCATTGTTTTAAATTGTTTTTAAAGAGGGACCGTGATGGCAGAGTTGAGGGGAAGCAGCTAATTCTGGGTGTAGCTGCAGTGTTCAGCCAGCTGCTGGCAGGTGTGGCTGTGCCGGAGCTCAGGAGAGCCCGGGCTGGTGTTTGTGGGCAGCTGCTGGAGCTGCCAGAGGAGGGGATGCGCTCCCAGGAGCAGCAGGACTGCCCGGCTCTCCTGTTCCCCCGGCAGGAGGGGTGATCTTGGCCTCCTTTGTGCTCTCATTTCCACAGCTGTGTTTTCTGCCCACAGACCCTGAGCACGCTCTGATGGTAAAGCTCCTGATCTATCAGATAGATTGTGGAGATAATTTTTTTCCTGTTTTCATCCTCTTTCACGCTAAGATTGCTGCAATTCACAGTTAATCACAGTCACTTGCTGTACTTATTTCCATGCAAGCACAAAAGAGAGTTTCCCATAAAATGGCCCTCTTTCAACTACTTGGGGTTTTAAGTAAATTTGTGGGGTTTTTTTAGCATGGTGACCACTGTGTTCACCACCCATCTACAAAAGACTCATTTTCACCTGGGACCTGCTCACAGGGAAGAGCTGCTAGGCTGTCCAAGGCTTTTTGTGGGGTTTTGGAGGGGAGAGGGTTAGAGCTTTCTTATAGTTGTTGCTTTTTAATAAAGGGTGGCTTCCTACTTCTCAGTAGTTGTTTAACTCCAATTAATAATGTTCCAGTGGACTCAGTTCAAAAGCCTCGGAGAGGAAAGATGACAAAAACAACAGAAGCATCTAAGGTTTATCATTTGGAGGCTACAAAGTGTCTCCTGTAGTAGCCTGAACGTGAATTCTGATGTTAATCAGTTGCTCTGAAGCTGGGAAGGTCATCATTAAGTGTCAAAGATCGCTCCTATAGCACTGTAATTCTTTGATTCACTCAAGATAAAATATATATATATATATAAAAGAGCAGACTCATAAAAACTCAAAGTATGACTGCAGCACAAAACTCACATGTCAACTCTCCCAGTTATAAGAACACAAAGAACACGAGGTATAAAAGCATAATAATCTTTCCGATGTTACTGTGATTCATCTGAGTCATAATAATCGTTTTTGCAGCTATGAAGATCAGAAATTTAATTTTTAAAAATTGAAGAATTTCTGATATTTGCACATGACTTCAGAGTTCAATTCTTGAACCCAACACATAATGAGACTTGCAATAAAAGCATGAGCTGACAGCACTGATAAGGATATGTACAAGAGGTGCTAAGCTTTACAGGATTAGAGCTGGCTGTGTTCCTTACTGTGCAATCTTTGGGGGCTTTTTGTTTGTAAAAACAAACAAAACATGGTTATCCAGATGATCACTACTTCCATTTCAGTAAAGGATTATTTTATTAAATGTCAAAGTTCTAAACATGACTGAAGCAGGAAGAAATTTATTTAATATGGATTTTGTGTAGCATAGATTCATCTAAATGTTGGGAAATAAAATCAAAATGAAACCTATTATAAGTAGAAATAATTTTAGAGAATTCAAATAGTGTACTTGCATATCTGAAGCCTAAAGTTGTCACCCAGGTGTATGCTGTAACCCTCTGCTACACAAATTGAAAGAATTATCAAATATTTGTGAAATGCAGGTGACTAACTAATGACTTATTAGCAGTATTTGTTAAAACACTTCTAAAATCTGGACTGGATCCTGATTTTGCAGAAATTTAAAAGGCCTTGCATCAAAACCTTTGCTATCCAGTCTAGTTCATCTGTGGGGTGCAGGTGGGGAGGAATTAATCTACTATCCATGTATGTCTTAAAGGTGTGTGGAAAGCAGGCTGAGCAGTCCTGGTAGCAGGAAAGAAATAGAAAGGTTGTTTTTTCATTGCTTAAAAGTTCCTGTTTGTTCCCCATTCCGACTCAGCGTTTTCTGGCAGTAAAAATATTGGCCACTGCAGGGTAGCTGTCACCTGCTTGCCCTTAATCACATGCAAAGCTGTTTACAGCCCTGAGTCCCAGCTGCTGTGCAGATCACAGTGTCAGGGATGTACTCAGGTGTAGAAGCAATGAGTGCAGCCAGCATTGGATAAACAGTGAGAGCTGGGGGCATTTTTTTCATACTCACATCCTTGGTAATACAGGACAGGGAAGCAGAGCAATCATAGGTTTCAGGATGGAGGATGGTGGCCTATGCTTGAAACACACTGTAAAGACAGAGCACTCATCTGTGCATCATCAGCTTTCAGCCTCGAGGCTTTCTTCAGTGGAATCCTGGCTCCACTGAAGTTGAGTCTTAAAAGTAGCACTGCATGCACAGCAAAGTCAGGACTTCAGGTGAAGTTTTGCATGTGCTGACCTACTGTGTTGAATAAGAAACAAGAAGTTCAGTTTATTCTCCATGTTGTAATATCCCATCCTTCACCAAGCCATCAGAAATCATGCACTTGTACTCATGTTTCTGACTGCACACTATCCAAATGGGTCCATTTCTTGAACATTTGCCATGTGACCTGGAAAATGGAACAAAGATGCTTTACCCAGCTTTTTAGTTGGGTAAGTCTTTGCTTCAGATTTGTGTGGTCCATTTTTCTATGTCATTTATAATTTAAGCAGTAAAATAGTTGTGTCACTATTCAGGCAGAAAAATAGTTGTGTCACTAAATATCTCTTCAACCTGCGTAGCTACAACTAAAAGGCATTCATGATCAAACCCTTGGCAGAGGGAAAAGCAGTATTTTATCAACCAAACAGTGAGAGAAAGTACCAAAATCAAGCTGTACCACACTTAGAAAAAGAAGACAGGAAAATGTATAATACCTGATTTTAACTGTTACACTGAAGGAACATGAAAATTACTGTGTAACTGAATAGAATGGTTTGAGTGTCAGGATTTTTATTACTAAAACTGCCACATCATATTGTAAGAACATGTGTGAAAGAGTCATAATAACAATTTCAAAAAAAATCCCTTTCAGTTTAATTTTGTCTTGTACAACTTCTGCATAATTCCACATGTATAACAAACTCTTCCACTAGGAATACACAGTTCAGGAAAAGTTCATCTGTTCTCATCACACCTTTTGGACCTCTGAAAATGTTTCTAGCAAAGTCCAATTAATTTATTGTGTAATCACAAGTGTGATGTTCTAGTGCATGTAAAGCTAATACATACTATAAATACTCAGGTCAGAAAAGATGCCAATATAATTTTTGTAAAAACTGTTATGTTAAAATGGTTCCTAACAAGGGAGTGGAATTTGTACAGACTTAACAATACAAAAAAGCAAGGGACTTCTGAAAACAGTAAGTTTTCAGACATATCTTAAATGCTGGGGGACTGAGCAGAAACACTAGTAGGGAAATGCACCTGTGGGAAAATTTAAGTGCTACGTGTAAAGGTCTACTAATATGTGTGTTTGATTGTTTTTCTGGGTGTAGCCTGTAGAAACAAGTGTTGCTAGAGCAAAACACCCAGATCTCTGCTGCAGTTTATTTTAAAATTCTTCACTCAAAACAGAAAACACAAATGTGTTACAAATTCTAAGTAATACATTTGCAGCTCCTACAGGACGATATATTAAGTACATGCCTAAATGTTTTGTTGGATCAAGCTCAGCATATTATAGGGGGAAATCTTGGAATATATTGTTTTAAAATGGAATAATTTATTCCTTAAAAGCTATTCTGAATTTTTGTACCCTGCATTATATTCTTATGTGAGAAGCATCTCTAACATATGAAGTGTCTCAAGCGCTCCCTGGTTATTTGTTGAAGCTCCAGTATATGTGCTAGGATTAAATACATTTAAATATGCATGGTCAGTTGGATGGCATTTGATTCTTGCAGTCCCTTCTCAGTAACTTCAGGGAGCAGGACAGAGTCAGTTGCCATTCTGCAAGGATCTGTGTGGACGGTGAGGTCAGAGCCTGCAGTAGCTGGGTAACCACGCCTTGGTGTAGGGTTGTGTCTTTTGAACTTGTGTTGTGGTTTGCACATTGGGTAGAGCTCTGGCTCCTGTAAAGTGAATCTGCAGCTGACTTCAAAAGAGCTTGGATTCCAGTTCTGGCACTCGTAAAATCATACCAGTACCATGAAAACGTCTTTTTAAGTGGATTTGAATTTTAGAATAAATAACATATTTGAAAAGATTCTAGCAAATACAGATGTGGCCGTGAACCGTTTCAGCTCTGTGACAGAAACATTATTTCTTTTCTTCTGTTGATATTCAGGTTCCAAAATGAACAAGTGGCCTTAATTTGCAAAACTGGGAAAGATACTTGGGATCGGTATGCTATTCCATAGCTGCACATGGCATGATAGGCTGCTTAGACACAGACCTCTGTTCTTCCCTCGTGTGCTTTCGTTATAACGTATTTACACTTTCTGCCAGGGCCACTGCCAGGATTTACAGGGCCTGGTACCGAGCGTGGATGATTTCTCTTTAGCAGCTTACAAATGTGTGATATTGCTTAGCCGTGTACTTTATACCATGACCCAGAGAGCCTCTTACTGTTGCCTCAGTTCCACTATTTTCCAAGTCTCCACCATTTCCAAACAACTCGTGGCAGATATGTTGTAAAATACATCAAGAGATCTTGGTCTCCCCTTCCTAAGATGTGAGATGAGCCCTGGCAGTGGCCCTGGGATTTTCTATCTAACATGGCTGTGCTAACCTGGACAGAGGACCAGAGCGGAGCTGTTGAGAATGCTTTTTAGTTTACTGTTTGTACACTGAGTTACATTATGCTTCAGGAAGTTAAAACCTCTGAGGAGTCAGCTATCCACCATTAGTGTCGTTAGCCATGAACAAAGCAGGCTAACGTTGCAAAAATTATCTTCCTGGTCTGGTTTCTGTTTCGTTTGGGGGATTGGTCTTTTTTGAGTTTTAGCAATACCTGCACCATTTATTCATTGATTGATTCATGTATATGGGGTTTTTGGCGACTGTCTGAGCAACAGAATTCCATTAATTCAACCCATTAATTTCTCAAAACAGACAGGAAAATTTGTAAGTTGATGTGGTAGTGCCAGCCTGCCACCACCCTGAGTAAAAGTGGCGCCTGAACAATGATACCTAGGCAGCAACCCTAAATAGGACCTAAATATTGAGTGTCAAATTCTTGTGGTAAAGCAACATTTGTTAACACTATTGCTCAGAGATCCAAAAAACCATTTTCAATTCTTTTTGTGTTTTTTTTAATTATTTGCTTATTTTTGCAAATTAATTTGTTAGGACCTGACTGAAGAATGAGTGATGTCATCAGTTTAGTAGACAAAGCTTCAGGTCCACAGTGAGATCTCATCAGTGCTACAAGGAAGCTGTCAGACAATGTTCAAAAGTCGCTTTAAAGAACAATTTTAATTATGTCATTATGTTAATGTTTTATCTGGCTACTAAAAACAAAGGATTGTTGTTTTTTCCTTCTGCAGAGGCATCAGTCTGGCCTGTGATGCCACACATGCACCATTCATCTTGACTTTAAACCCAAATTCTTCTCTTTCATTACAGGGTACTGAAATAATTCAACTGACTGTAATTCAAAATTCAATGTATTCTTTGGACAACTACAAGTTAGTAAGGAGGAGTATACATGAATACACACATATATACATATATATGTATGTGTGTATGTGTTTACACATATGTGTACTTCTGCCTCCTAGATATATATATATGTGCACATACTTATGAACCTTCCTGTATAGCCAAAAAGATCCTTTCAGTATTTCTACAAATCAGTCATCTTTTGATTCACTTGGTATGTGATGCCATTGTAACAGTTTTTACCAAAAAAGGGACATAACATCATAAAATAATAAAAAGTAGAATCTTTCACTGAGAGACCTGGTATATATTTAAATATTAACCATCAAAAAAAGTGCATGCAAAATTATTTCGTTCTGAAAATACAAATGGAGAGTGCTTACACCACTTTCTTATACCACAGTCTTAATAAAGCCTCTGTGAACCTGAACAGATTTTCATCTTCTGATAGATCATCATTTATTTCTGCCCCCTATTTTATCTCGTTCTGGAAATGAAGACGTGGGGTGAGCAAAGAAGCTGTCCTTTCAACATATGTTCTTAGTGAAAAAAATATATTCTCAGATTCTATTTTATTATTTTATCAGTTTCTAGCTTTTGAAAGCATTCTTCTACAGCTGTTTGCTAAGTATCTGTGATGGTAATCTGTATTTCTTTAGCTGCGGGTATCTTTAGTTATCAGCTTTTTAATGTGTCTGGCTAATACTCCTTTCTAGTGGATGTTACTGATGAGATCATAAATGTAATAATTATAATTTACAGCCTTAAAAAAAAGCCACCGCCAAGTCTGCCACAAAGGGATTATGCTTCAGGTAAGGCTGTATTAATGTAAATTTAAACTGCATGTCTGTGTTAATTTGCTATCTATATGCCTAACAGTATTTCAGCTATGCAGTGCCTCATAATTTGTTTTTAATGAGAGAACAAGATACCATTATCAACAACTCTGAAGGTAGTTCACACCTCTGAAATGAAAGGCAAGAAAGAAATGATTAATTGTGCCAGCATAAAGAGTAGCAAGTAACCACTCTTTCAAAATCAGTCTTAATCAGAGTTCTGTATCAAGGCTGCTGTAAAAATGGAGGAGAATTTGCATGCAGCCCCTTTTTACAGAAACTGTGAAAGTAAATACAAAAGAAATTGAACAAATATATCATTACAGATTTAAAATCTTAATGCTATTAATGTAATGATGACATCATGAATTATCTTAAAGGTAGAATCATCATGAATTATCTTAAAGGTAGACCTTTACTTGCTTATCATACAGTGCTGTCCACAAACTAGTTCATATATGTTTTTACAAGTTAACAGCCATCTTGCTAAGATAAGAATAGAAGAAAGCAGGACAAAGTTTGGAACTTATCAGATAACTGTTCCCTGTTTAATATAAACACAGCTGACTTTAACCAGGGCCCAGAGATCAGCAAGAGTTCCATTATCTAGAAATTGGCACCCCTACTTAAAAATGAGATGCATTAGCAGGACATTGTGGGTAAAGTGCATGCTCTGCTGTTCAGACTATGCACACTTTGTCATTTTCTAATGCTTTTCCAACAGTTCTGAAATAAGGTGTCAAAAATAAGCAAAAAGGCATTTAATTTACTGTCCAAACAGATGTGTTGCTCAGAACTGTTTGGAAATTTTGCTTGCTCTTTTTTAACTGAATGTCATATCTATAGATTGAAAAACCAACCTAAGACAAACATTGATATTCATTATTACATCTCCTTAAATAACTCTAATGTTTGGTTTAGAACACGCAGACGATGAAGAGGAACAATGGTCAGATGATTTTGTAAGTACATATTTTGGGCTAGTAGGGTGTTACTGTGGCAACAAGTTAGCTCAAGAAATAATAATAAAAGTTTCTTTTAAAATCATCTACTTGTGGTTGAACTAAATACTATTGAAATGTTGTTATTTTTTACCTCAGTTTAATTCACAAGTAGCCACTGATTTTTAGCTACCTCAATTTTTTTTACATTCAGCTTAGAAGTACTTTAAGAAGCACAGTCAATGATTGCCATGAACACTAAGGTTTTTGGATAAGTAAGCACATGGCATCGATTTGAGGGACTTCCTAAACTGAACAATAATTTCAGAAATCAGAAGAAGGTTTTATGTGGGGCAGGAAGGGTGGGAGGGGTGAGGAGAGGAAGGCCTCTTCTTACTAAAAATGAAAACTTTGCTAAGATTTTAGAAAACATTCGAATGAAGCAATTCACGGCTGTCAGCCGTGTAAAGTAGTGGTGCAGCTGTCAGCCTGAAGTGACCAGTCTTCTTCTGGAGTCAGATCTTCAGTACCCCTTTAACTGGAAAGGGAGAGGAAGTGACAACACACCCTGAGATCCATCTGGCTGGATCTAGAAATGAACTGTTGTGGGAAAGGAAAGAAGCAATTGGTCCATAATTTGAAGACTGAGCTCTTCAAGTGAAAGGACTGCTTGGAGATAGCAAAAAGACAAGGAGCTCCTGTGAGGAGCAGAAGGGCAGGAGGCAGGAGAGCCTCTTTGCAAGAGGAAGCACAAAAAGGGAAGATGATGTGTCTGTTCAAGGGTACATTGTTGTAATTTTGTGTTATAGAATGCTATGAGATGAGAAATGGGGAGTTGTGTCTTTCTAGGACAGTGATTATGAAAATCCAGATGACCACTCTGACTCTGAGATGTATGTGGTCCCCAGTGAAGAGAATCCTGATGACAGCTATGAGCCACCTCCAAGTGAGAAGGAGAAAAAGAAGATTCCCTCTGCATTCCCTATTTCTAGGGGTGAATATGCAGGTAGATATGGAATAGTTAACTATGTCACCTTGATAATTGCTTTTTGATCAGTACCAGAAGAGAAGAGGCCCCAAATGCACTTATCTGTCCTTTCCTCAAGAGTTTGCTTTTAATTCTCTTACTCAGATCTTAAGCATTCAGGGGTATGATTTTTTTTAATTACAGCATGAAACAGGTTAGTATTGCCAGTAGTGATGTTTATAATTTTCATATAATGTGTCCTAGAGACTGCGATAGACGTCTACTAATGACAAAATTCAAGCAGAGGTCTGGGAGATACTGATAAGTTTGGGCTCCAAATTAATACACATATATTGATGCAGCAATTACTCTTAAGATGAAGCACATAAGACTAGACAGGTCCCTTCTTAAACTTCTCTGTTTCTCCAATCATTATTCCCAAAGCAGTAAAGAAGTAGCCCAAATATTCACTCCTTCAAAATAGGTACTAAGGATGATAAATATCCTAAAAAACAGGACAGAATCAAGATTTTATTTTCATCAGTCCAGTATAAAGGGATTTTTTTCTTTCTGATTTGATTCTTTTCAACCGTGGATATGTTGCATTGAAGTGAATGAAAGTTAGCTTCAGTTAATGAAGATTTGAGACATGGAGAAAAGAAACATTGACATGATGCCTGCTTTCATTTTTGTATGACACCAGACTGTTACTGGTTGTAGACTATTCATCAAAGTGTTAAAATATCACATATGTACTCACAGAAGTTTATCAGCCCTTCACCTGTGTGTTCTTTGAAAAGGGAAGGACCTGACCCCTCAGAGAACCTGGCATAATTAATGTTCCAGTCCCACCCAGTGTGATTTTTCTCATGTCTCATTTGCACTACCCCACGCAGGCAGCACCTTTTCCCCAGGGAGTTGAACAGTTGTTCATACAGCAGCCAGTGCCTGGGCACCCACTGCACTCGTACAGGCTGCTGCCCTGGGCAAGGGAGCAGGACCTGTTCACACACAAATCTCAACATCAGCTCCAGCTGTGCCCAGGTGTGCCATTTGACCTGTGCTGCAGCCACAGCAAAGGCTTCTGCACAAGCAGTAGAAGAAAGTGCAGAGACTAATGTGTAATTTTTACTAAAATTGTTGTTTTCTACTAATTAAAAGACAATCGCCCCAGTCACCAGAAGCTTCCTCCCATGAACAAACCTCTCCCAAGCACACCCAGTCCAGCCATGTCCAGACCAAAGAAACCATGTGTGCCATCCATGCCACTGCCATCTCCTGCTGCAAAACCAAAAGTGCCACCTAAGCCTAAGGAGTGCAGTGATGATGAGGTAAAGTTTACAGATATATTTGTTATAACTGTGTAAATGTCATAGCAATGCCATGGGCTGGTCTCATCTTACCCTTTGTAGTACAAATCATTTTGTACATCACTAACAGTGACCTTATCTGCCTGCCTTGAGCATCAGGGAGGCTCTTTAGACCATGCAATAGCTCCTGATCATCCATGACAAGCTGCAGGCAGTGGGGAGAGAGTAACCTCAAAGGCTCCAGGACTGGAGGGAAGGGAGGGCTTCCATGAACCAGTGGAATAATTCAATAAAGGGATTTCAGTCTTTGGGATTCCCTTCCACACAGATGATAAATGTCTGAAATAGGAGTCACTGTGAAATGGCAACTATTGTAAACTGCTGCCAGGGCTTCAATCCAAACAGTTTGATGGCATGATGGAGGCTTAACTGAGAGATTTTTGTCCTGAATTTCTCATAGGATAACTACATTGTGCCAGTGGACAATGATGATGATAACTATATTCAACCCACAGAAGGCAGCACGTCACTACCTACAAGATGTGAGTTTTAGTCATTTAAGCTTATAATTATTGCTTTATTAGGACTAATAGTGGAAAAATATGGGTCAAATTAATGGGTCTGTTTCTAGGGTTCAAAGAGTGGAGATGCAGCTATTAAAAAGAGATCACAGCCTGCAAAAAGGCACTTGGCTCCTTTGGCTTATGACAAGGCCAAGGAAAATTATTTTTTAACTATGGAAAGACATGTTTAATTTTTGCCTCTCTCAGCTGTTTCAAAGTCCAGCCCTTGTACAACCAGGAGGCTTCTCATATGACCTGCCTTCTTAACCAAGGGAGCAGTAGCATTAAAATTCTCTGTTTGCTGAAGTGCTTCAGGAGAAGAACAAGCATTTTTAGATATTTAGTAGATAAAGACAGACTTTGCTTTTTTTTTATCTCACTTTATATATAAATATATTTAGCTAGAAAATGAAACTACTACAGCCCAAAGGTGAAAAGTAAACAGAGAAGAGACTGTAGTTCTGCTGTCTGACATTACCAAACCTCTTCAGAAAGGCTGAAATACTGAATAATCCTTCATTTTTAAAATGAGAGCTGCTTTCTGACTCAGTTGATCTATTCAAGGTCACACAAAAGGTTGTAATTTGGACCTACTTAATATTCATTCTTATTGTATAAATGTTACATTGTTAGTTTGTAAACAGATATATATAAATATATGTCTATATATACACACATGCACGAATATATATATATGTACATTAATAAAATATGTTTTTAGCACCTGTGAACAGATATATGAAGACAACAAAGCCAGCCCCCCCTATTTCTCCAAAGCCTTCTCTTACTTCTGTTATGCAAGGTATGTGAAGCTTGCATTGCTGTTAGAATAAAAGAATGTAAAACTGTGAAATACTAAATTATGCCTGATGTATTCACACCACTAACCCTGTGACATACTAAAGTAAAACAAAAATATGTTCCCCTTTAGCTTTTCTGTGTTGTAGCAGTTGCTTTGTCTAGCTTGAACAGTAAATCCATTTTAAGCATGAATAAAACTAGAACAAGCTATTTGCCCCAAATTAATTTATTTTTAGTCTTCTGCTCTAGTGGAGGAATACAAATTGATCAATACAGCAAAAAGAATTATAGGACTCAGTATGTCAGTAATCCCATTTCACCATAGGAATCAAGAGCCAATACTTCAGACTTAACCATATAGAAATTCTCTACAGGCTAATGTCTTGCATGGCCTTTTATAACAGTGTTCCCATTGAGGTTCTGTAAAGAGCAGTTTATTTGGAAAAGAAACAAAAGCAGAAGCAAATAAGAGGAATCCTACTTGCTTTTGTAAATTCAGATATTTTTGTTAATCTCTCTCTTCCAACTTAGACTTGTTTTGCATCCTCAGTCTCATTAATTGCTTGGATGTATCCTTTCCAGACATGACACAGTTCTTTAAAAAGCTTTGCATATTCATTAGCAATGTGTTTAGCTTTAAAGTCACAAACTACAAGTCATAAACTAACATTTGTTATGAATTGCTTAAGACTTCGTGAGTTATTTTGCAGACATTTTAAAATGCCCTTTTCAATCTCAGCCTTTCTGTAAATCAGTGTCAAGCAACAACGAGCTCCTGACAGATGTTACTGCAGAATAAAACATCTCCCCCTGGTGGGAGCTGGGACACTTGAGTGCAGTAAAGTGATGAAACCAGACATGAAATTTACTGAAATAGGATTCTGTTTGCATCGAAGAAACTGGGCATAGATGAAGATGCTGGTGGTTTTTTCTTCCAAGATCTATGAACTAAAATGTAGTTGTGGGTCAGAACTCAGGGAGGGATGTTGGCCATGCAAATGAGCCAGCTTGTATTTATGACTGACCTGATTTCTTCCTCCCTGAGTCAAGGAAAAGCTAAATGCTACTACAGGTGTGATAACACATTTCTTACAAACTGACCCAGGTTTGCACAACACAAGCATTCATCTTGCTTGCAGCAGGGAGGGAATGAGAAGAAAAACAAAACAATAAAAAGGTTTTGCAATGGGAGGAAACTTGATTAATATAGTGACTGTATATCAGAATTCCTTCAGATTTCACCTGAAGTTTTCCCTACAAGACAGGGGTTGTTGCTGCTCCAGGGTGGCAGATCCAAATTCTGAGCAGATTCTTCAAGTTATTTTTCCAGAGTCAGAAGCATGACTGATAGAAATTCAGATCAGCTTTTATGGTAACATGCAGTATGGTTTTGCTACACTAAAGAATGCTTTTTATTTCTTCCCTGTCCTGTAGAAGTCTACGAGGTTCCTGAAGAAGAGGTGAGGCCTTTCTACAGTATCAATCCCGTTGCCCTCAGGCAGGGTACAGATGTGACTGAGAGAAAAGATTATCAGCCTTTCAAAAGGGAAAACTGGGAACATAACTCTTCCTGCACTTAAAGCTTTCTGACACTCCCTTTTCAGAAAAGCTGGCAAACCATTTCAAAAGAGTAAATGGGAAGGGGAAAGTTTCCCAGTCCTCTGTGATAGTGATCCAATCTGTGAAGCAGCAGCCTAAGGGAATGTTTTGCAGAAGAACTGCAGCAGAGGAGCAGTGACAGTTCTGACACAGTAATTTTTTTCCCATTTGCTGGTACTGACATAACATATGGCCAAAGCAGATTTACTGATGTTGAGTTCTTGCCTGTCCCATCCTAATGTAGATTACCAGACAGAGCTGTAGTAGAAATCTGTATCACAATGCAAAAATAATATCTTGATGTGATAACATAAATAGGATCATAATATCTATTTTATGAAATTAAAAAGTGACTAAAAAACAATTCAGTGCATTTTCTCTTACAGGAAAAACCATCACCACCACCAGTAACCAGGTAACCCATTGCTGTCAATGTTTGTGCATTATTTAAAACTGTCAGAAAATATTTTTTCTCATCTACATACTACATGTCTGGTAATTCTTTCTCTAGAAGAAATACAGTAACAGAAGTAAGAAATACATTCAGTAAATTGTATGTATTGAGGTTACTTATTAGAATTTTGAGGGGGTAAGGGAGAAGAAAGAGAGGTTTTGTTTGTATTCACTGTTGTTAAATGTAATTTTCCTTTATTAATTCATGTTTAATTACTAGGTTCACCAAGCCACTCATGTTCATGCCTGCTCAGAGTACAGAGCACTCCCACATGCACAGCATGACCAGAGAGTCACCTAAGCAGGATAATTCCAGGTAAGTTAACAGCAGCTTAGATCAATAGGAAATATTAGCAGAGAAAAAAAATCTTCTCTCTAATGTGTAGACTTCAAACAATAAACAGTTGTCAGGCCACTCAAATAGCTAGGGATGCTAGGACAAGGTGAGAACCAAAAGCTCTCCTTGCTTTGTGAACTTCTGTGTTGAAGGCAGTTTGCCATTTAGATAGGATTTTCTTAAATAACCCTTCAGGGATCCAGTACAGGGATAAAATATCTCTGCCAGCCAGTTTAAGGTCCTATTAGCCATCTCTGAACCCTTGCAAATTAGATGTTTTTGCAGTTGTATAAAATTGCTTGTCAAGAAACTGGGCTCAGTAAATCCATTGTTTATATCCCAAGTCTCTGTCAGAAAAGGGCAAAATCATACTTGAGTGTGCAGCCTACTTCACTCCTGTGTCCCCAGAAGCATAGAAAGCTGCATCATAAGCCCTGCCTCCTCTCTAGGTCATTATTTTACAGAGGATGTTATGTGCCCCCAGAAGGAGGCATCCACAGTACTCTGTGTGTGAGGGTGTCTGGTGAGGTCCAGGACAGGAGCTGTTCCAGAGTAGTTCCACACCAAGGGCACAGCATCCACACAAGTACTGTAGCTGTGTAGAGCTGCAATCAAATCCATTTACTGCAGACCTCCTTCCCTCTAGATCTTAAAAAGCCTATCAGGGCCAATTAAATAAATAAATCCTATTCATTATAACTTATTGTGTGTATTTTTCAGAAATATTTTGCCTGTCCCCAGAAGTCGTCTTCATCCAAAACCAGTGAGTAATTAATGGGCCACTCTAAAAGAATGTGTTACATTTAGTCCTGTGTTTCATATCTAAAGAGATGGATTATCTATTTATTATCTGGATTAAATAACAGAAACAGATGACTGAATGCCAGATTCATCTAATATTGTGATTGTTGCTATTAATCCTTTGGGCAAAAGAGCACTGGACATCTGTATTGATCCAAGACAAAGTTCAAATGTTTTTTGGGATATAAGGGATATATATATATGTTTCAGTCCGCAAAAACAATTTCTTGTACCAGTTGTACTTCAGGAACTTTACTTTAAGCAGCAGAGGATTATTCTGCCCAATCTGAAGCACTTTTCCTTAAGCCTCATTCCTCTCAGATGGTGAATGATTATTGCTTTCTGAAAATGGAAACCTTCTAAAATGTCAGACTGGATAGTGTGAATAACCAGTGTCACTAGAAAATGCAGTCCTTGAAGGACTCATTACAAGCCTTGGGTCCTAAGGCTGTGTTTCAGACAGTCCTTATCTCCCTCTGCCTCCCTCTGCTCTTATGCCATCTGTCCCTTCCACTGTGCTAAGTTGTTTTAAGCAAACTATTTGGAAACTTGTCCAGCTGCAGAAAGGAGCAAAAGCAAATCTTTTTCAGCCAGATTAGCTCCATTAACTGATCTACACCATAGCTCTACTCACAGCTGTGCTAGTTTGAGAGGGTCTTCCTGAGGAGCCAACCATCCAGAACAGAGCAGTGTGTCAATTGTGTCAGCATCTGTGCCAAAAGCTGCATGCTCAGACCCTGTCCCAGCCCTGAATTGTCCCTAGGAAATAATCAGTCTACCAATAACTATATAGAGAAATTAGACACTTGAAACCAGGAATTTGGGGTCATATAACAGGATTAGAAGTTATGGTAACAGTGCAGATGGTATATGAGTATCTTATAGTCTTCAGTCTTTAAATTTCTAGACGTGCCAAGCAGTTTGTATGTACAACAGCATTTTAGTTTCCCTTCCACCTGATCACAAAGTTCTTCCCATTTAGATCTGTATCCTGTGGGATTCTGAACAAATCCAAAGCAGTGCCAAATTTGGGATTTCTCTTTTAGGAAATAGTTTGATTTCTCAGCTTTTCTTACCAATACAATATAAGAAAAAATCTCACATCTCAAGGGAGGATATTGGACAGAAATTCCACTATCTGATCAGCACTAAGAATACTCCTGCTTCAGAACAGACTCAAATGCCACATTGCTGCTGAAACCTCTCCATTAATGCATTTTCAAAGCTTGCATTTGAGATGGATATCATACTAGCTTTGCAGAGAATAAAAATAAACTATCCTTTAGCTGGAGCCACACTCTGAGTGAGTTACAGCTCCAAGATGAAGCTCCCAGACAAACACTCATTGGTACCATGAGTATATTCAGCTCCTGGGTGCTTGCAGCTCACAAGTTTGTCACAAGAGTCAGCCTAGGAAAGAGTTATCCAGTGCAATCCCAATCCTGGGATCTTTGCTTGTCTTGTAAGTGGCAGCCTTTACAATTTTATACAAATACAGGGTAATGAGCATGATGTTTGTCCGGTTCTCTGTTGTTCCTTTCCATCCCTGGCTACAGCACACCGACAAAGCCCAAACAAAAACGAAAACATCTGTTAACTGCTCCCATTCAGTCTGCTGGCAGCACTAACCAGCACTGATCATGTGCACAGAACTGTAACCCTTGTTCCTCTCAAAGGCCTGAGCTGACTGGGAGAAAAAATTTGCCATGTCTCATTTCCCCAGCTGGTGGGTGATGGATTACACCTCTCCAGCAAGAGAATGGAGGCATTTGTCACTAACATTAGTGAAAAGCCATTAGCTGGGTAGATGAAGACAGACAAATTAATAACTGGTGCTTCTTTGAAAGATACTTATCAGATGGGAGTCTTGCTTCCCTAAAAGTCAAGAAATGGGAGTCAAAATTAAGCATCTCCCAAAGAAGCCAGGAAATTAGGTGGATTGCTTCAATTCTAGCATGGTGATAAGAGGGTGTACTCAGTTTTCTCCATTCAGTGGAAGATGTGGTTTTGGTATGTTCAAATCTGCTGCAGAATTTCTGTCTTGCAGGTCAGAAATTAAACGTGAACCAAAAGGTATCACTGCAAAACTAAGGCTAGATTTTCTCAATACTTACTACAAGCAATCTCAAGATTATTAGAAAGTTCAAAATTTGATGGTTGCATAAAATTTTTCAAATAACATCATGAAAGTATTCTGGATACTATATGCCTTCTGTACAAATATTTCTTTAAAAATTACTACAGATACCAAAACCATATTGATTATTCACGCAGTTCTCATTTAATAATCAAAGAATCATTCAGGCTGAGAAAGACCTCTAAGATCAAGTTCCAGCTGTTAATCCAACACCACCATATTCACCAGTAAACCATGTCCATAAGTGCCACATCCACATGGCCTTGAACACCTCCAAGGATGGTGATTCCACCACTTCCCTTGGCAGCCCATTCCATGCCTGACCACCCTTTCAATGAAAACATTTTTTCTAATATCTAATCTAAACCTCTCCTGGTGCAGCATTAGGCCATTTCCTCTTGTCCTGTCACTTGTTATCTGGGAGAAAAGTCTGATATACTCCTTTCAGGTACTTGTAGAGAGCATTAAGGCCCCCCTGAGCCTCCTTTTCTCCAGGCTAAACATGCCCAACTACCTCAACCACTCCACATAGGACTTGTGCTTCAGTCCTTTCACTAGCCTTGTTCCCCTTCTCTGCTCCATTACCTCTGTGTCCTTCTGGTAGTGAAGGAATTAAAACTGAACACAGTAATTCCTTTTTTAATTCCTTCATATCAAATCTAACCTATTTTTCCATTGCAGGACCATGAAGCAAACAATAATGATGAAAGTAAGTATTCAGATGAAAATACAGCAATATGAGAGGAACTGAACATTTCTCAACTGAAAATGTTGAGAAAAAAATTAAAGCAGTGGATATTTTTTACCTCTATTACTAAAATGGCAATGAGGAAAATCCACTGTTCAGATACAGCTCACATAGCATACTAAATGTATTGCTTGCATCTCTAGGTCAGAGGTTCAATAACACACAGGAATCCAGATTTCCTACTGGAGCAGCTCCATCTCCGTTACCAAGGGGCCTGTGAGTAAAAAATGATAAAAGTACTTCTTTGATGGGGATGGGTTTGATAGGTGTATTAGGAGCTAACTCCTGTCCTTGCCTGTAACAATTAGAATTCAGGAATAATATTTATTCCTGTTTGTGAAAGATATCCTGAGTAGCTAAAGGCAAGCTGTTACTTTGCTGTTTCTGGAGGAACACTCTTTGTATGCCAAGTGGCCTTGCCCTTCACTGCCTGCCACTGATGGCAGATGCTGGCTGCCCTGGCTGTTTTAGTCCCATACTGCAGCACATGCAAGCCTGGAGGTGCAGAAAGCTTTCACTAAGTTCTCCTGCCCTCCTAACTCATGTTAATTATTGGACAGAGCTGTAGCTTCCTTGTGTAAGTACCTTCAGTGAGTGCCCACATTGCATCTGATAATACCCTTATTCCTTTTTTATTCTTCTTTGTTTCTAACTGGTACAAGTATCCAGTGAATCCCATCTTAGACAGAAATACCCTGAGAACCAATGAAACTGATGTTTAGTTGCTAAATGAATCCATGTATCTGCTAAGTAACCATATTCTTTTTCTTTTTCCTCCATACTTCAGCAAGAAAACTTCTAATGCAGTAATTTCACCAGTAAGTTGACTTGTAATTGTATAATCACCCAAAACTTCTATTATATTATTAATTTATTGTAAAACTTAGTTTTACCATGAGTTTGGTTACAAGATAAATGTAAAAAATCCTAGGGGAAAGAGTTACAAAGACAGGAAATATTTGGGTGCTATTACACAAGTGAAGATCAGTGATCTTTCTGCTCAAGCAGAAAAATATTTTGATCAAAGCAACGTTTCAATTCAATGCCCTGGGATGTAACAATAAAAACAGTGCATGAACTGAATAAATGAGAAATAGATAGGAACACAGACAATTCAGAAGTATTCCCAGAATGTACAGGGCTGCCTATGGAGAACATGAGTTCATTGAAAGTGATAGCTCAAGAAATATGCAGGATTTTACCAGAATTTGTCTGAGGTTTTTCAGTAATTCAAAAAATATCCAAAAACTTATTGTGGCAGAAAGTAAGAGGACTGGTTGAAATTTTCAAAGAAATTAATTAAAAAAATGTTTCAAAACTGGCAGTTTATTATCATTGTTTCAAAATGAAAGCAAAAAAAAAAAAATGGAAGATTGGTTCCAGTTTTACTGTGAGCTAAACCGACAGTTTAACTTCCAGTAAACAGAAGAAAATGTGTTCAGATATTTCTGTGCATAGTTCAGTACGGATGAGAATCCAATTTTCATTTTCAGGTACTTGGGATAGACTTCTGATTTTAGCTCCTGAGATAAGAATGAACCATCTATATTTTAGTTTTTCTCCATTTATTTATATCCACAAGCTGGGATTTTTTCCAAATCTCCTTTGCAAAATTGCAAACTTCAAGGTCATACAACTAGAGACTCTTCACAGAATGGCTATGTCCCTGCCTCCTAATTCTTCTGGGATGTTGTCAATTCTAAACCGTTTCACAAAAAGTATAAATGATAAACATTTGCTGTACAAGTGCCAGTTAATACTTGGTTGTCCTTCTCTTTTACTGCAGAAACCATGTTTACCTTCCAGAGAGACCTTAACTGCAAATGAAGGTAAATTATACCCACTAATGTGAAAAGTTGACATTTATCCGATTATTTTTTTACTAAAAACATGAAACAAACAGCACCACATTCAAGTTACTGTAGGTTTTTGAGGGGTGTTTGGTTTTAGCAGTTTCAAACTGGATCTGGGCAGCCTTAGTTGCAGTGAGTATCATTGTTCTCTGACAGCAGTCCCAGTAAAGCTGCTGAGGTTCCTGGCAGGGTAATGTAGCACAGTGATGGACCAGCAGTGTGTCCATGGAGCCCTGGAAGTGGAGAAGGGGGAAGGGAGGGACAGGCTCTGAACTCAGCCAGAAGCATCCCTCACAGAGCCGACTCCTGGCAAGAGGCAGTCCCTGGCACGGGCAGGGAATCCGTCCTGGCTGTGTCTGTGTGGCCAGGGAATCCATCCTGTCTGTGTAGGCAGGGAATCCATCCTGGCTGTGTCTGTGTGGGCAGGGAATCCATCCTGTCCTGGCTGTGTAGGCAGGGAATCCATCCTGTCCTGGCTGTGTCTGTGTGGGCAGGGAATCCATCCTGTCCTGGCTGTGTCTGTGTGGGCAGGGAATCCATCCTGTCCTGGCTGTGTCTGTGTGGGCAGGGAATCCATCCCGTCATGGCTGTGTCTGTATGAGCAGGGAATCCATCCTGGCTGTGTCTGTATGGGCAGGGAATCCATCCCGTCCTGGCTGTGTCTGTGTCTGTATGAGCAGGGAATCCATCCTGGCTGTGTCTGTGTGGGCAGGGAATCCATCCCGTCATGGCTGTGTCTGTGTCTGTGTGGGCAGGGAATCCATCCCGTCATGGCTGTGTCTGTGTGGGCAGGGAATCCATCCCATCCTGGCTGTGTCTGTGGCTCTGTTTGTGTCTGGGCGAGGGGGCTCCAGCAGGAGCTGCTGCTGCCTCCTCAGGGCTGGCTGCCCTCCTCCCCCTGTCACAGAGTCCCACCCAGCCCTGCAGGCATCCACAGCACAGGTATTGCCTAGAATTAGTTAACAGCAGCGCAATGGCAGGCTGCCATGTCAGAAAAAACCCCAAATTTATAGTAAAAGAAACCTTCCCTCACCTACTGGGACTCCCTAACCTGGGATAATATACTTCTGAAGAAATCTTGACTCTACCGTTTGTTTTCCCAAACTCCAGAAAAACCCACGGTACCAGACCGACGGCGCAATTCCAGCCAGGAACTTCCACTTCCCCCCCTTCCAAGTGGTGCCCAAAAGTAAGGTCCCTTTCCATCCTCTTGGGAATATTGCAGTGCACCAGCTCTGAGAGGCTCAAAGGGGAGCACTCTTTTCACTGGAGCCTCCTTGTTCCTTTCTCAGAACTGAGATTCCTGAAGCCTCACAGTGGCAAAAAATAAAGCATGGCAAATGAATGCATGCAAATACTTTAACCATCGCCAAAAAGCATGAGGGGATATAATCTGTAATAAAGTAATCAAGATTTAAAACATATGTTTAAATTCCTCCTAGTGGGATATCATTTTTTTTAAATACCTGTATCAGGCCCATGTTTCTCAATGAACGCATGGGTGAGATAGAACACATTCTACCACTGCATATTTTCAGTTTTCATATTATCAGGACTGGGTACATCCCCTCAGACCTTTCTGTAATCTCTCAACATTTATTTCAGGCCTCTGCTCCAAAAGCCCTCAATTCTGCCAAGTAAGTATAATTCAGTTTTTGAATTAAAATATTATTAACATGTTATTTCAAATTAATCTTTGAACTAAAATTATTTCAAAGTACCATGCATATTAATTAGTTTGCAATTAATGTATCTGTAATGCATACAAAGAGGAGGTCAAGTATCCAAGACCTTAGTTCAGCTAGTAAAATTAAGGGAGTATCTCAGGATTATTGATGGAAAATGAGTGCTTCATTTATATTTAGGAATACTGGAAATCTCTAGCAAAGGCAATTTGGGTCATTTCCCATCATAATAAAGATTCCATCAATCTTCCTTGTCATAGAAGAATCCTAAATATGACATTTTTGGGCTGCTCCAGGCTTCTGTTGCCTACAAGACAGACATTATTATTACATTCAATTTATTCTTTTTCTACAGAAGGAAAAAAGAAAGTACTTTTATAATAGCAATTGCTGAAGGTCTTTTCTAAGTAGTGCTTTCCAAGATGGACTTTGTTTCAGTTCTCAGCTAAAAACAAATTAGGTAATGTGTATATAAACCCACTTTGTACAGAAGTGTAAATTAGATTTAACATTTTTCTAGTTGCTTGTTAGCAGACACTTGTCTGACCTTCCTGTAAGCCCTTTACTGTACATATTCAGTCTGAACATATCTTTCATATTGTAAACAGATGGTGAGAATGGCACATATAAATCTGCATTTGGTGTAGCTTAAACTGATATGCTGTTATTAGTGTATTTCTTTCCTGGAAACATTTGCTTGATGCATGTTGCAATTATATCTCCTGTGCTGAGGAAGGTCACATTAATACATGGTTCACATCAATGCTCTTGACTGATGCACTCAAGTTTGTCTGCTCCCATCACACAACTGATGTGCTTCAGCTGGAAGCATAAATTCTGACTACTCCTGGAACTGTAACTCTTCTTCAAGACCATCTGGTGCTACATGATGCTCTGATTAGTAAACTTTCTTTAGCATAATCTTATTCAGTGCCAGGTCCAATAACAACTTTATAATACAAACCACTGGTCCCATAATCACTGATGTCCCTTGAGCATGACCTGCCATCTCTTCTTTGTACACAAGCCTAGAGCTAACTTCTGTCTTCATCATTGCAAGTACTTTTTTCCCATATGGCACAGTGTCAAATGCTCTTCTGAAGTCCAGATTAAGTACACTGCCACATCCCCTCCTTGGAGAACTCTGTTATTCTATGAAAGAGCTGTAACATTTTATCTACTTGGCTAAAATTCAGATTTTCTCTTGCTAGTTGTACCTTTGCTTCCAAATCGTGATGTTATTTCTTTCAAATTCTCTCCTAGGGCCTTGTGTTCTGTGGAATCAGACAAAAAGCCCTGTAGATGCTCAAGTCACTTTTTCCACTTTAGGTATAGCAATTATGTTTGGTATTCTTTAATTATTTGGTACCATCCTGACTTGAAAATTATGTAAAATAACTGTTACCACCCCTGAATTATATGTGCCAGTTTTTAAAATTTCATAGGTAAAGATAATCTGGGTCCATCAGTTTAATTGTAATGTTATTTAAGCTCTGCTTCCAATTTGATTGTGGAAATTTCTATTTCTGTGCCAGAACTACTATTTGTTTAGTTCCTAGATTATCTTTAAAATCAATAAAATTCTTATTGCATAAAGCCCCATCTCTCTTTACTTTTTTACAAACAGCCAAGGCATCTTTCATTACTTATTTTAATATCCTTTTGTCAAGTCTAATTCACTAATCTGACTTCTCTCAGTTCTTGCTTTATTAATACAATCTACTTTCAGATGTAGCTTTAACAGCCAGTCAGTCAAAATTTGCCTGAAAAACCAAAATCCATAATATTGAACAGCCTTCTTCAGGTGATTATTAATTCATTGAGAGCTGGAACTGCTCTCTATAACGTCTCCCCTCCACTTGGGATGCAGCTTCCAGACAGTTGCATCTTTACTGCAAAAGAAGTTCTAAATGTACTTCACACAATTGTCTTTGTCCCCAGTCCAACTGCATTTTTTTTAGTTCTGGTCACTGTATGGTCTTCTCTATAACATTCTATTGCTTTCTAAACCAATATCTAAATCAGAATTTTATTAGTGAAAATTTAACATTACAAGCTGCAGAGTACCATATCCAGAAAGGGAAGCATTTGTTTTCCCTAATAAGTAAAGCACACAGGAAAAAAAGCCTCCCATAATAACAAAATAAGGATCACTCAACTTTCTACGATGATCTTCTCTAGTATATTGATTGCATCCAGCTGTGTTCACAAGTACCCATAGCAGACACCTACACTGTTGGGCTAAATTATTTTTTACCAGAAAGCAATAATCCATACTTCTTTCATCATATCATTACTATGCAACACTACTCAAATATTTAACTACTGATTTCTTAAACTCTTACATCTGTATTTCAGCCCTAGTAACTATTTTCGACTATGCTTTGTTATTCCAATTAAGCATCGTAATGTTTTCTATTAATTCTGCTTCTCCATTTTGCTGCCTGGACTTCTTGAACATGTATACAAACAATTCAGGCAGTCTAAATTGGTGAAAAATTATCTCTGAAATAAATTCATTTTCCTGACTTGCTCACCTGTAAGACTGCTTCTCACAGGACTGAAAATTACTTGCATCGAGTTCCTGCATTTTCTCATCTACTGCTACATTCATTCACTTTGGTGGTGGAAGAGGTTTTTTCCTGTACTCTGAGTGTAGTTCTGCTAGTAACCAAATTGTTATCCAGACTGGTTTTTCCTTCTCAAGCAAGGCTACCCTTTGGGCAAGCAAGTGTGCCAGCACTTACATAGGCCCCATCTATTTCCAGTAGAAAACTTTCCTGACTGATATCAAAGGTCAAATGTTTCCAGATCTTCCAAACAATTCAATTGTTGTAACAATTCAGTTTCTTACATCATAACAAACATACTTTGAAAACTTATACATGTTGTTCTTTCTCTTTTCTAGAAGTCCCAGAAGCTGTAAACCGATCTTTGGGTACTTCCCCTCCCAGCAGCATTTCATCTGTTTCAAGTTCTGCAGACCAGGTATAGTATTAGCTAAATTCATATTACAGAAATATCCTTTACTTCAAAATAGTATTTCCACCTCCTTTCAGTAGAAAATTACATTCCTGGAGGGCTTCTATGCCTCCTTTTGCAATGAGGCTTTTCTGTAGTACAAATAATCTGAATGTTAGCTTTCATTAAAATATGCACAGAACAGGTAGCACAGGAGAGGTTTAACAAACTGTAGAAAAATATGTAAACAGTATTATATTAAATCTTGGCACCCTACCAATCACAAAAAGCTTTGGTTTCATGTCTTCCTGACTCTCCAGTTCATACTTTCAACATCATTGTAACAAGGAAATTTGTGGTGATATACTTAAGTCTAGTCTTTGATACAGATTGCTATAAAGAGTTTTTAATCACATACTTTTTTATAACTTATAGCTGCACAAATTGTGTACAGGGTAAAAAAGGTGCAGTGAGCAAATACAATGATGCTGTGATGCCTCCCCTCTGTGTTTTAGTCTCTCCCAAGTCCAGCTCCTTTCTGTTCCTTTAAACAGATCTCTTCTCATTACGGTTCACACTGTCAGTTTTATGGCCAATTCTCTTTTTTATGTGTTTTGTTGCAACATTAAGCTTTGAATGATCTAAGCAAATGCAAGGTTATTTTCATTTCACTGCTATTCCCCTTACTCTCATTTTGGATGAAGGGAGACTAAAAAATGCAGAAACCCATTCTTATAAACCTAGTAGTCACAAACAAGGTAAAAATACTTCTGTTGAGTGTAAACCAAAGGCTCTGTCATGCAGAGCCAGTAACAGTAAGCGTTCTAAACTCTGACATGACAAAGATAATACAACAGTGAAGAACACAAAGGATTTGAAGTTCTGGAAAATTTTTAACTGTATGTAATACTAGATATTTATTATAAAAATTACTTTCAAATAAGCAATCCAGAAGACTCTACATAAACAGCTTATAGCAATTACATTTGCAATTTTTATGTAACAGCCATGGGCAGAAACAGAACTTAATCAAAGATCCATTTTGTTTAAAAAAAATTAGCTGTTAGTCTTATTTTCCCAGCAATTATATACAGTGGTATCCTTTGCTGTAGCATCCTCCACAATACAGGTGCTCACAGATTAATGACAATTAATTATGTCATTAATTCCTACAACATTCACTGTTTGCTTGGTTCCCATCCAAGCTTTGGCAGCAGCTCTCTGCTTCTACATTATAGGCCACAGATAATGGTAGAAGAAAAGTCTGGAGGCCATTAATTCCTTCTTTTGTTGAACAAAGATTTGTTCACTGGACTCGTTTTCTATGTGGGCAAGTACCTTTCATATTTGCAATTCCTCTCAGCATTTCTTTTTCCAATGAATAGTGTGAGTGGAGAAATAAATGGAAAAATTTTGAAGGTAAAATTATATGTTATGGCTTGAGCCAGTCTAAGAATTTAGTACAATGCCTCCAAAATTGAGGCTCTGCTCTTTCCTCACTGTCAGCTCCCCTCCCAGCTTGTGTGGTGTTCCTTCCTGATCCTGCAGTGGGTTGAGCCAAGTCATTAAACTGACAGAAAATCAGCTTGGCAGTCAAACACAAAAAAAGGCAAAACAAAAAAGGAAAGCTTTTTGGTTTTTTTTCTGCAAGTTTAATAAAGTAAATTATCTCACCATGGGATCAGATGAGCAACAAAATGAGCATAAAAGAGAAGCCAAGACATTCCCTTTCTGGCAGCTCAGTTATAATGTACAACCTTTAATCTGTTTTGTACAGAGGTGACAAAGGTTGTGTGAAAATTAATTTTATCATTAAACTTGTTACTGTAAAGCTGGAGCAAAACTTTCCAGGCATCATGCTGTCCATGTGGAGTCAGGCATGATTGTGTTCACAAAGAGCATTATTCCTCAACATTCCTCGACAATTTGTTCCTCTTTAAATTCTACTGGAATAGCTTTTGTCTTTAGAACGATCCTACAGTTGAACCTGACTGCTTTCCTCAGGGCATCTCTCTTTTGTCATTTATCAGCCTTCTATCACAAATCTGTTACGGCTGTTTTGACACTCCCAGTTTTTCTTTGCCCTCCCTCTACTCAACTAAAACTGTGAACTCCTGGCAAAGACTTTTTTAAACTCTTGAGTTTTCTGCATTTTAGTTCTTCATAGCTGTCACTGTTTAGCAATAACTCCCCTACAGGCCGTATTCTTTATTATTATTATTATTTTACAGGTGAAACACTGTTCCTCTCTTTTTAGGATGCTGGTGTTCACAGAAAAGCATGGTATGCTGCTACCTGTGATAGGAAAATGGCAGAAGATGCATTGTACCGATCAAACAAGGTGGGTCACTTTTAAAGAATATCTATTTTATGGGGGAAAACCCCAGAACTTCAAATAAAAAAAATTTTAAAAGACAACCAGAAGTATTCAAAGAGCATCAGTTGCCTTCTGAACAGGTCAGAACTGCTGTGCCATGCAAGTACTGTCAAACCTGGAGTTATTGTGGTGACATTTAATTAAGCCAGTTAATGCTGGCTTTCATTGCAACACAAAGTTGCATTAGTGCAACTCAAAGACCAAAGCACTACAGAGAAAGCTACTAGAGAGCTGAGGAAGATCTTACAGCTCATGCACACCCCCTTAAAAGAAATGCAAAGCCCAGTGGCTTTTAAGTGGTCTCCACCACTGTCCAGTGGCTCATGTGGAAACAGCTGTTTGGAAAGGCTGGTGTTGCTATGCCTTTTGAAATAGCAACACTGTGCATTTAGGTATTTGGACAATTTGAATTTTCTCAACTATTCTTTGTGCAAAATCTAATGCCACAGGAGGAAAGAGGAGCATGTAGAGTTGCATCCTCAGCATCAAGTACATTTCCACTCTTGCCTAAGTCCACAGAGGATAAAGGGGCAGAGCATGGGGGCTGTCACCAGGTGAAGGCTACTGTGAGTTAGTGAGCACTGGGCTACATAGTCAGGAGTGCAGGTGCTTGACTGTGGTGAGCTCCTTTCTACAGCTCTGGAGAAATGGTGTCACCACCTCTCCCTGCTTCCTTCCCTGCCTACTGACACTGATAGAAACTATTCCCTAACAGTCTGTGGATCCCAACAGATGGCTGCCACTGTGTATTTATTTCTTCGTTTTCTCTCTTGTTGAGAGAGAGAACAGGCAGCAACAAAGCTGATTCCTAAATGACACCTTTGCAAGCTACTGTTAGCAGGAATACATGCTACTTCTCATCTGCTGCTATTATTTTTCTAATGGGAAAAAAGGGTTCAGTGTAAATATAAATCAAAATAAAAGCCAAAAGCAGACTAAGTTGTTGGAAAGAAATGAGCCAAATACACTGACTGCTTTTCTCTCTTTAGGATGGATCTTTTCTAATAAGGAAGAGTTCTGGGCAGGACTCACGGCAGCCGTATACACTGGTGGTGTTTTACAACAGAAGAGTGTACAACATCCCAATACGATTCATTGAATCAACAAGGCAATATGCACTGGGCAGAGAAAAAAGTGGTGAGGAGGTGAGATGATGTGGGGGTATTTTTCCTAACAGTTTTCAGTTATATACCTTTAATAAGCAAGGACTAAGATATATTGCACTATGACCACAAAGATTCCTCATGTATGAAGATAAAAATATACCCTTCATAATGACCAATCTGTCAAGCTAGAGAAACCAGTGTTATAACAGCTCCTGTACACTGTAACTAAAACCACAGACCAAATCTGAAACATACTCATGGAGCTGTTTAAATAAAGTTAAAAGGATAAGAGCTGCAGCCACTAGATAAATTTTCTGACTGTTTAGTCCTCCACTTACCTTCTGTCTAAAACTGTAGTTATGCTTCTTGGAAAACTGCAAAGGAAGAACAGCCATGCTCAAAAAACAAAACCCTCCAACACTACTAAAAATGAGAATGACATTACTGTTAGTACTGTTTTCACATAAAGAAAATATTAAACTTTAGCTCTGGAGTGAAAAGATCACTGGTTATCTACTCTGCCACAGAGATAATTACTCTGATAGGAAAACAGAAACTTGGAACACAAATAGCAATGAAAACAGTTCATCACTGCATAGAGTAGGCTTTTCAGCAGTGTGGAAGTAGGCTTGACATAGCCTAATTATCTGCCTCCCAGGCACCAGTTTTGAGATCAGAGGAAATATAATAGCCTGGAGTTCACCTGGTCTTCAGCAAAGGGTGAAAAATGACCTCAGGATAAATAGATAGTCCAAAGTCTTTATTTGACCAAAGTCCAAAAAGAAAAGCAACAGCCCTGGCAGATTCTGGATACTAATTTACAGTGACAAACATTAAAACTGTGTAACTAGAACAGGCCTCATAGATGGTTGCCTGTAGGTGTTACTCCTGGACACAGCCTTCCCTCTGGAGTGGCTGAACCACATCTGCCACAGCTGCTGAGCAGCCAGGCTGCAGCCTACTATACATTAAGGGAAAATGAAATGTCAGTTCACTATGGCCCACAGCAAACCCAGTGGTTCAGTTTCTGCAGGTGGCAATCAGAAATGGAAAGGAGGGGACAGCTGGTGTCTGTAATATCTTCAGTTGTCTAAATCTAATCTGTTTATGACTAAAATCAGAACTAAGTGAAGGATCAGTGCTCTCACTAAAAGGCAAAGCATCTAACTTGGTAACAGGTAGCTTAATTCTCTTCAATTAGATGAGAAGCAAAGATAAAAAGATGCAGTGATTTCTTGTCAATATTATAGCATAAAGGAAGCCAGCACTAATTATTTTTTGTTTTCTTTTTCCAGCGCTTTGACAGTGTTGCTGAAATAGTAGAGAATCATCAGCGCACCTCCCTGGTTCTAATTGACAGCCAAAACAACACAAAAGACTCAACAAAACTGAAATATATTGTAAGAGTTTCTTAATCAAACTGAACTGCTGAAATGAAGACTTCTTTAATCATTTCTTTCAACATACTGAGATGTGGACAAAGTATTAAAAGAAGAAAATCCAAAATGATGGGAAACACTCTTCAAGAGCACCTACAGAGTAGTAAGAAATGCATTTCATAGAGTTCAACCCCACGTCACTTTTATCAGGAAAGTTTAACACAAGAAGCCAAAGCAGACACACTGTCATCTGTGACAACATGGGTATCCAGTCATGGGAAGAACAACTGCATACCACAGCCTCTGACTGCTGTTTGGAGACAGATTTCTTGAAGGACATTTTCATTTTAAAAATGAGAATACCCACAGTGATCTATTCTTTCAATTTATATTTACCACATATCACTGCTTTCAGCAACTTCTTTGTAAAGTGCACAGCCCCAGAAATTAGAGCAACTTGACCTAATGTACCACTGTGCACAAGTTGAAAATAGGACTGCACTTTGATTAGTGGTAATAAATCCACCTGAATGTTTTAAATTTATGGACATGTGTTGTACTTTCCGTCAGCTTCACCCTGTTTCACTGATATGTTTGTTTGTATTTTCAAATGTAAAAATAAAATTTAAATATGCTGTAAACTCAGTAGTGTATGGAGACTTTGCTGGACTGCATTTCTGGCACCCTTCTAGTATGAAAGCATCACTAGTGTTGATGTTTTAATGTATATATTTGTATGTGCTCCTTCACAATGTTATGAAAAAGCATCACTTTTTACAACTTTATCTCATATGTGTATATATATATATATTACACACACACACAATTTGGCTTAGTAACTTTCAAATCTTTTGTCTTCAAATTGCCTACTGCTGATGACCCAGGCACACTGCATCATTGCTAAATTACTCACTTCTTGCTGAATTACTGTTCATGAAGACACACACAGGAAAAAAAACACTTTTTTATGTGATAGCCTGTTCTATCACAGTGGTTACTGTGATTACTGGATACTGTGATTACTGTAATTTTGTGGAAAAAGTAAAATTCCACAAATATTCAAGTGGTAAAAATTAATTTGATGAATGTAGAAATTGCATCAATGAAAAACTTTTAGGAGCAATTGTTAACTAGTTCTAGCAGTGTTTGATTTCACTGGACCTGAAGACTGATCCATCTTAAAGGTATTTTCCAAAACTGACATATTATACACACTTAGTTCATTCTTTTTGTTCCATATAAAGCAGTGTTCTCTAGGATTATATTCAAGGCATTAAAAGCGAGACTGAGTCAAGACCTACAAAGTCTCATCAAGTCACTTAGCACCATAGGGTGGCTGAATTCTGCAAATACTTTCTTGTGCTTTTGATCAGATACTTCTAAAAGTCATGCAGCTGTCTCCTAGAAAGAACTGTATGCCAGCAGGATTCTCAGCACATGGCTACCTACATACCTTGAGGCAGGTCAGCTTCTTCCCTCTGCAACACAAGCAACACTTACCCAACTGGCAAATAAGAAACCATGTATACAGACTACACACAGTACTACCTAAGGGCTATGTTTAGTATATTGCTCAGTTGGTATTTTATATTTAACACTATGCCTAATACTACTGAAATGTTTAGAACGTTAAGATTACCAAGTCAAGGTGTAAAAACACAAGTTAGTAGTGTCTGCAAGCTTCATTTACTCTTTCTATATGTGTACTATATTATTTAGCTACTTTTAAGTATCACTTTAGAAGCTATTTCAAGCAATACTCACAATGGAAGTACTCTGAAAAAGTAGCCACTGAGTATTTAACTTCCTTTGCATTCATGTAGTCCTTGCCTTTCAATCATGTACTGCACAGTATTTCAACTTGGTACTGTCTGTCTGCCAACCTTTCTGCGTTGCTCCTCAAAATCTCTAGATTCTTCATTCTTTCCAAGATAAGTGTGCAGTATCTCCATCATTCTAGGACTGAGGGGGAAAAAATAGCATGAACAAGGGAAGTTCAAGTGTGTATATTTCATAACAGGGACTAAGTATCACTTTTTTAAAAGGCAGTTAGCACTGAGCACTTTAAAACACCGCTGTTCCTGCCCCTCAGCTCTAAGTGCTCAGCACTACATAGAATATTGTGGTTGACCTACAAATAACAAATTGCTCTAGATAAAGGGGCCAGTTACCTTCATCCTCAAACCTTACTTTCCTTTTTATCCATGTTCTACACGATTATAGGGCTTATAGTTTGGACAACAAAACAAGGCAGGGAGCTGATAGGTAACACAACCTTCCACAAAATAATCCAATCAGCCTGAAATGAGAACTTTTTAGGCACTATTTAGGCAAAATAAGGCTCGTTGGGGGAGCCTCCCCCAACAAACACACAAAACACACCAGTACATTATCACCTACTTTACTACACTTGGTGTTTTGTACAGGAACAAAGGCACCAGACTGGTTACTCTGTTTTCCATACTCCAGCTAGATCTGTTCTAGTTTGGCAGGACTTTGGTGCAGACATACCACGAAACAAAGTTTTATCTGGAGAAGGTTTAAGCAAGTTTCAGGTATTGCACCAAGCTACCATTTCTTACATTCTGGACATAGAATAAATTGGCACTCAGGATGAAGCCTGCTGAGTTAAAAATCCCAGTGCTGTGGGCTGAAAAGCCATTACAGAATGCAGGAAATGGTGACTTGGTGTGGCTGTTGCAGTGCCAGCAGTCATCTCCAGGTAAGAGGTATATCAAGTCTGACCTGACAGACACAGCAACACACCCCTCCCCTCATCTTTCTTTGATATTGTGATACTGTTTGCTAATTTCCCTTCCATATATCATTCACTGAATAGTTAAAACAAAACAAACAAAAACCAAAAAACCCCCAAAACCTCACACCAAAAAACCACACACCCACAAACAACCCGTAAACCAAGAACTAAAAATGAATTCTTTTGTCTGAGAACTCAGGGCAAGTGTCATATTTAATAAAACACAAAGGGAGAAGTGTTGCCTGCCTACCTGACACAGAGAGTACAATGAGTACTTCATATCATTCCTGACAATGTTGCTCCATGAAAGGAATAAGAACCTGCATTCTCAAAAATCCAAGTGTTCAAAGACACAAGGTACAAAACTCCATTCTTCCTTCAATCAAAAGCAGCAGCAGCAAAAAGAGATTATTAGGAAGCATTGTTAGGAAAAAAAAAGCGTGTCACATAACAACATAAAGGTGTGTCACGTAATAACAGCTCTGTAACAAATTTTTGTTAAAACACTGGAATTACTGAGGAAGGGCACCATGACTTACTGATGAATGCACATCTTGCCAAGAACACATAATGGGATCGATTTTAGGCCTCTTCAAGTTTGTACAAATAGTTGATAACCTTGTGCTTGCACCTCTCTTTGTATGTCCCAAAACAATAACATCAATTTAAGGTTTATCTTGCTATTTGCAATGTTACAAACTATTAAAATGTTATGGTTGCATAGTGAAGCACTCAAAATCAAGATAATTCAAGTTACCTGTGCAACCTTGCCACATCAGCTACATCCATTACAATACAAGCATTAGATATACAATCAGTGAGTATTTTTCCACATGGACTTATGTTTCACTTGGTTCATGCAATACTTCAAGGATAAATCGCAGCTGTATAATGAAAAACTGTGGTTTGTAGGATATTTGTAGAATACCTTTCCCCAGTTACTGAAAATGCTGAGAAATGCACCAACATTGCAGAAGTCAGCCAGTAAAAAGGTGGCTTCATACAATTAAAGTAGTTGAACTGAAGAACTGAACATATCTTCCCTGCATCTTCTACCACACCATATACTGCAACACAGGTCAGATCACTTTAATCTAATTTTCTCCTGATGGTAATTAATTGTAATCTTAATTTCAGTGAAGGCCCACCTGAGTTTTTCTGAAACCTGATCTGCAGAAATGCCGAACTCTAAGAACCTCAAACAATGCACTATGAAAAAGGTCGTAAGAATAAAATTATATATTTGGAACAGTACTTGAGCAACCTGTACTAAATAATATGAGGACTTAATTAAGGGTGGAGAAACAAAATACTGAATTGATACCCAGGAGGAAGCAAAAATTCTCTGCACTGAATGAGATGGATGTCCATGGAAAAAGTGACACATGACAATTAATTAAGATTGTATAAAGCAACCTTATTTCAACATTTCCTAGCTTTACAATGTTTTCACAGTACCATTTAAGGTCAATTCATACAAAAATAAACAAGTTAGAAAAATATTCCAGTGACAGTTGTCACTCTCATGCTTCATCAATACAGAGAAAACCCCCTAATGCTACAGCAGAACTTCCACCTCAATGCTAAGTAATTGTTAATAAAGACTGGTCATCCTCACTGAAATTGCACCAAGTAGGTTTAGAAAAACCTTCACGTATATTTTTTCCAAAGGCGGAAAAGGCAATGTCCAAAATTTGCGAGTTCAGTTTCAGAGTTTACAGAAGAGCAAGCAGAGGCAGACAATAGAACCTTGTAGTCAAAAAAGCTTAACATGTTTTTGTCCTTTCCTAACACTGTTTCTTTCCAACCTGCTTCCTCACCACTACACTGGTCTTCTTCAAAGTTCCTAGCTAAATTAACATCAGAGCTCAAGTCCATTGTGCAGTGCAAAATGATTCAGTTTAGGCACACAACACATGCCAACTGTGTATTAATTCACCCAAAGGATGCTGCCTTGACTGCTTCACTTGTCTTCCATACACAACTCACCAGATGCAAGGCTAGTGTGCATCTTCCTGCCAACACACAAATCAGGAAAGAAAAATTTATCTAATCACTGAAGCAATTGTTTTTAAGTAATTTTAACACTTTTTAAAACATAAGTTGAATTCAGGTTAGTGGTGACATGCCTGTGACATCCATGACTTCTTACTCTTTCATTGGTAGCAAGCAACCTTCATTTTCACCAGTAACAGAAAACTACTTGGGCTTGCATACAATCTAAACCCCAGGATTTAAATGCCCCAGTCCTCTGCAAGCCTACTGTTCAATTTTGACAGCTTTTCCATCAATACTTTATGAAGCTGACTTACACCTTCATACTTGGGCAAAAGGTGCCAGCCATATGGTAAGAGCAGTCCCACATTAGACTGAAACTTCGAGCCTACAGAGGTTCATGAAGAACCTGGAGCACATAGCCTCAAGACATTATTACTGTAGATAATAACAACCTTCATCTCTATATGCTCAGTCACTATGGTTAAGAGGTCTTTTGCTGACATGCCCTTGTATAAAGACTAAAAACTGTAATGCATAGACTCTTCCTTCATTATCTCTAAAACTGAAAGTAGAAAGCAAGCAGGCCGCTAAGAACATTACACTTCCAGCTGATAAAATATGGGAATAACAACTCAAGCCTTGGTTTAGCCAAATCCCTGGTGCCCCAAAAGGCAGTATATCTGAATAAGCAATAGTAGAAAACATTAAATCATTATGGGGACAAATTACATCCACGTGAAATAAGGCTATGAAGCAATTACAAGCCTAAAATGGTGCTCTGCACCTCCCCACATCCTGACCATCCCTATAGGGTTTGTGGCAGACATAACAAGATAGGAACATTTTCTATAAATGCTCAAAGTCATATGCTGTAAACACAAGTTATAGCAAATTTAATAGTGACAAAATCAATACAGATTAGGAATGTTCACCATTCTTAAACACCATATACATTATGAATATATATACTGTATATTTTCAATTGATTTCATTCTGACTCACCGTATTAACACAATCATAATATGTTTTATTAATTTATATGAAAAATACTTCACTAAGAAAGTAGACAAACTGCACAGAAATAGTACAAGTGTCATGTGCATAGCAATATAGCTTAAAGCATTCACATATGGCTTTGTTTAAATGAAACTGTGGGGGAATGGCCCTATACAGACCCAAGGTTACACAGTCAACATAATGTAAACTGCTTCACATCTTTGAGGCACTTGCTAATAATAGTGTTCAATCCCTGAAAAACAAAATCAAGAGCTAATAAGTGAAAATAACAAAAATCCCAGGATAACAGCTGTGTATTTTTGAAAATATTTTAAAAATTTGTTTTAGTAGTGCATGCACAGAACTGAAAAACTGGGGGGAAGGATGTAATTTCTGTGCAAGAATTATACCAAGTAACTTGAAAAGTATAAAAATATTTACATGTTTAGGGATTTTAAGTATGTACAGAACAAAGGCCCTGAAGACTTATTCTATAGAATAAAAATATAGCACATGATAGCAGTAATAAAAATAATATATATTTTCATGGAATTGTATTTGCAGTTAGTTACAAGTTATTTAAACCACAACGTTCTTTGATCTTTCTCCAATCTGATGGCAATAAGGAATACACTCTTTCTTGTATAACACAAGAACTTTGCATACTTTTTCAACCTCAGTTACAATACTGACATAGAAAACAGAATGACTTGTGTATCCTAATCCAGCTGGGGTGCTTTTTTAAACTTTAATGACTATTTTCTTCACTGGTCATCACTTCATTAATGAATTCCAATCTCGAGTAGCCTCCATCAGATGCCTCTGTCCATGTCCTACCCAATTATCCTGATTGTCAAATACTCTACCACAAAACCAGCAGCTAAACTTAGCTTTCAAGGTATTATTGGAGGTAGTTTTCACAATCTGGTAATTGTTTTTGCTAGTCTTTTTCAGTGTCAATTTTAAGACAAACCTTTCTTTTACAGGGTTAAGGGGTTTTATTGTCCTGTATCTTTTCTGAGAAAAATTATCAGTAGTTACATCCGAAGGATTGCGAAAGTCTGGTTGCAGAAGAGCTTCAACGGTTCTTTTTGACAATAAAACCTTAAGAACATGTCCCTTAAATTTAGCAATAGTTTTCATTACATTTACAACTTCTGGAACATCTGCATCAGGATGGTTTAGCACAACAACTGGTTGATTTCTCCGAGGGCATTTTACAAGCTGGTTAGAATTAAAAGGAAGCAATTTCAAAGTCCTTACAGTTTTTTTTGATGCCCTTGGTTTGTAAGGGCTACCTGATTCACTAACAATTTCATCTTGATTCTTTTCTTTACACTTTCTGTGCAACATTGCTTTCTTTCTAGGAGGTTCTGGGCAACTAGCCTTCCGTTTACGTTTGAAATTCTTGTTTCTTTGCCCACCCACAGTTCCCGAACTTTTAGATCCAGCTTGTTTTAAACCAGGTTTTATTTTTGCAGTTCTGTTTTGGGTGCTCCATGTGGACTTTTGAGAACCAGAGTTATTCCTCTTGTTAGCAGCTATTACTTGCATACTCTCAATAGAACATTTCTGCAACCGCATCCCTGCAGATGTAGCAGAATAAACAGGTTCTACAGGAGGAACACGACATGCTGGATTAGAGCTTGCCAAAGAGGCATTTGCTGGCATTAACCCACTTGGTAAATTTAAGGCATCATTAAAACTAAGATTAGTTTGTTTCTGTGCTAGTGCAGGAGTAAGGGACTGCAAGTTATCCACCTGTAGTGAGGGCACCAAGTTCCTTACTGACTGAGTGTTATCAGACAGTGTATCTGAAGTACGAGTTCTTATTTTCAGCAAAGGCTGTTGTTGCATGGCTCCAGTTTTCTTTGGTTGACAATTCCGATGAGCATTATCCTGAAAAAAAATTGGTTTATGAACTACAGGCTTGTTTGGTGTCAAACATTGCAGGAAAACTCCCTGCTGTCCATCAGGCGAAAGTGCATAAACGTGTTGTTCCTGTTTAATTTCCTGTTGTCTTACTGACTCCAAAGACCCAAAGGCAGCAGCCCGGTGCTCTGGTAACACCTTCACAGAAGAAGTTGCCTTCACAGACGATTCTGATGAGTTTGGAACTACAAGAGGTGCTTTGAATGGCATACAGTCATTTACTGTACCACATACTTCCTCATTACAGGAACTTCTTAAATTTCTAAAATGGCCATTTTTCCCCTTCACTTCTGAAGGTGGTATTTTCCCAAATTCTCTGGATGCAACTCCCCCTAAAACCTGAGAACTATCATTAGTGGCATTTGCAACTGTTCCAACTGCCCCACTAAAAGTCAAAATCATTCCAGGTCCTTTATTTGAAACACAAGATGCAGGTACACCTTTAGTAACATCTGATGAACTGGTTGATGGAAGAGATTTTCCTGACACCATCTGCTGCCTAGATTGGTTAGAAAGGTGGAAAGGAACGAAAAATCGTGACGGAAGGGACTGAACAAAAAGGGCTTTCTTTTGTTCCTGAAGAACAGGCAAAACTGGTGAAAAGCTGCTAGGATTTTGAGTTGCAGACAGTACTTTATCTTTTACTACCTGTTGTGTAAACTCATCTGTAGGAGTTTTTAGCAATGTACCAACACCTGGAGTTCTGGATAATTCGTCCACATCCTGTGAATCAAGTGATGTTTTGGGTGTCTGTCTTTCTCTCGCACAACATGTACCTTCATTTGTGCTACATCTTGTGTTGAACTCTCTCCTACATAAAGGGAAGCATACATTAGGTGGAGGCCTCTGAAAACCACAGACAGTTGCAGAGCTTTTTAAACACACACAGGCTGCACTCCCAGTCTCAGGACCAGAAAGCAGCTTGTCAGAACAAAGTTGGACACAGTTAGTCTTGCTGTGAAACTCCGGCTGAGAGGCTGTTTTTACTTTTAACACATCTTGCAGTAATTGGTTTATCTCAGGCGATAAATAATTAGCTGCCTGCTCACTTTGCAATGAGAAGACAGATGTGATTTTAGGCATTAAGAAAGAGTTAACACCATCAGAGGCATTTTCCTGGAATTTCTCAGCTACGTTCTGAAAGCCTTGCTCTAGGTTAGTGTCCAAATACTGTCGGCCATTATGCTTGTCCTCTGTAAAACACTCGCTGTCAACACCACATTGAGATTGGCTTTTAAAAGACACAGAGTTATTCTTAGTGTTTATGTGTTTGTAAGTTTTATTAATATTTGATTGGGCTGACACAACTTTCTCTGCTTTCAAACCTTTCATTGACTCTGAATGTGAAGATGGAAGTTCATTTCCAGAGTTTTGATAAGAACCTCTTTTGCTAAATTCTCTGTACCTGTCATTTGTTGACGTCCAAATGCTACATGGATTATCCAAAGAGTCCACTTTGGAATAGTTGTGAAAAGACAACAACCCTTCATTAGATGAATCCACTGAGGTTGAATAACAGAGATTATTAGTTCCATTGCTATTATTCAGGCCACCATTTTGCATTTTCAGTTCAGGAAAGTAGGGCATTTTCATAGGGTCATAATGAAGGGTATTTGTAATAGCGGGTGATAATACCTGAGGATGACTTGAAGGACGAAAGCTTCCCCATGAGATACCAGTTTGAGCTCCAACTTTTGTTACTGCTTCATGTGGAGGTACAGTTGAGTCCAGCTTCACTGGCAAACAATTTGGACCTTTTCCTTCAGCTATATTAGAAGGTACTACAGTTTCAGAAACACTCCTACCATACCACAAGTAGTTATTTTGTTTTTCCACTTTTGTTTTTCCTGAATGAGGAGCAGGACAGGAAAACGGAGGGGAAGTTAATGGATGAACACAATTGTTCTTTAAAGTCGACTGATCACTTACATGTGGTATAGCACCTGAAGACAAGCCACAGGGAGTAGCAGTCCGTAGCAAAGGAGTTGCAGAACCATCTTTAACAGGATCAACTTTATGACCCAACAAACAGTCATTTTGCTTACTTGTAGGTAGTAATTTTATAACAATATGTTGTTTTCCATCTACCATTTTAAAGCCCATAAATTTCGCACTGTAATTTGCTGGTACAGATATTTTATTGTTTTTAAACATCAATACTGTTGGCCCATGAACAGCACTTTTCAATAATCCCAGGCCATAACTTGTGCCATCATCTGCCTTATTGTATTGTGCAGTAGTAGCAGAGAGCATTCCACCCATGAAATGACGCTTTTCCGTGTATTTACCTTGATGTTTCTCTTCACTTGTTTCCACGTCTCTCACACACTGATTCAGCTCCTCAGCATTTGGCTGAATTTTATTTACACTTCTTAGCACTTGTGTATTTTCTTCTCCAGCACTGTCACTTCCACTGCTTATCTTCTTCCGTCTCCAGAGTGGTTTTTTTGATGCTCCCATTTTATACCTCCTTAACACAAGCTTCAGTCCTGCTGGAGTCTTTACTATTCTTTTTTCATATTTATCCTTTTCCAGTTTTTCTTTTGCAATTAAGTGGTCTCTGTGTAAAGCTATGATGTGTTTTAAAAGATAATCCTTCCGTGATGTGCTGTAACTGCAGTAAGGACAACCAAAAGAAAACATACTGGTATGAACAAGCAGATGATTTTGGAGCTCCTCTTCTGTAAAGTTTTCTTGATGGCATTTTCCACATTTATAGGGAATCTCCTTATGTTTGTGAATGTGCTGAACAAACGTACCCACATCATAGGTAGAAAACCCACATTTTTCACACTGGAAGTGTCCATTTACACAATGCTTTGATATGAAGTGTTTTGTCAAAGCCAACAAAGTGTATATCTGCTCATCATTACAGAGCTCACATTTTACTAAAGTGCTACGATGGATGCGTCTGTGCTGTTTAAACGACTGAAAGTCATTAGCTGAGAAGCTGCACATCTCACAAGGATACAGAGGCAACTCACCATAGTGTAACAGCTGAAAATGTTTCTGTAGGTCATTTGGGCTGTATCTAATGTTATCCTTGCACTTCGTACAAGTGAAATTCAGTATTTTTGCTGCAGTTTTAAATCCTTCTTCAAATTGCACTTCTGGTTTAATTTGCAAGTGGCTTCCTTCTGAACAACTGAGATTGCTTCCACTAATTTTCTCTAGACTTAAGGATTTCCTAGCAGTTCGCTGCTTACACTGAAAGAGTTTTCTAAACCTATCAACTTCATGTTTCATTAATACTTCATTTGGAATGTTCACCTTGGGCAATTCAATCTTCACGTTTTTTAGTCCATAAGTGAGATTGATATCTAAAATTGCTGGTTGAATTGTCATACTTGAAGGATCACTCACCAGTTCTTTCTTCAAAGTAATGTCTGTAGAAAAATTCTTCATAGCATTGTGTTTTAAGACACTGATTTGCTTTCTGTCACAAAAGAAGTGTTCCTGTTCAGATGACATGATTTTAGGTTGTACTTTTCTTTACATGAATTCTTGAGATTTAGTCTTACTTCCAGCAGCAAATGAGACAACTGCACCAAGTTACTCTCAAAGTTCTACAACTTCCCCATTTCATTCTCCTGAAATTAAAAAACAAACAAAGCAAATAATTACTCTTAAAACTAATGCAATTAGAACACCTATTACAATTCACTAACAAATATATGCCAATCTCTGAAGTTGTTAATTTTTATAATATTACTCAAGGGGTGAAAAAAAAAGGATGAGGCAAAAAAACCTATTACAGTATAACCTCTGTTTGTTTGTGTTGGGGTGTTTGTTGGTTTGTTCCTTGGTGGGGTTTTTTTAAAAAATAAATAAAATATGAAAAATATGTTTTAAAGAACATCTACTGAAAGATACATGTCATCAAATTTTGGGTTTCTCCCACCCTGTAGGCATAAAGTCCGAAGACCTACTTTTTTTAAATGAAGCCTGTGTTTATTACTTATTTGATTTCATGCAAATAAGTCAAATAAGTAATAAATCAGTTGGGATTTCATGCAAATAAAACCACTCCTTTGTGACATGCCACTAACTGAAGTATTAAAAAGAAGTCAAAATCTACAGAATTTTACATTTTTATTACTCAAGTGTGCCACTCTATTAGTTACTATTGTGCTTAAAAAGGAAAGAAAGTAAAATCAGAATCTGACAAAAGATCCACTTCACCAATGGAGATATGACCTTTACCAACACCAAAAACCAATCAAACTGACCTACAATGAATTTTTCACATGCCTACCTTTAGTACCACACAAGTCTGAATCAGTCAACAGATACAAGTTCTCAGGTTTCTCATTGCATGTTCCTGGGTACATGTTAATATTTACAGTGCATGACTGACCACAGTACCCCTCTATGGATTAAAAGGCTCAAACAGTTATGGTCAGCATCACTGTCTCACTACAGATTTCATGTCAGTGTTTCCATAACAATTTATATCAGCTCAAGTCTATGTCTGAACAACACTCCTGCACAGAACGTGGACACAGAATCAGCAGAATTGGAACAGCAGCAAAATTAACGTAAATTCTGAAAAGCAACACTGGAAAGGAAGAACTGTTTCTTTACTAGTATAACACTTTTTACTAAAAAACTTTTTTTGCAGTACAAGTCCCAAAGTCACTTTCTTCTTTCCTAACAAAAGTTAGTAAATCGTTAGCTGAAGTCTGATTAGTGAATTTCTCTCCACTACTCTGGGGCTCGCCCTGAAGCAACACAGACTTGCAACTCATTAGATCATCTCACATTCAAACTGAAAGAATGATCACACCCTCACTGTGAATAAATGCAAGGGCTGCTTCTAGATCTCCAAGCCATCACAAGCATTGGCCCTAAGATCTTTCAAATATTTTCCCACAGTCCTGGGAGAAGGAAGTATCTAGCATTAGACATGCAAATACCTGACAAAGAAAATGGAGATCGAAAATTTTCAACTCCATGTTCTTGTATCATGTAGCAAGAAAAGCAACCATTTTTTAAAGCACATCCTTTAATGCCTTTCTTTAGAGAAGACACTAGCACTTCAGCACAATTCTTGAAAATAATAAATACAACAGACTTCGACACTAGACACAGACTCTAATATCAAGTAAATTCACTTAACTGTGTTCTCCAGCTATGAGACCACCAAGACTTCAATTACACATCTGACATCCAAAAAAAAAGAAAAACCAAACCCAAAAAACACCCCAAAACAACAAACCACAGAGACATACACTGCCTCCTCAGAATCTCTCCAAATGGAAACACTTTGGGTACAGAACTTTTATTTTTCTTTTAACTCAACGACACACTCCCCATCTTCCACACAGATGATTAATATGTGGGATATTACCCAGCTTTGAGCCCTGAGAAAAGAACAACTCATGTGCATATTATTCCATTTTCACCAAAAGAGTACTGCATTAAAATGCATTCTCTTGCCAATGGTATATCCCTTATTTGAATAGAAGCGAGCTGAACTTCCTCATAAAGAATAAGTAACTAAAAATTATTTGGATTTGTTTGCTTGAACAACATTTTAAGACACGGGTGCAACACAAAGATTACAGCTTGCATGATGCAATACATCATCCTGCTGGTAGCTGCCCATCCCTCAGGTCAGAAGGTTACGCTGCCAGACACTGAAACCTGGAGTACGTTTACAATAAAAACTATAGAAATCAGAAGTGGGTAAAGTGCTGCAGAGAACAAGGCTCAGGCTTTCAATACCAAGCCAATGTGGTCCTCAACTGGGCAACACATCTGGCAAAGAGTAACGATCTAAGATCCCCTTTAATTAACTAACCTTATACTTAATTTTATTATTTTTGGGTAGTATGCAACAATCAACAAGCTCCTGGAGCATGACAAATAAAAATATTTACTTGAAACAATCCTTTAAAAAAAAAGGGCTTTCTTTTATCCCAGGGATCTCTAAAGGAATATTTTCAAAGCAGTCTGACTTACGTGTTAAGAAAATACTTGACTTCAGTTCTCCAACAGCTGGGTATTTTCCACACACACAGAAGAGGTAAGATTGCAAGACTCAGACAAGGCCACAGTCAGGAGAAATACTAGAAAAAGTTCGGGAAACAAAAGAAAAGGTATTTTAAATAGTGTAAATACAAGCAATAACTGAAAGAATAAGCTGAAAAGCCCATGTCCCCCAGAAATTTACATTATGTGGATTTTTACCACATTGAAGACAAGAATATACACCAACTTTTCTCTCACAGAGCACCATCAAATGCAATACCAATACTGTATATATACACAATATAACAATGCCTATTTTACCTTAGATTTGCCACTACAACTCAGGCATTCATAGCTGGGAAACATAAGCACATGATAACTTAAAAACAGCACAGAAAGAAGTGACTGGTATCTCAGTCCATCAGATTTTAACCTGAACTCAAAAGGCACTTATCTTTTTTCAAGCAAAAAATTTAATGGCAAAGACCTAACCATAGATTTCTATAAAGCTGCGCAAAAGCCTGGGAAAGAGGCAGAATATTACATTCACAGTATCTGAAACCAGTACGTAGATTTAAATGCAGTTAAAATGAGTACCAACATTGAAAATACATAAGCATGTGCCACAGCTAACTCTCAGTCAAAAAATTCCCCAAACCACTAAGAACAAGGATAAGCAACCACTTGAGGCTCTCAGCCACAATTTTCTTCCCTCAAAAATGCTGCAATTTGTCCATATTTCGTTTTAAAAAGTACAGATAAGAAGTTTAAGGTATATATTTTGATCTAGAAAGAAATTGCAGATAGCAGTTGGACACTGCTAAATTAGGTAACTTTTACAGTTTCTCCATTTCAAACTACATTCAAAATAGGTATCCCAGCAGGCAGGATCTTCAAGATTTCTGAAGAATTTTCGGCTTATTTAAATTCTATTAAATAAATAAATAAATAAAATTATACTGAAGTATATCCCATGCCCAGTTCCATTCTGTGTGTCTGCAAATTTAGAGTGGCGCCTTAATCTCTCCCCAGACCGGGACACAGGCAGGAACTCACAAAACTGGATCTTATGAAACGCACAGAGCTGGAGCAGTCAGACACAACCCGAACAGCAATGTTTTAGTAAAAAAAAAAAAGAAAAAAAAAAAAGAAAAGAAAAAAAAGAAAAAAAAAATCACCGAAGCGCTCTCAGAGTTCACACACACAGACTGCCCGTGCCACAGGGCGAACCTGCCTTTTACAAACACAGAAGCCGAACGCGGCGGCGACACACGGCCAGCGCCGGCCCCGGGCGGGCTGACATTGCCCCCGCCCGCCGGGGCAGCAGCGGTGCCCAGGAGCAGGCAGGGGCTGCGCGGAACAAAGCGCGGGGCCGAGCGACGAGGCGGCGGCAGCTCGGGAGCTCCGTCTGACTGCGGGCACGGCAGCGGGCGCTGGGGCACGGACGAGCGAGGCGCGTCCCTGCCCGGCTCCTCCTCGGGAGCCCCGCGGCAGCGCCGCCCCCGCCCGCACGGCCCCGGGGCGGCCGCAACTCTCGGCGCGCAGCCCGGCGGAGGGATACGGTCCCACAGCCGGCCCAGCGGCTGCACACGAGGCCATTTGTGCCCGGTCCCGCCGCCCCGGGCGCGCCCCGCGGTCCCGCCCGCCCCCAGCCCCGGCTGCCCCGCGAGCCTCCCGCTGCCGGCGAGCGCGGACTATTTAATGTCTCAGCCGCACCACGGGGCACCGTCCCGTCCCGTGCCGCCGCGGCCACTCGCGCCCCCTGCCTGCTCCGAGCCGCTCCGGACCGTCCCTCTCGCCCCGCGCGGGGCCTCCTCGCTCCCCGCCCGACAACCCCCGCGGAGTTACCTCGGGTACCGCCACCGTCCGGCGAGGCGCTGCCGGCCGCCATCACAGTTTCCATCCGGGGACTGCCGGGTGCGAGCCCGGATGAGGGGCGGCCGCGGCGGAGGGATACGCGTTCACCTGAGGGATGGGCGGACGGCGGCCGATGAGGCCCAAGGGGGAGGAGCGGGCGGGGCGGTCCCGGCAGGTCCGGCTGCGTTCCGCCAGCTCGTCCCGCTCCCCGTCCTCCTTCTCCTCCTGGGATGGGGGCCTTGGGCACATGGCACGGCCGGGGAACGGCCCGCCCGCTCCGCCCGTCGGTACCTTCATTGGCTGTGCGCCCATGGGCGTGTTTCGGCCAATGGCAGTGGCAGGGAGAGCCGCTGCCCCTCACAAAACGCTCCCAGGCTAAAGCCTGGCCCGCGATGATCGTACTGCGCTCATGGGTTCGCTGAGCTGCACAGACACAAGAGTAGGCACAATAAATAAAGGGCTGTCTGTAGGAGATGTCAGCAATTGAAGCATTCAGGAAAATATACGTGCGTTAGAGCGGTTAATTTGTTTTAACATGCTGAAAATAACAAAAATCAAAGCTGATAATCACTACAAAATGCTTGTCGTGTTAGACAGTACCATTTCTGCTGAGGAGTGGCACCAGCAGTGGGTAGGAGCTGCTCCTCACGTTTGTGCAGGTTTGGAGGCACACGGAGACCACCCGGAGTGAGGTCACCGCAGGGAACGAGGGCACGGGAGAAGCAGGAATTGGAGCTGCACCATGGCCAGAAAAGGGCGAATGCCCATGGCAGAAATAGACTGTAAAGATGAATTCTAAATGAAGAGGTCATGGCAAAGGAAATCCATTCTCCACTTGGGAAACAGTGATCAAAATTTGAAAGCAAAGAGGAGAAAGCTTGAGCTTTTTCCTTTGGGAAATCTGACTAATGAACAATTTAGCCTAGCAATTCAGCTAAACATTTCTCCACAAATCTTATGGTATCTTACTAGTTATAACAAAGTTTAATAAGTGCAATATTTGCTCATGATTAAATATGAGAACAAAGAGGAGTGTTGATGTCTTTGAGTGTGCGTGCGTACACTAAGGGTACATTGAACATGAACATATTTTTAATTTCTTGTTCCAGCTGACATCACTTATTTCCCTTGTGTCCTAGACTGTAAAAGAAAATTTATAGAAGCCATTTTGGGGTGGGTTCCTTGGCCCTAAAAAATATCTTCAAGGAAAGAATTATATAATTGTTCTACTACACCCAAATGAATAAATCTGTGCCAAAAGCAAGCAGAAAAAAGTATTCTTGTGCTTTCTGAAAGGGGGGATTGTACACATCCATGGTGTCTTTTATATATGAATACTTAACTACAACTGAAGAAAAAGAAAGAAAAACAGCATAGTTCTGACTGAAACCCTAAAGTCAGAAAAGATAACAGAAAAGAATGATCCATGAAAATCATTAGTCTAACAAGCAGCTACAGTATCAAATTGGTGTATTCCAGATGTCAAATTAAAATATACATCATATTGTCAATTATTAATCCCAATGAATTTACATGTAAGATGGGAACAAATATTTTATCTGTATTTTATTACTTTGTAATTCAAATTTAGAACACATATGAGTGTTGAAATTCTGAGTGCTCATCTATTGGCTGTATGGGTTTTCTGGAAGAATTCCTGTTTCTGATAGTTTTCTTATGATGTGGACTAAACATTTCATAATTATAGCAGATAAAATTCTGAATCACTTTGTGGCTTTTAGTGACAGTAAATAAAACAATCTCATGCATTCTTCTATGTCAGCATTTAATAAATATATTAAATACACACTATAAAATATAATTAATTGGTATTTCTTTCTTGCTTTGTATATAATGAGATTATAAACCATATTCTTATGTACTGCTTGGCAGCCAGAGCTTCTACTCAGTGTCACCAGAACAGCTGCAATGATTATGTGTTTCTCCAAAAGACAGCAAGTTCTGAATATGTCCATGAAAAATTATTTTAAAAAATATGTCTGTCTTCATGGTACAACTGGGGGGCAATATGACAGGCAGCAGAGGCTGGAAACTTGTGGAAGAAGGAACCTGGGGCTAAACATACTCAGATGTAGGAAGATTATGTTTAGGAATTGACAGGTAGAGTACCTTGTAGGCAGAGTACCCAGCAGGACAGTCTTTGAGTGATAAGCAAGAAAGAATTAAGATTCTATTTCTATTTAAGAATATCAGGTTCACAGGAGTTAGAAATATCTGTTGTGATAGTAACAATAAGTCTGAGTCAAGTAATCTTACTGCTAGGTGGTTGTTTCAAATTCTTGTAATGACTATAAATAGAAAGTGTAATCTTACAGGTAAACAGCACACTACAAATGGAGGGTTCAAAGAAAATACATCCATTCTTTTCTGTTCTGTGCCACTTCACTCTTGAAAGGTGCTAACTTGACTTTCTGTATTAAACATTTTACTGCTGAATTCTTACATAAAAGCCTTTCGGTGGGGCCTTTGAGTTCATTCTTCAAGTCTAGTATTTTATACTGATCTGCTTACAAAAATCTCCAAACTCTGCTTGTCACTTAAATAAATAATACATTGGCTAGACAGAGCTCACAAAGTACAGTGTACTTCAAACAATGCTTATATGAGTAAGCTGTAGGGCTGTAAGAGAAGCTCCATATTTCTAAGATGAAACACCAGTACACAGAGAAAATAAGAAAATTGCCTTTTTAAGCAGCTCCTAATACACTACATCATTGATTTTGACAATGAAGTATAGAGCAATGGATGGTTGCCTATATGTTACTGTCAGTGACAAATGTCACTATAATTTTTGACTCTGTATTTCTTATGATAAATAGCCTACTTTTGTTTAGGGCAAAACAGCAGGGAAACATAATGTTAAGCCTTCCTTTTCTACATATATTATCTCATAAACATAACAGCCTTAATGATGACAGCTAAAGGTGTCATTATTAATATCAGAACATTTATGCACTCTTTTCATTTCTCCACCTGCACAGCTAAAGCAATATTGCAACAATGAAAGAAGTCAACAATTAAGTTTTCTTTGTGGATTTCGTGGCAGAAATCAGTCTTGGAGCTATCTGAGCCATAATTGTTAAAACTTTAGGAATAAAAGTACAAACGATAATGGCAGCATTCAATCTATCAAGGATTTAAATTAATTTATCTTTCTACAGGAAGAAGGGTGAAATAGAACCATGCCAAAAATTTGATGACAGTAAGTTTCTTAAGCCAGCTTGGGAAATTGCAGCCTTTGCCATCATCTAGAGCTCTGTTGGAATCTGCTTTTGGCCAAATGATGCTCTGCTAAATAGACCCCGTACATCAGTTTCCCCTGTTAATTATTTTAATACAGCCACCAGATGGACACATCCAGTTAAGAGGCCCTGTTATAATGAATATCCTTATTCACACTCTTATTCTCAGCATAGCTTTTTCAAGTACAATTTCTGATCACTTGCATACAAAGGGTCTGTTGTACAACTGAGAAAACATTCTTAGCAACTTATTGAATCTTCTTTGGAAATTTGTGGAAAAAGCATCTCTCTGCCTTCACAATATGTGAAATGGGTAAGAGACTTTTTATGATTATAATTTGTGAATGGGGAAGTGTTGCCAAACAGCAAAAGGAAGAAGCACTCTTAGAAATGGGTAAACAATTTTTTTTTAAGTTTATCACTTTATTTATAGTTCTACCATGTGTAAATCAATTCATGATAATCTGCTGAAAGATGTGATACACCTTCACGAGTAGCTTGAACTAGAATTTCTACAGATCTTATATCTTGATTAGACTATCACTGTCTAATCACTGTCACTGTCCTTGGAAAATGCTTTAATCTCATGAAAACTGAGGCTTGCATGGTTAAGTGAAGATCCCATTTGGCTCATTATAGTTTTAGTCTCAATGTTTGCAAGTGTCTTCACCATCATGAGCAGTCTACACTGCAGCAAGTTCAGGCAAGTTGATTTAAAGCAGAAACTGGAGCTGGAAAAGAAAGAGGCAAGATCTAGGAACCAGGGCTGAACACATGAAGGGCAGATTAGGATCTAGCACTCAGTAGGAGGAACTAGGACAAGATCTAGGTCTAGAAAGCAGGAAATTGGATCAGGATTTTAGACAGGAAGTAATGCTCAAGATTAAGATTCTAGAGCACAATTACAAGTAAGAGGCATTAAGCTTTCCAGAGTACCTGGTCCTATTTCATGTGCACCAAGACAGGCTATACCAGCCTCTCAGAGGTGAATTACCCTTTGGAAAACTAGTGATGGCCAGATGAGTAATAAAGAGGTGTCTGAGCTGCCTGTGGGAGATACCTTGACTTCACAATTTTCAGTGGCAGCTGAGCAAGCAGGATATCTTGAGTGACACAAGCATCTTCCTCATAGTCAGATAGTCATGACCTCAACACTTTTCATCAGCAGTCAAGTGACATGTGAGCAGTGAGCTGGATCATGATTGCCCAGGTGAGACAAGAGAGACTGGCAAACTGCAATAATGTTCATGCTCATAAATGCAATTAACCTCATGCCTTTCTGAAAATGGGGAAGATTTTACTCTTGGTAGCAATCAAACTAGAAACCACACACCATTGCACATACTGTCCTGATGCAACATTGCAAAATACATCCTGGATACTGGGCTGTGTTCTTTAGCAAGGGAGGTACTCATTTCCCTTTTGGAAGGTGCAGATAAACGGAAATATCTAAACCAACAAGTTGTTCTGTGCCATAACATAAGACATGGCATTATATATATCATAACACTATAACTTCTGTCCATTTTTGCATTTCCAGTAGTTATGAGTATCTGTCAGTAGAGCCCTCTCATGAGTTTTTACCATCTGGATGCACATGTCCACACCTGCACGCTTCAGGTCAGGCTGTTTACCCGCTCTGCTTCAGTGTATCCATCAGTGGGAGTGAAGGTGTGCACTCCTAAAGAATTAGTTATTTTAAGATTAATTTGTTTTTCTGACCAATAGCTTTGTACATTCTTTGATATCAGTTAGGAAATTCTTGAGGTTCTTTTTCAAGAACTAGGTGACATTTCTCATACAACCTATTTTTCTCATGAGTATTGACAGGACTTTCTGCATTTTAACTGGAGACAACACACATACTCTTCACAACAAATTAAAACTGGAGAAGTAAATCACATTCAGGCATGAATGTTTGATTCCTGCTGAATTCTGTGGAAATTGCAGAAGTATCTCCATGCATAATAAGACAGGACTTGTTTTCCTCTGCTGCTTGAACAATAACTTCCATTCCAGTCACTGCTGATAAACCTTTCCTAACAAAATACACACCAACTTTAAACACAATGGGAAATGAAATTCCTTTCTTTTCCTCACATACCTTTGTGCTTTTTTGTACTTTTGTTGTATCACCACATGTTGAATTTTATCTGGATCTTCCAGAAGTTGATTTGAAAATGTCTCATCATGGTCTCAAGTTAGATATTGGCAGAAATCTTTCCCAGTTTATCCAATTTTCATCTGTTTAATTGGCTCCCTACAAAGTTTCAAATTGATTTTAAATTATTATTTTCAAACTAAAATCTAGCAATCTTTTGGTTTAATATAGTTTTCAATTCTTAAATTTTGTGTCATCTTGCATCTTAGTCTAGCAGATCCTTCTGCACTGCAGGTCTGACAAAGGCAGCAGCACAAGAGAGTTTCTTTGCATAGCCCCACAACTATGTAATTGCATTTAATCATCTGTAATTACACTGCAAACAAGTCCCACTCCCATATTCATTCATCTGATGCACTTTTGCTGAGATTACTAATATCAAGTTGTAACTTTTGAAGAGTGGAGATAGAGACTGGACTCCCTTTATGTAAGAGTCCAAGCTTTTAGTACTGGATAAATTTAAAGTAAGAACCTACCATGGATAATCCTTCATATACCATCCTCAGCCTCTTGATAAGCTGCATATTCTCTTTCTCCTATTTTAAAAGGTTTATTGGAGACTGCAGGTGTCAGGTTGCCTTTTAATTGTGCTCAGTGTCTTCGGGTTTCACTGCCTAATGGCAGGAGATCAGTTACACTGTGATGATGTAGTTTAGCAACAGGCTAAATAAAACCATTTTTGTTTTTCTGGCTCCTTAATTCATGTGTGAGCTATTATTTTAGTTCTGTGCACCACAAGGCTTTCCAAGCAGTTTTCCAGACTTGTACATTGTACCCATTCCTATTTACAGAAACAGGCAGACTGCTGGTGTGAACATGTTCATTGGTTTGTAATGAAGTGTCTTTGTGTTGGAGAAACTAAGCCTTTAATTAGAACCAGCTGGCACTTATAAACTGTTTGGTGCTCCATAATACTGACCAGGGGTTTCAGTTAGATATAGAGAAAATGAGAGAAAATACCTAAAAATGTGGTTGCTGATTTTCCTCTTAGACTATTCCCTCCCACACAAGAGATGAGTAAAACAACTGCATTGTAACAGTTTTGTATCCAAAATGCTGCAGTTTTTGCATCACAGTGTTTTACAAAAGGATAAATAAACCATGTGACAACCACCAAATACTGCTTCTGCATTTCCAGTCAGCCAATTTCCTTGAGTTACAGTAAAGATAAATAAATGCAGAGTCAAAAAATTTCAGCAAATATCGTGCTCTCAACAGCATTCAACAATTGATAGGGGAGAGTGGCCGGATGTGCACAGCTTTGAAACATAAGAGATCAAGAAGAGAAGCACAACACAGCCATTACAATAATATCTCCCAGAAGCAAAATCCAGTCCTAATTGTTTTCCATTTCAGTTATGAGTTAGCTTTGCTAATGCTATTTCATTATTTCCCTCCTCATGAAATCTATTCCCCCAAATTAAGTGAGTTTGCCCACAACTTTTTGTTGGTGGAACTACAAAGATAAACCTGTTCAGTATTTGCAGAAAGAGACTACAGTGATTAATTAGGCAAAAGATTAGGAGCAAGGCCAATCTGGGTCCTAATCCCAGCTGAGCCATTTATGGTGTAACCTTGGGGACGTTACTTGACCTTTATGTTTCTCAGCAAACTCTGCTGGAAATTGGATACCAGCTGGACCTCAGAGAATACCAGACACGTCTACTGAACTCCCCCCAATTAGCATTGTTAGAATAATGGTGAGAAGGCTTGCATTATTGTTGTGGAGTAGTATGCACATAAATACAGCCAAGGACCTTCTTTTCCTTTCTTGGCAGGAATAAACTAATATTAAAAGGTGGCCTAAGAACTACATATCCTGGCCAATTGCTGGCTGTATCATACATTAAAATAATAGTCATCATGAGGCAATTAGGCTTTAAAAGAATTCCAATTCTTCCCTTCCAACCAGCATTCTTCTGCACTTTCAGAAAGGACATTTATCAGATTAACTGATTAGAAAGATTAGATTTATAGGCCCAGACTCTTAGCTGTATCCATGATGAACTATGTGCAGTCCTTTAATATGAGATCAGTTCTATGCAACTGGGAAAGACAAGTCCAAGAGTTCATAATTCCTTAGGTGAAGTACCATTTTGGCCACATTTACCCCAAACACAGCTGCCAATTATCCTGTGCCAGTGACTTTATATCACCAAGGAAATTCCACTTGCCAGGTGTATCCCAAAGTCCTTTCATACAGCTAGGTTATTTTCCTGAACTGAGCCTAAATTTTCTTCTGTCAATATTTGTTATATTATTAAATTAGAAAGAAAAAAAAAGAAAATAAATGAAAGGAACCAAAAAAAAAAAAAAAAAAAAAAAAAAAAGAGGAAAAAGAAAGCCAAAACTTGTATGGTGAAGAAAGGAAAGGTGAAGAAAGGCTCTGTCACTTTGGCAATAAAATGATAAGAGTCCCACATAATCCTCAGGGGCATGATAGGGGGTTCAGTATTTGTAAGCTCCTCACTAAAGGCTTTGGTGATGGGGCAGAGTGCCCCCTCAGCAGGTTTGCCAGCCATACCTGGGGGGAGTGGTTAATACACCACTCTTTGTGCTGCCATTCAGAGACACCTGGACACGCTGGAGAAATGGGCAGACAGGATTCTCAAGAACTTCAGCATAACCAAGTCTTTGAACTAGATGATCTCCAGGGCTCCCTTCCAACCTCACCATTTCAGTGATTTTATGAGTCTGAACAAAGCCAAAAAATTTTAAAATTAATGGATAATCTTGTTACCTTCCTGATCAGTAATCCTGTAAGAATTTAAAATCCATAAGTTTATGCAATATCTTTTATTACACACGGTCAATTGGATTATATTAGAAATTAATAGCTGAAATTTCAAAGATAGTTATTCCTGAGCAAAATTAAACTTCCGTGCAAATACAGATGAAAATATTTGAGCATACCTCTTTTCACTTATTTCTCAAAGGATCTTGCAGAATTTCACTCCATGGATAGCAAAAAGCCTTCTAATTCCCACTTTAATTTTCTTCATGATGTATTATAACATTTCCCTCTTACATTGACACTACTATTTGACATCTTGTTTAACTTTGTAAAATGAAGGTTAAATGAAAACAAAGAATGTGTGAATTTTTTTGAGAAGTAGGTATCAAGCTAGAAGCGGGTTCAGGACCAAGAGTGAGTTGAGCAAGATGCAAAAGAAGATGAGAGACTGTCAAAAGCCCCTGCGATTTCGTTAGGAGCTACTTGTGGCAAATTAAGACCTGTGATTGTTGAGGAATGCAGGAGGGGAACCACAACCCACAGGTACAATAGAGCTTTGTGTGATGGTGCATTGTGGCCAACAAATTACTTAGACAAGAAATCTACATTGAGAAATGTGTGAAACAGAGGTAAGCTCACTGATTAGGAGCCTGAGGATGGAGACACAACTGGAATAGGTTTTGTGAACAAACTGAGGGGCAAGCCTGAGACACAAGGAGTTCGTGTGTAAGACTGACACTACAAGCTGATGACATAACTGAGTCAATATGTTGCAGTCCGATAGACTCATTTACCTATGGAACTATTAATAAAGCTGGGAAATTATGTTCATAGAAGTTACTTAGTTAAAATTAAAACTAAGTAAAAACTTTGAAGAGTAACAGGACTAAGACTTATTAAAACATTTTATTTCATCCATCTCAACGAAAATCTGTTTATTATAAGAGATTTTTTTATTTTAAAAAAATGTGAGTTTAAACAGTGGTTGATAATAGCAACATTTGGACCAACTCTGCTTTTAAGTGCTAATTGGATGCTGGATTGCTGACATAGGTATGATCAGATTAGCTCCTTGGATGGAACGGCAGAAATGCTTGGTCAGGATTTTATGCTTGTGGTGGTTAATGTGTTATTTTGTCCTGCTGTCAGCTAATTTATATTCCTTGATTTGAAAACAGCAGCTAAGCTTCCACTGAGCCCCTTAATTTAACTTCACTGTGCATATGCAGCTCTTGCTGGAGTTTCAGAGAACTCACCATGGAATTGAATAGGGCAGTGTGGTGAGGGACGCTGGGACAGGCAGGGTTACTGCAATAGTAAGAACAGCTTTGCACAGTAGGTGCAGCTGCAAGGAATGCTGGAGAACACAGTTTTATGTCTGCCTTTTCTGGAAGTCCCCCAGGTTGCTGACTAGGCCACTGAAGCATCATGTTACCTCTGGAATTTCAGTGTCTCATTTTCTGAATAAAAGCTATTTACAATCCCAGTGAGCAGAAGAACACAGCAGTTGAATCTGCCACCCACGCCAGTGGACAACACTGTCAATAGGCACAGTGAAATATCATGCTGAATTCTCTGAAGGGTCACCTTCCAGTTTTCTTGAATCAGGCACCCAACATGAATTTCAATTTGACTCTCCTCATGACCTAGATCCACTTCTATACAAGGAAGACAACACGTATCTCAGAGATATTGTGAAGATGATTATTACTGAAGAGACCAATGAAAAAGTTCAAACTTATCTTTTCAAAAGTCTAACTAAACTGCAGTGAACAGAGGCAGAAATCCTGCAAGGAAAAAGAAAGTCTGTTGGGATGTGTGGTCTGTCCTGCTCCAGGCCACAGTGATCAGGTATGGGGCTGCTCAACAGAGACCCTACCACAGCCCTGTCTGCTTGATTTTATATCCTTTCCCCACACACACCTTAAATAACCAACCAACTCTGTATTACTCCTTCCCCACTGGTTTCCATTTTGCTGACTACATCCTTCCTTGAAAGTTTCAGCCTCATTCTTCAGATCCCTGCCCTGTCCTTGAAAATTTACACCCACAGGGAGTCCCCTCCCTCCCCTTCACATCTTTTGTCTCGCAGCCCCTCTCGTTACTCTGTTGCTCTCTTAGCCTTGGCTTGGCCCACTCCTTTCTCCCTTGCCCAAGGCCAGCAGTTTCCCAGCGATCAGCCCGTGTTGCCAGTGAGGAGCGAGGGCAGCTCCTGCGTGTCCAGCCCCAGAGCAGCCCTTGAGCAGCAAGGCAGCCTGCACAGTGAGTGCCCTGCAGTGGTGCTGGGGAGGCTGTGGCTTTGTGGCACACACCAGATGTCCCTCGCCACCAGGTGAGGTGGAACACGCTCCTCCTCTCCCTGGCTGGTGACACTGGTCCCTTTGGGTGGCTTGGTCTGGTCCCTTTGCATGGCTCGTTCTACAGGCAGGTCTGTAGAACCTGGGATGGCCCTCCCGGTGACAGGTGACACACTCCTGGGGCCACTGCTGTGGGCTCTCTCCAGCTGGCCCACTCTACCTTCCCAAAGCACCCAATCATGCCATACAAACCACAGTAAAAATTCTCATCCATTTTCACAGGGGCCATGCTCTGTTTCACAAAACAATAAAACTGACTTAGTGGGAATTTCTGCTTCAGAAGTGTCACTTGGATGGATCAAAGCCAGCTTGGTGTCATTCCCACCTAGCACCCACTTACTGTGTCATATTTGGGGTAAAGGAGTGCATGTGTTACTCCTTGGGGATGTGTTCACAGCTGCTTTTAGGACTTATTATAGAAATTGGATGTTATTAAATCACCCTCAAACCTGGAAAAAAACCTTTATAATGACAACAAACATCATCTTCTTATTCTGGTTACTTTGTCATCCAGATACCCAAGCCTCTAAAGTTTCTCAACCAGACTATAGTTTACTTCTTCCATTTTTATCCCCAACATCATGATTTCACTTTAAAGTTAAAAAAAAAATAAAAAAGAGAGAGAAGAAAAAAAGCTGATCCAGGAACCAAAGTAAAGTTGGGGGTCTGCAGGCAGCAGATGGAAAACAAGTACAGATCACTAGAAAAAATGTGAAAACAGGGTCAGCAGGAAAGTGAATTTAGCTTCCTCTATGGAAAATACATTTGCATTGACTTCATTAGCTTTGTTTAAGAGAAAAGGCAAACTTCAGGCTGCAGAGTTTTTTTTTTCATTTCCCTTGAAAGTTTGCTAATACAGATTTAAGGCATTTCATAACTAGATCATTTAAATAAATAACAAACAAATGGAAAATTAAATGTACTATAACTCTTCAAAGCCCCTTCTCAAGCATGTATCTATACAGTATCCAGCATAATGACATCCTTGTCTGTGACTGGGCATAGCTTCCCATGGCACCTCTCTGTTACAAACAGCAAATAACAAAATAGAAAAGTGACTTGAGAATATGTCAAGAATATAAATTTTAAAAGTAAGGTGAGATTTTAGAGTGCAAACAAGTGTCTCAGGAATGCAGTTAGATCTCCTCTTGCAAAAGCTGATTTGAAGAGTTTGATCCATCCCCTGCTCCCTCTGGGGTTACTGTCCATGTGCCTGCACCATGACCTGTCCACTGGCAATCATTGGTGTCAATGCAATTTGACACTTCAATTCTGGGGGTGAAACCCCCCAGGGAAGAAGTATTAACCATGGATTAACAGCAGTGCAAGAAGGTAAGTGTATGCATGAAGCCCAAATATTAATTCTTTTCAGACTGTTTTAGACTGTCACCCATTTATTTTACTGGAAATAAAGCATTTACATGCAGATTTTAGCACCATGGTCACTGGGTCTAGTTTTAACTCCAAGTCTACTTTGGTATACTAGACAAAAATGAACATGAAGTTATGGTAACCTCCTCTAAGTTCTCTGGGTTTTGTGAAAAGGAAAATCAGCAAATCATAATGTAATTTAATATTGGAAAGACATTTGCTTTACAGTCTATTAGACATATAAACAGACAAAAAAAAAAGTCACCAGGAGCACTTGAATGTACAGGAAAGAGAAGTAAATCAGTAGAAAGAAAATTTAGAAAAGAAAAAAATAAGAAAGAGCAATAAGGCAAAAACCTACATTCATTAAGGATTCCCTAATCCCTCTATGAGGTCTGTGTATCCAGAGGAGAGCAGCAGAAGCATTAAAGATGGAAGATCAATATAAAATAATCAGTTCTTGTGAGCAGTGACTTCAGCATTTAAAAGTTCAGAGATTGCTGGGGGGAAATTAACCTCTATGCAGCATTCTGTAACAAGGAAAAAAAAAATCTGGACACACTGTCTGAAAAATTACAAGACTATAACATTAAATATGAAAGTAAATAAAATTCAAAGCAATCAGAAATGCCTACATATTTTTCCTTCACAGCAGCAATGAGAAATCACATCTTGTGAGCATGTAACTGATACAGAACATAATTCTGCAGATGCTTCCAAGAGTGGAGAAGCTGACTCATGCAAGTAAAAGCTTGCATGAGTTGTGTGTTCAGCAATGCAGGTAACAAATTCAGTGCATGATAATGAAGACTTCAAACCTGTTGGGCAGTAGAACAGGTTATGTTGGCATCCCTAACACCCATTTCACTTTACTATGCTGCCAAGAATGGATTTAAAACAGCTCTCTGAAACTGCTGGTTGTGATACCCACATTGCTGCCACCTAAATGAGGGTAATGTCCCTTTGTTTAAAAACAGCTGAAACAATTGAAAAGCACCAGCCCCCCAAAGAGATTCAGAGAAAATGGACAGTAATGCTGTCTGGGGTTCTCCAAGGGTCTGATAAAGCTGGGAGAGGTGAAAGACTGGTTTATATGGCAGGATGGATAAGAGAGTAAAAGCAGAGAAATGCCCAAGGAACACTCCAAGAGAGCCATTACACAGGGGTGTCCCTGGAATTTTTCTGCTACCTTCTTTTTGCATAACCTTCAGAAAAGAGACAGCAAAATAGCATGGTTGCTATGAAACTGCTTCCTGCTGTTTGGTTACTCTCTATCTACAGGATGCAAGAACAGGATGGCAGGAAAAAAAAAAAAAGCTCAACCCAGTCACCTTCATCGCCACTGTCTTCTCCTGAGAGTGACTACCTGCAACAGCCTGACTATAAGGGTAGCTGTAGGAAGATGAAAATGTAGCATGGGGAAAGGGTGAGGCTGTTTTCAAGAAAGAAAACATTGAGCTGTTCTTACAATTTAGCAGGGGGAAAACTGTAGATGCTTGCAAAAAGAAGTCCCTTGAGCGTTAGGATCTGAAAAAATTAAAGTAAGAGTTGACTAATTCATGGAAGAAATTAATCAATTTCCAAGTTTCTATGGAAAACAAAGCTCATTCCATGAAGACATTGATTGCTGGAAAGCAGCAGCAACCCTCCAGCTATGCAGAAAAGACAAGTTGCATCACCCACTGTTGGAAGCAGCAAGACAGACCAAGAGAGTGGCCTATATTGTGTGGAACAATTTCTCCAGAAAAAGGAAAGTCAAAAAAGAGCTTTGGTCAGCCAACTCTCTCCAGCAACTACAGCTATCCCTTTACTTCATGCAATGGTCCCCTTTCTTCCTCTTTACCTCTTTCCACTGGAGAAGAGGTGAGAAGTGTCTGACCAAGTCCCAGGCATACACAGCTCATTCACCTAAAAGACCTCCCAAAAGAGGGTTTTCCCAGGGATGTGACCCAAACCAGTGAAAACATATAAACTTCACTGTCTACACCCACAGACGTTGGAGCACCTGTTGGACTTGGTTACTCACACAACAAAATAATCTGTGGCTGGGAAGTCTCCTGAATTTTGCAGTTGGTTTGTTTCAGATCATTTATTTTGCAACCACCAAGTGGTAACCTGGTCCTTGCAGTGAGCTGCTCACTTGCTACATTCGGCTGTTGCTCCACAAACGTAGACACACGGTGATGTGTAAGTGTGAATAAAAACACTGGAAAGTCACCTTCCCTGCAGTCTTTCGATTCTCCTTTGGAAGCAGAGCAGAAGCATACACAGCAGAGCAGGGCTGAGCAGTGAGTGCAGCAATGCCCAGCATGTAACACCAACTCAAGGTTCAGTGGTGCTCAGAGCTCCACAAAGCATTAGACAATCAGTAAGTACTCTCAAAGGCTGCCTATGTAAACAGCATTGCATACCTAAAGCTCCTCATTTATAGAGGTTTAAGATCAAAAAGCTGAAAATGTATTCAAAGCATTTCACTGTAAGTAGTTATCAAAAATAAGTAAATCAAAGATCATGGAGACACATTTGGCAGAGTATGAGGAAACTTTCAGAATTTTGCGTGAAAGAGTCATGCTGAAGAGCAAGCTCAGACTAGTTTGGAGAGACAGTAACAAGGAAATCACGCTCACCTTGTTCTATTCTGAATCACGGGCCAATGAGTGATTTCTCATCTTTTGTCAAAGAGCTGTTTTCTACCCTAACTCATCCTAGCAGAAGTTTCACGGTGCAAATGCTTAATGCAGAGACAAAATGCTACAGGCACGTCCAGACATCAAGTAACCCACCATATTCCAAGGGCTCATCCTGGCCTGACGGTGGTGGCAGAGGCCAGACTGGAGAGGAACAGTGCTTTAAAGCTGTTTGAAATGCAAATACAAGTGATAAAAAACACTAACACTGCCTATTATTGCTTTTTATCACTTGTATTTACAGTTCACAACGAAGCATGAGTGCAGTCATCGCCTCTCTCACAGGGAGGAAGGGGACGGAGCAGAAGACATTCGAACCCCGTCAGGAGGGATTTCTCACCGCCCTGAACACTACACGTTGCTAGTGCCATTCCTGTAAACATTTTGCTTCCCGCCGTTCCCCTCCTTTCAGGATTTCGTTGTTGCTGTTCCGGAGCAGCCTGGGGCGCCCTGTCCTGAGGCAGAGCGGGTTCGGGAGGGGAGCAGAGCAATGGAGCGGCCGCGCTGCCGCCCGTGTGGCACAGCCTCATCTCCGGTCCTGGGCGTCCCTCTAGAGGTGAAACAGCAGCCTTGTCCCCAAAGCTGCTTTCCGCACACATCCCTGCCGGGCCGGCAAACAGGGATAGGAGTGTGAGCTCTGAGAAGCCGGCACGTATCCGAGCAGGTCTCACTGAGCTGTACAAACCATCAGGTTTAGGGAGGCACCGAGTGGCAGCGCCATGACCCCACCCAGGAGCTGAGCGTGGGCCCTGCTGCAGCGCCCGGCCCTGCGCGCCCCAGCCCCTGAAACCCCGAGGCTGAAGATTCCAACACACTAAGAATGATTATGCTTGGTGGACTATTTCTGTACCTTCATCCCTCACTGCATTCATGTCTGAATAAAGGGAAAATAAAATCACTTAAAGGAGCACTGTTATGTGAATAAACAAAATTACATAAACAGTGCTTGTTGACTTTTTTATAACATCTAAACTGTTTAATTATTGTCAGGAAAAATATCCAAGTATTTCTAATGAAAAAAATACATACACATATGTGCACAGATAGATAGATAGATAGATAGATAGATAGATAGATAGATAGATAGATAGATAGATAAAGAATAGTAGATCTTTTGCTTCTTTCTCACAGTGATTACATATTGATCACAACAAACTCCTCAAGAGAGGAGATAGCAACAAAAGCTCTTTGTCTGATTGTTCTGCTGCCAACTGACAGCATTTCACAGTCTGAATGCTCAATTTCACACACACACGAATACATTTGCCTCTGCTCTGCAGTTGCACGCAGTCAGTGGAGCTCTCAGCCACCAGCTTGTCACTTACTGTTCCCAATGAACTGTGCAGTTCAAATCAGCAAGGCACCCAAGGGAGTTGCAAAGGATTTCTCCATTGCATTTCAGGGGAACTGAGCTGGATCTGTGGTGAAGAGTACAGAAAAAATGTACACCTACAAACCTGGAAGCCACAGCTGACACAAGCCCAAGAGCAGTGCCTTGCACTGTGCCTGCCTAGGCTGTGGCAATCTGTCTGGGAATGCAGCTACTCAGTCCCAGGCTGCACTGCTCCAAACCTGAGTCTTTACTATCAGCACCAGCTTCTCACCACAGCCCTTCACTAGATCCAAACCAATCCAAGCATTGTGGGAGACTTTCCAGAGCCAGACATCCACACCAGCCTTTTTCAAACTAATATGTGATTCATTATCTAGCAAAATCAAACATTTGTGCACAGGCACCTACTAGACAAATCCATAAAAAGCCAGAAAATCCTCCAGTGTCCTTTAGCTGAAGTGACTAATCCCAATGGCATACACAAGATACCCACAAATATAAGGAAAGTTCTGTACCTAGAATGACAGAAAATTCAATAAGCTACTAGTTCACTTATGTCTGAAGATGATCCTGAAACTAAGACACTCCCGTGCATTCTCAGAGTTGAAATTATTTTCAACATGTGAGCACTTAATCATTTCTGTTTCTTTTACAATAGCACTGTATATTGTAACCCTGTTTCAAGTGAGGTACTTCAAATTCTTTGCACACAAACAAACCTGACAGGCCTCCTTGCAGCAACCACCTGGCTAAGTCTTTGTTCACAGCACACAGATGCCACCTGGCTTTTCTTTACACCGGGGCAAGCAGTTTTAAATCACACTGCACTATCAAGAGCCTGCAAATGGTCTGTAATCTGTCATAGCTTCCTATTCAGTAACTCTAAGCTGAGTCTTGGAATTTAAATCCCTAAGAAGCATACAAAAAATTGTGGGTCTACATCAAATTACTGCAAAGGAAAAGCTGTCTGCTTTTGCTGCTCTCTCCTTATGCTCATTGCAAAAGCCATTCATTACTGAGTGACTTTAGTTTCTGCATGCAGCTCCTTCATTTATTGGAATAAATAATATTGATATATTAATTTACCCAGCTACTTTTGCTAACAACATTCAATGCCTTCTTTTAAAATATGTGAATGGGGCTAATTCTAGATATACACCTCAAAAGGCTCTGCTAATAGGAACAAACCTGCAGCAATGAATAGAGTTAGGAAGAGGGCTTAATTTTTGTTTGTTGCTTTTAATGAATTGTTTCCTACTCCTGTTTGAATCAGGACATTGTGTGATTACCACTGAAAGGACAGCATCATTAGATACTACTGGAGAATTAGACAGCAAGTGGCAGTGCTAGATTTGACAGCTCCATAAACAGAAACATTACATTATCAGGAAAAGGGCCATGGCAAGTTCAGCAAATTTCAGCCCAGAGCCTTCATCATTCTCAGCCAGGGTTTCCCAAGTAGAGGTCACAACAGTTCTCACAGATGTCCATGTCTATGCTCTTCCTAAATACTGATCCTCAAAGTGGCCCCCATATTCTCTGAAATCCATTTGATTCATATTGCAAAAAGCCTGCAGGCAGTTGCTGTGACAGTGTCTGGGAACATACTGAGGATGGAAGGAAGATGCACTAAGGCCACAAGCCACACTAACACAAAACCTTAGGGTTTCTAAGTAACTGCTCCTTCTGTCAGGTGGGACACCCTCAGTGATCTGGCAATTGATGTAGTCTCTGAACCTTTTAATAAATGGCATGCATACAAAATTATTCAATCTTCTGTTTCTAAAAGATTTATTTTCAATTATATTATTAATATCTCATGTAAGTAGACTCTGTGAGAGAGAGAGCTACACTCAGATTACAGCTATTCCTACAACTGGGAATAGGAATGGTACCAGAACTGCTTCTGCTGCATGTGGCACTGAGAGTAATAAATTATTTAGTAAAGACTGTACAGGTCTGACAACTTAAAAAAAAAAAAAAATTCTCAATATCAAAACTTCAACTGACTTCAGTGGGAACAGAACCAAACTGTTGCAGTAACTAGAATCAGTTTTAAAAATCTGTATTATGGGTAGCCCTCAATTAAACCTTGGTTATGATATGCTTATGACATGTTTAAATTATGCTAATACATCCTTTGAATGTTTTATCAATTCCACTGAGCAACCTGGCTGTTTCCCAGCTGGTTGAAAGCAGGTCAAAGTTAGGCAATGCTTCCAGGGCAGGCTCCTGCCACACATGAATAATTACCCTGGAATCTTACTCCTGAGAACTCTTTCTAAATGATGTGAAAAACAGCCCATGTTAAACTGCATTTTCCAAATGGACATTTTCTCTCCATACCAGGCTCTTAGTTAAGTAGTTCAGGTGTCCATAAGAAAATCCTGGCTGTAATTGTACCATTTATTCCTCTGTTTTAGATAGTAGCTACGAACACAAAGGCAAGAAAAATGCTGTGTTATTCTCCAATGCTGCTCAGCTCATTTACCTGCTCCTCCTAATACAGCTAGATAAAAGTGATGATTCCATGAAATTATAAAATTAATCTTGATACATTTATACAGATTTGTGTTGCAAATAATCCAAATTTGAAAATGGCTGAAAACAGATGCGTGCACTGCACCTGTTTCAACTTCTCCTACATCTATATATCTACTTTTCCTACTTTGTGGAGATTTTTCTGATCATATTGCTGGCTTGCCTCCCTCATTTTCTCTGCCTAAATTATGTCTTAAGAAGTGAAATGTACATTACCATTATTAAATTTTATATCATGACCTCAGTAGTTTCATGAGAAACACAAAATCCCAGTCAAAGGGAATGAGGACAGTGAAATAATGTTTCCCCTGTTGTGAGGGGGATGTTGTAGCTATGCTGAAGAACTCTGTCAATTCACTTTGTGTTCTGTAACCTCAAGAGTATTTCACTGCTCGCCCTCATTTAACTGCAGATCATTAATCAGTCAAAAATGTATATTTTGGCTTTGGAAAATACTCACAAACCACTAGAGAAAGGCCATGAAATAATATTCAGTATGACCTAATCTGAATTCAGAAGCAAACCCAGTAGATTCTTTTATTACTTCTCCTGTATTTTTTCTTTGAATTCAGTTAATCTGTACAAAAGATCCACAAAACTGGTCAATAAGGATGCAATCTTATCTTTTAAAAATAATTTCAGTTTTCAACCTCCTCCACTGATAGTAAAAAAAAAAAAATATCTAAGCCTTCATTATCTTTTTGCTTCCAGGAACTACATTAAGAGTTCTCACGTACTCTGCCACCTCATGTTATTAATTTGATTTCAATTTAGTATTTAGGTGAGCATGATTTGAGGGATTATTTGCATCCAGTGATTGTATGGCACAAGTGTCACAAGTTACTTCGGCCACAGCTAACTAACAGTTTTCACAGAACAAGGAGGTGAAACTCAAATACCCAGGATACAAATGTTCTCATCCATAGCTAAGACCAGGCTTCCACAGGCACTACCACAGATCTATGGCTGTTGGATCAGTCAGCAGCAGAAATCTGAACAATAGAAGGATCTACACAGATCACATTGAGATGTGATAGAAATAGAATAGAAAGAATATAAATTACAGAGCTTATATTTGCTTTATATTTTTACATGAGTTTTCAGGGTCTGTCAGAGGACAGGTGATTCCTGTTCTTGTATAATGTAAGTGTTACAGTAAGAGACAACTGTTGATATAAACAGCACAAGAATAACCCAATAAGTATTTTAAACAAAGCTGAACTATCAGAGAAACTTAATGCCAAAGATTAAAGTTTTGAGTTTCTGCAGCAGCACATTTTTAAACTACTTATACTAATCCAAAAGTTGAATTTAACATTTTGTTAAACCCTTACCCAAATTGGTTCTAGCATCTGTGACTCCACGCCTGCAGCATTATACCTCTGGTTTTCATAAGTAATGTGGGTGAGTTTTTTAATTTCACTTCTAGTTTATAACCATGGAATTGTTTATCTGAAACCTTAAATAAACATTATTAGGCAGTAAAGATTGGAAAAGGCAGTCTAATCTGACATGCTTTTTTCCCTCCACATTTAGCCCCTGTGATCTAACAGACATGTTGGCCCAGCAATGAATACCTGAAGCTGTTTGAACCACCAACTTTTCCACGGTGACCCCAACCAAGCACATTATCAGTGTCTGAGCATTGCTTTGAATATCAATCTCTAAAAATTTACCAGCTCATGATCAATCCTATTAATCATCTGTTTCTGCTCCTCTCCAACTCCATCCCACCATATGCTCCCATCCCAATCACCTGCAGCCACATGTTCACACCAACATTGCTGAGGTGCATCTCCCTTCACCTTCTGCAGTCCAGAGCTCTTGCTTCCCTACAACATCATGGAGATACAAAAAGCCAGTTTTGAGCAGTAAACACACTAACACATGCTCAGGAGAACTTTAAAAGGCACTGTTTACATTTATGAAACCTTTAATGGAAGATCAGAACTCAGTTCAATTCAATTCTGATGATTATTTACAAAAAGCAACAGTGAACTAACAATAATAACACTTGGCTTTTACAGTTAAGTAACATGGTAAATGACCAACTGCAGATGTAGTTTCAAATGGTAAATTCCAAAGAATTCTACAGACAATTTCAAGCAAAGAGTAATTTACAAACTACTCTCAAAAGCAAACATCCACAAAACAAACACACAGCAGTATCAATCAGCTTATTTCTTACAAGCAATACCTACTCTAATCACAGTCACATACTAGGCAAAGTAATGATTCAAACACAAAGATTGACTTTTACCATCTGTTTTGAAATTGTTAGACCACCACTTAAAGAAAAAACACATGCTAGCATTTCATAAGACTGAGGCCATTAGTGAGAAGAGAAACATGAAGTGCTAGTTTATTTTCTTGCCAAAGAGAATCTTGTACAAATTTAAGATATGGTAGTGTGTGAGTGTTTCACAGATATTGTTTATTTACCATATGGTTAGCTCTAATTTCAGCCTGAGATCTATATCATTTTTTCATATGCAGTGTTTTGCATTCAAAATGCTAAGCAAACATGACTCCATTTTGCAAGCAGTACAAAACACATGGTTCTTAAACATTGTCCTTTAAAGTACTTCTGAATGGGACAAGAAAATGAATAGATGAGTTCCTCTGAAAATGTGCTCACAGTCATGGCAATGTGCAAAGCAACTAAATAGAGCCCAGAGATGCACACTGACTCTTTACAGCACTTGTCCCCCAACTGTGAGGTTGATTAAAGCTCAAAACGAGCTTTGCCTCACCAGCTCCTCCTATCTCTTACAGAGCAGTTGTGAGGTAGGTTCTGCTCTAAGAGAAGGGCAACCTTAATACTGTCTGTTATTGTCAGAGAATCAGTCAGTGCTGACTAATTTCAACAGAAAAACACTTTCGACTGAACCCTTCCACTCACGGGTTGTTAACTACTCGTTAAAGGCATTGCTTTTCTGCATGTGTTCATCAAACACACGTCCCAGTCTAACTCAAAATGGGGGTCACAATTTCAGAGGGGAGCAGCACTTGGCAACAAGCTGTGAAACCAAACATTTTAGGTTCATTTTACCCTTCCATCCAGAGATCCTTTCAAATGTATTGATCATTTAACATACTGGTCAAACCAGTGATCACAGTGCTTTCAGCAATATCCAAATGGAAGTATGTTTCTGTATTTCTAATAATGCAGTGGGTGTCATGAGTCACAATGCAATGAGTGAAAATAAGGAGTACTGACTCATGTCTATTAAAACATGTCTTGACTAGATGTGTGGTGAGTAGGTGATTACACAATAAATAACATGAGGATATTTGGAAGCTGAGGTGAAGGTCTGCTTGTCCATAAACCTCAAGAAAGGTACATCCACACTATCTAGATATATTGTTAATCAGCTCCTTCAACATGGGACCATGTGCCTGACAGTAAAATGTGTCCCAAACACATAAAACTCTCAAATTCTTTCAGCATAGTGAGATGCTAAGATTACATTAGGAGCCCCTAGGCTCTGGCTGTCAGAAGCAGAATTGGCCACATGCATTGGACACTGAGGCAGAACAAGATCCCAAATCTCATTGTCATCTATGATCATGTTGGGAATCACTATTCCTATTTACTGCAGCCCCAAACCACAGGCTCATCCCTAACAACACAACTGATTAAGGTACAGCACTTCTGAATAATGGATCAAGGAGTACAACACTTTGAATATACATTATCCCTGTGGGATTTGGCAGGATTTACCCCAGTCCCAAATCTGCTGAAATTTATCATTCTTCATATTTGGCCAGGTTTTTTTGTTTGTTTGCTTTGTGGACACAGAGTAAACCATGCTGTGACCCTGGCAAACATCCTGGAGGGAGCACAACACAGGCCAGCCAGCACTGCAGGGAAGCTGAAGGCTCCTACAGCGGCAAGATGAACAAGAGTCAACAATATGCTCTGGCACTGAAAAAGGCTGACAGCATTTGGCCTGTGTTAACCGAGCCATAGCTAAAAAGCAAAAAAAAAAAAAAAAAAAAAAAAAAATTATTTTTACCATTTTCTTATAATTCACTGAACCATATCTAGAATAGTGCATCTAGTTTTGGGCCACCTTCCTCCTCCCAGTACAACGACGACACTGGACACTGACTAACTGGAGCAAATCCATCAGAGGGCCACCAAGATGGGGAGAGACTGGAGCACTTGCATTTGAACAGAAGCTGAGTGATCTGGGCTTGTTCAGCCCAGAGAAGTGACAGCCCCAGAACGACTTTGGAGTAGCCTTCCCTAACCTAAAAATCAGTGCTGCACTCTTCACATCTGTGCGTGTAAATCCCAACAGATGAAACTAGCTTACCAAACCCTCTGAACAGACAATAATTTTTGTTATTCACTAGCAGCAATTGGCCGTTCATTAGGAACAACTGGAAGTGTGAAGTTTTCCACTTGTGCTTCGACTGAGATGGAACTCGACTAGTTAAGCACTTGAACAAGAAGCACCACAAAGTTAAGTGCCCCTGTCCCACATCTGCAGGCAGTTCTCCTCCTGGGGACCTTTAGCAGACAAAAGCATTAACTTTGTGGTGCTCTGCCTGGGCTAGCTCCAGATAATATATATATATATATATATATATATATATATATATATATATATATATATAAATAAAAATCTGTGATGGGCCTCAAGTTTGAAACGAAAAGGAATAGGCCAGTTTGCCCTGGTTCAATTCTGTGGATATAAGTAAATCAATATATTTGACAGGAACAACTGAGTATTTCTAACTACTCTCCCCCCATCCCTAAGACAACTGCACAACAAATAACCTTTACTAAATTCCAGTCAAATGAGCTGCAGCCCTCCAAGCAGGAAGTACATTTGCTTTAGATGCAAAATTCCTCCATCTTTTTAGATACTGACAACCATGAGTGCAACTTACAGAAAAGAACAACCCCCCCCAGTGCAACTTATATCCACCAACACCCTTCCACGTATACGAATGTTTCCTTCATCCAACACATTTTCAAAAACATATACATTCATCCTAATGCCAAATAAAACAGTCACGGGTGCACATTTTTATAATAGCTTTCCAGAAGATGGGAAAATATTTAAAGCCAAACTGTTCATCAAAATGCTTCATGAAAAGCATGTATTGCTCAGGCCTGAGCATTCTCAGATGTTTTCTGTATTAATAGCCATATTAACAACTAAAGTCAACAGTTCCAAAGGATATTTACCAGCTCAGATCAAATCTATTAATCACATTTCAGTAGCTATTCTGGGAATTCAAATCCCCCGACAACTTTGAAAATCCTAACCACAGAGTACCTTTAGCATTCAATACAGGATTTACAAATACAACCCCAGAGTATTTTCTGTATGAGACTTCCTTCATTAATCCTTCTGAAGTGTTAAGACTTTCTACCAACATGGCACATTTCATCTACCACCATGCTGTAAAAGAGCTCTGTGAGCAATTACAGTCCTGTCTTCAGGGTGATTCATTCCCTTTAATTAAATGCCCTTGAAATATTACTGCTATGAATGTCATCAGATGCAGCCTTTGTTTGAAAATAAGACCAAGGACAGAACAAAAGTAGAACTTTCTCAGCCCCAAGAAACTAAGTTTGCACTTTTTTTTTTTTTTTTTTTTTTTTTTTGTTAAATTATTCTCAGTTCTACAAAACTGAGATTCCCTTACATTTTAGTTCCAAAAACTAAATACTTCAGAAATGCCTTTTAAGGAATTACCATGTCTTTATTCAGATGAGAATGACCAAGGAGCAACAAAACAAAAGCAAGAACCAATAAACAAAGCCCACAATTAACACAGCAATTGAGCCATTATTTGTTTATTTCAGTGCTATGTCACCCCAGAATTTAGCTTCCATCCTGGGTGCTGATTGTGTGTTGATTCATCTCATTCTGCCAGTCAAGATAAATCCAAAGTTCAGAGATATATCTCATGGCAAGGGGCACAGAGGTGTCAGTCTTTAGAAACTTGTTCTCTGCGGCTGATGTACCATTAAAACGAAGAACAGTACACCAGAAACAGATCCTTTTATACTGGGAGGGGTAAATGGCTTCTAATGTGGTTTGCAGGATCAGAGCTTTTGCTGTACTTGGCAATTACTTTCAAGTTCTTAATTTGTATTTTAAAAGTCAAATTTCTTTTTTCATAGGCCAAGAACCATCAGAAGAAAAGCAGGGGAGGAAAAAACAGCTTAAACACATAAATACATGCATTAACTCCTGAGATACAGATCTAACCTCCCGGTAACTACAAAGAGAAGCCAGCTCACCCACCACGTCTGAAACCGTGTTAGGACTATAACCTGTGAATTACAGGTCCATAAATTGTAAGACTTCTGCAGCATTCTCTTCAGAAGATTCCACAAAAATGTTACAGGGATTTTAGTCCAGATTTCACAGGTTACATTCTAGCCTATTTTGGATGTAGCTCGGGGTAATAATTTTTCTTGGTGAGTACCAAGAATAACGGTATTTCCTGCTACTTGGCACCTTTTCAAAGCACAGACAGCAGCTCTCACAGCCAATTTCATTCCCCCCCTGAGACATACATATTTGCTTAGGTGATCCAGGGTCATTTACAGAAAGAGGATACCAATTTCAAAATGGTCCCACAACATTTAATTCTGCTGTTTTCTCAGGTTCTATATACTACACATACTTCATGCTTTCAGTTTCTTGCTAAGAAAATGTAATCTGCCACTGAAAGTCACGTTTAATATCCTCTGTTTATTCTAAGGACTTGCTGAGCTGGTTTTTGTTCTATCCTGACTTACATAGAGGGGACTAAGGTAGGAATACTTTAAAAACTGTACACAGCCTTGACAACTGCAAGTAGATGAAATCTGGACTGGCTAAAAAAACTCCACTGGTCAGTACACTTAGGATTGTTTGTAAGGCATGTAGAGAAGCTGTATTAACCTATTCTCACTACAATTGTGCTTCTCCCATTCCCATTCAAACCTCAAAAGTGCGATCTTGCAAACTCTGAAAACAACCAGCCTCAGCTCAGCACTCCAACATTATTCTCAAATCTTCCAGCTGGGGCTAAGGCATAAACTGAGGTCATAGAATACCAAGTTGGAAGGGGAGCTCCAGCATCATCTTGTCCAAACCTTCTTGGCAAAAGCAAAATGTCCCAACACCCTACTCCACCGAATCATTAAAGTGTCCAATGCTGGGGAATCCTGCACTTCCCTGAGATTATTCCAATGGCTGATTGTTAACAGCTGATAGGATGTAAGCTTCCTGCAGATAACCAGGCTGTACTTAAGTGCTCTGGCTTTTTCAATAGGATGGTTTTCTGAATGTCTCCAAGATTAGAAAAATGCATGCCAAAAGCAATCCTGGCCTTGGGCAGGATGATGAAGCTCTTTCCAAACCTATGTTTTCATTGCGTGAAAAGCAGACAGATGTAACTGTTCACAAGACCAACAATTAACATAGATTGTAATGGGGAAAAGAATCTGAAATAGGGAGTTCCACTGCTCACTCCACCTTGCAGTGGCACTTAACAATGACATAATTGTTTTTCTTGATTATATATAAATGGAATAGTTCTCAGAGTACATAGCCTTATGAGGATGCTGTTTCCTAGCCAAGCCAATCAAGCATATCTTAGAAATAAGTCAGCAAGCATCAGTATTTTTTTCCCTGCTTAACAGTCCAGCACCAGACTAATCCACAGTGATTAAAAGCTCTAGGGGGAGGCAGCACTGCTAGTAGCAGTAAGAGAAGGACCATCACTTCCCTCTTTGGGCCCATTGTAACAGGTTTTAGCATGTTGGTGTTTATTAGCTTTCTCTTCATGCAGGCAACAAATTTTTGAAGGCAATAAAGATGTTATAAAAGACAGTGTCCCCATTCGGAATCTGGTTTTGAGACTTATCCTTGAAACACACACTTTGGTATTACCTTTCTTCAAAGATGAACAATTTAAAAACAATATATCGGCAAATATAAAAATTAGCTTGAGTCTGCATTTGCCTATAAAACAATGTACAGAAATGAGACAAAAAGCCATTGGACCAGGAAAATACTAATTTGTCAATAGTCCGTAGATCTCAGATAGCTAATCTAAATAGTTAAAATATTTTTGTAATTATGCACCAAGAAAAATAACTCCAAACTTTTCTTGCTTTTTTCCTTCAGAAAATTATGCATTTTATAACGACATCTGTTATCAATGGAAACAGTCCAAAAATTTGTCCTCAAAAAGAAAAGCTTCCACCTATGAGCACACCTCAGCTGAAAGGGACTACTGTAGTCTATAGGGTTACCCATTAGACACAGGAACAGGCTTTTACAGCTCCCTCTACAGTCATTAAACTGGTTATGTCAAAAAGTTGGTTTCTATTTTCTTAATTAAAAGGGAAAAAAAATAATGTATGAGCAAAGGTAGAAACAAAAAATTAAATATATTCTCTCTAAAAAAAAAAATTGCACCCAAAGCATTTCTTCTCCATCACTTTGCATCACCTGTTGTACCAGGTTTTACAGTCTCATTAACTAGTTGCTTCAATATTTATAAATTCAAATATGTGAAGGACTATAAAGCACTAAGTTTCATTTTGTAAGGTGCCTGTAGCGGGGGTTACCGGGGAGTAGAAAGCAGCAAGGAAAAGGCTCTGTTAGCCAGGGGCACGAGTGGGAGCTCTCGGTCTCAGCTGCAGGACACGGAGCCCTGGTGAGCGCTCAGCTGAGCGGCACCAGCTCCTGAAAGGGGGGATGCACGCTCCTGCAAACCTCCTGCCGGGACTTCACCCGCGGGGAACCAAAGTCCGGGACTGGAGCCTCAGAGCTCGGAGGAGGCGTGTGCGCCCCGCACCGCTGCCGGGACAATGCGCTGCAGGGCAAGAGCTGAGCGAGGCGCTGCCACCGCCACGTGCTGAACCCTCACAGCTGAGCCAACGGGGAAAGAGCCGGGGGAAATGAGGGAAAGGGGAATAAGAGGACCAAAAAAAAAAAAAGTGCTACCCGGAGCTGCTGGGGGCCCACAGACAGCTGTGCTCCGGCCGGCTCAACGCACTGCCCCGGCTGAGGGACCCCGGCCGGGCCGCCCCGCCCGCACCTTCCCCGGGCCCAGAGGCGCCCACCTCCGGCCCGCGCCCGCCGCCGCTGATTGGCGGTCAGGGGCGCTGTAAAGCGGCCAGCGATTGGCAGCGGTGAGGGCCGCGCTGTAAGGCTGCCGGCGATTGGCAGGCAGGCGGGCCCGTGCGGGCGCTGCCCGGCTTTGTACACGCGCGGCCCTTTAACAATGGGCGCGGCGCGCGACGCCGCGTGATGGCGGCGGAGCCCCGGGGCCGCCGCGCCGCGCTCTGGTGTCCCGGGCCGCGCCCCGCCGCCTCCCCCGCGGCCACCGCCTCCGCGACCCCCTCGCCCGGCCGTGCCCCGCGGCGGGAGGGGGCGGCTTAACGAGCCGCACTTGTGCCCCGCATGGCGGCCAGCTGGGCTAAGGGGCCGGGGGTGCCCCGCGGCAGCTGATCGCGGTTAGCCGGGGGCGAGCCAGAAAGGGGCGAGGGCGGCGCTGCCTGTCCCGCCCTCAGCGAGTGCCGCTTCCTCCCCGGTGCCTGGGCCCGGGCGCCGCGCCGCGCCGCCGATGGAGCTGGAGGCGCAGTGGTGGACAGGACAGCTGGCGGCCGACATCCACCAAGCGCTTCGATACAAGGTACCACGGGGGGAGCCGGGCTGGGGACGGCCCCGGCGTCTTTGTGAGGCTCCGGGCGGCGGAGCCGCCGCGGGGGCAGCGGGCGGAGGGCGCGCATGGGGCGGCCGCGCTCGGCGGAATTGGCTTTTGTGAACTCGGAGCTCGCCGAGCCGTCTGTCCGCGGCCGTGACAGCTGATCCGAGCGGCCGGACTGTGCGCCCGCTGCTCCCCGGAGACGGCAAGGGCTCACGGTGCGCCCGGTGCCGGTCTTGAGACGTTTGCAAGGTTTAAACTGGGCAGAAAGCATTGTGGTGTTATTGGAGCACAAAAAAACCCCAAAAAACTACTAGCCAAACAAAAACCCAGTGAAAGAAACCCTGGCAGCGTTAACAGTAGAGGGTTAAGGTAGCTGCTTAGAAGTTGCTTCGGTTGTCTCGGAGTTGTTCTTCGGGAGTGTTTTGATAAAGCACCTCTTAACACCTGGGCTAAAAATCCGTTTACAATGACCGAACCTGCTAAAACAGCGCTTTTGTTGCTTGATGATACTCGATGAGCGGATTACTTTTCCCAGAGTCTTGATTGCTTTACTCTTTTTCCGGTGATGGAGGGAAATAAAGGTAGGGCAGGATCATTTATTTGCTACCAGATTATCTTTACTAAAGCTAAGTTGGTGCTGTGAGAAGTGAATTATAAAGCTTAGTAGGTGGGAAGTTTGTTTGTGGGCTTTTGTTTCACTTCAATAGCACGTTTCAAAACTTTGGATTTAAATTAAAACTTTGAAAAATTTGTGACTCCATTGCAACTTGATGTCATTAAGTTAAGTTAATCAAGATAATTTTCGCTGGAAATGTTCTCCAAATCCTACGTGAACACAGCGTGTGGGTGCACAGTCCATATCGTAAATTTATTCATAATAAAGGGGACAGAGGACAGCACTGCTGGTCTGCTGCATACAAGAAGAGGTACTGGCTACTCGGCCGGAGCCGGGTCGGTTTTTTTTTTACCAGTCCAAATTTTGTATTCAAAATAGATGATGGCACAGATTTGCTCAAATGTGGTGTTTCTAGGACCTTTGTTTTGAGGGGTCCTCCCCCCAGGTGTGAGACCCTGTGAGCTGAGGTGCAGTCAGTGTCAGTGTGCCATCAGTCACACCGGGGCAGCGCTTTACCGTGCACGAGGCCAGCGTTGGTTCAGGCACACCCGCTCCCCTTCCTGAGGGTCAGCTGGCTGTTAGCGCTCCTTTCCTGGAGGCATCGGCAGGAGATCTGGCAGCTCTAGAACATGCGAACACTTAAGTACAAAGTCTGGTTGCCCAGATTAAGCTGTAGCAAGAGAGGGGTTGAGTTAACTATTGAACTTTGCATTGAAGCAGCTGAGGAATTGCATGCCCTTGTACAGCCTTTGCAGCAGAGACAATACAACAGACATGGTAAAAGCTGAAGTCACTCTGTCTGATTGCCCAGATGAAAGATGCTAAATTTTAGTTTGTTAATATTGTGCAGAAACGAAGTATTTTTTAGTTGTTCTGTAATACAACAAATATATATTTTTTTTGCTGAAAAGGAATTCTGAAATTATGAGAACAGAGGGAAGAAGGGAGAAATCCTTTGAAACTTCCGTTAGAAATATTAAAATATCAGCTGTATTAATCTGATACCACTTCAAACTAAATCATAATTTTAATGAAATTACCTGCTGCTGTTCACCTAGGAGCTAAAGCTGCCCCCTTACAAAGGCCAGTCTCCCCAGTTACACCTGAGAAGATACTTTGCAGACCTGATTGCCATTGTGAGCAACCGCTTCAGGCTGTGTCCCGCTGCGCGCCACCTGGCTGTGTACCTGCTGGACCTCTTCATGGACCGCTACGACATCTCCACACAGCAGCTGCACGTGGTTGCTCTGTCCTGTTTACTTTTGGCAAGTAAGTATGTGGCACCAAACTTTAACTAGACTGGTCGATTCTACTGCCAAATGCAGAGCGTGTCTGGGTGGGATGGAGCAGGTGGAGGAAGCCAAGTGGTTATATAAATGATATAAAGTGGATATATAAACGATAAGCAGTGCATATCGGTTTGGCCCAGTTGGTAGAACATTTCTTTAGACTTGTTTTGATTTCTGTTGGCACCTGATGAAACTGAGGGTGGGAAAAAACAAGCTGAGATCAAAAACGAATGTTTATATTTGTAAACAAATTATTCTAATGTGAACTTAAGACCTGTGTTGTAGAAACAGAAACCCCTAGAAAGACAGTCTATCTCAAAATAGGTCCGTTCTGTGCTGGAAATGAGAAATTTGCCTATCTGTGATAAAGAAAGAAATTAAATAAACCATAATGTAGACTGCACTGCATCCTTCTGATTGTGCTGTGTAGTTCTGGAATACTCCAGATTTTTGTAAATGGCAGTGTTATTTAAGCAAGCTAAGGCTAACATAAATCCTGTATTGTCACATAAAAAGTGTAACACAGGTAAAATGCATTGGTGAATACACAGTACTCTGAAGACAGAATTAATTACACACACTCATTATATTGACGCTGCTTATATTGACATCAGATTCTTGTGGTTGTATCCACCTTTCAACATTCAGGGACCCCTTTTCAGTATCCCTGAAAAAATAAGGGTGCCCTTTGCTGGGAAACCTGCTAGCACTTGGTCACAGAGAAAGAGAGGTCAGAGAAAATGGTCCTGGCAGCAGAACTAACTGTTGGTTCAGTTTCTGCTGATCTGTTTCTCTGAATCTCTTCTCATTTTTCCCAGTAAGGGCTTTAGGCCCTCTTTGCTACAAAACTGGAGTGCAGTGGTATTGGACAGATTTCATCTTTCACTGCATCCCATGTCCACCAATACAGCTATTCAGCAGAGCAGTTAAACCAGAAAAGGATTATTCCATGTTCTTCTGAGGGCAGACTTTGACTAGGTGCCACCAGCTAGTAATCTTCTCTTGGCAAAGGGTGTCGTGCTGAGTATGAAAACATTGCCTCAGAAACCACTGTAATCCATTTAGGAAAATGGATTGGCTTTGAACTAATGCTAGATTTTCAAATTAAATTCATGTTCTGAAGAGAATTTTTTTTGTTGTTTTAAACAAACCTCTGCCATAGTTCATGGCAAGCTGCAAGTAGAGATCTAAAAGCCTGGAGAAGCTGTGTATGGATTGGTTGAGAGAGAAGCAAAATGCTGTTTTAAACTTTTGCCCTGTGTGGCTCAAACAAGCAGTTTAATCAGTGGTGTAATAAGTTATGACACTGTGATCCATCTGATAAGGTTAAAGAAGTAATAAGAGGAATTATTATGTGACTCCTGAAGTTTTATTTCTGTGATTACTGGAGTTTGGGAAACAAAAACTAACAGACTGGCACCAGTATTGGATTAAGTCCTATATAAGTACCTCCACTGTTGAAAAAAGTAAATGTTCATGTATGTTCAGTCCTGCAAAACTCAAAGAATGTGCATTTACAACCTATCACGTAGCACTGAATAGAGAGTGTAAGATGGAAAGAATTTGCAATGAAATTGAAATAGCACAACCATATGGCAAACTGTATGGAAATGTGACACTTGTTTCTCTTATTAATGGGTTTTCTACATACACAGTTTTGCTTTAGGCTAAAAACATACAGGCCTGACAAGTTGAAAGTCCAAGGAAGGTTGCAAGAGTTTATGTGGCAGAGGAGGCTTTCAGGTGCATGTTGCTGAAGTCCACTTGTTTGCCAGATCTCAAGTACAAAACTGCACCTACCATTGCAGGCATTAAAAGCACCCAGGTTGGCTGGAGCTCTGGCTATGCTCTAATGAGTTTTAGACACAAAAAGGGTGTGCAGGGGTGGGAGGGTGATTAAAGCCAAATGCTTTTGTGGTGTGTTGGCCAAGTCACATCAAAGTGGTATTTCATTGATGGCGGGGACACATTATACAATAATTGGGTGACAAAAACTTGCATATGTAGTGTCAGTGATGTCCTAATATTCTGCTCTTGGCAGCTGGCTTCTGTGTGCCAGCATGGGAAAACCAACAGGAAACATGGCACTGCACAATATCCTACACAGTGTTTGACATTATCTGCTGAAATTTAGTAGCCCATTTTAGTACATACCCCTTTTTGTCTCTAATAACATAGTCTATTTGAGCTTTGCATCTGCAGAAAAGTCTCAAGCTTGTTTGACATAGTAGAATTGAAATATGACCAACAAGACATTAGCTGTAATCCATTTTATAGTGAATATGTGCTGAACTTTTTTTTTTCCCTCCTCTTTCTGTTCACCTGAAGGTAAATTTGAAGAAAAGGAAGACAGTGTTCCCAAACTTGAACAGCTGAACAGCTTGGGTTGTATGACTAACATGAATTTGGTACTCACAAAACAGAATTTGCTTCATATGGAGTTGTTGTTGCTAGAAACATTTCAGTGGAATCTGTGCCTTCCAACTGCTGCTCATTTCATCGACTATTATCTTTCTATTGCTGTCCATGAGACTGATCTTCATGATGGCTGGCCAATGGTTTGCTTAGAGAAGACTAAGTTATACATGGCAAAATATGCTGATTACTTTCTGGAAGTATCATTGCAAGGTGAGTTACAGATTTCAGATAATGACTTCTTTGTTGTCTTGACAGACAATATCAAACTTCAATGATATTTTTTTTTTCTTATTCCTTCTTTCTAGATCATGAATTTTTAAATTATGCCCCTTCTTTAGTTGCTACTGCATGTGTAGCTTCTTCAAGGATTATCCTGCGTCTGTCACCCACGTGGCCCACGCGGCTGCATCACCTCACTGCCTACTCCTGGGACTTCCTGGTGCCGTGTATTGAGCGACTCTTAATGTGAGTTAACACCAGTGGCTTTTTTAAGCCCATCTCTGCATCTGTTGTTATGCTTAATTGCTGCCAGCAGTGCAATTACATTTCTTTAAAAATTTCCGTTCCTCTGTTCCAAAAATACTTGTGTATAAGTTTGGTACATATTTTTAGGCAATAACTGTTTTGCTCTTTCCAAAAGGGAAAACTTTATCAGATCTAATCTCTTTCCTGATCTTTCAACAAATAAACTTCTGCCTTGCATTTCCACTGAACATCTGGGATGCTTTGAGCATCTTCAATAGCTTGTTCCCAATCTCTCTAGTCTGATCTGAGAGCAAAGAGATAGTGAAGGGTGCCAAAGGCAAAGGAGCCTATGACTGTATGCCTTGGAAGTTCAAGGCATGCTCCAAAGAGATGATGGATCCAACCTGCAGACTGTTTAGGTGACCAGCTTTGGCAGGAGGAGATAACCACGGGTTTGTATCTATTCTTGCTGTATCCATTTTTGCATTACAGCTGACATAAGATAAAAATTCCAATGAATGCCAAATGAACCTTCTTGGGTAGGCATGGTAGACAATCTGCTTTCCCTCTACAGAAATTTGCTGTTACTCAAGTCTAACATAGTTGTGATCAGAAGATGCACAGGTGTATCTGTAAGAACCACATCAGCCTTAGCAATGTGACATTATCACCCTTGATGTGATAGTGTGAAGCCTCTGTTGGCTTCACTTATGTGTATGATGAAAGGAGTAGTACCTAACTCATGCAAGTGCTGTTGCAGAAGTGTTTTCAGTATTGCTCTGGAACAGAGGGAGGGCACCATCAGAAAGTTAGTAATGAAATGTGTAGGTGGCATCTGCTTAACCTCAGCATAGAATTGAGAAAGAGAGTGTGTCTAGATACATTTCAGACAGTTGTAAATCAAAGGGAATTCAGATGAGCCATACTGGATAGGGTAGAAAAAAGGTGAGACAAAGGAAAAAAAATGAAGTGGTTTTGCTCTCTAGAACAGGATCTAATACCTATATGCATATGATCTTTAAGTACTGTAATGCAGATACTGCAAATCTTTCTGGTATCTTTCCTTTAGGAACCTTATACTCTGTTTAATTTAAATTAGGTAGAAGCAGCCAGTTCAGGTTCTGGTAATCCAGCAATTTGTTGGCCAATATAAGTACAATAGCAAACTTTACTGCACTGTGATTCTAGATCCCACTCTCTTGCATGTATTGTACTTGGCTTTTATCTGTGTTTTTTATTGCTGTACAATGAAGTGAAATGCTGGAAAGAGAGTGTACCCTAACCACGTTTTGAAACCTTAGGTGATTTTAAAGGGTAGCTAAAACTAATTTTTTTTTTTTTTTAAAGTTTTGGAAGCTGTCAGATACTTGCATCATTTTTTAGAGTGCTCTTAAAGTTAACTCCAAGGAGTTTAAATTACATGAATATCTATTTTGATGTATTTTGTCTTTTGTTGTAGTGCGCATGATAACGACGTGAAGGAAGCAAACAAGCAGAAAGGACAACAGGCTCAGTCTGCCCAGCACGCCGTGTTTCAGCCCCCAGCTCCCAGTGCCCAGCAGGCCAATGCTCAGCAGCACCAGCACGTACCACAGTACCTGCAGGCTCACCAGCCCTCCTTGCAGTTCCACCACCCAGCATCACAGCAGCAGAGCTGCCAGCAGATACTGTCATCCACTCACACAGCCTCCTACCCGCTGCAGAGCTGCCCTGCTGCCCTACAGAGCAGTGCTCAGGCTCGAGGCCACGTGCAGACGGGCGCTGCCATGTCCCTGGCTGTGCCGCTGGACGTGAAGCCGTGCATCAGTGTCTCCTACAACCGGACGTACCAAGTGAACGGACGATATTCCTGCATTACTCCCTGCTTTGAGAGGTGATAAGTACAAAATGCTTTTGTGCTTGTTTGTTTTTTGGGGCAGAGAGTTGTGTGGAAAACGGTTTCATTTTGTTAAACCTCAAAGTTGGAGGGCAAAAAATTGAATTCAAAAAGGTGTCATCCCAGGAAAGAAAGCAACTGGACTGGCAACCGGTACCACAGCTCAAATAGCAGCCTGCAAAAAGTTAGCACACAGACCATCCTCTGAAAAAGAATCTGTATGCTTGGGGATAATGTGTTCTTCCTCTGACACTCAGAATATTCTGCTTCTAATGTGTGTCTGTGAAATACTACTTAAAAAAAAAGCCAGCTGTGGACTAACTACAGACTTATCTTTTAATGAAGGAGATATGCAGTATTATTTTGAAGACATTTGTGTCATCCCACCGTACAGTATTAACACTTACTTTATACTTACTGAAACTTAAGAATCCACTGAATGCCAGACTTCTGCAGGTACATGGAGATCACAGGAAGAAACAAATCTCATGTGGCTAGCTCCATCATCTTGCCCCTTTTTCACCACTGGTGTTGGTTATTTGCTTTAGGCTAACACACGTGAATTAACTGGTATTTTGGCTAGTTTTTTAAGTTTTGTACCTTACAGGACAGACAGTATATTTTTGCCTCTTTTATCCTCCCTATCTTTTTTGTGTTTAAAGTAACTCTTTCATACTAACTCAGGGACTTTTCTACTCGTTACTCTGTGCTGCTGGTTTGTACACTAATTGGGTTTAACTCGGGGAAGGAAGGCAGAGGGGGAAGAGACTATAGCAAGTGGAGTGGCTTTTCTTCAGGGCATCTATGCAGAGTACCAAAGGGATATGTTAGTGTTCACAGAATGTAGATGTGAACTACTGCCCAGCAGTGTGATAATTGAAGAAAAGAGAAAGTTTCAACTGAAATTGTACTGTACCAGAACTACTTACAGTGGCTGTAATTCCTCTTTGTGCACACACACAAATACATGAATACTGTTAACCAACAGAAAGCATCCTCCAGTTGTAGTGACAGTACCATCCCTACAGAAAAAGTACACTTAAATGCTGATAGAAATCCAGTTCTGTCATGTTTATAGTGGAGGAAAATTCTCAGGTAATAAAGGGGCAACTTTTTCTTCTGCTATTTGGGAGTTCCAGAAGAAGATGTAGAGATTTGCTCTTCCAAGTGGGTGGATCAAAAATATTTAGCAGAGTGAACTCCTTCACCACAAGTAAGGTGCTAATAATATAACTTTATGGAATTACACTGTCTCCTGTGGAGTGGATAGTCTGAGGGTAGAAAGCTTCACTCATCCACCTCTTGGATGAAAATTATGGTAGAGATATTAACAGAGATGGTTTTTGGGGTCCTTTTGTGTGTTTGTTGCGTTTTTTTTTTTTTTTTTTTTTTTTTACGGGGGTGTTTTGTTTTTTCTTTAAATACAAGAAGATATCAGACTTTCTCCTGTGGTAGAATGTGGGAGGAAGTGGTATGAATAACAGGATTCTTACTGCTTTAAAATATCTTTATAGTACATGGGCTTAAGGCTTTTTTTGGTAGTTTCATTTGTTTTTTCACCATCTTCTTCCCTGTCTTAGTGGCAGCACTTAAAGTTGTGTTCCATCAAATGACACTGAATTATTGTGAATCTTACAGAAACTGTTTTGAAAGCAGGGGCAATTAAATTACATTATCAATACGAAGATGAAAGCTTTATCATCACAATGTTCAGAATGGAGGAGGACAGCTGTGTTCATTCTTTCTAGAGCTAAATTATAACATGCTACAAAAAACCTATTTATTGCTGAGGAGAAGAAATCCTGTTTCTCTTGTTTTGTCTTAAATTCCAATTTCTGTTGTGGGCTTTTGTAGCATAGATGTGCAAGTCAAGAAGAATAGGAGGATGAATGGAAAAGATGACCCTCTCCCTTTTATCCTAGAGAATCAACTTTGAAATAGGCATAGTGTGGTCAATTCCTTATTAAAATGAAAGTTGGTTTGGTTTTTTCCTCTCCTCTCTTCATCTCTTGATGAATATTTCCCTGTGTCTGAGAGTAGTGTTAAGTAGAGACTTTCCACCTTATAAGATGCCATGCTTTTCACTCAGCACTGTTGCCCGTTTTAGAGGGAAATGGACTTCTTTCTGCTGGTTTCATTTTGTTGCAATGCTGTATCCAAGTCCTCAGTGTTCTAACTACCTCTGATGCTATGAATGTACAGTCTTGTAATAGACCATGACTTGAAATAACAGCAGATGCCTGTAGCAATTTTTTTCTGTAAAATCTTCAAATCATCTAACTTGTCATCTTTTTTTGTGACACAGCAGTATAGGCTCTTCTTTTTTTGGGGTATTAGTAAATTTATCCCATAGGCATTTGATATATAAAAATTTAACTAATACTTAACACTGGAATTATAATGGGTGGGGGGCTTTTTCACTTAGTTAATACCACAGCTTTACATTTAATAGGGTATTTTTTATTTGACTATTTTAAGACATTAGGTCAATTGTAAAAAGATCCACTACATACTGTTTGTTTTTAATTTATTATCTAGTCTGAGTTTTTTTTCTGACACTACAGTTGCATCATGACTACAGAGAAAATGTACACTGAACAGTTTCAATCTATATTATTTAAAAGGGCTTTATCAGTGTACATTAAAATACACTGTTCTTACTATTAGAACCAAAATGTGTTTTTTATGGCAAAAATAAGAATGGTGCTTCTAAATGCAAAATGTCCAAAACAATGGAATCTTTGTGAGTGCTATGCATTCAACTTATTTTTTAAAATAAAACTAGTTTTGAGTAAGAAGGCTCCAGTGTGTGTTGTGCTTTGTATTGTGTTTTATAAAAGCATGTAAACTGTCTTGCCCTGTGTAGCTGGCTGAAGCTGTAAGGACTTCTTTCTCTCCCTCCCCCTTGTTTTCTGTGACATATCATAAGCTTCAGGAACACTCAGACTTCACAATTGAAAAAAAAAAAAAAGTAGGAAGGAAATCATGCAGGAAGGAGCGTTAAAACTAATTGCAGCCACAGCATATGCTAAATATTGTACACTTCAACAATGAGTCTAGTACAAAGCTGTAACAAAGAAATAAAGAACAAAAGAACTCGAGTAGCTCAAGAGCCAGTGGGTGGAATTCATTTTGTTCTCATGCAGAAAAGCAACTATTAATGCTGGCAATCTCAGATTTCTAATACTAGAAATCATTTAGGAGATGTGGGAATAGCCTCTTGTCAAGAGCCACAAGCACTAGTGTTATTTACAATAGCTGTGAAGGGTCAGTCATGCTGCAGGCACTATAGAATCACATGATGTATCCTAGCACAGATATTTTTGATTGTTTTGCCCTTCTGATAACTCTTGCTTACTAAAATAGTTCTGTTTCTTTCTAACAATGTGCACACTTTATATTTGTAGCAAGGCTGAGTCACAAAAATTAATAAGCTTGCTTAAAATTTAATTTGTCTAAAGTTAAAAAATGAAATTATGAGGACTCTTAACTTTCACCCATCCATTTAGGAATAAACCACTGATAGTGAAAACATTTCTGGAGGACAAAGGGCCAGAGGGAAAGCAAGCTGTACTCCATCCCTGTAAGGAACAAAGGCAATGCTCTAATACAATGATAGCATGCATCTTACATGGATACTTTGATCTGTGAAGTTTTGTCCTCACTCTTAAGGCAGCAAAAGTCAAGTCTGTCTAGACTGGCCTTGAAATCTCAAGTCTGTAATTACAAAATAGGAACTACCTGTGACATTTCTGAGTCTCCTAACAATTACAAGGACTGCCAAATACTTTTCAACATTTCAGTAGACGTCTCAGCTTCAGATTTGAAATTGCAAGTCAAGCTATTTTTGTGTTTGTACATAACAAGAAAAGCCTTATCTCTGCTTCCCATGACCCAGGTTCATTATTTACTTTAAATGTGAGGCTATTTACGGTCTTCCAGCATTGCAAATTTAGCTTAAAATCTGAATTTTAAAGTCAACATTTTAGTGACTGATGCATCACCAGAAATAAAAACTTTTTCCAACTCTAATACTGTGGTTAAAATATATATAAGCCAGAAAGTAATGTAGCATATTCCTGCAATAATTTAGTGACTGCATTCTGAATGTTCACAGGAACGAAAGTCTTGTGAGCAGATAAGGCCTTATCTGACTGAGTGCAAGTGCCCAGTTGGTCATCCTGTATTAAAAGGTGGTCAACAGCAATTTTTCAAAACACCAAGTAAAGCAGCAATAACAAAATACACACTGTTTTTAGTCTCCATCTCAGTGATATTTTAGCAGTTAGGGCACAAGTACAATTGTGCAGCTTACGTTAGACTGTTTGCTCTTTCCTGGAATTAAATGTAATGTAAGAAATTTCTCTAACTTCAATAAACAAGGCATGCATTCTGACAAAGGAAAGCATTTGCTACTGGACATTGAAAAGAAAAACCCCAAACCAAACAATGTGTAACTGCATAATTATTTTCTCCTTAAACTCCTCCTTCTATGCACCTTCAGGTATCTAGGTATCTTTATCATCTTGAAGAAAACAAAGAATATACATAAAGCATTGCCTAGAAACTTAGAAAATTAAAACATAAAATTGAATAGAAGTAATTGAAAATTATTGTATGCACAGTTGCACTATGGGTATTTCAGTACTCAAGCTCACCATTCTGGGGGAACTTTAACACTTGCCCTCCCTTCAGTCTGACCTACAGATTTATTAATGAGACTCCATGCAGAGGAGCACAGATTGTCAATCTGCCTTTTGTTAACATGATGTCCTGAAAGATTTTGCCAAATGGTGTTCTGCTTTACCCTCTGCAACAACTATCAGATATGTTACTTAGAGAAGAGTTCTCTATTTATTTTGTTTGTTTTAAGAACACAAAGAGCAGCAAGGCTTTGCTAAGTTCTTCTGAATTCTTGGATGGACAGATTTTGCAGGAGGATGGATGACACTCCAGACAGCACTGCTGCAGATGTCCAGAGGTGTAGAAATTCTTCAGAAATACCACAAAGCCTGAGTTTCCAGGCAAAGGGCCTGTATTTTGGAGAGCAGTTCTGTGCTCCTGACCTTGCATCCCATCTCAGCCCTTATCTTAGCTCCTGTTTGCTGTGGTGCAGTAAGGACAATCTCCCAAGGGCTTGAATATTCCATTCTCTTTTAGCAGAGATTATGAATACCTTGAAGACTATCTGCACTGACAGATGAAGGAGTAGGTGTGTGGCCACACATCCAAAAACAGCTGAATGGCAAATGGGAAAAGTGGATAAGGCCCTACTGGGCAACAGGTTCTCTAACTGGTAGGAAAGTCCCCTTCAGACATCTGTACCTGGGTTTGGGTTATGTGCTCTAAAGGGATCCTCCCACAACACACAGGGGGTTGTGAGACTCCTTTGGGAGTTTCTTGTAAAGTATCCTCAGACTTGAGAGAGCTGGTTGCTAAAAAGGCAGCAAGCATGCAGCACTACACCTACAAGAGACCATCAAGAATTTTTTCCACTTCCTTGATCAGCCAGACTGTGACAACACAAAATTAGCTTGGAAGCACTTCCATTGCCACTTTCTCCTGGAAAAAAACTGCCTGTTTTGTTTGTTTCCATAAGCCATCCCTGTTTATATGTTCCTGTTTATACTTGATGTTAGTACATGCCTTGGGTTTTTTTAACAGGAAACCATCCTATCACCACATCCTTAAATTCTCCCCATTCACAATGCAGTCAGTATTCTGGAGAGGATAAAAAAGTATCAAACTGCTCATAACATTCCCTTGCAATACAGCCCCACTAAGACATTCCAAAAGAATTTTTCTAGAGTTAGTACAAATGCAATTTTCCCTCCTATATCAACACAAAATGGGTAGCAGAAATTATGTGTACTTCCATATAGAAAAGAAAGTAAAAACATTATTTAGCTTCCTTACATACTTGCAGTAATATAAAACAGATTTAAAGGAGCACTTTCTTCTACAACCTTTTGCAAGTTGTTCTCTTTCCTTTGGAAAAAAGGTGCAGGACAACTCTGAATAAATCTAAGTCTTTCATATGTCAAAAGAATAATTACAGCAAAAATCATAGCTGTCTCAAATATTACTTTAGGTTGAAAAAACAGGATTAAAGACATCAACTACCATAAGTATTTCATTTTACCTCACTTACAATTGCAGTGCAATTGACAGATTGAAAAAAAGTGGTATTGTTTAAAAGACGATTCTAAGACTAAACAGCAGAGGGATGCAAAATAATAAAATAAAGAAAAAAATGGTGTTCTTATTAATCTTGTCATTATTATTATTAAAAAAAAAAAGCCAAGATGATTAACTAGAACTGAAAGGCTAAATATATTTAAATCAAAATTAACTAGAACAAATTATCACAGCTTTCAATGAGGGCAAGAGCTTAGCAGGATTTTCAAGAGATTAAGCCCTTACATAGCTAATGAAATCATTCAGGATTTAAGCCAAATACTAATGGAGGTAAGGAAGAAATATCTCTTAATGCAAATTAGTCAATAGGGTCTATGATGGGATTTCTTGCACCTTCCACTCAGTAAATCTGATTAAATGCAGAAAGAAGAGCACTTTCCTAGACTTGATACAGTTACTTTTCAGTACAATTTTGTGGTATAACAGATGTGTATATTCAGTGCTGCTGAGCATTGCATCTGCTGTATGCTTTCCTAGGCACAGAAATAAAGATGTGCAAACATTTATTGAATTAAAGACTTAGCTCTAAAACAGACATTCCCAAAAGCACATATTCTTTAAAAAACACCTTTAGGAATTGTGATAAAATTACATTTTACTGGTTCAGCTTCCACAGCCACTACTAGCAAGTTATCAATTACAGTATTAAATTGTCAGTCAAAGAGTGGGACTTGATGATCCTTGTGGGTCCCTTCCAACTCAGAATGTTTGGGGAACCTGTGAAATTCACAAATTCTGCTTTTTTTACTGGATGCTGAAATAACTTATTTGAGACCAACATTCAATAGCTCTTGTGGCACATTCAACACTTCTAATACAGTTCATGACTAAAACTCTTTCCTCCTTTGTTAAACCACAAGTTATTATTTACTCTATTTGGAAATTGTGCTTTACATTTCTTTTAGAAATACACGTTCTTTGAAGAACTATTTCTTTTAGTATCCTATGAACTAGAACAGACAAATTACTTTGATTTGTAACTTCAAAGCCTAACTACAGAGGAAAATTATGTAGGTAAATAATATTATGTGCTCCAAGGCATTAGGAAATAAATGTCTAATTCAAGGTGTATCCAAGTAAAACTTGTGGTATAGTCACATGAAATCCACTACAATTAATTATTTATATCTTCCTCAAAGGATTCTACTTGCTAAGTCCTGTAAAAGGACACCAACACTTGAGAAGAACAGTAGTGGACTTTTCCCAGGAGGACAAATTATCTTGGGAAACCCTCTTCTAGTCTCAGAGAAGTGCAAGAGGTACCTTGGAATAATGCACTTAAACACTGACAATCTCAGGAACTTGTAAAATTAAATGGACTTGGCAGTCTTTTCCAACCTACACCATTCTATGGTTCAATTCTATCATGTTAAGACATTTAGTATTCTGCAATTCACTTTCCATGCCCCTATTCAAGTTGAAAAAGTTATTTAAAACTTATTTCAATAAAAGCATTCTAAAACAGCCTATTAAACATTTTATTTCAAACAGCCATATTCTAAATACCCCTTAAATAAATTTTTTATTCCCTACTTCCTACTGTGTATATGCTCAAGATAGTCATCAGCTGTGGCTGAACACAGAGTCTGGAGCTTGAATAGATTAAAATCCAAATATTGTGACTGAACTTTCTATTCTTCTTGGAATTCCTTGTGTTGCTCAGACAAACTTAATTTCAGTTCCTCCTTGAGGCCTCCATGAGGGAAATACGCCAGCACCTTTCAGTGTAGTCACAAATCAGACAAAGAAATGCTTCTTAAAAAGGTTTTGGGAAAAGCCTTTTTTGGAATTATGCTACAAAAATAGGGAGCTGTCTTCATATCAGCTCCAAGGCATACAGAGACACCAAGAGTTCTCACAAATGATAACACAGTGGGGCTGTTGTTATAATATGTACTACTGGACTCTGCAGAATGTCATCACTCTGAAAACCTTATCACCTTACTTTCATAACAACAAAAGCTCCTACAGAGTTTTACAAATACCACAGAAATATTTTATATTTAATTTTGCATTACTTTCAATTGCTCCAGAGGAGCTGAGAACAGACTGATAACTGATCCAAGCCAGTTCTTTCTCATATGAGTGGCCAATGTGAAACTTAAACACATTCTAACAAAAGCAAAGATGATATAACTGTGAACACAAAGCTAAAACTATTTGTTGGCAGATTGAACAAGAACCAACAGTGCTGCTGGTATAGATAGCAGAACTGGTTTCTCATATGCCAGCTTGGATCTAGCCAGTTTTCTTAGCTCAACATGGAGCACAGAGTTGATGCAGTCATATAATTTCCAAAGCCCACAGAAGTCTGACATGATTTTCATATATTATTGTACTTTGAAGTAAGCACTGCTGGATCCAAAATGATGCTGTGCAGATCAAAGGCTCAAGAGTCCTAAGCTCAGAGTTCACCTTTTCAAACTGATACAAAAATGACATCTAGCAAAAAAAAAAAAATCAAAACCACAGAAGAGCAAAATAAATATTCCAAATTATGGTTGCAGTATCCTAGAGCAATTTTGGTATCAGTTCAAGGGTTCTTAGTGTTGAGAACACTTTCTCATTTCACCACCCCTCAAACTTCCCTTCTCATGGAAAGAGAAGCTGTCTGCTTCACATCAAAGCATCTGGAAAGTTCCCTCTGATGACAGATTTGAACTATTTGAAGAACAGTAATACAGCACTAGGCTGTCATAACTGAAAACATGGAAACAGAAGTCTTGTAAAGGGGTCTGGAGCTCAGCACAGGGAAAGATGAAAACTTTAAAATATTATAAATGCAGAGATGTCAGGTTCTGGATACACAGGTAAAGGTACAATACCAGTGTTTTTCTGCCATCTACTGATACCTTCCAACTCCCTTTTTACCTGGCACTTTACTCATAGATGAGTTCTATAGATGAATAGGTAACTCAGCTGCTTCTGACATCTGCTCATGCAACTATAATTTCTTTGAAATTACTAGAATTTTTTAATCTACACCTCTGTGTGATGAATAGCCCTGTGTACAGCTGCCACTGACAGCACTCATGTGGACACACCTGTTTACAAGAAGGGTATAAAATAATTTTATAGTATCTATAAAGATAACAACTGCATCATTAGTCAGGAAGGGATTTTTTTCAAGGTTGCCATGCTACAAAGGGTTTGAGAATTGAGATAGTAGATACTTCAAACTATCAGTCTATGTGTCAGTTGTTTGTATCAATCATCACAGGTTTTATTTCCATTTTATGTTCTCTGTATGGTTTGGGAACCCACACAGTTTTTCCTGGCCTCATCAGCAACTATCAAGAAAAGCATAAACATTGGCAGGAAACTATTAAAAAATCTCTATAAAAATAGACCTCAAAAACTAGTAACTCCCAGAATATACCCATCCTTTGCATGAAAACAGTTTAAAACCCATTAATTTCATAGCTTATCTTGCCATAAAGACTGAGCACTATGAAAACATTTATGACAAAAAAAAAATCCCTAGTTTATTAATTCAATGAATGGGATAGCTTCAGAAAGAGTTGCAAGAAACATTTACAAGAAAACTAGAGACAGAGTGAAGAAAGCCAATTTAACTTCACAAACACAGAGTGCCACCAAGAGCCTATCAGCTCTGCACAAGAAGAACATATCTAGTACAGGATCCTGAGCTAGCAGATATGGGCACACCACAAAAGAGTCCAGGAAGCTGATTCATTGCAAATTTAAACTGGAGTACATGACAAAAATAAAGCATTGTGATATCTAAGTATTAGGACAACTCTTCTAGGGGTGTGATAGATATTTTCTCATGATTTCCAATTTTTGAAACAACTAATTGAAAGAGGAGCAATAAGATTTTTTAATGAAGGAAAAGACAGAAGTTCATACCAGTTGGCTTTTTGAAAAAAAAATTCCAGCATTTCAACTGCAAAAGTATTTCAGAGGATGTCAGGTTCCTTTGGAAATTTCTAAATGTAGCTGAAGAGTTCACACTTTAGAGAACCCAGAAATTTTCCCAAACCATTAGAAAGGAATAATGCCCATACTGCTGTAATGCCACTGCCTTTGCTGACTCTTGCTCTGCCTCAGAGCTCCATCTCATGATAAATTGTGGCAGCTCCGTGTGAGGGTTCACAAAGCTTCATAAATATACAATCCCACCAGTCAAGAATGTGAAGGATTGCAGTCTACAAAAATCAGCATGCTAGATGCAGTTATCTAATCAAAATGTTGGGTATTAACTACATTTTAAAGTTTTTACCCAGAGCTTCACTTTGCAAATATTCTAGAGAAAAATTGTGAATTTTCTTCAAAGTACCATAGCATTTCAATATGTATCTAATACCTATAAGTAACATTTTGCAAGCTATAACAAAATTCTTACTGGATTTTTAATTTGTACTCTTAACTAATATATCTAATATGCTTCTAATTACAGTAAATCCAAATGTGTTGAAAGTATAGATAGCTCTAACTTGGCATTTAGGTTGATAATGAACAAAATTTCTGTTACATAAACATATAAAAGAACAGGAAAGATTGATTCAGAAACTATTAAAAAATCAGAGATTAAATGTAACACAACTTATCAAATATAAGTTCAAAACAAAGACTGTATCTGAAACACCAAATTCCTGAAATACTGTATGCTGTATCTCCCTATAAACAGAAGTTTTACTACTGCAACAGCTGGAAGCATTTACACTTTTTAATATCTTTTTCAGTAACAAAGTTAAATTCTTTTTGCAGCTGTTCAAAAGTATTTTGGAATGGTTTGTTCCCTGGATCCTGCATACTGTGAAAGAATGTAAGGGCAAAGCTGGAGGGTTTTACAAATTGCCTCAATTTCAAAATAACTTTTTCCTTAATTAACCTTTACAGACTTCTGATATATCTTTCTGACTAGCACCAGTAGCATAAGCATATGCTAGAACATGGCTTATCTGAGCCAAAATTATTTATCAGGTCTAATTGCAATGTCTTTTAGTTTTAAACAAGTTCATACTTTTTTTACTAAAGTGAATTTCTGAAAAGTAGAAAAAGATGTATACTTTTACTTTAAATTGTACATAAATATTTTTCTGTATTACAAAAATTTTTAAAACGTCTTTTTCTAAGAAGTAGTATTGCAAATTAAAGATGTTTCTTACAAAACAATTTAATTTGTTTTTTCTCTTTTCACTGGATTATCAGATATTACTGATAATAACCTGTTAATCACCAGGTGCATCAGACACAGGGAGCACAGGCAGGTGAGCTGCACAGGACACACAAATATCCAGCACAGCCCTCAGAACTGAGGCCTGAGCTCTCCAGGGTTCATCTGAGCTCATGCAATAAACCCCCTGTGCTCAGAACATCCCAGAGCTACTGAGTGCTCACAGGACATCTGGGTGTCCTGGAGAGGACAGGACCTTTATCCCAGGCACACAAGTGACCCCTATGCCACTGCAGCAGAAGATACAGCTTCCTCTGTTTGGCTATTCTGGTATGAGACCTTATCTCAGGCAACAGTTCTGCTCTGGGGTTTTAAATAACTGTGATAACTGCTTCAGTTTGTTCCCATGCTTTGCTTTTATCTGTTAGACTTTCTAAAAACACAACGAGTCTTAACTTGGTCCCTGTTATTTGTAATCTTGAAGCCAAAGAACTTGCATGAAAAATATTAAGAGTATCTACAATTACTCTGTAATACTCCTACTACAGTATGGACAATATGTATTTCCTTCTAAAAAAACATGTGAAGATGGACTATCAAAATCTGCTAAACATTACCATAATCAATTCCATCATATATGAATACCCTCATACATGAATACTTAGGATATTTGGGATCAAACTAAACTGCTTGAGCCTATTTGATAAATTTGCCTGTGACTGAGCCATCAAATTCCAGTAGCTATTTCTGCATTGACATTTCTTGGCACATTAAAATAAAGCCATCTATCATTAATTGCAGAACATTTAAAGGAACAAATGGCAACAGAAATTTTTTATAACGTAGGCAATTTTTATAACACATTTCAAATTCTGACAGATTAATCAGGTTACCTGGTTTAACATTATAGCTATTTTAAAAAAATCAACTAGGAAGCACTAAGAAACCCTAAACCAACTGACAAACAGTTCCCACAGATCTAAGCATGAAATTCTAACAGATGAGAATGCTGATAAAACTTAAAAATATTCATTACCACCTGCATTAAGCAGAATTTATCACCTGTGAAACAGGAGCTACAGGAAAGCACTTCCTTCATCAGGTGCCCGTGATAAAGCATGCATGAGTTTGCCTGGCATCAGAGCATGTCGTTTCTTCTTCATCTAGAAAGAAAGGTACATCTAAATCAAAATTTATTGACAGAATAGAAAAAGCCACTCAATATGATTGTGTGTGGATATATATATATTCAATATATTTGAAAAGTCACCCTCTCTGCCCCTCCAAATAAAGTAAAACTTCCACTTGATTTTAATGGACCATAGAAACAATGTGGCTTGCAAACAAAATTTACACTTTTCTGCCTCACAGCCATAGCAACTCACCTGCATTCTAACATCTGAATTGCTGATGAGCTTGTATTTCCCTGAAGGAGGATGCTGCCTTGAATTTACAGTTAGTGGAGGAGAAAAAAATGAACTCTCTAAAACCTTCAGAAAACATGCTCCACAAACAAATACTTGACAAAACAGTTAGAGGTCAGTATCAACAGCCTGTCAGATCAGAGTTCAAAGAGGACTCTTTCTGGTGAGGAAATATCTTATTCCTTGGTATTCTTTCCTTCCATATCCTTCCATCTCCTTTCAGGACAAGGACATGGTGTTCAGAACCCAGCCCAGACTTTATCTGTTTTTTTTGAGCTGTCACTGTAGCTGTAACAGAACTTATTACAGAAAGGGTACAGTCAGGGGCTTGGGCACTGTTTGCATGCTTTGGCATGCTACTTTCACTTCAAATCATTTTACAAACTGTAAAAAAAAAAAGTAAACTGGCCCACCTTGACTGGTGTAATTTTAAAACCACCTGAGCACCTCACAACCCTCCCTGTGGCTGTCCCAGTAACACTTCATCAGTTAATGAAGTGCCACTCAGCCATTTCTACAAAAGAGCAGCAAGATGTTCCTGCAAGAGCATTAGCTGCTTTTATTCAGGCATTAGTCATTTGACATCTAAATTATTTTCAAAGTGACTATGAAGAACAGTTATACTTTGTAGACATACTCCCTATTTTTAAGTAACAATGACTTTTTAATGGCTACAAATGCAAATTTTCATAACTGAGTCATGAAGAGATCTGCACCATTATGTATGAGTGCCTCCTTCCAGCAGCAGATTTTTCTCAGCAATTATTTTAGATAATTTTCAGGTAAGTGGGAAGAAAAATACTCAAATTTCAGATTATAAAAAATAACGAGCTGTGGATTCCCCATCCTGGAAGTGTTCAAGGCCAGGTTTGATGGGGTTCTGAATGACATGAGCTAGTGGAAGCTGTCCCTGTCCATGCAGGGGCTTTGGAACCACATGATCTTTAAGGCCCCTTCAAACCCAAACCACTCTATGACTCTGTGATTATATGATCCAGACTTACTACTGATTTCACAAGAGGTGCTTCTGTGTGATAACAATTTATCCATCTGGTGACAGTTACAGTAAGGTCTAATTTTTATCCAAATTTTCATATATGATTACTGATACTACACATGATAATTCTTCCTGTACTATTATCTGATACTAACACATTAGTAGTCTTAAAAGATATTTAATTAAGTTTATCAGCTAGGTTTGTAATTTAAGTGATTTTTAAAGTAAGATTTATATCAGCTGAATACATATTCTGTCATTCAGTCATTGATACAATCTTTTATGTTTTCAGTCCTTGAGGGTTGATGTCAACCCTCGTACAAGCAATAGTATTTCTCTGAACCTTATTACATCAGGACCATGCAAAGCAGAGATATTCACAGTGTGAGTAAATTAGATAACTGTATTTTAGGATTAAGATCAATTTGGTACCCAAATGCTAAGTATCTGATGAATATCTGATATTGATCAGATAGCACTTTAAAAACTAAGAAAAGCAGTGATGTGCTGAAGACATGCTTATGATTTAAAAATATTTTTATAAAATATTTGTAGAATTTCCAGTTTATTTGTTTTTCAGCATGTATTTTACAATCCACAGGTGCTAGAGAAGAAACAAGAGGAAGCTATTTAGTCAGGAAACAGAAACAAATCACCACAAGATAAATGAAGAATGTGTGGACAGAGGGGAAGAAAGTCAATTGGAAATTGCAGAAGACTGAATTTAGTTCTGGTCCCTGCTTTCAGGCAGGCAGATGTGCCCAACCTGACCTGAGTAAAAAAAGCACAGTAGCTGTAGCAGGCACTGTCATCCTGGACTTGCTCCAAGAGCAGGGGGATTGGGAAGAGAGGTTGTTTGTGAACATAAACTTAGAGACACTTCAATGGGGTCACAGGCAGCTCCAGCAGGACCAGGACATCAGGTTGTCTTAGTAAGTTCCACAAATTTCCTCCAACTACTAACACAATACAAGTGAGCAGATATTTGTATACTTATTTTCTTCTCATAATATGTTTGATAATATACCTGAATACATATACAGGTTTCCTTACTGATCTCAGTAAAATAAATACTTACATGTCCTAAGGAAAACTTGTTCTACCAGATGCTCCATTCACAGTGGTTCCATTAAGTGTAGATGAAGGTACAGAACTGTCACTCTAAATGCACATCATGTATGCTAGACCAGATTTTCCAGTTAATAGCAGTGCCATTTGCCTTATGACACAGCATAAATAGCAGAGAAGCTACAAAAAAAAAATTAATGGGTCAGATTACAGGTCTGTCTAGGCACTATTCAGTCCCCAATAAAGACAATACAATGCATCTGCAGAACAAGTAAATGATACTTTCTTTAAGTACTCTTCCAACATTAGGAAGTCTGTATTTTGCATACTGCCATACCAGCATTGCTCAGGTAGGTGCAAAGTTGAGGCTGAGGTGATGAGGATGGCCAAGACAGCAGCACAGGTTCCTCATTTAGGGCAGTGAAAGAATTTACAGAGGTTTGGGAGCATCCCTCTCCAGCAGTAAGACCTCACACAGCATCTGCAGTCACTACTGCTGCTGCTGAGAGAATGAGAAAACTAAACCCAGAAACCTCTTAAACCACGGGAAATGCCACCAAGTTCAATGGGACTGTTCAATGTAAGCACGTAAAAATAAAATTAATACATTCCTAACTGACTCGTTAAGTTTTGCTGCACAATAGCAGGAAATATGTAAATAAGTATTTTTATTGTACTACCTTCCTGCAGGTTCTGTTTTACAAGCCATTCTATTTGTCGTCTACCAACATCCTCAGTACAAGCTTCCAGCGGAGCATAACCCCAGATATATTTTCCCCTACGCACTAACTGCTTGACCAGCGGCTGTCCCGTTTTCCCAGGCGAGGTTTGTGCGGGTGCGAAGGGGCTGCAAGGCCGGGCCGCTCCGCCCGGGGGTGCCCCAGGCGCGGGGCCCGCTCCCTCACGGCCGGGTCAGGCCGCGCCCAGCGCCGAGCCCGCGGCACCGGCGCCCCCTGGCGGCGGCGGGCAGGGCCGCGCCCGGAGCGCCTCGGTCAGACTCGCCCCCACACAAAAGAAATTAAATTAATGACCTTATTTAATCTACTTTGCTTCTGGGTATTACTGCGTTCTTTCAAAAATCAGTGAAAAGCGATTTCGGTGAAATGCTGTAAAGAATCTACCGCATTCAAACCTATATTTAACATTTATCGGATGAGAAGTATTGGGTAGTGTCACACTGTACTGCTGAACAGAAAACACAGATGTTGTTCAGAGGGCTGTTTTAATTTTTTTCTGAAAGTCAAGGTCATTTTTTCAAGATCTTTGGTTTATAGGCACGGCTCAGCCATAATTACTTCGTCTTCTTTCAATCTATCAATATAACCAAACTGCCAACGAGCATCCCTCAAAAAACCACAAATATTTATTTGTAAAAAGTCCAAGCCACATCACTTGATGCAAGTTTTCCCTTTTCAAAAAGGACTCCGCTCTCAGCTATGGTTATGCAAATCCACACATTCAAAACCAAGAGCTATTCCTGATCTATAGCAGCATTGTTATTAACAAAATGTTCTCTCTTGTCCTTTTCAATTTCTACTGACATCCCAAAGATGTCAGATTAAAATGAACTTCAATGAATGATTCAATTAAAAATATAATTGCTGATGTTTAGTGATTATACAGGAAATTTTAAAAAATGGTCAAAGGTTAAATAATACTGAAAGAAATGAAGAGGCGTGATCTACCAGATTATACTGAGCACCAAGAGACTCATCCAATGCATCATTAGCAGCATATAGGAAGGGGATTTGTAAATTCCATAAATGAGGCACCTCAGAACTGCTGCCCCAAAGAACTTACTGAAGACTGAAGGAAGTCTTTGAGGAAAAAAGATACTACACAGCAAAGAAAAACAGTCAAAAAAAGACATGCCTAGCATATTTACTTGCTCCATGAGCCGTGGGAAAGGATACCGTATCAAGCAGAAATAAAAACATATTAACAAAAAAGTTCTGACGACCAACATTACAACAGCTGTTTCACAGTAAATCATGGTTTAACTTTTCAGAACGTGCTTCTGATACTGACAACCATCCCTGTTGCCTCCCACAGACACCACCTCAGAGTGGCGTGCAGGAGCACACGGCAATAACAAATGTCAAGAACTTTTAAAATTGGCTTAAGCAAGAGAGATGATTAGCTGCTTTTTAAATCGACATCACTTGCACATCCTTGACTACCGGAGGCGGTGTACCTCCACACATCCAGCCGAAAAACCCCGCACCGGCATTCCCGGGGATGCGGCGCTCCCGGGGCCCGGCCCGGCCTCTCCACGCCCCGCCCCGCCCCGCGCACGCGCGGAGCCGCCGCCGCCCCTCGCCCCATTGGCCGCGCTCCCCGCGCTCCGCGCCCCGCCCCGCCCCGCCGCTGCCGCGCAGGCGCAGTCGCGGCCCTTTCGGGAAGGTTCTGTGTCGCACCAGCCTTTCCTTCCTCCGCCAGGGAAATCCTGTCCGGGTACGGGCCGCCCGCAGCCCCGCTCCTCTCCGCCCCGCCCCGCCGCCGCACGGGCTCTTCCCCGTCACCGTGTGCAGCCCGCGCCCTTCCCCTCACAGCCCGCCCGCCTCCCTCTACAGCCGCCTGCCCGCCCCCCGCAGCCGGGCCGCGACTTCCCCCCGCCCCGGTCTCTTGTTTGTCCCTGCCCCGAGCTCAGCGGCTGTCGAGCCCTGGGCCGGCCCCGCAGCCGGTCCTGCCCCGGGGACATGCGGCTGTGAAGGGCAGCCTCATCAGCATCATCAGTGCAGCGGGGCCATGGGGGCCGCTCCCCTCGCCCCCCTCCCAGCCCGGGCCCCCCAAGGTCGGCGGGCGCCCGGCGTCCAGCGGGGTCGGACCGCTGTAGGTTAGGGGGGAGCAGGTGATGGTCCTTCCATTGCTGAGGTGCCGGCCTCGCCTCTTGCAGCTACCTGGAGGTTCTTCTCCTTGAGACGGGTTCTAACTGGGAGCGCAAGGGCGGAATAGACGGCTCCGAGCCGCAGAGTGGGACAGAAGGGACTGCCAGGAAGATCTTCGTGCCTGCAGCGCTGCTGCCAGAGTTACAGAGAAACCTGCCGCCTCTCCTCTCTCTCTTGTGATCACCTGGAGAGGAGAGGTGAGTTGTCTTTCCCTCTTGTCGCGCAGTAGCAGTGGAGAAGTAGGCTAGCTTGCAAGGTGCAGAACTTGTTGATGACGGCTTCAAGCCCCAGCTGGCTGCTTGGTTTGTTTTACTTGAGACTCAGCCCTATGCAAAGGCCCGCTGATGGAGAAAGAGATTAGCACCGTGTTAACCGCGCGGTTCTCTCTCCTTTGCTGCAGTGCCCACTTTCACCGCTGCCTCCTGCTCTGCCTGCTCCTGCTTTCAGCATGGTAAAGAAGAACACTATCCCTGATGGGTAAGTATCCCTCACACTAAGCAAGAGGCAGGAGCGGGCATCCCACAGAGAGGGGCACTGACTGCCCCAGGCGCTTTCTTGCCTCAAGCGTCTTCACCACCTACAGACAGGTTAAGGTAGGTATCTTCTCCAAGACAGGAGCAGCCCAGCCATTCATTCCCCAGGTGAGTATAATGCTCCAGCCTGTCTGTAAACACTTCTCCTTCAGCGGCCGCACACAGTTCCTTCTTCCTAATTTTTTACTCCCAAGTGTCTGTTTACTTGGGAAATGGGAGAGTAGTCCATACTCCTGGCTACTCGTGTTTGCTACTAGGAATGGCCAAAGAGTTGATAAGATGGGAGCAGGTGGTTGCATGCACAAGATCAAGGAATATTTTTGTGAATTCGGATCCAGAAACATCTCATGGTTTTGTTTCTAACAAGAGTATGACAGAAATGTTGTATCAGCAAAAATAATCCCAGATTATTCTAAATGCACTATACAGGCCTTGCGATGACTTGATTGGAGTGCATATGTGGACCACAGAATGATGTCAATTAAAACAGATACAATTCTATTCTTCAGCTCTAATAAAGCACAAGAAAAGAAGTCCAAATTAAGAGTTTTAACCCATGTGTTCTTGATGGCACCTGTACAAACTTTTGGATAGGAGGGTATGCTGAGATAGTGGCACACTGTAGTGGGGCAATAACTTGCAGTTTATACATTATTTGAGGAAAGAATTACATTGTGCTGGTTTCAGGGGGACTATTAAGTAGGTTTATTAAGAGCATTCTTAGGAGGAGTAGTAAGATAGAAAAAACATGCACTCCTGTAATATATGTTGGGCCAAAAACCAGTAAATAGAAACAAAAGATAAACAGAATTTAAAAAATAAAGAAGCAGAAGAGTTTGCATGGCTGACAAGCTCAAGGATTAAAATTAGAATAAACTTTAAAAAAAAACTGTTTAAACATGTCTTTATCTGAAAATTTCTATGCATTTTCAGTTACATATTAGATGTGAGCTAAAGTGGATTAGTTTTTAAGCAGTGATTCAGAAATTGGAAAACAATTAGTTGCCCTTGCTTTCTTCATCCTTGGAAATTGTTACTAAAACTTTGAGAATCAAGTGCTCGTTTCTCCTTTCTTATCCCCCCCTCACATTTGAACTGGAGGAGCTGTGAGGTTACACGGATTTCTTAAGTATGGAAGAATCCATGGACTGTACTTTTGACTTCTTCAATTGGAAACTAATACCTTTCAGGGAGAGAAACAGCTACTGTCAAATATTTGGTTATAAAGTTAATATCACCTTTTGACAAAGTGCCTGATACTGAAGTGCTTTCAAGTTCTCCAGATAGTTTTTATACTGCTAAGAAATAAAGTTAGACATCCACAGTAACTGGGGTTTGGCTGTAATGAAGTTGAAGGCCTTGTCAGCCCCTCAGTCTCATGCAGCAGGATGTGGATGTCACCCTTGTGCTAGCACAACATGTTCTTCACTGTCAGTTCAGTAAGCCAGGAAGACAAAGAAGTGAACCCTGGAAGGGACTTAAGGAGACTGGTTTGAGTCTAGGTCATCCTGCATATGCAATTCACTGGCCCCACAAATAGGTGTTGGCAGAAGTGGGATTGTGGTACCCTGGAGCATAAGGACAAGTGCAGACTGTGGAAGCACAACCTCAGTCTCCATGTTGTAATAGCAATACTCTAACTCTTTGGGTTTAATGGTTCTGCAAGAGATAAGGAGAGTGACACTAAATACTGGCATCTTTTGTCTTCCTCTTAGTGCCTCAATTTTTAACACTTTTAATCCAGACTTCATTATGCTAATTCAAGCAATACAATAAATTGGGGGTTTCCATTAAGGTGGTAAGTAGAAATAGTGCAACTAAACAAGAAATGGTGAACCTTTTTTTAGGACAAGGGGTAATGACTTTAAAGATGAAGAGGCTTACATCAGATGTAAGGAAGAAATTTTTCACTATAAAGATTTTGATGCACAGGAATGGGTTGCCCAGAAAAGTTCTGGGTGCCCTTCCCTGCAAGTGTTTTCAAGGCTGGTTGGATGTGTCTTTGAGCAACCTGGTCTGGTGGAAGGTGTCCCTTCCTGTGACAGGAGAGTTGGAACTAGATGATGTTTAAGGCTTCTTCCAACCCAAGCCATTTTATGGTAGAGGAAATTATATTTCTTTTTTACTAGTAATGTCTTGGAGCAGAGCTATGGTGTAGTGTCCACTGCAGTCTTAAACCTACAAAATAGTGCTGGCACTAATTTTGTAGCAAAATGAGACATCAATGTAAAAGAGGGGTTCAAGTGACTCCTTGCACTGCAGTTTCCACATGGAGTCAAGTTCTGGTTCTTCACAGTGTCTGAACTGGTTTTAATCTTCAGTAGTTGTATACTCTAATGTTTTAGTGAAGAATCAGACAGTCCAAGCTGCCTAACAAGTCACAAAATACTATGATGTTTTTACAAATTTATACTCATTTGTGCTTCAGCATCCAAAATCCTGCTGTGTGTATAATTACATAAACTCCAGTTTTGAAGAGCATCTGCAGAAATGTCACCTTCTGGCAAGTTTCCCTTGAATAGTATAAAAAATACTGAGTGGGGTCTTTTTGTTAGAAGGGCAAAGCTGAATTATTTTTGCCAATCCACTATAAATATACTTCTTTAACTGATTTTTTTCTGTCCAGACTTAAAGCATCAGCATTTTCATTTAGACAGGAATATTAAATACTGTGGCATGATGGATTGTGCATGTTCAACAGTGAGTGGGAGAGAAGGATGATATTTTATTTGTAAAAGTATTTCCTATCATCAGTTTTGAATCTAGTGTCTATAGAGGTATGGAAGTCAATTGGAAAATCAGGCTGCATGTATATCATGCAGTATCAGTGGCCAAAAAAAGGGAAAAGAGGTTCCAAGTAGTATTTTCTAAATGGTCTTGCTAGAGGTGACAGTAGTTGTAAAAGTAAATCTTACAATGAATCAGTTCTAAACCAGAACATTTTACTGGAAATTAAAGCTTCCATATGACCTTAACAATGTTAATATTAAAATAAATTATGAGAAAAACACTTGTTCCATATCTGGCTATATTATTTAAAACCAAAGCAGATAAAATATGCAGCTGGATGTAATCCATAATGAGTTTTCTTCATGCCCAGCCTGGTTTCCACTCAAGCCTCTGTTGCTCTTAGTCCCTGGTACAGGGATGATGATGGTGCCAACTCTTGTGATAACAGCTCTGACTCCTGCCCTTCTTGCTTCCACTCACGTTCAGGCAGGACACAGATCACGTGCCACAAGTCTCACTCACGCTGCTAAAATGCTTAGTAAAGGCTTTGCTCCTGTAATTGCTGTTTATGTGACCACGTGCAGATGATCACCTTGGATCATTCTGCCTTTTTCTGTACTTACTCTGTAAGAGTTTGACGTTCCTTAGTCCAGGCCACTTTTAATTCCCAGCCATGTTCCTTTGTTGAGAACAGAAGAAATGTGAACTTATTTCCGTAGCTAATCTTTGGTTAATTTCAATCTGCTGGGTTTATTTTTAGTTCTGCAGAGTGTGCTGAAATTCCCTTTTTAAATACCATTTTAAAGATAACATGGAGCACATACCCTTTATGTTTTTGATGAAAAGTGCCTTCTGCTCATTTTCTACCATAGAGCTGTCAGCAGCTTTTGAGTTTCTTGCTGATTGTGCAGATTTTTTTTTCTGGGAGGATTGAAATGGCTTTAAATACAAGAGAATAAAACCCCAAGTTTATTAAGGTCTGACAACAAATTGGCTAATCCTGGGGTATTGTTCTGTAAATCCCCTAATATGAAAAAAAGTTCAGAATTTTTACAAAGCCTTTTTTACAATGTTAATTAAAGAAAATAAGATTTTAAAGCCCTTTTTGATACTTTCTTTTTGACTTTTAAATGCTGCTGTCTGTAATAATTATGGTTTATTTCCACTCATAGATTTCCAAGAGAAAGCAGGTTAAAACAGCACTGACTTTCTGATCTTAATTGATTAATGTACAATTTACATCTCTTAAATAGGAGTAAATGGAACAGTCTCAGATTTGTTTTCATACTTCACAGCAAGCATAAAGCTACCAGACTCCAGAGTTTACAAACTTAAAAATCCACTTAAGAGGACTTATCTTGCAAAAAAATTAGAATTTAGTAAAAGGTTTTATTTGAAACAGCTCTTAGTGATCTCATCTCTAGTTTGCCCTTACACTTTCTCTCCTTGTGTCTGTCTTCTACAGACCAGCTGTTTGCAGCAGCTTTCCTGATGATGAGTTGTTATTACTCCTGTGTTACTTCATTTGTTGTCCAGTAGACTGAGCACTTGTGTGTCTGCACTGTGAGCCTTCATCTGTTCTTTGCCTCATGATGAAGATTACAGAGAGAAGTTAGTGCTAAAGACATGGCTGTAGGAGATTTTTATGTGGTTTGTTAATATCAAATACACTTCAATCACCCTGCTTTGTGTTTCCTTTGTTACTTCCAAGCATGTCTGAATGGTGATGTTGTTATTTATATAACATGACAAACATAAATATAGATATTTCATTGAGAATTTTTCCAGTTTTTATGGTCCAATACAGGATTTGTGAACAAAGCAAAGTAGTCAGTGGTTAGAATATTTTAAAATTAAATATTTTGTTTATTTCATTAAATGTTGTAGCTTTATGAACATCAGAAAGGAATCTAGAAGCTGTTGGATGCTCTCTTCAAAGAGAGAGATTAATTTAAGCATTAATTCAAAAAATTGCAAGGGAGTGGACAACAGCGTTAAAGAATCTCGTGGAAATGTTTTGTATTTTAATAGTTGAGATATTAGCCAAAAATGCAAAAATTCTGTGTAGATTTTAAGTCATCCAGCTGCACCTTGTTAGGTTATAGAGACAACTTGCACTTGCAGAAGAAGAAATAATAGTTCTGAGTTTAGAAAGTAAACCTCTTTGAAGGTAAAATTGATCTGCTGATTAACTTGTTTTCCTCTTCAGATAATGCTTTTCATCCTTTTTTAAAAATTGAAATCTCTGAAATACTATATATGGAGAGCTTTTTCAGCACAATGCAGAACTTGTGCATACCAGCTCTTTGTGGTTTTGGAATTACAGGTGTTTTGAGTGTTGTAACAAGTCTTCTTATTGGTGATTTGTGATAGGTTTTGTTGTGATGGAATAGTCTCTCTATTTTTCAAAATGGTGAGAGAAAGTTCAATCAAGAGTGTTTCTTTGAAAAAGAAGCATATTAAAAAGGAAACATTTTTGGAAAATACTGATTATCTGTATTGTTAATGAAAGTAAACTTTGCATTTCATTGTCAATTAAATGATTGATGTGTGCCTATGGCAACTTTTTTAAGGTGTTTGATTCAGTCAGGTTGAAAAATGCCCACCAACTACAACAATACATTTTTACCTGTTGAACTTTACACATCTGCTTTGCCTTATATTGGTGCTACGTGTTTGTAAATGTTATTCTGCCATTTTGAGGAATTTCCTGAAGTTGAAGAAGAAGGAAGGAAAAAGACTCTTTTCAAGCGTCCTGATGATACTTTGAAACTGCTTCATGGAATAATTGCAAATCTGGGGACCTAATTAGACTTTATGATAGCAGCAATTTTTATGTCCTTTGTGCTGAGGGTGTCCTCTGTTGAATCATGCAACTTGAAAATCTTTAAAATGTAATACTTCAATATTTCTTTCCTTCCAGATGGCGGAGTTTGACACCAGTTGGACAGCCTATTCCAGGAACGAGATTTATTGCATTCAAAGTACCTTTAAAAGGGGTATGTATAAAAGTAACTGCAAATTGGCTGTATTAGATAAACTGCAAAAGCAATAAAAAATAGCATGACTATACATGCAAATTTCAAGAAAGTTTTTTAAAAAATAATTTATTCAGATTTAAGCCTTTCAACCATCTGGCTTTGAAAAATAATATTCTATATTTTTTATTATTTTTCTTTATTTCTGATGTTACACTTTTTATTTATCTTTTAAAAATAATCAAGCTTCTAAATCAATCAGCATACTTCATTTGATAACTATTAAGTGCCTAAATTCATAATCTTATTAAATATCTTTTCATGGCTGTTTTAAGAAAATCATATGGAAGAGTTTATGATATGAATAACAGTCTAGGCAATGTAAGCCAAAGTATAATTTTATGGAAATTAAGCACTCATTGAAGGATACCAGCCACTGCAGAACTTGTAAAACTATAGATCCAAATTGGCAATTTCATAAGCAAAAAGCTTCAGTGAATCTGGTGGGAATGTATTATAGCTAAAAAAAGAAGTCTTCATAGATTTCTCCTATTTTACTAATTAATTAGTTTATGAAGTACTTTTATTAGTATTTCCTTTAGAGTCTTGCTAGCTTGAAGTGCCATCCTAAGCTATTAAATACACTGAGTTAAATCTTTAAATTCTTTGTTTCTACAATATGTGGAGGTTGTGTTGTAGAGACTGTTCAGTTCTTTAGTGCCTAGGCCTTTTTGGAGGCATAGGGCAAATAAGTGTTAATTTATAACAGAAGGGCAAATAGGACAAGTGCAGCATAAATTGACTTCTACAAGTCCTTGCTTTAGATACAGAGAAAATAAATGTTTCCAAGCACTTTTAAAGTACAGTGGTCTGACATAACTCTAGCAGTTAAAGGGAAATGTTCTGTCTAAGCTTTTGTCTTCAGATTGCTCTCTAGTATCCATACACAAAAATTTTGGTTCTTTGGGTATATTACTACCCATTATGTTTTCAGTCACCATTCAGTTCAGTTTTATTAGGAATGACTGAAGTGAAATGCAGGATTTGCTTCCTGCAGCTGCCTTTACAGCTTTAGGATGATGGTTTGGTTCCTTGGACACCAAGGATGTCATACTTAACATGTCATGTTCTCCAAGATGTGGATGGATTGTACAGCAGTTGTGTGATTTTCCACCAAGACTGCCAGTCAACAAATCAAGCTGTGGATATAAAATCCAGTCGAGTTATAATTGGCTTCTTCTTTACTCTTGTCACAAGGACCACTCCACATCAGCCTGTTACTCATTTCGTGTCCTACTGATCTCACTGGGGCGTAGATCTGTGTTCTGGGAAGCTGTCTTGGCCAGACATAACGTCTGGTACCCAAGGATGCAAAAACTGTAACATTTCTGTCCCTTCAGCTTATTCAGTTTCAACTATGCCAGACAGAGAAATGACAAGTCTGCCACAGACTGTGTGCTTGAAGGCCACAGAGTTTGTGGCAGAACACACATAAAATGTGTGACTGGCTTTGCAGAGGTGGTCAGTAAATCTGTCTGAAAATGGTGAAGACCTGATTGGTTGTAGTTTGTTGAAAGTCCTATTATTTATTAAATTGGTGGAACAGACCTCTTAAATATGCAGCAGTTTGCTTCTTTGCTGTGTGTTAGGAACTTGATTGGTGATTTCTTCCAAAGGGAGACAACATATTTTCAGTATTTGAAGATACAGGGTTGTCATCTTAGAAGATGTGCTGTTAGTAAAGATCATATGTTTACTTGGAAGGATTTTCTGTCTTTCCTTTCACATCACCATTATAATGCTAACAGTAACTTGTAGTGTAGTAAGAATTGGGCAAGTTCTTTCCCATGCCATTAGGAGGATTTTTAGAATTGGTTCGGATTTCTCACATTCTCAAAGCCCTATTAAGCACCTAAACTACTGAATAGTCAGCAAGAGTTTTTCAGAAAATTCCAGTGTCTTTCGAAACATAGTGTTTCATAACACATATAACTGTCTACTCAATCAATATGTTTGGAGATACCTTATTTTTGTAAATTACATTCCTCCTCAGTTTCTGTCATGTCATATAGTAAAAATTCTTTAATATTCTACCATAGACCTTTTGCAGATTCACCTTTGTCACCTCAAAGTTGTTAAATTCAGTTTCAGGTTAGACTAAGAGTCACTGCTGAGTAGCAGTGACATAACTGACTCATGTTCATTTTGTTTAAATTTCTACAACATCCACTTTTTTCAGCAATGCACTGATGTCTGAAATACATTAGACTGAATACTTTATTACTTCCTTTCTATCCTCCTCCTCCTTTTCAGCTCAAGCTTCCTAATCACCTACCAGCTTTGATATGACTGCCCTGCTGTTTATTCTTTACTTAAGTTTCCTGTCTCTATTTCCAGACTCAAGCTCTTGCTAGCATTTTACATTAGAATCTGTACAGTCAAAACAAGGAATGGTTAGTTACCCTATAGCATCTGTGGTTCTAAGAAGTATGTGGTCTGTGGCTGCCTTCCTTTCCAATAGTTCTGAGTCCAGTCTGCTTGAATTTCTTGTTGACAAAGGAACTGACAGGTGGTTGAGGCTGCTGCATCTTTTGCCACTGTCTTTATTGGTTCTGGCTGAGCCTGTGTCAAAAGGCTCTCACAATGGACAAGTGCACTGTTCAGAGAAAATCCAGTCTTGAGTATATGAGCCATTTTCATACCTAAAGTGAAGAACACATTTCAAAAACCACAGCTACAATAGGGTGAGTAAACATTTTTCTCACTGTTTGTCAAATGAAATGAATTATTCATTATCCACCAACACACAGCTTTCTTAGTCACGATATTTGGTCTTACTTAATATTCCCCAGTGCTAAATGATATGCAAGTACACTCTGTCAAGAGATGAAGGAGGGATAAAAATGTCTGCACAACATTTGTGGGAAGAAAGTTAAACCTTTAGAAACGAACTCTTGTGTCACAATTTCTTATGTTTTATATGAAATGCACTTCTAGTTTTGAGTTACTGTGCAAGACAAAATTTGGGGGAAGTAGATTGTAGTGTTTTGATTTTTGGTGTGTTTAGTTATATAAAAATCAATATATACATGCTGCAGTTTTCAGAATTTTTGTGTCTGTCAAGTTATAGCTAATTTTAATAATGTTTGTTACACTGTACAAGCAGAAATGCATTGCCTTGCATTTTCATCTACATAGGAATACATACATTTTTGCTTTCTTTTTGGTTCCTCTTACCTGTATAATACATGGATGTGGTTCTGATAATTAAACACTCTCTTTTAAATATTGATGTTTCCTAGTACTAATTAAATCAGCTGAATATGACAAATGTCTTACTATTAGAATGTAAAAAGAATATGTTTCTTTTCCGATTTCTTTTTAGGCAATTAACCAGAGGCTTACCCCAACCCAGAAATTTACACCAAAAGACTTAATTGCTGCAATGAAAGCCCTAAATGTGGAGCTTGGATTAATTATTGATTTAACATACACCACACGATACTATGAAGTTAAGGTAACAAAAGCCTAACAAAAATGTAAAATAGTTTCTGCAACTTTTGTTTTAAAGTGTTCATACATTTTCTTACCTTGAATTTGGATAGACAAGCTATCTAGACTACTTTTATGTCTCCAATAGAAAATAAATGTTTTATCACAGAGGAGATAGCTCATTCTCCCAGCTAGTTGCATTTATGGCTGATTAGTATTATGGTACTAACTCAGTAATGGATGAAGATTTCAGTGCCAGGCACTGCACAAAAAGTGCAGAGAGGTTGTATCCTGTGTCCTGAAGATATTCTCATTTATTCCTAGCTAGTTCTTTTTACTGATCCTCAGTGAAATCCACTTAAGAAAGTGTACATTTTTAAACTACTTTATCAATTTAAAAGTTTTTGCCTGGATGGTTCAAACAATTGTGATTAATCAGCCTCCTGTTGAAAAGGAGAATAAATGACATTGTTATATCAGAATGCAAATCTTTGTATGCACATGGGCTCTAGGAATTAAGGGAGTGAATTTTTGAGTGTGTACATGGTTGTGGGTAGGAGGGACAAATACTGCTAATAATTGAAAAATGGGTTAGAATGGAATGCCAAGAAACTACTCACTACTCCCTTAGTTAATGTGCAGCCTTATTAGCAGGGATAAATAAATCTTATGTGGAAACTGTTCCTTGTCTGACATGGTCTTTAATGTAGAAATGTTAGTGGTAGTTTCTGAGAGTTTATTTCTATAAAATTGTGTCAAGATTGTTTTCAGTTCCTATTCAGGATTTGAACAACTGGTTTACATTGTCATTATGTTGGATACTGATTAAGGTTTCTCATTGTTGCAAGACTTCAGTATTTTTTACCATTGCTTTCTTCTTCTTTTTTTTTTTTTTTTTTTTTTTTTTTTTTTTTTTTTTTTTTTTTGTTAGGATTTACCTAAAAGTGTGCAGTATAAGAAACTTTACACTGTTGGACTGGAAGTCCCTGATAATGCTACTATCCTACAGTTCAAAAAGTGGGTCAGAAAATTCCTTTGGGAAAATGCAGGAAATGGTAAATATCAGCATCCTGTACTGAAAAAAACTCACCAAAATTTTATTTCAGTACTAACCATGTCATTTACTAGTTTCAATATTTAATAAAATGTATGACACCAGGGAACTCGGGCTTGGGCTTATTGCAGCACTTTCCACTTCATTATCATGATAAGATCCATTATGCAAACCTCTGTGTGTCTTTTTTTTCAATCAAAACATGTTTTTTTCAAAAATGACTGGTAACTTAAATGTGCTTCCTAATAGTGTTACATTTGTATTATGTGTCAAAGTAACTGCAGCAAGGCCTTCCTCTGTGTGACCCACTTGTTTACCATCAGCTGAGTGAGTGTTGGAGCTGCCAGCCCATGGTGGGTGTTTGAAATAGCACTGGGTCTCTGATGGCACTGGGCACTGATCTGTGTGAGCAGCTTCGGTCCATTTAGTCTGATGTAGTGTTCTGTGCCTTAGGAGTCCATTATTGCCCTCAGATCTGAGCAGGTCTTGAAAATCTGATTACAGACCCGGTGTCGGTGTTTCCACAGTGTGCCTGTGCTGCTGTTTCAGTGTCTGTGCTACAGGACAGTTCTTGGCTGAGATTAGATAAGGTGCTTTTGGTGAAAATAATTTAGTGTGTGTTTTGCCACAGTGTGTTTGTAGCTTTAAGCTTCCCACTCCTTTTGGTAGTGAGCAGATTAGGCAGATTTTACGTGTTTATCCAGTAATGGTGGACCATTCTTTCATGCCTTTTTGTGATGTTTGCTGTGGTTCCTTTGGCATTCTCTTTGAGAAAGTAGAGATATTAACTGCCCAAGTGCATACAGTTTTTACTGCAAAGCATAACCAGGGTCTTCTGTAGCTGATCAATTGTTTTGTGAAAAAGTTCTGACCTTAATTTCAGATATAAGAGCCTGAATTAGAACTGCTGGGAAGATGAAAAAGTATAAGAAAAAGCCTTTGTCCTTGCTCAGGAAGTTAGTTCTTCCTTTGCTCTTTTTTGGCTTAAGGAAATTACCTGGTGACTATTAGTTTTCTTTTGGTTTGGATCTTGTGCATTTTTGTGTGATAGTGTGTATCTGATTCTGATTTTGAGAGAATCAATTCTTGATTTGTTACTGGATGTTGACATGCAGTTATAGCTTGTAAGGGCATTTTGATAGAGCTTATGTAACTTCTGACTTGAGAGAACTTTCCTCCTTGTAATTTGGCCTCTGTTTTAGATAATCCCTAAAATATCTCAGAATTCCTTTTACAAATACTTTTTAAGAAGGTGGTTCTTTTTTGGTGTTTGAGTTGTTAGGACATCAACTTGGAATGAACTTCTGTGGCAATTAGACTGTCGTGATCTGTGGCAAACACATATTCTCTCAGTTATATTTTATGTCATTCAAAAGTTTATCAATGTCCTGTTTCAAAGACCATCTGTCACTACTGTCTCTGCCAAAACTCTGTTCTTCTGATGATGATCATTTTTCTTCAAAAATCTAGCCTAAAACATAATCAGTTATGCATTTATTCTTCTACCAGCTTTGCCCTTTATTGTTGTTCTCTGTCCCCACTATTACATTCAGTATCTCAGATTGGTTTTACAGACTAAGACAAGCTTCCTTCTTTTATGACCAACATAGTAGCCCTTTCTATATATATATTTTTTTAACTTGTTTGTTTTTCATTACATTTCAATATGAATATAAATAGTCTGGATGGGGTTTTACCAGTGCCTTGCATGACTGTATTAGAGTTTCTCTGTTTCTGTCATTTGAAACACTCTGGCAATAGTAAGTTATTCTGCTTTTTAGCCTTTGGCCAATAATCTTTTTTAAAAATATTTCTGTAGGGATTACTGATCCTTTTTCCCTCCATGTATTATGCTCCTAAGTTTTTCATACTTTCAGGCGCATTATGTGTAAGTTAAGTTCCTCAGTTCTACATTTGCTTGTTGAGATTTGCTTTCAAACCTGTATTTTATTCTTTTTCTCCTGTTACTGCAATGGCTGAGGTTAGGTGCTTTACCTGCCATCACTCTCTTTTTTTCTACAGAGTCAATCTCAGCCATCACAGGTTTGGAAGTAGTGAGCTAACAGCTGCTGGAGATCCAGCATGGAGAGGACATGTGTCTTGTCTGGACATGTCTCTTGTCTTACAGGCCTGACAGTAGAATTTGTAAATAGCCAGCATTATTTATTATTACTTTGCTAGAAAAGCAGAGATTTTTTTTTGTAAAAAAAAAAATAGTTGTGCTAGCTTTCTATTAATTTCACTTTCTGGACTATTAAAGACTCTTTCCTTTTTTGACAGAGAAACTCATTGGTGTGCACTGTACTAACGGAATTAATAGAACTGGCTATCTTATATGTAGGTAAGGCTGTATGAAAGCAGAAATTATTCTTCACAAAAAGTAACATCCTTATATTACTCTCTATTCCCTTTGGGACAATAACATAGTCATACTTTTCTTCAGGTATCTTATAGATGTTGAAGGCTGGGATCCAGAGGCAGCAATTCAGGGTAGGTATATATTTTGAACTAAGGCACATGTCAGGTTGTACTTTACAATTACTAAAAACTCACAAATACAACAATTCTATTTTAGTATCTTTTCAGCAATTGCATGTGCTGACTTATACAGAAGATTTTATAGCCAACTGTTGATTCTATTCCAGGCAGGACTTGAGCAATAGCAGATTGACAGCATAGGGGGAGTATGTTTTAGCTGCTTAAATTTTTTATTTTTACTTTAAAGAGTTTTCACTCATAGTTTGTTACCACTACTAGTTTCAGGGGTCTTTTTCAAAAATGCTGCAATGAAGCCAGCTTGCTGAAATATTTAATACCAAGTTAGAATTGTTTCAAATTCAGCATCTTATGTGGAACAGAAACTTGCCTTTCACATTTTTGTGGCTCAGTTTGACCACATTTCATGAGACTGTATTTTTTTCTTTTCTCTAGCTTTTGGTGATGCCAGAGGTCACCGTATGGATGGCCTTGTGTATCTCACAGATCTCAGGACGCAGCCCATGCGAAGGTGAGCAAAAGCTTTTGATTGTGTGCTTAAGATCTTCCAGTATGTCTCCTGGCATTTTTAAAAGTTCATTTCCAGTCCTAAGCCAAAATACTTCCCTCTTAAACCTCTAATATGAAACTACACATAGATGTAAAACATCTGTGTAGTAGTTTGTGTATTGTCAGATGAATAACATGAAGTGCAGGGTACTTTGTTCATCTTTCCAGTGTATATGGTTTGAAAGATTGTTTTTAATCTGACAGCTACTACTGAACATTGTTGTGCTTTTATCATACTGTGACAAGTGTATGATGTACTGAGTCTGTATTCTCTCAGAAGCTGAAAGGAGCCACTGCAAAGGTGTCTTTGTATGCTCTGTGATCTGTCTGCTGTTGTTGGCACTGTAGAACAAGATACTACAAAAAAAATGGTAGAATGGTTTAAGAATAAAAAATATAGGAAAGTGGAACATTGTTCTTGTCCCCTCTGTTCACAGTAGTTGTATCTCTGATGATTAAGAACATTATGTTTATCATCGTCTTCCTAAAGTATTTGTACCAATGATGCTTTGTAGCAGTAAATGAATTTTAAAATTAATACCTGAGTGATTTGTTTCTTTTCCAGTTAATTGAAGGTCCTTTGTTTTGCTCTTATTGTTGTTTCATAGTCTGTACAAGATTAAGTTGGAGTCATGTCAAATTTTAAAAATAAATTTACGAGATTGATATTTTCTGAGTTGTCTGTAGATTTTACTTAACATGAAATTTCTGTCATTCAGAACTGAAGAATTGTATGGGAGTGGGTTTTTTCTCTGTCAATAGTATGCTTTAAAAAAGGAAGCTTATGGGAGATTTTTTTTCCCCCTTAGTAACCTTGGAATGGATGTATGGGATGCAGATGAAGATATTATCCCACCACCACATGCAATGGAAGGATCTGTAGAGCGGTTCCCAACTGAAGATTTTCAGGGGTAATAGGCTGAAAAATGGAATTCAAAACAAAAAACCAACCAACCAAAAACAAAACAACAAAAAAACACAAAAGAATTGTTTCTTATTGAAAATACCATAGATACTCAAAAGAGATTTTATTAATATAGCCTATCCATGTAAAATGTATTTACAGAATTTGACAAAACAGCAACAAGATACGGGTAAGAAAGGGAATGTATGCTGTTAGAAGTCTGTAAGTAATTAGTTCAATTAGGAAAATGCAGTTTTACTTAGCCTGTCGTTCTTCATTATTCTACAATAATCTGCAGTTATTTTTAATTAATTTTGAATCACTGGTTTTGCCTGTTTAACAAGTACTGTAGAGTTACAACTGAATGTTTGTCGCAGCTTCTGCTTTAACACTGAAGGTTTTATAATCTTACATACAGTTTGGATTATTAATAATTTTGATACCTTAATATTTGATGAAGGTCTTTCATATAAATTCTTGGTTAAAAATGAATTGTTTTCATTAATGACTTGTAGCACTTTTAAGGATGATATTCAATACTTCTTAACAGGTCTGGGAAAAGATTAAGAATTTATGATGACCACTCTCACAATGATTTGCAAGGACAGATGCAGCTGCGAGATTTTGACTTCGTTAATAAGGGGCCTGGACAAAGACGAAGGCCATTTCATGACCATCAAACTCAGGATGAATTAAGAGCATCAGTGCAGATGAGAAATTGGGACTACAACAGGGGACCAGAACAAAGAGCCTTTACTGATCACCAGTTTTATGATGATTATCAAGAAGACATGCAGCTGAAGGACCTAGACTTCAGTAGCAAGGGACATGGACAGAGTTTGAGACCTTTTCATGGGCACCAGTTTCACGATGATTTGCAAGCAGACAGGCAGTCTTTTGACTTCAGCAGAGGACGGGAGCAGAGGCAGAGATCCTTTCCTGACCATCCATCTCCTAATGATTTCCAGGAAGACAGGCAGTCAAAGGATTTTGATTTTGGTGGCAGGGGCCGTGGCCAGAGGCGAAAACTGTTCCGTGACCACCAATCTCATGATGAATTTCAGACTCAAATGCAGTTAAAAGAATTGGATTCTGCCAGTAGAGGTCCTGGCCAAAGACTAAGATCCTTCCATGACTACGAGTCACATGATGGCTTGCAGTCACAGATGCAATTGGGAGATTTTGAATTTGTTAAGAGGGGTCGTGGGCAGAGGTCGAGACCTTTCAATGATCACCAGCCTCGTAATGACTTAAAAACAGAGATGCAGCTGAAAGATTATGATAATAAAGGTCCTGGACAAAGGTGCAGACCTTTTCATGACCCTCAGCCTTATGATGGCTTACAGGAACAGACTCAATCAAAAGATTTTGATTATGGTAATAAAGGGCACGGACAAAGGCCAAGACCTTTTCATGATCATCCAGGCCACAATGACTTGCCACGTGAATGGTGTTCAGACAGGTAAAGCATCCTTGAGCTGTACGAACAGAAATAGAGAATAAAAGTGTAAACCTCAGCAGTTTTAACTTAAATGAAGTAATTTTTAAAATATTTTTTTAAAAAATCAATCATCCTTTTTCTATATAAATGATTAGTTCATTAACTTTTCTTGTTTTGACTTACTTGACTTAGGGTTTGATATAAGCTGGAGTGTTGCAGCTTCAAAAGCCAGTGTTTCCTTAATTAAAAGGTTGTGCGTCTTTAAAATTTGTGTTTCCTTTGCCTTTCAGTCAGCTTGAAACAAAACTCTTGTCCTACTTTGTTTTGTACAGAAACTTATGCTAAAAAGAAGTCCTCTGGACAAAAGAGGATATGAAATTTTATTTATGCCTTCAGCCAAACAGATAAACAGGAGTGCTACAAAGAAGTTTGATTTGCCTTTGTTTATCCCATGAGTTAATAATTTGTTAGAAATCTGCTTCAGAACTTGCATTATATTCTCACAGATACATACATCACTTACTAATAAACCTATAGGGTTCTGACATATTTCAAAATACTTTTAATATTGCAGAATGTATTTCAGATTCATTGAACTAGTTAAATTTGATTTGTTTCATTGTACAGCTAAAACAGAGAATGTTATTACAGTGAAGCATATGATTTTGAGGTATTAAATGAATACAGTTATTTCCATTTTTATTAAGTAATCTATTTTAAAAGAAGAAATATTTTATTTCATTTGATGTGTATTTTTCCCCAAATCTTACAACTGTCTTCCTAACATGCAATTCTTTTGGTTATTTGCAGAAGTCAGTCCTTTCCTTCCCACGAAAATGTACCAGAACCTCATTTCTCCTCATCTCCTTCACTTCACAGAGATTACGGGTCTGATAATGATGACTTTAACAGAAATTACAGGTAAGTGTCAGATATCATACATTGCTTTCTGACTTACCTTTGTAGTATTACTCCCCCTGTTTCCAGCTCAGAAATACAAATTAACTGCACAGTGTAAAAATCTGTGTTAATATTTTTGCTTAAATGCAGTTGAACCCATTGGATCTGAGCACTGAGCAAATTAATGTGACTAATTTTTCCATTGATACTGAGTTTTGAGTGTTATTATTGTGTGAATCTCTGACATAATCATTGACGTGGCAAGCACAGTTCAAGCTAATGAACTACATAATATGAAAATGGTGTGTCAGTGAGCAAAAAAGCAAAGCACAGATGCTATATTTAACTCAAGTGCTGTGTACAATGAGCTAAGGAGTTTTACTGTGCAGGGTGGGCAGACACTGAACTGGGTTGCCCAGAGCCATTGTGCCACATCCTTTAAGAATGGACATAGCCCCTGTACAAACTCATCTAATGAGACTTGGTTTGAGTGACCCTGGCTACTTCTAGAGATCCTTTCCAGTCTGAGTGAATCTATGGTTCAGTAAGGGAGAAGATTTTAAAATTTTAAAGATTCTTTTGAATTGTCTTTATACACCACTTACTTTACCAAGCAAGGAAGGTATTTGAGAGTAAAGAGAATTGAAATATAAATATATATATACAGTGTCTGCATTTTTAGACCATTCCATGTGTATTTTATAGGAGAGTGAGTCTTCTATTGCAGAAAAATTAATAATTAAAATATTTTCCAAAATACATTATTGCCTGTTGAGGCTATGTACTAGAGAGCTATTGTTACATATTGTACACAAAAATGAAAACACAAACTTATGAAAAAGTCCCCTAGGTAAAGATATCCTCAGTAAACCAGTAATTTTAATTGTAAACAGCACTTGAAACAAAACTTCATCTAGTAGAATTACTTAGTGTAAAGAGCTGTAATTTTAATCCCTAGAATTGGAAAGTTAATACAAACAGGTTTGCAATATCCACAGAGAGGATTTTAATTTCAGGGGTTAAAAATGAGAATGAGGGTTTGAATTGTTCTTTCAGTGTTAGACACAGTTCATTTCTAGTGGTGGCCGTCAGCAATAAATCAACTGCTTTATTTCTGTGAATTTCACTGTTCATATTTGTTCTTGCAGTAATCGACCACATTGTCCTGAAGACAATAGGAGAGTGCATCCCTCAGAGGAATTTCATAGAGGAAAAAACAGATTTGCACCATACTCTTCACGAACAATGCACCCATCTTCATCCGTACACCAAGAAGATAGTTCAGTAGACTATGAAAGAAAGCATTTTCAGGGTGAAACTACCAGAAGCATGGAACAAAATAAAAGATTACCAGTTGTAACAGTTGATTACAATTATGGTCTGCCACTAGACTATGGACCTGAAGAGGATGAGAGATCCCATTATGATTTACCACCAAGAGACCACTACAACTGGAACTGAATAAAAAGGACAATGTTTGCTCAGCTTAGAATTGCTTTCACCCATTTTATTTTGTATGTGGACCAATTTTTTTTAAAGCAAATTAGTTAAATGAAAATTTCAGTAGTAAAGTACAGGTCTCTATTGTAAGATTAGCTTCTACTGATATTTGGGTCTTTAAATTTATTAGGCTGTATTTGTTTAAGTGTCATTGGAGACAATGTCTCTACATATGGAATTAAAGCAGTCCTTCCTTTTAGTAAAATTGCAACCCTGAAAGAAACAAACCCTTAAAACAAACAACTTTCTGAGTGATTATGTTTGTTTTTTGTTTTACAGTTCTTTAAAATATATGTGATTTCCAGATGCGTAATAAAACACTGCACTATCAGGTAGACTAGCATTGCAAGTATAGGGAAAATACTTAGAAATGGATGAAGCCAGGTTATGTACAGTTTTGAGAACTTTGAATTACTGCTAAAAGTCACTGCAGCACCATAGTTTACTTCCATGTTATCTGTACCATCCACTGAACTGACCTAGTTGCATTCTTTTCATAGCAGAACTTTTCCCAGATTGCTAAGAACATGTAAACAATTGGAATTTGAATATTCTAAATGTCAAACTTGCTTCTCAGTAATTGGAATATTTCATCCTGATTGTGTATTTTTCCCTGATCCCTTAGGTTATCTATGTTTCAGAACAGCCCACTGCAGGTAAATTTCAGCAGTTTCTCAGCAACAGATCCTAAGGAAGGTAGGTCATGTATGTCACCTTCACCGTCTCGACTGGCCAAGGACACTGGTGCCCATGTACCTGCACCTCCTTGTTTGTCAGTCACATCTGCCCCACTCCTCAGTTCTGTTGTTTACTAGTTTCTTCTTACAGCACAGCAATGTAATCAGAACAGCAAACTTATTTCTTCAGGTGAGCTCCTTTTAAGGGTCATGTATTGAGCAGTCTCCTGAACTGCCTGTGGCTCTCACAAAGGCAGTGCAACAAACAGTAACTGAATTTATGCCAGCAGCTGCCCAGTAGCCCCTAGAGCTTCTGCTATGGATAAGGAAATCATTCCCTAGGATAAAAAACAGTATTACTATTACACTTAGGTAAATTGAAATACCTACAGCTTTCGTTAGTATTACATTTTAACGAAGTAATACTTGAAAAGGCATCACAGTAAATAAGGATAAAGGTCAAGCATTATATTAAACAATTCAATGCAGGCTATTTAAGTCATACAGTTAAGACACTGCCTTAAAAGCAAAGCTTTAAAGCATCAAGAAAGAGAGTCTAGGTATACTCTAGAAAACTGAGGAAAAAAAGTGTTTGTACCAAAACCCAGAAAAGTTGTTTTTGGCTTTCAATGGCAGCATAAAACCCAGATTTCTGAATTCGTGGTTCTGTACTAAATAAGAACTAGATTGGAGTATCTTGTAACTCCTGTTGTTTGGTAACACATGCAAACAGTTCCCCAAGTCAAAGGACTCCATGGGTATAAATTCATACTGCAAATGCTTCATTGCCTGTGCAACTGGTAGAACAACTTTGGCTTTGTTCATTGTACAAAGTAAATAGTTTTCTCATTTTCACAGCAGCTTTGTATTTCCCATTAAATTGTATTTGCCATCAAATCTGATGGTGAGCTTCATTCATGTGGTCTCAGGAATGAAGCCCTGTCTATATAAACCAGTTGTGGAACTGAACACTAAAAGTCATGAAAAGGCATTTGTTCCTTCACTTGGCTTTCTTTTTTTTTTTAAACTTGAGCTGTAAGATGAGAATCTTTATCTACACTTCTTTATTTGGAAGCAAGAAAGATCTGCAACATGGGCTACTATAGATCCTTTTAAAAAATCAACAAAAACCACCCTTCCTGGCATTTTCCAGCAGGGACTCAAGAATTACAGACTGATATTATAAGCATTTGTTTGAGGTTTTTTCCTACTATGTATGCAATATTCATAAAGTGAATAAAGAGCAGAAAACATTTGCCCTTTCTGTTTTGGGGTTTGTTATTTAGGATTGCAGTGACCCTAGAGTCAATCCTTTGCTACTTCAGACTGGAGAGCTGAGAAGCTGCTGCACTGGAAGGCTCATTGAAGAAGAAATATGGCATAAGAAGTTAAGATCAGCAGCAGCTCTTACCAGCCCTTGTCAGTTCCTGCAGGACCCTTTGAGGGTCAGGTGCAAACGACCAGGTGGGGCAATTCTGTTATCTAACAAAACAAATGTCACTTTGCTGCCTATGTTGAATGCCTCTCTTCAGGGAATATTGTTAGACATGATGTTTCCACAAGTGGTTTTGAGAAGTCTGTATGGAAATAGACATTGTTTTGTTTGTGTATTTATTTATTTATAATTTAGGATAAGGCTCTCCACCCTCTTGTTCCTAATGGAATTATGCAGAACTAAGCCCACATAATGTGTTATGAACTCCAGCTGACATTTATTTCAAATTCCACAGATTGGTTCATCACTGTGTATTCACATCTGTACTATTTAATTGCTAATTAAATTCACATGATAGAGAATGAAATTAAATGTTTCTTGTTTTTAAAGGGAATATTATATTACAGCAGCACTCATAACTAAAACACAATACTTTTATTTATTTCACAGTTGTACGAAAAGGCCATAAAATTTTGCTGGTCTCTTTCATGTATGTTCTCAGCAAACACAGAACTAGCTGTTGTTGTTGTTTTATCACAGAGCATAAAAAGCCAGATAGTGTTGGTTTCCCACTGCCCTGAGTGTGAAATTCTGAAGAAAAACACAAGAATACAGAAAATTCAGACTGAACATGAAATTATTTAAAGAAGTTGTAACAGTTCTAATATATAGAAATGTTGAACTCAACTCTCAGAAAACTTTTCTGTTGCTGTCCTGATGTCATGTTTTCATAGGATTTTTATCAGATGGTGAAGCCTTCATGCCAGCTCGCCCTGAGCTGTGATCATCCCGAGTTAGGAAATGTTCGGGTGATTCCTGGAAAACCCTGAAAATTCACATGAGCTTTGTGTAGAAGGCTGATTCCCAAGAATGGCTTGGGAAAAGAAGAGGTCAGCTCCAACAGGAAACCAGAACACAAGGATAAAACTAAATTTATATGTAGTAATCTAACTGAACGTGTACAGCATTCAGTTTCCTGTGTGAAGAACAAGGTTACCTATAAAAGGGCTAGAAAGGTTTGCATGTGATTTTTTTTTCTCTCAGCTGAGGCAAAAGGTAAATGACCTACAAGAAGCCACAAGTGTAATTGGGATCCTTCCCTGTTTATTTGCTCTGAAGTAACTGCTAGCAAGCTGCAGGCTTTCTCTTTGTGTGTGCAAGAATGATGAGTGATGTTACCCATCTGATCTGGAGGGCACTGCTCAACCAGTGTGCTGGGACCAGCAGTTCAGTGACCAGAGCAGCATCTTCTCAAAGATCAATTCTTTCTTAAAAGAAAGAATTCTTATGTGAAGCATCCAGAAATGCAGGCACCCAAAGGTCATTTGTGGCCTAAGAAGCTGCTCAGTGCTAAGAAGGAAGGTATCCCCCATGTGGGGTTTAGCAAGGAGATAGGAGTCCTTGGCTGCTGTGAAGAGCAGTTTATTTAAAATGTGTGTGCAAACTAAAAGCAATAGCTTCCAAGCTGTCACCAACCACAGAGCTTGTTTCCTCTCCAGCCTGTTACTTGCTCCAGTTGTCAGCAGACTCTGCCTTACTGGCTCCAGTGGACAGCAATTACCAAACCAGCAGCTCCCTTTCTTCCTCTTGTGGAGAGCCAGAAAAACAGATGACAAAAATGAACCAGGTGAGGAAACAACTTGATTCTTTGTCCTCCTGAGATGAGAAGACAATGCAGGGTTTGTGGGGAAAGGACAGGAAAAGAATTGTTTTAAAAAAGAAAAATGAAAATGCAAGTGTCATGGGGAGAGAGTCACATTGTGAGGGAAGCAAGGTGCAAAAGGTGCATGTGTAAAAAGCTGGTGAAGGATTAGTGGGTATAAAAAGAGGACACATGCTGGAGGAGCAGTTCCTGGCAACTTCTTATCTGGGTCTTCTGAGCTGTGCATGTGGCTCTGTGTGAGCTGATGTAAATAACAGTTATCAAAAAATACAGGAGCACTCAGACCTCTAATCCTAAAGTAAAGTCATGTGGGATCTTAAAACTAATTAAGGCTTCTCTCTAAGCCTTAAATCTAGTCTATGTGTAGTATAATATCCTGATGATATTCCCTGTAGAATCCAATGAGAATTTCAGACAATCAAGTAAGTAACTACTCCACAAACCTATTCCACATTGAAAACAAGCTCAGTTTCTACTGGGTATCAGGAATCCATGAATAAAATTCCATTTGTCTATTACAGGTACATACCTATTTTATCTCACTCTTTCAGGACAGCATAAAAACACACTATAATGTTGCTATTACTGTACCCATCACACAAAACTTACAGTTATAAATTAGTTAAAGTGTAACAAACAAATCTGAAGTAACTCTCTAAGAAGTACAAGCAGGTCAATACAATACATACTGAAAGCAGGAGACATTTATTCCTTTATGAGGAACACTCAGGACTGAATGTTCCACAAAGGAAGATGAAAGAACCCTCAACATAGATAAGTCTGATAAAGTTGTTACAGATGAGGATGTTCCCCATGTAGTTCTTCAAAGGGCCTCCTCTAACATAAACAGAAAGAAGTTTTTACTTTTAGAGTTATACTGCCAAACAAAAATCCATAAAACAAGATTAACTCTTTCAGGAGAAGAAAAGAGATATCATTAATATCTGTTTATCTCAGTCCATCTTTGAGATGTACACAGTAATTTAAAAGAAATAAAAATGAGTATATCCAAGACCTGATTGATCCTTGTCTGCAGACTTCAGATGAAAAATAGGATGGTCCCATCCTGGTATCATGTTGTAGATATTCAGTAGCAATTCTGGTATACAGTAAATGGTAAATTATGATATTCACACAACATGCTGGCAATCTTTTATAGGCCTAAAAAATATTCTGAGAAACAATATTTGCAAATTAAAGTAAAAGAAAAATAGTTATTGCTTTCTGTCACTTAAATATAGGAGTTAAAATATATAAAGAGCAAAGGGTACGTGCACCAGACTTGTTTTTAAATCTAATTTAAACTCATTAACTGCTGCAAAACTTGTGATGATGGCCACAGATTAGCTTTCTTTTTTATCTTTGAAAAGCAACAGCTTTTGGAAAGAGCTGGACTAGATGTGAAACCTCTGGCCTTGTTTATTCAGCATTATAGTGTGCTTCTGAATCCTTATGTCCCTGATGACAGAGGTGCTTTTCTATCTTTTCTATTTATGCTCTTTGTATTCAGTTTGTGCACACTGGAATTATATGCACTTTTTTTTTTTAACTGCACAGACTAATGTCCCTCTTGCATTAGGTCATGAAAAAATAAAGAACAATCAGACTACTGAAATTAAATAAAGAAAAAAGCCCTTAAAAGCACACAACTTTAGATAATAGAAAAACTTAGTAAAAGGAGTCTAGTTGTTTCTGTCATGTTATTTTCATGTTGCATTTTTCCACGGGGCTATGTAGAAAGACCTGCAGACTTATAGGAAGAGTTTGACCTCATTATTTCCCTTTCTCTTTGTGTCTGACTGGCTCCTTTGTGTCTGTTACCTTGATCCAAACAAGCCCAATTAGATATTTGACATGAGCTTTTCTCCCCTTCAGTTTTCTTTCTGGATATGAAATACTAAATTCATTTTTATATAGGTGTATATATGCATGCATATCTATGTATAAATGTAGGTGTATGCATATGATAAACATTAAATATATATAAATATATATATTTCTATGGAGATCTCTGCTATCATAAATGTCAGTGAAAGAGCAGGTATATATAAAGATGCAATTGTCCATGGAAGTTATTACTGTTAATCCCTTAATAATGAAGTATTAAGTTTATTTACTGAATGTAAATTTACTTTAGTTACTTTCTTGACATAGGAAGTGGTGCAGTTCCATGCACAGAGGGGTCAAACAGGGAGGCTTTAAATGTAAACATAACAGCTAGTTTGAAAAAAAGACCAACAGTATGCAATGCATAGATAACACCGTTTCCTAAAAATACCACAGGAACAATAAACTACCCAAACTATAAAATATTTATTTAACTTAGGATAGCACAGATAACTGCTAGACAAAACTAAGAAACTTACAGTTTTTGTATATAAAAGATTTCCAAAGGGTATCAGTAATTTATGTCTCCGTGTGTTATAAGATAGGGTGGAAAGTAGAGCTGAGTTAGAAAATGGGAAGTTCATGATCATGGAACTAAATGCTGAAGAAATTATAGTCCATGGCTACCAAAAACAAGGTGGTTGTACAACCTTGTACAACAAGGTTGATCAGTTGTACAGAATATCTCTTTAAAATGGAGATGAGCAAGAAGCAACACTTCTGAACAAGTCTGTGCCACCTCATGAGATAAAATTCCTGAGAGCAGAAATCCACAAGAAAAGAAACACAAGTTTTCCCTCTCTGCCATATCATGAGCCTCTCACTCGGGAAAATTGTCTAAAATTGACAATGTAAAATATGATCAGAGGTAATGAAATCTAATGAGATAATTACACAGCTCTGGTGACATTGGGAATCTTTTAGATGTTGGTGATTTTCACTACCCAGTGGTTATTGCAATCCTGTTTGATGTTGAGAAACTGAAGCCCATCATGTTGTGGGTGGCAATGCTTTGCCCTGGTTTGTCTCAGAATCCAGCACTTCCTTGGTATCTGAGCTGTCAGTCAGCATCCAGCCACCAGCACTTACTGTGAAGAACTTAAAAGGAAGGCCATGAACAATATGACTTTCTATTAAGAGGCTTTTGAGAAGGTTGTGCCGCTACTAAAAAAACTCCTTGGAATAAAAATAAGACAATTAAAAGCCGTGAGAGTTGGCATGGAAACTAGTGAAAAAATAAATACACCTTTAAATAAAAATCAAGCAGAATAGCAAGAGACACTATTATCTAGCAAGAAAAAAGAGATTACTCAAGAAAAAAAATCCTTCAGCAATCAGAACTCTGATTTTAACAACACTGCTAAAGAAGGGCCTAACCTACAGAGATAAAATGTCAAATAAGAACAAGGAAGATTAGATAATACTCGAAGAAAAAGCAGTTAAATATATAAAAACAAACAAGAATTTTAAAGTTTAAATGTTAGAAATTGTCTACAAGATATCTAGTTAGTTTGCAGACCTCAGAACAGAAAGTATTTTTAAGAAATACATGTTGGAAAGAACCTGCACAGTTTACCTGCATCAGTTCATTCTGCAGAAATGTATCTCCCAGAAATGGCAGGGACAAGCTTCTAAGACTAGCTTGTCTTCTGGCAAGATTTCCAAGGGAATTTGGAAATCAAGTAACATAGACACGAAGATACATGTAAGCTGTTATGAAAATAATAATATTTTTTTATCAGACCAGAAGGCAGCAAATGTTATACCTACCAGTACAGAGAGGCTGGTGTGATCCAGAGCAATACAAATCTACAAACCTTCAGGACACAAAAAAATAATTGGAAGTTGGTCTTCTAAAATTCCAGAACATGTAAAAGATTATGTTATGTCAGGTGTAATCAGGGGGATTCTACCTGAAAAACGGCGCCTCTGTCATCTGCTGTTTGCACAGCTGGAGCTCTTGGAGGCTGCACCACGTTCTGCCTGGGCTCTGGCAGCCAACAGGGCCCATACCTGAGCTGCTGTCACTGGGAATCTGCAGCCCAAGCAATAAGAGTCTGCAGGTGAACACAGCTGGCAGGAGGAAGAAAGGAAAATAAAAACAGTTGAGATGAATGCAGGAAGTACTGATTAAAACATATTAAAGGAGTGAAATTATTGAGTTTCATTTAATTTAGGAGCAGGTTGGGGAGAGTATACTGGCACACAACAGATTTTCAGGGGGGGATCTTTTAACAGAAGAGGGAAGGAAATGTATAGGTACTCCTTGAAAAATAGGTCAATAAAAATTGCAAACAAAATTGGTGTGACTTACAGAGGCACTGAACAGATGCATGGACAAAGAAGAATTAGTTTTCATAGGGTATAGGGAAAGGATTGAGCAGAAGATACAAGTGAATGATGTGCTTTACATAAATGTCACATCAAAATACAAATATATATGATGTGATACTTGAATGAATTGTGTTTGTCCAGAATGCCTGCTATAACAGATCATTCTTTCTGTCTTTTGCAGATTGTTTTGCTGGAAGTGCAGTTTATCATAATTTCAGTAAGTACTCAGTGCATGTGACCCACCACCAATATCTTCCCTGCATTTATTTTTATCAGGTAGGAGCTGTTCAAAACAAACTTTATTTCATGTTTGATGTGCCCTCTGCCTTGACTGCTATTAAAACTGTTTCTAAAGAACCTTAGAGGAAATAGGATGTTAGAATTGGAAACATCACCTGAGGATCATTTCAATAACTGCCACAGATGACAGGATGGCTGCTGATTCCTGGCTAAACAAACACGGATATACTATCAGGGATGTTTGCTATACATCCATGTCAACAGCATCAAACATACCAGGAAAATATCTCCACCCTCAGTCTGCTCCTTGCTACTCCCTGCCCCAATTCCCTGCTTCCCTCCCATGCACAGCTAAATCAAACATGTACACACAGAGAACAGGGGCAGGCATGTGCCTGGGATCATGGGCAGGTACCCAGGCAGGTGCACCTGCAACGAGGGTATGGGATGGCAGAAAGGAAGGTGTGGGGAGTTTATGGAGTACTCTGGTGAGAGGCCCTTGGCCTCCAGCTAAATCCACTGTACGTTTTGTGTGTATTCAGCTACAGAAGGTATATTGAGCTATTTGAAGGTAGTTACTAGGTAGCATCAGAACCATGACAAGCAAAAGGCATTACCTGGGTCATTGAGCGTAGCAGTGTGACAAAACCCACGAACACCACTGCAAAACAGGTCTGTGCTTTGCTCTGGCCACACTCTGTGCTCAGAGGCCTCAGGCTGACTCTCATTGCCAGTGTTTGGGGCCACTTCAATGCCAGTTTCCAGCTGCCACCGTGCTCCCACCAAAGGACAGAAGAGACAGGCAGGAAAGCAGCGCCCCGAGCATACTTTAGGAAAGGCTGAAGTCTAGGCGGGACCTGCACGGAGAAGGGCAGATTGAAGCATTATCCCAGTGCCCTGAAAGAACTGTCAAAAGACAGTGATAATGCACACAGCAGTAGAATGTCTGTTTGGAATATGTGCTCGTGGGAACGGAATGAGTGAGCCCATACATAAAGAGTTAACTCTCAGGGGAGAGGGAGAGCAACCAGAAAGGCTGGGCGAGCAGAAATCCTTGGAGAAGGGTTGGGTGTGAAACATGCACAGCACAATGGGCTTCAGAGGAAAACTTTATCATACAGCACTATGCAAATTCATGTGTTTATCCAAGTTTATGCCATCACAGGAAGAAAAAAAAATCTATTATTTTGTTTCCAATTTATCACATGAAAGGTTACCTGCGTCAGCTAACTTTATGTACCAGTCTGGGACCATTAATTTAAATGATTAGTCGAAGGCTAATTTCTTAATCTGGATCTGATGGAAGCTGATAGCGAGCACTTGGGAGCCTGGTGTGCCTGCCGGGAACAAGGGGCACTGCCGGGCGGGATTCCAGGATCCTTCAGCATCGCCCGGGGCCCGCCCGGCTGGGAGGGAGGACGAGCCGCTGTCCCAGCCAGGGCGACGGCAGAGAGAGCGGGAAAGAACGTGGCCCCTCACAGAGCCGGACCAGCCGTCCCGTCGTTGCCTGGCGTGGCCGGCGACATTTAATAACCCTGGGGTGTTGCCACCCTCGTGTGCCATGGCCCCTCTGCGGTACCAGCCCGCAGTGCCACAGGCGCCCCTCACTGCGGGGGCTCCAGAGCGGCGCCCACCCGCCCGCAAGGACGGCGGGGCCGCGCGACCGAGCCCGGCCACAGCGCAGGGCATGCCGGGAGTTGTAGTCCCACGGGCAGCGACTTCGCGCCGCAGCACCGGACATGGTCGATGGACGGGGGACCTCGGCAAGAGGGAGGTGCGGCGTTGGTTCGGCGAATACCGACTGCGCTGTCCCGCCCTGTTCGTGGGGCAGAGGGGCCACCACCCAGTGGACATGGAAGGGAAAGCGTTTACTCCGCGTTCTCGCGTCCTGTTCTCCCCTCGGGGTTCGGGACTGGGGTGCTCTCCTTTGAGTTCGCCCCCCTCCATCGCCCTGCAGATGGAACGCCCCGGCACAGGCCAGCGTTCCCCCCAGCCGGCCCGGCGGGCTCCATGGCCGATCCTGCTCAGTGCGGGCGCTGCGCGCTCCCGCCCTCCTTGCTCTTAGAAGCGCTCCCGCCATTGGCTGCGGCTGGGCGCTCTTGCCAATCAGGAAGCGGCTCTCATGGAGGAAGGGAATAAATACAAGATGGCTGCTCATATAAAACCAGGCATTGGGCTTCGCCCCGGTGATGGGGGAATCGAGGCTTTAACCCGCGCTCTGAGGGTCCTTCGCCGCTGCCGCCCACGCCGCCGCCGCCCCGCCCGGGGGAGCGACACTCCGACCGCCGCCGGCCTCTGCCGCGCTCAGCCGCTGCCCGCGGATCGCCGGCGGGGCCGAGGCCGGGTGCGGCGCCCCAGGCCCGAGCGAGGCCCAGCGCCCTCCGCCGGGGCAGCACCCCGGCCCCCCCGTCCCGCCGCCCGCCGTCAGCCCGGCCCGGCTCCGGGCGGCCATGGCCGTCTCCAGGTCGGTGGGAGCTGGGAAGAATGGGGGAGGTAGGGCCGACAGCGGCGACCCGGCGCTCCCGGCTCTCCGTGTGGCCTCGTGCGGGGGGGGGAAGGGGTGCCCACGTTCCGTCTCCTTTGGCTTCGGGAGCCCGCGGAGACCTCGGCAAGGCCGCCCCGCCGGGGCCTGGGGGTGGCTGCGTGCTCTGGAGCCTGGGTTTGTATCCTCCCTGCGGTGACTCCCGTGCCCCCTCCTCCCTCGGCCCGCAGGAGCTCTGCCTGGGGCGTCTCGGGCTTCCTCCCGAATTCGACACCTTCGTTTTGCTGGCCAGTCTTTCCTAGGGTGGTTAAACTGCTAGGGAGTAGGAAATTAGGATATCGAGTCCCAAAAACTGGCAAGGAACTGTTTTTGCGTTTCAGAGCCCTCAGTTGTAAAGTAACCAAAATAAAATAGGCTTTCATGGAGAAAAGTGATCCGTGGATTCTGGCTCTGCCTCAAAATGTTGGGCAGTATCTGCTTGCACACATGTGCTCTGGGGTGTGCCAGCGTTTAAAGCATTCACAGATACAGAGGTGTGTCTTAACAGCGCTGTTTTATAAAAAATGCTGAGCACAAATTCCTGGGGTTGTTTTTCTTTTTTTTTTTTTTTTTTCCTTTCTTTTTTTTTTTTTTTTTTTTTTTTTTTTTTTTTTTTTTTTTTTTGTGTGTGTGTGTGTGTGTGAAACGGGCGGGTTAAGCTTCCGAACAGGATAATTGAAAGGAAACTATAAATCCAAATTAAGCTTGTGATAGATTAGCTCCAACTCACGTGTTATAGTATCTGTACTTCCAAAGTGCTATCACAAAAGTAAATTCTGTTTCAGTAGCACAGAATTTCAGTGTGAATAAGTTTGCGATTCTATGTAGCAAGGTAAAGGTGTGCACATTTATAATGGAAACCCATTCTTCATCAAAAATAATGGCAGCAATGCACCTTTTAGGGACTTCTAGTAGCAGGTGTTTTATTTTAAGCTTTGTGGTTTCTACAGAGTATCCCTTTGTTTTATTCTACTCTTATTTTTTTGTCAACTTGTTATATGTTTGTTGTGGCTTTTTCTCATCCCCCAAATCTGTCCATAAGAACGTGGAAGTAGTGAGGATTGCTGTAACAAGATTACCGTGTATGTTAAAATAAGTCATCATGTAAAGTAGAGGAGTTGTCTAATTACATTAGGTCTGATCAGTCTGCTTAACCAACTTTGCTAATGTACATGTGATATGGGGGCTAACAGGAATATCAAGATAGAGCTTTTCACTGTGTGCTGAGGCTGTGGCTGCTCTAAAGCTGCATTCCATTTCAGTTACCAAGGCTGCTTTAGTGGAAAGCAGCAGTACAGAGATTTACTTAACACCTTTTGGGAACTGAAAGTAAAACTAGATGTGTCTCATTCTAAGATTCAACGTGAAGCATTGAAAGTTGGTGTGTTAGTATTGTTCTATATTGCTTCAGATGATAGTTGTAGTATCCGAATGTTGCACAACTGAGCACAAGGTACTGAACGTCAGCAGAGGTGCTGTAATACTGGTGAGTCGATTCAGAGTCGTTTCAGCTTCACGTGTAACTTAGGTAAAAGAATACATGTTTCACAGTGCTGTAACATCTTGGCTATTCCTGGTGTGCACCAATGTTTCTGTAATTGTAAGAAGTGATAATGTGTAAATTTTGTCTGTCTCTCTCCCTTTGAAGTTAGACAGCAGCTCCTGATAAGCTGAGTTTCCTTTCTGCTGCTGGACCATAGGAGCACCGATACAGTGTCAGTGCTGCTTTTGTAAATAAAGAAACCTTTCTTCACCTTTTACTTCAGAACATTGAGCTTCAAAGGTCCTTTCCTTTCAGACATATTACAAATAATTATTTGTGCACTTGTAATAAACCACATATCTATTTTTTGTTCAGTTTAGTTGGTCCATCATCTGTTCTAATTCCACTTTTCCTCTAGGTAGTTACAGTTACTTTTTTTTATGGACTACTGTAATATTTCATTGTTGAATGCCTCTGTACCTATACAAGTTTGGAGAGCGAGGAAGAGGCTGACTCAATTTAATCTTTCTGAAAAGCCCACAGACCTTGTGGACTGCATACCAGGCATTACTATTAACAATCATTTCATTAGGCATAGTTCTCTATTGGAGCAGCTATTTTAAAAATATCTTTTTTTGAAAGTGAGGGTTGGAGTAGTTTTACATTCTTAAACCAATAAAATATCAGGTGGTTGTTTTCCCAGAAATTTTAGTTTTTGCTTTTTTGTCAGTTGAAAACCTTTCTCAAAACTCTAATCTGTTGAGGGAGATCCAAAAAAACATAGTGAATGCTTTAAAATACCTTCATATTAGATTGAGAAATTGCAGCTTTGCTATTAGTAAGGTCATGTTAAAAGTAATTGTAACTAATTGTAACCTATTGACAAAAAAGTCTGGTATTTAATTCTGCATTTGATGTTACATGGGTTGAAGACCTCCTTCTATAAAGCATCTGTGTTGATGCTCTAGAAAACAGACATAAAGTGAAACAGTAGATACCTCATCCCAAAAGATGTTGCAGAATCTTTGCACTGTACATGTTCATCTCTTTGGTAGTTTATGCTGGGGAGACTGATGAACACAATCCTCCAGAAGCAGGGATAGGTGGGTGGGAAGGTTGGTATTCCTTCTGTGAATGTGTCATGTGGTAGGCCTTAGCTTCTGTCACTTAACATTATCTTACAGATGAAGTGGTATAATGTTTGCATAGCTAATAAAAAATATCCCAATGTTTTTGATAGTGGAACTGAGAAAGAAAAAAGGAAGTGAAAAGTTTTGGTTCAGCTTCATTCCTACAAAGTGCATGATCCAAGTGAACAATTGCAGTGGCTCACCAGTGATCTTTTGACATACTTCAGAAGGGAAAGTAGTACTTCTAAGAGGATGACAACTCATAGATTACTCAGGATAGTAGAGTTGCAGTAGGTAATAAAATGGTCTTTAAGTATCTAATAAAACTTTTTTCCAGTTTCTTAATGTGTTCAAAGGCACCTCATGTTATTCTAGCACCAAGGTGTTAATGCCTTTCTCCTGTTTTGAGTGCCTTTGCAGTATGAGGGAGAACCAATGTACTTTTAAAATGTAAATGTTTTAAAATTAGGAGTCTAATTAGTCTAAAATTAGAACTTAAAGGATACACCAACTAAAATAAAATTGTTTACTCTTAATGTACTCTTAAGGTACATTAAGAGTAAACAATTTTATTTTAGTTGGTGTATCCTTTAAGTTCTCCCTGAAATACCTTGAAGGCAACCTCTTCAGGGCATATTCAAGACAGTTCCTTACAGAAATATTGAGAGCATTATTTGCTGCTCTTGCAACCCATTCTTGATTTGATCTGTGTAAGATTAATACTGTTTTCTAGAGTTTCCAGTGGTTTTGTTTACTTGAATTTCTGTATGACTTGTAATATATAGATTAGGAACCTAGTTTTTATTTTAAAACAAATAATGTCAAAAGACTGTGAGAGTAAAGCTCTTGTGACCTAAGCAGGCCCCATGTATTGCTCTCAGCTGTTGAAGTGTGGGGCTGTGACTTCCCAAGAACAAGTGGCTGCACTGGCTGGTATCATTACTGTTGGAAAATTTCAAACTGAATACTACATCCAAAATCTCTTATGTGCACTGCATACCTTTTAGGAATCTTTTTGAGGTTATCACAGACTTTCTCTGTGAAGAATTCAGCTTTTAGCTTCTGTGGAAGCTATTACTTCATGGCTGCTCTTGCATAAAAAGCAGGAGTTAACCTGAGCAAGTATGTGTTCACTGCTGCTTAAAGGCCTGTGCCCAAAGCATTGGAATAGATGTTCTAGAACCAATGTGCTTATGGGAGTTCAGACTCAAACGGGGGGAAGAATAATGTAACTCTTCCCTTGTTGGTGGAGATTAACTTGAGGACCAGAACAGGGGACTGCCCTTCTGTGCCGCTCTTTGTGGGAGGGCTGATACAGCCATGGGAAGGGGGGAAGCAGAGCTGGCATGTGCCCTGCTGCCCAAATGAGACAGAGCTCTCAGTTTCTTACACACACTTTTCTAATGGACTGAAAATTGAAAGTCAGGATTGTGTGCTGATAAGAATGCCAACCTGCTCCAGCAGATGGAATTTGAATAGTCACTGAGGTGTTCACTTTGTAGCTTACTGATACACATCTTGTGTTAGTCTGTCCTGACAGCTGCTTCAACTTGCAATTCTCTCTCCCAGGTTTTGTAATGTAATTGGTCCCATTTTGGAGTGCATTGTTAGTTGCAGATACATATGTAATAGTTAACAAGTAAAACTTGTACAGCATGAAGTTGTAGGTCATTCATGAAATACATAGTCCATATGGAATCAATTATACTAATTTTAGCATTTGGTTGGATTCCATATGCAGTGTATGGTACTGTGACCTGGTGTGGTCTTGGAGCTGTTGTTTCATTCCAGATGTTACTTCAGCTGCTGTGTAGGAAACAAGATTTCTTCATTGTCCACAGTCCCACCTTCATAACTGTTTGCACACCTAGGAGAAGTAAAATCACAATCCATTCTTTGTGTATCATTGCACTTCTGGGTCTTGTTCTGAATTCTGTTGAGTGTTTTTTTTTTTCCTCTTACTGGCTGATTCTATATTTGAAAGTTGCTTATTTGATTACTTAACTGTTCATGTGAGTGAGTGTTAAGAGCTGACCAAGCTGGGATTTGACCAAATGATGAAGTGACAGCAGAGGGCTGTCAGGTCAACAAGAAAAGTCAGACTCCATTAGAACTTCGGTTGGATTTCACCCTTGTCAAGTTTAAAGTTTAATTTAGGGATGTTTTCAGGGTGTCTGGGCTATTTCTGTATTAAGAAATAGTGCCTGGGAGGAAGTTTTCTGGATGTTGGAAATATCAACTCCTAAGAGGATTCCCTTGCCTTCTGATGGGTGCTAGCTAGCAGCTTTTCAAAGAGCTCTAGGCAGAGCTTGACATTACTGTTCCAGGGACTATGCCACTGAGGGTTTTTTGTAGTCACACAATTTTCATGGCTTGGGGGATATGCAGAGGTAGTTGCAAGGTGTTCTTACCAGATGTCCTTTACTATTAGAGATTACTCTCAGGATAGTTTAACATGCTGGGGCACAGAGATGTAAAAGTTCAAACAGATTGTTTCATGGGCAGCAGTGATCAGGTCACTGTTCCTTTTAAGCCTCCACTCACTGAAAGCAACAAATGGAAAGTTTCATCATCTCAAGTCCTGTGGGCACCCAGTCCAGCCAGAACACTTACACTGAGACAGTTGGGATCTTTATACAACGCAGCTGCAGGTATGTTCTTTAGCAAACATTTTGAAGAGACTGTAGCTTACACCTGTATCTTGACATTAATTATGCAGCTACTAGCTTTGTAATGCCTCTGGAGCTGAAGGGCTCTCAAATCCACGCCATCCTGTTTCCTCAGGAGTGCCATGAAGTTCACTTTAAATAGTATGACAACTGGCCCTTCAAATGGAGATCAGCCCTCTGTTTGGGGCAGCAGCAAAGATCTGCAGATCAGCATGAGGAACAGAACATGTCATTCATTGCAGCATTTGCCTCCTGTGCCTGGCTGAGGGTCATGTCTAGCCTGGTTCAATGCTGAATGTGCAAAACTGGTGACCAGAGGTGGAATCACTGTGGTACCTGGAGAGTGCCCCCACCTGGGTGTGGTGACTCTTCTGGAGGTGAAGCATCTCAGATGATAGTGGTGTTTCTTCTGAAGCACCTGCATTGATGTCTGTGTCAGAAACATTTCTAATGGACACAGTGTAAAAGGTGTTTCTTACAAGAAAAAATTGAGTGGAGTGCTGATCATAAGAACCTTGAGTTGTTGCTCTCAGTTGTGTCTTGCTGATACACTTCAACAGAGACTAGAAAAATCTTGAATTTCTGAAGTGAGAGGAAGAAATGATCTCTTTGAGCCAGGTAGTGCTTTGTGCTTGCTCACACAGCATGAGTTCATATCAAAGGTGTGTATGGTTGCTGTCCCATTGATGAGAAGTAGTTAACATGGGATTGGAGGATGACAGAAGGATATGAACCATTGTTTAAGAATTAAAAGTGAAGAACTTGGTATTTTTAAGTTCTGATTGCAGCAGAAGTAGTTTTAGAGGTATCTTTAATTTTTAGCATGCATTGGTATTTCAATTTTCATAATAATTTACAATTATTTTTCATAATAATTTATAAACATTTTTTGTTTTAATCTTTTTTTCCCCAAAGTATTCCTTGTGTTTCTGTTGTTTGTTTTTGTCTTCCATAGGCTTAGAACAATTTTTTGGATGGAGTTGACAGATTTAATAAAATAATTAAAAACCTTATCTGCATTGTAGAGCATCTCCCTCTACCACACTGCTTCACACTTCTGGGAATGATGTGAGGCACGTGGTGCCCTGTTTACAGCACTGTCTAGCATGAGCAGCAGAGAACCACATGCCACTAGAAAACTTGGTTCTCTTTGGCTTTAGTAACTTGTTCAGAGGCTGCTAGTTTGTTCTGAAAATGAAAACCTTGTCAGAACTTCCTTTTTAAACTGCAGGTACTCAAAACTAAGTAGTTTGGAATTTTTAGTGTTTTTTTTCCATTCTTAATGAAACTCAATCTGAAAGCTTTAATTTGAAAAACAAACCAACTAGCACTGCTGATCACAGACAACTTTTTCAGTGCTACCCTTCCAACTCTTGCAGAATTCAGGCTCTGCCATACTCTGCTGCAGCAACACCAGCACTCATTTTGAAAATCTTAATAGCTCCAAAATATCAGTTTGGGAGTTTTGCATCCTTCTGCGGGAGGAAAAGAGAATGATTAGTGTGACCAGCACTACTGTTAGTCAGATGTTGGCTGTGTTTGCTAATCCTGTTTCCATGTATTTTGCTGCAGTTGAAAGCTGAAACCTTCCTGTAGTGATGTCAGACAAGTGAAAGATTTTTTTTGTTTGGTTTGCATTTGTGTGTAAGTTAAGCAGATTACAGTTTAAAATAACAAATTCCAAACCAAGCACACTGTAGGTTAAGGAAAACTCCAAGAAAACAAGCTGTATTTTGCAGGTAACATAGCTTCAGAAAGTTGTGGGTTTTAGGAGTGGAGATGTAGTGTTGTAACTACGTCTGGAATTCAGGTTGAGTTTTTGAGGGTAGGCTGACTTAGTGGTTTCCTCCTGTTTTGACTCATGAAGAGTTCTAGCTGGGGAAGTGGTCACAGTTACACATGGTGCTTGATTTTGAGATAAAAAAAGATAATTTGATAATTGAAGGAGCTGTGGTACTATATGGCAAACCTGAGTATGGAACACCAAAGTTTCACAGAGAGCAGAAGAATGAAAGGGGTGAGAACAGGCAAGTTGGAGCAAACAGTGGTTCTTCTCAAAGCCTCTGTGTTTGGTATTGAAAAATAGTGACCGCTGCAAATCAGGTTGGGTTATTACTGCCAAAAGTACAGGAGAAAAAATACTGACAGCTAATGAGGTACCTGGTATGTTTCTCATGACTAGTCCACTATCAGGGATTCAGAAGTGTTGGATCTGTAAAGCTTTTTTCTCCTTGACTGTATGATCAGACAAAATTGCTGGATTTCATATATCTAGGGTTTAATTTTTGGGATTTTAAAACAACTTTCTAACTAGTAAATCATAGCAATTGAAACTTTAGTTTTAATCTACAAAGATTGAAATAAGTTCACCTATTTTAGTAGTAGGAAGAGAATTATTTCTGGGATGGCAGATAGCAGAATTGTCTAAAAAGTTATAATTATTTTAAATCTAATGAATACTTAATCTAATACCCCCAGTTATGAGAGTATTTGGGTTTTGGTATTACCTTGGCCCTGCACTGCAATTCCTATCGTATTGTGAACCCATTAAGATAAACTCAGGATTAAGTGCAGTTTAAGCATGCCAAAGAAAATACAAAATCCAGTGTTGTTGGAAAGAGGTTTTGGTGGTTTTTTTTTTCTTTTTATATTTTTTGATCTAATGTCAAAGGCAATTTACATGAAATGTAATTAGTAGCAACAGACTAACAGGGACAAGGCATTTGTTATTTCCTGTGTGTGCTCAAACCAAGGGTGTGTGGTTATGAAGACAGGTTGTCCAGGATACCTGTATCTTTATTGTGCCAGGCTGTTCTAGGTGAGCTTCACTGCTGTGCAAGGTCTGGTTTTGTATTGTTGCAGTTCTTGGAGGAGTACTTTTGTGTAAAGCTGGAGTGAACTGTTTTTATTGCACTGTGTGAACAGGTTCTAGATTGATACTCAGTAATAACCTCATACTGCCCAATAACTAAAGCATAAACTTGGCACTCATTAGAGAGCTCTGATCAACCACTGATAGTAAGGGAATAATGAATACTTGAAACTCCAGTCATGGATTTGAGTATCTAGATTGTTATGTGAATATATACATAAAGACAGGCTTTATTTCTCATTCAGTAACTAAACAAGGAAGAAATGAATTGTTCTACAAATAGATGATTGGAGTCTTTCACTAAATACAGAGTTACTGTGGAAACAGATCTGCTGGTTAAATCCCTGTATTTTGAGGGAAGAGCAGAAGCATCAGATGACTTGCAAGCTGTAAATACAAGAGGTTTGGTTTTGTGTATTTCAGGTAATTAGGGGGAAAAGATGTGAAAAGTAAAAACTTGTCATCCTGGAGAGGCAGAGTTTGGTGTTGCAGATAATAGGCTGTGTTGTCAATAGAAGTGATAATGTGCAATAGGAGCAGCTGAGCCCTCTGCTTTTTCTATCAAATAGAATTTGATGATCACTCACAACATATTTGTTTCAAGATTGAAAATGTTATATCACAGAACAAAGACAGGAGCAATTAATTTTTTTCTTGTAACTGAAGATTTTTTAAACTAGCCTTTCTTACTGTTGCTTTTTTTGTTGCCAAATTAAATGTGCTTTTAAAACAGCTATGCTTAGTGTTAGAAAAATAGTACATTATTCACTCTGCCAACTGACAGTCTTCAGACAGACATCTCTTCTCTTTGAGTTACATAAACTGCAAAATGTGGGGGAATATTAATAGAAATGGACAACTGAGCTATGAATAGCATAACTTTTCGGTTTTTGTCAATCACATTTAGGCTCGATCGTCTCTTTATTTTACTGGACACTGGGACAACACCTGTAACAAGAAAAGCAGCTGCACAGCAACTTGGGGAAGTAGTGAAACTGCATCCTCATGAACTGAATAATCTCTTATCTAAAGTAAGCATATATTTTTCCCTAGTACTTGAATGGTGAGAATCAAACTAGTTTAAAGGGATGTGCTTCTGTGGGAAGAAGAAAATGCATTGTGGTCTTGGGTTTTTCAAAAGTAAGAGAATGAAGAAAATTAGGGGCTGCTTCTGTTTAAGGTACTGTTCTGTCAGCTTCTGAAATGATTATGTGAGGTTTCACTTAGCATTCAGTATTGATATTCAGCATTTGCTGTAAGTTCAGAGCTTGTTCTATAAAGAGAAGCTCTGCTGCCTTACAAAGATTTTTTCACTTGCCTTTAAAGGTTATTACTTGTGTGATAAAACATTAAAAAAGAGGCTGCATGTCTTTAAAAGGAAATTGGGAAGAGTTTTCCATTAGCTTGAGACTTCAGTCTGACCAAGTCTAGTAAAACCACCAGAAATAGTCCATCTCTGACAGGTGGAGATGGCTCAGTGACCTCAGTTCTGTTCTTATGGAACAGGTGCTGTCACCACAATTGATGCTATCAACAGAGTGGCCAAGGAATCACGAATATCAAACTGCTTTCAGAGGAAGAAATAGTTTTTCCAGATGTGTGACATAGTGATAAATTAGTTTAGAAGATCATATATTGCTTCAAGTGACCCATGTTGTATCTCTTCTTGGGTTAAATTACTTCAGGGTTTTAAGGTCTGTTAAGCAATTTTGAACACTTCCTTATAGAAAAAGACAGCAACAAACCAACCAACCCAAAAAATAAAAACATGTCTCAAGCCTTGTTCAGTACCTGGAGGAAATAAAGTTTCAGTTTAACTGATTGGACTAAATATATCTTATAAAGTCTTAAGGTCTGTCTCTGGCAAGTGTTCTGCTAAGCAGTGACCAATATAGAGAAGGCAGGTGACATTTCTTGGTTTTTTTTTTTTTTTTTGTCCTTTATATTGTTGTTCTGAATGTTTTATTAAGTCATAGCATTAAAGTAATTGTGTTTTAATAGAACATAACAGCTGATGGATTGTTTTGGAAGTACATTTTGAGCAAATACTTATTATTAATCTCTCCTTCAAGGTGTTAGTGTATTTAAGAAGCACGAATTGGGATACTCGTATTGCGGCTGGCCAGGCTGTCGAAGCAATAGTGAAAAATGTACCTGAGTGGAATCCAACTCCAAGATCAAAACAAGGTGCTCCTTAAACTCATTGTGTATAACTCATTGTTTGTCTTATGCAAACCATCTGTGATATGAGACTTTTCAAGGCATCTGTGTCATTTGGTTTTTTATGAGTGTAAAGTTTTATTTGCCCGTAAGTTGTTTGGAGCAGGGTGCTAATAATGCCAAGGTCAGGGGTTCAGTCTCTATTTGGGCCACTCACTTAAGAGCTGCACTCGATGATCCTTGTGGGTCCCTTCCAACTCAGACTATTCTATGATTCTGTGAAGTAGGACTATAAGTAAACCTCTTTGGCTTTAGATGCTCCTGACCTTTATTTCTTTCATAATTCCTGTTCTTGTCCTTTGTACTCTCATAAAGCTTTTATAAAGAAAAGGAGTAGCTTGTAAAATGGTAATATGTTTAACCAATCAACTTTGTCATGATAGTTTGCAGAAACTCTTTTCTTCTCTATTCCCTTAATCTGAGCACCTTTCTGAGGAAGGTGAGATGGCAGTTTGCTTGTCTGTTCTGTTTCTTTTCATCTGAAATCATCGTGTTAGGGATGTTAGTTTCCTTAATTGTTGAATTATGGACTAAATGATTTTGTCCAAATCCATTGGTACTGTCTGTGTTCACAGCTTTGTGGTGCAGGTTCCAGAAATTCACTGACTTGTTTAAAACCAGACACATACACACCCTAAAACAGCATCAATGAAACTCACATCTGTTTGAGGTGATCTCATATTTGTTTCACTTGGTGCCTCCCAGTTCTGTTGGCTTTCAATTTGACAAGCAAGTTCTGCATTTTTCTTGTCCATTGTCCTTATTTTTGTAAACCATCATATTTGCTCTCCTCAATCAACTGCTCTTCATATTGAAGGTTTGCATTCTCTTCAATCTTTCCTCACAAGCTGCTTTGTCTTTTAGGTAACTTTTTTTTCTCTGTGCTTTCTCTTACTTGTGTCCTCCATGAGATGCACAGAACTCCACACAGTCTACCTACATCTCTAGAGTACTGAAATTTACACATAGTGACAAAATGATGTGCTTTGTCCTGCCATCAGTGTCCTTCCTGGTGAGACCCAGTACTTTGTCTGCCCTGGCTTTCACTGCTCAGTAAACAGATGAGTACAGAAAGCTGTCAGAAATGCCTCCAAGATTTTTATTGAATGCTGTGTTGTGTAGGCATGGTTTAGATTATTCATTTTACACCTTGTGTACTTATTTGCCCGTTAGTCTGTTCTGAGAGTCCTTCTTGGATTCCTTAGTGCCATTGTGACTTTAGGCTACCCAAAAGAGTTTGGTGTCACCTGTGTGCTTGGAGAAGAGTGCATTAGTGAATGTCTTTTCCATCAATGAAAGGATTGGTGCCCCAGAGGACTCCAGAACTAATTTTTACCTTTCAGTTTGTAAAAGGATGTTCTCCCCAGCTCTGTGCTAACTTGGTTCTTTTGATTTATTCTTTCATATGAATCTTTGCCAAAAGCTTTTGAATGTATTATGTTCACTGGATGCCCTCTATCCACTTGTGGCAGCTCTTTAAGGACATTGATAATCAGGTTATTAAAAGGTGTTTTTTTCCAGAGCAATTCTCTTTCCCAGTGAGTAATATTTATCCATATGCTTAATCAATTGGTTATAGAATCATAGAATAGTTTGAATTGGAAAAAACCTTAAAGATCATCTAGTTTCAACCTCTTCTACCACAGGTGGGAATTTTGCTACTGTCTACTCTGTATTACCAAGGAGAGAAGTTCATTTCACTTGTCTAGTTCAGGGATTACTTCTAGCATGCCCTTTGTACATGGAAGTTGGGGAACCTGTTAGTCTTAGAGTACAGCACCCTTTAAAATTAATTGTCCAGTTCTGGCACCTCTGCCTATCAGATTGTTAATGAAATTGAAAAGATTATTGTGTGCTTAAGAAAAAGGTACTGTTTGAGAAGAGCTCACAGCTGGGCATCAGCAGCCCTTTCTCCCACACCTGTTTAGGCACTCTCTAGCTTCCCAGCTTTGGATGCTTGGCTGGTAGGGACACACAGCAGTGTTGGTGTGTTTGTGATACTGTTTGTGAGCTGTGTGCAGTTCAAAACTGTAAGCTGGCCCTGTGTGTACAGAGAAGACCTGTAGGTCAGTGTCCAAGATTTTAAAAGCTAAATTTATCAAGGGAAAAACATTTTTTTTTTCTCTTCAGGTACATTTAGTGACCTATTTCAGTTTGTCTTTGTGAAAATGGAGCCTTTATACTTTGAATTAAAATGCTGTATGTCTGCTGATTCTTTGGAGGAGAGATATTATATCTTGTTTTTCCTTAATCTTGTGCCAGAATTTTGGACAAAAATTTCATCATGTTGTCCTTAATATTATTTTTATTTCCTACCTAGAACCAGGCTCAGAAAGTCCCAATGAAGATTCACCTTCCACAGACCGGTTGCGCTTTGACAGATTTGATATCTGTCGCTTGTTGAAACATGGTGCATCTCTTCTTGGATCTGCTGGGGCAGAGTTTGAAGTCCAAGATGATAAATCAGGTATCTAGATTTTACTTGCAGACAAGAAAACTTAGTGATTTGAAAAAGTTTGTTTTGGCAGCATTATGACTCTAGCCACCCATGGATTCTCAGAATGTTAGGAAATAATGGCAGAACCTATTCCCCAATGTGTGGTTTGTATTTTCTTCCTCAAGTAACACAGTTTTTTAGGAGGGATGTATTGTTTGTTTAGGTTTTTGCCATAGCAAAATAATGTCAGGAAATAATGGTAGAACCTATTCCCCAGTGTGTGGTTTGTATTTTCTTCCTCAAGTAACAGTTTTTTAGGAGGGATGTATTGTTTGTTTAAGTTTTTGCCATAGCAGTATTACTGTGTATACAGTGGGGAAGAAGGGGTGGAAAACTGAAAGCATCAAAGATTTCTGTAGACATTTTTAGAAGGGGCAGGCACTTCACTGCTTGTTCTTTACCTGAACAGTGTTCCCACATACAGAAGTAGGATGTGCCTTATTTAAAAGCTTGAAGGTTTCAAGTATAGAAAGACTGCATGGAAAATACTGTGATAGGACTGACAAAGTTGGAAGATCAAATACCAGTGCCTGTGTTTTTTGTTTCAAGTGACTTGTCTAACATTTTTCTTTTTTTTTTTTTTTTTTTAGCTGAGAGTTGGTTTGTCAGTGTAATGGCACTGAATTATTTTAATCTAAGCTATTTTTTGTTATTACTGTACTTCCCTGTTCTTAGTTCCAGGCCATCTACCAGTTTCTGCACCAAATTAAGTAATGCTTTTGATAAGAATCTGACTGTGTAGCCCTGATTCCTTTGTTCCCTGTGTGTGATGGGTTCTGTGCAGGGTGCTCAGAAGATCAGTAGCTCAGCAAGGAGCAGAGCATGTGGCTGCTGAAACTTGAGCAGTGTCCTGTCTCTTCAGGCAGGTTGCTAATTTATTGCGTGCCATCTTTTAAGCTAGATTAATAAAGTGGTGTACGAGTTCCACCTCGTCTAATGAAACCCAACACTTCAGTTCATAGAAGCCTGATATTTATTCCAATGTCACATGATTTCATCCTTGAAGTTTATATGAAAATAAATAAGAAATACAATATGAAAAAAATAAGAAAATGAAACAAAAATCCTTAGTTGCTGCTTTTTTTATTCATGAGAAAATGTACAGTCTGCTTTCTCTTCTGTGTTCTGTAGCAATTTCCCTTTTCAAGTAAGTAGACAACATAAATGGACATAATGTAACTTAATCTTTAGAATTAGCAGCCTTTGATAATTATTCCTGAGATGATGTTAAAAGCAAAAATATTTTTTAAAGAATGGAAGTTGCTTGTCTTTGCTTGTCAGTTAAATGCAGTTTAAAAAACTTACTAGTATACACAATATTAACTACTAGTTACTATTCAACCTGGTGTACACCCCAGAATTGTATCAATATTGGTCATCTACTTAAAAATTTTTGCTAGTAATTGAAAAAAAAATCCCACCACAACACCAACAAACGAAAACAACAACTCCTTCTGACTGATTTCTGTACTGTGCATGTGAAGTGAAGTCTGACAGCCCTACCAGTTACAGGTTTTGGGTTGCTTGGAGGTTTTATTCTACTTGGGTGCTAAAATCTTGTATTTTTAATGCAATTGTAGGTGCTCCCGAAGCCTAGGTGTTCTATAGTTAGTGTTGAAACATCAGGCATTCTTGAGGTGGCATCTTTTGATTTCCAAAATGAACCTTGCTCAATCACAGTTGAAGTACTTGTGTAGTTACAGTAGCAGAAGAGGTCTTCCTGGTATCAATGTGATTTGTCTTAGCAGATTGTATTAGCCAAGTGCAATTTAATCCTGTACATTTTGGCTTTGTTATGTACATTGAGCAAGTCATCAGTAAAATATCCAGTTGGAAATCTGACACATCTTCTTTTAAAATCCCTTTTTAAGGTGAAATTGATCCTAAAGAGAGGATAGCACGACAGAGGAAACTGCTGCAAAAGAAACTTGGCTTAGATATGGGTGCTGCAATTGGAATGAATACTGAGGATCTGTTCAATGATGAAGATTTGGACTATTCTCCTTCTCCAGTTTTACTAGTAAACAAACAACCTGTAGGTAAAACCTTGGGCTATTTGACTGCAAGAAATAATACAGTGGGTTTGCTGTATTTGAGCTTCTGTGGTTACAGCATTTCTGTTTTAACTAAGATGATTGGCATCTAATGTAGTGTGCTTTGGCTTCCTCAGTTCTTACATCCCATAGTTGCTTGTTAGTATTATTTCATGTCAAACTGCTGAAATGTTTGAAATGGAGGGTTGGGGAAGTTGAGAGCATTGTGGGTTTGAGAATTTTTCAGGACTTCCATCATAAGAAGAATTGACAATGAATGACTTTTCTTTCAGACTCTTCAGGCTGCTGAGTTAATTGACTCAGAATTTCGAGCTGGTATGAGCAATAGACAAAAGAATAAAGCCAAAAGAATGGCTAAGCTATTTGCAAAGCAAAGATCCAGAGATGCAGTGGAAGCTAATGAGAAGAGGTATAATAGTGAACTGGTTTCCTTTTATTTCTGTTAAGCTGGGATTGTGATTTGATTTATCTGTTGAGAAACTTCCTACAGTCTTTGCATCTTAAATCTCTTATGTGCTAATTGTGCTGATGGTGGAAAGTTTGCATGCAGTGCTTGTTCCTAGGAGAGCTTTGTTGAGGACCCAGCTTCAGAGGCATCTTGACATAATGGAATGCTACAGCTGAAATGTGTGGTTATTAAATATGGCTTGAGAATAATGCATGAAAACAGGGGATTCTAAGAAAATGAGCAACTGAAAATTTAGGATACAGTTTTCTGATGTGTGCTATGTTCTTCACTGTAGTTTATAGTGGCACATTATTGTATCTACTGTGTTCATAATGAATGATGAACAAAATTCTTGATCTTATTTAGGAATTGCTGGGTTTCTTGGATAAATCTGAGACAGATTATGAATTTGGGACAGCGTTCTACTGTCTCCTCACTGCATTTTTTGGCTTTACATATAAACTCAGCTAACTTGCATATTTCACAGTGCTAAGCCTGTTTGTTTTGTATTCTTGCCATACTTTATTGTATCTGAAGACATCAGTTGTAGATGTAATTACTTGCCTTAAAGCATACCTTGAGTTCATAAACATGTACTTGCTCCTTCTCAGCAATGATAGCACTGATGGGGAGCCAGAAGAAAAAAGAAGAAAAGTTGCAAATGTTGTCATCAACCAGCCTGCCACAGACTCAAAAACATTGGTAGAAAATGCTCAGGAAGAGGTATGATGTATTGTACTGCTGTTAGCAGGAGAGATCATTCAGTTTTTCAGCAAAGTAATTTGAAACAAAATTCCTTCATGTGCCCCAAATTCTTTAGTCCATTTAGCATTCAGGCAAGTGGAATGAAGAATGTCATGGCCAGCTTACTTTTAACATAATGAAGCAAGTGAGCTTCTAACTGTTACAGCATTGAGGAAGAAAACACATTTAATCCTTTGGTAGCAGTTTGTGACCCAAATTAACATGAGTAGGTGGCTACAGGTGTCAGACCTGGGTATTAAACTGGAAAACTGTGCTAAACACTTACATGGTAGGATTACAGTGAGCCACAAATAATTTGATCTAAATGCTTATTTAATCTTTATTTAATCTTTGCTGTACTTTAATTAGGCTTAATTTAGAATTAGATTCTATCTTTAATAGTTGAAGATTAAAACAATTACCTTAGTCTTGGAAAAAACTTCTTATTTGTTTCAACAGACTGAAAAGCTAAAAATTAAGAAATGCTAAACCAGAATATAAATGATGCATAGAAGTTTATTTGAGAAGACTTTATCTAGAGAAGTCTGTATCCTACAAAAATAGCTTTCCAGACATAGTTCAGTAATTAAAATTTTATTTGCATAAAAAATGGTTGGAAAATTAATCTGAAGTATTAATAACTACAGGCTGAATAGCTGCTGGTTTTTAAATGCCTTCCAGTTGCTCTGTGTATGTGATGATGTGAACTTACTAATGGGGTAAAAATTTCTTTCCACAGTCATGTCAGTTTCCTTGTAAAAAATCTTGAGATAGTGGATATCCTTTGGTTTTCAAAAAGTAGAATGTGTTTGGAAAAGGGTGCTGTTTATTGCTGGATTCATTGACCCAATTTCATTAATGTAGTGTGTTTTCAAACTGAGACTTACCTGTTATGCTCTTTGAAGGCAAACTTCATAAATTTAAAGGATCACTGGGTAGAATAAGAAACTCTGCTTAATTTTCTTCTTTGGCATGGTTTCTAAAGGAAAGGTGAATTCCAGAGCATCAAAATTAATTCCCATAGAGAAGAGGTTACACTGTCAACAGAAACTTCATGAACTTCTTAAGAGATCCAGTGCTAATCAGTGAAGTTTCTGAGCTGGGGAGGAAGATTGTTTTTTCAGTTCTGTCCAGTAATGATAAAAAGTACTTATGCTTTTGGAGTTTTTTGTATGCCATTGAAGTATGCACAGACAACAATATAAGAAGTGTTTGTTCATGATTCCTCTCTTTTTCAATCTCATACTTAATATTTTTTTTATGGATTTAGGCAAATGAATGGCCTCTGGAAAGCTTTTGTGAAGAGGTGTGCAATGATCTCTTTAACCCTTCTTGGGAGGTAAGACACTTAGACAATTTAAGGTGGAGCTAATGGTTTTTTAAAAAGGGCTTTAACAGAAATGCAAATGTTGTATGTGTAGAACTTGAGAGAATTTTGCCAGATATCAACATTTAAATCATTTATGCATACAGATTACATAGCCAAGACAAATTTGCTTCTAGCAAACTTAAGTGTTTTTTAGACTCATTTAAAGGGGAATGGAAAACGTGTAATGTATACTTGTGGAGAGTGAGAAAGATATGAAAATAATCATTATATAAGTGAGAGTTATGGGAGTGTTGAAATTCAAGCAAAATAAAATCACATCAATCTATGGTGAAAACACAAAGCAATTAAACTTGGGTTCATCAAGACTTTAAGGAATATTATGTGAGTGTTGCTGGCAACAGTGGTATGTTTGTCTAATGCTATGCTAGTAGCAAAGGAAGGGGAATCAATCCTTTAATAACTACAAAAGCTATATGTTTGGTTGCTTAGACAATTTATTTTCAAGATTCAAAATGGTTCTACTCACCTTTTTATTCAGTCCTTATACAGTTGTCCACAAACTTTGGTAGAAATTTCAGGTAAAAATATGAAGTAGCTGATAATGGTCTAACAACTTGTGCAGAAGGTGGACATAACTGTTGTCAACTAACTTCATTTTCTTGAGTTGATCTTGTGAAGGGTTAAATATTAACAGCAACTCTAACATCCTTATGTGTATCTGTAGCACAGTCTCGGTGATGTCAGTATGAGCAGAGCCAGCTTGCTCTCAAACTTGGAAACAGAGATAGATCATATGCAGCCAGCACAATTATTTTGGTCCCAGAAAAAGAATCATTATATTTGTGTGGCACATCACTGCACCTGAGCTAAAAAGCCTCACCTTATTTGAAAGCAGGCTGTTTGCAGTTGAAGGCCAGGTCCACTTGTCTTCTGGTATGTAGATGTTCTCATAGCTTTCTTAGTACATTTGATATAAGGCACCTGTATCTTAACAGGGGAGGTAGATCAATACAGAATCATTATTTCAGTATGTTCTGGGTGAAAAACAGGCTAACCTGCCTCAAAATGTACGTTTAAAGTGGCTCTTTGGCAGCATCTTGCAATGTCTAGGGGTCACCTGGGTGACTGCTTCAGACTGCTTGCCACGCTCACAGGCAGCTGAAGTCAGGCAGCATGAATCCTACTACTGCTATTGCCTTTATACATTTGTGTCTTGCTGGTTTGTATTTGCAGAAGCTGAGACATCAGCTATCAAAGTCTCCTTCTTTTGACTTTTAAAACCTAGCCCATGATCTGTCTTGGATTTATGACCAGTTAGGATTTTAAGACTAGACTCTGTTTTTTTATTGGCTTGCTTATAGCTTTAACCAGCAGGCACTGAGCTGTACATAGGGGTCATATATGTTTGCATTTCCTGTAAGATGTTCTGGTGAAGGGAGGAGCTACCAAGTACTCAGTTCTAGTTGTTACTGCCATGAAATGAAATGCAACCATTTTCTGCTAGCAACAAACATGTATCTGAGCTGTTCCTAAAAAAAGTGTTTATTCTCCTCTAACTTATGTAATGGCCTCTCAATGAGAGCCCAGTTCAAAACTCTGCTTTTGCAGCTTTGCATATCTCTTGAGTGAGCTTTCCTTCACTCAACAGAAGGAAAGCCAATTGCTAGTGCAGTTAGGTATCAGAAATCCCAGAAACGGGTGTGTCTTTAGCACATCTTTCTACTGGTCTTTTCTTACTTCCAGAACTCTTCCTAGTGTGTTCAACTGTTCAAGTTTGGTGAGAGCATGCATGTGCCTATAATTTGCTTTCCCATATTGCTTGGGAAATGTTATGCAGAATAGTAATTCCCAGAAATTTGTTTTGCAGACTCCAGAATACTCAGTGAGGATCCAAACTCTGTTTAAGCAATACAGAGAGTGATAGAAAATATTAAACATGAAGTGCTTGAAACTATAATAATATGTATTTGCTTTAGCTTATAAACTTAATAAAAACAGTAATATCTTCAAACTTCTCTTTGACAACTAGTGCCACTATGGCACTAGTTTTCAAAAGTAAATGAATGTTGGCTGTGTTGCTGCAGATGTCATAATGTGTTAGAAAATAGAAGCAGTTCTTAATTGCTTCTGTTCATAAGCTGGCAAATACCTGGAGTAAAGAAGTTTGATTTTTGGACAGGTGAATATTTTAATAGGTGGTTTGATTTTAAAATTGCCACAAGTCTAAGTAGTGCTAGTTCTGCAGCTCTTGAAACATCTCTGTTAAGAATACAGTAGTACTATTTCAATTTTCCAGCATGGGTTTTGTCTTCTGTCCCCTAATATTTTATTTATTGACTTTTTGCTTCACTTTCTTAGGTTCGACATGGTGCAGGTACTGGACTGAGAGAGATACTTAAAGCTCATGGTAAAAGTGGTGGTAAAATGGGAGATAGCTCTTTAGAGGAGGTAAGTTTCCAGTCATGTAAACTTAATATTTTACTTAAATGAAGCTTAGAAAAGAGACTTCTTAAATTACTGTGCCATAGGTGTGTGATATGGGGGAATAATATCAAGACTTCTCTGTTCAGAATCATCTGTATGACATCACTGTGTGCACTGACAAAGCATTGTTTGTTTTTAAAAGGCTTATGCAGAGCCCAGTACTACTGTAGAATTAGCCATTAATATGTTGGTTGTGTATAAAGTTATTAAACATTATCTTCCATATTAGAATATACTGTTTTCAAGTCCTGGTAAGACTGTACTGAAACAAAATTGACAAGTTAATTGTGTTACTCTGGTAGTGTCTCAGACCATTTAACTCTCCTTGCTTAAATAGTAAGAGGACTCTATCAACTGGCTCTCTTTATTATGAGAAAAAGAATTAGTCTTTTTAAAAGGACAATAATTTTTTTAAAATATCCTGACAATAATAGCTTGTTTACTAATAGTGAATTTCATCCAGATTCCTACTGACTCCCTTGCTGTAGAAGCAGCTGGAAGAGCTTGTGGTATAAATACAAATAAAAGTATAAAATACTTTAAACCATTTCTTAACTATTTATGGAAAATGTGTGTACTCCAGCTAGCTTCAAAACCTGCTATGTATGCCCTCCTCACTGGCAGAGCATGAGACATTCAGAAGTCTCTGACTTAGGTCAGCATAATGTAGCAGCAACCAAAACTCCAGTGTGGTGTCACCATTATTCTTACACTGAGTCCAGAACACAGCGCTGTACCAGCTATTGAGAAAAAACCCAACTCTGTCCCAGCTGAAAGCAGGACACTAGCCTTTGATAAAAGTACTGTTTTTAGAGAAGAAAACATCCAGGTTATGATGTTAATAATAATTGAGTCAATGTGAGCATTAGTTGTCATGTCTTTTACAGATTTTAGCTAAAGTAAGCGTATCAGAAATGCTTTATGAATAAGTGTAGTCAAGGTGTTAAACTTTTCTCTTCTTACAGATGATTCAGCAGCATCAGGAGTGGCTAGAAGACTTGGTTATTAGACTTCTTTGTGTGTTTGCACTAGACAGATTTGGAGACTTTGTTTCAGATGAAGTAAGTTTAAGTTACCTTTGCATGAACAGGTAGATCAGCAGGCTTCTGCAGGAGATAACACTGCAGCAGCTTAGCTGTGCCTTTTGTAGTGCTGCTGCATGTGCCTGTTAGAACTGCTCAGAGATGCTTATTAAAAGGTAGCTGATACATGAACTTCACCTTGTTTGTACAGCAGTTTGGTCATCTCTCTTAAAGTCAAATTTCATACAGAAGTATCTGTTTTATCGTTTACTTTTTCCTAGGTAGTGGCACCAGTACGTGAGACTTGTGCTCAGACTTTGGGAGTAGTATTGAAACACATGAATGAAACTGGTGTTCATAAAACTGTGGATGTTCTCCTGAAGCTGCTTACACAGGAGCAGTGGGAAGTGAGACACGGTGGTCTCCTAGGAATCAAGTATGCTTTGGCAGTACGTCAGGTAATAACCCTCGTGACAAATTGTAGAGAGCTTGGGATCAAAAATCTCTGCTCAAAGTAGAGGATGTGGATGAACAGTAGCTAAGTGTGATAAAGCAAGATTGCTTGCAGTGCAGTCCTGTGGGTTGAGATGTGTGACTGCACTTCTGTATCCATGCTGCAAGTATATAGTGCAAGCTGTGCTTGCAGAAAACATTAGAAATGCCTGCCTGGTCTTGGTGGTATTCTCATATGCAGGTAACAGAGCAGAGTCTTACAAGAAGGTTAGACTGTCTGTGGTATTATTCTGTAGACACTGAGCTTTGTTTATACCAAAACTGAGCTGATTTACAGTTCATTAAATTTATAACCTATGTTTGATTTCATGAATGGTAACTTAAAAATACTTGATTACGATGTTGGATCTGTACCATCCCTTTGAAACAGGTTCATTCACACACACAGAATGCATCTTAGTAGATTGTATCATTATAAGCTTTTTTGGTGTAAAAATGCTTTTGATCTTTTTGGCAGGACATGATCAACACTTTATTGCCTAAAGTGTTGCCTGCAATAATTGAAGGTCTGCAAGATCTGGATGATGATGTCCGAGCTGTTGCTGCAGCATCTTTAGTACCAGTAGTGGAAAGCCTGGTCCAACTTCAGTCTCAGAAGGTGACTGAACTATTTTAGGTTCACTTTTGGTCTAAGTAAAGAAAATAACACTTAGAGGCAGCACTGGTTTTGTTGTTGTTTTTTTTTAATGATAAACCTCCTCTGCTTATTTGTGTAGGTGCCTTTTATTCTTAATACCTTGTGGGATGCACTTCTGGAGTTGGATGACTTGACAGCTTCCACAAACAGTATCATGATCCTTCTTTCATCCCTTCTGACTTACCCTCAGGTCCGCAAATGCAGGTAACTTTTCAGTTAGTTTTTCTTCATTATTACAGGTCTGAGTGTCCACTTACTGTCAAATTGGAATTACCAGTTTCTTTCAAATCATGTACCAAGGAGATGATTAATGTAACTCAGTATTTTATTTCTGCTCTGGTTTTTCCATGAAGTGAAGGTTACGACAGTGCTTCTATTTTGATGACATTAGTGAAATGCAGCAAAGGAATTAAGAAGTGTACTAGACATGGTTTATATGTGGCTCCCCTCCCCCCACGTCTGTCTCTGTCCATTTATCTTGGTTGTTTTAGTAAATGATATTTGCTTCATTCATGGTGGTCCTGCCCACAAACATCTTGTTTTTTAACAAGGAACAGACAAAACTCCAGACGAGACCAAACTGTTTATTGCAACACATTCATGAGCCTGTAGAACTTTACTATTGGAACAGTTCTGAAATAAGCTACAAACATAAATTCACATCAGTAGTACAACCAGTAATTCTGTGACTGGTTGATGATGCTGCCTAGTTGCTATCTCTTTGGGACTCTTAATATACTAAGATGCAGTTCCTTTAGTTTGTCAATTTTTCATAGTACATATGATAAACTCACAGTATCTGCACTTAAGGTAGATACTATACACATTTGGTTTTTCTCATCCTGTATGATTAGCACCGCTGAAGCTGATGGTTGCCCAAATCTAAAATAAGAAATGAAGTTTTGTTACTAATGTAGTCTTAAATTCAGCATGTACTACTTGAATCAGCTGGTATGCCAGTTGCATCAGTTGATATGCCAGTTCTTGCAAAAAAAGATGCAAGCTTGTTTTAAATTATTGGTAAAGTCATAACTGTCCAACAGCAACTTCAGAACAGAAACAGCTCCTCCTTTTTTCTAAACAGTTGAACAAAGCCTTAAGTATAATCTGGGGAAAAAACGTAAAAATACATGCTTAAATTGACTAGTTCTCCATACCAGTTTTACAAACCCAAATCAGTATTTTCCTGAAAAAGGATACCAACTTGAACTATTTTAAATGTGTAAGCTGTAGTAATTTAATCCTTCACTTAAAATACCCAAGTATATTAAATACTTTCTTTTCTTCTTTTGGATAAAATGAGAATAAACAAAATGAACTTAGCTCTGTGTGTATGTATGTTTTTATCCCTGACACTGCCTCTGCCTCTCCCTCTCCTGTAGTATTCAGCAATCCCTGACAGTTTTGGTCCCACGTGTGTGGCCGTTCTTGCACCACACAATATCTTCTGTGCGAAAAGCTGCACTGGAAACATTATTCACATTGTTGTCTACCCAAGACCAGGTAAGAATTAGAGTTATTAATGTCTTACTGTGATGCATACTGGAATATACTTGGTCATATGATTGCCTTGTTTCAGAGTTCATCAACATGGCTGACTCCAATTCTGCAAGACATGTTGAGGCACATATTTCAGTTTTGTATCTTAGAAAGCAACCAAGAAATTCTGGATCTTATTCACAAGGTATTTGCAAGATTTCTCCTGGATATAGTGCTTGTGTATCCCACTCTTTCAAATCCTCTGTACTTTTGTGCAGATGAAGAATAGTGTGCTAATGTTAAATACTTCAATGCTTTACTGTAGAATGGATGAGAGAGTTCCTGCAGTTTCTCAGCATGTGTATGATCTTATGTAGACCATGTACAAATTTTTCATTATTCCTATTGTGGTTCTTTCCCAAGGTGTGGCTGGAACTGTTAAACAAGGCATCTGTACAGTATGTTGTTGCAGCTGCTTGTCCATGGATGGGAGCCTGGCTCTGCTTAATGATGCAGCCATCTCATTTGCCCATTGACTTAAACATGTTGCTAGAAGTAAAAACCAGGTCCAAAGTAAGTGAAATGTGGTCTCACTGACTGTTCTGAGGAAAGTAAGAAATTGCTTAGCTGTATATAAAACACGTTCTAAGGGTGTTAGAGGGGAGTGGTGGTGCCTTTCTATAGTTCTAAATGTAAACTGTCTTACAAGTCTCAGTTCTGTAGAGCAGAAGGTTTCTTGTCAGGTTATCCGTGAAGAATTAAGTTCTGCTGTGTAGTGGTCTCTGTGTAGAGATACTCAAGAAGTCCTTATTTGCATGGCTGTAGAGCCATCTGTTTGTAGGACTGAGTTAAATCCAGAAACATTGTGTTGTTTCTGAAAAGATGCTGAGAGAGGTTTCCTTTTTCCTCTGTGTGTTTATCAGGTGTATGTCAAATATTAGCCTTAATGTTATACTGAAGGAATGTAGCATACATTTAACTGGACTACAGAATGATGACTACAGAGATGATTTCCAAGTATTGACTGCTTTAAGAAATCTGTTACCCAAGAAGTGTTCTGTCTTAGTCCAACTTTTTCATGGTGTGGTGATTATTTGTACTGTTATGGAATATGAATTTATCTTTTCATTACAAACACCCTTTCAGCCTTTCCTTTATGTCACAGGAAAAAGCAGGTGCTAAACTGCGTCAAGGGCAAGCCCAGAACAAGGAAGTGATTCAGGAATACATTGCTGGGGCAGACAGCATTGCAGAAGATCCAGCAACCAGGGACTACGTTGTCATGCGTGCTCGGATGATGGCAGCAAAGTCAGTTTACTGGAAATATGAAAAAAATACTTAAAAGCAATGTATTTTTTCATAAAATATCGTGGTTTTGTTAAAATCTAATTATCATTTTTGCATCTTCATGTTGAATCATTGATTGCAGAGTAATTATGACATTGAAGTGACTGTTCTTTTTCATCTTGTCAGGTTGCTGGGAGCACTTTGTTGCTGCATTTGTGACCCAGGTGTAAATACTGTTACTCAAGAAATAAAGCCAGCTGAATCATTAGCTCAGCTACTGCTCTTCCACTTGAATTCTAAATCTGCCTTGCAGAGGATTAGTGTTGCGTTAGTAATCTGTGAGTGGGCAGCCTTGCAAAAGGTAGGATGTTTCTGCAGCAAAAATATATTTTACTTACTATCTCAATCCACAGCTTGTTGTGTGGTACTTAGCTTGAAATAAGATTTCAATAGGTAAGCTAAAATGGTGTTTGTACATCTAAATACCAAAATCTTGATCGTTAGACAGTGGAGGAATACAGGACTCAGTAGATAAATGCCAGCTGTCAGAACTATGAATCAGTAAATATTCTCACGTTTTTTCTACAAGTAAATCTATTCTCAAGATGCCTTTATCTAAGGTCAGTGATTCCTTTTAAGATGACTGTCTTTTATCTGCTCACTATCATTTCTAGTGGCAGACTTCTTGTTCCTAATCCTTTATCTTTAATATTCTGGTTTATGAATGTTAATAGTCCCTCTGGAAACTGGATTTTTGTAGCTAGATTGAGCTGCCCAAGACTGAACAAAGAAACTGTGATTATTCAGAAATGCAAATTGTGTTTTTCTGTTGCAGGAGTGTACAACTGTGGCTATTTGTGTTCAACCTCGTTTACTTGGGGTCCTTTCTGAACATCTTTATTACGATGAAATTGCCGTTCCTTTTACGCGGATGCAAAACGAATGTAAACAACTCATCTCATTGCTAGCTGATTCTCACATTGACATTGGAAACAGAGTGAACTGCAGTGTATTTACAATAGATCAAGCTAATGAGCTGGTAAGTAGAGGCATGCCTGCCTTTCCTCCCAATCTGTTTTTGTCTTGAAATACACCTTCAGCATAATTATTACATAGACAGTAACTTGCAGAAGTAATGTGGTGTCCTTTGCATATCTCATGAAAAAAAATGTGTAAAGATGCTTACTGTTTCCCCTGAGGTGTGTTTACAGTCTGACAAAAATCGAGTGCAATGCAAGGTACATAGTTAATGGGAAAATAAAACTGAGTGTTCTGATCCCAGGTGTGGATTCACTATTGAAATCTACACACAAGTAAACAAAGCAGGCTTCAAAGCCATTGTCATAAGACTTGTAAATAGACTATGTAAATTCTAGATCTTCTCCCCCACCTTGCCCCTGACCTTTTAATCTGCTTTTAATCTTTTTCCAGTGAAAGATTTAGGCAACAATAGTCAACCACTTATGAGTGGGGAAGGATATGGAAGGTTCTGCAACTACTTTGCTGGGCTTTTTTCTTGGATTTTTATCCCAGTCTCTTTCCTCAAAAGACAGTCAGCTGAGGAGCAATTTGTTCATGTACAGGACCTTGCGCATCCTTTCTGGATTGTTGTAGTCACATTCTACTTTGCCAATCTGTCACATGCTTAAATATTTCCAGAATATCTGGGTAGAACTGGTATGGGATATAGAACAATCTAAATTTGCAGGAGCACATAAACTGGTCTTGTAGCTTTGGGAATCTAGACTTTAAATGTCTATGATGTACCTGATTTTCTGTTTGATCTGCAGTTCAGGTTTCCCAGCAATACATTTTGGAGCATTTCCTGTTATTTACTGGGAAGTGGAGATGGTGATATGTGGTCAAGTGACTCATGTTGTGCCATGAGGATATCCTGTTTTACAGTCAATGAAGCAGATTTGTAATTCCTTCTTTTCCTTTCTCTTAGGTTACTTCTGTTTTCAATGAGGTGACATCATCCTTTACTTTGAATCCTAAAGCTCTGCAACAGTTGGACAGTAAAAGGCAACAAGTCCAAATGACTGTAACAGAAACAAATCAGGAATGGCAGGTGTTGCATCTGCGAGTCCATACCTTTGCTGCATGTGCGGTTGTGAACTTGCAGCAACTTCCAGAAAAACTAAATCCTGTTATAAAACCCTTAATGGAAGCTATCAAAAAAGAAGAGAATACACTCATACAAAACTATGTGGCTTCATGCATAGCAAAGTTACTTCAGCAGTGTACAACCAGGTCTCCTTGTCCCAACTCAAAGATTATAAAAAATCTTTGCAATTCCCTGTGTGTGGATCCACATCTGACCCCACTGGCAGCATGTCCTGCACAGCCTCAGAGTAGCCATGAAAACTCAAAAGGTAGGACATCTAAGACTACCAGGATTCTTAGTGTGCTTATTTCTGAGCTGATGAAATGAATATTTGAACGAGACTTCTTTTCACTGATTTTTAAAATGCCAGCATCTGAGTATTTATTAATAATTATTTCATTTAGATATTTTAAACTGTGTGCAACTGATGTGCATTGTTTTATATCTACATATCTATATATATGTAAAAAATACTTTAATTCCAGTTTCCAGGTGTGGACTCTTTGTTTGGTTAATATCTAATTCTGATGACATTTCACTTACAGAATGTTACTGAGTAAAAATGGAAATTAAAGCCTGTCAAAAATGTGTGGCTTGTGTTACATTCCATGGGCTAATAAGATAAAAAGATGAGGACAGTGTTCAAAATTAATAAAATAATCCTATGCATGCAATGGTCATGAATTTTTTTAAATGGCTGTCCATTATTGAAAGTGTATGGATTGAATGAACCCAGATTAACCCAATTAAGATCTTAATACTCTCAAACATTCTACATCAGAGTAGAATAACATTCACATCTGATTGAAAATGAAGCTCTCTAGTATAAATGGAAACATCAACAAATGCAAAGATACTGATGGCATCTTTTATTGTATCATGACAGAAGTATTGTTTTATGTTTTACAGAACATAAATTAGCTGGAACTTTAGAACATAATGTGTTCACAGGTAACATACATGTTACCTGTGCCTCTTCCTGAATTATAATTTCTGGCAGTTTGCACACTTAACTTCTCATGCAGAGTCTGTAGTGTGGTGCTAGCACAGTAGCTGTTTGTACTGAAGCTCCATCGTCCTCAAGAGTGGAAAAAATTAGGGTTTTTTTAAAGCACAATCAGCAGATGACTTGTAGGTAGCTCTCACTTCCCCCTATGTGTTAAACTACAGCTTAAAGTGTTGTCAGCTGTTCTCCCTTTTCTTTTAGGGCCCAACTCTGATAAAGATGGGATGCAGCACACAGTTACTAAGCACAGGGGAATAATTACACTGTACAGACATCAGAAAGCTGCTTTTGCCATCACAAGTCGGCGAGGTCCTACGCCAAAAGCTCCAAAAGCCCCTATTGCAGATCTCCCCACAGGCAGCAGTGGAAGCATTCCTACAGAACTTGATGAGGTAAATTTCAACAGCTTGAATTTGCAACTTCACATCCACCCCTCCTTTCCATTACTTTGAATTCACTGGAGTTGATACCTTTGTAGTAGGGTGGCAGGGGTTTTGCACCACAAAACAGGAAGTTTTGTGATTGCAAGCAGCTTATGTTTGATGTTTTAAATGTTTGTCATTAAGAACATTAACTCCTGAAATGTTTTATTTACTTGTAGAATATGAGTATCAATATAAGTTAATGGAGATGGATTTCCACAGTGGGTGGAACAAACACAAGATGACATGAGCTGTGACTTGCCCATGTTAGTGTTGGTCCATCTCAATGCCTGGTGGATGCTCCTGAAGCATTAAAACCAGCAATTGAAATATGGTTGTAAAACAGCATGTCTGTGTGACTTCCATACTTGGTGTCCTAAACTCTTCCCTTTTGTTAATTTCAAACTACAGCATGTTTTAATGAGGTTCTAGGCAGGATTGTGAACTCCTAAACAGTGTTGTGGATTTTATTCTTAATAATTAATGTTTTCTATTAATTCTGCTTGCCAGAGAGAGCAAGAGATAGGGATAAATAACAAATCAAGTATTTTAAGTTTTCTAGTAAGTACTGTTCTTGGTATCACTGTATTGGCCATATCTGAGGTTCTGGAACCAGAACCACTTGGAAACATCTTGTTGAAATGGACCGGTACCATCAAAGGCCAAATCTCAGATTTATAGACTTTAAATAATTGGCTGTGAAAGAATTTTTGTTTTTTACACGTGTATAAAGAATAAAGGAATTAACTCAGGAAAAAATCTATTGGTGAATGTGTTGTAGGTAGGTATAAACACAATCAGAATTGAATGCCTATGTAATGAGAGGTCACCCTTGACAACAATTGTTATTAAATGTATCTAACCTTGCTACTTTGAATTGTTTCATTCTAGGCTCAGAAACCTTATGTTGTACAGAGAAGAGGAGCTGAATTTGCCTTATCTACTATAGCTAAACATTTTGGTGCTGAAATGGCAACGGGATTGCCACATCTCTGGGATGCTATGGTTGGTTCGTTAAGGAACAACATTCACATAAATAATTTTGGTAATTGCACTTCTGATTTAAGCTGGGGAAGGGTGGCAGGCTGGAGTCAGTATGTCAGTCTGAAACTGAGCACCATTTCTGTTTTTACCAGACCGAAAGCTGTTACTGGAAAAAGGAGATGCTCCTGCCCAGGAGCTGGTGAATTCCTTGCAGGTTTTTGAAACAACAGCAGCTTCAATGGACACTCAGCTACATCCTCTGGTAATCAGCTTTTGCATGAAGCACTTCAGTCTCTCTGTTGCTAGTTTAAGTCTTTATTGTGTCTTGTTGTGTTACACTGGAATCAGCATCTCTGCTCTGCTTTATTCTAACTCTGTATTTCCTAGACCTGGAGAACAGACTGGTAATATGATGCCTTCTGTTTGTTATGAAAGTGCAGATTAAAACATGGTGATGTAGCACTGTGTGGCTGACTGAAAGACTTTTTTAATACATGCCTTTTATGTATATATACATAAATGTGGTATGTGGTTATTGTGTAAATTGATTTTGGTGCTGCTAATACTGTGTGCAGTTGAAAAGAAATTTGTAGAATGTCAGAGAGGCTGAACTTGGTTCATCAAAGCTAGTATTTAGGGACTTGCACACTAGGAAAAACCTGACCATCTGTTTAGGTATCCAATACAAAGGCATATCTGCTCTGATTAAAAGGAAGACACATACACACACCAGAGACATTGATGTATACCCTGCTGGGGAGATGCAGATTTCCTTCTGGGTGTCCTCCTTGTCACACAGAATTATTGAGATTCCCAACATGAGTAATTAATCTGCATAAACACAAAGGGAATGAGTCCAGGACAAATTTGTTAGCTGGAAGGAATTCTTAAATCTGTGTATCTGTGTTTAAGAAATAATTATTTTCTCTTTAATAAAAAATACTGGGCATTTAGTACTATCTTTTCAGTGTGAAATACTTCCTTGCTAACTAAGGACTCAATTAATTTTGATTTTGACTGAAATGCTGAATATTTTGTCACTCTGAATTTTGTCTGTATTGGGGAGTAATACATGTTCCAAGTTTCAATTGCCTTTTTCTTCTGAAATAATTTTTTCATTTTAAACAATTATATCTTGCAAAGGAGCCATTCCAAGCATTCTTAAATGACTTTAAAAGACTCTGTAGTTAAAAAAAAAAAACCCACTAATTTTTTTATTATTCATATTAACCTTTACTCCCTGCACCTTTTTCTTTTGTTCAGTTAATACAGCATTTGCCTCATCTTTACATGTGCCTTCAACATCCCAGCACTGCTGTGAGACACATGGCTTCCCGTTGTGTGGGTGTTATGAGCAAAATAGCAACCATGGAAACAATGAATATCTTTCTAGAGAAAGTTCTGCCGTGGCTGGGAGCAATAGATGACAACACCAAACAAGAGGGTGCAATTGAAGCACTTGCATGTATCCTTGCTTGGGTATTCAGAAATGCAGAAGATTCTTTGTTGTTTCACTTGGGTGAACAAAAACAGTTGCCTGAAAAAAATGGGAGGAGGAATGAAATAAAATACTAAGCTGGTTTTTGTTCTGTAGAAAGAAACAGAAGAAAGTTTAATTTACATTGCCTGTATTTTATCTGCCATGTGACATTTTGGTGGAGGTAATTCGGTTTCTCAAACCATGCACTTTTCTGGCTAAATGTAATTGGGTAGATCAGATTTCCCTGCTTCTGCATTGCTTTGTTACTAGAAATTTCATTCATCCAAGTGTAACAATTAATGACTTACTGAGTGTGAAATCTCCTGGGTGTATATTTGTCAGACAAACCTGAACTATTAAAAACTATTTCCTTAATGAGCACTGCAGGTGTAATGGAGCAGCTGGATGTTGGTATTGTCCCATACATTGTTCTTCTGGTGGTTCCAGTTCTGGGCAGAATGAGTGATCAGACAAACAGTGTACGTTTTATGGCCACTCAGTGCTTTGCCACACTGATCAGACTGATGCCTCTTGAGGTAAGCTCCAGCTGTAAGTATATGGATGTGTGAGCTGTCCTGCATCCACTCTCACCAGCTGCAAAGTCCAGGCTTCTGGCTTATTAAATGGTGAATGAGTAACTGGTTTTATAGGTGTTGAGTCCATATCAAATAATAGAAGACGTGCTATTTAAAATGAGCAAAATTGGACCCTGTGTTAGCAATTTTCTAATTTAATGTTAAAATAAAATTTTTCTTTATAAGAAGCTCATGCCAGCTGTATGCACAAAATTAAACGGTAGATTTATTAATTTTGTGTGTAATGCTGCTTTTCTTAGCTTGGGTTTAAAACCTTTAGGCATTCTGTGTGCACTCTCCTTAGGTATGTGTGTTGCTAAGTATGTTGTCAAGAGAAATGCACAAAAGCAGTACTGGTTTGTAGGCAAAACCAAAAATAACAGTAATAGAAATAAGGTCGGGATAAGTAGGGTCACTTATTACTAGATCCTAAAATCAAAAAGCACCAGCCTACATATAGAGGTAAAATATTGTATATTATGATTCAGTAGTGCTTAATCAGTACAGATCTGCTTCAGACTTTCATTCGTGCTACAACTTGCATAGCTCAGACAACTTCTGATGTTGTGCATCAAGGACTACAATGCTTCTAAGTAACTTAATGTGACCACCAGATGGTAATAGAAGACAGTTTAGAATTTCCACAGCAGTAATGAAAAGCAATTGTCAGCTTAATGAATTTTTTATTCTTTCACTTTTTAATTTAGCACAGTAGAACCTCAGTATCTGATAACTAGTGATCTGCCTTAACAGGAGCACACTTACTTTGTGTGCTTACACTGAGATTTTCAACGGGAGCAAAGAACTTAATTTCTAGCATGCTCATTGCAGTGCCATTTGCACCAGGCCCTTCTTCATATGCATCCTAAACACAGTCCTGTGGAATACTCCTAGCTTGGGGGAGGGTTAAAGCTATTTTAATAAAGTTCAGTGAGAATCTCTTAAAACCTACTGTACTGGTTTTATTAATTGCATGCATATGCATGATCACGTCATATTTATTTTCCATATTTATGGAAGAAGTGCCTTCAAATTTCCATTTCTGGTCAAGTTCAGTATCAGATACTGAACTATATTAAGTATGAGCATAGAGTGAAGCAGATTAATAGTGAGAGAAAATACTCGTCATGGAACAGTATTTTATTTAACAATAGATAAATAGCATTAAGTGAATTGGGGCAACTTAACTATGCTCTGTTTTCTGCATCTTTATGCTCAAATTGAATATTCCTGCAACCATAAAAATGAAAGTATTACTGAGAGAGGGATTGTAAGATAAATGGTTCAACTTGATCAAACTTGTATTGATAAGCAATTCTGCTGCAAGCTGACAACATATTTGAACCAAATGACCTGCCACAGTGTTCATACTGCAAGTGGGATCTGCAAAAGGGAGTGTAGGCAGAGCATTGAACAAGGAGGCTGCTGTCCCTGTCTGTGTGTGTTTTTAAATATCCTGTGGGGCAGTACTAATATCCCCCTTCCTTACTAACCACATACATGGTGGCAATATTTGCTAGAGGATTTTTTTTAGTCAGGAGCCCTCTGTAAGTGCTCAGTAAGATGGGTTTTGAAGTAAAGCTGACTAAATGAAAGAGGATAGAAGAGGCCCAGAAAAATGGGATGACAAATGTGATGGTGGTAAAATGGCAGTGCCTCTGCTGCTGCTGTGTGTTATTTGCAAGCAAGAATGAGTATATTTGGCCCCCACATGCCTTCTTTGGGCTTCTGGCCTGGTATGGGGAGTACCTAGGAAGTAAAGGTCTGCTGTTACAGACCTAGAGGGGTTCAGGTTTTGTTTTTTTCTCCCAACAGTTTCCAACTGCTTGAATTCATCCTGTGGGTTTCAGTATCACTTTAGATCTAATTCTGCTAAGTAGGAGAAAAATCCATCAAACTTTGGATGGTAGCTTGTGGCTCAAGAGGAGTGGGTGTCATAGGATTCTCTAGCAAGCCAGATAAACCCTCTGATTAGAGGTAGAATAGCTCAGTCTTTGTAGAATCTTAGCAGCTTGACCAGAATTTTCTATCTCTTGTGTAATTTTTATCAATCTTTTCAAAGTGTCCTTTTGGGGCAGGATTTATCTCTTGAACCTTGCAACTCTGCATGTTTTGACCTGCAAGTAATCAAACAAGTATAGCTAAATATAGTATTTAACTTTTGAGTTTAGAATCATACAGTTGAGAAGATTGCAGATCTTTACTGTGTGTTTAAAATGTCTGAGTAATGTGAGGTTTAAGTTCTTCTTCTCTGTGTGGCAGTTTAGTCCTGTAGCCCTTACATGACTGCTTTAAAATGTTACCCTAGGCTGGTATACCAGACCCACCAAACATGTCTGAAGAATTAATCAGGATGAAGGCTAAAGAACGTCACTTTCTGGAGCAATTACTGGATGGAAAAAAACTGGAAAACTATGAAATTCCAGTACCAATCAAAGCAGAGCTCAGAAAATACCAGCAGGTAACAGCTTATATTTTTATTTTTAGAGTTCCAGTCTGATATGGTTTCATGGGATAGTAGGAGTTGTTCAGATACATTTTTCTTGTGAATTTTTTGGGTGTTTGGTTTTTGTTGTGCAGTGTGTATCTTGGACTCTGAGTATGGAAGAACAAATGAAGTAATGCATCCTTTCTATACTGTTCTAGTGATATTTTTCCCCTTCCTGGATTTTGCCTTTTCTGGGAATGGTCAGTGGGCTGTGCCTTGCTAACACTGACTGTGGCAGCCCAGCACTGCAAAGCCAGGTCTCACTGTACTATTTGGATGTTTGGTTTTCCCTTTATTCCTCCTGCTTTTAGTGAATGGGCTGTAGGGGATGCATTTGTGGTGGGGAACCAGCTCCTGGTTTGGCAGTGCTGGGTCACTGAACATATGGATGTGTGAACTGAAGCTCAACTAGCAAAAAGCCAGGTTTTATTGAGTCACTCTCCTTTTCTAATTTCAGGATGGAGTGAACTGGCTTGCATTTCTCAATAAATACAAACTTCATGGAATTCTTTGTGATGACATGGGTTTAGGAAAAACTTTACAATCCATTTGCATTCTTGCAGGTGATCATTGCCTCAGGTAAGCTTAAACAAATCACATTTTTTCTTAGACTTTAATTATAAGTCTTGTGTGGTAATGAATCTGGACATAGTCCTGAGCAACTGTGACTGTGTGTGGCTGTGCTTGGATAGAGGGTTTAGACCAGGTGGACTCCACAGATCCCTTCTCACCTCAACTCTTCTGTGAAAAACAAGTTTTTTTAACTCTTATTTTATATTCTTCAAGGGCTCAGGAATATGCAAGAACAAAACTGGTGGACAGTGTTCCTCTTCCTTCCTTGGTGGTGTGTCCTCCTACACTCACAGGACACTGGGTGGATGAAGTGGGCAAATTTTGCTCAAAAGAATATCTTAATCCATTGCACTATACAGGACCTCCTACTGAGAGAGCAAGGTAACAATCTTGCATTTATAGCTGGTTTACAGTAAAATATCACACATGGAAGTTTTCAATATACTTTACTACTACTGAAGCATAGTTTGTGGGTATGGAAACATTTGTGGTGGTATCCTTAAAGGCTGAAATAATAACAAGTAAGGAACACTTCAATTAACTCTTTTTTTTTTTTTTTTAAAGATTGCAACACCAGGTGAAAAGACACAATCTCATAGTGGCTTCATATGATGTTGTAAGAAATGACATTGACTTCTTCAGGTAAGAATTGGTTTGTTTTCTGAGGTTTTTAATAGCTTACAATTTTAAATGCTACTGAAGTCTGTGTTCTTCTTTTCCAGAAATATTAAGTTTAATTACTGCATTCTTGATGAAGGCCATGTAATAAAAAATGGAAAAACAAAGCTGTCAAAAGCAGTAAAACAGCTGACTGCTAATTACAGGATAATTCTTTCTGGGACACCAATCCAGGTAATTGATTTTCTATTTTGGATGAATAGTGGAAAACAAGATAGGTCTGTCTTGCACTCAGCTTTATTGTGCCTTTTAACAGTCATCTTGTTGAAATTATACATTGTAAAACAGCTTTTCATTTCTAAATGCTCAAAACATCATCTTTCCCTTTCCTGGTATATCTGTGTATAGGGGAATGAATGCAAGTTTTGTGGTATTAATGGAGTTCAAAAGTTGGCAGCAAGACTTTCTCTACCACTTCCTCAAGTAAAATTAGCAGGAAACTCAATTCTGAGATCTCCAGGTTTTGAACTTTGTCCAAATGACTTGGCTCTGCAGTATCTGTCTCACCCAGGACTAAGACCACTGGTGTGTCCTGGGTTTTGTTAATCAGGAAAACTCTGGGTGTGGCTTAAGGCACTGGACACAGTGGAAAGTCCATTTATACATTCAGGTGCATGCAGAGGTATTTTTGTTACTCAGATGGATGAAAGAGCCACCAAGCTCCAGGAGTTTTAGGTTGGGACTAGGTTGTAGTGTGACGTTTGTAGGATTTTAAATATGTATGGAAACATTTTCTGATACCTTGCAACAACTTATTCCTTATGAAAGTAATTTATCAAATGTTTCTTTTATGTGCAGAACAACGTGTTGGAGTTGTGGTCGTTGTTTGACTTCCTAATGCCAGGGTTCCTGGGCACTGAGCGCCAGTTTGCAGCTCGCTATGGCAAACCAATCCTGGCAAGCAGAGATGCCCGCAGCTCCAGTCGAGAGCAAGAGGCTGGTAAGGATCAAGTGTTTCATCTTTGGGGTTTTGTTTTAGCCTTTTAAATGAGATCTGCTAATGAAAAGAAGTGTGGTTCTTTCTAACATCAGAGATTGAGGGGGAGCTGAATGGTTTGAAAAATATGTTTTTCTTCTAAAACACTGCTGCTGTTGCCCTCACTAGGGGTACTTGCAATGGAAGCTCTGCACCGCCAAGTGCTGCCATTCCTGCTAAGGAGAATGAAAGAGGATGTGCTGCAAGATCTTCCACCCAAAATTATTCAAGATTATTACTGTATTCTCAGTCCTCTACAGGTATGCTTAAAAAGTGGCTGAAAGTTTATTTCTCAGCATAGTTAAGACCACAAAGGCATGAATTCTGTATTCCTGTGTCAATTTGATATCAGCTCTGACAGTCTCTGGGTGTACTAAAAGAATTTTGTAGTATGTGTTTGAAACACTAATTCCAGTCCTGTATTAATAGCATATTTCTTGAGTTTAATTTTGGGCATTGTTCAAGAACAACATGTAGGTATCTGCAGATTGTTTTTCAATAACCCTTTCCAAGTTGAAAGAGAATAAATGGCAAGAGATTCTGTTGTAAAGTTTATGTTCTGTTACATATGAAATAGCTTTCTTGATAAATAATAATTCTGAATTTTAACTTGAAACTAAACTCTGAATAGAACTATCTTCTGTCAGAAAAAACACACTCATTGTCTGGTCTGCAGGTTCAGCTTTATGAAGATTTTGCCAAGTCTCGTGCCAAATGTGATATTGATGAAACAGTTTCTTCAATTTCACTGAATGACGAAACTGAAAAACCAAAGCTTAAATCTACAGGTCATGTATTTCAGGTACAGTTTTTTTCAGTAATTTTTATTACCTAGTATATACATTTTTGGTAACTGTATTTATAGGTTTAGTAGAAAATTAAAATCAAAATAGTAAACTTAGACATTTGTGGTCATATGATCTAAGTAGAGTATTTATGGCTGGAATGTGAAGTATAGCTATTATGTTTAAATTATGAGTTTGTGTCTTATGATGCATAACATTGCCTCATATTTTAATGTGATCTGCTCAGTTCTGCTGTTTTCTGGATCTTGTAAAAACTGAGTACTGAGGGAGCAAAACCTCAGAATGAGGGAGGTAATTCTGATTGCATCAACTCTTACCCTTCAACATTAAGATTCTGAAACATGGACAAAATGTTTCCTTAATGGTAGATCTGAATTTATGAAGGTTCATGATCTTACAGAACTGAAGATTAACTCTTGGTTAATTGGAAGCAATTATTCTCAAAGTGCTCCCAAACCCATTTCCTCTACTGCAGACTCAGATCAAAGTGTGGAAAATGGTAATCCTTGCATTTTTCCAGAAAGAAGGGACCAAGATCACAATGAGTGTAACAGTGTTTGGATACAATTTGAAATGCAGGTTTTAAATGTGTAACTTTGATGAAAATACACCATAAAGTCCAGATTGTGGAATGTGGCAGAGTGACCCCTGTACTTATAGTTAATTCTGTTAATCCTTTTTCTGTAACTGTGTTTTTGCTTATCATTTCTTTGAACTTCATTTCTTAAATAATTCAAGGCATTGCAGTACTTGCGGAAGCTCTGCAACCATCCAGCATTGGTGCTCACAACCCAACACCCAGAGTACAAGAGAATTACAGAGCAACTTGCAGCTCAGAATTCTTCCCTTCGAGACATCCAGCATGCACCTAAGCTGTCTGCTTTGAAACAAGTGAGTACACATTTGTTGTGCCTTAAATTCCCCAAATGTCTCTGCTGCTGTTACAGTTTAGGTAGGAAAACTCTTTTTAATAAAATTAAGTAGTAAATGAAAAGAATGCAAGAGTGTTTCAGGGATATGCCCTATTTTCCCTGATAATTTAAGAAGGAGGGGGAAACACAATCTTCATGGCGATGATGTCTATATAATTTGTTGGCATATGAAAAACCTTACTTATGTTTTTTTCTTGTCCTCCTTGTTGCAGGTTTTTTTCATTTTTATTACACAGGAGACTACTTGATAAAGTTAGATTGCATTTCCATAGCTTTACTTACAATAGAGTTTAAGAAAAGAAAGTGGGATTTTTTAATTTTTTAATGGCTCTTAAGTTTTTCATAGTTTGACAGGGAAGCCAAGCTTTGTCTCCTTGTCATTTAAGTGACTGTCAATTAGATACTTCCTTCTGCAGTTTGTTTCTCTAATTTCTGCTTTTGATAATCAGTGAATGTCAATATTTATATGAGCTCTACAGTCATTTTAATGACACACTTTAATGTTCTTTTACCTAAAGCTGCTGCTAGATTGTGGTTTGGGGAATGGTGGATCTTCAGAAAGTGGTACAGAAGCAGTTGTGGCCCAGCACAGAGTGCTTATCTTCTGTCAGCTGAAGAGTATGCTGGACATAGTGGAGCACGACCTTCTGAGACCTCAGTTACCTTCAGTTACGTACCTGCGGCTGGACGGCAGCATTCCTGCTGGGCAGAGACATTCCATTGTTTCCCGGTATGCCTCATCCCCTAGAACCACTGTGAGGCAGCTTTGATGAACTGTGTTATTTAGATGGTGCAAAATTGGGTTTTTTATCTGCCTCAAAGCAGATGAGGTTCATAAATTCTTTATTTAAATGAAACTTACCATGCTTAACCTTTTCTTGTATGCAGGTTTAATAATGACCCATCTATAGATGTTCTTTTGCTCACCACTCACGTTGGTGGACTGGGACTTAACTTGACAGGGGCTGACACCGTTGTGTTTGTGGAACATGACTGGAACCCGATGAGAGACCTGCAAGCCATGGATCGGGCACATCGCATTGGGCAGGTGAAAACCTCTTCATTTCCCGTAAGGGTGGCTTTTCTCATTCTGAATTTGCTTGAGAGAGTTTGTAATGTATAACAAAGTGACATCTCTGGGTTTCTATCAAGCTTCCATTCATACTTCTTGCAAATATACCAGCTGCTGAAGTGCATTCTTCCTTTTTCTGCCCTCAACTTGATAAGTCTTCTCTTCTGTACTTCCTGAGCTGCTGGGGAGAGGCCAGAGAAGAATCACCCTTTGGTGGAGGAAGAGATAATTCAGGACTGAGACAAGGAACTGAAGGGACAGCCTGCAGGGTTGTTCCTCTCTGGTGCAAGAATGAGTGGTGGTGGTTTTCCTCTAGAGCTGTAAAAATCAGTGGATTCTTCCAGAGTACAGAGGCAACTGAAGATGTTTCTACTGTATAGTGGCAGTCTTGTGCTTTCCATCTAATGTCTGTCAGACTGAGTAGAGTTACTGAAGGGTGGCTCCAGTCCAAACTGCTTTTAGACTGTCCATGCTAAACACTAAAAGCTTATGCTTTCCTGAATATCTGAAATGATACTTGTTAGCTAAGTGTGGTTTTTTTCTTTCAGAAACGTGTTGTTAATGTATATCGCCTGATAACCAGGGGAACTCTGGAAGAGAAGATCATGGGTCTTCAAAAGTTCAAAATGAATATTGCAAATACAGTGATCAGCCAAGAAAATGCAAGCCTACAGAGCATGGGAACAGAGCAGCTTCTTGATCTGTTCACTCTTGACAAGGTAAAGAAACAGTTTTACAAATACCTACCAAAAATAGAGTCAGCTTAGGGAAAAGCTTTGCTTTGAAATGTAAAATTTAATCACATGAATGCTTAAGTTGGACTGATGAATAGTAGACAGCTCTCTGAACAACAGGAGGAAGTGATATTTCCCCAGAAGAATTATCAGACTTGAAGAATTTATTAGATTGTTGAAAACATTATTCTGTATATTAACAGGAATTTTTTTCTTTTGTGAAGGATGGCAAAACTGAAAAAGCAGATACCTCTACCTCTTCTGGGAAAGCATCAATGAAATCAGTGCTCGAAAACCTTGGAGAACTATGGGATCAAGAGCAGTATGACACTGAATACAGTCTTGAAAACTTTATGCATTCATTAAAGTAACCACCACATATTTGTAATACAACTGCTGCTAGTTCACATATTTTTCTGCTGATATTCAGCAAACTTCAAAGCATATAGAGTGAACCTTTAGCTTAATGTGTAAATAGACTTACTGAAAGAAGAATCTTCAAAAGGCTGGCATGAAGTAGTGTCAGCTGTTTCACTGGGAAGTTATTCTGTCTTAAACGTTTGCACTGTATAAAAACTTTAAATGTAAACATTGTGAGGTGGTTCAAATTTTACTTGTTCTGAACAGCTGCAAATTCTTACTTGGTAGAAGAATTAAAACATAGCAGGTTTTACATCTGTTAACAAGTGTGACTTGTGTTTGCAGTTAAGTCCACCATTCTTTCTTTCTGTATCTATAATAGTTTTGTACAGTTGTTTCAGTGAGTACTTCAGGTTGTTCAGTGTACATTTTTCTTTTAAACACAGCTTACTTTTATGGTATATTTAAAAAGCAATTTTCAACTTAAGCTTTCATTCAGATCATTTCAGGAGTTACATCACCAGAGGCAAAGCCTAGAAGCCTTGAAAGTATTGAAGAATGGAATGGCACTAGGCCTGTGCACCCACCTTTGTATATTGACTATATATATATATCATGCTCTTCAGTCTTTTGACACCATCTTGTGAGAACAGCTGACTTGAACTTTTTAATGTAATGAGCTCTATTAAATACAGGTAATGGCCTATTTGAGGCCATGTTTGCATCCTGTTAGCAGGGGTGTACTTTTTTAATTTATCTATAAGGCTAGAATATAGCCACTTTGAGAGATGCATGTATTCCATATGTTTCAATCCTATATATTTTTTGTAACTAAAAGAAGAAATTAAATATACAGACAGACATTTTCCAGAAGTAGATTTTACACTGTCTAGGATTCTAAAATCCATGCTAAAAGTGACTGTGTACTAAACCAATGCATGATTTAAAGCTTCTTAAAGGAATAGGGAGGACTTTTTTCTTTAGGAGAAAATATACATAGAAGTACCTACATTCAGTTTGAGGTAATTGAATAGTTAAAGTTGTGTAACAAAGATAGTAAAAGACTTTAATAGCAGTGAGTGAGAAAAATATGGCTGTATGTTATGCAGCTTTTTATAAAAAAGGGAGGCAGTATAAAAGTGTGTTTCTAGATGTGCATATGTACCAGTATATGCACTTTTTTATAAATATTAAGTTATAGATAACTTACAGCAGTTGTCTGAATACATAGAATATATGTATAAATATAAAACCTAAGGTTTATAGCTTGCTGTGTGCTTAAGCATCAGAGCTTAAAAACCACCAGAGACCTCAACTATTGTAAAATAAGATTGTTTTAAAACTATATAAATCAAGACAGTTCTATAGCATTGGAGAAGAATTAATGTCACATTTCAGTAGTTATGAACTGCCAGATTGTAACTAAATTAGCATTCCATGAAAATAAAACAAACTGGGAATATATAAGTTGCATGTTGGGTTTGTCCATGTTTAGTTTTGTTTCTCTAGGGAAGATTTATCTGGCTGTATGAAAAACCTAATGCTTTTGGAAATTACAGCTGGATGATGAGTGTTATATTGGTTAATTTCTACCTTCAGACCATTTCTGTTGTGCTTTCAGCTGATGATCCAAGCAGGGGAGACAAGATGGGTCTTGGTGGTGTTTGCAGAGAAGTTACAATGCTGGAATAATGCGTACTTGAAGATAACTTGGTGCAGTAATTTGGTGATAGTGCCTAGAAATAACAAGATATTTGAATAAAGAAACTTCTTTAGTGGTAAAAATTGCATATGTTTTTCTTCAAGAGTTTTATTAGGTGCAGTGATAAGAAACTTTGGGTTCTGTTGGGAAAGAAATAGCCTAGGACTTTTTAAAGCCATTTATTTATCACATTGTGGTTGCTATGCAACCATAATAATTTTAGTGATGGCTCTCTTGGATATCACATCAACAAGACTCCTGCACCTGAAAAACAGGGGAAGGCAGAACCTAGAATAATAGTTTCAAGAATATTATATGTACTGGCTGATGTTAAGTGTTCTGTGAATTAATGCTTTGAAATGTAACCCAAGAGGAATGCTGCACCAACTATATAAAAAAAATTGAATTTTGTTACCTTAATATTTAACAAAAAGCTGTTGTGTGCTTTGCAAACTAGCAGAGCATTTGGCAAGATCTGGCTTGTTTGTGCAGTGTCCTCAGTGCACAAACTGGATTCACTTACAGCGAAACTCCAGCAAGAAATAGCTCTTAGAATGCTTCCAACTGTATTTGATCTCTTTAATGGGTATTCAGCTGGACCAGACCAGGGTCTGGGCTGGAATAGGAAAGTTTATTTATTTCTAGGCTGAAATGAAACCTTCAAATAAGTCAGATTCTCAGCACCAGCCATTTTGCTCCCCAACTCTGCCCCTAGTACAGGTTGTTCCTTGCTAATGAGAATACAGCCTAAGCCTTGACTGACTGCAGGTGGAGTCACTGGAGGCCCAAAGAAACCCGCACTGAGTAGAACCATGCACAGGTTCAGAATGCTTTGGGTTGGAAGCAACCCTAAAGATCATCCAGTTCCAAAGCCCTTCCATGGGCAGGGACACCTTCCACTACACCAGATTGCTCCAAGATCTGTTCAACCTGTCCCTGAGCACTTCCAGGGATGGGGCATCCATAACTTCTCTGGGCAGCCTTCTCCACTGCCTCATACTCAAGGTTTGATGCATTGTGTGTAATTTGCACTGAGCTAAACTAGTCTCTCTCATCATTTAATAGCATCAAAAAACCACTAATAGTCACCAAAGCCAGACCTCCAAAATAATGTAGTTCCTGATTCAGAGCTTGCTAACCTGTGAAAACTACGTACCTCTGACTGGTGGCCACATTCTGGGCTGGAAAGAATGACTTTCAAACAAGTGTACACATAATGCTGCTTTTCAGCCAATCCTAAGGACTGCTTGAAATCCTACTTAAACCTAAATGGAGAACTACCTTCTGCAAAGAAAGTCTGCATAAACACACCTGCCCTTCTGCTGTGTCTGTTGTACTTAGTTAAACTAAGAATTCAATCTAACAAGTCTGTCTTTTTCCATGCATGTTATATTTGGAATTCACTTAGGAATAGCAGGAAGCTCTTGCTTTCTGCAAATTTACTTATAACTATTGCAGGTTTCTAGGTTGTTTTTTTATCCTTCTCCCTGATGCTTTTGTAAGGTTTTTTTTCCGTAGTGAAAGTGAAATTACACTGAATATCCAAGGTATGCATAGTGATTTAGTTCAACTGAAATTAGTTCAAGTTGAGTCTTTTGCTTTAGCCCATTATCTTTACAAATCTTATATTTTACCTTAAGATTACCAGATTTAAAGAGAAATGCTTGCATTTGCTATTAGTGGTATCCCCAACTTTCCTGCTGTCTCGTGGTTCTGCAGGTTGTAAGGCCAAGAGCACATGTTTCTAATTAAGCCTTAATTCAAGCAGTAGTAGGGCAGCTTTTGGCCATATTAGAAACTGTGGAAAACTTCTAAGATGAAAACACATTCACATACCAAAGCTTTTATTACCTTGCTTACAAATGGTAAATAATGAAGTGTTAAATCTAGCTTGGTGTGCAGTGTTAATAGAGCTCTGGCATAGGGCAAGCTTTAAAGCTCTTAAGCATCACAGCAGCAACTGACTGTGCTAAGTTGCTTTGTAATCAAAAGCTTGGAAGATGGAGTTCTGTCTTTAAACCAGGCAGAGAGATGCTTTAGAGTAAACATTATTTTTCAAATCACATTTAAGTGAATTACTCTCAAGGAAAGTTCTCTGAATATAAGGATTTTTATAGAGATGATAATCCATCTAAATTCTTCCAGTGGTCTATTAAAAGACATGACCTTTGAATTTGTGTCAGAAACGCTTTCAGTTGGCTCCTTATCTTCTAGTAGCTTCACTAGTTCTCCAGTATTCTCTTCTACAGCAGGTTTGAAGTATCTGTTCAGTTACACTGTTTTTAAGGCCAACTCCCTGTTCAGGAATCAGGATTTAATTGATTCTGGCAGCCAGACCAGACTCGGGGATTGTGCCCAGCAAGGGAAAGCTTCCTTTGGTGTGAAACTGACAGCACCACCCTCTCCAGTACAGGAATGCCACTCCCCTCCTGGGAGGACCAGATAGCAGCAGGGTAACAGAGCTCTAAGTTCACACTGACAATCCTGTGATCTTGGATGTCACTGAAAAGGAGATGCTCTTCATCTGTGTGTGTGCACGGGCAGAGCTCTGCTGCTTGGAGCAAGCATGACTCATAATGCTAAGTCATCTCCATTCATAAACCTTATGCAATAACAGCAAAACCTTAATTTTCTTCAATTGCTAACAGGTGCCTTTAATTTAGCATAAAGAGTAGAAGGTCCAACCTCCTCTGTATCTTTTTTTCTTGGGCAACAGCTAAATACACAATGCTGAATACACTGTGCATATGCTGCAGTAGATAGGCAAGAAGACAAGAGAGAAAGTTGTCCTTTGCCAAGGTTAAGACATTTTTATTAACTTGTTGTAGACACTGGGATCCAAACTTGCAACTTGCTGGTGGGTAGATCTCGAGTTGTACCCACCAGCCTTCCATCTGCACAAACCAGCACATGAGGATTTAGGGAATTTGTTAGGCTATTCTTCCTTAAGGCTGTCAAACCTTTAAAAAGTCATGTGTTCAAGACTTGTTCTGCCTTCTTAGCTCAGTCATGTGGGTAGCTAACTTGGAATTGGGTGTTTGACAATTTACAAAGTAATAAACAATCACAAACTCTTTCAGATAATGACCTTCAGTATTTTCTTTTAAAGTAAAATTCAGACCAGGCTTTGCTAAGTTGTAAAAGGTATTCCACATACTAAAGGAAAACATTTACTGCTCATTTTCCCTTTTCAGATGAGGCAAGGAAGTTGATCCAGAGAGCAGAAACTTCAAACCCATAAATTCAGCCTCAGGTGCAAAAGCTGCAGGAAGGGGGAGAAAGGAAGGGTACACTGCATCCTGCCAAATGGCTGTTCCAGGGATGCAGCAAAGTGAACTTCTCTGCAGTCCAGTGAGAGGCTCAGAAATAGCTGAGCTATCAGAATGCTGGCCATGTCTCCAATGCACTCTGGTTCCAGGGCCCTTTGCAGGACTGTGTGTGCTGCCCATGCCAAGGCTGTGCCTGCCAGAGTTTTCCCATATGGCAGGGTAATTACATTTCACAGTTTATGCAGGCTGGGTGCTTAGATACTCCATTGAGAAAAGGGAATAGTGCTCAGTGTAGCGGCCCAGGCGTTTCATGTGGTCAACTTGTGTGCTTTTTGCTGCTGTTTCAATGTTAGCTCTCTCTGAGTAAATACTGTGCTCTCCAGATACACATTTCTGTATTCTGACCCTGTTTCTTGTGACTCATACCGCACTTACAGGGATTTAATTATCAATCACAGCCCAGCATCTGAGAAATAAAGCCTTCAAGTAGAAATCTGTAATGGTAAGCCAAGGGAAGAGCTAACGCAGATGTTAAAATCTGCTTTTGCAACAACAGAGCTTGAAAAAAGTCAGTTGAATTTGTCATGATCTCTGCTGTAGCCAGAGAGGGAAGACATTAAAAATGCATCAACTCCAAGAAAATTATGCTTTCCAATTCCTGCCTTTCTTCTGAATCAGAGCTGCCTCACCTAACAGCAAAACTGACCTTTAACTTTGCATTACCAAAACAAGTGTGTGCCTTTAGGAAAATACTGCACTGTATTCTGATCTATTTCTCCATGCTGCCCTTGCCTCAACACAGTCCAGATTATAAAACTTCTGGGACACTTGTAACTGTTCATTCTTGGCCTCTATTTTGCAATTATTATCACTCACAAAGCACAACAATCAAACTTGTCAACTAAACTTTAGGTACTCAGGTGCTATTTCATGTTCATTTGGACACATTTAGATTCATATAAACACAGGCAAAGTTCACTTCTTGAGCATAAAGTCAAAATGTAGCCCATGCTCATATTCAAGAGAATGTGTTTTCAAGAGATGGCAGAGGAAGGAATCATGCAAAATAAGAAAACCCACGGTAAGTGCCAGCCCACCAGTGTCTGTCTTCATTTATGACTAATTTAAAGTTCACCCACTTAGGCATTATATCAGTTAAATCATCAGTTCATTTGCAAGCTGGAAAGGACAACATGGCAAAATTCAAAGTTGGTACTTCTGCTTTCTTTGCTGCCCCGGTGAGAGCTGCAAGATGTGATCAGCATTTCAGGCTTCTCACAGCCGACACAGTCAGCAGTAGTTAATTATTGTTTATAAAATGCAGAACTCTGTGTTCTCACAGTTAGAAGTTGCATCACTCTTTGGCTGTGCCTATTATTTATCAGCTGAAGAGCAAGGCAGCAAACAAAGCAAGGAGAGTGAAAAAACACCAAAACCCATGACAATTTACATGGGCTGTGTAGGGGCAGGAAAAGTAAAGGAGGAGGAAGGGACATGGGATGCACTTGCCATCAGCCTATTTTCCCTGGCTCTGTTTGGTTTATTTCTCTCAGTTTCCCACTGTGCAGTATTTTTGCCTCCAATTCAGATGTGGTCACAGCTGGCAAAGCCACCGAAGTACTGCTGTGGAAGAGATTAGAATGCCTTACCACTGGGAGCCTGGTGTGTGCTGCCTCATCCCCTTCCCACTTAAGCAGGAAAAGTAGCTCCAACCACCACCACAGGAGCCTGCTGTGCCACCCCAAAGGAGAAAACAAACCAGTCAGATTCAAAGTTCTGATAAGTTTAAGTGGCAGATGGCTACAAACACCCCACAGCTTCATGCACCTGCACAGAAACCCAGAGAGAAACAACAACCCTTCCACACGAGCTGAGGCCCAACACAGGCCATGAGGATGTGGCAGCCAGCGCTGCCTTCAGAGTCATGAAACCACAGAATATCCCCGATTGAAAGGGACCCACAAGGCTCAGCGAGTCCAACTCCTGGCCCTGCCCAGGACTGCCCTAAGAGCCACACCGTGCTCCTGAAGGCATTGTCCAAAGAGCTGCTGAACTCTGTCAGGGCTGGTGCTGTGACCGCTTCCCTGGAGAGCCTGTTCCAGTGCGCAGCCATCCTCTGGGAAGAACCTTGTCCTAATACCCAACCTAACCCTTCCCTGCCTTCGTGCCCTCGCTATCCCTCACTCTCCAAATGGCATAACAGAAGAAAGGGCCTCAGAACCACCACTCTGCTCCTCGGGCTCCTGCCATGGCCCTCACGGGGGAAGGGATGGAGGGACGGCTCCTCAGCGCCCGTGGGGCCGCGATGGCCGCGGGGCTGGCCCAGCGTGGGATCCCCGCAGCGCCCTCCGCCCTCAGGGCTCCCACTGATGGCGGCTGCCCAGTGCAAGCCGGCCTCAAACTCCCCGTCTTCCCATTTCAGCCCGCTCCGGGTTTGCCATTGTGAGTCCCAGAAACGAATGCTCTCCCCGTTCCCGGGTTTGCCATTGTGAGCCCCAGAAACCAGCCCTCTCCCCAGACCCCGGGGCAAGGCTGGGGCCGTGCAGGGCCCGGCAAGGCGGGGCCCGGCCAGGCCTTTGCGCTGTTGGGGCGTTCAGAGCAGCAGAAGCGACGGCCTCAGCTGCGGCTTCGTGGATTCCTGCCAGGTGAGGATCAGCCCGGGTTTGGGCAGAGTTGGACACCTTGTGGGCTTTTCTAGTTATCCACCCGAGGTCTCTGAAGGCAAGGAGGGCCCCTCTCCGTTTCGTTAGTCTGCTGCTGATCTGTCACAAAGTAAGAGATGTATTCAAGGCACAAAATGGCTTTTGCAATTATTAGATGCCTTTATCAGCTTTGCTTTGGCACTTAATCAGCCGCAAAAGCTATTTATTGCCTCATAAACTCCTCTGCAGCAAACATTATCCTTTAATTAATCCCTGAAAATTACAAAGGCTGATGAAGTAACCCCATTTTCACACCACCCAGTCAAGATGAGGAGGATTTGTTGCTGTTTTCCCCTTTCATTTTGTTTTTAGGCATTTGTCAGCTGTCTCAGTCGGAGGGCTTGTCAGGACAGGTAGTAGCAATTAAGCAGCATGTCCCAGGTAACAAATACCAGCCAAATCACTGAGCTGTGAGGATTATTCACAGCTGAGAAAGTTAGGAGATGAGTAAAAGTTAAACCTTAATTTAGCTAACATTAAAATAGGAAAGGCAATCTGAATGGCATTTTGCTGCAGAGTTAAAGGATGTTACAGACTCATTAAAAGATCGGACCAGTTGCTAATTAGGATTTTTTGAAGCTAAGTACACAATGGCAGAAGTAGATCTCTTGCATACTGAGAGACTTCAGATGCATTCTTGCTTTGTATATCATTAACTTTTGTATATCAGCACTCAGAGGAATTCAAAATAATTGAAAAGCATCGAGATCTGTTTCTGCAACAACTCAATACCTTAAAATTTTCACTAGAATAGTGGTTTTTAATCTGGATACAAGTTTTCTTTACAGCACAGACATAAAATTCTGCTATTTCCACATACCCCAACCCATGCCCCCACCAGATTCAGACATTAGTTTTAAAGTAAAGCAGTTCACAAAATAACAAAAATGTTAGGCATCACTATTTCAAAGTTAGCTGACCTTATGAGAACTAGAATTATAGCTAGAAATTCAATGCTTTTGTGTAAATGTGCCCATTCTACTTTACAGGGGGGTGAGAGGAGCAAGAAACATTCCCATAAATATTTGGGAGTTGGCAGTTCTGAGTCCTATCTCGTCGCTTGCCATGGATGACTGGTAATTGCTGGGGAATTACCACTGGCTGCTTGGAAACCTGATGACAAGAGAGAAGGTGTTTCATCCAGGTCAGTTGCTGAATTGCAAAAAGGTGATGGGACCATGTAATCAGCCTGTTCTCTGCAGATGTGCAGAAAATGTTTCATAAACTGTAAATTGTATTTTAGGAAGTACCTAGTGATGCAGGTAGTTAAGGTAGAATAAATTTGGTAGGAGACTCGAAGTATAGGAAGGAAGGTTGCTCTAAAAATTATTGCAACAAGTTTCCCCATCAGCATTTAAAGCTTACAAAGCAAATTCTGAAAGGGGGAAAAAAATATCTTGTGTTTGAGAAATAGGCAAAGAGAAAACTGGGAAAAGAGAAACTATGTCTCTTAAAGCTCTTTATTTTTCCTCATCATTGAAAGAAAAAACACAACCCAAACCCACGAAAACCTCAACCTTGTTCTAATCCTAGCTCACAGCTGCTAGGGAATTTACATCTCCTGTGGCAGGTGTTAATCATGGTGAGGCTAAAGAGCAGTTCCACTTCAGTGAGCCTTTCTGTGTGTTAGGTGGTAGCATAGTCAGGACTCAAATTATAAGAGATTATGTTTTCAGAGATGTGTTGAAAACCCCAACCCAGCAATTATGTTTTCCAGAGTGTCCATTTGTTACTGCTGGAGACATCCTGCATTGCTGAGTGGTGCGTTCTTGCCACCCGAGTTTCTGAAACACAAGCGGGGGGGAAAGGATTAAGGAGGTGAATACTGTTAAAGCAAAACTTTGGAAGCTAGAAAGTCTGAGGCTTTACATCCTGGGAGGAGATGTGTTGAGGTGCAGCTGGTGCAGTTTTTTTCAGCATTAGATGGTCCAGCAGCCATCTTGCTGTCCTGCAGGGGGGTGGAGGGCAGGGCTCTGCAGCAGTTCAGTCACCTACTCTAGCCCCAGGGACAGTCACACAGGCAGAGGGACACACCCCAGGGTGCAGGAACACCTCAGTACCTGGAGTCCACAGCTTCTTGAAATTCAAGGAACCACAGTAAAAAACTTGAGTTCACTGGGAGTTACAGTGGGTAACTAAGTTAGTTCTAATCTGAGGTACTTCTGAATTAACTGTGGTAGTGAGAACACATGCCCAGGAGCAGTGACATTCAGGACTGCCTGGTCTGTATCTTGCCCTTTGGCTAAAGATGAGGCCAAAGGTCCAGACCTGTGAGTAACCTCACCTGAGGAAATGCCAGCAGAGGTCCCTCACTGTGACAGGTTTGGTATTTCTATGCATTTAGTTGCAGCTTTCTCATGTGCCTGTAACTTCCTTTCTGAGCAGTTTGGTATTTTTGTCATGTCTAAACCAAAGGATTTGGATTCAGGAATAATGTTTCTCATCCTGGTTGCATAACAGAGCACAAATACCAGCTGCTGTCCTTTTCTTTTAGAGCACAGCTGGAGCACCAGGGGGAAATGGCAGTCCCAGTCATATTTCCATTTTTATGGACAAGAGTGATTGTTCAGCGATGTTGGTGTAAAGGCCTGCAACATGCTAGGATATGAGTGGATTTGTGTGGGATTCCTTTCACCCTGAAACTTTTCCACAATCTGAAGTATCATGGGGAGTATGGAATGTCAATGTGTAAGGACATCGGGCTGCTCACTCTAGTCTGGGTTTTATGTGCTTCCCTATGGAAGAGAGGGAGAGTGGTTGTGTCTCTGCATCACAGAGAGACTGTATCACAAAAGAAACTGTGGCTGTGTCTCTGCATCACAGACTGTTCATTTTACGCATGTTAAAGCAAAACTTCCTTTGGCTAAAATGCAAAAAAAGTCCTGGTAATGTAATTGCTACTTACCTACAGCTACTTGAAAAACATTCTCCTGACTCTTCAGGGGATACAGAGAAAAAACAAAGAGAAGGGATTTTGTTTTCCCCAGATTACATCACATCACACAATTTTCTATTAATCTTCTTTTCAGTGTAAAGAATATCCCTGTTGTTTCAAAAAGATGACAGCATGCTGCTCAGTGGGCCAAAGGAATGATAATGCACTCTTAGAGCATGAGGAAATCAGCCTTGTTAGCTCTTCTTCCAAGAATAAAGCTGAGCAAAAAGGTTAACACAGGGTTGAATCCTTTAGAGTAATTAATCAAATATGTTATAATTTCTAAAAAAGAGAGGTTGTATCAAGAACAACTTGAAATTAGAAACAATCTCAGCATTCTGACTCTGACTTGGTAAGATATTGAGACAGAGCTGCCTGAAGAGTCCTCTGCATTGCTGAGCCCAGCCTTGCCCCAGCAGGAAATCCACAGGAGGAAGCTGCAGGTGAAGTTTCTGTGAGTGTCCTGGGTGGGGGGCATTGTCTCCTGCAGGTCCAGCTGCAAGAGGCACACAAAGGCAGAGCTGTTATTCATGCTTTATTTGGTACAAACAATACATTTTAACCTGCCTAACAGAAACTGAGCCAGACTGAGTCAGAACTGTTGTGAACTTGTCTTCCTGAGTTGTTCTAATGTCTGAGCAAACCTTTTCTTCCAGTTTCTGCCCATCTGATTTGCAATCCAAAGGGGTTTGTAGAGTTAACCTAAGTGCATTGAATAGGTTTTGACTAGCTCAGTCTCAGTTGGAAATGTGTATGTAATGGGATATTGCTGAGAAACAGCTTCTTGTATTGTGCTTTTCTGTGTACAAGTTTTGTTTGAATACTGCCAGTCCTTATTGGACATCACAGCCGTGTCTTTGAAATGTTGACCTAATAAAATCCTGTGCTGGGGATAGAGAGCCAGTGAAATGTTCATAACCTCTCTACCCAACACAGTCCTTTCAAAGAGGGATCAGACTTTCAACTTCAGTTCTTTACACAGTGAGAAAGAACCAGCAATTAAAGCTCCTTATATCCTTGTAGTTGTTAAGTATAGAAATTAAATTATACCAATATGTGTTCTTTACAATGGAGATGGAAGCAGAAAAAGATCATCACATTAATTAGTTTTTTCTTTTGGGAAAAGGACTGGCTTTATTGAGTATTACAACTGACACCAGTGCATTCCTGACTGGCTGTAAGATCTCAGACAAGTTATTTCTTTTTGGTCACTTTTTTTTGTTACTTTTACGTGCTCATTTTGGTTTTTGTGCTTAGACTGAAAGCACTTCAGGACATAATCTCACTCTCTCTGCCTTTTGTAATGTCAGGCCTAACAAAGCTTTGCTTTCCTTTGGGGCCTTTAGACACTGATGAAACATAAATACTTTCAAAGATAATTAACTACACTGACTTTGAATGGAAAGTCATAATCAGGCCTGAGAAAGAGGAATCTTTGCTGCTCTACCCTATCTGCTGATGAGTATTCTCTTGGAAAGTAGGAGACTGGAAATTTTTGCAAACATTCTGAATGTTCAGGATGCTTTCAGAGTTGCAGCTGAGTCTGAAGGAGCTGGAATGTGAGTGGTTAAATTGTGTTTGGCTGAAAATCAAATTAGCTTGATACCTGCATGTCTCACTAGCACCTAAAGCCTAGAAGAGGTTTAGTAAAAATTGAAGAACTCCTTGTCCTACACAGACAGCTGTGATTGCTTATAAAACTTCACTATCAAGTGCCTTGAGGGGCACAGGGTTGCAGTGTGGTAATATTTAGGCTGTAAAACAAACAAATCAAATCAAAATAGGCTTTCCTTTGAAGAATTATATAAATTTTCCATTCATTCTTTTTTTTTGTATTATTTTTATCACAACAGTACCTGAAAGTCCAGTCAGCATAAAGAGCAAGGCAACATAGAAACTCTGCCATAAAATTCTGCTCTTCCTCTGAAGCACAGTTGGTCTTTGGGCTCAGTAAGAGGGGCAAATTAAGTTGCTTAAGAGATGCTTGGTCTGACTACATTATGTGACTTTTGTTTCTCCAGAAGTTCTTGTCATGTCAGTTCTACCAGCTGATCTACTTTATTAATTATTTTTTCCAACTTGAATTTTTTGTAGAGTGAGATTGAGATTGCATTCTGTAGTAATTAGATAAGAGCTGAGATAGCTGGAACTCTGTCAGAGAAGCAGAATTAAGTGTCCAGGGAGTGGAAACTTCTTAACCATGCTCAGCAGCAGAAGACACAGCAAATGAACGTGCACTGATGAGATGAAGTCAGCCCTGGTGGCTCAGGTGTGGGAAATAAGTGCAGTCAGAAATTCCTTCTCACTGAGTTAGTGCCAGGCCATGATGGGGAGTACCTGCAAAGACAGTTACTGTTGCAATTACTCTGGCCTTTAATTTCTTTGTTTTAAAAGCTAAAGGAAGTCCCCCCCTCAAACACTTTAATAAACAGAGTGACTGATGTACTCATAGAAGGGCACATTTAAATATGGGTAGAGTATATACAGTTTGCTTCGCCCCACTTCTCCTGTACAAGGCACTTTAAACATAGGAAGTGGCACTAATTAGTCCACAGATGCAACACAAAAATTGTGGTCTGTGTGTTTTCCCTCAGAAGATTTGTGACTACCAGAATGTCCTCTGTAATCAGAGAAAATATTTCTGTCATGGGAGTGGTCCAGGCTTAGATACTCTGTTGGTGTCATCATGGTGGACTATTTTAATTTGCCTTTAGTTCAGTGACAAGCATTCCTAGTAATTGCAAGTTTTTTTAAGAAATAACACCAGGTCACTAGATCTGCTGATCCTCAAGGCAGGCTCATAATTCACTTACCTGCAGTCCATGTAGGGGCAGCTAATAATATCTCAAAACCCCAGTAGGGCAGGTGCATCTTTATAGGCTGCTGGATGCTGGTTGGTTGGTTGTTGTTGGTTGGTGGTTGGTTGGTTGGTTGGTTGGTTGGTTGGTTGGTTGGGGAATTGTGAACCTGCCCAGTGTTAAGGGCAGTTAATGCTTTCAGCCTTGGCAATGCCGCTTCACCAGGAGCAGCCAAGAGGAAGTGGTGTGGACAGCAGTACACATGACATCTTGCCCTTCTGTAGCATGTGGGATTGTCACGTGGGACTCACACCTGTGTGTCCTTGCAGTCAACTAATTTTTTTTCCTTCTTCTTTAATATATCATTGCAACTGAAGCTTTCTTATGAGTTTTGAAAAAAGGTGGAGGCTTGGTGGTGGGAAACCATGCAGGCCTGCAAAAGCACTTGCTCTTTGGATTTTGGTACTTTTCAGGCAGCTATTATATAGTGACCTACTCTGCTTTGCCAAGGCAGGTAGTTCTGGGTCTGTGCAGAGGCACCTTTAGGCAACTAAGTCAGCCAGAGAGTTCAGACAGATTCAAGGTTATGCAACAGCTGAGTAGGAATTTTCAGGAACAGTTTTGGACTTCAATTTTTAATTACATCCTTTTTTAATTTTTTCTGTTTGGCCCTACAGTGAAATTTGATTAAGACAGTACTAAAGGTTTTTCCTTACACCAACAATTTCACCTTCAGAGGCATTTGCAGCTGTGACCTCAGATATTGTCCCTGTTTCATATATTTCTTCTCTACTGACAGAAGAAGGAATTCATGTTCGCTGTTCGTAAATAGGATCATGCCAGAGAACATCCTGACTCTGTGTGCAATCTCTGCCTGCAGTCTTCTGCTTGATCTGCCAACCCTGAATTTTCAGCTCCCCACCTGATATGAAAAGGGGCAGATATTAGTTTTTCTCTGAAATGAACTACTGAATTAACAACTCTCTCATCTAAGGGCCACAAATGGAAATGAACAGCTCTGAATGATGTGGCAGGCGCTCAGAGCAATGTGTGTGATATTCTTAGAAACCATTTTGATGAGGTGTCCTTACATCAGCCGGGAGCAAATGCAGATGAAAGGCTCAACAGATAACAAACCAGAGGAATTTCCTTCAGTCCAAGGTTCATGTCCTCATTCAGAAGTTTGGTTTGGGATCTGCTTGTCCTGGGTGTCATCAGAGTACGTTTTGAAAGCACGCACACAGCTGTCCAGAAAATCTGAGAGGATTGCTGGCCAGCTCATTTGTCTTTACAGCTTACATCTGGCTTTGATGAGCTGCACATACATGCATATGATCTTTGTCCAGGTGGACAAATATCTAGTTTAATGTTTAGCAATAGGTCCTTCTTAGCCTTTCAGTCAAGGGCTTCAGTTACATATTAATGGCACAGGTCTTTGTGCAGGTCCAAGAGCAGGAACATTGGGACATACTGGGGTAGGGAATGTTTTGGCTCACCATGTCAGGCATATCTGTTGGCCCCAGTTTGGCAATTACTTCAGTGTCCATGTAATTTTAAGCACATAAGTAATTCCAGACAGTCAGGCTTGTCTTTAAAAGTGCATTGCTGACTGGGGAATTTCTGGCTTCTATAGCTGTTCAAATCTTGGCTCCCAGGAGTCTTCCTCCAAATTTAACAACATTTCTGCTTTACTCTCTCGCGTTAGAAAACTGGTAGCCGGCTTTGCTCTGTCATCACAGACAGAAAATTTGCTTTAGCTTCTATCCTGTGAGACTCTCATTTATGCATTGGACAGAGACCTTGATGGGATAAACATAGGATGGTTTACTTGAGAGGCCATACAATGTGGGTTGCTGAAGCTGAGACTTGTTATTTAGGTTGAATGAAATGAATGAGAAAACTGGCAAAAATTTTACACACACTTCTACAAAGTTGGGTGCTTGTTCCACAAAGTTTAGAAGTAGGGCAGTACAGGAGCCAGAAGATGTATTGGAAATGGAATTGGTTTTGCACCAGGATTGGGAGAGAAATGTGTAAACCTCTTTGAACTGGTACATGAAGCTATATCAGCTCCATGCTGTATGTGAGATAATATTGTTCATGGCAGTGGGGAGAATATACAGCAGCCTAAATATTAAGGGAGAGGAAGGACTGTTTGGGACATTTGTAAGTAAGTAATATTTAAATCTAAGGTGCTATTCCTTGTCCTGATTTTTTTTTTTAATGGATCCTTCACTGTATTGCACCATAACCTGTGCAAGTGACGGAGTTTCTTCTTTCCTTTGGGGAGTGATTTTTTGTATCTTTTTTTTAATTATTATTCTCACGTACTAAGAAATGTCTGCAGGCCATCAGCCATTTCTCCTTTGGCCATGGAAGAATGGGTCTATAACAGGAAGACAGTTCTGCCCTATAGTGTACTCCTTTTTCTTCCTTTTTAAACGCATCTCTCCCTTGAAGAGCAGAGCCTGTCCAGCCTGACCCTGGTCAAGATGGGAGAGTGGCAAAAGCAGATTTCCCTGGGAAGCTTTTTTTTCCCATTTAGAGCTAAGTGTGTAACTTCACATCAGAGTTGGTGTAGCTAAATGAGCACCTTGGACACCACCCTCCTCACTACATCCTGGCCGACTTCCTCATCTTCAGCTCTTCCTCCAGCTGGAAAAGCTACAAGTAGCTGGGGGCTTCTGTCAGCTGTACTGACAGAACTACAGTCAGCAAATCCACAGCTGTTCCCAGGTGCACCCCAAATATCTCCAAGCAAAGCATCAAGAAGTGGGATTCAGTTTATGACACATTTTCCTGTCTACTGTAGAATAAATGGGAGCATGCAGCTCAGTGGGTTGCATCAGAGAGCCCAGTGAGGTTTTGCTCTGTCCCTTCCTCAGCTGTGCACTTGAGGCTTCTGTTCATACTCAGAGCAAGGATGATCTGAGGAGAGGTATGTGTAAGGGTCTAGAGCATGTCTGGGACTGTGCTCGTGGGGAGAGGTGGAACTGACAGAGGGGTGATATCAGCACCTTCCAAAGCCTCAGAAGGGATATCATGTTCTTTAGATCTAGAGAGAACCAGCATCTTCCCCAATTGCCTTGTCCCACTGCCAGGGTGAGGCTATTACAAGTAAAAGGCTGGGTAACAGGAGGAGCTGCAGAAGGGCCCCAGGAGCCCAAGCAGGTGGCACAGCTGGTGATGACAGGCTCAGCCTGTGGGAACAGTATGTGTGCTGGAGATAGCCAGGGAGAACCCATTTTAGCAAGAGCTGGGCAGACTCACAGTCACATGGCTCTGGCTCAGCTGTACAGCCTGAGCTTTAGGAAGCTGAGAGAACCAAGTTTTCAGAATTTGCATATTGCAGCTGAGTGACTCCACTGACTCCATTTCCTGGGGCCAACGAGTTGTCCTCACAGTTTCTGCAAGAATCACAAAATGGATGACAACTCACTCCCCCCCCCCCCCCCCCCCATTTCTAATCTGATAGCGCATTTGGAATTGGTTTGGAAATTGGGCAAAGATTCAGCTTGAGTATTTGATATGAAGTGTTCACTTCTGGCTAATGCTATTTCTGTTACATCCCTCCTTCAGAGCATGATTTAAGAGGACTGTCTGAGAGAAGGGCACTGCAACTTGCTGACTCTGTGTTACCTCCTGCAGCATTTTGAATGCAGCTTAATTTCCTTGTGAAAAGAACTGATACAACCAATCCCCATGAACTCTTCACACTTGACAGAAACACAAGTGAAGAGGGTGATCCATAATAATTAGGAAATTGGGATCAAAAGTGGGCAGGCTTAGCCCAATCTGTTTTGCTCAGGGGCAATACTGCATCTTATAATACACAACTTAATTACTAGAGTACATCCTTTCTGCAAGTGAAGGCAGTTTCCAGAGTGGAAAAGCTGCTATAAATACAGTTCTAAATTCTACTCAAAACTAGGTTAGGAGAGCATAAGCTTGAGTAGTATTTAAAAGAGTAAAAGGAGAATGTCATGTAGTGTTGTCCTATTTCTGGCATCACTCCTCAGTGGAAAGGCCATTGTCACCTATCTGCCCTCATATATCATTCAGAAACAAGAAATCAAACACAAGATAGAAATGATGGTCCTTAAGATCCCTTTCCAAACAAAAGTGGTTGTCCTATTTAAGGGCAGTGGCAGACATCTTCATCTCAGGGCTGCAGTTGCTCTGTCAAAGGCAGACTGAGCTATGCTTGTGTGAAGAGTCCTTTGTGTGTCACAGCTACTGTGTTAATGAAAATCTAAGCTGCAGAAGAAGTTCATCCCCACACTTTTCTGCTTTTCCTCTTGCTTTATACATGTACCCTACAGTCTACAGGCTCTGTTCAGTGGAGCTAAGACTCACAGGATGGAGGTAAATTTAAGATTTAAGGGTTATCTATTATGTTGTGTAAGAATAGTCTGACAAATGCAGAAGGTATCACATATCTTAGCATTTGTTTTCCTTTGTTTAATACAACTCCCAGTTTCATTGAGGATTAGATGTCAAGAGCCATTACACAGCAGGGAGTTAATTACAGAAGTTCTGGGTTATATAATAGTGATTTCCAGATTTCCAGTCTCAGTAAGGCATATCTCCTCATGACCAGGATTTTTTCTGGCCTTCTGGCTGGATAGTCTATATAAACTTTTTTTTCAGGGCAGTGATTGAAATAGTTTTACTGAAGGAATTTTAGCACTGAAGTTTCCTGGTATCTGATGGATTTTTCCAGAACAAAACATTAGCAAAAGACTGCTACAGTTTGTCATGTTTATATCTGATCCTGCTCTGAGGGTGGTGCTTTCATTACATGGCCATAAAGTAATGGTACTTCTCTGCCTTTAAACTCTTTTGACAGAAAAGTGCTTAAACATTCTATTTCTGGATTTGCTTTTTTTTGTCCTTTGTAGGATTGGGGTGAGGGGCATGGAGGGATGCAAGGAGTGTGATTGCATTATCAATTATTTTATGTTTTGCCTCACAGAGTGCAGGTCTTCAGCACTTCAACACTTTAGAGTAATTTTCCTTTGTGTGGCAGGTAATTTTTTCTCTGTGCTTGTTGGAATATGTATTTTCTGCTGTTGTCTGGCATCAATATTTAGCATGTTTGAATAGGACAACCTAAGCACCTAATGTGCTTTTATAAAAATCTGAACCGAGAAAAAGAAAAACAAGTCAAGGTCTCAAAGCTGAATCTCCAAATTAAGCTGGTGATGTTGAATTTGAGCATCACTGTGTCTAATTGTTTAGCTTGGGGTAGCCACAGCATACTCCTTGTCCTTGAGTTAGGCACCTGTAAGTGAATGTGAGGCAGAGCTACTCAAGGTGCTTTAGCATGGCTTATTTAGTTTCTTTTCAGGGTGGTTTGTCACACAGAGTGTTTTATACTCACAACAGTAGTGCTTACTTGCATCATGCTGCCTCTGACTGGAGTAAAGCTTTTGCTTTCTGTTTTTCCACTTTATGTAAAACAAATCAAGTTTCTCTGGACTAAGAGGGTGGAGCACAGGAATGATTTACTAACTGAAAGGCTTGGACACCCACTTGGGAGGGAGGAGTTGTTGGTTCTGGTTTCTGTCCTGTTTCTGAATTCAATCAAATCCTCAAATACTTTGCTTAATTCAGCCAGAGTGACTGAAATGTGCCCATTTACAAATGGTAGCATGCAGGTCCAGTCAGAAGTAAGAAAGGTAGAGGCAGATTGCTCAGCAGGGCATTTCTGGCACATGTGTCTGTGCTGTCACTCTGTGGGCCCTGAGTACAACAGTATGCACAAGGCACTGCTGGAGGAATTAGATTCATTGTAAACAAGAATTTGCCCATCTCCTAGAATTTCATGGTTGTTATTTGACTCTGACCATGTTCTGTATTCGACAATGAGATTAGAGGGTGTTTTGGAATTCTGAAAGGCAAAGATTTTGGAGGATAGATGAGATGAGATCATATATCTTTGCCATAACTTTTGACAGTGTTTTGCAGAATTATTTTGCATAGGAATTGCACCAGTTCTGTCTCTTTTTCAGGCTGACATTTCAGTGGATACATGTTGAAACTGGCAAGGAAGTCAAGGTGTATCAGAGGGCACAATCTTGTTACATATAATTTTATGAACAAGCACTTTGATTTTCTTTACCTTAATGGTGATGCTTGTGCTCTTCCAGAGACCATTCTTCTTCACTTGGTAGAGAGCAAAATACATATCACATAATAGTTAAGAGTAGTTGCCACAACCATGACTAAATAGGTTCAGTTCTTGCTCAATAGTGGAGAAAATTTTGAAGAAGAAAATAGTAAAAAATATAGATATCCCCAAGTGTTTTGACCGCTCAGACTATTGGATAGAGAAGGAGAAATACACCTCTGTTCTCCAGTATGTGAAACATGATAAATACATTTGCAAGTGCTTTCTGTATTTAGGCCTGCAGGTCTAAAATGCAGGGGAATATCCTGAGAATCTAAGTAGACCTTGGGTCATTGAACAATTGTGAAGTATTATGACACAAGCAGGTTTATATATTCCTGTTCACAACATGCTAGGGCAGCAGCTCAAAGGGGATTTTAGGAAGTTGGTAGCAAATAAACATCACTCAAGCTCCTAAATGGAGGCCTGGTTTTAGTGATTTAGCCCCAGGTGCCTCCCACAGTACTCAGGTAATTCAGGCACAGACACACTGGGAAGCTGCTGTGCTCTGGGTGGGACAGCACAAATTCTGTCCAGCTGTTGCCAAGAACCTGCCATATGACTTTATACTTGCTGATAGTTTATTTCTCCTTCAAAAACAGGAAAATGGGGAGATTTCTGGACCTTCATTATGTTTCCTGCTCTAACTGCTGTATGAGCAGTTTGTCACCCAAAATAAACTGCAAAAACTTGCTTGCCCCAGGGGAGAGAGAGGATTCATTTGAACAGGCATCATCTGTGTGTGCAGCTGGTGCATTCAAATTCATCCTGTGTTCAGAATTGAATTGTGTGCTAGAAGGGTTTTGCAAGTACCTTGTAAACTTGTTTTCATGAAAACAGCTTACAGAGGTTTCTTGTTTTAAAACCCATTTCTTGGTTCATCCCTGGGAGAGACTGCAGCAATTCTGCCCCTGTGCTCATGCTGTTTATCTTTTGCTAAACAGAGGAAAGCAGATTATGGTTTTTAAGAGCTAAGCTTCAGCTTTTCTGCAGGTCTGTGTGAGGGGGAACATGTTGCTTTGGTGCCTTGAGTGCAAAAATGTTCTCTTGGGAGCATGTCTAAATAAGCTTTGTACACTTTCACAGTCACATAGGTGACTATTTTAGTTCAGTTTAAGTTTGCCAAAATAACATACCAAGCAGAAGCAAAAGAGGCCGTGCAGCCTTTTGTAAAGTGCACTGGTTTAAATTAAGTTACTGCAGCCTTTTTTAAAAGCAGGCAAAGGCTGAGGTAACTGCTGTTATCAGCTGGAGAAGGGAGTTGGCAGTATCAGTGTACCTTGCCAGCAGCACAGCTGACTTTATCAAAAAGAGAAGGACTGAGGATTAGAAGGTTCAAAGGAGCTGCACTTCTTCCCACAACTGTTTTCTTTAATTTGGGAGGGGCTAAAATCAGATTGATTTTTGTCCAGATGGACTTGGAATATTGTACTGTGAGAAGCTACACTAAGCAATTAATTGGAAGGTGTTTTTAAGAACTCCCTTCCAAATTTAGCTCTGAAGTAAGAAGCTCACAGCTTCTCATATATTCATTCAGTCCAGGAATGAGTATTACAGATCACAATACTGCTCACAGAAAGCACTTCTCCTGGCAGAGCATTCTGACTAGACCATTCTCCTGGTAGTTACAGGTACTCACTACCAGTGTGAAAACAAGTCAGCCTGTAATTCCTAGTGCTGATAGTTCAGCAGGGCTCTTGAGCTGCATTTATGTAGACACTGAAAGAAAGCAGTGACAGACCATGCAGTATTCTTGGGGCTTTCATTTGCCCTGACATAGAAGAATTCCTATTTTTTTCAAGGAAGTGTCCTGTGGCATTCCAAACAGCTGTATTGCTGAACTTTAATTGTCATATATTCTTAAAAATTAAACTTCTACAAACTTCTGTTGCAGTGCTTTTTTTCTTTTTTTTTTTTAACTGATCAGTCTAATTTCTGCCTGCAACCACTGTTAAACTGCTAATAAAAGAGTGCAATATGTTAGCCAGCAACTTCTCTTCAGCTCAGAGAAAAGAATTCAACAGTTCCTTTTCTCAAGTCACTTCATTCTACATCCCCAGAAATATTTCCATTATATATATTTTTGTATTTATATTCAGTTTAGCATAATAAATACCTCTTTAAGGTGGCTTTTTTATTTTAGAGAGAATACATAATTGGACCATATACTTGCATTATAAAATAACTAGAAAAGACAGTTTGTGTGCATGTAAGGTGTGTCTTTGCTCAACCTTATCTAGTAAACAGTTTTCCAGTACAAGATTTGGGGGTTTTGTATCTAGTTTACATTCCCACAATGCATATCCCAGGATTTCCTTAGCATGTGCAAAGGATGACAAATATCAGTACTTCATACAACTATATTTAATAAGTTATTACAGAAAAAAATAAAGTTCAAACTACAAAGTTTAAGCAGTTGTAAGCAATAGCAGCATTGAGCTCCATGTTTAGTCACAGTACTGCAGTTCCATACAAGCATTAGTCCAAGCCAAAAAGGAAGAAGCCTTGTTAGAATTACTAGCAAAAACAATCTAAGAGAACATGTAATAAAAGATACAGTACATTTAAAATTAGTTGAAAAACAAGTACAGAGATCTTAGCTGTGAATGCTCTAAAAGTTATGTCCATTAGTTTGACAGTAAAATTACAAATATCTAATACTTTATACCCCAACAGAACTACATCCAGGAAAGAAAAAAGAGCAAAAATTATCTCTTGTTAGCACCCTGGTTTTCTACTTACTGATGATCTTTTTGTCATGTAAATTTGAGTGTGTCAGACTTATGTGACCAATGTGATTTCTGACCAGCTACCCATTTGGGGTATAGAGTAGTCACTAACATGAATATAAAATACTCCGTGGTATGATAGAACACTATAGCAGCAGAGATTAAGAAGTTTGTCTGTTTAAAAAAAAGAAAGGAAGGAAAAGAAAAAGGGTTTAGCTGACATCATACAAACCAGCATAAAAGCAACTACATACAAGCCAGATTAAACAAAAGAGACATTTCTACAAATCTGTGACTAATCTTTCACTCATACCTTGCAAGTAGAGATGTCACAATACTGAAATATTAACATGGGAGCTTTTCCCAGTTAAGCGCCTTTTTTTTCTTTTTTTTTTTCTTTTTTTTTTTTTTTTTTACTACTCTAACAGATAGTGAAATCAGCAAAGTTATTTGCTAACTGCATATTTGCAATACAATTTGTTTTAGCCCATGCCTTGCTAGCAGGCTATAAAATACAAGCATGTCGGCAGAAATATAAGCATAAACTTTGTACCACTTAGCAGGAATTTTTTATTCCCTCTTCATTCCTTAATCTCCTTTGTTTGCAATTTGTGTACATTCCAACCAGTAGTACCTAATTTGAGTCTAAATTTTACTTCACTATTTGATCTAGTCTATACATTACTTACAGAACTGAACACACAGAGGATACACAATAGACCAACTCTGGGCACATTTCTTCCCACAAGTCACGGACGAGCCACTCTAACGCTCGAGCAGAAGGTAACTCTAAAAGGTCATCAGCAACTTGTGGAAGCGAGAGTTTTGTCTAGAGAAAGTCATTGTATGCCCTGTTTACGCAACACCAGTCTTAGTCTGGATTGTTTCAGGTGCCAGAACAGAGTCACTGGCTTCAGGAAGGGGTTTCTTCTGGCTGCATAGGGAAACAAAGGTGATGGAAATGGAGGTGACAAGCGTTTTGATACTGGCCCTTGGTATCGCCAATACAAAAGAAAAAAAGGACAAAGACACAAGAGAGGCAGAGAAGAACGGAGAAAGACAAAAGCTGAACGGATGTTCAGACGTGGTGGCAACATGAGTTACTCATTGCTACCAGGGGATGGACAGAGAGTGTTTTGCATTAACTTGGCAGCTGCCACCCACGTGGGGTGGCTGGGTTAGGAAATGCTGTGGGCACCGACAGTCTGCTCCACGCTGCCACGGAGAAACACACGCACAGAGGACTCGTGCCAGAAAGGGGCAATTTCAGTAAATAAATAACACGGTGGCAAAATACAATGAAGAATATATATTTTAGGAGGTTCACTCTAAGGCTATTGAAAAGAGAGTTTATTGAGTTAATGACAAGAAAAGTAATGAAGAGTTATGCTGAATGGGCAGGGTCAAAAACCCATTGTTCAATAGATTTAGTTCCTTATAACGGCAATAGTATTTCATCAACACTGGTGGTGTATAAATCTAGACAGCGAACTGGTACTGTGACATCCCTATTATCTCCCTAAATCATTTTGATAAAGGAAAAGGCTTTTCAAAATATCACGTTTTTTCTGCTTCATTCTGTCATTTTATTGCCCAATTCTTTGTTACAATTTTCCAATCACTTTACATAACCAACCATTTTCATCATTGCCACACTATTGTAAACCACATCAGCAAGTTAATACATAAAGCTTTGCATTTCAAAAAACTAGACACTTTAGTAACAATATTACAAAGATTTTAGCTTCAAAAATAACTGAAAATGAAAAAAATAAACTTTTAAAGAATCAGCATCATAAAATTAATTTATTCCAAGTAAAAATACAAAATAATATTAATGACATTGACCAGATATGAAAGTCTCTCCCAGAAACAACTATATTAATGGTTGAGAAAGCACTCCTTAAAGAAAATACGAAATAAAAATGAAAAATATGTAAATATGTTTAATTTTTTTCTTAGCAAAAAATCTTTCTAAAAATAACAATGAAAATTTGTCTCAGTACAAAGGCTACATTACTATTGAAAAAATACCAGCATGAAGAAAAGGTACATATTTGACAGTAGAAAAATGATTTTAGTGAATCACAATGTCTAAAGTCTGCAATGAAAATAAATCTGCAATAAAGATTTATGCCTTTTTTCTTTTCATTTTTCTTTTTTTTTATACAAACAGTACAAACAGTATTGCACATAACAACAAATAGTCGAGGTTAGGTTAGCCTTCAAAAAAATCGACTAGTTCAAGTCTCACATCAGAAAAGGCCACAATAGGACCTGTTGTACCCAGGGGCTTCTTAGTCAAGTTGCAGTTCAGAACTCCATATTTTAAAAAATAACTTTTTTTGAAGGACCCTCTTTTAATATAACATATTAACAACTCAGGGGCACATTCATTTACAAAACAAAAGGGAGCATGTCATAATTTAATAAACTAAAAAAAGTTCTCTTTAAAAAAATACAAACAGAAGAACTCTCACAATTCTGGTCAGTCGTGCATAATCACACTTGATTATAAATATACAAATTAAGGGAAAATATTTTTTCACCTTCTATTCACAACTTTCAGCACCAAATGGAGTTTGTGTTTACACCTGTTCTTTATGATGATTTTGCTTCAGATTTAATCCAACATTATGCTATATTGTACATTTTCCAGCTTCTCTCGCTCTCTTTCTCTCTGGGAGTATTTTTCTACATGAAAGAGGGGTATTTCTTCAAAAAGGTTTACTTCTTTCACATAATTAGGTAGACTTCTGTAGGTTAGCTATGATCTTTAATATTACAGTTATAAAGCTCTAACTTCTTCATTTTCAAAAAAACTCAAATAAGCATGAAAAAAATAAAGTTACCCATCTGTTAAATCATTTTTCTTGCAGAATTAAATTAATATATATTTTTCTGAATAAACTTACTTAGAAAATATCATTTTCTTTCCTATATTTCAAAATTGAGGTATTGCAAAAGATCATGTCAGTCAGAAAGCATGCCTTTTTCTTTAAAAAAAATCATCAGCCAACTGTTGAAAACTGTCTAGATACAAAAAGTAGTGCATAACAAAATGTCTTGTACAGATGAAAAAAAACAGAAAAGACACCTGGGCTGGAAAAGCAATATCACAAAACCGCCCAGAAGTAACTTCAAAAGGGATAATTATAATAAGCATTTTAAACCAGTAAAAAACTATTTTTTCTTTTTTTTTTCTCCAAAAACAGAAAAAATCCTTTCAAAGCCAATACTTGCAACTAAACATCGGGAAAACCAACTTACTAAATTAGACACAAAGAAGGACATCACAACAAACAAACAAAACCCAGAACATTTAAATCTACTATGCGGTGTCATATCCAGTCAGATTGTCCCCAGAACTGCAAAAACAAAGGAGGAAAAAGAAAAAAAAATAGTGTACACATTCTCACAATCATTAGTATACCAAGTGTGTTTATATTTATATGCTATCTGCAGCCCCATAGTTCATGCTAAAAAAATGTCCACTGTGTTAGCAGGTCTTAATTGTATTCAAGCTTCACAGGATACATCCAGGGATTAGAGAGATAACGCCACATCCACAGAGCAGACATCTCATGTTACTTTAATATGCAGACATTTCTTTAGCACCACTTTGTTTCCTAACTTCCTTAAATGTGCCTAGGTTAGTATTTGACAGACTATCTAATCGGTAGTGTATGTACGCCAGCATGAGCTCTTTGGTTTTCTGGACAAGGTCTGCAGCTACGTAAATGATGCAAGCATTAGGAAAGAGATTGTAACTAAGAGCTCATTTCTGTTTATGTACCTGTTATGAACTGTCAAAAATGTGTTAATGTCAGATACAGAGGCTTTAACAGTTAAGTTTGATCACAGTACTAGACATAATCACTTTACTATATAAAATAAATTGCACGATATATAACAGAGCACCGCAAAGTACTTCATCTACCATCCACAAATTTTTTTTAAGAATATCCTACAGCTAGTTTTTATATTTGTTGTAATATAGGTCATTCTGTAATGGGCTGATCCTAATTTCAGAAGCATTACATTTACTGAGGCATGCCTTCCTCCAGTCAGTAATCAATTTTTTTTTGTTACTGAGCATTTTGTAGCCTACGTAGATTCATAATTTGTGCATTGTGGGCAGGTTTTATATTAGACATATATAAAATTTATTGCATGCAGCAACCTGATTAAGTAAACATGCAGTCAAAAAATATTGACCTTCCTTGGAAGCTTTTCTGTATGCTATACTGATCTCCTTTCAGCAGCCATCACTATTTTAATCACATATTCATTTTTAATTGATACCCTAGCCTGAATAGAGTATTATGGTATTAGTAATACCATTTTAATAGCAGCAAAAGCTATTGCAGCATACATTTACATAACACTAAAAGACCTAACAGAACAAAACAAAAAACCCAACAAAACAGAACAAACAAAAAAAAACCCCTCAGCAAAATAAAAGAAAAAAGTCTGATCCAGCTTATGAGGTATCATCCTTACAAGTCAAAATCGAGAGCAACTAAAGGCTTATTTTCTTTAAGGGTTATTACTATTCTAAATGACCCAAACTAATGATTGCTGAATATCTGTTTAAGTTTTTGCTACATCTGCCACCTACTCGTGAATATTACCTTTGGTAAGTCATCTGCTAGGGGCAAGTCTAAATTTCTGAAAATAAGTGCATGCTCCAGTTTAAAAATAAAAATAATTATAATTACAATAAAAAAATCTTCATCACATACGCATCAGCCCATGAAGACTGATGAGAATGGCAGTCTACATAATGTCACTAGTGACAAGTCTTGTGTAGGAAATTAAGGTACCAAGCAGATGTTTGTGTGAATCAAAGTGCAAAATCAGTACAGTTACACTCTGCCGGTTTGTATTATACTGGACACTGAGTTCAGTAATGTGACTGTAAATAATAATAATAGTAATAAAAGACCCATATCTTCATTAAAGTCGAGGACGAATGCACAGATTTCCAGAACACTAAGCCCTGAGGCAGCGCTCTCTTTTCACTCAATTTTATTTACTCCAGTACTTCTTGCTGGCTGCGGCCGGGGTTCAGCTCCAGCGGAACGGGACGTGGCGGGGCCGGTCGCCTCCCTCCTTTACCAGTGGTTTGTGGAACTCCCGCCCAGCACGAGAGTGTATGCTGGCCCAGCAGTATTCACAGTAATACTGCAAGCAGGTAACGTTGGCACAAAAGAATGGAGCAAATTTCCCACCACAGCGAGTGCCCTGGCATTCGTCACACATCTGATCATCCAGCACATATGGCTTCACTTCCACCTGCACCAGGGACAAGAAAACAACTGTAAGAATGTTTCATGGTTCTGCTAAGCAACAACACAAACCTCAGTATTTTAATTCTTTCTGGCTCTACTGAAGGGTTTCAGCTGATGCAGGATTAATCCAAGAGCTGGTAGTTAGATTTTCATCCCATGCACTTTACCTGTCAGAAAATCTCAAGGAAGAAGGGTGTGCTTTTGTAACTATTCAACATTCCTTGGAAAAGTTGGGTCTGGGAAAGTACTAAGATGGAAGTACAGTAAAAATCTCCGAGGATTTTCCACTAAGAAAGCTCCAGGAATCGGAATAGAGTAACAAGAAGGGCAGGCCATGAGAGGAGCATTGAGCATTATAACAAACAAAAGTATATTTCTAAACTTCAGTGGTCTAGTGAGTTTCAGAGGCTTTTTTCCCTCAGAATATTTTTTTGGTCTCTCTATTTTTTCATGATTTGCAAAATGCAGGACCAGACTAATAAGAGATTCAAATTAAACAAAATTAAATACACTTGTATGAAATACTCTCAACTTTGTGGGCAAAATCACTATCTAAAGATTGTTTGCTCTTGAGGTGCAATAAAATTTCATTGTAGTTCCAACTAGGGTCTTGCCATCAATTACAAACAGTCTAGAGAGCTGCTGACTTTAGTCCTACACTCATTTGTAAAAAACTTAGGGCTGGAATGCCTTTTGTTCTTAAAGTATTTGTGCCAAACACAGCAGGACTGATGCATGATTAGGCACTTGCAATAATGCTATTACAGACCTTGAATATGTTCCTATGAATTGTGCCTACACATTTAAATTGAGTGTTCATTCATTACAGGGAAATCATGAGTTCATGCATGTCTAATTCTTATGGCTCTCTAATGCTATTTATAAAGTGGTTTAAGTACAGTCAACTGCACTAGAAAAGATAGAAAAAAATCGAAGTATACATTTATTATAAATAATTTTGCTGTAATGTGCAACTGCTAGTTCAGCACAATTTGTATATTGTGAGGAAAACCTGAGTCTAGTAACAATATTTAAATACACAGAGATTTAAAGAAACACAGAATGAGATGTTAAGCTGAAAGACAAGAAACATTTTCAAAAAAGCTTTATGCTGAATTTACTTCAGCTTATCCTGATCACACTTCAATAAATGTTACTCCTTTGAAGTAAAGCTTCTGTAGTGAGTTGCATTTCTTGCCTAACAAACAGCTTGGGCTGCCAATCTATTTTTTTTAATTACACCCTGCTACTAGTATTGCATGGAACAAGTCTGAGTAACTGCCATTTTGCATATCAAATGCCATATCACTAAAATTAGAAGCATCATGTAAAATAAAACAGCGCTTTCTCAAATGAAATTGGAAGAAAGCAGGTCCAATGTCCAGCACAGCTCTAGATCCCCACCTACTCAAATTTCCCAAGCATGAATTGTGAAGGTCTCAAAGAGAGTCTCTTTCTGTCTCCCTCTCTCATCTTTTCTTGCATTGGTTACTAGTGAAATAATTTTATAAAGTTGGCTGTGTAGTTCAGAGATTTGAATCTATTAGATTAAAATATAAGGACTCATTAAGAGACTTCATACTTCTTCAAACTCATGCATAAATCTATTTTTAAAATAGAAAAAAGATAACTAAATAAACTTATCAGTCCACCAAATGAAAAAAAGAATAGACTGATTAAAAAAATTACTAGCAAGTGACCTTTTGTGGCTTTAGCCTAAAGCTTAGAAAGTACCCTCTAGTAAGCATGGCTAATATATAAATCTCAAAGGGTTCAATGTGTGATTAAGACTCCAAAAGTAATCTTCTCAATCTCTCCGTAAGATTTTTCAGAATCTAACAGACAAGAAATGTTTAGGAATAGCCTTGTCTGAATTAATGTAATATGGTGTAAAGCACCATACACAAATTGCTTGAGGACTTATAACGCCATGACCTCCTTGAAACTGACAAAAAGTACAATTCAGGCTTGTAAAGACAAAGTCAAAATAGTTTGAACTTTGCAGCTGTGCAGATTTATAAGCATACTGCACATAACAGACACACCTAGTACCTGTTAAACTGACTTCTGAAGAAACCATTTACACTGGATTAAGGAAAAAAACAAGCCATCCCTATCAGAAAAATACATAGCAGCAGTCCATGTCATGTGTCCTTTTGAATAATCCTAAATGCAGAGCCCTCAAAACATGGGTGCTGTTTGTATGTGTAATCAAGAGGTGAAGACAGAAGGTCTAAAGGAAAAAAAATTTTTGGAAACTAAGTAATGCTTTCTTTTAATGTGTTCAAGACAAATTTCAGTGAATACTGTAACTTCACTCCATATTTGAAAAGCCCTTTAGGGATTTCATATGGACTGAAAAAAAGAATCTCATTTCTCACCCTTCTGCCTATCAAGCATCTCTTGGCATTTGGTTTTATTTAAATAATTCTGAAGACTTTTGAGGTCAGCATTACCTATTTTAATAACAATAAACCTGTGCTTTAAGGACCTCAACTCTGACAGAAAATGGCCTAATAATAGCAAAGTGTTAGAAGCTACACAAATAGTCACTAAACGAAAAGTCACTGATGCACAATGAGCAAACATCTAAAGGAGGAGGCAGAAGTTGGGAAATGCTATGGAATTTGACTTATGGAATTCAAAAGAGAACAAGAACAAATAAGCTTACACTCAACTATTTTCTGAGTTTACCACTAAACAGCTATTTAAGATGTTTAAAGTATTTTTTCAGATGCTTGAATAAGCTTTTAAAAAATTGACAGATGTCATTTAAAGAACAGAACTTAATGTTCTTCAACAAAATTCTAATAAGGATTTTTAAAATACCTGTGCAGTCTGGTAACCACCATTGTGCTCCATGCAGTTTTACTTACCCGTTTATCAATGTCATTGTGTTGGAGCTGGACAAAGCGAGCACTGATAGCAGCAATGTAGCTCTGCTGATTGGAGAAAGCCACTCTGCCAGCACCTTTGGGGTACTTCAGCTCTGGGTCTGTATCAATGCCAGCATAGCAGACACCTCCATATAAACGGTCCATAATCATTGCCAATTCAACTGCAAGAAGTCAATTGTTAAATATCATAGATTTAACATAAATCATGGTGTTGCATTTGGATTGTTGCATTTTAAAAAGCACCATTTGCCTCATCAGATGTGTCTTCCAAAGTCTAAAATTCCAGAGTGAAACAGAGATTCAATCAACTTTACATGAATTATAGTAAAATATAAAGGCAAAAACCAGAATCTCTAAAAAGTTGATGTGGCTGAAGTGTGAAAAAAACGCAGAGTTATGCTGTTAAAATAGGTATCAGATGAACAAGAATTTACAATATTGCATAGTAAAGCTCTAGTCTTGGTAGGCTTTTTAATGCTAGTTTACATGTAAAATCACTTAGGGATAGTCCTCTTTTTAGAATCTGATATTTTGCCCTAAGTACTAAGGTTCAAAAGATATCAAAGATGTGTTTCACATTTGAAACAAAAATCTGTGAAACCCACGAAGTTCCTCCAGCTAAAGCAAGCCTACATTATAGATGCAATTTAAAATAGTATTTTGGTAGAACATTATCTTGGTTGTGGATCTTTTGAAATGGTTTGTTGCTTTTATGATATTAACAATAACTAAAGAAGTTATAAGTATCATTCATAAAATCAGACAGGTTGAATGCATGGCTGGGACACATTACAGAAGGAAAGTTAAGGGAAAGAACTGAATGAAGTAGTAAAGAGGCTGAAGAAAGCAGGGAAGAGCCATGTAAATTGTGCAAGGTTGTATGGCCACTGAGCCAAACTCTCTGTAAAACCTCCCAGGCCAACAAATTTGTCAGGTGGCCAATGCAAGAACTCAGACCTGTACAGGCCCTGCCAAGTCAGCCATTTTCTAGTGCTAATGTGTGAAATCACTTTCTGTAGCAAGTTGCCATTTAACTACCCAAAATAAAATTTAAACTCACAAATACTAAACATTTAAATTCCAATCATTCTCCCAAAATTCTCATTAGCAAATTGACTGATGTGTATGTGTTTGTATAAATCTGTGTGCAGGGAAGATTGTATGCTAACTTGTCCATTTGCAACAAGCAAACCAATGTCTGACTCATTCTACTCAACCAGGTAATACTTCTGCTCCAAGGGGTAAGGAAAAACTACCAGCATAATGTAGTGATTAATAGATTGTTCTGCTTTCTAGTGATTTGGAATCATCCCTTGGGTAGTGATCTCCAAGTGACAGTACAGAATAAACATCTTGAGCAGAATTACAATAGTAGCTCCATTAAGTTACTCTTGCCAATAGAGAAAGAATATATAGGATTCCAGGGTAAAGAAAGCAGACAGTGTTCAAATATCTTAGGGAAAACTTCTGTATCTGACCTTTAAAGCTGCAAACAAGAAGAAATGGAAACTGTTTATCTGCTTTGGAGAAGTTACCTATTTAAAGGCATCAGTTTTCAAATGTAATGCATTTCAAATGGATCTGTGACAGGCCAAATGGCATACAGTTTTATAAAGGCACTCATTAGGAATGAGCTAAGGTTTAATTGTTACTATTTACATAATTACCACCTTACAGTTGGGCCTTTTTTTAAGATGGTGAAGAAAGTGAAAGCTGCCAAGAAATATGGAATGAGAGAAATCTTACTGTCAGCAACGTCTGGGGGATGCTGGTACAGCTTCCCAAAAGATTTAGGATTAGGCAAAATATAACGTGAGGAGCTGAAGTTCCAGTGGGTTGGAAAGTGGCTGCTGGAGGAAACTGAGGGCTACGAGGAAAGTCTTTCTTCCAGACAGTGACTGAGAGGCCTTGTCTGTTACAGTTTCCCAGGATTAGGATTAGGGTTGAGAGGATGAGAAAGATAAACCATGCAGCTGCCTTGGAGTGAGGCTGGAAAGGGAGTACAAACAGAAGTGAGGGCTGCCAAAAGATCTGGCTAGGAGAAATGTTTTAAATTGCTTCATGGCTTTGTCGTTGGCTCACCAAAAATGTCAGAATTTAGAAGAAAGAAATTAGGGTTGAGCTACAATTAGGAGCAGTGCTCAAATGGGGCCTTCATAACAAAATGAGGACTGCCAGGAATCCTGGGCTGGGATAAATCTTTCCTCTGGCCAAAAGCTAAGGAGTCTTGTTTATGGCTCTGCAAATAAAAGTGAAGAAAAAGAGCTAAGGGCGAAGGAAAAACAATTGAGTGAGGAAAGTTACATTAGGAGTAAGTCTGGAAAATGCTCTTCCATGTGAGGCCACCAAGAGACCTGGGCTGGGAGAAATTTTTTTGGGGACAATAGCTGAGAGGTCATGTCCATGGAAAAATTAAGGTAAGGGTCGAATAAAAGGTAAACAGAAATCATAGGGCTGAGGTTGGAATTGGTTTTGAAAGGGTCTGGGAGAAGGGTCTGGTCTTTGTCTTCTAGTCAAAGGAAAAGGAAACCTGTCTGCACCTTAGCAAACAAATCAGAGTTCAGATTAACACAGTCTACATTACAAAAAAATCAGCCAACTTCCAGGATATTATGCCAAGCTGGGGAAAGCTCTTTCTACTGGCAATCCTAATTAGTAACCTATTTAAAAGATAAAGAAGTTCACTGTTTGTATTTTGTAAACACGAAGATACTCCTTGTCTTAGAAAGCAAGTTGTGATCTTTGGAAAACAGAATCCATTTTCTGATCTTTTACAGATGCTATTTATCTTTCCTCATCTTTTCTACTTAATCTGCTTCATGTCCTACATTTTCCTTCTACTCACCAGCTCGGAGAGGCCGTGGAACTCCTCCAACAAAGATTGTTTTTCTTGGATCCAAAGGCTGAGACCCATCCATCACAAAGTCACTGTCACTTAGGTTCCAAGGTCGAATTTGCACCTGTATTAAGGATCATTTTTAGCAGAGGAACTTGGCCACTTAATTAAAATTAAGAAAAGCATACCAAATATTCCTATAATTAAAAACAAAATTTGAACTTTTCAAAAGCAGTAAGTTGGTTTTATAAGAACCAAGACAATTAGAGAACATACATTATCTAAGTATCTGAAAGAAGGGGGACAACTCACTTATGACCTCTAGAGGCCAGGCTTGAGTTAAAGGTCCTCATGACAAACTCCTACACTCATTAATTCCCTGCCCCTAATCGCCATCATAGGAAGAAACCTGTGAAAGGGCTTTCAGAACATTTTACCATGTATGTGCAATTACAGTTGCAGGTTGGGCTTCTGGCTTTCCTGAAATCACATACAGTGATCCACAAATTTAAAAGCATTGATAGGAGCTGATAAAATTAATTTCTGTGCTTAGATACAAAAGGAATTTGTATAATATGTGAATTCCTGTTTCTACTGAGCAGCAAGCAATACAGCTGATAAGAAATCTTTAGATTAAACAGAAAAAACTTCTCAGAAGTTATTTAGATAAAGCTGTTCATCAATCCATTTTTTTGATCCTTGGAATCACACAAGACTGCTCACTGTGCTGCAACCCTGGGTTGTTCATTCATCTCTGCAAGAGTTTTAATAGTACTTTTAAAAGGTAGCACATTTTTTATCTTATCTTACTTGCCTGCAGTTTTCACCTCATTTCTATATCTCCATGGGCACAAAAAAAGACCAGCAATAAGGAATGTTAGAGATGTGAATAATAAAAACAGGCTGCTGTATGTCTTCTATTCTGCTATAGCTGTCTGCAGTAGTTGAAATTACCCCATAGTTTCTATAAGGTAAGTGAGGCCTAAATTATAAATTGATTAGCTATTGAATGCATAAAAAATAATAATAAAAAAACTAACAAAATTCAGGGGATATTTGGTGCTATCTGGATCATAATTTGGCAAGGTTAAGTTTCTTCATTTCATCACATAAGGCTTTCTTTTCCCTTAAATCAAATAGATGAAACATTACCATTCCATTGTTTTACAGCTGTAAAAGGAAGCACACTCCTGAAGCATACCAGGAGTACCAAATATAAAAGTTAATTGAACATGGCATTTATCAGAAAAAAGCAAATGTTAAAGCCATGTTATGCTGATACAGGAAGTCAATTCAATGCAACAGCAAGGTCAGAAACAGGAAATGACAAATAATTAACTTATTAACTGAGAAGAGTAACAGCAAATGGGCTAGCAATCAGCAGAAGTGTCATGGCATAAGCTACTTACTGGTTTATCCTTGATTGTGGGACTTGACACACATAGGTAAAGTTTTCCATCTTCTTCCAGACAGGCATCTATCAGAGCTTGTACAGAGCTTTCTTCCTGGAACAGCAGAAAGGCGTAACCTTGAAAAAGATAAGGGCACAAGAAAGAAAAGTAACAGATTAATTTATAGAACATTTTTAAACAAACAAGCCAGAGAAGTGGGTAAAATATACGAATTACAAATACTGTTGAGGTTATCCACAGATATTTGGATTCTTGGCAGAGGAGAAGCAATCCAGCTCGTCCTCTGCTGTTGGTGCAACACATCACCGCAATGCTGCCAATAAATATTGGAATTCTCTGGGAAAAAGGCAACAATGTATTTTGGTGTAAGAAAAGTCACTACAACTTTCCAAAGGGTACAGCAGGGGAAGGATAAGGAGAAAATTAATTTCCCTAATTTAAGAAACCAACCTAGGAGATCCTTGACCCTGAGCTCCAAGATTCATTACTTTATGGAAAACAGTGTGAGAACTAAGCTCCTTTGTACATGTCCTATTCTGACATCTAAACAGTGACACAATTTCCATATGAAAGGGTAATTTAGTCCAGTTGGTCTAATTTCAGTTAACCTTGCTGAGAATAAACTGAAAAATTTGGCATGTACACTGTGCCCCACAAACTTGAAACAAGGTTGCCACTTGAAATGCAAGATACACTTGGAACTAAATGAAGTTGTTACAGTCTGGCAAAAACATTTTTGCCAGCCAGTCAGGAAAAAAAAAATCTCTATTTCAATTAATACCAACATTGGCATATCTTCTCCAATGATGGGAACCTTTCTCTATTACTGAAAGCAGTTTGTAATAAGGCTTCAGTGACCTCTTTCTTCAAAACAATGTGCTAGATGGAAAGTGTATTAAGGTGCCTGTTCTGCCTTTCTAATAAAAGATGATCTTAATATTCATACTTGATGTTAAAAACTGGCATTTTGGTACAAATTACAGGCAGTCACACTGCAGTTTTAGCTAATAGTGCATTATGTTGTATTCTGCTCATCTTTCCTCATGTTATTAACTGAAAATAAGGACTCATTCACCATTATTATAGCAGAACATGCATTGTATGTATTAGGCATGTGAAAGAACATAAACTTACTGGCCCTGTGGACACCATTCAACTTAGCAAGCCACAGCTGGTAGAGTTTGTGAGAAAAGACCTAAAGCAAAAATTTCTCAAGAGTTAAAGATTATCCAGATTCATGCCTGCCATGGCTTACCAGAAAAAGCCTGACTGCATTTCGCAGCATTCATGAGAGGAGCACGTTTACAAAAAGAAAAGGTTTTCTTTTAGTCTTCTAAATCTAGTAACACCTTCCTTTTACAGCTCCATGGTTGGGCACAGTTTGGTGGAGTAAAAGGAAATCACTGACTGTTTTATAACCCATGGGAGAAGGTAGGAAGAAAGTTTGTTATATTAGAATTTTTATACTCTGTTCCGTTCAAGTGATTCATTACAAACACTGTGAGAGTAAAGGTTATCTGGACAGTCTCTAGTTACTCAGGTACAGGAATATTTCAGAAAGGTACTAATGGAGTAAAAGTACAGGTCTCTTACTTAATGAAGTCCAGAGCAGACTGAGTTTAATCAAGAGTTTTTCTTCAGAATTTCAATTAATTATGAATTAGTTCAATTTTATGATAATACCTGAAGGGTACCATTTTATGCTCAACTTGTGAATACTCAATGTAATTAATAATTTAAGTTCTTACATTTGAGAGCAACAGTAGATAAACTGTTGTTCAAATGCATCAACCATGAGCTGAATCTGCTGGTACAAAGTCAGCATTTGGCATGCAAATGTTATATAGCCAACAGGGAAGGATTAACCTATTTCTGGTTCTCAGAGTCTGGGCTCTTTTCAAACAAAGTGAAATACTGTAATGAAGAGTTATATATAAGGTCAAAGAGTATTTGAATCTCCTTGTCACATGTCTGCATATCATCTACTGTTTTCATATGTAATTGATCTGAAATCCATACTTCCCAAAATTCAGCCCACATGCAAAATCAGATACAGGAATCGTAATCTAAGGGTGACAGGTTTCCAGCTTTGTAACACTGAGGCTGGGTGGCAGAATTAGGAGAATGAAGAGAAGAACTTCCTCTTTACAGTGTGCATAGCAAGTCAGAAACATCTTTGGGCAGTCACATGCACTGATTTCATCTCCAAAGGGAAGGACCATTTATGCTTGAAACAAGCTGAACTACCTTTGAAGCACAACTTTCTGCCATTTAGACAGTTTTTATAAGCTTCAAGATTACAATAAAATCTAGCATCGACCTCAGATTTCTTATAGAAGTATTTCAATATGTAAATCTACCTCATATTATATAAAAAAAAGGATGGCAAAGAAAATTAATGTTCTAGTCTCATTTCTTTAGGGTTATTTTTAGATGGTTGAGATGGCTGCCTCAAAGAAGTAAATTTAAATAGGCTTAACATTTTCATGAAATATATATTTCACTTTCTTTTTTTCTTTTTTTTGTTTTTTTTTACTAGATTTTAAAAAATAGTTTTGAACTGAATTATGGTGGTATTTACTAGAACTTTTAGAATAAAGTTGTTTTAAAATCTCACAGGAAAGGAACATTTAGAAACAGTGTGAACCAAATTTCTAAATCAGTTAATGTGATGACAAGGGTCATTGCTCAAAGTCACCTTAGTAATCTTATTAGAAGATGCTTTGAACATGAATAAAACACATTTGAAAATCCAAAGACTAAACTACTATTAAAAATTAAACTCATTTTTGAAAAATAAAAATCCAAGGTGTTAAAAAAACTGCAGACTTTCCTTTAAACATTGCAGTGACATGACTGCATTTTCAAAAAAACTTCAAAGGCTTTAAATACTTAAGAAATCTCAAAATAGCAAAGGCTGTAATCTCACTTAGCTCCTGCAGAAGAGTGAAATTATGTATTAGTCAGGGCTGCAAAGATTAATTTCTTTTAGTCAGTCTAATTTTATATGGCAGTGTTTGACCCTGTCAGCTGATTCTTTTCTCTAAAAAACAAAGGTGTATAAGAAATAGGAACAGTCTAGAATCTTACAGAGACTCTTCTATTTCTGCACATTTACATTTTTACATGTTTTTCATGAATACCAGACAAAGCCTGGCTGGTGTGATATGTAAGAAATTCCTCCTATGCCACATTACAGACAGGTACTGGGGAGGGGTTTGTTTGATTTTAATTAAAGGATTGTACTCCATATCCTCAGTTACACTGGAAAATAATTGGAGCCTGAATCTTAATAGCAATAAAATGAAGTGTACATATCAAATGGAAGCCAGGAGACATAACAAGAGAAGTCAGCAATGGAGTGGGTCATAGAGAAGAGCCGAATGAAAACTGAGGTTCTGTGTCAGTAGTTTCTGTAAAATGAATTGCCTGTCTTCATAACTCCAGTCTTAGCACTAAATAGTCCACATCACAAGATCACCAAAGAGTTGAAACTAACACTTAACCCTTACTAATAATGATCTTACCATATCACAAACATTTATTTCTATTTTGTCATAAATATTACAGTGTTTTTCTCCAATTTAAGTGGAAGGAGAAACCCAATCCCCACAGAACCTCTGCTTTCTGGACATGCATTATTTGTGGGACATGGGAGAGGTGCCCCAGTGTTTCCTCAGAAGAAAGGACAGCATTTCTATGGTGGTGTAGTAAATACCTACAGCTAAAGATTTAAAAGTCTCTTCCAAAAAAGCAGAAAGATTTTCTAGGCATCATTACATTACTTTCACCATTTATGGATAAAAAAGCCCCAAAAGAACAGTATACATATGCCATCTCAGTTTGTCCTGTAGTAAAAATACTCCCACCCACCTGTATTAAAAAAGAAAAGACTGAAATAAATTACTTGGGTTTTTTTGGTGGTTTTTTAACCAAAAGATTATTCCACAGGCATAGTCTGTCTTTATCTGGCATTTTACTTCTGAACTAGTGTAAAACATTGCAACAGCAAATTTATAGTGTTGTCTCCTCTTTCAAAGGTCACAGCCATTTTCAACATCAGACTTCAGACTGCAACATGATCTATAAGAGCTATAAATCAGAATTAAAGGATATAAAAGAAAGGCTCTAATATACAATTTGGTTACTGTAGTTGTAAGAGTAGTCACATGGATTTCATATGAGGAAGACTAAATATTTGATGAGGTGGAAGCTATCTTTGTGAAGTTTACTGAGTCAGCAGCATGAAAAAAAGCATTCAAATTAGTAAATATAAAAAACCCAAATTAATTCAGAACTGAAATTTTTAAATTTTGATTTTCAAGGGCAATATGCAATGGTGACCACTCTGGGCAGAGCAGCTCATGGTCATCATCTGGAGGGGGTCAGGTCTGCTGCTGCTGCTTTTACTCTGAACAGATGGCTCAAGAGACATCTGCTTCCAAGTTTGAACAAAACCTGTTACTCTTCTTTGCAAGAAAACCATCTTCCAGTGCTACTCCAACCAACATTAATGTGGAAAAACTCTACAGAAATAGAAATTATCTGCTTGATTTCAGCTTCTATTTCAAGCACAGTATCAGCATTGGGTAAAAAAATTCAGAGGAAGAAAGCACTGGTCCAAAAATTCAGGCTAGCTGGATTTCAGTTATTTTAAATTAAATTTGATATTGGGTTTTACAATAAAAATAGATTTTGCTTTGAATTATATGTTTTTCTTAACAAAGAAAACAAGCAGCACTTGCTGCTTATCCCAAAATTTTCGAGACTGTTGTCAAGAGCTTCAAAGTAAAGTACTTCAATCAAAAGAAAAGACATCCCATGTCATTTGCACAGATGAAGTTAGTAACATATTTTCTGATTTTTGTATGTGTCTAACTCTTCTCTGAGCTGTAGAACATTTCTAAAGGCAGAACGCAGAGCTTCAGCACTAAGCTTTGACTTCCCTTCTTTTAATCAAGTTATTTGCTGCTGTGGTGCTGCTAATAACCATTTGAATGTTCACTCACATGTGGATTGTTTTCAGGTTCTGGTTTGTTCAAATTTATTGTCTTTGTTGACTGAAAGAAAAAGATGCAGCTTGAAAAACCCTCCTTAGTAACAGAAGGATTTTTTTTTCAAAACTGGATTATGTTGAACAACAAATTCCTCTCAAAACCAAAGAAAATTCAAAACTGTTTCTGGTGAATAAGAGTATGCATCTCCCTGGGAGATCAGATTAGTATATAAAAAACAAAAATAAAAATACTGGACTTACCAAAGCCTCTAAAAAATTATGTGTTTAGCTTTATTAATGAAACAGCCCAGCCTCCACTGCATACAGCTGACTACTGGTTACACTCCTGGTACAGTCAGCAGTCAGATACTCTGCAGGTCCCAAAGGCAGGTAGGATTTGCAGGGTATGGAGCAGACACACTGTGCCAAGCACAGCACTCAGCCAGCTGAGGGAAACAGCAGCTCTGAGCCCAGAGAGAGGCAGGTGCAGGGCCTTGGGCAGAGGCACCCATAGCCCCTGAAATACTCACACTGCCAGCCCTAGCCTCTGATTGGAGAGGACACAAGTATAATTAGGGATATTATCTTTGATAAATTTATGATGTGTGTATTCCAATGATCTTGCACCAATTTTAGATTACTGCATCATTATTTTAAGGATAGAATCATTAAAGTGATCCTAGGAACCAAATACTTAATTTTATACATGTAATGCCTGTAGGACTTAATTAAAGACTTCAAGTTTTTAATGCATTAAATAATTACAACTGATTGGGGGTGGGAGTAGGGAACAACTCACTTTTTAGGTGACCATCATCTAAACAATGAATATGCTGCAGTGGTAGTACAGAGTCTGTCTCTGCACCACCACCTGCAACAACCCTTTCAACATATTTCAATGATTTGAAAGGATGATTTTGTGCTTCCTAAATTATTAGCAAAACAAGATAGCAAAAGTTACTACAAAGCACAAAATAATACTAAGTCCTCAGCTTAAACACTATTCAAAGGACAGCTTTTATCCTGAAGCCCATAATACTTACAGATCGATTCATGTATCTCCACTTATAAAACAAAAGAAAACATGACATTTAATAAAAATAGTATTGGGGAGGGGTGACATGTACAACCCACAGTAAAATCTACTTGGGTTTTAGGAGAGGTTAATGAGAATAAGACAAATAGTTAACTCCTTCCATTTGACAAAAGTGGTCTGGCTACCTCTACAGATAAACATGGAAAGCTTTTAATGTACTTAGATATGTTCAAATTATTGAAAAAGGGTTAAATGCTTGCTAAAAATTGTGGCTTCTTCTATAGCAACCCAGCAATTCTGAAAGAAAGTAGGATCTGTTGAAAGCTGTGAGAGAATAATCCTGCAATGCTACTGCAGAATCAGATTTGTTCTGCCTAGGCTTGGATGGCTCAAAAATACTTTTGTATTTTGCTTCACCAGATTCTTGTTTACCCCTAGAAAAAGAAGTTGCAAATGGCATAGTTTTAGAGAACAGAAATTCTCTTACATGAAGCAAGCTCCTTGAATGCTCTTAGATACCTGGCACAGCAGTCTCAAAGACAGACATTAAAAAATCATCATTATCAGTACACCACCTAGAATCCTCAAACATTTCGGACAAGACAGGAAACAGTGTTAAGAGCTTAAAAAAGGGAGGCTCAAACAAAAGTCACCAAAAACCTTAAAGAAAATTCTCTGTAAAGCATGCTAAAGTCACACAGCTACACAAGAGCACATGAGTGCCTACTGCTTTTTGCCACCACATATTTTGTGACTTGCATTGATTTGGGATGATGCTGCCCTGCTGTGGGAAGACACAGGGACTACAAATTACAGACATGGCCTCAGATGTCAGGGGGTACAACGACTGACACTGCACACAGTCCCTGTGTTGGAACACAAAAAACATCTAAAAACCCTCCCAGAATCACTCTCTGCCATACAATGTAATTCTGGATAGGAAATGCCAGTTTCCATTCTAACAAATATTGTCATCTCTGACTTCAGTTTTTTACATACAAAAATTAGCTTGGCATTTCATGCTGGACTGTGCTGGTATCATATTTGATCAGTTATGCCAAAGCAGGCTGTTTTCCAGAACAGAGTGCTGTATTTGCACAGACCAGATACCTTCTTGTGAATATAACTAATGAAAGTGGAATTATGATTCCATACTTTACCTTTGCAACTGTTCACTCTTGTTCCTCTGGCAGAAACTACAACTGCCCCTGCAGTGGCATTGGAATTAACCATGGAAATGGTCTTCATCCATGAAATCAAGATCAGTCAAAAGACTACAACAACAGTGTTCCCATCTAAACAGTGCTTGGGAGAGAATCAGAGAGGCTCACACTCTCTGATTTAAAAACACACTCACTCATTTAAAAACAATTGTCCACCAATTGTTTTTAAATTAAAGCATGAGAATCATTTCATGTTTCTTTTTGCAACTTTGCTTACAGTGTTTTGTTTTCATGAGATCTCCCTCACCCTAGTGTCTCATATGGAGCAGTAGGGACAAATGTGCTTAATTTTATCAGATAACAGCATAACAAACTGAAGAACAGGGAAAACACAAAAGGATCAGACTGATGCATCACACGTCTCAATCAACTGTAAAGCCAAAGCATTCCTCCCATTCCAAACCCATCCTATCTTCAAGCTCTGCCATGCTTCATTTTCTAACTCTAATTCTCATCTCTATCCAAATATCAATCTTTCTAAATGAAAAAAAAAAAGGAGTTTTTGGCATATTTTTTGGCATTTTAAAACACATGGTGCAGTTCTAAGTGATTATTAGAAAAATCATAGTTATCATAAGGAAAAAACAGCAAAGAGTTTTTAAAAAGTTGGTTTAAAGCTAGCAATCTGTTAAAGGAAAAACAACTGAAAAAATGTTTTTGAAACAGTTGGCACCATCTGTTTAATAAAAAAAAGGGAAAGAAAAAATTACTGTAGTTAGCATAAGCATTGCTTAACTCAGCACACCAGCAAATAAGTGAAAACCCCATCAATTTATATTTAAATAAAACATGAATTATCTGGATTTTGCCAGAGATAAACAGACTGTGACATGGTAATGTGCAACTACTTTTGACAGCATCCTTTAATTCATATTTCTTTATTTCTCAATGTCTCATAGGCACTCAAAAGATACTTAACCAAAAACCACATTTAATTCCCAAATTCTGGGGTGAAAGCCAAGTAAACACATTATGAACTGGGCATCTGCTTACCCAAGACCAACACATGGCATTTATAATTTTGCCAGTTCAGTCAGTAACATATCCAAACAGATGCCAAAGGAAGTAATCCAAAGGCTTCTCAGGCAATGGGAATGAATTAGCCTTATTCAGAGGCAAAGCATTAAAAACCACCTCATGCATGACACAAACATACAAACACGGTGCTAAGCTTACAATGCACAGGAGGGGTAAAAAGAAATGTTACGGCAACAATGCAGATGCTCAGAACTAGAAATAGGAGCCTCTTCCACACATTGTCAGCTGTTGGCAGCTTCTCTTGCCCAAGTGCACAATATTCACTTTCAGTGACAAGAGCATCCCTGTTCTCTCAGCAACCTAAATATGGAACTCACTGGCAAGCAAGGTAAGGTAAGTTGTGCTTGATCTACAGAATGATTTTGGGTTTGCTGTTACAATGCCCAAAACTCAAACACTGACAAAGGCAGACTGCTTTCACAAACACTGATCAGTGTATTCTGTGACATCAGACAAGATTCAGTAAGGGCAACAAACCCCTAGAGTATCTGGGAAAACAGGAAAACCTGGAATATACAGATAGCAATGATGTGCTTGAGGAATATGGTGCAGACACATCTGTGTTGCTGTGCCATCCCCCAAGATCCACAATGGCACTGTTAAGCTCACACTGGGATAAGCCAGGTGACCATGCTGGAGACCCCAGCTCAGCATCATTTCACACACAAACATTTCTGTCCATCAGGCCCAGCACTAAATCTAAGCTAATGTGCCCAAGCAGGCCTGTGGTGACACCATCCTGCCCAGGATGCCAAATCCAGGCAAACCTTTGTTCAAGCTCAGTGCTGCAGGAATGTTTCTGGACTCCAGCTGGTCCCAATGACAGCTTACAATGCCACTGCAGGTAAGCTAATCAAGCCCACCAACGAATAAATTAGCTAATAAGGCTTGCTGGAACTGGCTACACATCTATGGCCTGACTCACTCACTAAACTAACCAGATAAAGCCCTTGGGGGGGCTGGTGAGTGCTGGTGGAGGTCACTAGACTGTAAGCAACATTTTAATCTTTCAGATTTCATGCTTGATCAGATTAGCCATGGCTAATGGTTTCTGCAGCCTTCTCTTCCTAGGCCTAAGAATATCAACAGAGTGCTCCTAACACAGGCTGACTGCAGGGAATGAATTCATGTATTGCACCAGCATAGCAAACATTCCAGAATTCAATAAATTATACCAACAAGTAGATACTGAAAATCTGTATTGATTCATTCAGGACTGCAGGGGATGTTGCATCACCTGGATGCAACTGAGGACAGAAAACCTTGATGTGAAGCAGCAGCAGCATAAAACTTCACTGCCTGTGCTGACCCATGGCATCACCTACTGATGTTGTCTGCCCCAAAGCTCCCAGTGAACACTTACCAAAGCAAACAGACAAAAATCCTGAACCTTGCTGGAAGACCAGACACTGCCCAATGACCTGGCCCTCCAGCAATGGAAAAGGCCATCCATCAAAAGGACACTGAAGTCCATCTGGAGGTGATGACATATGTTCAGAAAGAGCAGGGCTCAATTTTACTGCCTCTGGGGCACATTCAAGGAGCTGGGAGAAGCCTTGAAGGTCAGGCTTTATCAATGTGTGAATAGCCTCTGCATCATGCCCACTTCACTCCAACAATTCATTTCTCTTGTTTTCTTTCAAGATTGCTGGCATAGAAACCCCAGCTCTCTCCTCCATAATTGCATTTGTCCTTTGTTTTTTTGGACATGTTTTCCATTTGAAAGACTCATATTCAAAACATCAGAAAATTTACAGACTAGCAATGGAACATGGAGGACAAGACATCTAGAAAAATGAAGGGAGAAAACATTTGAATTCATGAGTACTTGACAGTGGAATAAGTCTCACTGAATTTTGCACCAAGCATAATTGCAAATATCTCTGTTTGTATTTTTAAGGGAATGTCCAATAATACACCAAAACAGCTTAAATTAAAAAAGTAAAACAAAACAAAAAAGATCCAAAACCAAAGCCCACCAACTTAAATTTTAGGTCTGAAAGAACTTCTGATTAAAATGAGCATTAGAGACATTTTATTGTGGTACTTCTGAAAATGATTCCATAATAACTTTGAAAAGCAAGTACTCTTTATTGGAAAAAAACAAAACAAAACAAAACAACAAAAAGCTGTGAAAAAAATTAGACATTCAAACTTTACCCTCTGACTCCTGGAAATAATATTCTGCCTTCTGTGTAGGTGCTGCCTGTGTGGGATCATAGTAAATCAAGTGCATTTGACCTAGGGAGCTCACCATGACTGTGAGTGAATGTCAGAGCCAGGCATGCAGGATGTCTGATGCTGCAGCCCTGACTGATAACTAAGAAGTCAGATATAAATAAATCTGGAACAGTTGGGATTGACTGTTGTTTAGCACTTTCAGACAGACGTTCAGGGCAACTGGCAGGGGCTTTGAAAGCTGTTTCCTATATTAGAATTGTGACAGAAATAGAAGTGAGGCTGCATTCCCTTGTCTTCTGCTAAAATAGATCTTACTCAAAAACATTTTACAAGTTTGTCAAGGCATAACTAGTCCACAGTCAGATAGAGAACAAAATCAAAATTGGAAGTCCCATGTTAATTCAACAAATAGTAACTTACTGAATTAATAAGAAGAAAAAAATAAAAAAGGGAAACAAGGAGATAATACTAAGAGATAATAAGGACAAGGAGAAGCTGGCTTTCTACTTAAAAAAAAACAAACTTCTAAGTGAAGGCACAATTAGAATTCACTAGCCAGAAAGACCCCAGAGATCTTTAAAAGTAACATAAAAAGGGAAAAGCATATATTTTAACAACTGTCCTTAGGAATATTGCAGAGGGTTTGAGGGTGTTTTTTGTTGTTTTTAGGGCTGTTTGATTTGTTTTTAAATTCAAGAACAGATGCTGCATAACTGCTGACAGCAAGGCTGAGTGGTGAGAATGAACAGGAAAGAGGAAGCATGTCTGGGCTTCTCTTCTGATTTTAAGTGTCCCAAATACTGTTCACAGGGCAAGTATTTGTCACAGTGTTATTTTGCCTCCAGCAATTAAGCTTCCAAATAAATTAAGTTGGCTTTTATTTGTGTGTTTTTACAGTCAAACTATATCAAAATATTTCAGGATTAGCTAGTTCACTGACTGAACAGCCCATTGTTCTGCCAAAATAATCAGTGGCCCTAATGAGCAATTAAGAGCTTCCAGGGTCAATGAGAAATGAAAATCTTTGCATATAGACAGAAATTTTGCGTACAACTTCCTGCTACTGTTTCAGATCAGGAGTGAACTCAGGAACTACATGCAAGAGGCACATGTGAAAGAGAGCAGAACATATTGCACAAAATCAGAGAGAGCAGGGTACAGCAAGAGCAGTTTGATTTAGCCAAGTGTCCCTCCCAGAGAGATTTCCCACCAGCACCCAAAGCAGGAGTGCACAACGTTGTGCTGCCTGATCAGAGGCTGCCCCACCTGCTCACTCTGGCCCACCCTGGGTGCCCTCTGAGCTCCAGCACCCAGGGAGCCCCGATGTGGAGCAGGACCAGAGCTCCTGGCTCACAGCTCACACTGGGGTCACCTCCCTGCAACACACTGCACACCCACCCCAGTGACCCAATCCAAGGCACTTCCTCTCTTACTCCCCTGGGTTTGGCAACGTGCAAACCACAACAAAATCAGCTATGAAATTTCTGCAGCTTGCATTCTACCTACTGCTGGTACAAATAAAGACATAATTCAAGGGTTCAAGGTGGGCTGAAGAAGTACACACAGAGGAGCACATTTCAATTACCAAATTGTGAAATTTTTTTCCATCAGGACAATGGCTGAAAATATGCTTGATGAAAGATAGAAAATTCACTATAAAGAATCAAAACTTTGCTTTACCACATGGCAGATGTAATTTCCTTTTACCAGAACAGCCCTCTTAAGTGTATTTTAAGCCAATTACCTTTAGGTGGAAAATATGACTTGCTTTCAGCTTTGTGAGGCCAGTCCACCACAAGAGGTCCAAACCTACGAAAGCTGGCAGTGATCTCATCTACAAAAAAACAAATGAGGCACCTTAGAGAGAACATAAAAACTGACAGTGGCAAGGTAAAAAGGTCTTACTTAAAATCAAAACAAAACAAGAACAGTGAAAACTGCAATGATGTCCATAGCAAATGCCTAAATATTATTTCATCTCTGTGCTGTACATGGCTGCTTAAAAAAGGGATTTTACATTCCACTAGTGGAAGTCAGCAGCAGGATTAAATGCAAACCTGATCTATCAGAAGTGAATATGCTTCAGCTGCGGTCTATTTCTAATTATAGCCACAAAGCAGGGTCAGATGCAGCCACATGGGACTGATGGAGGAGCTCCATGTCAGCACGGCTGCTCCTTGCAGCCTGCCCTAGAAAGAGGCTGCAGCAGGTCATGCCACTGTGGGCATTTCACCTTCCTCAGGCCCTTCAGGAAATCTGCCTTGAATTACCAAGTCTTTTCTTCACTTTTTAAGCATCAACTTGGAACCACCATGTAACACACACCAAGAGGAAAAAAGTATTTAAACTTCTTTTTGAAAAAAATCTTATTTTCTCAATACAATTTTAAACGTACTTTAAAGAAAGAATTAGTTTAATGTGATCTTAGGTGGATCAGAACAAGCCATCAGGAGAAACGGCAGTGGGGTTTTACAGTTTCTGGATTGCTGTTTGAGATGTGTCCAGTTTCTCTGACCCCATGAATTGCATGCCAGAATTTCAAGCATCTGGAGACAGAACACACAGGTTGTGTACCTGAAGAGCTGAAGGATAAAGGGTTACTGAAGGAGACCTCTCAGGAAAAGCTCCCAGGTCACCCTGTTACTCCCTCACAGGACAGACTGGGCACGTGTTTTGACTCTGAGTGTCCCAGCAATGTGTACATCAGTCATCCCTGTTGGGCAGTTGCTTCTTACAGCTGCAAATCCAGATTACCCACCAGACCCCATACAACAGCCCTGCAACTCTTGGTGTGACATGGGAACTGCATTCGAGGTGCTTGTAAACATGCTATTTCTTCATTAAAACTGTACATGGTTTAGGCTTCAGATTAGTAGATAAGAGAGCTCCCTCATTTCATTACAGGGCATCCTCAAATTCCCTGTGTATGCCCATTGAAGCTAGACAGTGGTGGATTCCAGCTATATTCCAGCCATGAAAAATACACCAAAAACTGTGATGATTTTAGTTTGGGAGTAAGAGTTTGTGGGAACACATGCAAGTAGAGCAGATAATGATTGAGAAAAACTCTGACCATCCTTGCTGGGTAGGTCATTACTTTGAAACTATATTATTACCCTATATTTATCATCTGAACCCAAGGTACGTGCTGGGTTATTTAAAGCCCACAGTATTTTGGAAAGGACTGCATTAAGAAAGTCTTTAGAGTCAACCACATCCAAGAATAGGAAAAGACTACAGAGGAGAGACAGTACCCACTAAGTTCCCTTTTTCAGCTTTCCCACTTGGCAGTCGTGGGAAGACATGCAGATCAGAGGACCTGCCAGGCAGCCACTTCTGATCTGCAGTACGAGAATGCCAGGTAAACGCTCGGGTGTTGCAGAGGTGGCAGGGAGTGTTTGTTCTAAGCACTGCCACAAGCACTACAAGAGACACACCTGGGAAAATTCATTTGCCTCTATGAAAATATCATCACCTATTTAATAGTAATTATATGAAAGGCAACTCCCACATGTCAGCAGTGCAAGTGATTCACAGTACCTTCATCAATGTCAGGAGGGAGCCCTCCAACAAACACCTTCCTAGAGTAGCGTTCCACTCGTTCCCCGTTTTGGCAGCGCGTCGGAGAGCTGAGGCCCGAGGACAATGACTGATCCCCATGGCTGTCATCTAGGAAGCCATCCTCAAAAGGAAACAGTGAAGACCGACCTGGAACAGATTTTGTAGGATCTACAGTTAATGCTACTTCCTGGAGAAGGAAATATTTCAGTAAAAAACTTTCCCTTTTGCTGTTTTACTTTAGCAGAACTTGCACTAAAGGGCTAGATGGTCCAGTTTTCCAATTCATGTTCATTAGTATTGTTTCCATTTTTCCAAGAGTGTTACCCTTCCAAGACAATAAAACTAATTTAGCTTTAAAACAAACCCTTGCAAATGGATAGAAATGAAAAACAAGTTATCTGATGAAAGTATGTGACACAGCTATAGAAATAACTTTTGCAAATTTACATTTCAAACCAGTTAGAGATTTACACCTTCCATAACAGATCTTGAAGGAATGATCTCAAGATCCCTCAAGCCACTGCACTGCAGAGCAGGACAGTCCTCTGAGTGCTGTACAGGATCCTGACAGCAAGGGCTGCAGCACTTCCACCTCCAGGGAACACAGCCCACGCTGAGTAGGGGGGCAAACAGCAAAATAAACATGGAAAAGCTTTGGGTTGTGGATACTAAACAGGAAGTGAAGAGATTCAGTGAACAAGAAAAAAAATCTTGTTAAATAAACCACAAAGAACTTGCACTTGAAGGAAAACAGTGTTAGGTAGAACAGCCTGTCAGCCTGTTTGTTAGAGTTAAAAAAAACATCCCTTCCAGTCATGAACAGGCAAAATCAACATTAATGGCTCCTACTCAATTTGTTAATGAAAAGTAAAGAATTTATTTGTAACGATCTGAAGCAATAGCAACTTGTTTCTATTACTAACAAAGAACACACACATTATCTTAAGAACAGATTTATTAACAAGGAAGAGAAAAAATATTCAAAGACTGCATATAAGCATCACTTGCCAACTTTGGAATTTAACAATTCCCTATACCTGAGTAAATACATCCTGCAATATAGAGAGATGTATAAATAAGAACCACATCTCAACTCTGAAAAGGCTACCTGTCCCCTCATATCAAGGAGGATTTCTCCCAGGGATGAAATTAGAATTAATTGATACAAACAGTTAATAGGAGGGTTGATTACAAGTATAAATGTATTTATACTTTTGCAAGTGCACATAATTAAATTCAAAGGTAATGAATCACATGAAATTCACACGGCAAGACCTACAGTTTAATACCATACTGGTATTAACAGCACAGGAAGTGAAGGAAATAAAAACAGGGCCAAGGAGAAAAATCAAGACAGAGGGACAGCAGTCAGAAAAACATATACACTGAAAATATCAGTAATTGTCTCCAGTAGCAAAAGACAGATTAAAAAAAGAAACAGTAATCCTGTGTATGAAAAACAAGCTAATAAAGTCAGGAAAGTTACTGACACACAACATCAGCCTGATTTTTAATTACAAACATCAGGCACCAGAAAAATATATTAAAAATAATATATTGAATGTTAAACAATGGAAGAGATTAGAGACACAAAAATCCACTGAAGTAAAAATTCTACTGTGCATTTACACATCAACATAAAAAATATGGTAAATGCCACAATCAGAGAAGGATGTAGAGCTGCTACCTTTCAAAGACTTGTTGTCAGAAATGGTGGGTTCAGAGCATAAAACACAAAAGACTTTTGATGAATATTCCATTAATGGACAAACACGTCATGCATATATATAAACATATGCATCTCAAAATAAAAGAGAACATTTGCATGAGAGAAAAAATAATGAAGAATACTACAACTGTGTAAAAATATCAAATCAGAACACTCATTGAAAAGCTGGAAATCTGAAAATATCTCAGAGACTGACATTACTGGAGAGATAATTCATCTTTTAATTCCTGCCCATGAACCTACCTTCTTGTAAAAAGTAAACAAACAACTAACATGAGCCATTAGTGGAAGATGACATATCAAATTAATAACAAGGTGTTCCACCAAAATACAGATCTGCAGAGGAGACTGAGTTGTGAAGGAAATAATAAAAATTCACAGCAACTTAGAAAGCAAGGTATCACCTCTAAGCACCATGCCAGACACTTGGCAGTCTACAGGCACCACACTCACCTTAAATAAAAGCAAATGATGTTCTATAAGTTTATAGCTATGTGAAGTATAGAGCTGAATGTAAGAAGAATACATTTAAAATAATGGAAAGCATACAGACAAGGGAAAAGGGAATAACTGTTCACACTCTTCTCCAGTAAGGGGAAAATGAACTGCATTGAACACAATCAGTACATGCCAAGGCTGAAAGCAAAGCAAACTTTGGAAACCCTTGCTACAGACTTTTTGGGATGTTTAAAAATTTATGTAGGCTTAGAAAAGGGAATGAGTAAGAACAGGAGAAAAATGCAATCTAAGGCAATAAATATTAAAACATCACCTCAAGAGACTCCCTGGGCAAATTTCTGGGAGAACAGTATGGGAAAGCATCACTAAATGCACTTTTTTTGTAACATACTTCTGTACCCCTCCCTGGGCATCTCTGAGCTGTCAGTGTAGCAAAATAGTTTGGGCTGATTTCCCACAGTGGTGCTTAAATCTGTACCTGAAAAACTGGTTGTAAAAGTTAAAAAACAAGGTACCAAGAACATGACTCAACAGCTCATAGCATGATACCTACAAAGAAATGCTCATCTCTTTTCCCAAAGGAAAGAGAGAATCAAGTAGGGAACTGAGAGTTTATGGCAAGCCTCAAGAAATGTCTGACAAAACTTCTTCTCTTTGCAGAGGCTTAGTCACAGTGAGAGAATCAAACACTAATTAAAATAGCCAAGTATAACAAACATAAAATGAGTCCTTGCACAGACTTGCCTGTGGTTACTCTGCATATTATCCCAATGCAAATGTTAAAAGCAATAATAGAGAGTGATATATGAGAATATTTGATAACCAACACATTTTTTAAAAGACTGTTGTGGAATTTCATGCTTAAGGTTAAGGAAGCTCAAAACCAACCTTATAAAAGTCAAGGTAATGATAAAGCATGAACATCACAGACTTTAATATGAATGAGGCAAGTCAAAATCCCTAACATTAATGACAAGAAACACACACACAAATCTACTTGTTAGTATGGAAAAGCCTGCATTTCACACAGGAAACAAGTCTTGTGGAATGAAACATGCTTCTTGGTAGTGAGAAAATAAATCTGAAAAGCCAGCACATTCAGAACTTGTTTGCCCTGTTTTGTCTTCACTAATATTTATATAAAACAGCCTAAATTATATTCATCACAATTACTTCTGCATTATTGTATTTTGCTTCTACAAGTAAACAGGAGTTGCCAGTAATTCATAGTATCCTACTGATTCCTACCTCCTTTCCTACTTTGGTGCCATTTGATCAATCTGAAAACACCTGCCACAATCTTAAAATTAAATTAAACAGTGTTCATGTTCACAGAGAGTAAGTTTGTGAGGAAAATCTGAATCTTTTGTTTCAGATTTAGCTATCGAATGAACACTAAAATGTGTCAGCTTTAAACAAATCAGAGCAAATTCTGAATTACAAACCATGTTAGTATGGCCTGTACATCCTACCACCTCAACCCATACAAATGACAAAAGCCCTTAGACACACTGGTTTGTGTGATGCATACATCTGTCTCTAAGGTGATGCAAATTCTACATTTGGAAAAGGGGGCAATGTCACCTGCCTAGCTAGCAGGGAACTTCAGGAAGGGAAGATAAAATTAAGTTTAATGCTAAAGTACCCCTTGCAGATGGCACTACCTAAATGTAATTGTTAAAAGCTGCCATTTTCACTGTTATTTTCTCAATAACAACCAGTCTGTGTAAGCTCCAGCACAGGACAGAAATGTAAGCTGCATGAGGGGCTTGCTCAGTATAGCTGTTGGACTTGCTATTGTCCTTGTTCCTTCATCTCTCAGAACAAACTGATACATAGCACTGTACATTTATAAAATATTTTCAGTTTGCTTTTATGTTTTAAGGGTTGTCTATGCTGAAATACTGTTAAAATGTGCTCAAATACTGTATCTTTAAAACTGATTATCAATATTCACTGCTGAGGACAGTTACTAGCATTGGTATTCACACATGTTCTATCTGAGGCAATTCAATGCAATGAAGTCTAATATTCAGAAAAAGCTGTTTAATGTAAGAACAAAAGTCATTTTTGAATGTTCAATGCAGCAGTTAAACATTGGACTCCTACAAAACCAACAAACACCGAACATAAACCCAAACCCAATCTTTTTTTTGGAACACTGCATTTCAAGTCACAAATACATGTCATGAGAATCTTTACATTCAGCCATCCTCCAGTTCTCTAGTAATAGCAACACTTGCAGTTATCAGCTCAGGATCATCACTGCTTTAAGATGCTGTTAAAAGGGAGCTGTTTTGCAAAGGAAGAATATGAGATTGATTTATACAAAGCAATTGAACAACTACATATTGTTAAAATTGGTAACATCATCTTACCACGAGAAAACTAGATATTTATTTCTCCCACTATTCAGCAAACAAAACATTTAGTAAATACTTTTACCTCTTCTCCGCCCATAGCTCCTGGCTGCATGTAAACACAGAAGAAAATTGTGGGTACAGCTGTCATTAGATTTAGCTCCAAAAGCAATGAGAATGTAGCTTCTACCTCTTCTCCTTTTCCCCTCCCACCATAAAGAAGGAAAAGACATTTAAAAGTGCAGGATGAAATTCAAACAATCCAAGACAAGAAAAAAAGTTGAAGATGATACAGCCAGGGGAAAAAAAAAAAAAAAAAGAACATACCTGCTGTGGAAGGTTTCTACATAGCAAAGGGCAAAGGAAGGTATTTAAAAAATCAGGCATATAGGACAGTATTATAAAATAATAATTTAGGATTATGGTTTTAAGTGGCAATAAACATCATCAACAGTAATTCTAATTAAAAGAACCAGATTTGCATTTTATTAAATAGTTGTGGAAAACATATTTCCCAATTATGTTTCAATTTAAATAATTAACCATATGTAAATACTAAAATCCTACTAAAACAATATGAACTCAATAGCCAGTACCTTCATATGAATCAAACTAGATTGACAAAATGCTTTCATAACTACCAGAATAAACACAGCATTTCAATGAGACATGCATCAATGGCAAATCCACAATGTTGGACAACTTCAGAACTGTATTTTGTGATGTAGTGGCAAATGCAAAACCCAGAATTTTTGATCTGAAGTTTTAGAAAAACAGAAAATAATCTGGAAAACACATCTTTTACAGAGGATCACTGATGGTCACAAAACCATCCATCCTGCCAAGGTAATCAAACATGGAAGGCCAGGGATCAAGTGGGTTTTTCAACAGAAGCGAGCTCAGGTGAGAGGCAACAGAGCTTTGTTTTGTTTCCTTCTCTCCTCATTGTAACACTCTCAGTGCTCCTGCTCCTTCCCAAGCCCAGCTCTTATTTCTGAACAGTGCCTATATTTGCATTTACACATAGTCTTTAAGTCCATAAAAGTTACTGAAACTCCCCGAAGGTATATTTGCCTGTAAATTCCAGGGGCAAAATAGTGCAATTCACTTAAACAGGAAGACAAGCAAGTTAGTTTTTGCTGATTTAAAAACACTGCATCATATTTAAATACTCAAAGAAGGTGAAATTTCACCCTTATTGATTACATTTTGTATACATATACACACAATTTGAAAATTATCTCAGTTGTAACTAGTATTTATATTAAAATGTTAATTTTTTCCAAGAAGCTGAGTTATTCAGCATGACAACTTCAGAATGTCAATGCACATTTTATTATGTTGCTTTCTCACTGCTTTCTCAGTGAAGTTTGAATGTGCCATTTGAGACAAGTTAAATAAAAAAATACCCATCTTGCTCACAAGTCAAAATTCACAGCACAACAGATTAAATAGCAGTAATAGTTCATCAGGTGAATTTCATAATGCCTCCAGTAAATACTTTAGAAAGTAAACAATTTAGAAATTATTCTTGAATGAAGACATGCAAGAAAATAAGAGTACTGCACTATTACAAACAATGAAATTACCAGAGCTATGTTCATGAAGTTACTTTCTCTTTTTGTCCAACAGAAGACAAAAAGTGACTGGGAGCTCCTTAAACGGTACCCCCACTAATGCACCTGCTCCCCATGTACTGGGTTTGGTGCCACATGTAAATGTCCTTTTGCACAGAAAACCATCTCCTGGAATGTTTCTAAATTGAACACAAAGGATTCTTTCCTAGGTATGTCCTGGATCATTAATATTAAGGCAAACCCAGGTGCTTTAGGAGGGGATGAGCACATTTCCCCATGTAAAAAGTGCACGGGTGGATTGTGCAGCTCGCAGCAGGATCATCCCTGCCTTGGTGTTTGTCCATCCTCAGCAACGTTCTGTAACTGTCAGGTACAAAGTTACATAACTGCTGTGTCCCAAATTGCATGGCCTCAAATGCAAAGGAACAACAGATTCTTTTTCAGCCACTGATAACTCTCCTGAAACGATTAACTCCCCTCGTCCCAGAAGCAAATCCTATTTTTATGAACATGAAACTCTAGCATGAAGGACAGAATTTAAGCTTTTAACAAACCAGCACAACAAACTCCCCAAACCTCAAATCTTGTAATGCAATCAAGGAAACTCAGTGTTAATGCTTTGGAATTCCCCAAAGCCTGCAGCTAAGATTGCCCATTGTTGCAGTAAATCAAAACTCACTCAAATTTTAACTGCATCTCAAGGCTACATGAATCTGATGAAAAAGAACTTTTCTGGGATTTTTTTTACTCTTTTATTATAATGTGGGACTGAAACTGCACCTTGTATTTGTATCAAATAATCAGCAGTCCTAGGAAACAATAAATTTTTGAATCCATAAAATATTAGCTCAAAATATTTTAAATAAATATCTACATGCTCTCCATATCATAATTTAAAATTAATTTGATAATGTAATTTCAAATTTATAAATAGGCAACAACATTTATTTGTATTATCATATTTTATGGAAGACTTAATAGGCAGTATTTTCAGATTTTTAAGAACATTATTTCTTCACTTCTGGTACTTATCTTGTTCATGCAGTTATGTGGCCACAATATCAAAGATGCACACTTCAAAGAAATCTTGAAGACACTTGTTAAATTGATGTAAAATAGCATTACCTCTATGAAAAAACAAGAGTTCAGCATTTTCAGACTAGAAATTATGGAGCTATACTGGCTAAAGGAAAGTTTATTTGACAAGACTGGGAACCTCCTTGATTTATAAGGTACCAGAATCTTATTTCTGGCTTGGAACACTCATTTGTATTCTTGAAGCAGTCAGCAGTTCAGAACAATACTTGCTTTAGGACATTATGAGTTATGCAATGATTTTCCAAGATCAGAAAGGAAAACATGTCAAGCATTTGCTTTTGAACAGAGGGTCTCTGAAGTTCTTAGGATCTGGAAGTTTACAAGTGAATTAAAATACCAGGGAAATGAATTCATGAACTGAGAGAAGGTGACACAAGCAAGTATAATTATGCAATGTGTTTTTCTGCTACAGAGGGATCATCCAGAAGAATTGCAAAGATGGACATTCATCTACAAGTGGTTCAAAAGGTGGTTCTCAACTTCCATTAACAGATCTGCACATCTGGATGTGCAGATGGGCACTACAATGATTTGGTTATATGAACCTCAACAGTCCCTTGTGGTTGATTTTTTTCCAATATTAACAATGCAAGTGTTGCAGCAACCTCCCTTCTAACATATACAACAGAATCTCATCACCAGAAAATCACAAGCTACATGTAAGCTGTGTGCAGCTAAGTCCCACACACTGGGCCTCAAACACTTGATCAAACACATGAACTGCATTCAACATCCAAAACCAGCTTAGGTGTCCTTTCCTGAGGCATACAAGCAGCCAAGCAACTATAAACCTTCCCAAAAGGGAAGGTTTATCTATTTTCATCTTCTCATTTTAGTTTAAAAAAATCTGTTACCAATAAAACTCACATTTTTAACAGCCAGGCTGCTTCATCTCTTCTAGCATCATATATAATGCTCTTGGAGTAGCCTGGCAAATCTTAAAATTCAGAGGAAACAGATGGCACTAACCCACAACAGAGAGGATCACAAAGATGAAAGGAAAGCACATTGGTGAGGTGGTGAGGCAGGAAAAGCAGTGGGGAAAACAAACAAACAAACATGAAGGCAATAAAGAGCTACCAAGCTGGATTAAAAGGAAGACAACAAATCTTCCTCTGCTAGAAAAAGCCTTTATCAGCCACTGATAAGAGATACTGCCTTCAGTAACAGCCAGACTGGATCTCTGGAAGTGCAGATGCCAATACAAAAAACTGAAAGCAAGAAAGAAGAAAAAGCATGTACTTACTATTGCTCCCCTGCTTCCCCTTTACCCTTTTAAAAATTAAAATAGGTATAGAAGGGACTTTGAGATATCAGCAAGCCCACCTCACAGCCTCCAAGGCAGCATCAATACCAAATGCTTGTACAGCTGCTTATGAAAAACCTCACAAGGTGATGAGCAAAGTGACAGCTCCCACACTCTGGGGCTCCTCTGAACCCCACTGCCTTTGCTAGCTCACACTTCACATCAGACATGTTTTCCCTCCACTTATATTCACTCAGATCTCTTCACAACTAAATCAGGACTAGTTTTGCAAACCTTGTAAGTTTTCTCAGTGCTTTTTATTCCTTTCTGTTATTCTATATATGCCATTAAGATGGTGACATATTAGTAACCAAGCCTGGCAACTGGGCTAAAGAGCTCAGCAAATTCCTACAGGCAAGAACTGAACTATTAGATGAGATTGATGCCTCTTGGAATTTAGTCACACATTTGCCCAGAATATTACCACTACAAGAAGAGAGCTTTTATTAGCTGTTAAACAGCCAACCCAAGATCTTGCAAGACAAAAGTAACTCAAGAAGCTTTCAATTTGGAGCAGTTTATTTCAAGGTATAACAGTAGCACTCGCAAAACTTTCAAATATAAAATGCTACTTCAGCAACTCTTACATCTAAACACTATATGTGTTTGAAAACAGCACATCAGGAAGAGCTAAGTACAATAGCTCTTAAGGAGACAAGCAATTTTAAAAACAACAGAAACCTGAAAATAAAAAATGAAATGGTTCTGTTGGCATTACATTTCCTGTCATGGCATGACAACTTCCCCACATAAATAGGATTAACAAAACAAAACCAAAATCTCAACACAGACATCTAAAAAAGTGCCCCAAATCCTTTCCTTAATGTCTTTTTCAAATTATTTTACTCTGAATAAGTAGAACTAAATTACACTAATGAAAAGACAGTCAGATGGAGAGCAAATAGTACCAGACCTCACAGATGACACATTTTTGTATGAGACAAGAATGAACAGTGGAAGCAGATGGAACATTTGTAGCCCAACAGGACTGCAAAGTCACTGTGCAGAGAAGCTTTACAAAAAACAAAATTCCAGCATTTCACAAAGGGGTTTAATTTAACTACCTTTAGACTACATTTATTTTACAGAAGATTGTTGGGGATCCCAGCACAACACTTCAGTGCTTCTTTATAGAGATCACACACCCTCATTTATTCCCATCTTCCTTTTTCACCTGCCACACTTCTCTCCCACTGAAGTCACTGAGGCTTTCTGGAGTTCCCAAGAAGCCCTGAAGACAGCTCACCACCTGCCATGTAGCTGACTATGCATTCATGCTCATCACTCAGCCCTGGTTGCTCAGCTAATCAGAAAGGAGCACATCTTCAAGAGAAGCAAAGGCTGCAGAAATGTATGGCTACAAATGGTATTGGATATTAGCAAGAGAAAGGATGCAGGACACCTTTGAGTTAAATTTATGCCACATTTCCCCTACAAATTACAGTATCAAGTATTTAATAAGGTGTTGTAGATGAAAGTTTATAAAAATTCTTGCACTGTTTGCCCCAGTATGAACTAAAAAATTACCTTATGTCACTAATTGATTCTAAATACTATTTCAATTTGAGAAATTGCATTTAGATCTAGTACAGACAAAAGCTATACCATTTCCCCTTCAAAAATGCTTCCAATCTAATATTTGCATCTTCCTTTATTTAGCTGTTCTTTAGGACTCTGCTTGGATCTCTCTGAATATTTGAACATTGCATTCCTCTGCAGAAGGATAATTCTGAACTTTCAGAGCATTTATAATATAAACATGTTTATACACATGTTCAACTCTGTATGTACACTAGCATGATGCCACTAATGACACTAAGAGATTCATAATAATTATGCATATAAAAGTAATCTCTTTTACCCCATGAATTTCATTATTTCAGAACTCAGTGTTTTCAGCTGCTGATGATTTAGCCTCACACAATGAACAGAACGGTGGTGGCACATCCCCCTGTGCTGCCAGCTAAGCAGCACCTCACAGCAAACAATGCCCTCCAACATCCACAGACAGCAGCTCAAGGCAGGCAGGCAGGAAAATCCCCAGTTTCCAGAGGCTGGAATGAGCAAACAGGAATAAGAGCTGAAGCACAGGCAGAAGTGCTGCCACAGAGGACGAGGAGCTGGAGACAAACATCCCCCAAAATCTTCCCCTCTCCCTACAGCATGTGAAGTTTTGCATTGCTCTTGGCATGAGCACACGTTCTATTCCACCTTCAAAAGACTGCCTACATTGTCAGTGTGAAATTGAGCTCTGAGTAATAAATCTTAAAGATTATTACTATGTCTTCACAGAAAAAGAGAAAAATGCTTATGAAGCAATGCATTTAAATAGAATGTGAAGGTTGGATTTGCAGACTCAGCAGAGAATGTTTGGTTTCACAGAAATTAAACACAGATATGACAAGTATTATGATTTAAAGACATTATATAAGTTTTCAAAACTATTCCAAAAAAATACTGTGATGAAGTATCTCTTGGGAATTTTTATTTTACTTATTTAATTTTTTTAACCCAAATCACAGCCATTCCAGCACATAAAAGAATGTTTCTTCTTGAACTAAATTTTCCTTGGTATATTTCCCCATTACAGGGAAAAGGTAATGAATGACATGGGAATTACCTAGTTCTAAATTTTTCAAGTTTAGCTACATACAAAAAAGGATTTCAATCACAGAAAGTAATTTTTAAGCTTGTGTACTTGAATATTGGCTTTTATTCTCACCTCTTCAAAGATTTAAAAGTAAAACCCAACAGGTTTCACAGTACAATAATTCTAGCTAAGGGCTCTCATTGATGGCCAAAAATGGTGTGGCCTTGCCTGGTAGAGAAAGGAAGGGAAAAGAGTCGCAGAAGAGGAAAAATATATGGGAACTTATTCAGACTGGGGAGTTGTGCTTCATTTCATTTTGCATAAATTGCATATTTATGATTCCACGCTTATTTAAGTCTTTAAACAGTTAATATTTGAATAAACCAATCATATTTTAAATAATGCAAATGCATACATATATATATAGTTTTGGTCCCTCAGTTAGCTATGCTGATATGTTCACCATGCAACAGGACTATAGCTACAAAAGATGATTGCTTTTTATAAACTATTTTATAGTTGTTGTAAAAAGTTCAAAGAAATTGGACAGGAAAATAGTTTTTTTCATTATTTTCATCAAAAAGGAATCAGAATAAAACACAACATTCATTTAAGATAAAAGCAAGTTATTCCAAAATAGTGTAACTTGTTTCAGTTTTTCATTCCCAACGTTCAAAAATCTCTGTTAGACTTTGTAAGAAATGCTATCATGTATTTCATCATAACTGTCAATTTTTAAAGGTAACTCAAAAATTCAATCATAGTACCCTATCTTCACAAATATATTTCTATTGCAGTTAACTTTTTGAAATGGACACTGTAGAACAACAAATACATTCTGAGACCAGAATTCATGTCAAACACCTGAACTGTGTAGACCTTATTTACTCAGAGAGGCATGAACAGCTTCCTCCTTTAATAACCTCTTTAATTAAACAAAACATTTCTCCTAGTTAATTATTTGATTTCCCATAATTTCATGTGCCATAAGGAAATGGGGTTTATATTCTAACTGTGATAACAAAAACTCCCCAAAGTATCACCTCACCATTAACTGTGTAAAACCAAGAAGAGGACAAGTAAAGTCCCAGTTTTCAAAAGCTGGCCTTTAAAGCCAAATGTTAAACACCTTGTATCTTATCTATTACAAATTTTTGGTTCTTCACATCTATAAATTATTCTTTGCTTGGTACTACACAAAAAACCCCTGCAGTTTTCAGCTATACACAGTCTAACCTACATAGACAGTACAAAGGCAAAAAATTTTAGAGAAGTTTGTAAGTAATCCTAAAATGTCTAACTCAACACTGTAAACAAAAATGGACATTTTGAAAGAGTCAGCATTTCTCAGGATTAGACAGACAAATATCTGCTTTGATTTGCAGAGTTCAGTTCAGCATTCTGCTGGTGCTGCCTCACACCCTGTCCCCCACCTTCCCCACACAGGAACTGTCTTCCAGGTTTTTTTAGTCCATATGATCATGACTGGACTTTCAATCTTACTTTTATTTCCTGACAGTAAAAAAAGCAATAATCTCTCAGTGAAGTGCAGTTTTCCTCATTATTTAGATGTCTAAACATTCTCCCAATTCCTATCTACATAATGGAAACCAACAAGGCAAACAAAATCAGTCCATGTAATTGTATGCAAAACTTGTAACAGCTCATCCCAACAGGAAGAAATATGTCTGGAGAGATATCAGAAATCAAAATAACAGCTTTAACACACATACACACCCACAAAAGAGGGAACAAGAGAGACAGTTCTGTAATATTCTCCATAGCAGGCATTATGAAGCTTGCAGTGAAACACATAAAGCCATTACCAAGTTAATATAAAGAATCAGAGGTGATTGACTTATGAAAAACATTCTCAGAGAGTGAACATGAACTTCTATGCAAACATTACACATATTTATGTCTGACTGTACAGCTACACACACAGTAGATGTAAGAAACAATATTCTACATGGCAATATAAACCACTAGACATCAACTACTTACTGTTAAGAGCCATAATATTGTCTGTTCCTGGATGATGGAAGTTTATTCCCATACGCCCTGCAATGTAAGTAAAAGCTATTTTCAATGTTTTTATTTCAAAACTGAATTAAATTCATTAATATGAAAAATTTCTAAAGGGAATGAACAGTCAGGGTAGCTGAATCTTCCACTGATTAAAGAGAACTTCCCAAGAATACACATTTAAAATATTTAACACCACAGTACCTTCAGTATTATGTACTTAAAACACAAACAACTAAACAATTATTTTAATACATTGCTTTACTTTGCACTAAGCAAGCATTATGCTTACCCTTTCAAAAGAAGGCCTCAAGTTCAGCCTTGCTGCAGTTACATCATTTATAGTTGGCTTCCAATAACGAGTACAGCATTACAAAACTCCACTTAATAGGTAAAAATAAATCATCCTTTTTCATACTAGATGCAGCACCTTTAGCTTTCAAGTTAACAGATAGTTGGAGAGGGAGTTCTTTCCCTGGTTTTGCATTCTTCCCTAAGACTCTCCCATCACCTACCATTTGAGATAAGACATTGGGCTGGAAGGAATATTGTTCTCAAGCAGTACATTCATATGTACTTTGAAAAATAGATATTCTTGACCTAAAGGAGACTCTGCAGAGAAACCTACTTTTATTGTTAGAGCAAAAAATGAGCTAATAGCAGCAGTGCTGTTCAGATTCGTTTTGGATGCTTTTTAACTCAGCTGAAGTATTAAACCTCATCCTGAAGACACTTTGGCATAGGCCTTTTTAAATTAAACCACCCAAGAAAATCTACAAGCTGTAATTTTTATTGGTCCTTAACTGGAAAAAGATGTAAAAGGATAATTATGGTCAGGTAAAAATTTATTTCAAATAAGTATTGTAAGTTCCTGTATATAATGGAATTCCATTTCATAGGCTTCTCCTATCTCCAGGTCTGTGGCTAACTTTGGGAGCTAAGGAAGAGGTCATTTTACATTTCTTCACTACATGGACACTCAAATATGGGTGCTCAAGATCCACTCACCACACTGAAAACCAATATAATGGTTATGTTCCTGTACTTCTGCAAACCCAAATTTTAACAAACTCTGGCAAAGCAGAACTAAAGCCAATCCTTTCCAACATTTTTAGTTCCTATTGATAATTAAAACTTTCTTTTTCCAGTCACAGAAACTGCTGTGCTATAATGAATATTCTTTCTGAACAGATGCAGCATGAAGTTTCAATACACTTCTGAAACTAAGTCATAAGCAGGTTAAGAAAAGTAAATCAATCATTTCTTCACATTGAAGTTTTCTCCTTCTTTTAGAAAACAATGACACCACAATAAGGCTAGGAAGCAAAGAGCACCTCCAGAAAGAAGTGAAGAACAAGGCATATAGAATTTCCATTTTTACTTTCCAACTCCTTGAGCAAAGCTTCTTAAAGAGATGATCTTCATTAACCACTTCACATTTCCTAATTACAGACATAACTCTCCTATACATATTTTCACATTAATCTGGCACTGCAGAAACATTAAAGCTGCTATTATTTCATCTAGTACAACCTTTGCTAAAATACGTCAGCCATCTCCAGATGAACATTAATCCCCTTTTCCTTACCAGTGTATTAATGAGTGTGAGGTTACAGGTATTACTTGTAAAGAGAAAAGATGTCTGTACTAATTTGTACTTTAAAATTAATACTTGGAATAGAAGGAAAAAAAACCAACTATGAAAAAATGGAGTAAAATTTGAATGCATAATGCTTGGATGGCTCCTTCTCTTCCTTTGCTGAAGCTGAAATTCTGCTGTTCAACCAACTTCAGAAATAGAATCCTATCTGTGACATCTGGGTTTGGTTTTTTCCTCCCTCCAGGCTGTCACTGGACCAGGTGCTGCTTGTGTGACATTTTGTCACCTGCCCTTGGCCTGCTATTTTTAAACAGTTCTTGTCAGCTATCTTTTGAGAGGAGCAGAAAATACAGAGCAGCACAAGCAGAAGGACATGTTCTCCCACTGAGCTAAGCCAGCCTGCAGGATAATTCTGTACATCTTCAGAGCTCCCTCGTGCCACTCCACAGAAACAGATTAATGGAATCCTTTCAAAACACACCTGTACTAAAAGCATTCAAAAGAGACTGCCAATATACCAGTCATGAGACAACAAATTAATTGTGAACAATTATACAGCCTTTCATATTGGTTATAGTGTTTTAATATTTTGTTGCTTGAAGCAAATTATTCAATTGAAAAAAGAGGCCATCTGTAGATTACAAAACTGCTTAATTATCTAAGGAACAACAAGAGAACAGAGAAAGGAAATTTAAATTTTTTAATTTAAAGGTGCAAATGTAGAACTGTGAAATATAATTAAGAATATGTACTCTCAAAGACCTATTTAGATGAAACACATAAATGAAAACTAAAAAACAACCAATTTTAGGAAAAACACATGTATGTTACCTGAACATTTACAAAATCTATATAAGCACATATTACTAATTATAGTTATAAAACAAAATCTCTAGATAAAGGGTTCACTTTTCAAGAATATTAAGCACACTAAACAGAAATCTAGGGAAGTTAAGAGCACAGAAGTTATGGATTCCAGCAGTTCAGTGAAATCATAAATAGGAACCCTTCCAGTAACTACATCCCCAGTACTTGTGTTCAGTGTACATCTGCCATTTTCAGTCTGCCTGTCTTGGTTTCATAACTATTTACTGAGTATATTTCCAATTACATGCTTTTTTACCATACACTTAGAGCATTGCAGTTAGGCTACAACAATAATCACTCTTCCATGTCTTTTCTATTCCTAGTTTAGAAAGAAAAAATTCTAGCTGTATACTTCCTGCTCTTGAAACACTTCAGAGCATGAATGAAGGCTTGATGATTCTTGTATAGCCCAGGCTGCACTGTTGCTTACATCATTAAATTTCCTAAATTATCTCTCCTAACAACATTTGGAGAGACTTTTCTAGCTGGACTGCCTGGGTGCCCTGCTGCATGTGCAATATCATATTTGTCATGGCAGAGAGCCCAATTCCTTTTTAGAGCACATCAAGTCTGTGCATCCTCTCTTCTGCATTGTACTGGAAATGAGATAATAAATAAATTTAACTTTACCTTGTTCTTTGTAAAGGTGCATACTGATCCTGAATGAATTCTGAAATCTTTCTAACAACTTCAGGAAGTATACCCTTCCCACATATGAATCTTTCTTGATTCTTTTGCAAATAAACCTTTGAAAATTGTCCAGATAATTTTGAGTTACATGATCAGTTTTGAGAAATAATTCTGTTCCAAAAATAGTAAAAATTAGTATCAGACAGAGTTTTACCACTATTGCATTTCTTCTTTTATTCATTTGCTCTTCCTAAGTGCTTCATGGTATTTTGAACTTGTGTAACCCTAATCAGCACCTGAATATGAATACTCACATAGTGAAGAGCTTTTAAGATTACTGATGTTACAATCAGCATTCCAAGAAATAATGTTCATTGCTTATATATTGAGAAAAACGTCTTGCACTATTATACCTCATGATTTGCACCAGACCGACCACTTATACCAATTCAGCAATTAGTATTTGGCATAAGATTTGCTAGAAAATGGTAAAGTTCGTCAGCTTTTGACCTGTCCTGAACTTCCTTGGAATGAGAACTTCCTCTCACACAATTGTTAAGATCACTGTTGATATCAATTACAATTTATGACTAAAGAATTCTGTGGCAAGGTCAAATGAAACTGGCAACAGGACTAGGTCCGCTCTATTTCTTTAGTAATAATATCTCTTTTATCACTCTTATCTTTTCTATCATTTCCAAGTTACTGCCAAGAAAAGGCACTAAAACCCAGCAATACTTATTTGAAGAGACAGGTAGCATGTGGGAAAGGGTCAAGTTTAGACACAGCAGAGTGCAAAAACCAAAGCATGACCAGAATCTTACCCCAAACATGTGAAATAAGATTATTCATCTAACTCCCATGTATTTAGGAGCCCAGATAACAGCACAACCTACAACTCCCCACACCCCCAGCTCAACCATAAGTGTGTGCTCCAGGCTTCACAAATGGGCACAAAGCATGAAGCACATGTGCATATACAGGAATTTTAATAGTTTTTACCTGAGCAGACCTTCAACCATCTCTGTCCTTTTCCCCAAAACTACAGATATGTGAAGCTATGCTACATTAGCAGACATGCCCAAGACAATTTCAACACCAAGAATGTTGTAAGCAAGGGTCCACATGAAAAAATATAAAAATAAGAAGTAGCTCTCTGAAGAAGTTTATTGACTTTATTCTCACCTCTCTTTTTAATGTATATTTGCCATTTGTTCACACCCATAATTTAAACACCCACACTTACAGATCTTTAAAAAATTAAAATACTGAGCAGAACAGAAGTACTATTGTTTGCCAGAAGGGAAGTATGAAGAACTATTACCGTGTTCACATGTATATACTTTAACTGTGCAAAAACTATTGTGGCAAAGTGAAGTGTATAATTATCAGCTATGAATATCAGTAGTAAAACTTCTTCCTATCACTGACTAAGCAAATATATCCTATCAGCAGGGAAAACAAAATAGCATAAATAAAACAGCATATATATTACAGTGAAATGCAGACTTTAAGTAAATTACGTTGCTCCAATAAAACACAGCAGTCTTGCACATATTTAAGTAGTGCAAACATTTTTAGCTTGAAACAGCTATATTTTCAAGTTAATAGTACTTTGAAAGCAATACTTGAACTTAAATTTTGCATTACTGGTAAGTGGTAGACAAGTATTTGTACACATATGCTCATTCTACATGAAGTTCTAGAACTGTATTCAAAAGAGCAATATTGGCATTTTTCACTGGTGGTTTGGGAGGACTAAAATAAAACAATATCAAAGCAGACTTTACCATTAGCAATCTATACTAAAATATACAAAACCCTCAAAACAGTAGCAAAGTGAGAAAGAAAAAAAGCAAAACAGCTTTAGGTCTTCGTGAGGCCAGTCTTCACTAGCACAATGAAAAGAGGGAAATAAAGACAAGGAAAATTTGGTATCTCTATAATCAGTTCTTAAACTAAACAAAGCAAATAAAAAAACCCCACCACTCCTGACCAAACAGATTCAGCAGGTCAAAAACAAGGACATGCTGTTTGCCAGCAGCAAATTGGGAAGTATGACCATACTACAGATTGTTGCAAAAGACACTTATTTAATTTTAAAAATATGAACCATTTAATGACCTTATTCTGTCCTGAAAAAAAAAAAATTAAAGAGGATTTTTTAAGATAAGCAGAGTTTCAAATGGAAAAGCAACATACTCCCTTTCCTTCAAAAGGATTAGCACGAGGGGCCTAATTTTAAACACAAATACATGTGCAAACACATCTGTCGGCTCACTCTGTTTTTCATGAGCATTGAGATTTTGGGAAATGCTGGAACACTGCACTATTTTTCCTACTGAAAGTGTTGCAAAAAGCTCCAACAGTGTAGCACCGTTCCCAGCACTGAGATGACAACATTTGTTCTATTTGCATGACCTTTGTGTTCAGCTGCCGACTGCAAACACAAATATTATCCATTCACCTTCACTTTTCTTGGGTCATGTGACAAACTTAGTGCTTTGCTTACAAAAAGCTTAGGAACACTTACAGCTGAACAAAATCAGGTGGTATGTACTGAAATGAATGGAATTTAAAGTGGAAAAGTGAAGGTCCATTCTGTGGAACAGAATCCAACAGTCTTAAGTTGCATATAATCTTCAAACACTTGGCTGTCAAAAATATGAGTAATTTAAATGTAAACAAGAAATCCTAAATTTTGCTGAGTTTTCATATGACCTGATAGAGTCTTTACAAAAGTTATGAAGTAAACAGTTACAAGTTAGTAACCCAGTAACTTCAGTTTTATGTTTCACAAATAAATGAGTGACATTAAGTACAGAAAATCAAGATAAAAAATTTCCCCACAGTTGCTATTTCTGCCTTTGAACTGTTGTACATTTATATTCAACATCTTGATCTCTACTGAAATATTGTGACACAATAAACACACGCTTTGTCTATCTCTCTACAGTGTGATATCCATTGAAATTAGATCTATTATAAAGCCTGCTCTTGAAATCTCCCTGTACATGTGTTGTCTCCAATTATTTATATTTGAAGCTGTGTCACACTTCTTTTAAAAAACCCATAATTTTTGTTAGGTGGAGATTTGTAAATTACAAAGTTTGTTTCTGTTCTGATTTAGAATAAATAAGCAAATATTACTGTTATCTAGTGTAACAGTAAATTTAAAAGAAATACTTTGATCTAGTGTAACAGTAAATTTAAAAGAAATACTTTGAAGGACATGATTTCTTTCCTCAGTTTTATACTTAGTTTCATGACCTGTCAGTAGCACATGTGCACAGCGTATGATCTAAAACAGCTGAAATATTTTATTTAATTATTTAAAAATAGAACAAAGGCAGCTGCTAGTTACTTCTGATCAAAATATTTTTTATAGATCAGAATACCTCTGTTTGTGTTGTAATGCAATAGTTTGACACGGATAAACATATTGCAACAGTGACATATTACACCACAGACAGGAGACACTTTTATGTAGGAAAGAAATGTTCTGGTCAGTGATAAATGGCATCTACCCATAGCCATTCTGATAATTTACTTTTGCCCTACACCTTTAGGTCAAAGCAGATTGCAAATAAAGAATGCAAACATAACCTTTCCTCTTTAAAGCAAAACTGTCACTCATACTTTTGTATGCATAATATATTTTATTGGCCATTCAGAAAATAAATAAGACTTTTCAGAAAAACATCTTAGGAGATCCTGCACATTTCTGTCCAGGAGGCCTCCTTATGACTGACATGGGGAACAGCCAGATACCCTGGGCTGTACACTGTGATTTGTCATTAACCAAATGAAGCTTAACAATTCCTTTACTCAACTTCTGCCCTCTTTTTTCCCTCCCTTTGAAAAAAGGAAGTATTTACGAGTATTGACTGAAAGAAAGATGTTGAAGCAGGTCTTGATGGTAGAGAAAGCAGGTAGGGAAGTCTTGGGACAAACGAAAATGAGAATTCGTTTTCAATTCATTTACATTCCTTAAATCTCAAAGTATGAAAATGACAAATGACTTTTAAAGTTGCACAGTTCCCAGACTATGAGGACAGAAAGCCAGGAACATACAGAAGGGTTCCCCTATCTGGCAGGAAAACTGAGAAAAAGAAATCCATTTTAGAAACAAAACAAGAGCTGACACTGAGCACCTTCTCCCAAGACTGGGCTCACGATAAAATGCAACTTAGATGGATATGCTGGTAATTTAGGTCCAGAAAACTCTGAGCTAGATTTCAAATCTCTTTGACAGCAAGAAATACACAAAAAGAACTGAGTGATTGAGTGACCCTGGCTGTCCTCACTGGAGAGCACCCAGCCAGCCTGCCAATCAGCCTGGCTCAATGTGGGTAACTCAGCATTGCAGGAGTGAGGGTCAGATCATTACCAATAATCTCTCAGACTGGCTCTGCTCCACACTTGAAAGCAATAAAAACGTCCCTCCCAAAAAATGTCACTTAATCACATGTCCTCTCAAGGTCAAGGGGATCATGCTTTAAAAGAAGTGATCTGCTTGGGTAACCTTGAAATAAACTCAATTTCCATGGCCCACAGGACAAAGCCTGACCATACCTCAGACAGTGAAGGGTATGAAGCTTCAGCAACTACAAACAAGAGACTCTTCCTTTCTCACCTTGAGCTTCTCCATTACCTCCTCTGAACCAGAGCATGAGGAACTCAGACCCCAAAACAAGAACAAAATATCCCAGAAGCACTTCAGTTTGGTCTTCCCATCAGAATCTTTTATGGTTAATCCTCCCATCCACATTCTAATCAAGAGCTCTCATTCCATACACAAGAGAATTATTTTTTGTTCCAAGTATCTGCTGGGACATGAAGGACACACATGCCAAGAAGGATGATGTTTCAAGCAAAGTTTCAAACTTCATATAAACTGCCTGCAATATTTTACTCATTAATACATATGCAGACAGTACTTCTAAAAATAAGTATTTGCTGGCAGCAGCAGGGTGAAATGATCCTGAAACATGGACCTGTTTCAGGCTCTGTAACATGCATTGAAGGCTTCAAGAAATATACAGTTTTTCTAGAATCAAATCTTCCTGTATTTTCAAAATCAGAGCATTTTGGTTCTCACCCTTTTCATACTTTCCACTTAAAATCTGGATAGTAAATGTATGGCAAACTGACCTGTAAGTGCTGCTCACTGTGATTGTTTGAGAAAAAAGGGCTCATTTACTAAAAGAAGAACAATTTTAAGAAGTCATTTGAAAGCCATCTCATAGCTTTTATTTTATATTGAGATTTTTGTATCTACAGAAGAAATAGTGCACAAATCTAAGAGAGGACAATCAGATGCAAGAGGAAGTAAAGATTTAAAGGGAATAAACAGTTTACTATAAAAGACAGAGTTGGTAAAATGAAGAGGAACTAGCTCAGAGGGTTGGTTAAGTTAATAATATTCCAGAAATTTCACACAAGAGGCATTCACATAGGCTTGTCTACAAGGAACTGAAAAAATTAAGCTGAAGTACATAACCAATATATTAAAAAAAACTTCAAGGTAAAAATAAATGAAAATTTGGCAATGACTTAAGAACAAGCCAAAGCAAGCAGAACTGATCACTTACTTTCTGAATGTGCTAACAGACAAAAATGTCCTGGTACCTTAAGGGGGAGAGCCAGAGGAGTGTGAAATAAATAAGAAAAAGCAAGTGAATTTATAAGACAACAAAGTGAAATGTGAGAAAGGTCCAGAGGACAGCAGCTGAAAAGCTTCTACACTTTTGTAGAGAAAAAGTAGTGGGATGCACAGAAAAACATTCAAGACCAATTTTCACAGAAAAAGAAACAGCAAAAATACAGTAAGAAAGTGATGTCAGGACTGAATCAATTTTTGCAGAAGAATGGTTTTCAGGAAAAGGATTCAGCTAAAATGGGAACATAGATCTGTTTAACACAGAGGAAGGCAACACCTCTTGCGAGGGAGAATGAACATGTCCTGTAAGAGCTGCTCCTGTGAATATTCCCAGCCACACTGCAGTGTGAAAACAGGAACAGGGAAAGTGCACTCGAGGCCAGGGCCAGGCTGGGGGCTGGCAAAGTCAGCCCTGTGCTTAGATGGAAGAGAAAAAAGAAACAGGGAAAGCAACAGTATCACTGGGGGGAAACCCATAGGCAGGGAGGTAACTAATAGAAAAACAGACTTCAACAGCTGCTGAGGGGAAGTGAGCTCATTAGCAAGGGAGGAAGGCCAAAATGGGTGAGAAACACTGAATGAGAAAAAGAAACAGTGAGAAAGAGCACATCCAGTCTGAGACAGAAGCCCTTATTAGAGCAAAAGTAAAGCTAATGGTCCCATTATCAAATGGAAAAGATCAATTTAAACTTTACACAATAACCAACTTCAATAATTAATATCCAGTCAAATATCTAACCCCATCTTTTTCATTTTTTTCCACACTAAGATTCATGTGGAAATTCATTCTTAAAAAATTCGTTTCTATTTGTATATGTAAATAAATACTGAAAAACCCCATAAAAATAATGAGTTTTAGCTAAATTACAATGTATCTAACAAGATACAAAAAATAATTAATTGTACTTACTAGCAATTTGAATTTTATTAATATTCTAATGCCAGCCACATGAAACATATATCCAGTAGAAATGTCAATTTTGTTGAGCATGGTTTTTTAAGTTCGACTTTAACCCTTATTTCAGGGGTTTATGATCAGAATAGACATGAGACTGTATTCCCTGCCATTTTAGACAGATGAATAATGGTTAAAGACACATGAAGGCTATGGCACAGCAAATGTCAAGATAACAGGGGTAAAGAAGCCAGTTTGTTTGGCTTGTGAATAAAACCTGTACCCAGAAGATATGGCAAAAAAGGCACAGTATTTTTGACCAAGAAAAAATATTTTTACAATGGAGAGGAGAGTAAATGAGGCAGTCATGACATCAAAAAACATGTATATAGGCATTAGCATAGGAAGTGCTATACATAACTAGATTTCTTCTTTGTGTTCTGACTTAGTATTTGGGAATCATTTCTTGTTCAGTACTTCCTTGGTATATGGCTTACAACTATCCTCAGCCTTACAAGTCAGCAAGAATGCATATTAGCAAGAATGTGCACCTATATTTAAACACAACCAGTGAAAGATTAAGACAAAGGAGGGTGCAGGTTGATCAGGAATTCAATGAAATGCTGCCACACCTTTTACTATACTATCAGCCAAGTATTGCAAATGGTTTCATCCCTAATGCCAACACCTGGTAGAACAAAGAGAGTTTAACAGCATAAATAATGACAACTTTCCCAGCACTTAAAAACAGCTAATATCTTTTGGCTTCCCCTAACAATTTGAAATCCAAATTAAGATAAATTTGTTTAAAAGAAACCTGAAATTAACTATAGAGAAAAACCTTGATACACTGGTTGGTTTAGGACCAGTGCATCCTAGCTGATAATCCACACTTTAGTATAACCTTTTAAAAAGATATTGAACACAACAATTGGACTCAAATGAAATATTTTTGAAGTGACTGCAGCAAGAGATCTTGCTCTACAATTTGTTGGTACAAAATCCCATGTTTCAGAGACGCCAGTCAGATAATACCATGATTGTACACTTAGAATAAATGGATAGACATTTCACCTTATCTTCCTAGTAGAGAAGTTTATCTTAAGATGGGAAAACAGAAATTTCACAAAACTGGAAACTCATTCATTAATAAAAAAGTTTATAGAAATACTGAAAAGCTGATTTTTGTTTAAACACCAAGCAAGCATGGACATATGAATATTCCTAACCTGTAAAATGATTCCTCCACATTATATCAGCGAAACTCATTGGTGGGCCACTGGGAGGGTAGTGTTTACCTTTCAGAGGCTCATGATCAGTCCTTATCATATCCATTAAGGAATTTTCCAAAGAGTGCAAGTTAAAAGTGTCATAGGGCCTATTCCGGTCCTAGAAGAAACAAAAAAAAAAAGGAAGAAAAGACAAGTGTTATTGAAAAATTTAATTTTCTAACATAGGCTCGTTTCTTGTTATATAAATTCTAGCATCTAATTCTAGATTATAGAATTTGATAGAACTTTCTATAAGAAAAAAAATATAAATATGTCTGCAGTTTAAAATTATACCCTTCATTTTGCAACTGCTGTTTTCCCCAGTACAGCTATGCAAAGAGGCTTTTAAGTATTTCTAAAAATATACATACAAGCAACTGCTAATTCTAAATATTGTCATTTAAATAAGAACTTAGAAATAAAGCAGTATTAATGCTTACACAGGAGAAATGAAATTATTTCAGAGATACTTGGTTTACAGCTTCATCATCTGCTTCCTGTCACTGTGCTGCCTTAATATCAGAGCAGAAGCAAGCAATGCTTAAGACACCAGCAGGCACCTTTGTGCCAGAAAGTACCAATTAATTCTTCCAATGTCTAACATTAACCTGATGGGTTTAAGGAAGGTACACTAGGTGCAAGAAAAAATAGAGGCAAGCTAGGATAACACTTCCACTGAAGGGCACTCAAAAACCTGAGCAAGGGCTGGTCTGTAATGTTTGAACCTCCCATTTTTAATTCAGTAGTTCTGCTTCTGCTTTTGGTAAGTAAAAGGAAAAAATAAAAGAAAAGAAAAACAAACCCCAGAATCAGTCTTCAGCAGGCCCACTAGAACAACCAGTTGCAAAGTTCAGGAACAATTCCAGGGAGGAAACAATCTACCAATGCCCATGTATCCAGAGTACTGTACACTATCAGACAGCATAACAGAATGGCCCCTTATGATCACCCAGTTGTAAAAAAATATTTGTTTGCCTACTCTCTTCACTACCATTAAAAAAAAGGGGGGTGTTGTATACTATATTATGCTACAGTTGATAAAAAGTGGTATAACATCCTACCCTGCAAACCAAACCCTTCACTGTAATATGCTCCCACAATTCCTGGAACAATGTTTTTCACATGTTACTATAAGATATTCTTGCTTGCAAAACTAGTATTTGAAATCCTCAGAGAAAAAGCAGTATCCATAGAAAAGGTAATAAAATTCTGTCTTAATAAATACTATTTCTCTTGAACCATCTTGTTCTTAGGTTGTCTTTAAATAAAACTAAAGGAGAGAACACTTGCATAAATTGTTTTAATATTCCTGTTCTGGAATTAAAATAAATACACATCATTAAAAGCTTGCTATTACAGAAAACTCTGAAATACAGATAATCTTACTGTCAAAAATCTCATGTTCCCACAGTGCCTACTCTAAACTGAAGACCCAATTTCCCTTATTCAGTGTGCTAATGTTGTATTTTCTATAAGTGGACTACCATTATTGTCTGTACACATTTATTTAATCTATTGAGCATTTCTGGCAGTCAAACATGATGTTCAAGGAATAATACTTGATTTTTGTTAGAAGCTATACTAAGTACTGAAGTTCAAATGAGCTCACTCATTTTCAATTCTCTTTGTTGATGATTCTTGTCTTCTACAGTTGCTTAGAATTCCATCATTTGTATACTGTATTTAAAAGAGTACTTGCTCCCCTATCCAAATGGAGCAATACACTGAAACATAAAATAAAATGTATGAATGTCCAGCAAATTCAAAGTAGATCCTAGGGAAAAAACCCTCAAACCAAACAAAAACATCCAAAGTACTGAGGTTGGGGGTTTTTTTTCCAAAAAGAAAACTTTATTTGGTTAAAACAACCCACTTCTTAGTAATATGCGCTAGTAGAGAAGAGTTTTGTTTCATAATCACTTCCTTAAAAAAAATGCAAGGGTAAATCAAAAAGAAAAAGCATTAACTTTGATGAAAAAACCCATTCTAGTGATGCATTAGTAAATTGATTAAGTAGGTTTTATATAATTCCTTTAAACAAAGAACTTTTGTTGGCTTTTTCTATCTGCCTCTTAGATATATGTAAGTGAAGAGGTCAATTGCTTCAATACCCAACTACACCATCCTTTTGAAGAGAAAATATGAATGCAGAGATACAGCTTATATCCTAAATAGAGGTAAGGAAGTATTTTTCAGTCAGATGTGTGCCCTGACCTGTTTTACTATACAGCCATAGCAGAGCTGAGCTGGCAAAACCAGCACTGGCAGGAGAGCTAAAGGGCAGGACTGCAGCTTTTGCCTCAGTGGTAGTTTATTCCAGCTTCAAACATTCCTGAGATTACAGTCTTAGAGGTCAGAAGGCTTGAGTTCAGAAGAGGACATAGCCTACAAATTGAATTTAATTAGCCTTTATTAACATATGTATGTTATATTTTAACCATGCTGCTATAGTAGCAAATCCCTGGGAGGTCCTGCTTTGTTCTGTAACCTGCCAAGGAGCTGAGCACAAGGGGGAAAAGGGAGAAAGAAATTGTAGCATGGCAGCAAGGCTGTGCAGGGTAGGCTTGCTGGAATGCTGCATCTTCCTAAGCTTTTAAGGGGCACACAAACCTGCAATATATTTTCAAGATTAAAACAGACCTACATTAAACACAGGAAGATCAATTTAATCAAAACCCTTTACCAGGCAATTATAACACTTCCCATTATAGCACTTGAGCAAGATAAATCTAGTAAAAGAAATTTTAGACACAACAGATTTTACAAGTGTGTTGTGGCAGTGCATAAGTATAACGTGTGCTGACTACAAACTTTGCAGTGTGGGTGATAAAACACAAGTAGGGGCTAACATTCTAGCTCCTAAATAAAAGGGCTATTACCATTTTTCTCAGTAGCTTTCATTTCAGTAGCAACTCATTTGTACTCAGCAGATTTGAAAACCGTTTTCTAAATTCAGCAATTTCTTCCAAGATGACTGGTACTTCTGCACACACACACACAATTATGTTTCCTCATTTCTCAGCATGAACAGGTTCTCCTGGTTTTGTGAGCTGATACTGTTCCAGCTCCTGAATTTGCCTTTTGCATTGTTTCCACAGGCCACCAATCTATTGCCAAACAATCCCAACAACATAAACAATTCATAAAAGTCCTCAGCAGCACATGAGGATTTTGCAAGAAGGTTCTGGGACTAGGAACATGAACTAAAAGCACAAGATATACAAAATACAGAGTGATAAAGCATAATAAATAACTTGGTAAAGAAGTTTTAAAATCCAGCCAGTCTGGAAGATTTGCTGGGATATCTTCCTACAGAAGGCAAAGCTCCTAAGACCTACTTAGATAAACTGCATTATGGATAAAAGAGAAATCTCCAGCTACCAGGCACTGCCTTTGGCTACACAATAATCATTAAGTCAGCAAAAGATTAAGTCCAGCCTGCCCATGTTGGATTGTATTTCTGCTGTGTGCAGACAGCAGCCCCTTCCTTGTTAGCTACTGGTATATATGGCAGCATGTTTCAGTTCTCAGAATTATCCAGACTTGAAAGAAAGAAAACCAGATTATTAATAACAGCTCTTAGAGAAGAGATGCATCACATAACTTTAAATCCCAGCCCTTCATGGCTGCTATCTCTACATTCATCTATGCCGTGGACCTCCTCAAAGTGGACATCAATATAGTGAGAAAACACAAATGCATATCAGGATCAGATTTTGAAGAATCACAAAGTGAAATGGACCTTTAGTTGGAACTGGGTCTCAACTTTCTACCTCTAAATATCTTACCTGTAAGTCTGATAAAAAATGTCACATAACACAGTGTCTATAATATTTTACTTAAAAAAAATCAAAACCAAAGAGTAAGTGCCAAAAATAATTGCAGAGTCAATGCACTAAAATAAAATGAGAAAATATACCAATGTGCATTTTATCTGAATCTTACACTTTGGTGCATATGTATTATGCTAGTCTTTAATTACACAGCCATGATAATTATTCACAAGTCTCCAGTCTCCCTCCAACACACATAATGAACGAGCTTGGGAATGAATCAAAACAGTGCTTGGAAGAGGTCTGTTTATCTCTAGGACAGATGCCTGTGTCACTTACTCCAGGCTGAGTTGTAATATATGCATCACCAAATTCCAGGAAGGCAAAAGTAATTTTGAAAGTTATCTTATTTATGAAACAAATATTACTTAGCAGTACTGAAGTACTGACACATTTGTAACATTTGAAATAAAAAGAACTTTTTCCAATTTGTTGTACCCTGTAACATGGTAGGCTTTGCTCTGATCCTTTCAGTCTCACAGCAGGGGCATGTAAGGGCAGGGCATACCCAGCACTACTCCAGGTCCCTCCCAGTAGATACACAAACCATGTCTTTACTGCTGAGAGGGAAAGACAGAGAATGAGGAAAAAATATATAACTTCATCACAAATGACAATGTCAAGATCAAATCTATAGCTAGGACCATAACAGGTGAGAAGTGGATCTTAATACAGCCTGATTTCCTCATTAACTCTCAGCTTGAACAGTAGCCCAAAGTAATTGGAACTAATGAACTAAAAAAGCAAATGGCTGACCTATCCCATGGCAGAGACACCGACAATACACATCTTGCTCCAAAACCTGATGCTGTATCATTTTCTTCTGACTCTGCAGAGGATTATGGCAGAAAAGACACTTGAGCATGAATCATTAAAGTACAGTTAAAAAGGGACAAGTTTTTACCCTAAGAATGCATGTCAGCAATCTCACTCATGGTGCCCAAGCCCAGCTATCATCCATAATCAGAATCCTTAACCATGAAACACAAGGTTGCATGTTTAAATCCTTGCTGGCATGGTCATCTACATCCATACCATAAAATACACATGAAGTTGAGAGATACCCCTCAGCTGCATTTTTTTTACTGTGCAAGCAACAAATCCTCAGGTATCTTGACCTTCCCAAAGACACACTTCCCTGGGTCTACATATTTCAGTTCACTGACTTCCTACTAAGCTTCCTATATTCTGAGCACTATCTCAGTTCCAGTAATTTATTTCAGTGCTCTTCATTTTCATGCTGCCCTAGATTTTTCAGCTTTCTGCACCAGTATGTGGCACAACACAACCCAACTCTGCTGAGCAACAAGATGGCTTCAACTCACAGGAATATTAACTGTTTCCAGAACACCACAACTCCAGTGAGGCTCCCAGGAGTCATCAGAGCCTGTGACACTACATGTAGTATTTTGATCAGAACAATGGGATCTAGGGAACAGCTAAAACTCTTATGGCTTAAACAACTTTCCTATCAATGCAAACTTCTTCACAGGGGTCACTGCTGTGTTATTTTATTTATCCATAAACCTGGATTTGGCTGGACAGGATTGCTAAGCATTGCCAACAACAGCTGAAGTCAATGGAAGCACAGCTTTGAATAAATACAGGGTAAAGTGCCAGCACTGTTTCCAACAGGGCTCACTCACTCTGTTCTAGCACCTGCAGCACAGGTAGTTACTAAGAACACAAGAAAAACAAGTTTGTCTTGTTTCAGTATCTCAATTCAAAATAGCAAAAACAACAACTGCAAATAAAAAAAAAATTCTGAAGTTTAGCTTGGGACATGCTCAACATGCCATGATGGTGCACATGAATGATCACATCCAGCACGCTCTAAAGGCTCGCTGGGCAGTCCTTCACCCCTCACAGCTTCAGGTGGATGCCCAATCCCACTTGCATTCTCAGAGAAGTTTTAAAAAGTCTTTCAAAATATAGGAAATCTGACAATATGGTCACATGGTAAAGTAAAATTATCACTGTCCAAAAGAATTTTAAAAATTGTACATAGCAAATGTTACTTCCTTTGCAGCTTGGTGCTGGAATGCTGCCAACAACATGACTGACAACCCAGATACACAGAACTAGAACAACCAGAAATTTCAGTAATTCTTCCTTATATTGGATTTAGTAAAAAATGAAATAAACCAAAACAAATTAGAAGACATAAAATGTAGCTAGGATGGAGCAATACGGTAAATTTGTCTATGCCCATAATGAGGTATAACTACGAACACCAAGTCTTAATGGAATTTTACTTGAATTCCTCTTTTGTTTTTACCTTTCCAGTTAATTTTTAAGGTGGATTTATTGTGTTCATTTACTGGAACAAATTGGGGAATGTTTTCTTATGTTATTGTTGCTCTTGGAGTGTGCACAGAACACATCAACTTCTTATACATTTGTCGTTTTTCAAGATTACCAACTGTAGCAGATTTTATTTTCATAGGTGTTCAGAAGTTCACTGGGCAAAAGGTGAATTTTTTAAAGCCTATTTAGAAGGCTTCTAAGAAAAATAAGGAAGACTAATACACATATAAAATGATATCTTACTATATAAACATTTCTATGTAATCTGAAAAATAATATTTCAAAACTCGAGTTAGTTAGTCATCTTTTGTGTGTTATATAAACTTTTATAGTTAACATGCAAGAACTCAGACTGAATCCAAAAGCCTTAAAAACTTGACCTACTCAAGCAATTTTTCCAGAAAGAAAGGTAAAGTTGTATTCAAATTTTAACAACCTATAAATTCTGAGTTCTAAAATCTTTTAGTGAAACGTTTGTAATTTAAATTTTCAGATTAACTAAAAAGCACAGAAAGATGAAGAGATACAATCACAATCATCATTATACAGAATTACAAAAACTAATAAAATTATATTATTTAGTTCAAATGCCCCTTTACTTTGCAGTTGAGATTCCCTTTTTGCACACTCCTAATGTAAATGTTCAGAATATATAGAAGAAAGTTCAGCCTTTATAGCTATCACACTCACTAAACTTGACTATCCTGTCAAGTTCCTGAATATTCAATATTTGCTTGCAAAGTGGAGGCAGAAAGTCCTTCAATTTACACTGCTTTTTCCTAAAAACAGCTGATAACTTAGTTCTTCTTCCAGTACACATTTTTATAACATGCCAAGCATGCTGTTTACATGATCACTACTGTTATTTCTGCATTCAATGGCAGCCAAGCACCAAGAGTCAAATGCTCCAACGGGGAACACCATCTTTTACTTTGCTTCCATCTTTGTAAACAGAAATATGATAATATAATACAATTAATATTTCAAGCATCATCTTTTGCCATGAAAGCAATTGAACAACATATTTTAAAAACCCAAACAAAATCCCCACAACAACAAATAAAAAAAAATCAGAAGAATCAACAAAACATCTATTCTTTTTACAGCCATTACACTGCTGTAGGGAATGATCTGCAGACAGTACAACTGACTGAACACTCAGTGACAGGATTTATGTTTAGTCATATTTTGTTCAATGTGATGCTTTAGATAAAAATCTGCTCATCAGTCCTGCTGCTGAATGCATCTCAAAAAGCTGATGTATCCACTTTCTATTATAGTGCCTGATTCCAGTAACAAACAGTTCTAACACTTGTAAAATATAGGATTAAAGTAGTTATACCCAAGATGACCATCAATTCACAAAAACAAGCAAGTGAAAAAAAAAAGATGTCAGCAGCAGAATTTACAAGCCCATTCATTATACCCTTGAGCTATTAAAATGACATAATTTAACTGGTTCATTGGCCTGCTGTGCAAGAGTTCAGCACTGATAAGTCACCTTTGGGCTTCTACCTCTCTGCTCAGTAGAATGCTGCCTGTGTCCCATTGCAAGGAAAAAGTAACATTGACCTAAGAAATCCTTGCCAGACAAACCAGCACAAGTGCAAACCTCAAATCACAAAATGAAAGCACTGCAAAGGAGGAGAGAGTACTGGGGAGGCTACAGCTCAATAATCCCACTCTGCAGGCTGGACCACAGAATGTAAAAGTCAGAAGAGACATGTTGTATAAGGAAGCTGTTGTCTCAAAGATTTACAGTCTGTCTGTGGTATGAGAGCATAATGAGACAAAATGGGAGACAGAAAAGAACACAAGCAATCACTGTCAAACAGATCTCTGCACACCATTGCCCAGTGGCTTCATTTGCTATGGCCACCAAGCAAAGGAGACTCAAGGATTTCTCTGAAACTGGTTTTGTCTACAGTTACTGATCATCAGTGACAAGGAATATATTGGTAAGAGGGGAAAAGAAGTGTCACTGAAATGTTTAAGCATGCTGACAAATAAAATATTGTCTCTCACCCTAAATCATAGTGCTTTTAAGAAAAATGCGACTAACATAACATCTAACTGGCACATTCCATGTCACACTCCTGTTCCATTTCTGTTGTGCTCAGGAAATAGTGCCTCCTAACAAAAATCTTGTAGGTGTCAGAACTCCAGCAGCTATTTCAACAAAAGAGAGATACCACATTTCATCTGCTCACACAGGACAAGATCCTCTCCTACCTAAAGGTCTGGAGAACTTAGAGAGGACAGTCATGCTCCATTTGAGAGGAGGAAATGGTACAGTGGGGATTGTTGTTCCTGAGGCCTGGGGGCACTGGGCTATTCACCAATATTTACTCACAGGCCTAAAGCAGGCCAGAAACACTGGCAATGAAAAACAGCTCCCAGAGAAGACAAAGAGGTGATATCACCTTTGCAGTGTGATGTCACTTTGCATCCAGCAGGATTTAAAGAAAAAATTTAACCTATTAGTTGCAATAATGCTTTTAATTACTAATTACTTACCAATTACTCATGTGAACTACCCAAATCCTAACTTTATACCATTATATAGCATGATTAATATGCATGATAATTGTGGCACACAACAACCCACTCTGCCACATTCTTCCTAAGGGGATTGAGAATAGTCAGGTAGCAACTCCTGCCCATCCTAGGACTTTATCAAGGACATAATCAATCACAGAATCCCAAACTGCCTCAGACACCTTCATGTAAAGGAAATAGAGCTACAGGCTTTCTCAAGCTGTGCACCTACTTCTAAACACGAGTTGAAAACTCCTGTATAGCCAGTGAGATACCAGGCAAACCTCTTCCTGAAGTGTCATTATGTCAGAAACTCTAATTAAAAAATATTTGCTATTACATATTTGATTGTCAGCAAAATTACCAAAGGCTGCATATGTGCAACTGAACAAGCAGGAAAGAGCACACAGCAGCAATCCAAAAACCACTTGTAACATCAAGCTCCACTTAGAGGAAGGAAGGACAGAAGCAGAGCAAAAAAAATCCCAGTCCAAGATTATGTTTTAATTAAAAGCAACTCTTCAGATCAACTATATGCAAGCAATTCCAATTCAGATTAAATTTTATAAATAATTTTTTCAGTGGCAAGTACTGAATCATCCCACATATGAAAAAAAAGTTCAATTTAATAACAAATTCAGAATTAATTTATTAAATATATTACCGTCATAGGATAATATATTAAAATAGTAACTGAATAATGCTATGCATACTTCCATCTTTTATTGCCTAAGGGGCTTAAAGGCATAGAGGATATGAGGAAAAGAATAACTAATATAAAATGCCTGAACACTTACATTAAAATTCTTTAAAACAACCAGAATAAAAAATTCTTCCCCTTAGATAAGAAGAGGCCATGAGCAGTTGTGTTGTCAGGTAGGTGTTATGCATTCAAATTACTGCTGCACATTTGGACTTAATTAAAATAATTTGGAAATCACTTACAAGACACAAGTGTGAACAGCCAATTAACCAAAAGGAAACCTTCTTTATGCAGAAATTGAAAACCATATTCATAGGAGCAGGAAAAGCACTTTCCTTTTACATCATAAGAGCTATACTGATTAGCACATGGCAAATTTAGTAAAGATTGCTACAGACAGGAAAAATGTCTTGAAATAAAAGCCTATTTGATTTGCAACAGAATTCTCTCTTTTTTTTTTTTTTTGCACAGAGTAATAAAAACTGACAGGCACCTTAAGAAAATGTTGCTACAAGGAAAGAACCAGGATGTTCAGCCACTTACACATATTCAGGGAAACTGTAAAAAGGTCAGCATGAATACCATGGACAACAAATGTCTAGAAGAAGTCTAGGAAGAATGAGAAAAAAAATTTAAAACACCAGAAGTCAGGAGAAAATAATGTAGCCTCCATAACTGCTCTTCACATTGATAGAGGAAAATCAGGCAAACAGGGGTAAACAAAGGAGACAGATAAATAGTAAGAGAAAGCAATATCACCTATCCAACTCAGTACCTGATGAGGAGCATGGCAACATTGTAATCAAAAGGAGCCAGAGTCAGTAAGGCCGTCAGTGGAAGCACTAAAGCTAGTCCAAATAATAATGTCAGCACTGTGTATATCTGACCAGCAAAATAAAAATCAAAGAACTGCAACAACTGAAGCAGAATATGAAACTATAGATGACAAACACTGTTTCTAGTTTTTATGACTGAAATGCAAGGATTTTGTCTCTTACAAAGCACAGTGCAGAAATAACGTAGCATTATGCATTATTGACACAATACCCTGGAAAAGGTGGTTCCTGCTTCTTGAAAGAGTAGGACATGGCTGATCTAACAAGGACTTCCACAGAGCATTTCACATGCTGCTACAGGCTAAGTGACCACACAAATGGAAACAAAAAAGTAACCTGTGCAATTGAGGTAAGAAAGAAAATGGCAAAACGGGAGAGAACTGCTAGTGCTCAAGAGAATCTGCTAAAGAAGTATAAATAATGCAGTTTCTCAAGGGTAAATCTTGAGACCAGTTTCTTTGAGATCACTTGAGATACTTGAAATGAGTAATATTGGTTATTAAAGTAGAAACATAACAATAATATTTACAAGACATCATCAACCCTGAAGAGAGAAGCTCATCATACAAAAAGAGCTGAAGAATTGCAGCAAAGCAGACTGATACTTAATAGCACTAACTACAAGGTCATGACCTCAAGAACTCAATCTTCACCATCAAGTAGGACCTCATCAATCAGTAAGAGTGAGACAGAAAACAGAAATACAGGAGTTTTTTAGTTGATTTCTGGACAATTATAAACCACATATATAAATGTTATATGTGAAAAGGTAAACAAAATTGTAGGTTGTATGAAAAACGATGCATTTCATATGGTTGCCTTTTGAATCTGTACATGCCTGTATTCATTAAAAAAGTTATTTTCATTGTGGTTGTCGTTTCAAATAAATTCTCCTTGCTCTAGATGTCCAGTGGAGCCAAGGACTGAGCTATATTTTGAGACATTCACCAGTTCATGTTTATATTTGAACAAAGCTACTGTGCAAGCAAAATGATTTGCAAGAAAACTTTCCAGTTCCTATACAAAAGTGAAGCCTTTAAAAAAACCTGTAAAATTAACTACAATCCATTTTCAAGTGGTTTTGAAAGGCATACACAACAGCAGGTACTTCTCCCTTGCCTGGCAAGAAAAAAATGTTATGTAAGTAATCTACTACTTTGTCAAACCATGTCAGAAGAGTGTGTTTCTGTTTAGACAAGGGAGGTGAGACTGTCTGCAGAAACTTGCATCAAAACATCACCTGTAAAATCTGCTGAGAATTATGGCTGATTTTTTTACTCAGAAGTCACAGGTACAGCTTCACATACTAGCAACCAAAAGCAGCAGGAGCCACCCAGCTGAGGACCCTTACCACTAAATGTTCAATCTGGTCCAACCTTTTCAAGATTTTATTTGCAGAAAATCCCACCCGCAGAAAGTGCATGGGCATATGGTCATGTTGCATTGCCATATTTGAAAATGCCACAGCTCCCCTCCATTCTGTACTATAAAAGTCCTACTTTTTCTGGTTCCTGACTTTTGTTTTCTCTGCTCTCGTGTTCTTTCTTGGTCTTCCTGCCACACAGTCAGCTGCTACTTCAGGCTTTGTGAGTTTTAAGAAAAACCCTTTCAGGTACTGTCAGAGGTCTCACTGTTCTCAATTTTTTTTCTATTGTCACAGAAAGAAACAATATCATCCTGGAGAGAATACATGAACAAGAGAATTCTTCAGTGAGGTGAAATAATTAGGTCAGACTGTTGTGGGCATCATGATTCAAAACTAGAAGTTATCTTTATAAGTAGTTAAAAAAAATGTCAAACCCACAAAGAGTGCTATAAACACACTTGGTTATTACACACCTTAACATTTGCTAAGCACATCAATGGATGACAGTAGATTTGCTTATAAGCCATCTGTTAACATGCTAACAATCAGTTAATACATAAATAATTTGTTAACCCTTTACAAATGTTAAGGTCATGCAGCAAATGGGAGTAACATTAGCTACCTCCCATGTTAATTCATTAATGCTTTAAACTCATCTCTTTCACAAAGCAAGATACTTCAGCAGAATGAAGCAGCAACTTTCAACGAGGAATTAGGAAATTTTCATTTAATCCAAAACAATATTTAACCACTCGAGTGTTTTAAAACAAAATGTTTGCTCTATTTATTTCAGCAATTTTGAGAAGAAGCTACAATTCCAAAGACTTTCTTTAGGAAATTAGTCTTACTTGCAAAAAAGAGCCTCAGTGAGAGAATAAAACCCAGAGAGCTTTGGTGGGTGAATTTCTTTGTTGTCTGACATTTCTCATTAAATGATCGGCTTTAAGTTGCCTACAGTGTTGCCAAAAATAACTTTTTAGGATGAATCTTTTTAAGCTGAGCACCTTCACAACAATTCTACATCAGAAAGGTGAATTTCACAAGAAAATCCATTTATGGCTATGACATAAAACAAAATAATATATAAAAAGTCCATGAAAAAGCCATAATGAATGCTTTTCTCATTTATGTCAGAAGTGGTTCTTTGTCAATCTGTGTGAAAATCCATCCCAAGCCATACATTTTCAAAGCTCAGTTTGGGCATGGGGAAAGAAAATCCATTCTGCATGTTCAGACTAAGTTATCACTTGGTTAAAATGTTTAAATTTCTAGAATTCAGAACTTCTAGCCAGTATTTCTGAAAATTCCATTCTCCTTGAATTTGATTAAACCTACTTTTAAAACCCCTCATGCTATTAATTTTGCACAGGACTAAGTGAACACAACTACAGGGATTTATTGGGCTTTCCTCTGTAACCTGAAGCTTTGACACTGAAAGTGGAATAGGGGAGGCCAACTCAAATGAGAAGCCTCATTGAAAAAAAGAATCAAAATTCAGGAGTAGGAAGAAATAGATGTTTGTAAGCAGCTGAACAATTCAAGGGTGGATAAAACAAAGAAAATGGGCCATGCCCACTGAAACCTATTGACAGTGCTCTGTGTACATAATTTTCATTAACTTTGTTAAATCAAGAACAAAGAACTATAGAGTTGATCAAAAGCTTCTTAACTTGGGTGATGAATCATGTGAAGTTTATCATTCTAACATGCAACAGAATCTGTGTTTTGCTTAAGTGGTACATTTAGACTCCAGGAATTTAAAAGAAAACTGTTGCAAATTTTCACAAACAGAAAAAAAATCATTAGGAAGAGCAGGAGTAATTCTCCAGAATCTTGAATATGCACAGAGAAAAACATACACAGTTGAAGGAAAAGTTGGTATCAAAGAAATTAAAATATTTTGCTTCTTTTCTCTTCCCTGATGAAAAATTCTTAATTCCTGAGTATTTGCTATGTAGCATGAACTGAATATTTTCACAGGAGCCAATTTGTTGTCTTCCATTTTTCATGCCTAACTTGAGATTCACACAAACAGCAAACTTAAGAGACTGCAGTGGATGTTCTGTGTTCAAAGACCTATTTTCTAAATATTTCAGAAAAAAAAACGATTATTTTTTTAGTCTTCTCAGATTGAGCATTAAGAAGAAAATTAATTTCCCAAACTCTGTGCACCTTATTTACCTCTGCAGAAGGGACTTCACATCATGCCTTCTAACACTGTTGTGACAAAGCTGATCAGTATCTACCCTGATTGGCACAGTGCTTCTCTCCTATAAGATCTTAGAAAAATTGACAACTCTGTCTCTGGAATGAGCTTGAGAAACATGCAATAAAGGGACAAAGCCACTTTTCCACAACAAGGAGGAAAAGGAAGACATCAATTAATTGTGATTTACAAATCTACTCATAGCTTGTAGGAAGACAGAATCATATAACTGAAACTTAAGGAAATGAAAATGTTGACCAAGTCTGAACAAACACAAGCAAAGTTTCTGTGACTTTTCACAACGTGCATTTTTTAAATTCTAAAATTTACACAGAATAATAAAATAATTGCACAAATGAAGATCTAATTCAATGAACAAAAATTTTACATTCTTCTAACTACTGAGACAACTGCTTAGTACCAGCATGTGCAGCATTCTAACAACTGCTTAAAAGCAATCTTTTTGTGAAACATGGAAAAATTTGATTTAAAAAAATAATGAAACAGAACACGGCAGTGCTACCTAAATTTAGGTACACAACATATAAGATATCACAATAGCCAAAAAACTGTGAAGTCTAGAATAGAAGCAAAATTCAGATGTGTTCTGTTTAATGTAAGATCACTTTTGAACTTTAAACTAAACAGTGCTATATTTTAGCTTCCCCTTAGTATACGTCTGCTAGAAATTACTCTTGAGTGACCTTCATGAAAGGAGAGCTATTTTGCCAACTGCTAACAAATGGAAATATTCATCATTCACTCAGCAAACAGTTTTTTTTCCTTGAAGAACCACTGGAACCTGAAAACACTACTTTTCCAGCTCTCTCTTCCTCTTACATTCCATTCACAAAAGCAGTCTAGGCAAATAGATGAAAACTGGGAGAGATGATCCAAGAGGGGAAATTGCAATATTAACTCCATGCTCTTCTCCTTCCCTTCTACTGTTCCTCTCAAAGATAGATAAATCCTCTATCAAATTTTTAGAACAGAATTGTTGATTCACTGTTTGATATTAATACTTCTAATGTTTTTAAGGAAGTCCTGTCTGTGTTCAGAGCTGATGAGAACATCAGCTGCCTACTGAACTCAGACCTTTGCTCTACCTTCACTAACTCTGACAGATTAACCATGATTGATTACTTAAAAATCAAAATTCTGATCAATAAGCAATTAGTGCTCAATCATCATACTTTGAATATAAAACAGTCATGTGCTTTTTTTTGTACCATTACTATGTTTTAGTTAATTTGAACATGCAGACATTTACCATGCCAAGAAGCTAGAGCCCAGAATGAAATTTAGACTAAAGAAATATAGTGTTTTAAAAATTATTCTTTAAATAGACTTATTACATAGTTGCATTCAACTATTTCTCACTGAAAAAACCCTCTAGATTTAAAAAAGGTTTTTAAAATTAGTCACCAGAGTGTATCAGTCAGTAAAACTTCTTTACTCATAAACACAGAACATTAATTGTTAAACTCATGAATGATCCAATATTTGAACTCTACATTTATACAGATATATGCACTTATATTTAAACACAAACTCATTGCATGCTAGAATTGGCATTTTGTTTAAGCATGAAATATTGAAAATTCCTAAATTTAGCTTATAATTTTATCTGGTCCAGACTAATTCCAATTGAAAACAATGAAGAAAAAACACCAAAACACTTGCCCAAAAATCCTCTCTCAGTCTCCCTGTAAAAGATAGCATGTTAAAACTATCTTTATACACAATAAACACCACCTTTTTTATTTCTGCTAGAGAAATATTTATCAGTAAAGCTGCCAAGAATGGTTTGATGCACGCCAGAATCTTCAGAGCACAAACTGCAATGCATTTTTTTTCTAAAGAACATTACTTGGAAAACAGCAAAACTCAGCACAGTTTCTGGAAAATTGTTACAGCGTTGCTATAATTAAAAATCCACAAGGTAGACATACTTAATTAGAATACCGGTGTGCAAACATTTAATTCCTTCTCCATCTTCCCTGCAAAGGGAATTTCTTATCCTTGCCTCCAAGGGTCTATTTCAGGCACTATCAATCCTCCTAACCCCACAAGCTGTGTCCCAATATCTTCACATGGCCAAAAGCCAAAAGAAATACACCATTTACCTGAGAGAAGAGAGGGGTGAGAGAAGCAGGAGATGCCAGCAGCTGTGTACAAGCCCCAGCACTCAGCTGGAAAATGGAGCCGAGGCAGTGCCGGGAGAGCGGCGGCCCAGGGACAATCAGCTAATGCCAGCCTGGGATGCCAGAGCTGAGGATCACCTCACACAACAGCAAACACCACTGCCTGCCACACCACAGCCACAGACCCTCACCTGAACCACTCAGAAGCCAAAAAATATTCAGGAGAACAAACTGGCCATGTGTTTGTATTTCCTCTCTGGCCTAGCTCCACACCTGTTCCCATGATCTCGTCTCCAGCTCTTACTTGCTACATTACATTTCATTCCAGACTGATCACTTTTTTACCTTTCAACTAGCAGCTTTGTATCTCCATTTTAAAAATACATACATTGCAATTGATTTTTCCCAGGAAGTGTATGAATGTAGTCTCCCTCAAAGTATTTTTAGTGGCCTTTCCACACCAATCACAAGGCAAACACCAGAGTTCCTACCAAGTTGTATTTAAATCTTCTGATATGTTCTGCAGCACAACTCCTTGGGACAGACGCCAACTGGTTTTGACATACAAGATGCACTAGAGAATTACTCAAATTAAGGGATGAAAATATATAGCATATTGCTTTATATACATGTCTTAAGATAAATATTTTCAAATTCAACATTTTTTCCTAGAACAAGATATATCAATAGCTGAGTATCAACTATTTTCAAATATTACAGACTCAGAACACAATCTCAGTTACAGATCTTTTCTGGTCAAAATTTGTGATGACTGCAAAGACCTGAACTACAAAATGGCCCTCCCTGATGTGAAACAGTGAATATATTAATAGTTTTCTTCTTTCTTAAAAAGCCTAATAATCCTAACATCAGATAACAGGTTAACACAAAGAACTTGCTAATGTGCATAAGTGTGTTGCTAGGAAGTTTACTGGAAGGTATTTCTAAAGTTGCTCAAAACCACACAGCTATGGAGGGTGGCAGATGTAAACGGATAAACCTGCCAGAACTACTTGATAGTGCTGACAAGCAGAACTTACTGTGTCAACATATTGCCCAATTTAGGGGTGGGGGGAAGAAGAAAAAACCTTGGCAGCAAATATTAAACTCTTAATTTGAATTTCATTTTTATCAGTGCAACTAAACAGTCGCCTCCTACCAATACTATGGTTTCAAGATGTCTTTGGCATTTCGTTAAGTACAGCAGCAATCAACAGTAACCCAGACTACAATTTTTAATAAGCAAAATTCAGCAGCTTGTATTAAAGAAAAAAAAAGGAGCCTAATAGGGAAAAAAAAATACAAGTGTTCTGAGTCTCTGAAATCAGACTGTAATACCAGCTGGTGCTTAGAATAGCCTACGCATTTGCTTTCAGTTGAACATAAAAATACCAGGTTAAATCCACAGAGAAGAAAACAAGTTTCCAATTTACATATTGGCTAATACTTTAGCTTTTTTGAAACCCTAATTTCAAAATCAAAAGAACTTTTCTTTAAAAGCAGTTAGCTATTTTTTCCTTGTGATGAGTAAATATCTGCCAGTTCAATTTGTGACAATTTACAGTCACAATAATAAAGTTCTGTATTCATTAAAGATGTATCTCACTAACCAAACCACAGAAATAAGACCATTTATTGTTGTTTTCACTACTAATTGAAATATACCAAGATTTGTAATGTCTTACATGTAGACAATTCAGAATACTTGTAAATTGAAACACATTTCTCACTCCTAAAAAAATGACTGGGAGCTATTAGCTTTTATGGTGCTGTGCTCTGTGCAACATAGTATTTACAGCAGGCATATTGTGTCTAAAGTGTAATCTTCCTCCAGCCTTCAGTGCTTCAGAGACATTAACCAGCAGCTCACCAGAAGCCACCCCACCTTCATTTAGGGCAGCCAATAAAAAAATTGCAACTCTCCCTTTAAACAGAATGAAGCAGCAAAATGAAATTTCAGGGCTGACTATAAGATGTCCTCTTTGAATAGGTTTGGAAAGTGAATATATTTTACTTCAACAGTCTCCTAAAATAATGGGGGTGGGGATGCATTTGTTTGATTTCTTTTTTTCACTGTGTTTCTAAAACCAAAGTGTCGATCTAAATGCTATTCTTAACAAACTGATAAGTTAAAGATGTTTGAGAGTTCATATTTCTTGAGAAAACAACTACCTAAAGAGCAAGCCTATATGAATGATTTAACTGTGTTTCAAAACAGAAAATTTGGACTTGTCGGACACCAAAACAGCTAACCTAGAAAAGGTCTGAGATTCACTTCACCTAGTATAGATATAACTGCAAGTGCAAGCTCTGCTTCTTTTCAACTTAAAATGGATTTCACACCATGACAGGTTTCATTCTGCATTAAAATTGCAAATCTTCCATTTGGCCCAGTTTCAGCTGCAATTGATCTGCTTTGTCGTCATAGATTTAAAAAAAAAAACAGTGAAGGGCACTGCAGCTTTAAATATTTCAGAGCTATGTAGCTAGTAAATAGACTCCATTGCAATATGGCTCTGAAGGTCGTGTCCTATTGTCTCTTTTCCCTGCAAATATTCTGAACAGCATAAAATGGTTTGTTTTATACAATACTTTCCTGCCATTTCTAAATCATGTCAATTGTATCAGGCATTTCCTTACTGGAAAGGACAGATACGCCACTCTTTCCACACACACCCACGCTGCTTCGAGATGTATTCAAAACGTCCACTGTGAATCTAACACAGGGTGGACGTGTTGGATGTACACAGCTTTTCATATGGACGCCTTATGTGAGCAGGCTCCCTGTTAAATCCCACCACAACATAAGGACAATTAGTTATTGCAGTGGTGATAAAATAATTAACTGAATTTCAGGTCAAGAAACATCTTTGGTTAAAATTAACAGCCCAGTTAGAAAACTGAACCAGCAATTTCAACATCTCAGCTTTCTCACATATGGGAGAATAGGAAAAAAAAAATTCTAACACAGCACCAAGGGAACATAGTCTGCCGAACCTGTTTTTCATGAAGGCTGCTACCTTTCAGATGCTAAAAAAAGAGCAAAAAACAACAACAAAAATGGCCATACACCACATTTAACAATAAGTTACAAGAAAAATTAGATTTTAAACCTTAAGCTAGAATTGGAAATCTTTGTGTATGCACTCCCTAGGTTCAACCCTGCTTCCTTCACATAAGGTGACTATTTGGTGAAAATATGAGTTATGGAGATGCCACTCAGAACAGTAACATGAAACACAGCCCTACAAAAAATAGAAATCTGTAATAGCTGTCATCATGCAAAAGGTGTGTGTAGTCATTTACCTGAAAAGGCAACAGATTGTTGCCGTTGTCCGTCCTGAACGCGTTGTCTTCCATCCAGGATTTGGGGGTTAAGGGTGCAGCCCGTGGGAACTTCGGAGGGGCAATGACATTGCTGGAGAAGGGTTTTTTAAGGGGTGAAATGGGATTGAGGGGGGAGGGCACGCCGACTCCCACTCCCACGCCAACCCCCACTCCAACTGCCCTTCGAGGGTCCCTACCAGCCTGCAGCCCACCCCAAGGGTTGGAAGGTGTACTCCAAGCCGCGTTTTGATGGTTATTCCAGCTGGAGGAGGAAGAAGAAGAGGCAGAGGAGGAAGACGGTTTGCTGGTCATGATGGGCTGATGGCTGTAAGCAGCATTTCTCTGAGCGAAAGGTGCCTGGTTAGGACTCACAGGTGACCTCCGCTGCTGCTGCTGCTGCTGAGCTTGCTGCTGCTGCTGCTGATGTTGGTGGTGTTGAGTCTGAGCTAGGCCAATCTGAGGTGAGAAAGTGCCACCAAATACAGGGTTGACATGGTGTGGAAAATTCTGGAAAAGCATTGTCCCATTGACTGGAGTAATCCCTTGGAAAAAGCTATCATCCACCGTGTTTGTGGTCCCCGTAGACCAGGTGCTGCCAAACGAGGGAGACAAGGAGGTGCCGGCTGCAGGTTCTTGTTGAGGCTGGTGAAAGCTCAAGCCAGGCAAAATGGGAGACTCCATCTGCATCTTCTCCTTGCTATTTTGGGAAGGAGCCGATGTGCCGATACTAGTCACTGCACTGTTGTCTTCTGGTTTGGGTGTCTCCGACGAGATGGGTGTAGAGGGGGCTTCTGCTGAGTTTGGATCTTGCTGCTGCTGCTGCTGCCGCTGCTGCTGCTGGGGCTGGGCTTTGCTTTTGTCCATCAGTAAATCATCCTGCATGGTTTGCGCAGCTGAAACAGTAGGGGAAAAAACCACAAAGACAGATTATTAACATTGTCATTCATACCACAAGCCAGTCTGTTTTAATCATTTGCCGGCCAAAAATCTCGTCCTATCGCTAGTACTATGCTACAGCATATTGCAAGGCAAACCCGTAATCTTCCCCCTCCCCCATTTAGGAATATGTAACCTTTGATCGTGCTAGATTGCCCTTAAAATATTTTTTAAGATGCTTCACCCTTTTTGATGCCTTGTTTCCCTTCAGTCTAAATGAGAGATGTGCTTATAGGGCAGAGATATACAGCAATTTCGCCACGTCTCTTTTCTCTTACACCGGAACTCAGAGCTCTCACCCTGCAATGAGAAACTGATTCTGGTTCCTGTTTTTCCAAGCACCCTCCTCCTCCACCTCCTCCCCCTGGTTATTTGCATACGTCAATAAATACTGCTGCGTCCTTCAGCAAGGTTAAAAAGACACCAGTCTTCGCTCTTCTCCACCCCCTTTTCTATTAGGGGACCTTTAAAGGAGCCGGGTACCGATTTCCCTTAATTACCGAGCAAGCTGGCAGTGATTGGGGTTGATGGGAGCCCAGGCGCGCAGGGACGCTGGCTGATACGGGAGCGGCTCTCGCTCGCTGCAATCGCTTCCTGCCGGCTCCGCCAGCCCGGGCGATGGCACCGCCGGGAGGGGGGCCGGGGGCGGGGACACTCCGCGTACAAAGCCACCGAGGGGTGTCACATTTGCCTTCGGTGACCTTACGATCTCTCCGCGTAAAACGCTATTTTACATCAAAGCAGTCCTTTACTTGAAGGTATAGCTATCTACTCGCTCTATTTATATACATACCCGCTCTATTTATACACATACATATGAAATCATCGGTGATTTCTCCATTAGAAAACCCTAAGGTCAAAATCAGCAGACCGGGGAGGTATTATTAGACTATGATCTTTCTAATGCTTTCAAATGAAATATAAAACCAGGGAAAATCGAAATTTTTACACTATAGACATGCTGCATGTTGAAAATCATCTTTATATGCACCAGACAAAGACTAGTGATGCAAATTATTTGCTAAATCAATACATAAGTTTAAACTTCAGAAAGGAAATATATATGGAATGGTTGAGGCTTATATCTGCTAGAAAAGGTGTTCCATATGAAACAGGGCAGATCATATAATTTTATAATTATTTTGAGACCCAATAGTATTAATACAATACAGACATCAATGAACAGCAATTGTATGAAATTACATCAGGAACCTCCACATTTTGCAGGCTTTTCGTCAATTGATGAGATAATTCTAAATCTCAGAAGTATTTTAAATGAGCCCCAAATCACTTTAATTGAGTAACTATACCAAAGATGGCCATCACTGAATATCTAACTGCATTGCTATTGAGTTAATCATATGACATTTACATTGCATTTTTTAGGATTGTTTTTGTATTGTAACAACATAAAGCCAAATCAATTAACTGTTTAAGAAAGGTGGCAAAGTGTGAAACTGTCAACACTGTCCTTTCTGACATCAAATGATCCATGTGTACCTTGCATTTTTTGTTCTTTCCTTTAAATATTTTCTGAGGCATGCACACACATTTTAGTTAAAGTGAATTCCAGGAGAGGTTTCTGGTATCTAGTAAGTTCCTGCTACTGCTGCCCCTGATTTACCAGTTCAGTATGTAAAGGGAGCAGCAAGGCTTCCTGAGCAGACCATGCTGTGAGACCACATTAAGCTCCTAAGGACGGGGTAAACCATTGCATCTGTTCCAGGCAGCGCTGCTGCTGCTGCTGGGAGTGCAGAAAACCTTGCAAGGCGTTTTAAAGCAATACTGCAGTAAAGCACAATACACCAAGCTCTGTCTGTGTAACTTTCCATTAGCTTCGCTTCTGCCCACATCACTATTACTGCTCAGGCTACATAAAACTACTGATGACTCCACATCAGAGGGAGAAAAGGATTATGTGTATCCCTCTCCCCTGGGTCTGACCTATCAGTATAAAAATACATTTAGAGAGAAAAACATAGCAGCTGAAATGTTAAAATTCTGTCGTCAATAAAGTTATATTTAAATGAGTTAGTCACCAGGTTATCTAGAGTGGCTAATACAGCAGTTGCTTCAAATATGTACCTTGACTTAGCTAGCTGGTTTTGAACTTTATCCTAAGGACTGTGATTCATATTCCCTTCCATATTGCTTCTTAAAGGCAAAAATCACTGCACCGTTCAACCCTCTTGTCAAGGTCAAGACCTTCCTTTAATGAATGAAGCCAGTCCAAATGAAAAAACACTGGTTAATAAGTGACTTTGACAGCCAGGCCAGCCACTGCCTAATGTGGGACTAGTATGCAGTACTCTTGATTATTTGGTTTAAGTATCTGTACAAATTTACAATCCAGTACAGGAAAATCTAAATCCCCACAGCAATACCAGATCCATTTGCATGCAGAAACCCACGCAGCCAATACAGAAATGGTTAAGGAACAGTTACCTTTGGATTTTCTGTATTTAAAGATCAACAAAAGGACAGTATATTTATTTTCTTCTTTCAGGTTTGGTATATGTCAAATAGTCGACCAGACAGGCAAGAGCACTTTGACAACTGGAAGCTTTCAGCGCATGCTCTCCCAAGGAATCATGGGGTTTGAAGTCTTACCACAGACAGCATTTCACTGCTGCTTCCTGAAAGGAAGAGCGCTCGAAAGGAAAAAAATATGTGCACACTCCCTCTTCCCAGGGAAAGCTGCTGCAATCTGAATCATCAGCTCTGAGGAAATATCTGTCAGACTGAGCTGAAAGTGACTAACTAAATGTGAGCTTTTAAATAGTCTGATTTAGAAGCCCAGATCGAATAGCCACCTATTCAGAACAACTGCTAGACAAAGAAATAGTTCCAGTATTTCCACACTTCCCTTACAAACTCCTAGCATAAGAAATTAATTATAAGTTCATACCAGCTATAAAATTTACAGCTATTACAAGGAAAATTCTGCCATGTTGCTTAGCTGAAGAATATATTAAATAATCATGTGTCATAATATAATTTCTAAATATATTCTGAAACTCAAACACAAATAGGTCAAGTATGAAAATTTTAAAAGAAATCAAAATCAGTACACAGGTGCAAAGTTGTACTATTTGAATAGTTTCCAATTTTCAAGTTACAACTTTTTTATTACGGAGTTGTTACTACACTGAAAATTCCACCAAAAAAAAAAAAAAAAAAGCAGCTGCTCAGAAGAAAATCAAGGTGTGAATGTTACTATTTAACATTCCCATTCCATCTATTCTATACATGGTGGTGCCACACTTCACCTCCCTCCCCTTCACTACTATCTACATATCTCCAGCCCTCACATCAATACACAGCCTGACAGGAGTTTCTCTCATAAGATATTAATACAGTGATCATTAATGTAGGTTGGGTAAAATTTTCATAATTTCATTCACTGGCACTTGGTGCTCTGTTTTGCACTAGTCCATGAATTATTCTGCTTATTTATTCTGGGTAATTCATAATAATAATTATTCAGACCAAACAGTAATGCTCATAAGGAAATACATCGTTGAAATCAGAAGTGTGAAAATAACAGTGTTTAATAAAAGTGCAGGCTGATTTTCCAAGGATGAAATATGCACAGCTTTGTGCATGAAAGAGAGATGACTAAAGCTGCGAAAGATAAATTAGGGCAGTTAAAAGTGAGCTGTCCTAACACTTACATCTCTGCTTTCTGCACTGTGTTTATGTTGGACTGGATGGTCTGCCTGCCCTAAATCAACTCTGTAATTAAGAGTTTCTCAACACTTGCTCTAACCTGTTTGTGCTACTCTGAATCATTAAAGGCAGCAAAGCTGTTTTCTTACAGCAATAGAAAACACTTAACCCTATGAACTGTCCCTCCTCTCACAGGGCTGGCTCTAGGCATTCCATGCCCCTCCTCTATGTCCCTATTTACTTGTGGGATATTGCTTTTCAGATGATTTGAGGATCCACATGCAAGGGACCGTTTCTGTTGGTTCTTCCCAGGAGACAGTTTCACTTCATAGATCAATCATTAGGATAAGGAAAAGCACTCCAGGACCAAAGAAAATCAAGATATAAAGACAGTTTTTGATCAAGTAGCCACTAGAAGGAAACAATTTTTTTTCTGTTTCTAGCAACCAACTCCCTCATAACTGGAAGTTAAAAGATAGTAATGACAGCTGAATCAGAACACAAGAGCTTAATTCAATCTGATATATGAACTACTTGACTGGGGCCAGTTCCAAAGAAACAAATGTAAGAAAGGCCCAAAATAAGCCAAGCTAATTCAATTAACATTTTATAAGGTGTATTTTTATTTTAAGCAATTCATTATGAAGCAATTTAAGCTTCTTTAAGCCTCCTGTGACTAACAAACCATGCTAGGCTTTTTGAGAGAAAGTGACTATTCCAACTAGCTTGAAGGTTAAAATGAAGTGTCACAGTACTGAAAAAAACACAAGTTTTATTGTAGAAACATATTTTTGACTTATATTAGTTTCACTTTAGACTGCTTGAGGGCTACTTGAAAAAGACCTAACTGATCTAGTAATTTAATTTTACATATTACTATCATAGCAGATAACATTTAGATTTGCCAAAATATAGAATATTCCTATATTGCCAGGTTACTGAGCTTTGTTGTAAACAGCAAATAACTTCCACAATTTTAATACTGCCAGGTCAGAAGGACCAAATTAAGGTACAGCTCCTTCCCTATTTGTCCTCTTTTCCAGGCCTCCCTGGAACAGTCATATATACATACATATTTAATCTACTTCCATGTCATTCTTTCAGTACTTGCTTATCAACTTCTTTATTAAGCTTAAATCTGTTTAAATTTGTTATCAACCCATTTCGTATTTTTTGAAGTTTATATTTTGTAGTAAATCCAATAGCCAATTTTAGGGCTCTATTTTGAGCCCTCAATAGCTTATATTTGGTGATTTTCATTAAGTTCTGTACTTGCCTTCGACTGTGCAGTTTTACTTAATTTACTTAAAATGGCTGCTACCTGCAGTCAGTGTCTGGGAGCTGAGCCTGGCAAAGCTCCAGGAGAGCAGCCACTCTCCCTCACTCTGCACTGGCCAAACAGAGCCTGCTCCCAGGAGAGTTCTCTGGGCTCAAATGCAGCCACTCACTGCCCGGTGCAGGTGAGAGATGGCAGAGTGAGGCAGAGTGCAGCCAACATCAGAGAAATGGAAGGAAGAAACAAAGAAGGATCTATTAAGGGATTATATAGGGAGCAATAGTTGAAAAATGAAAACAAAATGCAAGAGGCAATCTGAGATTTACAGTGGAAATTGTCAATGCAAAGAAGGAAGCATAAAGAACAAAAAGAAAAAAAAAGAGAGAAAAGGGGGATGAGGCAGAATGAAGGAAGAGATTGTAGGGAGAATAAAGCAAGCATTTAAATAGAGCAGCTGCATATCCAGTCTTGTTAAGGAGAATAGAGAAGGACAAAATGACAATTCTTGCTCTGTCTAGGAATAAGGAAGTGGTTTTTGACAAATTTAAAACCAGTTAGTTATATATGTATTTTAGGATCCCACTTTGATTCTGGAAGGAGCAGAAAAGGAACATATACCCCAACCTGACCAACAATTTCCTCAAATCAGTTTTTGGATTTCAGAATCTTTATGCTATTTATGGAATGTTCAGGGGTCTACCACTATAGAATGCTTTGGGTTGTAAGAGACCTTCAAAGCTCCTCTAGTCCAACCTCCTTGCAATGAGGGATGTCTTCAACCAGATCAGGTTGCTTAACCTGACCTTAAATGTTTCCAGGCACAAGGAATCCACCCTCTCTCTGGACAGCCTATGCCAGTGCTTTACCACCCTCATAGTAAAAGATGCGTTCCCTATGTTCAATCTAAATCTACCATCCTTTAGTTTGAAACCACTAAAGCTTGTCCAATTATGCTTTTATGTATTCTATTACATTAAAAAAATAAATTAAAATTGGAAAAAAAATAAAATTAAAAAAAAAGTCCAAACCTACCAAGTGTTCACTATTTGATCTGATATTCAAGTTTTGTCCATTCCAGTCTTGTCATACCTTCATTTGCCAGTGGTAGAGCAAATTAGCCACCTTTGTTACAGATAGTTCTATAGCCTCATATGGTAGCCAAGTGATCCTGGGTTCTAGCTCCATTTCTCCAGGTAAATATTCTTCACAGCTATTATTAGCCACTATGACCTTTATCATAAATGGCAGGCAACCAGCATATCCTTTCAACACCAAAGCAAAAATACAGAAACTGCACAAACCACATACTCCTAGAAATAAAACTGGCTTCCCTCTTGCGATTGTAACACTTGAGAATAAATATAAAAAATCTAAGCTAGGCTAGCCTAGCTGCTCAATGTACTGGCCAATAGGCATTGAGCTTAGTCCAGACCAAGAATAGGAACCAGAAACTCTTGGTATCCAATATTGCTCTTACATGCCACGGACAGCTGTAATTGGGACAGGGTGTATTAGGATCTCTTTCAGGAGGTCATGCCCATGTGGTTTACTCGGCCCACTGCACATCCAACACTCCTCAGCAGTGGTAGCAACACTGAATTTTATGGTCCCAAAAATAAGACCAAAATACATTTTCTGGGAGAGGATGTCGATACCTTCTTGCTATCTGTTTCTATACCTCTTGTAAGAAACATTTACAACTCTGTAAATACTTCAGCATTCCTCTTTATGATATTTGTAGCAATTAGAAAATAAACAACACCCTTACTATTATGCATATAATACTGCTTACAAGTCCAAGTACTTTACACACATTTTCACAACACTTTTCTTTCCCCAAAGACTCTCAAAACCCAACTGATTTGTCCCTAGCTAAGGCAGCGCAGTCAAAGAATCCAGTATAGTCCCTAAACTTGCCTTCCTATTCCACCTGATGTCTGTTGTCACGTACATGCAAAAGCTTGACCTCAGCCAAAAACAGCTCCAGGTTGATGCAGCTGCACAGCTGCACCCCGGGCTTGGCCCTGTAAATTACAACCTTGAACAGCAACTGCAGTGTAATTTACGCAAGGCAGAGGAACTAGTTTCATATAGCAAATAAGCACTACTCTTTAAAAATATAACATGAAAAGGGAAATGAAAAGTTGATTTTTACTAACAAATCTTTCCAAGAATCTGTCATGTCACAACAGCCTCTGAAAAACAGGCCATTGCCCTTGCTTCGGGAGCACGACGTGAGGCAGGAGACAAACACCCACGGTGGAGGTAATTGGAAAGGCAACTTCTTTCCAGATACTATCCACCTCTTTGCTCTAGAAAGGCTCTTCAGCTTCTAAATTTCCACTTTTCCAGATTGTGATGCTCTAAGTTGACTTCTTAACATACAACAAATTCCAAGATCACCTTAGAAGGATTTTTTTTTTCCCATCTGGAAGTACACCAACAAAAAAGAGCCTTGCCATTACCACCGGCCGTGCCATCCCTCACCCCACTTGCACATAGAAACCAGTGGTCACCGGGCCTCCATCGAGCACCAAGTGCCACTTACAAGGGCGCTTGTCCTTGTCATCGACAACACCACCACTGAAACGGATTCATTTCCCTTCCGCCGTTCCAGCCACCGCCTTTCTGGGCAGCCCGGTCGGGGCTGGCACCGGGCAGGGTCCCCCCGCCCTGAGGGCAGGTCGGGGCCCGGCGGCCGAGCCGAGGCGGGGGCCGCCTGCACCTGTTCGGCAGGGGAGGGAACGGGAGATGCTCCTGCCCGAGGGGGTCCCTGCGGGAGCGGGGAGGAGGCACAGCAGGCGGCCCAGCCTCTCCTTCCTTCCCTCCCTTCCTCCCTCCACCCGTGAGCGGTCCCGGCCGGCGGCGGGGGGCGGCAGGAGGGGCGGCAGCCGCCGGGCGCGGACCTCCCCCCGCAGACCCCGCTCGGTCCCCCCGCCGCGCTCCCGTACCTGCCCCGCGCGCGGAGCCGGGCAGCGACTGCGCGACGGCGGCGGCGAGGAGAGACATGGGCAGGGCAGGGGGAGCGCCCCGCCGGACCTTTAAACCCGCGCCGGCGACGGGACTACAGCTCCCAGCGGCGGCAGGACTGCGTCGGCACCGCGGCGGGACTACAGCGGGACTACAGCTCCCAGCGCTCCCGGCGCTCCGGGCACGGGCTCGAGCCCTGCCCTTGGCGCAGGCGCGCTGCGGGGCCGGGCGGCGGTGACGGCGGCGCGGTTGCGCTCAGCGCTCGCCGCCTCTCCCCGCGGCGGCCCGGGCGCTCCGTCCTGTCCCGGCCACCGGCCCTGCGCCGCGTCCCGCCCGCCGAACGAGGGAAGGGCCGCTCCGGCCGTCCCGCGGAAGGGCGGATTTGCCGCCCTCCCGTTCGCTCCCCTTTCTCCGCCGCCGCACGCGTGACGCCTTTGTCAGGCTCCGGGCCCTCGGCTGGGCCCGCTCCTCCGCCCGGGGCCATGGCCGAGCAGACGGGCTTGGCGCTGCCGCAGACCATGGACAGGTACGCGGAGGGAACGCTCGGGCTGGGCCTGTCAGCCCCCGCGGCGGGTTTGGGGCCGGTGTCGCGAGTCCGGTTTCGATTTTTGCCTTCTAAAAGCCTCGGTGGCCTGACTGAAGTTGTGGAGCGCCGTCGTAAAGCAGCGCCAGGTACCGCGGGCAGCTGAGGGCCAGGAGGGATCGCTCCCGCTGCCCTCGGCCACAGGAGGGGTGGGGGTGTGTATGTCTGTGTGTGTGTGTGTCTGTGTGTCTGTGTCTGTGTGTGTGTCTGTCTGTGTGTGTGTCTGTCTGTGTGTGTGTGTGTCTGTGTGTCTGTGTCTGTGTGTGTGTGTCTGTGTGTGTGCCTCAGCATGGGCCCTGGGCCGGCCGGGGGCTGCGGGAGCCGGGGCTGGGCCCAGCAGAGCCTCCGGGAAGAGAACGCGCTGATGTGCGCGTCAAGTGAGGCACCAAAAGATGACCTAAGCATAGCCGGCCTTGTGTGTTTTGTTGCTGGTTTTATGATCTGAAGAAAGCCTTTAATTGCTTTCTGGAGCGTTTTTTAAAATTACAACCTTAGAAGTATTATGACTTAAACATATTTCTTCGTCTATAATTACTAACTTGTAAATTCTATTTATTGTATTTGTTTTCTCTATATATGCTTTTATTTGAATACGTAACACTTTCATCCTGTTCCACTGAGCACTTCAGGTTCCTTAAGTGTAATTTCTACTCATCTATGAAGCCCTTGCAACCTATTCCTACAAACAATAAAGCACATTCACAGCCTGTTATTGCAGGAGTTGTAATAGCCTGGTATCTCAGAAGGTGGGGATCCAGAAGCAGTTCAGGCTTCTGTTGATGAACCTGTCAAGTTTCCATCATAAGGAATCAAAAAGAACCCTGGTGGTTTTATCCTTTCCAGGTCGCCTCTAAGGAAAGAGTGTTTAATGAAATACAGCCTGTCATCAGGCAGGTGATGGAAACACAAACTGTGGGAGGCAGGGGTGGAACTTGTGCAGCCTGGAAGGTGGGAATGAGAAGTTCCAGTTTGATATAGAAAGAGGATAAAGGTGATTTGGGGAGGGAAAGTTTGTGTTGTAGAAAAACTGAAAAGGTAATAGATGACAAATGGATGATTTATGTTATAAAAGTATTGCTGAATCAACTCCTCTTAAACTAAAAAAAAAAAAAAACAAACAACCCAAAAGCAAAAAACACCAACAAAACAACAAACTTTCATCTGCATCCTGAATTTTGTGGTCTAGTAATAAATATTTAGAGTTCAAGGAAGCCATAATACTCTCTGTGGCTGCCCTGATGCCCATGGCTATTGTCCTGGTTCTGAAGTCCTGGTTCACCCTGTTGGGAAATGGCTGTGAGGTTGTGTTTATAATCTTTGTTGTGGCCAACAGTTGAATTAAACAGTTAATTAAAAAAGTAAAAGGGTAATTAGTTACCTGGTTGCCAAACCAGTTTACTGTTCTTCAGTTGTTACCTGTAATAGAGATGTGGGTTTTGATGTACATTTAATATTCTTGTGTTCTTTAAAGTTTGTCAAATTATAATTTGTGTCTCTGGCTCTTTTCAAAGACTTTTCCTGGTATGCTTAGAGTAGCTTGATATGTAAAACAGTTGGACAGCAGGGAAAGAATTTGAAGTACCTAAGTAGCATAAAAGGAGGTGTGATATGCAAAATCTTAAAGAGTAATTGCAAATGATTATAGCTTAATGCAAAATGCATACTTTAAAATAAAATACAGATCTTTTACTGAAGGATGCAGAAAACAGCTTTCCAGATGACTTTCATTTGGATTCTAATAGTTGAGGAAGGGGAAAAGAAGGGTTTTCTTCTGTTTCCAATACCTAGATGGCCACCAAGAGTGGTGTCATGCTGTTGTATCAGGAATTAGGTGGTGCTGTAGGTCTGAGTGCATGCACTGCTTTGTGAACAAGGGTCAGAGCTCCCAGAGCAAGTTCTTTGATTCTCTGTTTGTGAGAGGGAACAGCTGGATTCTTCTCTTGACTCTTAGATTCTATACCTGTATGATTACAGGTTTATTTCCTTAATAAAGTTGTATTTCTCTAGTGCAAGGACTGACTTGATAGCATCACCACGTTCTTGCCTGGGATTCATCTTTCTTTGATGTATTTTGTGCTCCATCCTTTATTTGCCTGCATAATTCGGTGTAGGAAGCAACCCATGGATTTATAATGAAGGTAAATAGCTGTTAAAATGTAAAGAGTCAGTTACTCAAAATTTCTACCTAAGGATTTTATACTTACCTGAAGGATTGGCTGTAGCATAAATACAGGAAGCATGACAGTGAAGTGACACTACATTGTGGATTGTCTCATCTGCAGCTTTTAGGAAACTAATCCATATGATTGGCATCATCTTTTCTAGCCTGAAAATTGGAATTTCCATCCCTCTTGTAATTTTTTTTCTTCTCTTTCATGTTCACGTAACAGTTCCAGATAATAATTCTTGAAATGCTGTCCTTTTCTGCAAGCAGAAATCTTTTCAGTCTATGGTAAAATCCCATATTTCTGGACTAATGCATACACTTTTAAGGCAGGTATTAGTAATCTGGCTAAATGCTGAGATTTTATTATTATTTCATTATTTTAATGCCTTTGTTCATGTTAGTTTAATGCATAAATTACAGAATTATAGTAATCTTTGTTAAAACTTGAACTTATGTGGCAGTGGGTTTATGTGCTGCTAATGTGAGCTGTAATGCTAAAATGTACTCATATTTTTAAGCTTTATTCTCTTGATTTCAGTTGGATTGGGTGTGGATTGCTCTTGCACTTGGTTATGCCAGTGAATGGCTGGGGTTCTGTTTTTCCAAGCATATCCTGTGGCAGTGAATTGTGGTATTTCATGTACTATCCAAATTAAAGACAGCTGCTCCCTTCTGTGCATGTATTTGCCACCATGGCCAGAACGTGGGCACCACTGCTTTCTGTTACTTCAGGCTGTGGAGGTGTTAGTCAACATTTGATGGATAATCTCTTGAAGGCTTGTGCAGGTACCTGCTGAAGAATCAACATAGTGATCATTTTAGCATGCTTTAGTTTTTGAATTAGCATTCTTAATTTTTTGACTCAGTGGTAGTTGCTCAGTTGTGGTGAATATCCTTGATAAAAACTGGAGCGAGATGATGTGGCTTTAAGTCTCTGCCATTCCCTATTGAAAGGAGATGAGAACTGAAATTGCTGGTAGACTTTAAAAGCAATTAAACAATAAATTGTAGTTTGCTTAAGAAATTACTCTTGCCATCTAGAGGGGAGTGCTGTTGCAATTAAATTTTCTCTTTCCAGATCACTGATTTATTGGAAAAATGCTAGCAATTGTAGTTCAAAAATTGCAGAACAGCATTGGATTTTCTATTTCAGTTTTTTGAAATGTCATCTGATTCCATAGTAATTTTTTTTTTCCAAGAATAAAGAATATGTATGGTATTGTACATGACTTTCAGTTTCTCTTTCCATTCCAGTCACCATTTGTGGTGGTGTTTGTGTTGAGATCAGTTCATTTCCTTCCTTCTTTGAAAGTGCAGGCGCTGTTTTAGTTTTATTTGCGCAATGAATTGTTGATACTTTAGTAAGCTAATACAGGGTTTTGGATTATGACCCTGATGCTACAACCTCAGTAGTGTAATTAGTGCAGGGTGGTCCTTGATTAAAGATGTTTATTCTGAACATCTTAGACTTGTACTGTTTGTTGTGCTCTGATTTCTCTCACTGAGGGAAGTTGACACACGAGTGACTCTTTCTAGGAGTGGAGTTCCCAGATAAGATATGCAGAGTAATAAGCAACATAAAACACAGTATGGGATTTAGGTATTATCTTTATTTTTTACAGAATGCCATCTCTGCAGTTACTCAGTCTGTTTGTTCTACTTCTGCTGATTAAGCACTTCTCTTTTCCTTGTCCCACCTCAAGTAATTATTTTCTTTCTTCACAACAGAGTTAAACTCCTTTGAGAGAGATCTTCCTAACTTCTGGCTGAAGTCTCTCAGTGCCTGGAAGTACCTGGCTTTCTGTTCTTCCTTGAGAGTAGGTTAGGAGGAGAGGCTGTGTGAGAGTAGAGAATGGACTGTGCTGAGTTCATCTCCACCAAGGAAACAAGGAGTTTGTTTTTCCCTGTCCTTAGCCCAACTGTTTGAAAGATGATGTTGATACAGGATGGAAAAAGCAAAATCACACCTATCTTGGAGAGTGGGTTTCAAGAAAGAAAGTTTGAAACAGTAATAGCTTTATAATATCTTGGCTTTCTCATTACTGCTTCATCCCAGGTACATCCCTTAGTATTTTGCTTCACTTTATCCTGAAAGTTCTATGCAGATTGACTTCTTCCTGTGTCTTACCAGTGAAGATGATTAATGGAGACTTGATGCAGACCTGGACATTGACTTTTGCCCATGGGAAATTTACAGGTGTCAGCATGTTGTTTATGAACTGCCTTAACCTTTTGACTCTTGTCTAATGTGTGTTATTTTTCTGTCTCTGATGTCTGCTTTGATATGCTCAGGAACAAATGGACGTGTTTTAGTCGTTGCTTAACAATTAACTTCTCCCTGCAGACAGTAGGTAATTATTCTTCCTATTTAAGTGTGAAGAAACTCCTGAGAGACAACTTACAATTTTTTATATTCAAACTCTTGGCATCCCATGTATTATGAAGGCATTCAGATAATATTTTCATTTGTTACATTCACTTTATCTAAAAAGGCTGTACAAACTCCTGTTTATTGATCTCTTCCATATAAAAGTGTTCAGACTCTGTAATAGTGCTTAAAGTTTTAATGGTTTGCCATGGTGTCTTTAAGTGCTCACTGAAATGGAAACTTCTGACAGTTAATGCCAATGTGTTGAATAAATATATGTATAATAATTTACAGACAAATATCAAAAGGTTAAGGTATCAATTTTGCAACAACTTCTTAAAGTAATACTTAAAGTGGTAATAAATATGCCAGCTGTTTTAGGCTTGTTTGGTGCTTTTGGCATCTCAACCTGCTTATGGCCTTTCTGCATTGCAAAGAGGGTGGAAAATTCCTGGTGTGAAAATAAGTGCTTTCTCGTGAACATTTTTGCTTTCCCCTCAGCAGCAGAATGGGCCTAGATTTTTATAGGATATAAATACCTACCTTTATCAAAAGAGTGTGTGACTTGCTCATGCTTTTACTGGCATTTGTAGTTTACCACAAGTAGCAAGTTCATTGCCAGTGCAGAAGAGTAAGAGGAGTCAGTCTGAAGTGGTTAAAGCAAACTGCATCTGGCTGATGTTTCTAAATGAAACTGTTGAGGTTACATAAGTTGGTGAAGGGGCTGGAGCATGTGACTTCCCAGAAGAAGCTGGAGGAGCTAAGCCTGTCTGGGGAAGGGATGGCTTGGGAGGCTTGATGACCTTCTGCCTACCAAGGAGGCTGTTCAGAACACTGCCTGTGGAGGTTCCTGGCAGGATGGTGAGAGTCAGCTGGGAATTTGAACAGAGAAGTTTTCAGCACGTGGGGATGGGAATGATGCAGTTGAGCTTGGGAACAAGTTCCCAGTGCAGATGTGGATCTTGGCCCATGGGGCTTTTCAGGACCCAGCTGGAGAATGCTCTGCTGTCTGCTCTGAATTTGGTGTTGATTCTGTCTTGGGCAGGAGGTCTGACAAGATCTCCTGTGGTCCCTTCCAAGCTGTGATTCTGTGATACCAGCTCTGGATGCAATCCCAGTTTAAGGGAAAACAGCACAGTACCATTTGCACTGCAGAACTCAAGCATAGGGGAGGTACAGCCCACTGGCACCTTCTAGCAAATCTGCACTTGGTCTTTTTTAGCACCAGCTCTGAAATTTTTACCTAAAAGTTGAGATAACTTCCTCTCTAGTTGGATTGGGAATTTGCTTTTTTTCTCTTGAGAATTTTTGCTCCTGTCATGTTAATGCTAATATGAGTGCTTTTTGTCAAAAATTTCTAAAACTGAATGGAAGTGCTTATGCTCAGGATTTTTGTGTGGTGTTCTGGGGGAAGGATTAGACACTTCCTGCCTAACGCTACTGTAGGATAAGAAAACTTACAATCAAAATATCCACTTTTAAATGCTGCTTGAAAAAATTGCAGTGAAGTTATATTAAATCAGGGGCTAGCTGTTCATTTGTTTCTAAGTTAACCTAAAAATTAAACTGGCCTGCTGTATAATAGTTTCCCCTATAACAAGTAAATACCAGTTGATTTAAGGGCTATCCAGGGAATCCTTGTATGTGCTTATGTTTGGAAACAACTTTCACAGAAACAAACTTTTTGGATAAGTGTTAGTGTTTCTAGGTTTTCAGGTGATTGCTGATGGAAAGTATGGACTGTTTAGTGTTCTCAGTTTATGTATCCCTGCCTGTTTCCTCCTATGACCATGCAGCTCTTCTTCAATGTGCACATAGTAAAAGAAACTGCTAAAACAGTGGGAAGATGGTAAATAAAAGAGTTGTCATGGACAAGAGGGGCTGGCATTCAGTGCTATTTTTTTTAAGCCACGTTGATATAATTAATTATTTCTTCACATTCTAAAAAAGACATGACCCTCTATTTTAAACCTGCAGTGTGGTCATTATGTACCTTCCAGACCTCTTCTCATTTGTTTCTTCTAAGTGCCTCCTGGAATGTGAATATTTTTGTTTCGAAGTGGATAGTTTTTATTGGCCTGAAATGTGCCAACATTTAGTTAGCTTTCTGTGAGGGATGTAATTGCAGAAGACCATGTGCAGGGTGCTTGTGACTGTTCTGCTGGTGAGTCATGCAGTCAGTTGCACAGCTTGTCCAGGAGAGTCACTTTAGTGTTACCATCAGACACCTTGCACTTTTGTTCACATTTATTCAGAGTAAAGACATTTCCAAATTTTCAATGTCTGCCACATTTGATCGGTGGTTTTTGTTGTTCTTGAGGTATTAACATCCCAAGAATTTATCTTGTTGACATTTAAATTTTTTTGTAATTTTTAGGTCAGAAATTGTTCCAATTTTTATTATTAGGATTATATAAGATGACTGACTTAAGTAGAGCTTTTTGGTTTGTTCTCTTATACTGTAAATTTTCTGGTAAAAAGTAGAAATTATAAACTGAGAATAACTTGAGTAATATTATCTGTCATAAACTCTTGAGTTCAGAGCAATTTGCTTGCTTTGGAGTTGGAGGACTACACTTCCTTTTTTTTTTTCCTTCTCTTTTCTTTGGAAGAACTCAACAGGAAGATTGCTTACCCTGTGTGGTCAGTTTAACCATGAAACTCTCTAGGAATACATAAAAAACATCAAACTTCTATTTCTCAGGTACTATCCCTCAAAACTGAATGTAAAGCAAGGAACCATGTTTAGTTTCTAACAGATGTCTATGCTAATGTATTTACTTCTGTAAGTAAAGCTGCTGTGCCTAAAGATTCATTTGTACTTCATTTGTACTTTGCATTAACTGACTGGAAAATGGCTGCAGGAGATTGAGCTCCCATGATACAGACTCAGTGAATAACTTTGCATTTCTTTCCATGTGCTCATCACAGCAACAGCTGAATGTCAGGGTGGTTACAGTTTTAGGCAGGTCAGACTTGGTCTGTTCTGTATGTAGGTCGCTCCTGGTATTTGTAGCATCTGTCATCCATTCTGTACATGTAGCACAAATATCAGTATTGGTGTTCTTCTGATGCAATCCCTTCCCTTTTCCCCCAGTGCAAAATAGCATTGGTTGGTTATAGAAACTACATATTTTTCTCTTCATTTGGAGTCTGGTCATCTTAGAGGTAATTAATAAGTAATTAAAATGTTCAAGTCACATTCAAGGAAGTAACTTTAAATAACCTCTAATGCATAATTTCCTAGTTGCTTCACATCTCCTGTGTTTGTGATTATTGACAGATTTGTCAAACAAGACATGAGAAAATGTTTTCCCTATATTGTATCATGCTGTCTGCACTATAAAAACACCATTAAATATTTAAAGCATTAACTTAATGCTATTAGAATTCTTCACTGTTTGCTATGTATGTACTTGAATACATGTCAACTTTCTGTTCAAAGCATGTTTCCATTTTGGAAGTAAATTGTTTTGTGCGTGTGTATGTGGTTCTATGTTTAGGTTTTGTATGGTTGATTTTTCTTTTTCCACTTAGTTTTAGTCACTTTTGTTTTTCTTCCTAGGCTGGTGAGAATCAGTGTTACCCACCCGCAGTAGGCACTCAGTAGCTTGAATTGTTAGTTGTAGTCCAAGCTGCTAATATACATTAGTAAGAGTTCAGTTAGCAAAATGTATAATGCTTTAGTAATAAAGTGCTTATTGTACAAGTTGTTGTTTTTCCTGATTTGTCCTTTGTGCATGTGTAGAAGGGCCCTGTTCTTCCTCCCTCACTTAGGAAATAAAACAAATGTTTCTAACATCAAAATTCATTGCATATTTAAAGGCTGATAGCAAGGCCACCAAGCCTTGATGATTTCTCACCTTTTCCTTTTAAAAAAGTGAGAGTATGGTAGTATTAAAACCTTTAAGATAACTGAATTTTGGAGACTTTGTGAAAGGAACGTGTCTGAATAACTGGTTGCAAAAATTTAATTTATTCAGAATGAAAGCTAATTTTTTTTTTACTGACAGTCTAGATTTTGGCAAACTAGAGACCAAAACACAAGATAGCTAGATCTGAGGAGGGATTCCTTATTCTAAGCTGGCTAGAAGCAAAGACCATAAAACAATAAGGCCAAATTTAAGCACAATAGGTGATGCCTGGCAGTCAAGGGCGTATTTTTATCCACAAGCTAGAAAGCAGCCAGCAGGATTTGGGAAACTGTCCTTTACTTGTATCTCTGCCTTTATATAGTGCAGTGAACTCTAGTGTGAAATATTTCCCCTTGATTTAAGCTGTAATTAAGAATATAAAAAAGCTTGAACTGAACTTCTGATAATCAGTAGATCTTGCTGGTGCAGTTTCTAGTTAATTATTCTGTGGGGTTTTAATGGGTTTGTTTACTGAGTTTTAGTTATCCACATGCTTTTATTAAAAGCTTTTTAAAATCTAGTTTATTAGGATGTCATCCTGAGGTTAGAGGAAGTCAGAGCCTGTATATAAATCCCACTTGTGTGACCGTGTGTTCACACCAGCATTCGCTTGATATTCTGTACTTGAGCTGTTTCTATTGAAAGCATTGCTTTTGTAGTAAAGTGTCTTTACTGTTCTATCTGGGCTCTTAACAATATCTCCTTTACTCAGCTTTGCAGGCTATCCTTGATGACTAGGCAGAGCAGAATTGGGTATATGGTCAGATGACTTTCAGGACTTGCTTTGAGAATTTTAGACTTTGTTCAAAGTGACAGCATGTTTTCTAGCTGGCTGAGACAGGCTGGCATATGGCTGCTGTGCCGTGCTGCCTTGGAAGCACCCTCTGAAGTCCCCAAGGAGCATCTAAGACCACTATTTTTGCACCAGTGTCTGTTCTTCACTCAGTATAGTTCCCTTGTGTGTTTTTCCTGTTAAGATAGTGGAAGGGTGTTTTGAGTTTGATAGGCAGGTGTTGGATTGAAGATTAAAGTATTTTTTTGTGTGTTTGATGGCCGGGAAAAGAGCAGTGTTCCATCCTACAGGTGGGTTTATCACTTCCGGCACTTCATCTCCTCTGTGAAGCCTGACATAAGCTAACATTTCTCAGGTTAATGGTATTCCTTTGTAGCCTTTATCAGGGATTTGTAGGCTGTGGTTGCATTCTCTCATGACCAGGCAGTGTCCCTCTAGCACAAGATCTTATTGCTGCTGGTTCTTCACACTCTGGAAAAGGAAATGCTTAGTGGTAGCATTTGCAATGAGGTGTTTCTCTTGCTTTTTGAAAGAACAGTTTGCTGTCCCCCTACTAAAATTCCAACCAGCTCCAAAGCAGCCTAGTGCTACTGGTAATCCCATTTTTCTGACATCCTAGTCTTCCAACGTACATATGATCTTGTAGTGCGTAGAGTGTAGCTGGCAAGTTTAGTCTAAAGCTTATCACTGTTCGCCATCCAAGATATTTCATCTGTTGACATAACCATGCATAAAAAGTTGTTATGGAAGCTCATGAAAAATTGCCTCTTCCAAACAGCAGACTTGTGGGTCATCCTTTAGAACAGTGCCTTTTAATGGCAAGTGATTGGAATGCTTTTGGTCATTTCTTTCAAGGTACCTTTTCACCCCTCACTGACTTGGCTCTCTGTGCTACTGTTGTTACCAGTTGTGTTTCAGCCTTTTCACTTTCTTCTTTTTGGATGTGAAATTCAATTGCAATAAGCTGCTCTGACACCTTGTGTTTAGCAGGACAAGGATGATTTACTCTTGCAGCAAGATATCAGCAATTTCCTGCCACTTTAAGGAATAGAGCTTTATGATTTGAGAGAAATGCAGAAAATGTTTTGTTTTGTGAATGAACTGTAATGAGAGGGAAAATGTGTTTCTAGCTCATGATTCTAGAACATGTCATGCATGTTCAAATTTGCATTTCCCACGGTAAGAGTTAGATCTAAAAGTCAAATAGGGCTTTCTATTCTGAGAAGTTTTCTGGTTTTGCTGACCATTCATATTTGTATGCCACTGAACATAAGGGGGAAAATTCCAAGGTGTTTCCATTCCTACTTCAGTACCGAATATTTGAAACCAGATCATAAAACAGCTGTACTGCCCCAGTCTAGCAAGTCATCTTCCATTAAGTGTTGTGGATACAAGGATATCTGCTGGGCTTTTGGGGCTTTTTTGTGTTGCTTTACACAGTCATCACAGTCATGCCTGCTTGAAAACAAAACTTTTACATGATGGATTCAGCTTTCACAAATTGAGTCAGATTTGATTTAAATAACGTGAATTAGACACTGTCTTCCCTCCCATCTAAGACTGGTTTTGGAAAAAAGTAACTTTAGAAGGGTTATAGCTTAATAAAAAGGAGAGCAGTCTAGGTATGTCTGATCCTGGAGGTCCTAAGGATGTGTTAGAGCTGCAGCTCCAAGCAGGTACCAGAGAGAAAAGCTCCTTACTGGTAAGAAACTTGTGGTTTGGAGGAACCTGGGTTTAGGCAGGCCTTGGTTTCTTAGTCATGTAACATTTGGAGTGTAGGATCTCTAATCTTCTGTACAGCTTTCTCCCCAACTGCTTTGCTCTTAATACAAGCAGTGCCCTGAAAAGAGTTGTCTTTGCTAGAGGCAAAAAAATACAGATCCAAAAAATGCTTTATTCTCAGGGTCAGAATAGAATTTTTGAGACTGGAAAGCTTCATCTGCTGGGGAGCTGAATCTAAAAGGCATTTGTAACCCTATATTCAGAGCTGCAATAGTGATATGGTCTGGAGTTTTGTATGTTTTGTTTTGATTTTTTTTTTTTTGAGCCAAGGAAGTGTGGAAAAATATATTGGTGTTATTGATTTGGCTATGTAGAAAGTCATCAAGGAAAAGGGTTCGAGTTTCTATCAGAAACAATGCTTTGTTCCACCTTTTCAGCCCTTTCTATTTCAGGTTATCTGAGTAGCAGCCTGATTCAGTGGTAAGAATCAAGGTCATATTTTATTCAGTACAAGAAAATGGAAAATCTGGCAAGAGCCTAGGTACCTGTTTTGAAATGGTTTTATTTAGTCCTTTCTGCTACAGCTGCTGTCAATGGAAAGAGATAAAGCTGATGACAGTATACAGGGAATTTACTGTTCATTATTCATGACCTGCTGAAGGTTTAAGTCTGTGAAGGATTTTGTTATTCATTTCATAGGTCTTTCAGGTTTTCAAGCATGATTGGCTGGCAAGAAGCAATTAAAGAAAAGATGCATATTTTTCTTGACTTACTAACCTTGACAGAGAACGTGAGAACAGAATTTAATCTATAACCATTGTCACGGACAAATTCAGTTAATATTGCAGTGTAGCAAGATTATGTTCATGCTTAAATCTGTCAGTATTTGAATAAACTCTAGACTTGCATTTTGTGATGGTATTCTTAGACCTAACTAGCTCTGTTGTGAAGCCTTTAATTTATAAATAAAAATCTGAATTACAAATTTAGAGCAGTTGTAGATTTAAATAGGCTATGGAATGAGTGAGTGAATGTTTACCTGTAATGCAGAAAAAAACTTCGGAAGAGGAACAATTACCAGTAGTGTTGTATGGTATTATTTATTGTTAAAGTAAATTTGGGGATTCTTAATGTAAATAAGTCAGACTTTGATGTTACCTTCCCATTAAGATGAATGGAAGAAACTACAGTTCTGATTCCAGATGTCATCAACTGAGAAGCTCTAGTTTTAGACCACCACACTTTAAATTTATATCTGTACCTACTATAATGTGTTCTGTAATTAAAACTGGACATTACAGGTTCATTTTATGGATTGTTCAGTATTAAATTGCTTTCTCTCTGGTCTTCCCTGGAATCTGAATCTCAGGTTGTATTCCCTTTTACAAGTATGCCAATTGTATGTATGCCTTTTACAATGTGCTCAATTATATTCCCTTTTTACAAGTAAAAAATTGCTCCAGGTTGCCTTCTGCTCTGACACACTTGCAACTTTTTCAATGTACTTCTACTACTGTAGATGTTAAAAAGATTTCATGCTTTAAAGAATGGCTTGCAGGTACTTGATAGGCATGGTCATTTCTATTAGAAAGGCATGGCTATTCTTCTGTAAAGGAACACTTTCAATTTACAAATAGAATACTACCCAAAACAGTGAGGTCTTAAAAGCAAAGCTGTTAGACAACAATATTTTTCATGTCTTGAAGTTGGAGCCAGACAAAATTTAATTTCCCATTGCAAATTCGCCCTTCCTTTTCCTCAGAGGAGTTAAATAAAAGCAAAAGTGAGAGGCAAAGCGTTGTGAACCACTGTAACATCCTGGCATAGAATCTACAATCATTATTCTTAAATAATAAAGTTGTTTTGTTTACAAGAGTCAGAGCATTTCTCAGTTTCTTCTTCCTCAGTTACTGTGTTACTGTCTGTTACTCATTACAGATAAGAAACCTTTTAGTGTTTTGTCTTAATGTTGTTACACAAGTTGTTAAGAGAACGAGACTTCATCATCAAAATTGTGATGTTAAACTTCAGTTTGGTCACAGTGTCTAATTAGATTGTGTCTTGGAGGTTAAATTATAAGGAGGCTGTTGCTGTGCTCCTTTATAGGGGTTTAACTATGATTGTAGTGACTTGCATAAAATATTTTTTTAAAATCAGACCATTATAAATATATATATATATATATATATATATATATATATATATATATATATATGTATAGTAATATTCTTATTTTGCTAGACTCTGGTTTATTATGTAAACTTCAATATCTTCAGCATGGGAATTAGCAAATTGTTTCACAGTAAAAATTACTGGCTGAACATATCTGATATTTTCCTAGTTTAGATCCATATTTTGCTTTGTCTTATAAGTTGGCCAAAAGTCTGGCCTAATCATCAGACCAGATATCTGGGAGTTCCTGGTTCTATGCTCACTTCAGGTGAGGTTGTACAGACTGTCAGTCTTGTGTTTTCTCCTTACAGATTAATATATTTGAATTTTTATGCCCACATAATTGTCAAAAGCAGAAATTTCCTCCTCTACTGGTCCAATAGTGTTCTTGAAGTCCTTTGTAACTTAATTTATATTATACAAAGTCAACTTGTTTGAACTAAATACTTTATTTTTTCCAAGAGAGCAAATGAATTTGATAAAATTGTTTAGAGTTTTTTGTGGTATATTGTATCATTTGTGTTGTTTTATTATTTAAGTGGATTGGACTTAGTTTCCCAAGTAACAGACTACAGTATTGATCTTATATTTTTAAAATTAAAAAAACTTACCAAAATGTTGTAGAAGGAGATGATAAAACATTAAAAAAATATGGATTTTCCATATGTTGAATTATTCAAAGGTTGGACTATAGTCTCAGTGCTTTTTAAACATAAATTATCTAAAAGTTTAATTAATAATTCAGAATGTATAAAGCAGTTGTTTAGCTATCTGAAAAGTTATGCTTATTATGTTGATTTTATAGCAAAACTGGTACAAAATACTTACACTTCTGGTGATTAAGAGTGAAGTAATAACCATCATCTCCTCTAGATGTACATTTTCTTAAGCTGTATGCTTTCACACGTGAATGTTTATTTTTAGCATGTAAAAGCAGCAGCAAACACCTTTGTTTTCCCTTCCTGTGCTTGCAGAAGCTGCTGGGTTTGCTTTGCTACCGACGAGGACGATCGCACAGCAGAGTGGGTGCGGCCCTGCCGCTGCAGGGGCTCCACCAAATGGGTGCATCAGACTTGTCTGCAGCGCTGGGTGGACGAGAAGCAGAGAGGAAACAGCACTGCTAGAGTTGCTTGTCCTCAGTGCAATGCAGAGTATTTAATAGTATTTCCAAAGCTAGGTAAGATACGGATCATTTCAATTATTGCTTATTTATTTGTTCTTGTGTTCCTTTGTTTTCCCCTTTCTTGTGCTCGGAGCACCATTTCTGTTGGAAACTTGTCTATTCCCTTTCCCAGACAGAAAGAAATAACTTTATATTCTGCTTGCATCCTGTTTGGTGGCTTAGTTAAATACCTTCTAAAACTTTTGGATCTATTCCACTTAGGAATATAGATAAATCTTGTGATTGACCTGTAATTATTTCCTGGCTAATGGGATTGTTTTTCTTGTTGAACAGAAGGTGACTTCTTTCAGCAGTTGCCACACAGCACATAAACACATCCTTTTTTTGACTCAGCTTGCAGAGACACTTATCAGAGGAAATTTAGTGGAGAATTTCCTAAGCAGCATGTGGCATTACTGGAAAAACATACTTTCACTTTGGTCAGGAGGTGTTTCTGAGACAATATTGCCCTGTGATAACGAGGCAGAATATTTATGATTGCTGGGTATGCTGTAGCTCTGTTTGTCAAGGTCAAAAGAAAAAGTTGGACATGTCTTCCAGAGTCTCTTACTTGAGTAGCCAAGAAGGATAATGCACAGTATGTTGCATTTATTTAAATTAGCAGTGCTTGCTGTTATTTCAGCCCTCGTTTGCCCATGTGTTCTATAGGATATATTAAGCAAATCAAGAAAATGAAATGTTGCCATGGAAACTTAAATTTTGTTTAAAAGTAAAACTGATTGTTAGAGAAAGGGTGATGTAGTAATTGAGTGCAGGCATTCAGAGGATTTTAAAGAAGATTTTTTTAAAGTATCTTATTTCTGTAATGAAAGAGCTGAAAATAACTCACTGTCAGTTCTTTGGGAGAGGACCTCTTTCTTAGTAGCTTAAGGGCTGATGAAATTAAGGTGTCAAGGGAATTTTGAGTGATGACATTTACTTCCATGATAGAACACTGAGTAATGGGAAAGAAAATATACACAACAATATTGCATTGTTGATATAAAAATGCATAAACCCGTAGGAAACTTACTACAAGTTATTCATATAACAGCCACACTTTGGCTTTGCTGAATAGGGTAACTCCCCATCATAAAGAAGGCATCAAACAATAACATTTAGAATTGGCTTTGGGAAGAAAACTGGGTTTCCATCTGGACACAGAATGCACCACGAAACTTTACACTGTTTGAAATTCTTGTTTGTATCTTTACTGATGAAATTGTAATGTGAGATGTGTTTGCATTTTATTTTGACAATGGCCAAAAGGGGTAGCAACTATAATTTGGACAGGATACATTAACATAACAGGCATTTTCATTTGTTCCTGCAATTTGTGGCAAACTGTATTTGAAAGCTTAGATTCCAACATTCCTGGATTCTGAAGCTGGCCTAAAATTCTTGCATGACATTGTTCAGTTCTTGCATGCAGGTATATGAGACTCCCTTCATGTATTTTGATATATTTTTCCTCATAATACCATCTTCTTCTGTTTTTAAAGATAAGGGCATAAAAATTCAGACTTGTCTAAAAGTACACAAGACATTGGTAGAAGAGCAGGGAAATTAATCTGGGTCCATGGAACATCAGTCATGACCTTGAAGTGCCTCAAACAACTGAGCCAGTCTTGCCCTTATGTAACTCTTTCTAGTAACCCAAAGCTGTTCCAGCACAATTCAACTACAAGTCAGTCAGGGTCACAGCAGGCAGAGTAAGGACAGTAAGAATTTTCCAAGAAGCCTTGGAACACTTCTTTTGAAGACAGTGTTTGTCATACCCTTCCCTGAGGCATCACAGTTCAGAAACTTACTTACTTTTAAGACTTCCCTTAATGTACTACTGGAAACTTTTTTCTAAAAATTCTGTGAAAGGATACCCTCATCACAAAATTTAATTTATGATTATAGTTTAGAAGTAATATCAACTTGAGGAGACATCAGTGAATATAAGTAACAGTGGGTGTTTCTTTATATATTTACTAGTTCAAAACAACCTCTCATGAAATATCTCAAAATCAGAATTCCATTTTAGATTTGATACTGCCTATCAGTTCTGGTGATTGGTGATAATTATGTTCCTGTGAGCTGTTTTCTGCTCTTTCAAGTACTTTCACTAAATAGAAAAAATATTGTTACCACTTTGAAAGTAACCAAAGAATCTCTTAGATAATTATTTCAGTTTAATAAAAAGAAAACATTTTGGCAGAAAAAAACTCTTTAAAGCATGATCTATTTTTCAAAATAAAAAATATTTTTGTTTCATATTTCCTTCTTTAATTTGAGTATCAGTGATATTTATTTTTCTGTTTCTTCCTCCGTACCATCTTAAAAAGCAAAGCTAGTTTTGTCCTCTTTTCTCACTACTTCCTTCCTAAGGCCTAATTAAAAGATTGCTTCAAGAATTTTTTTCTAGTATTTTCTCAAGATTCGATACCTGATTCTCTAGCCAGGTTTCTCTTAATGATTGGTATCAGTAGGTGTAATTTGTTAGTACTTGTGTTATAAGGCAACATTCAGTGTCATTTGAGTCTCCTGTCTTCAAACATAAGTTTTCAAAAAGGTAAAACCAAACAAGTTGTTCAGTGCCTCTGGGAAACAGTCAAGATGTGTAAACTACTGTGCATTTAGTACTTGCAGTTATGACCTTGTTGCTGCTTCCAGCATACTGATAGACATCTCAGCACCTTCTTAAGTGTGTTCTGGAAAGTCAAACACAACTATTAAGAGTTGAACTGGATGTTCCTGTTGCCTTTTTTCCACCAGCTGACTTGAGCTGAGTGGAACTGGGGTTTTTGAAAGCATTCTCAGTAGAGCTGTTCTATAGAAAAAGAACTAACTAAGTCATGAAATGGGAGTCACAATTTTGTCACTGTGGGTAAACTTTGAGAGACATGGAGGATTAGTTACTTGAGGAATGCCTGTAGGCTGGTTTTGAGAATTTTCACTGATTTTGGTAGGAAAAAGTAGGAAGGAGCTCACAGGAACCGCTCATGCATATGAGCTGTGGGAGGACAGTCTGTATGTAGAATTTGTTGACAAATACAAAAGTAATGTGGATTATGGTGGTGATGGCTTTCACTTCCATGTTTACATTTTAGTGTTCTGGCTTTTGCCTCACTCATACTCTTGCAGTCCCTCAAAGAAAAGATGCAGGCATTGCCCTTGTTTACCTCACCAAAGGTAGTCAGGGTATTTATTGTCTTGCCCTGTGTAAGTCTGGAAAGTGCACTTGTGCATAGACAGAACAATGAACCTATTCATGTGTTGTTGTCAAAGGCACTGAATAACCTGGATAGGAGTATTTTTTCCTCCAGTGTTTTGAGAAGTGATCATTTAAACATACTGAATGCAGCTTCTTCCAGTGGAAGGAATCTTTTGTATTAACTGTGCTACTTTCTACTACATAGCAGCATAGTTTAGTGGCAGAATTTTCAGGTGAAGTTGTCAAAGATAAGGACATGAAGTACATTACAACAAATCGGTATTTTTTCCTTTAGAAAACTAAAATATCTAACAAATGAAAAAGGCACTAAGCCTAAAGTGGTTTGTACAAAAGAACAATTCTTACTCAACACAAAGGAAGCTAATCACTGGGTAAATTAGTGCTTTAAGCAGTGTATCAATCTCCTGGAAAAATGAAATGGTAGGCAGGCAGAAGTTACAAGTTTAGCTTAATAGCTTTTTAATTATATATTATATTATATATATTCACTTAAACAGCACGTGTGGTATGTCAGACTTCCACTTTGCCTCGTTTGTTCTTCTTATTGGTGATAGATGCTGACTTTTCTACAGTATGCTTTTATTTGTGTGTATCTATATATATATCTCTCTTGAAACCTTACTTTTCCTTTATCATAGGTCCAGTTGTTTACGTTTTGGATCTTGCAGATCGCCTGATCTCAAAGGCATGTCCCTTTGCTGCAGCTGGAATCATGGTGGGCTCCATATACTGGACAGCCGTGACGTACGGGGCGGTGACGGTCATGCAGGTACACGCTCTTCCCTCTCCCTGCCACCTCTGAGAGCAAAGGCAATCTGACTCCTCTTTGCTTGGCTTTCAGTGTAGTTACCAGTGAATTCAAGATGGTTTTTCATGTTTAACTGGCCATAGTTTATAACTGCAAGTATGCCTGTTGGGCATGGTTCAGTCTGCAACTAACAAACTGCACTGCTGCTCTAGCTGGCTGCCCTCTGTATGGCAGACTGGTGAACACAATTCTGTTCTCATGGGAAAAGGTGCCATTACCACCTAGCTGCCAATAATGAGTATCTTCAGTAAAGACAGGAGATGTAATCTTTTCTTTTACTTGGAGAAAAACTTTGCTAGTAACATTCAAACTGTTGAAATTGAAAGATGGTAAACTATTTTCTGGATATTGTGATTTTTTTTTTTAATTGTATAAAGGAAAATACATGCCCTAAATGATGCAGTTCATTCATAAACAAGAAATACAAAACACTGCAAATTAATGTTTTAATTACTTCAGACTGTATGATTAGTTGAAAGGGGAAAAAAAAGTTTTCCTGCTTCTGTTCTTGTGAACTTACTATTTAAATAGAAAAGTAATGTTGACAGGTGGTACACTGTTACCTATGGAAAGACTTGGTAATGGTGATTCTAGTTCAACCACAAGACCAGAGTTTGCAGAGATTGTACAATCAGAAGCACTTCCTTACTCCTTCAGTTGTTGATTCCTATCTGAAATCTATAACCTGTGTTTTGCCTGAAAGCATAAAAGTATTTCTGATGCTAATTCAGCTGTAGATAGAATTAACAAGCCAATATGTTAATAAATGCTCCTCTACACAGTTCTAATTTTAAATATACAAACTGGTTCTTCTCTCATAAGTCATTTGGCACTAGTTCTTGAGATGTGTGGTACTGCCCTGCCCTGTGAAGATGGTGTGCTGTTTTGGTTCAGGTTCTGAGTGATCTGGAAGCAGAAATGGAGCCCAAATGAGTGGTGCAGTTTCCCTGTACCAGTGTGGCCAAGGGTCAGCAGCTGCATAGGTGATGTGTAATGGCTTTCAATACCCCCTCCATTGCAGTGGGTGAGTCTGTGTATTACAGAGTGGTGCAATTAAGTATTTTTTATTGGATATTTCATTGTTGTGGCTCCAACAGAACCATTACACCTATCTGTAATACTACAAGGAGACTTTGGAAATGCATCAGTCCTTTTCTCCTTGCTCACTGCTACATTGATCTCTTTTTCTGTAGGAAATTGTGACCTTTTTAGCTGCCCTAGAGCTCTGCAGCCAGATGGAAAAATAAATGCTTTGTTCTGAAGTTGTTTTGCTTTTGAAGTGAGGATCTGTGTAAACATTAGTTTAGGCAGCTGGTCAAATCCCAGATATGAAGAATTAGCTATTTTCATGATTTAATGTTTTGATTGTATGGATGGCATGCTGGGCAAGACAGTAATTTAGTTTTGCTTGTAGAGGAGCAGACTGAGTGGGTAGTAGAGGGAAACTGTTCCAACCCTTTTGCCACCCCAGCCTTGCTAGGTTTAATGCAGTTTTTCTCCTGATGTATTTCAGACTCTTTTCCCTTAGTTGAAGGGCCAGAGAGAAGCACAGAAGCTATTTTTAGACTTCAGGTGCAGAAAAATATATACAGAATTGACATTGTGGTAGCTAAGTCAGTAACAAGTCAGATGGAGTTACTGAAAGCAGAGAAATACAATAATCTAAAGCAGAAAGAGACAAGATACTGAAGCATTTTTTGATGGACAATGACTATAAGGAGAAAAAGGATAGTGTCAGACTTCACAGCTTGAGTAGAAGATACTGAAGCTGGAAGACAAATGCTGAATGTTTTTTCAGGAATAATCTATTGGCAGCAACAATATTGGTTATGCCTATTTTTAGAGGCTGTGGTATATAACATAACTTCCTGTTCTGGAGGTGTAACATGGAATGCTTTTCAGAGCAAGGCAAAAATGTACAGTTGGAAGGTACTGTGGTACATTACTGTAGCTTCTTCCCTGTGTCCTACCTATTCCAGAAGTACTGGGTTTGTTATTTTCCTTTTTTACAATTTTGCTGTTCTTTCATGTTCTTACCTTCTAATTCTAATTTTTGTGCAATTGAAGACTTGATAAGTTATTGTACTTGTGGGGAAAACAAGAAGTCAATGAAAACACATCAGAAAATCCAGCGCTTGACAAACATAATTATTATTTTAGTGTTTTTAGTCCTACCAGATTCTTACAGAAAAAGTCATGAAAGAGCCTGTTCTTCCTGGAAGCAATTCAAAGACTTATTATTAGCATTTATACTGATTAAATTGAGACAAATCTAAAGGATATGTACCACTCTAATGTAATTTTTTATCCTCAGTCCTATTGGATTTATTTAAAATTAAAGTAATGTACTTTTAAAAAGACATAAGGAACCATTCTGTTGCAGTTGTAACATCTGCATTTTATAAATGGAAAAGTCAGATTAATTTTTTTATATATCAGCAGAAAAGTATAGACATAGCAGTAATAATGATCTTTTCAAATCCTTGAACTAACTACCTATGAAAATAAGGTACATGTGAAGATATGCTGCTATTTCCACTACAGTTGAAAATAATGTTCATCTTCCTGCATTGTCCAGAGAAACAATAGTTAAATACTGTGATCTCTGTTATGTAAGGTATTCCTAAAAAGCACAAAATATGGATAAAAACATCCTGAGGTACCTACTATCAATTTATCCTATGAACAGTAGTGTCTGATCAGTTTCTGAGTGTAGAATTACTTGTTATAAAACTGTAAATTCTTAAATGCCTTTTGGAAAGCTTGCTGTATTATTAGTGTTTCAGATGTTAAGGCTTTTACTTACACAGAAACACATAAAACCTTTCTTGAGATGGCTGGGAATTCTGTTACAGTTCTCTGCAGTAATAATGGTTTGCAAAATAGGGCTGGTAGCTCACCTGCATTATCCTCTATAAGCAACCAAGGATACAAAGAGAAAACAGTGTAAATTAGGTAAAACAGTGTTCTTTTTTTCTTTAACTTAAAACACGTGGGCAGCTTCAAACAAACTCAACTTTTAAAGTTACATTTTTGTTCATTTGTACATTGTAACAGTGTTGTGGCCTATGTTTGTCAACTATATGCATATTTTCTAGGTTGTGGGTCACAAAGAAGGTCTTGATGTGATGGAGAGAGCTGATCCTTTATTCCTTTTGATTGGCCTTCCCACTATCCCAGTCATGCTAATACTGGGCAAGATGATCCGTTGGGAGGACTATGTGCTCAGACTGTGGCGCAAATACTCCAATAAGCTACAAATTTTGAACAGTATATTTCCAGGTAATGTGATTCAGTTAAAAAAGAAATGCCAAGATTGAACTTCTGCCTTTAGGAGATGGGGATAGGCAAGTAGTTTTTGCTATTTTTAAGTAGAGGTGATTAACACTGTCCCTCTATTTCATGGTTATTCTGTTTAGATTGTGTTTGTGGAATATGGCCTGAGATGGGTGTGGCAGGAGTAGCAGGAACATGGTTTCAGTTCAGGCTTTAGTAACAAAACAAGCTACTGCAAGTCATGGGTCTTACTTGAAAGTAAAACTGTGGTCGTTGAATGGAAACAGAATATTCACTGAGAAGAGGGATAGTTCTCACAAAGCAGTTGGCTGTAGATTTGTACTGGAGTGGGGAGTGGGCAGTAATGCACTTTCTGTGCTCTTTTTTGAGGCAGTATAGGCCTTGTAACCTTTTCTTATCCCTTTAGGCATTGGATGTCCTGTTCCTCGTATCCCAGCAGAGGCCAACCCTCTGGCAGATCACGTCTCTGCCACACGGATTCTGTGTGGAGCTCTAGTTTTCCCTACTATTGCCACAATAGTTGGCAAGCTGATGTTCAGCAGTGTTAACTCAAATTTACAAAGGACAATCTTGGTAAGATTCAATACTATGTTTCATAAATTATACGAGAGGAATATGAAGTGTTGTGAAGGAGGGAGGCAAAGGAAAAAGGAACACAAATTGATCTGGAATTTTAAGAACAGCATTTGATTAAAGGAAGGGTTTTTTTAAGATTGCCTGTCTTAGCAGTGGACAAACATCATGTGTGTGAAAGACTCTTTATGACTGAAACTAATCTCAGTTCATGACAAGGATGAAAGTTTTATCTGGCACTATAGTAGAGCAGGCCTTAGCAGTAATAATGCTGACAGTGAAGATGAGGAGCCAGCATCTTCTATGAACAGTCTCTGTAAGGGAAGACTGGGATTTATATTATAAACCTTTTCATATTAGCTTTTGTTTACTGATTTGGAGAGAAACTCTTTGTTTCTTATTTTAATAAGGAGAGGAAAATTAACTCTCCATAGAGTTCATATGGAGAGGGAATGGCAATCTCTTGCTTTGTGAATAACCTCTCTAGTTGCAGCCTTTCAAGGACAAGTACACTGAGTTTGGTAATTTGGAATCCCTGCTCATCTGACTGTCACTACAGCCCGTTTTCAATTCCTGCATGTTTATGCACCCCTCTCTTTTATGCAGATCAAACAGTGATATTGCAAATGTTCATGCAAACTAAAAGCTTCTTGGTGTCTCATTTTGAAGACTTGAGATAAACATATTGTAAAGCTTTCTAGAGGGAAAAAAAGGTTGTTTTACAAAAATAGATTTTATTTTACTCCACTTTTGGCAAGTGCCATTTTTCACAGTCTAGTTATAGAATGGTTATCAGTACTATTCCTTTTGCCTTGTATAGTATACATTCAGAGAAGGGAGGAAAGCAGATACATATCTGCATTTTCTTTGTTATTGAAATAAGATTTTGATTTTTAAAATTTAGAATACTGGTGAGACTTCCAAGGAAATAAAAGCTTTTATAGATTCAGTCTGTAATCCCTTTAAGTAATGGTAACCTCTGTAATAGTGCATTGTGACAGAAAACTTTGACATACTCATTTGGAACTGTACTAATTAGTTAATCTTTAGAAGAAAATACTATATGTATAGAAAACAAATCTTCTCTGACTGGAAATTTTTAAGAACATTTGCATTGATATGACACTGAACTGTGCAGGTTTTCAAAATATCTTTTTATTTCAGGGTGGAATTGCTTTTGTTGCTATAAAAGGAGCTTTTAAGGTTTACTTCAAGCAGCAGCAATATTTGCGCCAAGCTCACCGCAAAATTTTAAATTATCCTGAACAAGAAGGAGCGTAAGGCTGTAACCTCCAGATGTCACAGAGTCTCACCTAACAGGTTTCCATGTTGTATTGGTTCCATTGTTATTGCACAGTAGTGGAAAATTGTGATAAGTTGCTGCTCCTCTATTTTTTTTTTCCTTTAAATACAATAAAGCACTGTCTTGTGGCAGGGTAAATCCTTTCAGCAACCACTGAACCTAAGAATGTGATTTGGCTTTCATTATTTTTTGGGTATTTCTGTTGGGCAATAGGCTTTTGAATTATTTTCTTTGAGCCAATATACTGAATGGAAAAAAAAAGAATCAACTACAGAACATTTTAAGTGTAGTTAGGTAGGCTATATCCAAATGTCTTTTCTCTAGGTGATTTTGTACCCAGGCTGTCATTCAGTTTATCATTTCACACAATGAAGGGAGATTGCTTTAGAAGGGGAGTGTGAGTCATTACCAAGGAGAAAGAATTTTCTTTGAGTTTTGCTGGTATCAAACAGGGAGTGTGAAATACTCAAATGACAGAGAAAGCAGAAGATAGATCACTCTCTGCAGGACTTGTATGTCAGCTTTAACCACCTAAGTATTAGGTGTTAAAATTAGCATGGCTTTCAGGTGACTATTTTACTACTGGTAATTTTCAGTGTCCTGTTGTATCTTCTGCAGTGCCTAGTGTAATTTTCTCATGGCTTTACTGGTTTGTAACTGGTGCTGGATTGCATTTTTTTCCTCCAGTTAAAATAATTACAAGGGGGAAATAAATTTCACTTGCTTATTTTGTAGTTAAGTATTAGAACACTTGTTTAATTTCCATATTCCTTTATGTTGTGTAAATACCCATAGAAACCTGCGAGAAAGCAGCATTGAACACTAAAGCTCCATGTGAACTGCCAGCAGGGCATCCCCTGAAGCATCCAGACCTGAGAGTGTAACTCAGCTCTGCTCAGGACTGGGCTCTGCTGCCCTGCTGGCAGTGCTGGCTGCAAGGGGCTGACACTACACTCTGGGTACCTGAGCTGAGCATCCTGCCAGCAGGGTCCTTGGCTTAAGGTAACTGGGCTCCATTTTGTAAAGGACTACAGGATAAATCTTAAATGTGTCATAAAGTTTATTTATACAGTAAGCTTTACTGTTCCCCTATGTCTAAAGTAGTCAGTTGAGGGAGACATTAGCACTTCCATTATTTGTTGTATTTCTAAATCTAGTTTCAACAGAAATTGATTGTTTTGTGAAGTTAAATTCTGACAAACATAATTTGAATATTGCATATTCATACCAGACCTAATCTGGATTTTGTATTTGAAGTTCTTTCTTAACAACAATTTCTTTGTTTTTCTCCGAGTTTTCTCTTGTTCATATTAGTATGTCAAATGCATGAAGAATAGCTTAAAAATATTTGAGTGGAATTATTCATTAGTAAATATTTCTTTTCACCAGAAATGAAGTAAATGCTGAATGGACTTCCTATTTGACTGCAATAATGTATGTTAGGAGAAATTCAAAGTAAGGTACCTTTTCTATAGTATGTTTATCTTAATTACCAAGATGTAATATTTTAAAACTGTACAAAAGTGTATATAAAGGCCAGTTAGTATTAAAAACCTATACAGGTGTTAAAAATTATACACTCAATCAATATCAAATACTTTTGAGGCTCTTGCTGTAATGGAAGAATTACTATAACCTTGTAAGTCTGCTGATTATATTTGTCTTAGTAGGCTCACTTTTATATAAAACCTAAACTAAGTAGCAGCCTCTGAAAGTTGCTACACTCTGTAAGATAGTCTTGAAACAATATAATATGTATTTCTTACAGAATTTCTCGTTTCAAGAAAACAGCTTTTCAGTGGTCTTCACTGTATATATTTCCAAGCAATTTATTACTGTTTTTTAAAGTCTCATGGAAAGAATTGAATGATGCAAATTAGTGGGTTTGAAACTTGTTTCATGGAAAAGCTCATTGTCTCCTCTGGAAGTTAAAGCTATTGTAAAAATACAATTATAAAATACTGTATGGACTGTAAGATGATTTCACGTGAGTGGTTAAAGGTCATTAATCTGTAAATCTTGTTTTTAAGTATTGAAAATTATAGTTATGTTGAATTAGGTTGAATAAATATTTTTTACACTCCTTAGTGTACTTTGTCAGTTGAACAAAAACTTCTGAAGGGAAAGTGTTTTGTTTTAATGCATACCTAAATATTTATACGATTAATTTTGAGTTGATGGACTTCATCTTTGTGATGAAGAAAGAATTACTTTAAGACTCAAGTCTGACATCACTTTTTTTTTCCTTCTCTGTAGTGATGAATAAATGATACAGGGGAATGTGTTTCTTAAACATTTAAAGCAAAAGAAGTGTTGCAATATGGGCAACTTGCAGTAACACACAACTGTGGGGAAGTGACTGCGTATCCTTGGGCTGGCTGATGTGCAGCGTTGATTTGGGCAATAGATGAATCCCTCCTCATCAAGAAAGATAATACTGGCTGAAGGAATTGTATTTTTCACTGATAGCCAATTTATGTTCCATTGCTTTCAGGACAGGACTATGAAATGTTGTCTGGCATTTCTCAGTACACCCTTACAAGTAACGTGGTTTCTCCTTGGCTGCCATTACATTGACATAAGGGCACAAATTACCTGCACTGTGATTGGGTAATACACACAAGATGCTTCTCCCCTTCTCTCTAAGACAGACAAATCCAGATAGGCTTTATCAATTAATTTCAAGGCTTACTCAAGAACTTGAGTGACACAACTCACTCTCCAGAAGGCAGCTCCCAGTACACGTGCACAGAGAAGTATTGCTGTGAGTGAAAAGTGTGCTCTGCACAGGGGGATGAACTTCCCATTGGGCCATGGCTCCTAGGCCTTCAGAAGGTTTGCAGACCTGTGGCCTCTTTTTCCATTCTTGCCAGTTGCTTGTTCACATGCTCTGCATATTTTATTGCTTTTGCTCTGCTGAATATTGTGAGCATAAAGCAGTTATTTCTGGGTGCTGTACTGAGTTGTTGAGTAGAAAAATTCCATTCCAGAACCACTAAAAGCAAACATGAGACATGACTTGAAACTGCCTCAACCAAACAACTCAGCAGCACCTGTCAAAACATATCGTGCAGGCATCTCATTTAATGCTGGATGACTACGCCATGGAAAAGGAATTGCCTAAGCAGTGGTCCTCCAGAGGAAGTACTGTGCTTTTAAAATAAAAAATAAAAGCAATTCCTGGCTTCAGACCACTCTGTGGTAGAGCATGCACAGCTTGATGTTTGGGGTGTTTAGTGTTTTTCAATTGCTCCTCTGCTCTTACTACAAGTCAGTAACACTTGGCTGCAGTTTAATGGGAGCTGATAAAGGAACACACTGCTCTGAGTATTTACTGCAGGTTTAAGGATGTTTTGTCAGATTTTGTCATTTCTCTGACATGAATCACTACAAGAAGCTACCTCTGAAAAAGCCTCCCCTTCCAAATTTTCTAAATACTTCTCATGCACACAAGATAGAATGTATAAGAATAGAATTTAAAACATTTTTAGTTTGATGAAAAGCAAGAATGATTTTTGGAGTTTTTCTCTGCAGCAAAATGGTGGCTGGTTCAGAACTGTTTGACTAACTTGATGGAAGAAAGTCTCTACCACATTACCTCTCTTGCACAGTTCTAGGTTAACCTAGATAATTCCCTTGGGTAGTTCAGAGTTTGTTACTAATCATAGTTTGCTTCATTTCTGTTGCTTTATTCTGTTTCAAACAAGACCACAGTGCAGGAGGAAAGTCCTGCTTATCCAATAGGTTTGTACTTCAGGTTCAGGGGCTTTGTGTATTTTATTTTATTAATCCAAGACAGATGCTGGTTAAGTATAGATAAAATATTACAATAACTGCCTCTGGATCCAGAGCACTGCACTACCTCTGTGGAATCCAAGGTACATGATGAAAGGCATTTGGGGTAGGGTGGATGTGTGTAGGAATAAAAACAGAAATAGAAGAAAATGCCATTTTGACACACAGAATCTGAGACTTAGACCCAATTCCTTTAGCATGAAGCTATGAAAGGCTAGTGCGATTTCTTGTAACCAAAGACAAGAGCAATTCTTTTGGAATTGCTTAGAGGAGCATAGAAAATTGGTGGTGACCTATAAAAATATTTCAGTTTGAATTGCATTAAACAAAGATTTCAAGTTTTAAAATTTTTTTGGTACCTTTTAAATGCAAAACAGTTGTTACTGTGTTCTTGTGTTGGTTTCTTTTGAAAAAGCAAATGGCATCTTCTAACAGCAGGATTCTCTACCTCAGCATGTTTTTAAATTTCAAGGTACTGTGAAAAAGAAAGTGCTTTCCACTTAGCATAAATTCTGTACTGGGGAATATAACTGACCTTCCCCATTACCAAGCCCCAAGTGTGTCCTACTGCAGACACAGAATTGTGCTATGGATTTATGCTACACAGCACCTTACTTATAATTAGGCTGCTTTTCTCATCTCATTTCAAAGATTAATTAAAATGCAGATAAAATTAAAGAGTAAATTCACAAGTGATTTCCAAAGTATGGCTGCTTCCATTTCTTTTTTCAGCTTTAGATCCTTTTTTAACGCAGATTTTTTATTTTCCTTTCTAAAGGGGCACAAAAGTGCTAAGACTCATTACATCCTTTTTTTTTTTTTTTTTTTTTGAAGTACAGGTACAACATTTTCATAGGGGTACTGTATGCCAAATGACAGAAAACCTATGTGTATTTCCTGAGCCTTGAGGCCAGAAGCTCTCTGGCTAGAGTCAGAGTAAGTGACCATAGATAGTCTATAACATTCCCCAGCATTTCAGTTCTCACTGAGCTAAGTGACACACACTGTGTGTTGAAATCCCTTTATGTAACACTGAAGAGTAGAATTATTAGCAGCCCACAGAAATATTTTGCCCTAATCTACAGATTAGGACCAAGAAAAACTAAACCAGCTTTACTAATAGCATCTGGGGAAGCATTTTAGTGCTGATTCCAGCAGCAGATGATGGAAGTTGCCCCACATGTCAGGGAAATAATTTTGTCTCTTCAAAAATCTGAGCAGCACGGGACATGAGTCTTGAGTCCATGCCTTGCAAGGATCATGTGGCTTGTGCTGAGCTCTCTGTGCCTTGGTCTTTTCAACCATGTACCAAGATGGGAATAAACCTCTGCCTTGCAGGTAATGGAACTACAGAATATTCTTAGAAAAGGAAACAAGAGTGCCAAAGCCTCCCAAAACTCTGTAAGTTGCATATAGTAACTCATGTTCCTGGCTTCTTATTTCAAAATGATGGCCCAGTCCTTTTTTATTGCATCTGGCATTCAGATGTTACATAAGGAACTATTTGCAAACTTGCAGCTGACAAGCAGAAGGTGTCTTTCATGGTTATCTTCTTTTTCCTTGTTACCACATTAATTAACTCCCATAAACCTCCCTTAGACTGTCTCATTTTTGAGGAGTACATCCATTTATGGCATCCATATATGAAGAGCTTTAAAAAAAGTAATAAAAAAATCATGCTGTATAATAAGCTGGACACCTTCAAAAGCCTGTTAGACTGTCAGATTTAGGAACCTCATTACAGGGTAATCAGCTGCATCTGGATAGTCCTCACGAGCAAATTAATAAAGCTTTTTAAAAAGTAGTGCTTACGATGAATTCATCCCTTTTGGCAGCTGCATAATCATCATCTGGGAAGTAATGTAATCCTTTCCTTGCACCTTGTGAATGGCCTCCACTGAGCCAATGTTAAAACACATTGGCAGACCTATGAACAAGACCAGGAGAAATGGAGGATTTCTGCATCAGCCATGATGTGCAGCTTGGAGGGTGATTTTTAGTTTTGAGTTGGTGCTTTTCTGTTTTTAAAACAACAAGGCTTTTCATATTGCACACCCCAGGAGAGGCACAAAAGGCATAAGCAAGCTGAATTGATCAGCATGTGGCAGTTCTGCTCCAGTCAAAAAGCAAATAAATATGCTGAAATGTAACAAGGGTAAGTCAAATATACACCACAATTACATGGCTCATGGTAGGCAGACTCCAGAAGTGTATTTTTGCATTGTAATGTCTTGGATTCTAAAAGCAAATTCTTTTCTTATGATTGCATTTTTGAGATGTAATTAGATGCCTTCAAAATATGCTTTTTTTCCTGTAACAACCCTTTTTTGAAAGTTGAGTATCTTTTTTTACTAATTGACTTACGAAGGAACACAATAGTATTGCCATCAAAATACAGTAACAACACTTGATGTTCCCTGTCCATTAGGTAAGGAAGCAGAGGGAGAGACTGTACAATGAAATTAAATTCTAATACTTATTAACAGGTGAATTTGGTGCTGTCTTGAGTTCTGCAATTTTGTCTTTTAAAATCTATTTGCATTTTAAAAAATTAACACTTAATCAGTATTAGATAAACCACGACCCCCGTGCTCACACACACACACAGACCATGCCTTTTTGTTCAAAACTGATGCCAAACCAAAAGTGAGACCCAGAATGGGAGCCAGGTACCTTGGCCATGCTGTCCTTGCAATTCTGCTCTCTTCACCTTTTTGGGTCCCACTGGCTGGAGGGAGCAGCACTGCTGCACAGCAGGAGCTTGGGAAGAACCACTTGGGACAAAATCTGCAGGTGACTCAAGTGTAGGAGGTGATTGCTACAGGCAGTGACTGCAGGGCCACTTCTAGCTGCACAATCTGGTCTTTCAGTCCCAGAAGTCCTACAAATGCCCTCTTCCATCTACAGAAACAAAGCAACCACCTGTCAACATAAGCTCTCAATTAGAGGACTGGGATTCCTCCTGCACCTCTGACAAATCGATCACAGCTGGATGTTGTTGCAGATAAAATTTCAGCAGGTTTAAGGTGCAGTTACACAGCTCAGGAATGATGTCTCCTGGACAAGCAGATGCACAAACAGTAATTGTGACTGTATGAGCCATGGATGGATACGCCACCCGATGCTTCAAATCCTACTGCACCTTGCCCATTGCTGCTTTCCACATGATTGCTGGATGCTGTTGGGAATCTTTGGGGTGAGACCCTGATGCTCCAGCCTCTGGGCTCAGTTTCCTGGCCAGGAAGCAGCTGCAGTGCCCAGCAGTGCCCCTGTCCTGCAGCCAGACTGCCCAGCAGTCAGAGGCACCAAGGGCACAGGGAGCCATGGCTGTACTGGGAGAGCAGAACTGAAATGCAAACAGCTGAGCTGGCTGGAATTGCTTTGAATGGGGCTAGGACTGATCTGACCTATGGAACAAACTTCATGTTTAAAAAATCCTCTAGTGGTGCATTATAAGGCTCTGACACCAATGCAGACAGACCACAGTACAACTTTACAGAAGCCAGGTTGGCCTCAGAGTGTGCAGAGTAACAAAAGATGGAAAGAGAGCGTTGTGGCAGAATTCTGGGACTGTAACAACTGCTTGGAAAAAAGAGATTCGGATTTCATCTAATGTCTAGAACAAGATTATCCCTCCTTATCACAGCAATGTAAGCCTAGAGCAGATGCTGGAATTCAGAATTCTGCACCAGCTGAAAGCAGATCTAGGTCCCCAGCAGGTAAAATGCTGGACTTGCCAGCACTGTTTTCTTTTTCTGGCTTCTGCTGCTCCTGCCAGTAGCTGCAGTAGTGCTGGAAAGTTATTTGAAAAGGTCAGAGATAAAGATAGTGGGATATGGATTTGCAATCCTGAACACATGCGGTATCTGAGAAGATGATCTGATCTCATATTCTGGTTCAGTCCTTTTATAGTTAATCTCCCCATTTTCCAACTGTGTAGGAATTGTACATTTTGGCTAATCCTCATATGCCTCTGGTGGTTGGAGTTTTTTCCATTGACAGCAGTTCATCAGTACAGCTAAACAAAATCACTGTAAGCTGTCAAACAAGACAAATGAGAGCTTAGAAAACAGAATACTCGCTGAACTGAGACAACACTTCAGCGCCGACAATGGTGATGGCAGGGGAGAGAGACTATCCAGTTATAATTGCCAATTTAGCAACAGCTGAGCCTGTACTTATCTGCATTAGTACTTCTGCTAAATTCATGATGTTTTTGTCCTGGGCTAAGCCTTGATGTTAGCAGACACAATGCAAATGCAGTGTGCCAGGGATAACTCCTCTCTCAAAAGCAGCAGGATGTTGTTAGTCTGAGGACTAACTCCTAAGGGAAGGGCTCTTTTTTCCCTTATGTGGGCACCTGCTGTTGAGCTGAGCTTTTTTCAATCTGCTTGCAAGCCTCAAGGTGATGAGCATGCACTATTTTCTTCAGATATTTGTTCTAGCCTTCACCTTTTTCTGTAAGCCCAAAATATGAATTCATTGGTTTAAACTTGCATTTCAGCTGTTATTTGTCTCAGTAACAGCTTTGTTTGGATTGTACCTCATAAATCCAGCATTCTGTTTCATCATAAAGGGGGTGCCACCAAACACTGGTGGCTTATTCTACAAAGGATAGGTGATTTGTGGGAGGAAATTACTGTTTAGCCTCTTGATATGCTCTCTAACCAAACGGTGCTTCAAATTAATGAAGTGTTAAAAGGATATATAAAAATATCCTATATAAAAAAAAATATATATATATATATAAAATATAAAAATATAAAAGCCCATTTCTCAGAAATGAATTTTGCTCCAGTGCACCAATGGGCAGATGAGTGGAGTAGCAAAACATGTGCCTGCCCTTTTAAATGAAGAATGGCATCTCAGGGAAATTTGTATGGCAGCAATCATCCTCATAATTAAAAATAGTCATCAGCTGTAATATTAGGTGCATTGATGATGTGAGTATACACATGGCAAACCTAAATCAGAATGAGAATACAAAATCCTGAAATTAAAATTCAACTGTTCAAGAATAGGAGACAGCAAAAAGCAGAGTAAGAAACAAATTTTTCCACCTTTCCTGTACAGGCATCCATATCCTGCTGTCTATTTTGGGACAGGAACCTTCTAACAGTCTTCTACCCCCCATGACATACAGGAGAAAATGTGTCCTTTCTCCAAGCTGGCAATTATTTTAGTCCCATAAATAGCTTGCTGTAAATCATGCCACAGAACAATAAAATTGCAGGGATGACACAAAAATTAGCTATATGATACAGAAAAGCAGAGAAATTTGTCTTCAGCTGAAATTTGAAATGTTGCAAACCTATGTAGCACATCCTAAGAGGCTTTGACAGGCCTCTCATCAGCTCAGCAGTAATTTCCTTTCCTACCAGTTATTCTCTAAGTCATGGCTGCAGGCCCTTCCTGTTTCAGTATGGGGAGCACGTTTGGTTTGCAGGGTGGATGTGAGGCAGACCATGTGAAAGGGTCACTGTGGTCTGAACAATGCCTGTGGTCTGAAGCATTAATATTTGATGCAGCTTTGACCAAATGACTGCACTGGAGCTCACGTGGTGGGGGGGGGCAGGGGCTGGCAGCACAGTCTGTCAGAGGCCTGGCTCAGGCAGCTGCCTAGCCCAGCTTCCAAAGCAGCTGTTTGTGTACAGATTTCACTCTCATATTGCAAACTCATACAAATCTGTGCCATAATGGTGCACAGGATTGCAAATAGGGCTGTACATTCATGGCTAATGCTGTTACTCATGGAACTGCTACTGGAAAATTTAAGGAGACTTCAGATTTACACGGTTGAATTTAAAAGTGAATTAAGAAAGATGCTGGAACAACAGATTCATCTACTCTTTTCATACTGTGTGTAACATCATATTAGACTTCCCATAAATCTGCAAGGGCAGGGGCATGGTTTAAGCTGAGCCAGGGTACTGATGGTTGGTACTGTCCTTCCTAGCAGGAGCTGTTTGAGTTGTCCATTGCCAGGTCCTGGCTGAGGCCCAGTAATGTGAGGTGGGTGGCTGGAAAGGAGGGTGCAGACACACACCTGATCCTCCCCATACAGCCATGAGACTGATGCAGTCACTCATGAAACCACCCTTCACACTCACCCCTTCTCACTATTTCCTTTGCTGCCAGATTTAGATTATTTATTACAGCTCTGTGAGTGTGAATCTGACCTGTTTGCCATGACAGGCTGTAGCAGAGAAGGTCAGAACACAGCTGAGCAAGGGAGCTTGAGTTTTCTCAGTCTTGCTCTTTAAGATGCAAGTAACATCACTTCAGACTTGCATCTGGGTAGTCAGCAGGGATAAGTGCGGGTCTAAGGCCATTCAAGCTGACAAATCTCTGACTCATCTCTCCTCTCTACTGGGGTGATACACTTGGCCTATTACTGAGGCCTTTGAAATAAAAACAGACAAAGGAAAGACAAAAGGGAATTTAACAAAATGTCATAATTAATTTAACAACATTTTAAATCACCAACTGCAGTGTTATTCAATTTTGGTGAATGGGAAATTAAATAAATGCTTTTTTTTTTCAAATCTCAAAGAGCTGAAAGCTCAAAAGTTTAGATCAATCTTCAGAGAGGTATATTTCTAATGGACAGGATTTCTCTCAAGCCAAGAACATTCATTATCTCTGCAATGTTCTTTTCAAGCTTACAGCTCTGGAGAGTGCAATTTATTCATCTGTCAGATTTTATGCACTTCTTGCCAGGGTATCATTTATATATTATTTCTCCAAACCAGAAAAATTATTTTTAGAAAGGGAGAGCAAGCAGAATAAAGCCTTTAAATACAAATCTGCTGATTCAGAGTCCCTTCTCCATTTTCTATCTCCTTCAACCACATTGCCTTGTATTTACCCTTAAGTTAAACCAGTCATATGAGCTTTTTCTCTCTGTGACAGAATTACAGAAAACAGGATAAGCAGTTTATCCTTTCAGTGTGCAAACAAGCAGATGTACTAGCGAGTCACCACAGCAGGTGCAGCCCAGGGACGCTCACACCCAGCAGAAAAGTCTGACCCAGGGGAAAAGGAAGGTGCTGCTGCATGGCAAAGCACAGAGGAAGGGGCCTGTGGCTCTGTAATTCTGTTCTTTGCTCACTGTGCAAAGTGTGCAGGCAATGAGCGGCTGCTGCCACTTTCTGTTCTTGTGCTGTCCTAAGGCTCGTCCTGCTGCTCTTCCCTCAGCGCTCGAGTGCCTGCACTCCGCCTGTGCATCCGCACAGCTCCCCCTTGGGAAGTGTGGAGCCAACAGGAGCCTGTTACACAGACCTTGGGAAGGCAGATGTGCAGGATCTGCAAGCTGCACATCTGCAATCATACCCTTGATTCCATTCAAGGGCATGTCAGCCTTAAGTTACAGAGCTCTGCAAGATGTTTCCATGTCCTCCTCCTCTACTTCCACCTGACATAGGAATGCTGCTTTCACCACCTGGTTGCCTGGTAATTCCTTAAATAAGATCATGTTTCCAATTGCTAAGATTCATACTGAGCTTCAAACACCATGATCTGTGGCCTCAGTGAGCAACTATGGAAGAGTTCTTCTGGCATAGTTTGGACACTTTATGGGAAATGGTAGCAGATCTCTGACAATCTTACAGCTTGAAGCAGGGAATTGAAAACTAGATGGTAGGGGGGAATGGGGAATTCAGATTGACTGAGTGGTGTGCTTTATGAACTGAGGATGAGTATGAGGAATCTTCTAAACACCCTGAAAATCTGAATGTTGGAGGTGCTTAGGTGGGATTGGATGAAACTGAACTGCAGTTTCCCAAGGGTTTGGGTTTTTTTTAAGGGCCACATTAAGAGAAGAGATGGATCTTAGCACCTTATCACCACCTGCAGTGCTGTATGGCTGGACCTGAAAGCAAAAAGGCTGTTCTCCACAGCTCTTGGTGACTTCCCTGCTTATCCTATCCTATTCCAAGGCAAAAGATAAAACGTGGCTTTAGCAACACGGACCGAGCCGTCACTGAGAGAAGGGCATGAGAGCTGGCGGGCATTAATCTGTGACAGAGAGCCAGGGGCTGCAGGAGGCTGTGGGGGGATGTTGATCACACATGGGCTGAAGGAGGCAGGTGACAAATGGCTGAGGAGATGAGGACTGAGTCTGGCCGGAGGAGAAGGACGTGGATGGGAGACGGGAAGGGGATGGTCGGGAAGAGAAGACAGTGGGTCTGTCACCGTGCGAGGCAGGAGCGAGTCCGTCCCTCAGCCCCTCGCTGCCCCTTATCGCCCGGGCACACGCGTCCTGCACGTGACGGGCCCGTGTGTGCCCCGCCAGATAACGCGCCTGGTGTCACCGGGTGCCACGGGACGAAAGCTGTCCCGCACTGACCCTTCTCCCTCGCTGGAACACCTGGCAACTGCACCTCCCAGCCTGTGCTACGAGCACGCTACCGTCAAGGCCCCATTATGCAAGGCGCCGGGACAGACCAGAGCCGTTGTGTTTCCCTCAGCCGCCTGTGCGCCACTGTCCCTCAAACCTGCTCCGTGGGCAAAACCGCTGTCGTCTCCATGCGTGTCCCTGCAGTGGCAGCTGTCGCAGTGCCCAGCAGTGCCCAGCACAGCCTCCTGGGCACGCTCAGCTCTGCCCTCAGAGAAGGGCACGGGGCAGAGCGGCGGCCGCGCTCGGTGCTGCCCCACAGGGCCCCGGCAACTCACGGGCACCCGCAGCCCTCAGGGGCCGGGGCGGTGACAAACGGAGCCCCCGGCGTGAGGGGAAGGCAGAGCCGCGGCAGCCCCGGCCTGGAAAACCCTTGGGAAGGCCGGGAGCGAGGGGCACGGGCAGCGCGAGCGGGGATAGGGAGTCATGCCGTCCTGCTCCTTAGAAAACACACACCGGGACCAGTTCTGCGATTTAAAATGATTTATTTTCTCTGATTAAGCATTCAAAGTTCCGTTTGGGTTTTTATCTGTAGAATCGTACAAACACGATTTTCATCTGCGGAACGAGGGAAATAATTTTCATGCATAATGGTGAGATGCACAACTCTTCACATTGTTACAGGGAAGAACAGCAAACCTTGTATGTATAGCACCAAGAAGAATTTTAATTACAGTGTGAAAGAAAGGTACCACAAAAGCTTCTTGTTTCATGGTATGTCATTTAGGCTGACGTTTTTACTCTGAAGTATATGCTGTTTTCCAAGCAATGAAAATTAAGCTTCTCATTAAAAAATTAAAATATACCTGTTTAAAAACTTTACACTTTCTAAAAATTAAGATATTAGATTTTACTTATTTTCTTGCATAGCATATTCTGAACTTTGAAACAGATAAGAAAATCTAACAAAAGAAAAAACCCAACCCCAAAAAATTAATTCTTCCTTTCCTAGTCTTCCCTTACCCTAGCCTGGTCAAACAGCAGGAACTAATTATTGAATATGTACAACTACATCATGAACTTGCACATTCCTCTGGAAATTTAAGCCTACAGTCCTGCTCCTTTATTTATTACTATAAAAATGGCACTAAAGAGTTCAAAATGTACTGTCCAATAAGTCACTTCTACTTGACTTTCAAAAATATTTTGGGAAGTGCCAGCTCTAAAGACTCAACAAGTGACCCCAAAATTCATACTTCAGGTCTTTCACTCTCTTGCATCACCATAAATAAAACATCCAGTTCTGTTGCTCATTTCAAAGATGAAGAACTAGATGTGACAAGCAATTTCAAATACTTATGCACATCCATTACCTGCAGGCACAGGTAACTGGTTGGAAATAGCTCTAATTAATGCACTATAAATACTGCAGAAGAGGAGATATATTAAACTTCCTTTTTGACAAGAAAAAGGTAGTAACATGTGACATTAAATTGAGCCAAAGGAAAGACCTGTTGAGTAAGGAGATGTGATTTGATGGAGTTGCTGCTCAAGAACAGAACTTTACACTTGCCCAAAGCATCCAAGATTGCCAGGGGCCAGTAAAGGCAGGATCACTCTCCTCTCCTGAGAGCTTTGGCCATTCTCACTTTCAGGACCAGGAAGGAACATCACAAACAGTGCTGAGCTGCTGTGGCTCTGTGGGTGCTGCAGTGCTCCCCACTCTCATTACAGCTCCCCAGACTGGGCACTCTCTCCTGCAATGCCAGCGCACCAGGACTGTGCATGGCATTGCCAGGACATTTCTGGTATGGCTGCTGGGGGCACCTCAGCATGTTCAGTGCACCAGAAATTGCCACCAGCCTAAGTATAATAATTTATTAACTGTGCTATCCCTTACAGTCTTATTTATTATACACATAAATTGACACTTGGCTTTGATTTTGAGCTGCAGTCCATTTTCTGAACAATTGCTTCTGCTGAGCTGTTGGTCAACCAGATCTATCAAATCTTTCCACACAGTTTTGAGAAGGTATATTATTTACTTCAGCTTAAGAAAAAGTGCCAGATTCATTACACTACAGATGCATACTTCACAAAAGTAGACAGACATTATTGTTTTGCTTGCATGATGTATGGTGGCTGCAGGGGATTAGCAAGGCAGCTCCTCTGGCATCTTTGTAACATCTCTGTCACAGATCTCTGTGACACCATTGCCAAATTAAAGCTCAGTCCAACAATCTGTGAAAATGTGGGACTCTGATTATTTGTATCCAAGAAAGAATGTATCTATCTACATAGATACTTGTGTAATATTTCTATCCTGTAGGTGGATTCCACATTAAAACAAAAACATCAGTGTTGCAAGACTTCCAGGACCGTTAGCTATTCAAAAAGTATTTAAGATTATTTAAAATGACTAGCCAAGAATGCAGCCAAACCCATTGTTAAGATATACATATTTCATAATCTAGGGCCATCGATAGACCACAAGCCAACACATTTACTCCAGCTGTCAGGCCAGCTTAAGGATTTAGTTATCAATTATCTCAACTGCCTTTATTTTTTTGGTGTCTGGTTGGGTAGAAAATGTGGAGCTAATAAAGTCAATGAGAAATTCTGGTAATTTTATTCTGTTGCTTTCAAAGAAACTTAGAACTATTTAGACACTACAAACTGTCCTGAAATGAAGGTCTTGTCTTCACTCTAAATTACTCAATTCAACATTTAAAAAAAGCCTAACACATACTATTATTAGCTGTACAGCACCACAGTTGTGCATTGGTAGTTCACACAGTAACACAACCCTTTTCCCCAAGAATTTATAATTTTTACACAATGACATGACAGACAGACATGGTTATCAGACAAGAAGTGCAAAATGGCATGCAACTCATATGCATTATCTTCCATTTCAACATCATTTTTATGAAGTGGCTCACAGTGTGGGCCGGCAGCCCAGCTCACACTTCCACTTTGTATACACTGAGTTAATACAATCTTTTGCATTTTCACATTCATAGCATCTTTAAACTAACAATTACTGACATTTAAACTCAAGTGGACAATCCAAACTACAAGCATTCTTTATATATGCATTCTTCAAGTTACACAGAGCCTACAAGCCATTCCACTCTTAAATATTCTACTCTTCCTACTTCCAGGGAAAGGCTGCATAAGGTACATTTTTCTTAGCTTATTCACAGCAATAGAATCATGTTGTGCATACATCAGCAGATATCTCCTGCTGCAGTTGAGTAGCACCTGCTTTCAAATTATTTCTGCAATCGTTTCACTTGCTTAAACCTCCCACTTTGCTGAGCTCCAGCAGCAGCCCAGGGTGGCTCTCCAGGCTTGGACATACTGTAGGTGCCAGCTTTGTTCAACTTCATGGGTAAAACTTCCCAGGGTTAGAAGACAAACTCTAATCACAGAAAAATTATCCAAGGGCACATGCATGGTGCCTGCACACAGTGTGTGCCAGTGCTAAAGGGACACCAGGGACACTTTGGGCTGGTGTGACAGTGGCAGTGTCTGCTCACCTCACCTTGGCAGGGAGATGTCACACAAGGTGAGGTGAGCAGCAGCCATCTCTGCCTTTGAAGGTGACACACAGAGTGGCAGAACTAAACAATCAGCTTGTGGAGATGACAGATCCAGTTATACATACAGATTCCTGTCTTCCTAAAATACATTTGTCACTATTACTTTCTCTTCCTACAACCTTATCTGGAAATAATCTGTGAACAGAATTATTTGCATAGATTTTTTTCAGACTCTTGAAACTCCCCCTTAACAGATATGTGCCAGTGCATGATATGGGTATCTCCCAGTCAAAACAAATAACTTCACTTGGACTAATGGGTTTTAAGAAATTGGTTGTTAAAAACACTTCTATGCCTCAGGCCCTGCAGAACTGTTAGCAGGCTGACAGTTACTGTAATGCCAGTGGGATACAGGGAGGAGGTGCTTTTGGCAGCTGACTGACTCCAGAGCACTGATGGGCTCTAAGCCTGTGGACGTCCCTGCCTTTCACATACATCTACAAATAATTATTCGGGTTAAAACCTATCCTGCTAAACTTACTTGATTCCAAAGCCAGCTGGAAAGTTTTAAAAAAGACTATTTTTGAATACTGTTACTGTGAAATGTTTATGTATTTCTGGTGTTTTAAACTAGTTCCAACATCGTCTTGTCAAGTGCACCACCTTTAGTATTACTCAGAAAATTTCTAAGATCTCTGTACACTAAAATTTACATCTTCAAAGGGCTGCCTTTTCACTGACATTGGCACACCCAGGTTTTCTACATTCAATACCCCATAATAGCATTTTTGCACATGCTCTGAAATGACTCAGCCTTAGCCATGTAAAATGCACTAGTACTGGTCTCCTACATCTGCCTGGAACTCACAAATAGCTCCTCTTCCTTCTCTGCCATCACAGGAGTCCATCCTTTACAACAGACTTCATATTAAACATATGCTCTTCTATACACAACACAGTGGTTAGCTGAAGTTACCAAAACATCACCCTCATTTCCATTTTCTATTAGATTCTTCCCTAGCCTGTTCTTCCCACTTTCCAGGTTATTAACAGAGGATTGCCTCACTCCCCTCTGTGGAACCTGAGCTGATTCTGTAAGTGTTCCCCACCAGAGCAGATGTGTGTTTGAGCCCACACAAACCACAGGACACCCAGCTCTGGGTATGGGTGGGGGAGAGGGCTGGAAAGGGTCCTGAGTTCCAGCTGCTGCCCCAGTAAAATTTTACATGTCTTTGGTAGTCACTGCAGAAGTACCATAATTCCTTGCTTCCCTTTTTGAAAAGGAAGCTGAGCAGACAGTGAAAATCTGTAATTGCAATCTGATGCAGAAGGAAGCACATCCAACACCCAATAAAGTGGTGGCAAATCCCCAGAAAGATGCAGGATTTGAACTTGGATGCCTCTCTCTGGAGTTTCCCAAAGGCTAAGCCTGGCCACTCCTTGCACTTGGAGCAATCCCATCCATTGTATCTTCCCCCACCCATTGCACAGTCAAGGGATTTAATGGGGAATTTTGCACTGCACCACTAAAGACAGAGTCTTAAAAGTTAAAACAAATGCTCATCAATGTGATGTCTACATCCTTTAATGCTGCACTGGGGCTTAGAAATGTTAATTTAGAAAGCCATAAATATTTTTCTTAAATTGTCTTTAGATGCTAGTTCAAGTAAGTTGATTTAATTGTGACAATCTCCTGGGCCTTAGGCCTTATACACTTTGCTCCTTTGAACTGCAATTCAAATTTCACCCACTATTACCATTATATTCCACCCACAACACATACTGTAACTTTTATTCTTTGAATGGTAAATAGAAATGTTTCAAATAAAAGCCTTTCAGCAGAATCTATCTAAGTCAGGCTTCTTTTAAAATTCCAAGGTACAAAAGGGGCCTGACTTTCTGATCTCTTCTGGCTTTAAAATACCCAGAGGTGCCTTGTACTAGCAACAATATTTAAAACTGACTTGCAAACCACATATTTCAGAGTTGGATTTGAATATCACGTTAGGTATGAGCTCAAGCAAAGGCCCCAGTGTCACTGTGCATGACCATGTCAGCTCAATGGTCACCTACTGAAAGAACATGGGAAAAATGTACAAAAATGTAAAATATAATGGTTTTTCACTTTACAGCAGACCTACAGTAAAAGCACACTAACCAGTTAAGCAGACAAGAAAAGGTAAAATTCTGCTGATCCTGTTTTAAAACAAGAGCTAGGTAATAAAAAATGAAGTTAAAAAGGTGTGTAACACTTTTCCAGATGCTATGATTACACTGTGGAATGTGTTATCAATAAGGGCTGCTCACATCCAAGCACTTAAATAATCTGAACAAGCTCAAGCATTCTTTTATGGCTAATACTATTAGTTAGATTTGGATAACTTGATTTTTTAAAAGACAGTAAAGTCAGTAAGTCAAGATTTGCACCAACCCCTAACAACTGGGAGTGGACAAAGCCCTGGTGTTGGGACAAGTAATTTTCCAGGTGGGCTGTTGGAATTTCTTTCTCCCCTGAGAGTACCAGACACTCTTCCCAGTGCCAAGGACAACACCTGTCTCTCTTAATGCTGCTCACTGTCATGTGTTACTTCAAGGAGTCCCCTCAGACTTGTATCTTTATGCTGCCAGAACTGACATTATTCACTACTTTAACAATCACACACTCCTCACCTTCTGAAATGTGGTCTTTTGGTGTGCATAGAACAAAGGAAATGACCAGGCAAAGCAATTTCTCCAAAGCAACACTGTAAAGCTGCACTAGGCAAGATTCAGTCTGGCTGCAGCCAGGCCCTAAATTTACAGTTTCAGGTTAAATAATTAAAATTCTGTCTTGTGCAAATATTTCTACCTTTATATTACTAAGCTTTTCATACACTTAGAGGGCAACAAGGTGGATCTACCTAAGAGGTGTGGGATGCCACGTGGGGAAGTTTTCTGAAACTCCCCAAGAAGTGCCTGGGAGCATTTTTGCAGCAATGCTATTTGGCCTAAACTAGTCCAGCTGGATAGCAGAAAATCCCATTTAATGTCTAATAAAAAGCATGCACAGACTGATAGATGTAACATTACCAGTATGCAAAAATTAAAATGAAACAAATTAAGAACTCCAAACATTAAATTCAGATTGTTTATTGTAAACAGAATAACTCTAGCACTCTGTCATACTGGCTGTGTCACATGCACCCAATTCCACATCAACTGCTTAAAATAGCACTTGCAAAAATTACAGTTATGTAATAATAATTTATGTTTTCTTACATAAACTAATTAACAAGCACTAAAATTGAATTACAGTGTATTCTAGGTAGTTCTTTATTGCTTGTAGACACTGCAGCTTTGGATCCATTAAAATGAACCCATTAGTATGCCTGAGTTTATCAAAATTTACTGCTATATCAAACTCAGAAACTGTAAAATGCTGGAGAACACTTAAAAGCAATTAAGAGTTGTTGGAAAACTCCATGGGTTTCCACATCCAGTCACAGAACTTTGAGGGTATACTTTTTTCCTCTGGAAAACATGATTTGTTAGCTTGTGTTAGATACACTACTATTCCAATTTATTTATATAATCTGTTAAGAGTTGATAATACTTCCATGAATATATATATATTTATTTTTACACACAATAGGAGCCATTTCATTATATTCACCATAAGAGTGGTATGTTTAGATACTAAATCCCAAAATATATATTTTTATAATATGTTGTCAAATCTTTTAATATATATAATACAAATACTTTTACTAAAGGAAAACTATAAACAAAAGTGAAATGCAAGAGGGCAAAAAGCCTCATGAGAAGTATCCATGAAAAATGTGAGCAGAGACATCTTTACTGGTTTTGTTAGACTGTATTTATTTTTTTTTCTCTTCATCAGGCTAAAAAAGATGCCTAGTGGCCTTCCTTGGCAACAGGTTACATCACAAACTCTCACCAAATTTATTAAAAAGATATTGAAACATGTACCATTAACCTTTGAATCAACTTTTAAATGCACCATATTTATTCAATTAGAAGAGACTCTCAAACCCCATTTAAGGCCCTTTCCCTGTCAAGCATTCATTTAATCTGGCCTCAAGCCAGTGTAAGAGCCAACACTGATTCAATCACAGAACAGCCCCACTGACTACACCAGGATTCTGATGTCTGACACACATGCCCATCCCATCAGGGCATTACCTGCAGGCACTTTTAGTAAGAAGCAGATTCTCACTAACACCTCTGAGCAGATTATACACCTTCAGAGCTTTACATACTCTCTCCTGTCCCAGTAAGTGCCCTCTCTTTTATGTATTACACAGGTAGGAGAACTTCCTGCTCCTTGCCTTTTCCTATTTGGGTGCTGTCCCAAGCACAGACCACTCTGCAGAAGTCAGTAAAGTTGGTGAGACACCTTATATTGTTTTATCATTTTACTACATTATGGAATATATATATCTATCTATATATATAAACATCATTTCAGCATAGTTCTTGATCCTTCTGAGTTCTGCCTTCTTCCCAGAAGCAGGAGCAAACCCTTTGTGATGTAACCTGAAGCACAGGCTGTGTTGTAGCACTGCTACCCCAGCACTGCACTGTCCCAAACACCTTCCTGAAGGACAAGAAGGACCCAGACAAGAATCAAAGTAATGATGTATCTGACTCATTAGAGAGCCCCTATTTGACATGCACCTGTTCTTGAGTAAAGAACTCGTGTGTGTTTAAAGTTATTTGCATTAATGAGTGCTTTGCTGGACTGAGACCCAACGTAACAGGTGAGGCAAAACAGACTGAGTTCTCCATCAGCACATATTCAACTGAAAACAAAAGATTACACCAAAGTATTTGATATACCAAATGGACAGTTCACAGTAATGCTAGAAAACTGAACAGGATGTTGACAGTATCAAGAGACTGGGACAACACTTTTGGTAACAAAAATAAGATGCACTAATAAAGTGTTTCCAGCATTTTACTAGTTTTAATATAAAATGTCCCCAAATTTGTATAGAAAGATTAAAATCATGCCCTTATCTTCAATTATTCTCATTAAGACAATTCTCTCACCTATTACTGTGTTGTCAAATTTCCTTTCTTCCAGCCCCACTGGTCTTCATAAAACTTAAATAGAAAATATGTTGGTTGCATTAAGGATCAATTAAAAAAGTATCATTCAACACGTCACTTCAAAAAAATGTGAAAGTCTCTATTTTTAAGAAAAATTGTTGACCCCATCCCAAAAAGGACTTACTTATCTCACCCCCTCCAAATCCCAATAAGATAATTATTGGGATACTGAATGGTGTTTTTCAGGAGTAACAAGCACATTTCAAGCAACTTCATTTGCTCTGGAGGGTTATTTCATCAAAATGAAATTCTGAAGGGATATGTTATTTTAAAAATATACTGCATCTACAAGTTTTTTATTATTGTTGTTTCAGTTGATTTTGGTTTTTAACAGGTTGTCTGTAATATAAATGACACATGACCACAACTGATTTTTATATACCCTCTATCCCTAACACACAGCTAATGTCAAATGAACCAAGGAGGAATTTGGGACTTTCATAATGAACAGAACCATTTATCCCAATGATCTTTAATAATTTTGTTCATCACAAAGTCCCCTGAAACCATGTCAGTACTGATCATTTACATTTCTTCATCCATTGGGGTTCTTCACAGTTTTGCAGCCATGAAATTGATATGTGGTTTCACCAGTGGGAAGAGCGGCAGACTGCGCTTGAATTCTGTCATATTTTCAATCACACTTGGCTGCAAAAAAGTGCATGCAAGAAAAAGTCTGCTCAGTATCTTCAATCAGAAAAGTGGCAAATTCCTTTGTGGCTTTTCATTTCAACTGCTGCTACAGCTACATATAAATAGACCTGCCTTGCTCTTTACTACAATATTAGTGATTCACATTTCATTATTACAGGAACCTCCAAAATACAATGTTATTTCTTACTGAACAACCAGTTTGATATTTATATCATTCAAACAGCTATACTGCAGTAACTGCATTGCTAACAACATCAAAATCTCCCATAAATGCAGAGCTGATCTTTTCATTTTCATTCTGATTCAGAGCACCCCACCTGTCCTTTGAACATGAGACTGAGATCCTAACCACAATAGCTATTCTATGTACTATTATTTTTAGATGTAGTAACAAAGTAAAGCTTCTAATATTTCAGTCATAATGGCTAATATATCCTCACACAGAAATTTCTGCTCATAGGAATTATTTCACCTTACAGGTGAAATAATGTTCTTCTGATGAAGAACACAGACCCACCACACTGTGAAAAGTTAATCACCTGTTGGTACAAACACTGCCATCCTCCAAGAAAAGTCACTGAAGGTCCAGTAAAGACCCAGTGCTGTCCTGTCCAGCCACAGAGCAATCTGTAATACTTGTATGAACAGAATTTCCCAAGTTGTTTCCTCCACAAATAAACACATGGACAGGAATGTGCTTTAATATTTTAAGCTTTGAGAAAATGACCAAGTAGTTGGTTTTGCTGTTGCTCTGGGGTTGATGGGTTGTTTGGGTTTTTTACACAAAGATGATAAATTTGTTGATGCATATGCATCTCTATCTTGACACCTGATTTATCTGATCACATACAATCAGTATTTTCAGACAGTCATCTGTATTTTATCCACAGTGCAGATAACCAGTGCAGTTTACTACACTGGTTAGCTTTTGTTTCAGAGGACTAAAAAGAATCAAGGAAAAAGGACAAATTGATAAAAAGAGAAAACAGCAAAATCCCTGTTGTTACTGAGGACAAAAATGCAGGTAGAAAAGAGCTAAAACGTCAGCCCCATGACAGCAGCAATTTCCAGAGGTCTGTTTCTCCCTATAAACTTGAACTTAATGATACAAAACCTCTAGATTAAAATGCAGGCTAGGATTTTTTTTGTGTGTTGTTTCTTTTTACCTGTGGTAGTGGTGGTGCTGGTGCCAGGTTCACGTCATTTTGGCATGGAAATTCTCCTACAACAGGACCTATTTAACATCAGAAAAATTAATGTGGGACCATAATTTAATGACTATCTTTTACAAAACTGATTAACTCTTTCTCTTATAAGACAGGTATCTAAATAAAGCATCTTTATTTAAATATTTAAAATAAAAATTTTTAAATATTTAAATCTGCAGTATCACTAAATAAGGTTTTATAAACATTTTGCTTTTATATTACAAGTCTGTCTTTAGAAATACAGATATTAATCCATTATTTTATCTGAAAACATGAGCTGAGGCAGGGGCTTTTATTCCTTTTACTTATACATAAAGAAAATTTAGAAATAAAAACTGCTCATCTGTTGATCAACCAATACTTAAAACTGCTTCTCAGTACAAATGATGAGCACAGTAGCAAATGCCAGTGGTACATACAAGAGCAGTGCAAGAACAGCACATCATTTGATAAGGATGTGCCTACAGAAGTGTAGAGGTTTCTCCAGGCACCAAAAATCTGGACAGCAATCCCAAGTATTCCCTGCCTATACCCATGCATGTCCAACTCCAATTACCCCCAAAATTATTTTTGTATTTCCAATATTTTTTTCCATAGCATAAGAGAGGCCAAATGCCAGATTAAAAGATTTAGGACTGGGGAGCTGGTTTAGGACTTGTTATAATTTCTGTAAGCAATCACTTGTCAGGTTGTCTTGCAAGCTTAGCCTTGTCTTGGGAAGTTACCATTCCAAGCAAGTAATACCCAATCTGGCAATACAATTACTACACTTTAAGCAGTCTTCTCTAGATAGGAAAAGTTCTAGAACTATTTGCATGTAGCAATTTCCAGTCATGAGAACTGGAAAGGTGCTTTGAAGCAAGTCTTCCTTACTCAGCTGCAAAGCCACAATTTTTACGCTACCATAAAAATCAGTCCTGAGGCAGAAGAGAGTTTTTATGACATGCATGCAGTATGAGTTTCTCTCTGTACCACACACCAGCTTTTAATATTTTTGACTTTGCAAATAAATGTTTGTTGGAATTTAAGTTCAGTATAAAATGGTGAAAGATTTGCAAGCAAAACCTTAGAAGTTTTTCCTCTCAGTTTATTTCTATTAACCAGAAACACTTCTTGCCTTTTCCTTCTTGAATTCTAAAATGGAACAATACAGTTTAGATTGCACAACTGATCTATATTGCTTCAAAATAAAACTCAAATAAAAGTTGACCTTCTGAAGTTTTAATAAAATGTTTTCTATTCCCAGAGGTTTTGGTTTTTGTTTGTTTCCCCTTTGAGGGTGTTCAAATACTATCATGGGCATTCATTGCTAGTTCGGCAAAAAAATGCCCACACTGGATTGGTAAGTGCACATTCTAATTTGGGGCTGGTTGGAGGTTTTGCTCCCCTGTAGGACTATTACAAAGTTTAATGTTTGTTTGAAAATATCTTGTTGAAAGCAGAAGTAGTATTTTAGGATATATTGTTTTATTATCAATATACTTCAGAATATTGATAAGCCGAAAAACTTGTCTAAAAAATCAACAAAAAATCTGAAGGGCCCATGTGAAGTACACCTAGGATAAAACCCACCTTCTTCCTCTGAAAGGTGCATTATCTCCAAAGCTGAGTTTTTCTTACAGTGCATTTGTATGATATAACATGGCTATCTGTAACTATCACTTGCTGGAACAGGAATTGATTAAATATTATATTCAGCACAATACTTACAGGAATCCATTTCCCTTGCAAGGACATGTACTGATACCTTGTGTCTTCTGGGAGCATCTATTGCCAACAGCACCTACAGTAAAAAATATCAAGTCCTTCAGGTTTAGGAAGTATTCCTTAGACATTATAAAATAACAAAAAGAATGAAAGAGTTTAAATTTTAATTTAAACCTTAAAATAGGGGATGAATTCTGGGATGTGCCTTCAACTATTATTAAAAGTCATCCATACAGTACTCCTGAATTATTTTACAAACAAGTTAAGCAATTCATGTACTGCCTGGAAAAACTGTAAGTAACAGAAATACAGCCATTAACTATCATAGTATCAGGAATGCAACCTAAAATCTCTGCAGAACTTTCAATCCCTTAGCAGCCTCCTGGAAGCACATCACCCTGAACACTCATTAAATTCAGCTTGACTATCCAAACTAGCCTGTTATTTCTGCTCTGGAATGCTGGATAATCACATATTGAGCACTGGTGTAAGCAAAATAGTATAGATTCCTACAAACCCAGAATATGCATACTCTTTCAAAAATTCTAATTTATTAAACACCAGGTACTGAAATTCCATTTACTAACTTTGCATTTGCTGCACAACTTCATGTATGCTATAGTACTATTAAAAAAAATAAAAGTAAACAACCCCCTCTGCCCAAGAGAGGAAAAAAGAAGACAGACACACACATGCCCATGCTTCTTCACAGGCAGAAATTTTTCCATCCAAGAATGAATTCTGAAGACATTAAGTTGATCTTATTTTCCAGAGAACTCCCTGAGCCACCAGTACTCCATAAGTAATAAAACTCCATGAGCACTTTGCAATATAGTGAAATACCATCATCTATTACACATTAAAAACCAGACAGAATGATGCCCAAGTTTTTTTTTATACTGGTGGGGGGTGACACGGACAGGACAGGGACACATTTGAATCACTTACATTATCCATCTGAGTTAAAATGTACATTTACTGCATCATTATGCTGTTCCTTTGCTCTGCCTAACCATTAGAGCAACAAAAACCCCTACTGATTTTACAGTGAATGAAGCTTCAAAATTATCTGTTTTATTCACAATTCATTCCCATAAAATAAGCTGAATCACTGATTGGTTGAAGAAAAAGATAAAAGAACAAATGTGCAATTTTGGCGAGGCTTGGTCACAGAGCAGCACATTTTATATCCACAAAGGAAAGATAATGAAACAAGAATAAGAGCCAGCAAGGAAAAAACCACAACAAAATCCTATCATTCTGTGCAATTTTTACAGTTGCTATTAAACTAAGTAACATTCAGGAAATAAAAGACACCAGCATCCATTTTACCACCTCCCTAAAACAGGTGTCAGTATATCCCTTCAGAGCATGCCCAAATAAGATTCAGCTGTACTCCATCTCATTCTCAGTAACATTTTAGCTGCACTAACTTACCTTGTAGAACTGTATAATGTCATCCTTGGTCAGGGTCTTCAGATAAGCCACTTCAATGCTATCTGCACAACAACAGCACAAATTAGAGTAAGTCTGCAGATCACAGCTGGTTATTAGCACACTGCTTATACAAAGTATACTTCTTTCAAATTCAGATGCTGCAATTGACTGCAAATGAAAAGCTTCTCATTGTTATCTTTCAAGTTAATACTTACTTCACTAAAAGTGTCAGTAGAACCTTGGCAGAAAATTGTACTTCAATGTGTCTACTTGATTTGACTTACTAAAATATGCAAGTTTGAAGAATACTGATTGCACTCTGGGCTATTCAGTAGCTAAAACAGATATGCCTGCTCTTGCATATGACCTTCAAATCAGCTACACATTTCTAATACAGGTTATAGATGGCTTTTTTCAGAGTTAGGAAACAGGATGGTAGGACATACTTTTACAGACATGTTAAGGAATGGTGCCTACATACCCCTTAAGAAGCAGTCCCACCTTTAAGATATTGGGGACAATATGTTTCAGTTGCTGCATTCCTTCATATTAATTAAACTGTCATGGACTAATCACCTAATATCAGTGCTGCTTAAGCAGGAAGGTCTCCTGTAGGCGTGCTTGCTTTTCTTAGGATTAGCAAGAAGATCAAGGAAGAAACACATGCAACAAGCCTGTAATGCAGGCTCCAAGCAATATGAAAATCTATATGGAGGAAATAAAAAAAATCAACAATACAGTTTGGAAAACTAGGTAAGATTTGGGAGAAAACAGTAAAAGTAGTAATATTAAAAATGTACAAACAAAAAAATCCTTTCACTGCTAAAGGCTGGGATATGAATTTCTGATTTTGACAATTCTAGTCATATTAAAATAATTAATGACATAAAATTACTAGTGGGAAGAGGGGAATTAAAGATACAAAAGTCAAGGGAAATAAGAAGAAGAATTTAGGTATCAAAAATATGGCTACACTTAGCAGAAATTCCAAAGAGATACTATTGATCCAATTATGGTATAATCAGAAACACTTAAGGCTGAAAAACCCCACACTATTTCATCAGACACAAAAAAAATACTTGAAGTGATAATTTCAATTCCACTTCTTATGCTCACACATGAAACTTTTCAGTAGCTCTTATTCTCTCTACACCAAGCTAGATGACAAGTCAAAACTCTTCATTATTAATCAGCTCAGTGAGTCATCATGAAGCACAAAGACTGTATTTGCTATCATGGAAAGCCAATATGGTACACATAATGCAGAAGAGAAGCCACAGAATACAGAATGAGTTTTATGGAGGAAGCATATTATGCATGAAGACAGAAAATTAGAGCTGTGAATAAGAGTCGAGACATGAAGCTGTCAGGAAAAACTGATCTGTGCATAAAATGATTTTTTTTTAATGTCAGAAACTGTATTACTAATGTGTCTAACTGTATTAGCAATGTATATCAATGTTTTAAAATTTAAAATACATTTTTAAAGTATTTAAACAAATACAACTTAAATATTGTGTAGGACCACACAGTAAATAAATGTCAGTCCATTTCCAGTAATAATACTAGAAGCTGGATCTCATTTGGTCTCCTACAAACCTATAACCTTCAAAGCACCACAGATGAAAAAAACAAAAAAAAATTAGTGTTTCTTCAAATCCACTCTAAGCTGAGACAGACTGCATGTTAGTTAAGATACTTGCTGTTGCCTCTGTCAGCACTCCCTCAAAACAACTGCACGATGCGAAGAGAAATAGGGTTCAAGTAAATGTGTGTACTGTCAGGCATGCCAGTGTGTTTCTGACTGCATCACAGGGAAACAGACAGTAAATTATGTACAGGCTGTGTAAAAGTTTCAGTTGTTCCCAAATGAATATGACACTCAACAGTCACAAATGCAGCCAAACTAGAGCATTCAGTTTTAAAGGAATTACCATTTGTCTTACCTCTGTCAAAGTTGTACTGCTGGGAAATGATTTCTCCCCAGTATTTAGCACATTCTGCAGACAGCTTCTTTGGTTTGTCTAGACGACGAATTGCTAGAGCTTGGATGTGTTTTTGGAAGGCCTCTTCTGTCATGTCTTCTATGCATTTCTCCATAGTCTTTAAGAATGCTTCAACTCTGCTCTCTAAATAGTGTGGTGGCTTTTCAGATTGGATAATAAATCGCAGTCCTTGGATGCCATTTGCCCGACGTGGGCCACTGAACACAATGTAACCTTGGCAAAACAAGAACAGCCACAAATGAAAAGAAATCCTTTGTCACAGCACTGAATTTGCCAAATGCAGCATGCTTGGCAAGAAGGCAATTTTATGCTAACTTAATTCTGTATTATAAATAAAATAATGTAGGTTTTCAAAATGTGACACTGTATTTTTTTAGAACATCTTTATTTCGCTGAGGTCAATATCTATTTAGGGGAGGGGCAAGGAGGAGATGAGGCACACTAAGACAAAACAAAAGAAATTCTGTCATCAGGATTGGGTTACCAGAAATGAAGCTGTACTCTAGTGCTTCATTAGACTCAATATTAGAAACTTACTATTTTTTCATAACATCCAATCTGAATTCTCTTTGCTGTAATGTAAGATCACTACTTCCCATTTTACGAGTTAGATAAAGTATTTTTCCCTTCCTTTTTGTTGCATGATTTTCTAATCTGAACAACTAATCCTCTCTTCAGTCTTCCTCTACCCTTTTAATAGCAAGTCTATCATGTAACAGTCTTTTAAAGGCTGTTTTATAGGTTTCTTATGGTTTCCTGATGCTCATGTCAAAGCTGGTGACAGTATTTCAAAGTTTTTATCTGAACAACTTAGGAGTATTACTGTGAGTGCATCTTGAATGTTTCCATTTATATATCCCAGCATTTTACACAGCAGCATGACACTGCTGATTTATGTCCTACTTCTGATCCACTGTACCCTGCAGAGTTTTCTACAAAATTGCTACCTAGCCAGTTGCTTCCTGGCTTGTATCTGTGCCATTGGTTGTTCCTGCCAAACTGTTCCTAACAAATTGCATCTTGTCTTCATTCAAGTCATGTTTCCAAAATGTCAAACTAATTTTAAATTCTAACTCTACCTTCCCACACACTTGCAGCCTCTCCCAAATTATCTGAAAATTCAGTGAATACCCTCACTCTTCTATCATCCAGAATTTTGATGAATACAGCATGGAAGACTGGATCAGAGCAGAGGTCTGTAGCACCATTTTCCAAATGAACTATTCTCTATTCTCCAGTCATGACCTTCCAAACTCCTGTACCCAAATGTGTAGTTCTTCCATCTAGGTACTTCAGTAACAGTCTCTCAGTTACCTTCTATGAATTTAGAGCTAGCTTGAAAATTTATTCCATGTTTTCCTGGAATTTGAATTAAACTGACTGTTTTATAATTTCCCTGCTTTTTCTCTTCCCTTTTTTAAAAAGAAACATGTAGCATTTAGCTGTGTCTCTCTTTCCAATACCTTATCATCCACACATTTTCCATTATAAGACTTCTAATTCCAGGATTTCCTAATTTCATTCTTTGGAATAGAATGCAGAGCTCATCACACCTTGAACTTTTTAAAAATTTCTAATTTAATCTGACTAATCTGTTATTTTCCTGTTCAAAAGTAAGACATGAACTTTGATCCCCAGTATTTATTAAGTCAAAACTGAGTAAGCCATCCTGAATTTTCTGATGATTTGAACATTTTTATTTTAATGATTTGAACACTTTGATTTTTATCCATCATTGCCAACTTTTCTCCCCCACTTTCTCATACTGCTTAACCATTTATTGAAAGAATTCTCGTTACTACTTCTACTCTTTAGCAAACTTCTAACTCTTTAACTTCTTTTTCCCTAAGCTTTCTCAGAAATCTTATTAACAATTCCATGAAATTTACTGGATTTTGATGATATTTCTGTAGCCCCTCCTAAGTGTCGTGAGCTCTATTATTTGGCAATTATGAAGTGCTGGACTAAACTGGTTCTTCCTCAGTTCCCCCCCAACTTCAGCTGTTACTTTCAACTTCTATACAAAACCAGCCACCAGAACATTTCAAAATCCTGTTAAATAACCTGGGTCTATCCTATTTTCAGCAGGCATACACAGGTAGTTGAAACTGCTGTGATGAATATTGTATGGCTGGTTCTGCCAGTTGCTCACAAAAACCCTAATCTTGCCTGACATCCCTGGCAGTCATGACACTGAAATATTTGTCTGCTTCTCACCTTTGGAAAACCTGTACTCCTCCTCATGAGTATTACAATCATGTGAGCTGTCATGCAAAGTCTCTGTCTCTCCTTCTTACTCTGTTTGGAATAACCTTGCCAGTTCTCAGTCTTACTGGTTCAGGTAACAATTATTTGTACTTATTGGTGAACAGCTATAGTCTTAAAAAGCCTGAAATGTATTTAGGTCTTCACCAATACAGTAGATTACCATTAGCCACACAGCAGTATTTCTAATTTAGGCCTTACAATTTAACAGTTGGACTCAGTGATCTTAGATGTCTTTCCCAACCTAAATGATTCTGTGATTCTACGAATCTTGAAGTGCACCTACAAGTAGAGTCACAAGGAGGAAACATCAAACTACTATTGATTCTTTAAGAAGATCAAGAAATTTAGGGGACTGATCCAATCTCCTTTTGGCAAATTCTAACATGAAGTTTTCTGCACAGTGATCACACTTTTTTGAGTTGGAGCTGATTTCAGATATTTCAGACATCTTAAAAATCATGCCTGCTTGTTCTTATTTTAGACTCTGTGCAGAGAATTTCTTTGAGTCATCAGCAGTTAAGACGATTTGCATTTAGCAAGTGCCCTTGAAATGGCATTCAGAAAGCAGGGAGAGAGCACCTCCCCAGGTCCCTGTGGCACTGGTGTGCACACACAGCTGCTGAGAACTCACCCAACTGCTCCTGGGTGCGCAGCGTGTTGAAGCACGGCTCGGAGATAATCTGGCAGAAGAGCTCCAAAAACATATTCTCAGAAGTGCTCTGCATGTCTGTCTGGTAATAGATTTCAATGCCACAGTTGTTATGAACTTCATTTCTCTGTTGATATACAAACCAACCTCCTAAAAGACAAAGTTAAAACATGGAAGTTCATTCAAGTGTACATTCTTACTGCTGACAATTAAAAACATAATGGGCTAAGGTTTGTAGAATGGACTTATAATAAGTGGTTTAGGACTGTTAAAGCAGAATTTCCACTAAAAGCATACTTTTCATAAGACAAGAAAATAATGCATCATTTTACCATCAAAATGTTACGGCTTGGAAATATTAGCAAGTAAATTGAAACTGGCTGCTTCTCTTCAAGCAAGTATTTTTGGAACTGCAGTGAAATTCTGCATAGGCTCTACTGTGTAAACAGTTTCTAAAGATAATCTGACAGAAATTATTATGAACATTAAAAATAATTCAGCATTTAATACCAACAACTTCTTTTGTATATGGTAGTTCCCACAGATAATCAGCTAGGGGTAATTTATCTTATCTGTAGAGCTACATATGTCACCACTCTCAGCAATACCTTGAATCTCCTTTTTATAAAAACCACTTTTTTCACTATGGAAGTAAAAAAACACAAGACCAAAAGACTTTGTGTAAGGAAAAAAAATTATTTGTGTAAGAGCTTTTTGTTTTTGCAAAGAGCCATTACATGCAATTCTTAATGGTCAACTGACACTCAGAAATGCTCAAAGAATGGTGTTTACTCAAATGTATATACTCTGTGTAGCAGAGACTCGGACAGGGCTCTTATTTCCATAAATTATAACAACTGACTTGGAATTAAAGTGCAGAATTGTATGATCATAGAAGGGCTGTGGGTTGGCAGCCACCAAAAGATCATCCACGTCATCCCAAGGAGTCCAATTTACATACACAAATTAAAAATGAAATCCAAGTAATTGTCAAGTGTGCTAGAAAGGTCATGTATTAGTACATAAATTTATCAGGAAAGCCACACCCTAACTATATTTCTGAATTTTAAGTTCAGAATACTTGAAGAAAGTTCGACTTCAAAACACACTCCTAGCAGCACAGTAATATGCATTTTAAAATGTGAGCAAGGAGAATCTCAATTTAATGTGCCTTAAATATCATAAATCAATCATTTAACTTACTGTCAGGAAGCTGCACTTCTCTGTACCTCACTAGTTGACTGGGAAGGAGTGGCTTTGTATGAGCATGCTCAATGAGAGTGTCCTCAACCATCTGCATAATTCCTAATGCAGCCTGGAAAAGAAAACATAAAAGGGTTTTTAATGATCATTAGTTACTCTGTATTTAACAGCAGCATAAGACTTTCCAATTACTGATGGTGCTGTGAGAGAAAAGAAAAAAATCAGAAATATAAAGCAGGGATATTGTAATTCAATACAAATACAGTAGAAGTTGAGCAGATGAGAGGAAGAGTGAATATGGAGGGCAAGAGTTTTTTTGTGTCTTCTTCATGTTTAAATTGTCTACACATTTAACTACTCCCAATTCTCCCCAGTGCTTCTGAAATTAAAGATCAATGGGTTTTTTTCACTTTCCCTCCACTACTTGATGTGCTCATCTTTCAAAGTGAAAAGGAAATATCTCTCAAATTAATGTCTGAGAGCAAATGGCATTTCAGTAGATGAAAATTTTAAGAAAACAAATGGTTAAGGTAAAGGATGCATTTCATTGATGTGTTGGTGGTGTTAAGACTCATTGCACAAATACTTTTATTTGATGGATTACAGTAAGAATTAGAAAAACATCTATAAGGAGTGAAAAAAATCCAAAGTCATTACTTTCATTCAAGGATTTAACCTCAATAGCTCCATCTCTTAAGGGTTATGTGTTCTTGTAGCCTGCACACAGGAAATAACAGGAACCTGCTCAAGTAGTTTTGGCTGAAAGCTAAAATGTCTCATTCTGCATTGCCATAAACTCACAACACAAGTGATTTTATAAAAAACATGCAAAAGGTTTGAAAACTTAATAAACATACACCCTACCAACACCTCCAAAACCCCCATGCAGTATCAAAGACAAAAAGACAGAGGTCTAAAAATAACAGTTTAAAAAGTTAGAGAAAAAGACTATTTATTCTTTCAGTCAAGTCATCATATTAAAATACTGACAATAAGACTGCTCAGACAGATGTTCTGAACAGGATTAGTTTACTTTGCATCCACTTACAGCAAATATATAAAAGAAATTGTCAAAAAAGCCCAAGCATCAGAATGAATTTAAAAAAAAAAATAGGAATTCCAAGCAGCTATATAAATCTAATTTTTCAAGTCCAGATTTACTGAAAAATTTTTTCATGATTGAAAGGTGTCACATGACAATGTAAATTTTGATTTATTTTAGTTGGAAAAATTTCTTAGCTCCAGGTTAAAATTGCTGAGTTTTATCAGTGATTATCACATCATGGGTACTGAAGGACAGACAACTTTTTCTACTTTCTATTGAGGGAGGTCTGCAGATAATTTCTAAACATTACACAGCTATGGGTACACCAGGATATCTTTCCCAGTTTTCTTTAGCAGTAGGACTTTCAATAGCCACCCATTATGTCAAGTAAAGAATACACTTCTCTGACATAACTGCATCATCATGGAAATCTAAAAAATTCTGGGCACTCAGTTCTATTTCCAAAAGCAACTGACTTTTGTATACAAACATGTAAGGGATAAGGAAGGAAAAAGAGACTATTTTTAAATTTCTCTGCAAGAAGAACACTCTATAAAATTTTTTAACAAATACTTCAGAGGCATTCTTGACAAAGAAAAGTTTGTCTCTCCAAGCTATTAGCTCCTTCCTATCTTATTTTTTCCCACTTTACAAATTAACTTTCTCCTCCATACACTCAGCAGTCACAAGCATTGTCCGTAACAGCCCTTGCTAGTAAACTATCCCAGAGCTGTTCTAACACAAAATATTCTAAACAAGCCTTATGAAAAAAGAACAAAAAACATACAAAATAGTATTAGAATTTGTATTGGTACATATATTAAAGTATTTCTTATGAGTTCATATGCAAATACAAAGTGTTACTATTTTAAAGGAAGACAAAACAAATGTTTTCTGAGTTTCATTCCCCTGAGAGCTGACACTTGGCTTTTTCATGGTCCACCATTCCTGTTTAGCTATGTGCAAACTACTTAACTGGAAGGATACTGGATTCTTAAATCTTTGCTAGTTATTCTGAAGGTTTTCAGTAGAAAAAAGCAAGATTTGCAGCACATCACTCCTTCTGCAGCTTGATCACAGTAACATGCAACACAGACTTTCAAATAAAATAGACTTTCAAATCCTAAGTTGCTTTTATTAAATTTCCAAGAGCAATATAGAGGCAGCACTTAGCCTACTAAAGCTAAAGTGGAAAAAATTACACTCTCATACTCCTATAAAGATAAAAAAGTACAAAGTGAAATTATGAAATCACATTTGGCATAACTGCTTCAAGAGCTGCAAAGATTAAACCAGTGCCTCATTTTTATGCTGCTTTTAAATAAAAAATGTTTTATTAAGAAAGTATCAAACCAACCTGTTTTGTTATATTGCCATGGAGAAGAGCTTCAATGTGTAACCGTGACAACAGCTGTGCTATGAAGGCCTTGAGACGGGGAAGGGTGACATCTACAATACATATTTAGACAGTTAAATCACTCAAATGCATTTTTAAATTATGAAGGACCTAGGCCTAAATCATCATTAGATACAGTGCATTCTCAGAGGAGGAGAATTCTGTCATTAGGAAGAAGTGAAATCTCTCCTTAAAAATGCAGCACTGGAATGCTTCCAGGTCTAAATAGCAGCACTCACCATATAGTTTATTTCACTTAGAATTCACATGCTGTCTTGACCCAGATTCAGGGAAAAAAAAAAAGTTAAAAAAAGCTGCCTTTCTAATCATGCTGAACAAACACTCATTCTCCAGAGAACACACTTGCAATCATTCAGGTGGTGCTCCAAGGAAAAGCCTTAGTTATTTACTAAACAAGCAGCACGTAGTTTATAATGCTCAAGAAAGACTCTCTGCATTTACCATTCAGACTAAAAAAAAAGAACTTCAACTCAAATATAGCGTTTTGCTATTAACTTTGGAACAAAGGGTACACAAGAAAAATATTTTGGCAATATATCCTAGAGGACACATGCACAACACATACACACACATTCTATAGAGCCTGTCCTTGCAAAGCAGTTTTCATACATAGTGCAAAATACAGTTTAACCTATAGAATCAATGGAGTTAAGAGGAATGATGGTTGGATGGGGTATTCACGGATATGTGCTCTGAATCAAATCCCACAAATACTAAAGTCAGGTATTCTTCTTGAAAAGAATGTTGGTGTATTCCAAGAAGATATTACAAGACATTTTGCAAACTGTCCCAGGAACAGCCTTTTAATACAACACAGTAAAATACAGGTAGGGAAAAGTTCTTCAGTTCTACAAACACAGAGTTACCCCAGAATGGTGTGGGTTGAAAGGGACCTGAAAGATCATCTAGTTCTGACACCCCTGCCATGGGCAGGGACACCATGCACTAGGCTCATTGCTCAGAACCCCATTCCATCTGGACTTGAAAAATCACTTAAATCTCATAATTAAAAATTTCTTCTTCCTTCAAATATACTGGGGCACCTACTTTGTGTTAAGAGCCACAATGTTTTATTATTTATATATAGTTTTATTATTGTTGCCATCATCTACAGAAACTGCATTTTTTTTTCTTTATTAGCTACAGGTCTTTATTATCTACAGAAACATAAGCTAGGATTCCCCAACCATGGAAAAAACATAATAGTTTGCACACTGGGAAGTACAACGCAGATACACTCCAGTGTGCCTGTAAGATGTCAACTAGAGAAAAATTATTTCACCAATGTTGATTAAGTACTGGATTCACCATATCCAGGTTCATGTACCCCCAAAGTTAGTAAAATTTTGCCTGAACTTGTATCTGCAAGTTTTGCCATTTGAGACCTTTTCCATGAACTACTCTTACTCTCTTGAAACTGGAGGGCAAGAGCAGCACAGCCAGCATCAGCTCAGGCCTGGCACTGCAGGGGTTTCCCTTCAAAAGTGAGCAGAGTTCAAAACAGGTACCCTCAGTAGTTAGGTAACATAAGGAAAAACCAATAAAGTGGCAGAACATTACCATCTAGAGCTTCTTTTAATTCATCTTTGGTCCAAGCAACTTCAGTCATCAGGAGTCGGAGATAATACATTGCATGCTGGTGAGGTTGTTCAGCCCTGAAGTTGTTAAGTGATCTCATGTACTAAAGCAAAAAAAATCAGGTGCAAGTTAGAAATACAGAAATAGACTTCTAAACATTAACACTGTACTCTCAACATCAAAAATATACAGTTCAGGTATAGAGAACATTCCCTTGCTTGTTAGAACTCTAAAAAATTGTGTTATATCACCTTAGTAATAATGCAGTCTTCTGAGCCTTTGGATTAGGCAGAAACCATTAAGATGGTTGAAAAGTGTATGAAATCAAACTTGTCCATAAAATTAATGCCTAGAAATTAAATTATTGCAGTAAACAGGAGTTTAGATCAAATTTCCTGGGTAGTTGTTCTACCCAGGAAATTCACCTTCTATGATGACTGACCAGGGGTGGGGGAATACTGCTAATAGAAAATGTATTTTTCTCCCTGTCACCTACTTTGGGTGACTTGTTTAGACAAAATCTGGAGCATCTGGAAAATTCTCTGCGTGTTTTGCATGGATAAAGGACGTATGAGAGAAGAACCAGGGAGTTTCTGCAAAAAAACTCCTTTCTAGTCCAGCTGTGCTTTTACAAAATACGCAAAACCTTTTTCCTCTACCAGAGAAACTGGAAAGTGCAAACTAATAGTTTTGGCACGCTGTAAGCATTTCCTATGTAGGAAAAAAGTAACTCATTTCAGGGCATGAGTGACCATGCCTCAGGTTGCTGAGGATGTATCCTTCTGTCTGCTCCAAACAGAAGCCCAAAGTTGGGATCTCCCTCATCTGTCTGGCAGAGACATGGCAAGTCTCCCCAGCTGGTGTAACTGCTAGAAATCAGCACATACTAAACCAGGTGGTTACCTTTGCACCAAAGGATCAAGGCCCAGGAGCCAAGACAAATCCAGGAAAAAGAAACGTTGCTAACTTTTTCAACACTTCCTTTCCCCTTTCATCTATTTCCCACTTCTTTTATGCCTAATTCCTACTGCAGCCTTTCCAAATTGCAAAAAGGATTTAAAGCTAAGACTTTCCCCTCCATCCCCCTACTTTGATTTCTACTCCTACCAAAGCAAGCTGTGCTTCCTTGATACATCATAAGAAAGACTGACTAAAAAAAGATTCCAGGACCAGTTATTTTTAACCAAAGAATGTTACATACACAACTCTGAGAAACTCACAGCCACAAAAAAGGAAAAAACCATCTGAAGTCCCACTAATGCAGCATTTCACCCTCTATTTCCACAGACTGTCAGCCCTCAGATCTCCTACCAGGTCAATGCATTCAGTTGTCAATTACTCCAAAATGGGAATTTCTCATGCAGCTTACCGCTTCCTTGATAATTTCAAATCTCTTTTCATCGATCTCAAAAGTAGCCATCTTCTCAATGATCTTCTTGAGCAAGATGTGTTGCTTGTCGTTATAACCTTTCACAGAGAGCTATGGAAAAAGTGCATAAGTTGCTTTAAATGTGGAAAATAAAAGAATAAACCCATTACCAAGTCTTGTACAACGCCATGAGCAATGTGCTTTTCAATACTTACGCTAAATTCACCATTACAGAACATTTAATCATTCTTCAGTTAAATCCTTTTACCCATCAAAAGATAACTCATTGACAAATAGATTGTTGCATATTTGCACAGGAGTTCTAAATGCACAGAATTCATGGAATTTCATGTTGGTGTAAGTAAACTGTACTCAGAATACAGATATTTAATGATTATAGTCTTGGAGTACTGAAATGGTTTTAATCCAGGTTTCCTCACTTTAGTAGTGAGGTCTGAATTCACAACTTTCTAAAATTTACTTGTCCGATTTACTTTAATCCTTGATTCATATCTATGTTCTTGATCAAAGAATATTTAAGGGGAAGTAAGCAATACTACACAAAAGGGGAGCTATAAACAGCAGCACACCTTATAACCAGGATGCTGCTGAGCTAAAACATCAAGGTAGTCATCCTAGAATTGTGATGACACATTGATCTGATCATATATATTTTTGAAAGCATAAATGAAATAGACTTACTCATTTAAAAAATAACATAAAACTTAAAAATGACTGTATGATTTCATCAAGCTATAGAAAATTTCTCTGGCAAAAAGGCATTAAAAGGTCTTTTTTTGCAGGGAAAAGCTTCAAAATTTGGTATCTCAAACCAGGAATTTGATTTGATTTGTGCAGTTTAATTAGAAGTAAAACTAAACTTTAGAACATAAACCAACATATAGAATCCTTGCTTTTCAGTAGGAAGAATATATTGTTCTGTAGTTGCTGAAACATAGCTAACAATGGATCTGAAGACAAAGTTATCATAAATAAATTTATGACAAAGGTTGGTATGTTAAATTAGCATAGGAACCCAAAGAGTTCAACAATCACCATGGGTGACTTCTGAGAGTAGCATCTGCCGTTGCTCAAAGCATCAATATACTCATTAATAAGTTACACTTATTAATTATAAAACTTCTTACAATATGGAAAATAATATTAAGTTCTCAAATAATTAAGTTAATAAGTTAAGTTCTCAAATAATATTTAAAATAACTGCAACTTAAAATTAATAAAATTACGACCTTTTTTTTTTTTTAAGGAATTAACCCTGATCATACAAACATCAGCAAGCTTTGAAACTGAGGTTAACCTCATGTTTGCAGTAAGTCAGGTGAATGCAAGCAGGAAATTATATTTGTGTTTGATTTTAAAAAATGCAGCACTCTCTCATGTAGAAAATGTAAAGACAATACAGAGTACATTCTTCTGCTAAAATGCTTTGGAAAGTAACACTTCTACAGGAAATTTCAAAACAGATTCTGGCACATAAGGGTGGTTAACAAAAGCTTTTAACCAAACTTCAAGAGAGACTACTAAAATCTCCTATCATAAATCTCATAAGAGAAGCTGAATAAGAAGTAAGAATTTACCATAATACCAGTATTTATCAAGTATTGTCAATGCTTTATAGCAGATTTTAAAATGTGATAAAAACAAAGGCATAAATATCCAGCATTGCATTCTAATGAACACATGCACAATCCATCTCCACAGCTCACTACAGTAGAATTAGATAATTATAACAAAATCTGCAAAGCTGAGGATTCATTCAACAGAAAAGTTAATATTTTTATACAGAAACCAGCAATACTGCTTTCCAGATTATCATGCAACAAGTAAAAATGTGAACCAGAATGCAACAATTGCACTACACACGTTCACAAGACACTGCAATCTTAAACAGGTCACTCAGTACTGATTAAAATACAGTCTTGCATTGCCTTCAATTCATGAGATATATGCAAGGAAAAAAAATCATTAACCATCTCATTTAGAAATGCAGAAGTCCAATGTTTTCTCCAAGCTCAACAACTCCCAAGCTGTTTCATTTCCTCCTGCGATCTTTTCTTACTTACAAGTATTGCATTCATTCCTGATGCAATGCCATAGACCAAACCTGAGAGGCGTGCTGCATATGTATACTCTTTTAAATCATCCTTCAATAACCTGATAAACAGGTATGTCATGTTGCAATGGAGAGGATCAGCATAAATGTAGCGACTAACAAAAAGAAAAACAAAAGAAATGCTTTGATACCTCAGGCAGTGACAAGGTAATGGATGAAGAAACATGACTGAAGAGTATGTATATGCAGCCTCATGATCAGTAGTTCTTGAACAGGAAAGCAGAAGTATACTATTTATTTAATAGCATGAAAAGGGGGTCTTTTACCCCATCAGTCAGAAAGTTTTTAGTAGATATCTGACCAACAAATAAGTAAGCTTGGTTTAGGGTTGTGGGTTTTTTTTTAATGGAGGAAGAAATCTTAGAAACTAATTAATTTCACAAATGATATAGAAATAAAGAAGAAAATTTGCTTAATGTGAACTAAAAGACTGTTGAAGATTTTTAATGAAATTCAACTTAAAATTCAAATCAAAGAAAGGATGGCTAATAACCAAGATCAAAAAGACTAACAGCCTTTATTTTTTTTATTTAGAAGTCCTTCCATCAAATCAATATAAAAATGTTGATGAGTGGAAGTAGTTTTAAGGCTCTAAGCTTTTCCTTGACTTGAGTACTTACATACATCCCATAGATGGTATTTTGGAGATCATAGTTCAAGCCAGCTAGTTCTGCTGCATATGCATACTCGTTGAGGGAGTCTTTGAGTAGTTCAAGGTACAAATAGGCCATGTTACAATGCAAGGGATCCACGTAAGCAAATGGGCTGGAAGAAAATGTTGAAAGTAAAATATGCAGTTTAAAATTACTTCTCTGTTTCTTTTGGCCTTTTAAGTTTGATCTGAAGGAAACAGTATTTTCTGGGGTTTTATGTTGATGGATCCCATTCTGAAGGACTCCTATTTTGAAGCCAAATATGAACACATCTGAAAAGTGTTACTTAGCTTGCATATGGTTTGATGACTAAATTCACTCAAGATCCCAGAGATATTCTATTTATGCTCATAAATCAAGACAGGTTTTATTTACTTAGCTGCACAGTCAGAATTCACCAGGAGTAAAAGAAACTAAATACACCAACGTAGCTTAACAGACCAAAATAAAAGTCCATGTACCGAACATTAATTAATTAATTAATACTCATACACTATCAGTTTCTATTACAAAAATTAGGAGATCAACAATTTTTGGTATGACAATATGCAGTACATGCCAAGGTCAGCTTAAGAGATAAGTCTGTGTATCCATTTTCTTACTGTTGTAATTTTTTGTGTTATTTTTTCAATGGCAACAACTCTCCAAAACCTACTGTTGCATTAGGAGCACATGATCATACACAACACTCTTGTAAATTTCTCAAAAAGAGAAATGCAACTCAAAGACTCAAGTAATGCTTCAACCATGCTAATTGTTAAATACCTGTCTGTTTTAAAGACTTGAGAAGACAAGTTATTTGCACTACATGTATTGGTAAAATCTCTGAAGTGCATGTAAATTCATTCTCAATGTCACAGATATGATCACCAGTATCTGAAGCACTGGCTGTCAGGATATGTCTTACAATTCAAACCTGACTTTTTCCTGAAGCAGTCAGATATTCAGGCTATTACATATGTTTACATCTATACAGAAGGGTATGTCACTGTGTGTATCAACATCAATGTAGTAAAACAAGATCTCAACACACCAACTGATTACTAAAACACATGGCAAAGATATTTTTAAGAAGGTTCCTCATAGCTTTTAACTTCTCCTTCCTTTTAGGTTAAGGAAGCACAGGAAGATATTTTAACAAACTAAATTAATAATTTCAAATATATGTATTTGAGAAGCAGAGCCTCTGTTATAGTCTGAAATCTTAGCCCAGATTAAACAAACAGGTCAGTAAAAAAGACAAAAGAACTTGTCTTTGCATTTCTCCCTACAATGAGAATTTCCCAAAACGGAGCAATTTTAATATGCCAAATGATATAAATCCAATTACTATTGAATTTTTTAATTAAGACCAAATTCAAAGTGAGATGTAGGTCAATCCTATAAACCTTCCTCCAGACTCATTAAATTCTTTCCCATTTTTCCCAGACTTAATCAGTTTGAGTGATTACTATGTCTGTATCACTTTTAAATTCTGTACTCTCACTTAGCTGGCAAAGGCCAACTGGGAATTTTGAACAAAATCAAAACTACTAGATCATTAATCCTCAAGTGAAAAATAATAGAAAACAATTATTACAACACTGCTCTGGGAGTTGCTTCCTATTATTTGACAGTTTTGTAAACAAATGCTTATTTCTAGTTTACCTTTTTTTCACTAGACTCAAAGAAGTAGAACAACTCGATCACTAATGATTGAGTTGTTGAAAAAAAACCCATAAAGTCCAGTCCTTTCCCCTTTCAAACAGCAGTAAGTGACACAGCTGGAATCAACACTGAAGTGCTGAGTCTCAAAGCATTACCACATTACATGGTTGTTTTACTTCCTTTTTAAAAAGGATACTTTTTGAGCTTTTAAGTTGCAATCCATACAAATGCAAAAGGTTGTCATCCTCTTTTAGGCTGGGCAGTATGCCAGATGTTTTTACTGCAATGTTTCTTTACCACAAGGATGCCTGGGTTTTTTCAGTTTTGGAACAAGGTGATTTCAAGAGGTTCATACACATACTGTTCCTGTGAAATTTGTATATTTAAGGAAGAAACCAACCTCATCAACTTCCTCTTAATTTATCTACACAGCAATTGCTACTACAACATCAGGACCAGGATTCTTTCTATGCTTCATGTTGAGCAGGGCTGCAGGCAGAAGAAATCCTGCTAGATTTTGTTATCATACTGAAGCAGTCTATAGTGTGAACAAACTCTTGTAATCCACTACAAGGCAGCACAGGCTTCATATTTTGATCTAGAATTAAGGCTTAGACTTTTTATGAAAAACTATGTCATAAAAGTGGCTTTTCACCAGTTCACTTGGTCCCATGAGACATGAGTGATTCCATCAAGTCTCATAAATAAACACTCTGCATTTCACCATTTCCTTCAATGACCATCACCATGACCAAATAGAGACAGATTCTCCAAGAACCTTTTTTAAGTATCCAAACTAGACAAACCTGCTCTCAACATCTTTTAGAGGAGATGTACCCAGTATTGTCAAAATCTCCTCGCTCATGCACAATTACCATCTCATTTTTAAGGAAAAGGAAAAAACCCTTGCTCCCAATCCTAAGGAAAAAAGCCAGCTCTCACCTGGAACTGCTCCTAGGAGGAAAGAGGTAAATCATTCCATTACAATGGTCAGCAAAGCTCAAGTACTTTTGGCTTTTTATAAGGGCACACTGAGATGAAAGCACACATCTAACTGGGAAATACCATCTCCACAGGTCTAGATAAGACATCCCCGCTTGCTGCAGGAGGGCTGGACTGGACCTTTAAAGGTCACTTCCAACACAAACAATTCTAAGATACTGTGTGTATTGCATACACTTATACCTTTGTGTGCTCTCCATAAACCCAATTATTATCTTTTATTCATTCACAGATTATTGATATTATAGTTCACTATGGTTCACCTGAATTGATTTAAAAAAACAACACAACTGTAAACTCAGTGTCCATCAGTAAAATCCTATTTTGGATTTTGGCCAAACATAGCACAAAGGAAAGCCACCAAGAATGAAAAAGAAGGCAAAGCACTGCAATTGCTGTTCTCTGAACAAGAGATGGGGAGCTCCCATTTTGATCCTCCATTTCCTGACACATTGAAGTTCTAACACACATTGAAACAGTTCTAACATCTGGCCTGTGGTTTCAAAAAGCAAAAAAGAGAAAATGCCCAAGCAAACTATTTTCCCCAACTAGTATCAAAACCAGTACCAAGACATGACACACACTGAAAAAACCTCTGTATAATATCCTGCAAGGAAAATTTCAAGAGTTCTCTCAAACCAAGAATTCAACAGTGCATCTATGGGAGCCCCCACAACAGCTCTTCCATCAATATCACCAAGTAACTTAATTAGGCAAAAGGAGAGTCCCTGAATTTTTTCTGGCTTTCAGTAGTTCACAAAAACAGAATCAGCTGCACTTTAAAAACAGCACTTTAAAAACTTTTTTTAATTCAAAAGTTACAAATTTATTACTTGAAAGGAACATAAAGAAGCTCCAATGTCATGCTCACTCAAAAAAGACTATCTTCCTATGATGAAAGTCATGCAAGACCAGAATTAACACTACATCATTTTATCATATATCTTGAGATCAGCATCAAACACTTATTGATAAGATAGACAATGCTCTTCAAAAAAAAAAAGAAGTACAATCAGTTATGGGTGTCAGTTAAGTAAAATCCCAAAATTTTAAGTACTTTTTTAAACTGATTTGCAGTATGCAAATGAAAAGAGAATTTGAGCCTAAAACTATTATCAGAATAGCACTTCATAAAGAAAATACATGTTAAAATAGCTGTGATTTAGTAATTAATTTAAAAATACACAATTATTTTTAAAGAGGGATATTGCAATATGTAGTGGGTTCTACTGGCAGGTATATTTTAGGTATAGCAAATAAAATATAAAAGAAAATGTGGTTTAAAAGTATTTTTAGGTAAACTTTTCCTTTCAATATGGAAGGAGCACATAAAATTTCTTGCTACTCAACTACTGCATTTCTTAGATATGCCTTCCTGCATCTAAGCCTTATTTCATATTCAAAGTAAGGACAAAGACTCTGAAGTGCAAGAAAGCATTTGCTGCAGAAATGCAGATTCCCAATAAATAAGAAACTTTTGGAGATAACTTTATGTGATATACTTAACATTGCATACCTGAAAAATTCAAAGTTGAGACAAGCTTTTGGCAAAAAAAATTTGTCATCTTGCTTGAACCACAGTTTGCTCATAGCAGTGTCCTGTGTCAAGAAAAGAGGTTTGGTTAAGTCATCTTTTAACTGCAATATATGCCACAGCTTTAAAAAAAGTTTCTTCACCACTTCAAATCACCACTTAGAATTATCTCCTTAAATTCCCATTGCTTGAATTACTATATTCAGTATATATAGTGAATATAGATATATTCAATATATTGAATATATACTCACTATATTTTGAGACCACTAAATGACACTTCTCTCATTTTTCCATGCAATCACAGGCATTTTCTGTACAGAGTTACACAACAATAGCCTTCCCTACACCCTCAGCTTACTCAACAGTGGTCAAAAATATGTAAGAGTGGCAGTCACCCTTCTGCTGAATAAACAGCTCTACTGCTATTTTTATCAACTGTTGACACACTTTCAAAAGGGTAGAGAGAGTTCAAGCTGTATCTAGATTCACTTTCCTAGGAACACAAATTGTCACAGTCCAAAGTTCAGCAAAAAATGAACTTTCTTTGTTACTGTCTTTGTAGCAAAATATTCAAGTTTTCTACTTTTTTGTTTTCTATACTTTGAAATATGAGGTGAGCTATATTTTATAAAACAGAGGAATTAAATTCTAACTTCCCAGAAGGTCAAGCAGTAAACAGGACAAATACAGATAGTTTACCTTGACAAGGGCAGGGTACTGTGTTGCATCTTTTTCCAATGGCAAAATCTCAAAGTTTGTAGGAATAAACTCATTCTTCATTGGAAGCTTGAATTTCCCATTCAGGTCAGCATTTTGCCATTTCTAGATCAATAGAAGAAACAATGAAGCTACGCCAATTTCTGCTTAATTAAAGCATATATGGGTTTATTTATTTTACACTAAAACAAAAGATTTAAAAATGTATTCCAGTACGTTCTGTGTAAATATTATTAAGATAATAGGGAAAGAGAGAAATAGCTGGGAAAAAAAAAGTTGGAGTAGGCAAACAGCAGGATGAATTGCTCTTAGAAGGAGGATTACAGAAAAATAATTTTGAAAAGTTCATAGTAGAGAGGAGGGTAGGTTTATATCTTATATTTTCTGCTACTGTGAACCATAAATGAAGACATTAAACTGAACACTTAACTAAGAATTCTAATGAAGAACATAGGCAAGGTCAACCTCAAGGAAGTGCTCCTATGCAATGTCTGTTCAGAGCACACTTAGAAGGTTCAATTCAGCCCTAAGGCAAATTTTACAGCCATCTCTTCTTGGAAAATCAGAACAATAAAAAGTTTTGACATGGATTTGCCCTCCTCTTTTTTTTTTTTTTTTTGAGTTTTGATTTTTACAGTCTCATTTAACTGGCAAAACATACTTTCTATGCTGCAAAAATCAACTTCAGAAATAGTTACAAAGAACAGTTTTTAAAAATTCCTTTTTTAAGTACTGATCAGTTCATTAACAGATAACAGAGAGTTTTAAGTTTTGAGATATTAATGCTTACATTTTTATTCAACCACTGCATATTAGGGATCTTCTTCTTCTTTCAGGAAAAAACTGTAACATTCCCTGCACTTACCATGGTTTATAACCATTAAAATATATCCCTCCTATGCAATAAATATTTGATATCTAAAGACTGATATAACATTTTTACTTCCTTTAACATTAAACAGACTCATTGTATGATTTTCATGCTATGGAAAGCAGTGGATTTAAGCTCCCCCTTCAACTATATGGAAAATTGGACAAAGAATTTACCACTGACTTTCATTTGCAGATATTAGAATGTTACAAATTTTAACATGCCTTAATAACTTCATCAGAAATTGCTTCTTGCTTGTACTGTGTTCCATACCACTCTTCTGTTCGATCTGTTTTTCCTTCAAAAGACTTGGAAACTATTGCAACTCTGAAAACAAAGAGACATTTGGGCATGAATGGGTCTGAGAAAACACTGAGACATTTTTCCAAGCACGCTTCATCACCAGAACACCTTTATTTCTGCAAACAGTCCAGAGACAATTACAGGGCAGGAGAGCAAGTATAAGTATACTGAACTACATGCTAAGGTTAACCATGAAATCAGGTTACCACAGTCATTTAATGCCACTGTTTTTCTGAAGTGTTACAACCTGGGGTTACACAACAGAAGTGCAGCATGCAATTTCTATTTTTAATACTTTTGTTTTTGCAGAAAACAAAGCAGTTCTTGCAGTCTTCTAGAAAACTGATGAAGCAATTACATTTTCTATACACCTGTATGAACATCCAAATATGTGAAAATACTGATTATAGAAATTTTATTCCATTCCTAGTGTCACAGGAATTGTAGATAACCTCACATTTGAAAGGGACTCATAAGGATGATCTCACATTCAACTCCCCGCTTCTTGCAGGACTATCTAAACCATGTGACTAAGAACTCCAATCATCAAGGTGCTGCCTGAACTAAAGAATACACTAAAAAAGAAGAAATCCAGAATAAAGAAAATTACAAACTTATCAGTATTTTGTTAGTAGCCTGCATGATAGGTATCAAGAAAATTCCTTTAATTCTACTGAACAATGTACACAACAGACACAAAAAACTATTCAATGGAAGAGTAAATAGATGTTTCTAAGAAATCTGAAATGGTCAAAAGAGGAAGCACAACTACCTGCTCTCCTGGACTAAATACCTGCCTGCCCTTGGGAAGCAGCACATTGATTCCTTGCTTTGCTCTTTTTTTTTATTTTTTGCTTTTGCTTTCCCTATTGAACTGTCTGTATCTGAACCCAGGAGTTTTCCAGCTTTTACCCTTGAGATTCTCTCCCTGATCCCACTGGTAGGTGGGTGAGCAAGTGGCTGTGTGAGGCTTGGCTGCTGGCCGGGGTTAAACCACAACAGAGGCACAAAGTTGCTAAGGGACTACAAAAACTATAAAGTCTCTTAGAATTTCAGAGCAACCTACCTACCAGATCTTTTTGCACAGTAAATAATAATAAGAAAAAGTCAGAGTTCAAAGTGAAAAAATTATCCTAATAAAATTCCAATATTTATGTGGCTAGAGCAGCAAGACAGATGTTGAGTGCTAGAATATACTCTTAGAATATGTCTGTTATTCAACCTTTCCTCCTCCTACCCTTCTCCAACATACTTACAACTCAAGTAGTAATGACAATCCAAGCACCCAAACATTTCCTACAGGACCATAGTAAAATTCAAGAGCTAAAAATAATTGTCTATTCACTGCATAGAAAACAATATTGTGGAAATCAACATTGTAATTCTCCAAGCAGTTCTGCTTCAACAGAACAGTGATTTATCACAAATGACTACTGGAATGATTATGACATTTTGAGTTGTCAGAAACATACCCACAACAATAGAAACAAATCAAAGGCATTTTGTCTGCCCAAGAATTACAACTTAAGACCAACAGGAAAGAAGACCAGGACACAAAAAGAGAGGAAGAGAAGCACAGCAGGTAGAAATGCTATGCCATGCAGGTATTTCTATATATAATATATTTCTATTTCTATATATAATCCATCTCTAAAGTCACCAATTATGTAACATTACTTTTGCTTTTCATGTCTCTGTTGTGCTGTACAGCACTATGAACATCCAGCACTATGAACATCCATATGTTTTAGGACAGTGTGGAAATGCAGTGGGAAATCAAAACAGGCAATCAGGTAATCTTCAATAGGACCTGTTTAAGAATATTTAGGCTTGAGCCATTCATAAATGCTATTTACTTCTCTATATACATTCCTGGACATGCAATCTGCTGTAATACCCAATTTCAGAAGCAACCACAGTGATGCATATTTACTAAATACTATCCTGTTTTTCACCCTCCTGAAATCTAAATTGAAGCTACAGGTGACAAATCCACAGGACAGTGTTACTTGGGAAGAGGATGTGTGCTTTAAAATGAATGTACTTCCACAAAAGATTATCAACTATTATACTCTAGATTTATGTACTGAAACTCAAGGTTCTAAAGGTGGAAAAGTAATAGACTTAGAATACTTAGTCAGTATTTGTGACATTTGTAACAAATGTGTAAAAGCACATCTATACTTATAAAGGACTGATTTTTTTTACCTAATTTAAACTTTGTCTTCCAAATTGTGATGCTATCAAACAATGGAAGAAATTATTTTTCTCTCATTCAAATACATAACAAAACATAACTGAGCCAAAAATAACAAAAGCCTACATTTGTCCATAATCCAACCATCAGTAAAACTGATGTGAGGTAACACAAGCTCCTCAAAGGCCCTCACATATAAATCCCCTCAGAAACCAGAGTAAGGGGAAACTACACACAGAGCTGCTGCTGGGCTGCAGCACTCTGATCACTGCAGAAGCACAAGTTATTTCTCAGTGTTCAGTAAAACTAAGTTGCTACCAAGGATTTGTGGGGGGAAATAAGTGAAGAAATTGTCATTTTCAAAATGGATGCTCAGATCCAATGCAATTAAAAACAAACAGATATTTCTAGCATGTTTACCTTCAGGGTGAGCATCACCAAGTGCACTGAGATAACTTTGCTGAGAGTCTGTGAAATTCCAGTAGTAAGAAATTTCTTTATCAACACTTTTGGCTTTCATTTTATTTTTCTTCCCTCTAGGACAGTACTAGTGCAGCACTTCTGCTATCAATAGAGGAAAAAAAACCCACTTACTATCCAGGGGAAAATGTTCTTTAGCTGCTTAATCTGGTGAGTCACTATCCTCTCAAATTTTAATAAGAGCATTTATTCTGCAGATGTTGAAGGGAAAAAATGCCTTGGAAATGATAGGAAAATTACATTTTTCAGCTAAGATTGCTACACATGCCAAGTCTACTCCCTTATCTTCATAGGTTGGTAAAACCCAATACAGTGTGAACAAGTAAAAATAATACTTACATTTTAAAGTTTCTCTCTTAGGAAAATTAAGGCACTAAATGCAACAAGTAGTGTGGAAGTGGGAGGAGAATATGAACACTTTCTATTATGGATCAGTCAAATGGAAGCACATGCATACTGATATGCATACCATCTGTATGGTTTTTTTCATACTTTTTAAACTCAAGGTTTGTTAAGAAAATAACAGTCGAAAAACCATACTTTGGAAAAGACACTGAATGCAGTTACTACAATATAGCTATGCCAAGAGGTCCTTAGTATAGGTGAATGGAAAAGAAATGATAAATAAAACCACAATGCAAAGAAAAAATTCAAATCAGTGCCAAGTAAAGCACCTCAAGACAGAATGTATGCAAGACATAAAAAGAAAAAAAAAAAACAATAAAACCAGGAAAACAATGCCAAACAACAGGCAAAGTTAGGATGTGGCACATAATAATTCTTTCATAAAAAGGGAGAACAGAAAGATAAACATGAGCATACACATCAGTAAATGGTGGATCACCAAATAATATAGATATTGAAAGCAGATGTGCAGAAGTTCTTTTACAAGCATATAGAATTGCTCAAAAAAGACAAAAGGGAGTAGGCTACTGAATTGGTAATTCATTCTATTCATATAGATACAGATGTAATTTTAAAAAAAGTGTATCACAAAGGGACCCTTTTATTAACAACTGTAATCTCAACTCATTCTTTTAGAAGAGCCCACTAAAAACAAAATCCACAGTGGCTTTTTTGAATCTTCATAAGGTACCACAAAATCACTTTTAGCAATACTTAAGTAAATTTCCCCTTCCCAAGATAATGTATCTTGCCAGCAATTTAAAACAAAAGATACTATAAAATTATATTCCCTGTTATATTTTACTATACTTTGAAGGTCTTAGTTAAGTAAAAGATTTTTAAAAATTGCAGTTCATTTCAATCTACTTCTAATTTCACAGGGTAAGTGCTTAAAATATATCTAAAAGGAATATAGTACTACATACAAGTTAGTATTTTCTTTCAGTCAAATCTCAAAGTAGGAAAAGTCTGATAAGACAATATATAATTTCTTTAACAGTTAACTGAAGAAGCCATAAAACCAGGTTTATTCCAGTTCTGAAAGTCATTTTTTTCTCTCAATATTTAGCACCTTTTTTATACAAAAGTTTAAAATGACACATTTCTTCATCTATTAAATGACATCTATTTCTTAAGTCAGGAAAGAATGTCAAAAGGCTGGTACAGCCAGCAACAAGAGTAACACAGAAAAGTGGTAAGTGGTCTGTAGCATGCAAAGCATCTGACAAGCTGAAGAATCTATGAATGCATGCACCTGTACTAAATTCCTCCAGCAATTTTTCAGAGTTTAAGTAAGAAGATGCTTTGGAAGTTCTCTGTGCAGTAACAAAGACCCAATTTACATTAGGAATCAGATAATACTGACTATTTTCTTGCAATGTTAAGACCTATGCTTCAAAGCTATGTAAAGCTATAATAAACATCAGATCTCATTAACACCTGCAGCTTCTTTACTAAATCAGCATCAGCTCAGGTTTACCTATTGCTTGTAAGCAATTCTAAAATCAGTTATAAGTTCACATTCACGTGGAATTTGGTTAAGCTTTCTACAGAGATCAAGTAATTACACGTTCTCTATGTTAAATACTAAAAACAGTGCTCATATGTTAGAGGTATCAAATGTTCAAGAACTTGGGTGGTAGAGTAAGATGAAAATACATTCCAAATAGAGAAGTATTAAATACTTTGGGAAACAGAACTAGAGACTTTAATTAAGGTATTGTTTGTTCAAAAGATGATCTTTCGACACAGTCAAGCTCCAGCTGAAGTATCCCACGCACATTACACACAGATGCACACCCACACACAAAGATATGGGCCCTTCTTTAAAGGGCATTAATTACTATGGCAACTACTGCTGCTGATATAGGCAACTCCATTTATTCCATCATTACTTGCATATCTCCAGAAACACCAGAACCCATCACATTTGCCAATATAGCTCATAACTCAAGTTTATTTGACATCATCTAATAATTATTTGAAATACATTAACTTTTGAAAGTAAATTAACATATATCTAAGACCTTCTCATACAAAGAAACATAGTGAATGTTTTTCAATCACATTTACTTTGGAGCTGCAAGAGACACCTAAGATTTTGTGTTTCCATTAGTTCATCTGCTTTCCTATGATGTTTGTGTTAAAATACAGTTTAACTCACCGAACATTTTCTGGTCTCAATTTATCCAGTACCATCTCTATTAAATCAGGTCTGAATTCTTCAAGCAAATATTCAGCAGCCAATACTTCTTCTATAGGATAATACTAAAAAACAAAGCCGAGGAATACGTGGGTGAATGAAACAAAAGTAAGCATGAAAAAGGAATGGTTCAGTAGAGGAAACAAAAGCAAACACTCCTGGTCACTAAAGCTATATTACTTTGGTAATTTCCAATTAGGGATGTGTAGGATGTTTTAAAATCTCCCTCAAAACTAAACAAGAGGGAGTAGCATTCTAACTATGTAATCATATTTCTCACGTACTAGGCAATTTTACATAATTCATATTTACCATTCTTCTCTCTTAGAATATTTAATGTCTCAATATAAAAGTCACCCACCTTTAAATGGTATTTTGATTAAAGTAAAAATAACATGGCAAATGCTGACCCCTGCAGGATATTTCTGAAGGTAAAAGAAGACCAAGTACTCACGAGAGTACATTTACGGAAAACAAAACATAAACAAGCAAAATAAAACAAAGAAACACAAAACCTAGGCTTTTTTAGGACTCTTGAACAGTTCAATTCTTATTTACAATAATTTAAAGAAAATTATATTTTAATATCTAAAAGTATAACAAATGTTTAAACACTTAATTCTAACATTTTTTATTTAGGGTCAATCTGAAAATCTCTTAAGGTACATGGCAACTTCAGAAGAAAAAAAAAGCTAAAACTCATCTAAAAATGATTAATGTAGTTGACAGGAAAACTTTCTTGATAAACACCTGTTTACCAAGGGAAAATTACCAAGTGACGTAAGTGCTCATTACTTGCACTTTGCCATACCAATGTACTTTTCTCAACCAGAAATATTCCAAAATGGCCTTCTGAATTATATACATCATACAAAAAATTACAGTGGAATGACTTCCAGAACAGAAAGTAAGTCACAAAAAGGATTGTGGAAAAAAAAAAGGGTGATAGGGGGTGGAGATCAAGGACAACGAACCAAACCTGTGTTATTAAAAATTCAAGTGGGAATGCTAAAGATTCAGAATTTGATGGTCATTTAACTACTAAAGCAGAACAAAAATTACCATTCACACTGCAAAGCAAAAGAAAGACAGTTAAAAAAAAAAAAGTCCTCATTCAATATCCTGCTCTTTGGAACACTGCTGGCAACTTCCTGGCCTGATTTTTGGAGACAGCAATTGTAATCAGAAATAATCCAACAATTACTGAAAGACTGTTTCAAAGTCGGAAGTCCATTTGTTAGAGATTTTAGGCATTGGACAGAATAAAAGCAAGAGACAGCATGCCACACTGGAGCTCTTTAAATATCCATTTACATGTTTTCAGCCAAGTCTAATGCTTTTCAGCATACAGAAAGAAAAGTTGAAAATTAAACACCATCATTTTAGACATGCAATTCCTGCAAAAGAATTTAAACCGGTAATTCCTGCAAAGAAACCAAAAATTTCTCTGAACAGATGGAGACAGACATTAGGTATAAAATGACAAATGGCTGCAATGTAGAAAAGTTGTGTAATTTCACTAGAACAAAAAAAAAAAAAAATCAGTAAACCCCCCCTGCATCTTCCATTAGCACAAAATGAGGGAATTTTGCAAGAAGCATGAAAGACCAAGTAAAAGTACATGATTCTTTCAGTAGCAACATGCAATCACATCTGTGAAGTCAAGCATTTGTAATTTGCAATCTTAATACAAACATTTCTGCTTACTGCAGTATTTCAACACTATGAACTAAGGAACACAGTGTTTATGAAAAAATATTCTTTGTCTAATATTTCTCTAGAGAACACTTAGCTACCAAATGCAATGGTAAGGTACATATGTCTTTAGAAACACTGAAACAGATCAAATAGCACCTCCAATTACTGTATAATCAGTTCTACCAAATACAGAAGTATAAAATGGAAGAGTGAACAGAATGTGACTTTTTGACTGCCAAAATTAAGGCCTATGCAGTATACAAGAAGTGCAATGGACCTCACAGATGCCTGTATTTATTAAGTGGATAATCAAATACACTGTTAAATTATTATTAGAAAAAACAACAACCAAACAAAAACAATCCTCTCCACTTACGTGCAACATTCCTCCAAGCTTTGATGTGTAACCTCGTGGTCGTTCCTTATCTTTAAATCTGAATGCCACAGCATTTAGATCCTAGAAAACAATGTATGAATGATTAAAGATCATAAATTAAAGCCTATTTTAAGAATAATTACTGGCTACATAATTCCTTTTCATAATGAAAGAAAAGCAAGTACTTTTGCTGTATCCATGTTATAGCAGACAATACCTAACCTAAGTTTTCAGGATTATTCAAGTTGTATCAAACTCCCAAACAATTTGTGATAGTCTCATAATGTGAAGCATTACACAAATCTTGTAAGCCCTTTTCAAGCTAAGAGATCTGCCTCATCTCTCATATATTTAAATTTCCTGATAATTTGAAAACACACCAACTCTGATCCCACCAGTACACAGTGTTCCAGTGCAGTGTTTGTCATATATTAACTAACTGAAGCCTCTCTCTCTCTCTTCCTTTTCTCTTCCTTTTGTTCAGTCAGCCAAGAGTAAGTTTAGAGACAGAAAAAGTGTGTTTCTTTTTGCTGTCTCAGCCAGAGAAATAGAACACATCACTCTTAGGATATAATGGCAAGGGTGAATTAAAGAGAGCTAAGACTTTAAAGCCAGTGAAAAGTACAGTCCATCCTTCCATGAAACCATGCAGAGAGACTGATTAACTCAACAATTCAGCTGAAAGTAAACTCAAAGATTCTTTTCATACTAGTTTGCAAGCTCTCTGACTCACCCCACAGTCCCACAGTCTCAAGAGTTCTGGGACTGCGAGAAGAGGAGCAAGGGAAAGGCACAGGGATGAGACAAAAGGATAGAACTGCCTTTTCCAAACCTTGGATTTGCTTACTCTGTCAGTGAAACAAATCCACTGGGACTTTTAGCAGAGGATAACAAGACCTGAGAGTACTTTCACAGGTATATAGTGTCCAAGTGTATGAAACAAAGCTAACCCAGCTGCAGAATTTCTATTTCAGGGAGACTCAATAGTTTGCATCAAAAAAAGCTGAGATGGAAAAGGAATCTTTACCCAAGCATATGTACTGAACCAATGAGGCTACATATATATATATATAAATAAAACTGGGTTTGTTCACACTGACACTGAGAAGAGCAGTGCTATCTAATAAGACACCAAATTTTTGCTCTGTGCACACAGAACTACCCAGACTTGTAAGAAGCATGAACAGTTCAACAAAGACTGACATGTACTGCCAAAGTACTTCATGAAAAGCCTTTAGCTGACTCTTCAAAAAGATGAGGGGAACAAACAGCAGATTCAATGCCCTATTGCCTTTACAATCTCAAAGGGGTAGAATAGCAGCCATTTAAGTTTCCAGTTCAATGTTACTCAAAGTAAATGTTTCCCCCCTTCTCCAGTGAAGACTAAGCAAAATTATGTAAAACCCTGGTGGACAGAGCAAGATCCTTCTTCCTCCACCTCCATTGTGCCATCCTAATCCCAGCTCTATAAGAGCATTCCACACCAACACTAAGACAATGTATTCTGAGTGTACTTGTCATTTGTGTCATGTTGCATCTTAAAAACTAACAAACTTAATTACCATGTTATTATTAAATGCTAGTTACAAAGTCAAATAATCTAATAATAAATAAAGTTTGTAAAAAGACAACCATCACATATGGTACAGCCCCAATTACTTACCTTGCACTCTTGGAAAACCCATTCTTGAGGTCCTTCTGTGCGTAGTTTTTGAATATATTGAAACATGTGCAAAATAATATCTTCAACATGCACTGAAAAGAAAAAAATACTTAATTCATTCAGTTCTGCACAAAGAAATTTAATGAACACAAATATAGTTTTATTTTTAATTATACTTTGAAACATCAAGATCTTTAAGTACATCCGCAATCCCACCAAAAAAGTTGAACTTGCTTTTTTCAGATATAAATTTAAGGTAAGTGTTTATGTGCCCAGATAATTCCAAGAAGTGCACTGAACATGTCTTATTATGTGAAAAAATTTATTTACAATATAATATAACTCGGGTCTAAATAGTATGAATAAGTAGCACACAAATGTATTAACAGCTCTTCTTCTCTAAAGAAGTTTATTTAAAGTATTTAATTAACTAATTTAATATAACCTTAAGTTGATTTCTTATGCTAGGTGAAATGTGTTAGCATACTTACAGGAACTAAACACAGGTTAATTAAAACAAACTGGCTTTCAAGCTATAATACCAATTAGTCTCTTCAGATACAAACACAAAACCATCACATCAGCAATAACATGGAATATAGACAAAGTGCTTCACTTACAAAGTCCTTCTTCTGTCAAGTCCACATTAATGATGAAAAACATGAAACCTCTAGCACCTTCCTTCTGGCCTCCAACAAGAGTATTTACCCACCCTATGTCATTAAAAAGAAACTATATTACATAAATCTATAACAATTTCTGCAACTTTTTGCATGCTTCAGGAACATTAAAACCCATTTTGATTCATTTACATGTTTTCCTTTACTTCATTAATGCCTAAAGCAACAGTGCAAGTTAAACATAACCCAAGTCAGCTCCATCTGATTTTGTACTCAGAGTGATATGACAAACTCAAGATCACTGGATTACTGGATTCTGTGTGGAACAAAATGATAGAAAGTAAATAGCAAAAAATACACCATTATAATGTTCCAGACATTAGGAGACCTGACAGTAACCTCAAAGGTAGCGACAGAATAGAGACAAGATCATTATGCCAAAGTTTAAATAACTCTCTCTGAACAAGGCACATAAAGGGGAGTAAAAGAAATAATAGCCTCACAGCCTGAGTGACTGTTACCTATTTATTCCTCCCTGCTGCAGAAATAAAAATAAAGCACAAAATGACTTAAGAGTTCAAATTATTCAAATAGATAAAGGCTTTAACACAGAGAGATCTATTTTAAGTGAGACACAGTAAAGTTTAAAAAACTGTATGATCAAACATTTTTCAATTCTCCACCCTTGAAGGACTTACCTTTGGCTTTAAGCTCTGACAGAAGACTCCCCGGGCCCTCATGCCCAATCAGATGGCCAAGGTAATGGCCAGGGTTTGATTTATAGTATTTCTGAAGGTCTGGTATGGGAAATGTGACATAAAGATTTCTAATGTCCTTAATGGGTACCACTTTATAAAGTTGCTGAGGAGAGAAACAAGCAAGGAGACCCATAAACAAAGGGAAATTGATTTACTGTATTCATCTCAGGAGCATGTATCATGTTCCATTCACACACACACACATTACAAACACATCTCCTAAATCTCAAAAGTATCTAAAACTTAGGGCAATACTTCAGACATTCCTTATAAAAACAAAGAAAATTCATTATCTCACAGTAGCTTACAACTGCAACCAAATGTGCAACCTTTACTATAACCTATATAAAACTATACTCAGCATAGGAAAGTGTGTGGAAAATCAATAGAAAAATATGGAATTCAACAGGGACATTGATAAAAGAGTAGTGAAGTGCACAATGTATTACTGAAACATAAAAAATAACATTTAAAATGTACACTCTGGATGGAAGACATATCTCTATACATACCCGGAGATGCTCTTCTTGGAAAGGATGCTCAGGAAACTCTGGTATAGGGACATTTTTATTCTCTACTTCTGAAAATAACTTGACCACTAAGCAAGTCAGCTCATCCAAGGATTCTAGAATAAAGAAACATTAGGAAAACCACAGTAATTATATAAGGATTCCAAGAAACTTTTTTAATATTGTTTGGGAGAGTCATGAATTATACAGAAAAGTAGTTTTAATGGTGTTATGATTTTTCATTTCAGAAAGAAACCAATTATTCATATTTAAATTTTAAACTGCAACATGCTAGAAGCACCATGCTTATTAAAGGAAGGCTTCAATCATGAATAAATTAAATCCTGTAACTGAAAATATCTCTACATTTTACAGATTAAACTAAGCTAGAACTGAAAGATACATCAGATGTTGAACACCTACCAAAAAAAAAAAACATTCTACAAAAGTTTAAGGGACATAGAATTACACCTGCAAATTTTCTAGAGTGAAAATAGTTTTGCCAAAACTTGAATTTTCTTTAGCCTCAGCTCATGTCCAGCACTTTAAGTACACTTTGAACCAGGTCTGTCCTTGGCACCCAAAACAAACACACCTGTGACCTGTTCAAGCACTTCTAATTTCAGTCTGTGACTGCAGTACTTTGCAAGAATGAGAGAAGACTTTTTGCAGAAAGAATATGATGACGTGCATTAACTCACCCAAACTGACCTAGATTATTTCTGTTGAAATGCTGCCTTCAAAATTGCTTTCTGCCTCAAGAAATGCATTTTGGAGCACTTCTCAAAGTGAGCATAAGATAAAAAAAGATTCTACTGACAATTTTTTAATGAAAGACTTCCAATGGTGGGTATTGGGGAAAAAAAAAATCAATTGCTTGGACATCTCAAAATGAAAGATTTGATAGATTGAAAGATTTCTAAAAGCAGTTACCTTGTTATCAAAACAATCCCAGTTAAACTGAGAAAGTAGAATCTTTCCTGCCCAACAGATGCATGGTCCTAGACTACACTACCAGAGCTGTGCTGGGGAAAAAAACTAACAAAACAATGTGAACCAAGAAGGTTCCTTATATATTAAAATTTTGTGACCTGCATGTTATTCTATTAAAAGCCACCAGTTTCTATGCATATCAGCAAAATAAACATTCATTTAATCTTGCAGAGACAGTTTTCTTTTAGTACAGATTTACAATTGCCAATGTGATTCTTACTGTAAAAGTTTCCATGTAAAATTCCTCAGTGAACTTGCCCTTGATTAGATAAAAAGCTCACTTTCTTCCATTCATACTCACCATCTAAGCATTACTGTGAAACACCATACAAATACTAGTCTGCCAATGCATTTTCAAAATGCAAACAGCTTTCAACAAACTGCTATTAAGCTTTTGGCAAACTTCTCTAAAATATCATCTCAGCTGTGAAAGGTTCTAAGCAGTTGGAACCTCCTTTTTTTTCTAAGCATATATGCAAAGTCTTACTCAACCAAGAGAGCAAACTCACCTCTGCCTAAGACACAAATAGCCATTAAATTTGATGAATAATAAGTAGAATGGAACTTCAGTAGCTCTTGCCTTACATCTATTCCTTCTTGGGTTGGTCTAGTTTCCAGAGTGAATTTGTTCCCTGTAACATGAAAATAATTAACAATATGTGAGGTTAACGATATTTAATGTTACAGATTAATCTTACAGATCAAAAAGAAATATATAAATTAATCAGTCTGCATTCCTTTGGATGGATATTAATTTTAAAAATAATCAATATGCATAATAAGAAAACTGGCTCAATATTGTCTTATGTTTTAAATATTTGTCTATATTCCTCACCATATGCAGACAAATTAAATGGTGAAGTTCTAGACACCCTACTCTGTTTACTCCCACAGCATCAATACATAAGATAAAATAAAATAACAAAGTTTCAGTCGGTAACTGTGCTGTTACAGTACTGGAGGACTTTAGGAAGCAACAGTCAAAAGACACCTTGTAGCTGTAGGAAAATGGACACTAGCCAGTGCACAAGTGCCTGGAAAATTACTTGACACTGAGGGTAATGATGGAGAAGAATCACTGTCACAAGCATTAATTCAGGGAGATCAGTGAGAGGTATCTGGAAAAATGCACACTCTTAAAAAGAAAAGGGGAAGATGCATTTGTTTCTATGAACAGACAAGGAATAATAGGTTTGCTGACCAAACAGGGTGCACAGCAATGAGGAGTAACCTGAAGCATCAAATGGAGTAATTCCCATACTCTGCTAGATTAACAATCTCAGCTGATCAAAGGGAAACAATAAGGTTGCCAAATGCATCACAGTTGTCATATCTTTGGGTAAATAAAAACCATCAAAGCTAAGCTCTACTTCTGCCAAGTCATACCTACTGGACAGCTACATGCTGTAATTTAATTTCAGAATCAGAACCTAATCTAAGGAGAAAGGAATATGACTGTTACTGTTGAATTTGAGCACATTTTGGGTATTCTCCCCAAGAAAATATTTCCATTGTGTGAGCTAGACAACCTTCCGTGCAAAACTATTTCTGCAATTTCCACTTATGTTTCCTATGTGTGCTACATAGGAATTAAATAATACCTTCAGTAGCAGAGATTACAGAATGTACTTTGAACACCTGCCTACTAATGCACAGCTCCCAACGCTTTATTTTAAAAGTTACCTGTTTGGAAAATGGAGTTATAGTTTTATACAGAGCCTCTCTTTACTGGTCAACAGAGCAATACCTGCTCTTGTGGCAGGTGGCTACCAGACCCAAAAATATGCTCTCCTTCAACAGATGTAAAGGTACATCTTGTCTTTTTAGAGACAGAGGAAGAAACCACTGCCTTAAAGCCCATTATCTGCTCTCCCATCCTTCTACCACACTCAATATTTGTATCAATTATTCATAAAGCAAACTGACCCATCCACAAAACTTTTTTTTTGCACACATTATATTCAATGATCAAACAGTGCAGTCCTGTTACTTTGAAGGTTTCAAAAATAAATTCATGTAGAAAATAATGCCTATTCAAAAAACCACCCAACACTGAAACTTCTACCAAAGCATCAAATATTTGTGGCTTTGTCCAGAACTATGGTATCTTAACTTTATTGCTTTTTGAATTACTTTTTTATGCTTAGTAACAATTATTTTAAATTGTTACTAAGCATAAAAAAAACTACAGTCATAGGATTGGGATTTGTCCAAGATGATTTTGTCTATCAGTCTCCTAATGTTGTGTTCTATGGTGCAAATTTTTGTTTCTATATTCCTACTCAGTAATTCTCACAGTATTTTGCTGATCTTTCTGATTTAACCTAGTCACTGTCATGTAGTCTAAATGCAATATTAAAAAACAAAAAGCATGTGGCTAACAACAATTTAAACACAATTTGTTCACATTGTTATACACAAAGACTCAACAGTACCAAATGATGACCAAATCCAGTAACTGGAAAACAGCACTCACTGCAGTAATTATCAGGATCACAAAGATTTCTTCATCATTGTACTCAAAGTTTTGGATCAAACTTTTTCCTATGCTATTGTCTAGCTCTGGTCTACAATGTGAAAAATGCCATTAGCACCATAATAAACATGTATGGAAAGGAAAATGAGAGAACTGTTATGGTCTGTCTTTAGCAATTTTATATAAACAATAATGCTATGTATGTTACACACAATGCCACTGGATAAGAATATTCTGACAAACCTGTTCCAAATTTACTGAAGGGATGGTTGGGGTTTCCAGTAGCCTTCTCCAATTGAAATAACCTCCAGGCATCATTCATCAGATTCTTCTCATGCTCAGAATCAACAGCATTCACTTCCCTATCTTTGCAACTTTCATCAAACAGGGGGCACAGGAAAAACTGGGCAAATCTAAAGAGAAAAAATTTAGTTAAGTCAAGAGTACTGTACATAAATTGCAACAGAAAAGTATAAAACTTGGTTCCTCCTGAAAATAGCTGAATAAATTCTTTTTTAATGCAGAACTTATGAATTCTTTACAGTTTTGACACTGATTTGATATCCTTATTTCTCAATTTCTTTGTTTATAAATGCAGACATGTTCATCATATAAGGTAGTACAAGAATCAAGGGTCTTACATCAAAATTCCCACAGTGAAAATTTCTCCTACTCTGAGTTTTAGCTACAAGAGGCTCTTAATTTCACCAATCAAATAAGTCTTGTCAGACATCCAGGGAGAAGCCAAAGAGAAAACTCAGTCTACCTCACTGGCTACACAGTTTTCAATTTCTGTCCCATCCCACAAAACATTGAGATTTCAGCAAGCTCCCTCTACTAAGAGCATCCTTAAATATTTCTAGACTTCACCCTTGTTTTGCTGTCAATAAGGATCCCATGGGAAGCACAGACTTTGATTGCACCATCCCAGTGTTTGCACAATGTGTAAATTCATGATCAGATTCTGTGCCTTGCATTTCCAAAATATTCAGTGTAAACACAACATTTAAACTTCAGAAATTCTGTCTCAATGAAGAACTCTCCTAGATGAAATAAATATGAATAAGACTTTCAAACTGAAAAATATCTGGTTATCAATTTTACCAAAAGATGGTTTTTACCTTTTTTTTTTAATATCATAATGATAGAACTATCAGAAAACTTTTACAGTAATAAATTCAAGTAGAACATATATAATAAAATTTAAATATTAAAAAATACATTTACCTGTCCAGTGCACCTTCTAGATGTTCATGTGACACATCAAAGTAATAGTTGGTATGTTCACCACTCGTGAAAGCATTTGAGCTCCCAGCATGCTCACTTAGAAATTGGCTGTACTCATTCTCTTTCGGATATTTCTTGGTTCCCAGAAACAACATATGCTCACAAAAATGACTAAGCCCAGCAATGTTGGGGGGATCAGACAAGGATCCTGCAAGAGGAAAAATTTCATGTAGCCATTCATAAAAAAGTAATACTAAAACATTAAGTCTTTTAAAGAACTCTGTATTATAGTATGTTGCTTCAGACAATTATATCAATTCTGTGGCTGTAAGAAAACACTTCTGCAACTACAGTCAACTAAAATTAATCCTTGAAAAAATATTTGAAAATTTAGAATTAGTAACTGAACCAATTAGTGTCTCAAACTGCCTCTCCAGATCAGCTTACACTTCCTTATACAGATGATTTTCAATTGAAGTCCATGACTCATAATCTGTAAAGACCTGGCATATCACAATGTTCTGAGATCTATACCTTGACTTTATTAAAAGCATTGTGTTAAGAGGCAGCAATTGCCAACCATAATTAAAGAGGTATTTATCCTGTGGTTTATAGGATGAGTGATAACCTGTAATTGCCTGAACACAAGCAGCTATGGATGACCAGCTAGCAGGTGTGAAGACAAACAGATTAAAAGACAACAATGATTTGGAAGAATGGAAACAAGAAGGCAGAAGCTGGAGAGTGGCAGCCTCTCCTCAGAGTGTGCAGCAATGCTGCAGTTGGCTATCACTGTCACAGGACCTAAACAAAACCACATTCAGGATGTTCTGAACTAGATAATGATCTGGGACAGCCATCCCCACAACAGAAAAGGCCAGAAGTTTTTGAAGTCCATCATGACTTCTGCCCTAACACGAAGAGGGGCAAGAGCTCCCAACTACAGACATGGCAAGAGCGTGTTTAGGTTATGCACACACTGCATCTTACCTTCCAATCAACTGAAAAACTACACAAGCTTGAGATATACCTCAGTTCTATTATCCCAAAGAGTCAAAGCAATTGCCTCCCCCTTCTATTTCCCATATTTCTGTTTGCACACATAGGCACCACTGAAGTTAGGGAGTGCCTCTCCAACTTCTCTAGCACTACAGCATTTTCTCACCTCTAGACATCAACAACTTAGCATGAAAAAAAAAAGTCTGACATGACAGATGGAGCTGTCTGAAATCATTGCACTTGCACCCACCCCTTTTCTGCTTACAAAAGATCTTTCATAACATGAAACTTAATGGTTAAAAGCAGTCTTTCAACTGACTGAGCTACACTTGAGTAAACACAGAGTACAGTAAAAGCATTTAGCTCCAATAATTTTGAACTTGATGTGTCAAAGAATTAAATAAACTATAAATTACAATAAAAGACTAGGCTACCAACTGCATACCACTCCTGTCAGTTTATTTGCATCAAGATACCAGAACTTGAAGCATTTTTATTAATGACATAATTAACACAATATGAATTGAATACCTATGTGGACATCAAGTGCTGCTGAGGACTTATCTGTGGTGGGGTCACTAATGAGAAGAGCTTTAATGCCATTTGCCAATTCCAGTCCACGATATTCTCGTTTATCCTCAGGTGATTTGATAATTTCATTTGTTATTCTCTTAATAGCTGGATTGTTCATTTTGTTGTTTGACTCCTTCTGAAACCTTAAAGAAAAAAGAAAAAAATTCTTATTATCTTCACTTAAGCCTTGCTAATTTTTTAATATTATGTTAAGACAATACAGGGCAATACCAACAGCTAGAAGTTCTATTACAAGCAAAATTGACTGAACTTTCCTAAAATTCAGATCCTGAAAGATATTGCTGCTGAAACAAAAAAAAAAAAAACTTTGAAGACCAAGAAACACAATAAAGATGTAGATCACTTAGTTGAGTGCTTCAAGTATCACATTAACTGTAACTGAAACAACCCAAACTTAATAAATGTCAACCCCTTAATCGATTACGATAAAAATTAAATCAAAGGAAGCATATACTGCTATCTCAAGTATACTTCAAACTTCAGGAAAGTATTTCATGTATCTGAATTGTTGATTATAAGTGTTGTAACTCTGTCAAATAAAATTTTACTAACAGACCACTGGATTTGTACACTCAAGCAAAAAACAGTAACACTGTTTACAACAGTGCCACAAAAATACAAAGACTGAAGAACTGCCATGATAAACAGGAATAGACTGTCTACCATTAGTTTAACAGATGCTACAAGATATCCTTCTTTAAAGGCATAATTCTAAAATGCTAAGAAACTAGTGCGATTCAGAATCTGAATGTCTCCAAGCAAAAGCTATAAACAATATCAAATAACTTATTAAAAAGTGTGGTTCAATGCATTTTAGAAGGAAACATATAAACTAGTAAAACACTGTTCTCCTAGTATCAAATGCTTTAAAAAACAAGTGTAATCACTAAACAGTAACTGAAATGCTGAATTTAAATATGTACTCTCATTTAAACAGGTCATTTATCCACTAGCTTAACCCCCTGCTCAGGCTAATCCTGCTTGGAATGCCTATGGCCTTCTTCCACTGAAAAATGCATATACCATTGAAATACAAAGATTCAAGTACCACATCTCTGTTTCTCTGCATCATCAGCACTGATACAAGCCATGCTAACAATTAAAAGATGCCTCCATGTTCAGAGTTTTAAGAAATACTCTACTAAACTTAAGCTACCGTGTAAAATTTTTTAAGTGAGTGTAGATACTTTTCATATATGAAAATCAGTAATTAAACTGCTCCTGATTGTTTTTCACTTGCACACAAGTTAGATTGACAGATCTAAGTATGCAGGAGAACAAGGACATATCTTAAGCTCCTGATTCCATGTCTGCTAATGAACACCTATACCTTGGTTTTCAGCTAGAATATTCCATCTCAATAAGATTCTAGTTGCCTCTCAGAAGACACATATATACTATAAACTATTCAAGTTGTGACTTTTTTTAAATGTTATACAATTTCCTTATCATCTGATATCTCCTTGTTATTTCCATACCACATCACCAAGTCACAGAACTTTACTGTTTGTTCAGATGACTCATCTTTCCAATGTGATTCATCAAATTACGCAGCTCTGAAACCTTAGGAGATTTCAATTGGTGTCTCATGAAGCCGTACACCTCCACTTCATTTTATTACGATTCCCTACTTCTGCCTCCTTCACAGGCTACTTCCAGCTTGGTACGGAAATTCCAGTACAGGAAAAAGCTACAATTTTCAAAAGGACAACATCAGTAATTAAGCCTTCAAACTAAGGACTGAAATTTTTATCTCCACCTTCACTGTTATTTCACTGGGCATTGTGAATACAACATCCTCTAACTTCAAATGGGTTTGCATGATTACCTACGATTATTTTGCTGCAAAGTGAATCACAGTACCAGACAACTGGAATAAAAGCAAGGGCTGATCAACCAAGCAGTGCTCCTGGAAGGCAAATACGTCAAGAGGACAAGACCAACACCTTCCTGCTTACGTGCTGCTCCTCCTGCTGATATGTTACTACAATACAAAAGTGAGAAGGAAAATTTTCACTTCAGAGAGAACTTCTATACCACTATGTTTTCTTAAGGAGTAAACTGTAAGACTCAATACTAAACATTCCCTCATATGACTGTTTTCCTGTGCAGCTTTTAAGTAAGTGCAATTGCTTTATAAAATACCACACTCTATTCTTTCACACCAGAATCCTAAAACTCCATAAATCACTTTTTGACAACAGAACTGCTTTTAACCACAGGCAAAAAAAAAAATTAAGAAAACCAGAAATCCTGTACTTATTGAGAAGCAGCTTTATTTCTAAGGCCATGTTCAGAAGCTGTCCTAAAATCCATGTGCTACAGCTACTTGCTGTACTGTCATTACAGCAAGCCCTGGATGCTGCTGGTCAGCAGCAAAACAATTCTTCCACAAAGGAGGTGCTATGTTTATTGCAGAGCTAATAGCTTAACAAATACATTAAAAGAAATACTGCCTTACTACTTTCATAAAGCAGAAGCAACAGAGAAAGAGTCAATAAAGCCAAAATAGCAGGAACAATACAAAGCATTACTGTGGCAGTGGAAATTCTTCCACTGGCTCAAAAATTACAGGTGGAAAGATTACAAAGGTAGAAAGGAAAAAAGAATATGGATGTCTGAGCTGAGAACAGTGTCCCTATTCAATGAATGGGAAATATTCTTCCTCCTCATCAAAACTATTTCACTTGTACAAGAAAAGTATCCTTTAAAACCAACACTGAATTTTCAATTACAGCACTTCTAGTGAAATTATATTCTATTCTTTGAGGTTCCATTTTTGTAATCATTTCCAGGCAGGCAGTCCCTTGGAAGCAGCAAGGCTCTCTGGGGATGCCAGGTTTCACCTGCAAACAGAGTATTACAGAGTGGGATTAAGTGATATATGATTCTGCTTCACTATTTTAATCTCTCAGAGTTATTTTAGCAAAGTTACTTTAATTAAAAATTAGCCTGTGTAGTCAAATCTAAGTCCAATGTTTGAACAAATTAAAGGACCATATTTGAAAACCAATTAACAGAAACTCCTGAGGGTTGCTTCAATGCAAGAATGTGACTAGCTAATAAAAATATGACCCCCAAGGCACAAACTCCAAAGCGCTTCTCAAGGTTTTATTTGTCATGACAGTATGCACACACTGAAGTCAAGTACTAGTACACAGGTCTGCTCCAGATGAAAGGCAAGTTACCATCTCAGCAGGTTTTGATGCTTGCTTTCTATCCATTGCCTTAAAATTCACATTTGCTTCAAGTTTTTATGCGACTAATTGCTTACCATTTACCAGAGTGAAGTGAAACCCTCACTGAGTGAGAACCTCTGTTCTGTCCTGCATGGGAGTTACCATTGGTAACATGTTCTCTGTGCTGTTTACTAATCCATCTTGGTTTACATGAAGACTTCTCCAGCTGCCAATGTATGGAGTGAAAGAAGTGCTGTGTGCTTTGGCAGGAGCCCCGGTGCTGCAGAACTACCAGCCAGAGTTTTCTCACCTCTTACAAGGATGACAGCACCAAACTGAGCACTCTGGAGGAGTCCATGAACTTCTTCAGTCCCAAGCTCATGGCTTTGCAACAACCAAGTAAATCTGCATTCTTGCACAGGTCTGCACCCCTCTTTTTTTCTCTTGCACCTACTGCTGATCATGACAGCAGTAGAATTATGCTATCAGTAAAACAATCAGGAATCTACCTACTCTCTTCACATTTCCATTCACCTGTATGTTATAATAATTTTTTTTTTTAGACTAAACTGTAGGCAGGAAAGTTAAATCAATTCAGGTTGAACATTACCAAAAAGGATCCTTCAGGAGACTATCCATACTTTTTCAAGTTACATGTTCATCAATCGTTCTTTTAGACGCTTAGAGATTAAAATACCTCATGTTTCAACATCCATAAAGCATCAGTCTTGTGTGAATTTGCTTGCCATGAAGCTAGAGAATGTATGAGATCCCAACACATTCCTGATAGTGATCTAAACAATTCTGATTGCATGCACAGGCAGACAGACTGCGTAAGTAGATAACGTGCTCAAAACGTGAACACGTTTTATCACTTTTAAACTCATCAGGAATTCAGCCTACTACTTCATACACAAAAGGTCCAACTACAAAGCCCCACAATGATTTAATCAGTGTTCCCAAGTTATTAAGAACAACTAATCACGCCAAATCAGGCAAGTCTGAAGATGATGAATATTTATAAGGTTTTGTTATGTAGTTCATTTTGAAGAAATTCTAAAGTCTCGCTACAATTAAAGCATTTTCAGAACCTCAGTCTGCATCTTTTTGCCAAGTCTGTAACTGACTCAGAAAATTCCCTCCTAATGATGGTGGCCAGGGCAGATGCCTGCCATGCTCTTGTTTCCCAGAGTCCAGCTTCCAGAACTCTAGATCACAGCAGTAAAACTCAGTCTGGCCACAGCTGCACTGCCAACGTGACAGCAGAAACACCAGTGTGTAACACGGGTGTACAGGAATTACAGTGGCATTAATGAGACCACACCACGTGTGACCTTGGCTAAAACAAGGGCCCTCCCTGGTAGTTTCACATGTGAGATGAGGCCCCAGCTGAGTAACTGGCCTGATAATTACAGTGATGTGGTGACCAAACGAGATGAGATATACAATCAGACACCATAAAGCCAGTTTGCTGCCCTACATCTACAGTCCTTAACTTGACCAGTTTCCAAAGCACTGGGTAAAAAAAGTCAAACAAAAAGGCAGGACCTTATACAATTTGATGCTACACAGAGCAATAAAGGATAACAAGTTTTTTTAATCTCTTAATTACTTAAGCTTACTTTTCCTATGTCCTCAAAAATTGCCCCAAACAATTCATCCAAACCTCCAAAGTAAACAATCTCTAACCACATTCACCAGAAATAGAACAATTAATCTTTCCCTAACAATTCTTTGCTTCAATATTTTACAAAATTCCAAAAGGGTTTTGAAGTATTTGATTGACCTGCAGGATGAGGTGGGAGACAAGGGGGGGGGGGGGGTAAGTAAAATTATCTGGTCTTAATCTTTAGATAACATTAAATTATAGTATCATTAAAATTTTCACAGATCTGGCATAGTAATTTGGTTTACATCAGTATTTTCAAATTGCATGACTGATCAGACAAGTTTCTGTGCTACGTGACCAACTGCTTGCTTCAAAGCATATTTTACAGATTTTCCTAAGAAATGTACTCACTAATTCAATTAATTGCTTTGTTCATTGAATACTTGCAGACCAGGGGCTCTCATTCTCTCTTCCTCCCCATGACATTTTTCTTCCATCACCCTACAGTTGCAGGGCTTGCTCCACAACCCCAGGACTGTGTTGGTGTCTTTGCATGGCCCTGTACACACAGTGGGAAATGTTACACTGGATGCTACAGGAGACATCTCTGTGCTTTATTCTGTGTTCTGATGTGTATTTCATAGATTTTATGTGTAAGCAGCACATCAGATTGCCCAAAACTCTCTGTAAAGCCAACTCACTTAATGCTTTATGCTACCATCTGTCTTATACACTCAAAAAGAAAAACTTGTGAGGTTTGAATTAGAAAAAAAACAAAAACCAAGACGAGATTAAAACTTCAGTTGTACTGCATAACAACATGAAATTCACAGAAAGATGAGAGAACTGGCAAGAAAATCTGATCTAGTGACAAAAACAGAGAGAATTCAGAATTCTGAATCATTAAAAGCACTGTAATGCCACAGTAAAAGCAACTCTTTATCTAACACTAGAGCTTTGACATGAGAAACAAACCAATAACAATGAGCAGTTTACAAGAGTCAGCGGTGTGTTTCAACAAATGAAGTCCTGGCTGTTCACCTATTTTGTAGTTTGGTTTTCACTATTTTGGACAATTCTGGTTCTACTGTTAAAATTATAAATAAACACTGAGCTCTACTGCATTCTTTTCCATATCAATTGTTCAGGCAAGCTATAGTTCTTACTCATTCTAAAAACAAGGGGCAGAAGGTAATACTTTAATAGAAAGCTGCAGTGAAGCAACTTTCAAACAGGATCCATCAAAAATCACCTTATTATATACATACAGTACTATGTGATAAGAACATTTTACCCACTTAGGGGCATCAGAAAAGGTGAAAGCAAAGATACTCACTGACAGATCATGCATATACAAATACACAACCAGACACAAAACCGATCAAAGCAATTTCTCTAGATTTTTATGAACTTTTTGATCTCTACGCTGTTAGAAGACTGGACACCAAAGTTACTATAAAAGCATCAAACACAACAGAATTAATACATTAAAAGTATCAACCCAACATGCCATTTCTGAAGTGGTCTGACTGTACTTTTAGTGAATTACTTCTACAATAACCAGCAATGACCCCCATAGCTAGGAGCCTAATACCTTCCAGTACAGTGAAACACCAGAGGTAATGAACTCCTTGACCCTTCCCTCTTTCTTCTGGATCTTACAGGGGAGGGGAATGCTTCTGTATTCATGTGCAAAATAAGTTATATACTTGACACTTCAATCAATTCCCAAAGGTGCCATTTCATCCAAGGAATGAGACCACAGCCTTACACTGACTGAAGACAAAAAGCAGAAAGCGAGCAAAAAAGCAGGCAAGCATAGAAATAAGAATCCTTCTAGGGACTTCCCAAATAGAATAGATAATTTTAATTCTGTACATCAGATGAAAAGGAGGTAAGTTGTAACTGAGAAATTATCTTGCTACTTGACGTAAAGGTGAAAGTTAAAAATATTACAAAAAGAAAAAGTTCAAGCATGAACAAAATACAGAGATGGAAAACAGGAACATGTACCTGAAGAAAAAGATTCTTAATTTTCACATCTCAAAAAAATTATCACATGAAAGAACTATGCCTGCTCTCATTTCATTATCATTTATGTAAATCCTAATTCACAATTAAAATTAAATGGATGATTAAATCATGGTTGTAGGCAGTATGAAAACACAACAGGCCTGCTCACATACATAAAGTCCAAATACTGCATATATTCACAGGCATAAAGAGGAGTAATCTAGCAAGACAAACTACAGCCTGAGAAAAGCATTGGCTTTTCTCCACGGTGTGAATTACCTTTACAATTCTGAAGCATAAATAGCAATAATGAACAGTAACAGTGCATCCGAATTTTGACACACGAGCACCGACAGTATGAGTCATCATAACTCACTTTTTCCCCGGAAAGATGCTACTTTTGACGTCTCTAACTCGTGCAGCATTAAATATAGGTTTGGCTACTAAGGTAACAGCTACAGCGTTAATTAAAGAAAGAAAACAACTTAGCCTTTGTCCCTAATCCTAGCTCCCTTCCCGGACAAACTTTGCCGAGTTGTTACGCAGTTTAAACTGTCCCTAAAAGTGAGCTGTGCCAAGGCTCCTGCCCGCTCCTCCCTTGATCGAGGCTAGCTGCGCTATCTCCACCGGAGCTGGGGACACTGGTGACACAAACACGCAGTAACAAGCCCCGCACGATGCCACTGCCAGATAACTCGGCAGAAACTGAAGAGGCCGCTCCCATCAAGTTTGAGTAACTGAGAGCAGTCTCTTCTTAAAGATTTGAAACTTTTTTCTTTTTTTCATAATTATGCCTTAGGAAGACATGGCAAGTTAAGTAACACGACAATTCACTGAGGTTTTTTGAGAAGGAAGGAGAACAAAGCAAGCCCCCGGGCAACGAAAGCCACACGGCTGATGACCAAGCCTACTTTGTCAAAGGAGGTGCAGCTGCAAACACGGGAGCGCGTCAGCGCGGGCTCTCCCGGGCAGCAGAGCAGGACACAAGGCAGGGCTCAGGCCTCCTTGGCACGCACGGCCCCGCCGACCCCTCTCGCCCACCGCCCGCCCGGAAAGCTCCGGCGCCAGCCCCACTGCGCGGCCCGAGCTCCCCCTGCTCCCCGCCGCGCTCGGGGCAGGGCGGGCGCTCCCCTGGACTCACAAGGTGCCCCTGCCCGGCCGCGCCGCCACCTCTTACACAACACCGCGGGGGCTCTCCGGCCTCACGGCCCCGGGTCACACGGCCCCGGAACCCGCGGCCCTGCCCCGGCCCCGCCGCACTCGCACCGTACCCGAGAGAGCTCCGCCGCCAGCCCGGAGGGAAGGAGCGCGAGGCCGGGGCGGCCCAGAGGCGCGTCCGGCCCGGCAGAGCCCGGCTCAGCACAGGGAAGAGCCGCTGCCGCATATCCCTGGCGGCCCCGCCGCCAGCACCGGCCTTTCCCCGCCGCCGCCCGGCCCGGCTCCGCTCGCCTCAGCACGCGCCGCTCTCCGGCGCCATGTTCTCCGCCCGCCTCCCCCCGCCGCCCGGCCAATCCCTCCCGGCGCCCGCGGGGTCCCGTCCGCCCTCCGCGCCCGGGCCTGGCGGGACCCGTACCTGGCGGTGCCGGGAGCTGCCGCCTCTGCCGCCGGGAGGGCCGGGGCTGCGGCTGCGGCTGAGGAGGGGGCCGGGGGCCTCTGGGAGGAGGCGGAGGCGGTGGAGGGGGTGGGTGGCTGGGCGGGGAGCCGGGGCGACACTCGCCGCGGCGGGGGGGCCGCGCCCGGCGGAGGCGGACGGGGCTGCGGCGCGAAGGGCGGCCCCGGGCTGCACCCGCGGAGGGGCCGTGTCGCGGCCCGCCCGCTTCCTGGTGGCCGCGCTCCGCGTCCCTGGCGGCGTCTGCCAAACAAAAGGTAATTAGACGCCTCGTAATTTGAGCACAGTGGGTGCAGTGCCGTCCTGAGAGGCAGAGATTTCGGGTGTCAAAATCCTCCGTCCCCCAGGGAGAGGTCGCCCTCCGGCCGCTCTCCCTCCTTCGGGCGCTCCCCTTGGAGCCCACTGGCCGCCGCTCACCTGCCGTACAGCTCCGCGGCCCCGCCGCGCCGGACGCAGGACTCGCCTCGCAGGATGGGCGTACGAGGTGTAAATGCTGGATAAGGATGAGTTTCTGTTATAAACCCGCAGATTTGGGGTTCTAGGGCGACTTTACTTTCCTTGATACATTTCCGTACGGGAAAGTCGTGGATGTGGCTGGTTGCTTTAATTCTTTTCTAGGAAAAACAAACCCCCAAATAATTTTTTTTAAAGCAAAACAAAAATGCAAAACAAACAAACGCCAAAAAAAAAAATCCCAAAAAACACCACAAAACCAAACAACCAACAAGTCTCCTTCCCCCCCACCCTCTTCTCCTTCCCACCCAAAAAAAAAAACCAACCCACTGGTTGAAGCTCTGGTAATGTGCTTTCTTCATATGTGTTTATTTTTCTGTGTCTTATTTTTCAGAGTTAGGAGGGGAAAAAGACAAAATGTGCTACATTTAATGCCTGATTTTAGCTTCCCCACTGCTTGCCTTCTATAAAAGGTGGTATCTCACAGCTGGAAATTCACAGAATCCTCCTATCATAAAAATGTAGGAAGACATGGCCAGACGAGTTACCTAAGGTAATTTCTGTACCCAAAGATGGAATTGAAGAGGTATCAAAAGTAACTTTAAACTAGTCAGCTTTGGTTAAAATTGCTGTTAAGAAGTGACAGCACACTGTTTCATATGGTCAGCAGAATCAACCAGGAATCAACAAAATCTGTCAGGGAATTTGGGTAGACGTTCATCTGCTGGTTTCCAGGGAGGTCTGTGCTGCTATAGAGATGCTCTTACCCCTACCTGAGCTACCCAGTTTAAAACATTTGTGCCTACATCAAGTACACCCACACTTCTGGCCTCAGTTTAGACATGGAACTGTCTCTCAAGTTAACTCATCCTGGTTGGAGCAAGGCATTTGGTAGTTTTCACCTCAATCAACTGTTTGGATTTAGAACTGTGTGGGTGCCTAATTTTAACACAGTATGTTAACTCCTGTTAAAATGTCCTCATGGGATTCTGGTTTGAGGCAGTCTGGGTTTTTTCCAGTCCCTAGTGCATATAAAAGTGAAGACCAAGCTGGACAGAAAGAGGACAGGATAAATGGTGAGCTGTTAAATCTGAATTCCACCCTGTTGCTGCTGCCAGTGCGTCAGAGAGGCTCATCCCGTGGTGCCTGACAGAAGGACTGCAGGGTGAGTGCCCCTTCACAATCTGTCTCCTCCCTTTCAGGAGCAGCTGGGGGATTAAGGCGTTGTGAATTGGAGTCTTTCTGTTAAATTGAATGTACAGTAGAAATAGTTCTGCCTTTGTCTTTAATACAGTTGTCATGTAAGCGTGAATGCTATAGAATTATACAGGTTCAGGCAATTTACTCTTTTCGGGTCCCAACAGCGAGTTTGTTAGCCTAATGTAGTATATATTTAGCTAATGCTGGCCTGATCTATATTTAGCTGCTCTAATAAATCCTGCCTTTTCCTGTAAATCTTGCCTAGTATATACAGGGGCAATCCTGGGGAAGCAAGGTAGACTGTGCCAGGAGGACTCTGGTGGTCTGCTAATACGTGAATCTAAACCGAGCACTTGTGTTTCTGTGGTGTGATGAAAGATCACACTTCCTCATGCATCTAACATGCAGAGGTATGCAACAGAGGTCACGCCTACTGTACTTTACACCTATTTTATCCATTGTAAGCTTATTTAGCGGCTGTTCAAAGTCACTGGTGTGTCCTGCTTTAACCCCAGCCGGCAACGAAGGATCAGGCAGCCGTTTCCTCCCCTCCACCCGTCCCGGTGTAATGGGGAGGAGAATCAAAAGTACAACTTGACTTGGAATAAGAACAATTGAGAACTCGACTTGAAATAAGAACAATTTAGTAACTGAAACAAAATAAATTATAAAAATAATAGTAAATAATAATAGTAATGATGGTAAAAAGAAAAAGATAAGTGATGCACAATAGAATTGCTCACCACCTGCTATCCAATGCCAGACCTTGCCCCTAGGCCCAGTCAAGCCCTTCTGGGTAACTGGTAATATAAATTCCCATTTTATATTCTGGGAATGACATTTTATGGTGTGGAATATCCCTCTGGCCACTTCAAGTCACCTGTCCTGGCTGTGCTCCCTCACAGCTTTTTTTTCCCCTGCACCTCCTCACTGGCAGAGAATGAGACACAAGAAAGTCCCTAATGCAGGATAAACACGACTTGGCAACAATCAGGACATGAGTGTGTTATCAACATTGTTCTTATGTTGACAATCCACAACACAGTATTGTGCCAGCTACTGAGAAGAAATTAACTATATTCCAGCCAAAACCAGGGCACACTGGTGTTTATTCTAATCAGATTGTGTTCTTTGACTCCTCTCTATGTCCATTTATACTACCCAAAATTACACTCATATACTGTTTTGGACATATTTTCTGTCTTTTAAAGATATTTTTAATAGGACACCCTCAGCAAAAGTAAAGAAGACTTCCAGTGAAATTCCTTTCTCAGGCTGGTCCTGCAACTAAGATTTCTTCCCCATGAAACTTTAATTGCTCATAGACAATTGGTGCTTTTGGTCCTGCCTTCTTTATCTGCCCTAGTAGAAAAATAGGTGTTGCCTAAAAGACCAAATGAGCCTCAGCATAATTTAAAGTGTGGAAATTATTCAAATACTCCCATGAAAAAACCTTATGAAGTAGCAGTGTAGAGATCCCTCTTCAGGATATGTGACATAAATGTGCAGTGAGGGAAAGTGATCTTCAAAGTAGGTAGGTTAAAAATAATTTAGAATGAAACAGTATTTTATGTATGGCCTGAAAGCTGAGACACAGTAAGTGTGAAACTCTTAAGTATAGTCTTGTTAGGCTTCTAATGTAAGCATGGCTTTTCCACATAGATAAAATTGTGGATTAAATTTGAATTGTAATTGCATATAATAGAGCTTTGTAGCAAACTGGCCTTGTGCTGAAAAAAAAGCATAACTCATGATTGTTATTTCCACTCCAAAATAAATAGCAGCAATTTCATGACAAGACATACATGAAAAAAAGATTGTCCATTGGCTGTTCCCAAGATAAAAGTACTGAATGAATAAAATTAAATTAATTAAAGAATTAAGTTAAAGGATACGAGGCGCAAGAGACGTTTCCTGTTGCTTCAGTCTGTGTGTTTCCAATTTTCACATTCATTATTTCTTTTCTTGTTGTGTAAATGATGTCATCTAGCTGCACATCTTAACTGAAAATAGGTAACTGTATGGAAAATTACAAGCTTAACTCTAAGCTTATCACACAAATGCATACATCCCCCTATGTTACTGCTAATTTTTTATTACTGTGACTATAAAAAGTTATAAAAGTGCTACTGTCTGTGTTGGACAGTGATCTGGCACACAAGCCTAAAAAAAAGAACTCTTTTATTCTGTGTATTTTCCTGGTTAGCTGAAACCAGTTCTGGTTTTAATCCTGTTATGTGCATTGAGTCCCTAATTTTTAACAATAAGGTATTTAATTTATTGCATTTTCTCTGTTCTTTTAACAGTGACATGGTTATCCTTTTACCTTGACTGAAGGTGGACTTCTCAGCTGAGAATATAGCAGTACTTATTGAGAATAAGTCCTTGTTATTTAACTTACTGTATGTGGACAACACAGAGTTTAGAATATTACTGGCCAACTGGTCAGGCTGTTCAAAGGCTACAGCTTGGTTTATGTTTGTCTGAGGTGCAGGTGATTTCCCCTTTAATGTGAATATGCAATTAATCAGCAATTTTCTTTACTATGTCACTGATAATATTAAATATTAAACTCTCCACATGCTCAATACAGGTGATACATTGTGTACCATGTTGGGAATCAAATCAGGTGTTACTAAGCCTTGAAGAAGTCTCACTGAACCTTATAATTTGTATTAATTATATCTCTCCATTATTATACCTTATATAACCTTTTTAATTTGTAGGTAATCATGTTCCATGTAAACAATTTTACTACTTTTCAGGCCTCCATACCTACCATTCCCAGGTGATCTGATACAGGCCCTAGGAAAACAGTGTTTGTTTTGTCCATGAACATCACTGCAATTTAATGGCTTTTTGTTTGCAAGCCTTACTTTAAAATTGTCCTTCTTGATCCATACGTGGGGATTAATACCCTCTTCTGAAATTGCTACATTTGCTGTTGTGTGTACTATTATATAATTCAGATTTCTGTAATGTCTTTGTCTCGATTTAAACAAAATAAAACATTTGTCACAGATGAACTACCCGTCTTCTTAAAGGTCATTCTCCCAATGACTGTGGCCTAAATATTCTTGTTATCTTTTTCTCATATTTATTTTTATTGCTCTGGAAATGCTAGCTCCCTGTTACTCAGTTTGTATTTATAGTGTATTAGTATCATTAGGCTCTACCTAGTCTAAGGAAATGTACAACCTATGCTATAAGCCGACCTTGTAAAACAGCCTTGCAGCCATTAATCTGTATGCTTTTTTAAGCTAACTTGATTACCAGAAATACACGTTTTCCACTTACCACAGCTATAGCAAAGGTAGCTATTGGCCAAATTTAACTTTCAGTAATCAAATAAATTCTTACTGCTTTAATGCAAGTTTAAATTATCTCTTCTGTGTTTGTGAGAGATGTTATATTTTCAGGAAAAATAATGGATTTTTTCATTTAGAAATGAACAAAAATGCATTATTTGGAGGAATTCTTGTGTTCCAGTGCTGCCTTCTTTTGTGTGATCCATATGAAGGTGTATAGAGCAAAAGGTAAATATTTAGATTATTTGCATACCTGCATTTGACTTTTCAGTCTAGCAGTAGCTATTGCACAACTGTCAGTACAAGTGATTTTTTGCTGTTTGCATAGATGGTACACAAAAAAGCAAATAATGAAGGTAGTTTAAATATGTTTGCCGTGGATTATATTTATTTTCTTGTTTGGTTAAATCTTTAATTAGCTGAAACAAAATGTGGTGTTGTGATTTTTAGTGTTCACTGTTTGTTCTTTGCACGTAATTTAAGATTGATTGGCTCTGGCATTGTCCTGACTCTTCAGATAAATGGTACAGGAGCATAGTGGGATGTTGCTTCATATCACTGTCAGGAAAATGACTGCAAGCCTTATGCGTTAGGATTCATTGGTTATTAACTTTAAGAATTCACGGAGGAAAGAAGTATAATAAGATTCAAAGCAGCTAACTTTAGGGGGGGGAAAGGGTGTGGACACCTGCAAAATTATATAGATGGGCAATCTAAATTTCAGAAATTGTGAAGGGCCCAGAACAAGAGCAAAGCACTGTAGTACTGCAGGCCGTAACAGGTAGATGATGGGCTGTAGGAGCCAGTACAGTTTTAACAAAAAAAAAGCACATCAGACAAGTTGAATCTCCTCTAACATCTGCTTCTTCACTTCTACCCAGAAGACCTCTTATCCTGTCATAGATCTCCACCTAGCACAGCATTTAATAGTGCCTCAGAGGAAGCTCTCACAGGGAAGGCACAGTGACATAAATGGCAAAGTGGTTCACATGATGTAGTTTCAAAATAAAAGGATGGATGTGGTGCACCCGTGGTGCTTTGTCCTGAACCTGTAACTACTTATTTTCATTCTTACATACAATTTCCCCACTACTCGATAAGGCAATACCAACTTGTAAACACGTGGAAGTTACGTGTGGCATTCAGACCGACACAGACGAGTAGTGCTGCAGACCTGCCTGAGCTGAGGCGTGCACAAGGCACAGAGGGACCAGAGCAGAGCTCTGCAGGGCTGGCCAGAGGTGCACGGCTGGGAGTAGGGTCTGTCTGGCAACCTGCACTGGGGCACCTCCGGCCGAGGGAGCAGCCGGGGCCCTGCTGGGAGCGGTGAGCGCTGTGCCCCACTGGGTAAATAGAAACCTGGGCATTGTTTTAAACGGGCCAAGTAACAGAACAATTCCACAAGGCAGTGGCGAGTTGTGTTTATTTGTCGTGATGTTTAACGAAATCGTGGGCCAGCTGGAGATCTAGAAGGGACAGAAGAACGGATGGCCGTAGGGCTTGACCTGTGAGAAAGGGTTCCATGGATTACGTGACCGTGGAAAATTGATGGCAGGCGGGGAGTTTGGCTGCCCCCAGACCCGTGGGTGTCAGCGCCAGCCGTAGAGAAGGCCAGACATTGTCCTGTTGGCCCCTCGCGGTGCTGGCGGCGCAGACGGGCCGTACGGTAGGTACGGGTGGTCAGCAGGTAGCGTGTCAAGTTCAGCGGGACCGGGGGCTTGGGGAGCCCGGCCCATTCTGACTCCCCGCCCTCACGGCGCCGCCGGCGGGGCGGGACAGCGCTACCGCTGCGGCGCGCGCCACCCCCAGGATTTGAAATCCCTTCCCGTGGTGCCCCGGGGCCGCCGCTGATTGGCCGGGCCGGGCCGTGCGCGGTTCAAAGCGGCGTTGGCGGGGGCGCGCGCGGTTGAACCGAGCCCCGGGTTCGCGGTAGCGTTTCGGTGCCGTGCCCGTCCCGCCATGGCCTCCTTCGGCTCCCAGGGCGGCGGCGCCAAGAAAGAGGAGAAGGGCAAGAACATCCAGGTGGTGGTGAGGTGCAGGTAAGTGTGGCGGCCCTTCTCTGGGCGAGCGCTGGGGGCCGGTCCGCGGGCAAGCCCCGGGGAGGTCCCGCGTTGGTGCCTCCGGGACTCGGGCCCAACATTCTGTGCTCGGTGCCCCGGACAGCCCGCGGGGCCGGCCGGCCGAGGCCGCCGCCGTGCGACAGGCACTGTGCAGCTGTGGCTCTGCCGGGCCGCTGTGTCCGGCTGCGGGTACGTGCTCCGGGGGACCGGTGTGTCCGCCCGGAGGGATCGCGGGCGAGGGAGCCACCCCCCGCCCCGTACCCCCCGTACTCCTGAGCGGCCTCGGCACCGCGCTGGGAGCCGCCTGTCCCGGGCACCGCTCTCGGCTGACGCGGCCCCCTGTGCCTCCCGGGGAAGCGGCGCTTCCGCAGAACTAAGGCTGTTATGAGCGATTTTTTATAGCTTAAAAAGGCAAAAAGCTGCAGTTACCGATCTTCATTCAGCACGCATCCAGTATGGAGCTGTGCTGGAAGCTCAAGAAGAGCTACGCATAATTAGTGTGATATTCGAGACACACAAAACCCGGGCTGAATTTTGCTCTTCTGTGAGCTCCTGTGGGAAGTTGCTAAGTTTGACAGCTAAAAATGCTGCTACTCCCTCTGTGATATAACTTCATTGATGCAGACTTTACCGGGGACAAACAATGGGATGGCGGTCACCTGCTGAATTAAAAGTGACCAAATGTCTCGGTTGATGAGATGAATTTGCTTTTATGCATGACATGATAAATTTCATGTACCATAATATTAGGTTCTCTTTGTAATTCTGAGGTGGTTTTAAAGGATTGCGTACTAATGCTAGGTCTTAATAATCTTAAAGCATTGTATGTTAAAATTGTAATATTGGTTATTATGTATTGCGTTTAAATCACCTGTAGAAGTTGGGGTTTTTTTGAGCCAGACCTCAAAATATTAGTTTATGTATTATGTTTTAAATGACTTTTGCAGTCAAATTCTCAAGCCTACAAATTTTGCTTTTACAGGTGCACAATGAATATAGAAATTAAAATCAATTTAGCCTTATGTTTGCAATGCAACTATAAAGCTTCTGAAACAAATGTGGGATTGGTGAAAGTGTTGTGACTCAAGGCTATTGCAAGAGAATAAGTTTATTGGAGCAATTGGATTTGAAATGCTGTCAAGAGCAGCTGTTTTGTTTTTATCTCAATTGTGCTGGAATAGCTTTATCGAGTATTAATATCTATTTTAACTACATATGATGCTCCCTATGAAAGTAGCATTAGGACTATCAGCGGTGGAGTGTTCTGCTGTTGTTGTAGCCCACAGATTAATTGCTATGTCAAGAGTTAGTTTCTAACCTCTTAAAGTTCCTTGCCTGCTCATGCCTTTGCAGAGCTTTTTTTTTTTTTTAATAGCTTCAGTTTCTTTGAGCTAGTAAATGTTTCTTCCGCTTTTCTTTTTTCTTTTGCATCCAATCAGATTGTCCTTATCTTACAGATATGAAAGCAGATGCAACTGTGTTCTTTGGTGTCCTGATTTGTTCCCAAAACCTGATCAATCTTAGCATATAATAAATCTTTTCAAGCAGCATGTTTATTGAGCTTTGGTAAAACATTAACTTGGAAACTCAAAATGCATCCATTAGTATTGTTAATATGCATAATGTGCTTCATAGCTGTGGGGATGAACTTGAGATCAAATGTCTCCATGGCACACCAGGCAGCTCCTTGTGTGGTGGTGATGATCTGTATGCCTACTCCAGCCCAGCTAAATTGTTCCCCTAATATCACAGCTGTGGGCTCTTGTGCCTCCTGCCATGGACTGGGTCAGTGTTTCATGGTTACACAGCAGAATGTGTTCATTGCTCTGTTACTTTCAAAGTCACGAGCTTGAAGCTGTGACTTGCTCCTCTGCACCAGATTTTAGTGATCTTGTGTTGTCATCGGTCAGTCTTGCACCCAGGTGTCCCATGGTCTGTTCAGAATCTGACACTTCAGCCTCAGTGATGTATTGAGGGAGAAATGTTAGCCACAAGGTTCAGGAAACTCGAGGTGCCGTGTGTTGTGGTTTTCTTGTGTTTTGCTTTTTTTTTCTTTAACATTACAATTGAAAGAGTATCTGAAGTGTCTCTAGTGTTAAGATATTTTAGAGTACAAGCTTGTAGAAGTTATATTTTCAAGCTGACTGCTCAGGTCACCTATATATAGGTAGCATAGACATTCAGTGCAGTAGCACTACTAAATGAAGAATAAAATAGGATTTAATGCTTTTTAGGGTATTTCTGTACATTTCAGGAGAAATAGTGGCAAATGTCTCTTTAAGAAAAGTGTTGTACACCAAGTTTGAATTAACTTAGTGGTGAAACAAGATGCTCACCATAAAGTTCAAAAATTTTATTGTTGCTGTGTTAATATTTTACTATTACCTTTCACTAATCCACTTTAAATTAATGTGGATTCCACCCACCCCCCCCACCCCCCTCGTTGTTTTATTCAGGTGCATCAGTACCCGAAGGTTCTGGTATTGCTGCTTACTGTCCTGCAATTAGTAGGGTCTCTTGGTATTTTTGGTGCCTTAGAGTGTTTTGTTATCAGCATTTGATTCACTATTGCATTGACTTGCATGTAGTAAGTGTTTTTTGGATTTTTTAAGGCTCTTATTTAGACAGTTGCTTGATATGTTTAATCTTCTGCCCCTTGCAACTGAACATGTCCTGATGCCTGTTAGCTATGTGAGCATCTATATGATCTTGAAAGTGGTTATAGGCCTGTTAAAAATATGTATATAACAAAAAGCTGTGGATGCCTGGATTGTCTCACAGTGGAAAAAAGGGCCTGTAAACTGCCAAGCTGCGGCATTTTTTCTTAATTATTAAACAGATAAAGTTAAACACTTTGGGGTTTTTGCCCAGTTTTACTATTCTAGATCCTTAAACTGAGTGACATTACTGCTTCATCTGTTTGTGTTCTTGTGATTGATTTCAATGATTTCAGTCTGATATTTCTGACTCCTGTCCTTTTAGGCCTTTTAATGCCTCAGAACTGAAAGTGAGCTCCTACGCTGTTGTGGACTGTGATCAAGCCAGAAAGGAAGTCAGTGTCCGCACTGGAGGAGTGACAGATAAGTCATCAAGAAAGACTTACACATTTGATATGGTTAGTAACTGCTTGGGGTCTTCCAGAAACAAGCTAATACTGGTTGTGATGTTACACATTATTGTATGGCTGAATGGGACGTGTTGTCTTGTGCCAATAGGTTTTTGGAGCCCAGGCAAAGCAGATTGATGTATACCGGAGTGTCGTGTGTCCCATTTTGGATGAAGTCATTATGGGCTACAACTGCACGGTGTTTGCGTAAGTAAGCCAATAATTAGCGTTAGGAAACTTTATTTGTATTTTAGTTTATTGTTTACATTTTAATTTTTATTCTCACAGTTATGGCCAAACTGGTACTGGTAAGACCTTCACAATGGAAGGGGAGCGGTCACCCAATGAAGAATATACTTGGGAAGAGGTACATTATCACTTCTGAGATTTTTGTCTGTACTGTAGTTCACAGTTGGAAACTGCAGAAGACTAAAGAAAACCAAAAGTTGATGCCTTTCAAATTCTGAAGCTGACTTTCCTTAAATGTTTGTAGATTAACAAATAATCTCCTTCATTTATATGAAAAGGACAACTTAATGTTGCAGAATGGTCCGTTTGTCTGGGACGAGCCATTTGTCAGGTGCAGGGAAAACTCGGGACTCAATACGAGTCAACAGCAAGTTCCGTTTATTGAAGAGAGCATCAGACACTTATACAGCAAGTAATAAGCTTATGAATATTCTGTAAGCCAAGCAATCCATTGGTTAAACTATACCATCAACTTTTCCTCATTCCTTTGGGTCAACATTCCCTATTTCCCATATCTCTCTGTCTACTTGTTATCATACCCAGCTAGGCCCAAGGACACGCTATCGTGCAGGTGCAGGACTTGGAATTAGCCATGGCCTTTTACTTTTCCAGTCTCTAGTCAGCTAAACTCCCAACAACTTAATATCATTAATGTATTACACTCAACTCTTGGTGACTTTTATATGGAAGGTCATCTTTATTCTTATTTATATCCAGTCAGACTGTTTAGTTGAAACTCTATGCCCTAGCTCCAAATCTCTTTCAGTACATTTATAAATTAAATATTTCTTTTTATTTTATAGGATCCACTAGCAGGTATCATACCCCGTACATTGCATCAAATATTTGAAAAGCTCACAGAGAATGGAACTGAATTTTCAGTGAAAGTCTCTCTTTTGGAAATCTATAATGAGGAGCTTTTTGATCTTCTGAATCCTACTCCTGATGTTGGAGAAAGACTGCAGATGTTTGATGATCCTCGAAATAAGGTGAGTGCTACAAAATTTGTTGTCTTGAGGCTTTCTGAATTGTTGCGAGATGTATAATAAGCATGTATTAATTTCTGACAGAGGGGTGTAATTATTAAAGGCTTGGAGGAAGTAACTGTACACAACAAAAATCAAGTTTACCAAATCCTGGAAAGGGGTGCAGCCAAAAGAACAACCGCAGCTACTTACATGAACGCATATTCCAGGTAAAAGTCTTCCCCATTTCAGAAACCTTGTTTTGTTCTTTGTTAAACAGAATCTTACTGAAGATGTAAGCAGCTAGTGCAAACATGACATCATGTCTCTCACAGTGCAGACTATCAAATGTTGGTTAGAATGCCAGAGTTACAATATCTTCCTTACCACCTGCTGTGGGATGATTGCAATAGGAGTATGAAGGGATGTCATGGTTTAACCCCAGCCAGCTTCTGTAAAATTTGCAAATTAGGTTGTGGAAGCTGGGGATAATATTCTATGGCAATAAGGGCTGCTTCATATGGTTGCAGGTCATAGAATGTAATAGGGGCACCTGGGTCAGAAATAGCATTCTTTTTATTACTGCTTTCACATTCTTGAGCTGCAGATGTGAAATCTATATCACTGAGAAAAGTAGTGATCCAGTGCTGGAACAGTAAGAAATGTACCCTCTCTGTATTGTATTTTAATTTCAAGATATACTGAGCATGTCTGTCTACTGGTGGAAGGAAATGGGTATTTTCTACTACTGATTGGAACACAGAACTCATTTTGTCTGAGATTCCAGGGAATTTTGGAAATTGATGTGCCAGAGGTGTTTTATGTATGGTCAAACTGGTGTTATTTGACATCTATGGCTTCCTGTATATGTCAGCTTCCTGCAGTAAAAGCTTATTAAAGCAATAAACTCAACCTGAAATCATTATTACTATGAGAATAGTGAAACACTGCAACATGTTGACCAGAGAAATTGTGGGTGCTCCATCCCTAGAAGTGTCCAAGGCCATGTTGGGTGGGGCTTTGAGCAGCCTGGTCTAGTGGAAGGTGTCCTTGCCCATGGTAGCAGGGTTGGAGCTAGATGCAACCATTCCGTGATTCTGTGATCTTAAACTGTATTACTGTTTTTGATTGAAAAATTAATTGAACTTCTAAATTTTTAATATTGAATTCAACTAGTTGCTGAATTTTTTTAGCCTGCATAAGGAAAGTTATGTTCCTTAATCTCACATTCTGTGAAACTGTTCTTAGCACAAGTACTGAAAAAAAAAATTGCAAGTCAGTTTTCATGTCATGCTTGTGAGTTGAGAATACTCAAATTTAAGCAACACCAAGGCATTTCTCTTGGCTTTCCTTGAAATAAGAGAAAATCTATAGGATTGAATAAATCAAATGTCAGCCAGTTGCCTCATCACTGGTTTTAAATACAAATTCATACATACACATACAAAATTCTACTTAGCAGAATAACTTTGTGTATTAAAAATGTACTTTGTAGTTCATGGGCTAAATGTATTCTCTATAAAGAGCACAAAACTTGCAGCAGTCAAATAGCAACTAATATTTGGCTTTAATGGAACATCTGAAACTGGTTTCTTTTGCAGCCGTTCCCACTCTGTGTTTTCAATCACCATCCATATGAAAGAAACAACAGTAGATGGAGAAGAACTTGTTAAAATTGGAAAGCTAAACTTGGTAAGTATTTGAACTAAGTGTCATTGATAGAATTTTTAGCTATGTAATGGAGTTTATTAGAGTTTTTTTCCTGATAAAGGGAAAAATTATTGCTCTCATAAAGTGATGTGAAGTGTGTTTGTCACTCTGAAAAATATAAGTCCCATTTGTCACCCCAGTGTCTCCTGAAAAACTAGTTAGCTCTTTTATGTATTCTACAAGACTTTGGGGCAGGCATTCTTCAGAGTGATTGAGACAGAAGCATAACCTGCCTTTCAGGTTGATCTTGCAGGAAGTGAAAACATTGGTCGATCTGGGGCTGTTGACAAAAGAGCTCGTGAAGCTGGAAATATCAACCAATCTCTGCTGACACTTGGAAGAGTTATTACTGCTCTAGTGGAAAGAACCCCTCATATTCCATACAGGGAATCTAAACTCACAAGAATCCTTCAAGACTCTCTTGGAGGACGGACAAAAACATCAATAATTGCCACAATTTCACCTGCATCTGTAAATCTTGAGGTAAATTTTAAGTCTGAAAACCTATTCCTAAAATAAGTAATATTTTAGGAATAATTTTGCTAATGATACAGAAATATGAGTTAATTCATCAGCTTGACCTAGTGTTACATCTGTTTTTCACAGGAAACATTGAGTACGCTGGAATATGCCCATAGAGCAAAGAACATCATGAACAAGCCTGAAGTTAATCAGAAGCTAACCAAGAAAGCTCTTATTAAGGTAACTAGACATATATCTTAAATTAAGTTACAGATTAGGTATGACTTCTTGTTAATGTAATCTTTGCTGTACAGGAGTTATGAGTACAGAAGAAACTAACTAGTAGCTGTGCTTCTCTGAAGTGATTTTAATTACTGAACTGATGCTTTTAAACTAAAGCTGCACTTACATTGCCATGGTCTCTGCAGATACTGGCACTGTTAATAAGACTGAAGTTGAACAGAGGGCTATTGCTACTAGCTATGACTGTGGGGATTACATGTTTGTAGTTTTGCACTTTCCCTAGAAAGTGATTGAATTAGAGGGAACTTGTCAGTAAATACAAGTGAAGAGCCAATGTAAAGTAGCTCTGTCCCTAAGGAAGTTGGGATTCCTGTTGTAAGCTGCTAAATGCAACCAAGTATGACCTTCAAATGGAAAATCTCAGTGCTCTACATATAGCCAATGATATGAATTTAAATAGTGCTGTACTGAATTTAGAAGAGAGGTGAAGTGCTTTGCTCTTGTGCTTATGCAACATTTCTGTAGAGCACTACCTTTGTGAGGTATCTGTTAAGCTGAATATCAAAACCAGAGTAGAAATGTTCATGTTCATGTGATTGTTTCTTTGTGCAGGAATACACTGAAGAGATTGAGCGTCTGAAGCGAGACCTTGCTGCTGCTCGAGAGAAAAATGGAGTCTATATCTCTGCTGAAAACTATGAGTATGTCTGCAAAATTTCTATAAAATAATTAGCATCAAATCTCTGATACTGGTACCTATACTTATACAGAAATACTTTCAGATATATTTTTAATCCAGGAAGTTGCAGATAGTTAGGAAAACTTAGCTGTTTGGTCAACTTGTTCTTTCAAAATTAATGATTATACAGATAAAATCTCATGGGCTTGCACTGAGGAATTTATGTATGTGTGGAACTTGCTATAAGCATTAGCCAGCATGCAGATTTACACATGCAGCCTTTTATTTTTTCAGTGGACACTAGTACAGGAAAGTAAACTTGATATACTTAACTTCACTTTAAATAGGGCTAGAAAGTTTACAATAGAAAATTGCCTTAAATCTTCTCTGCCTTAAGTGAAAATGACTTGCTATTCGTATAGAATTTTCCAAAATTACTGAAAATTTAGTGTAAATCTTGAAACTACCTCTTACTTAACTAATTTGTTCATTTATTTTAATCATTGCTTGAGAGCCCTTAATGGAAAGCTAACAGTCCAGGAAGAAAAAATTGCAGAGTATATTGACAAAATCAGTGTCATGGAGGAAGAAGTGAAAAGGGTAAGTGATGTTTTTCAACTGTGGTTGAAATCTGCCAAAAAACGGAAGAAATTCATTCCTCCTGTCAAAAGGAGGAAAAAAGTGTGAAGAAAGAACAGTCAGAAGATGGGTTTTGTTGTTGTTGGTCTTAAAGTTCCCCAATTAGTCAAGAATGGAAGCTTCCTAGTCCTTGAAGTTAGGAATTTGAAATAATGAATATGAAATTGCAGATCGCAGTACTTATTTTTAAAGCTGTTTTCCTGTCTACTATAATTTTCTTTGCTGAATTTTCAGCAAAAAATCTGCTTGTAAAATGATATAATCTCAGTTGACAGGTATCTATCTGCTTAGGAACAAAGAATGAGGGGAGAGTGGTCAGGAGCTTCCTTTTAACAAATTACACAAAAATTGGAGCTCCTTCTTTAAGAGAAATGTAGATATTAATTTGCTGGTAGATGTAACTCCTCTATGTAATCAGCTTTACTGGCTCTTCTCAGTCTATCTGGTTATGTTTATTCAGTGGAATTCTTTTCTCTGTTCTATAATGGTAGTTTGCTCTTATGTTTTCAGAGGAGAAGCAAGCAATTATTACAGTGAGAATGGTGTTGGCTTGATATTTTCAGTGATTACAGAGACTATACAAACCTGTAGTTTAGATTTAAGTCTGGAGTCCTACAGCTGAGGTTACATTGCTAGATGACAATTTGCCTTCTGTCATTGTAGTGTAATTTGAGAGATGTGAAATGAGATTGTCACATTTGTAAAAAGTGGTGTTGCCTTTTTGATTATTGTCTTCCTATTTAGGTCACTGAACTATTCAGAGTCAGTAAAAATGAACTTGAACAGTGTAAAACAGATTTGCAGATCAAGGAGAAAGAACTGGAAGAAACACAGAAAGATCTGCAAGAAACCAAAGTTCAGCTGGCTGAAGAAGAATATGTGGTTTCAGTTTTGGAAAATACTGAACAAGAGCTTCATGACACAGCTAGCCAGGTTGTCACAGTTCTTGTTCCTAATGTAAAGCAGCTTCCTGGTTTTGGGAGTTGGATGCACTATTGTTGCTAAAGCATGATGTGAGTGAGACATGACCTGAATTTAAGATGGAAAACTAGGATTAGATTGCAGGACTTTCTCTGTGGTAGTGTTGACAGCTGACTGCTAAACACTCTGGTTGGTCTGGAACTAACTTTCCTTCAGGCCAGTTTGTCATGGGAGTTCCAGTGCTTTGCAGTATCTATTATGAGTTTTTTTGCAGAATAAGTAATTATCAAAACACACTTGAGTTAGGGAGAGAGTGTATCCTGCTATTTAAACTGCAAACTGATGAAACTTGTACCTTCAGGCACCATGACAATTTCTTTCTGTTTGGATTCCTGTAAGATTAGGAGGGAATGCCTGGTTTTTACATGTGGGTTGTGGAGTGTTTGAGACAAATAGGTGCAAAAATTATTTATGCTCACTACAAACAAGGACTTCACTATTTCTATGAATTCTAAATTGTTTATCTCAGGACTAGTACTAAAACCTCTTGTTTTAGTACTATATTGAAGAATATATTTACTGTCAGATTGTTCAGAAAAAAAGTTGAAGTGCTCACTCAGGTATTTTTCAGTTACTATTCTGAGGTAAATGATACCTTTATTCCTTAAATACTGAGGAAGTAATTTATTAATGCTTTGATTTTAAAGCAGAAGAAATTATCTCTAGTAGGTAACTTTTTCCCATGTTCTAAAAGCATAAATGACATAACACCAGGGTCCAGAACAGTTGTAATTTGATGGTGTAAAGGGAAATACCTGTTTTCCTAGAGAGATAACTTCTTTAACTCAGAACTTTTGTTGCCTTTCCTTATATAATAAATGCTTGACTTCTTGTTTCAAGACTTACTGGAATAACTTTAAAAATTCTAGTTACTAACTACAGTTGAAGAAACGACAAGAGATGTGTCTGGGCTCCATGCGAAACTGGACCGTAAGAGGGCTGTTGATCAGCACAATGCTGCTGTCCAAAATACCTTTGCAGGACAAATGAATGCTTCATTCAGCAAAATACAAGATTCAATTACTGAAAACAGTTTGAAGCAGCAACAGATGTTGACATATTACACAAATCTTATAGGTAAGTGTAATACCTGTATTAGTAGTCATCCTGTTGTAATCTCAAAGACCACTTCCTGAAATGTATCTGTTTTAGGAAAGAGGTGGCTTTATTTAAGTGGCATAATGATTACAGTTCCACCAGTAATGATGTGTCTGGGATGATCCACAGCCTTCCTGTGAGGGGCAATAAAGTAATGAGTAATAAAAAGAATTCTATCTTACAGGGAAATTTTTTAAAAGTTTGTAACTCTGGATTTCTTCTGCAGGTGACCTCCTGTCTACCAGTTCTTCTACGGCGGATATTCTTGCATCAGTTGTATCAGCATCTTTTGCCTCTCTTAAAGAATTGGTGTCTACTGAAGTTTCTCACATATCTGAAAAAATAACACAGCATGAGAATCTATCACTTGATTGTAAAGCAGAGCTGCTGAGATTAATTGTTAGTACATTTGCATGCTCCTACTTAAATATTTGAAACCGATTTTGATCAAAAGGGATTCTGTAAATGTATAGCATTTTTTCTGATGCTGTTTACCTGTGTCTGCTTCACCACCTGACCATGATTGTATCTCCCATGTCACTCCCACAAGCTGTAATGTACTAAATAGCATATACTGCCATAATAGAGCACATGGATATGTACACAGTAACTTCTTGCAAATGTAGATGAAGGAACAGCCGTGTTCCGATTTAATTTTTTTTTTTTCCTCTTCCTAGGAAGAACATCAGACTGGATTAGGAAAAGCAGTAAATAGCTTGACACCAATGGTAGAATTTGTCTTGGGGTTAAATTTTCAGTTCCAGAGTAACATGAAGAAATATTCTGCTGTGGCTGATCAGGTAATGCACATAACCTGGCTCCTCGCCTTATGCTCTCTTTTTATTTAATTTACAGATAATATGTTCTTTGTTTTTCTGCAGTATGTCAGAGTGTTTCCACTTCTTGTCTGGCCTTTTCCCCTTTATCTTGTTCTATAAGTCCTGTCTTTTAACTTTCTTTCAGACTTTTTTCCTCTCCTGGGTGTGGTAAATTTGCTTGTTCTCTATATTGGCACAACCTTTTGTGTGAGTGCCACAGTAGAATGGCAAAACACAGATGCTTAAATCTTTATGTAACAAATATTCGATGATACATTGAAATACAAGGGGGAGAGTATATTAAGAAATCGGAAAAAAAAAAGTCAACTTAGGCAAGTCCTACCACTCCAAAAATCTTCTGCCTTCATACCAGACTTTCTGTAGTCCCTTTGTTTCCTGGGGAATGTGATGCTTTATCTTGTTAACAACTATAAGTGTAAACAGTACTGCACTTATAAAGCCCTTTGCTTCAAGTTAGAGTTCTAGTCTATCTCGTTATGCTAGGGAAAAATACCAGTTTTTTCAATCAAGATATAGAAATATAACTATAAGTAAAACTTTTTTTTTTTAAGATGGAGGACCATAAAAAGGAAATGGATACCTTCTTTGCAGATCTTTCTCTCACACTGAAAAAAATACAGGAACAAACAGCCGGTGGCTTTGCTCAGCTCCAGCATAATTGTGACAGCTTAAAAGAAGAAGTGGAAATGATGAGGTTGGCACATAGAAAGGTATCCTTGGAGTAAGAAAACATCCTCACATCAAGTGTGATTGCTTGCTTTGATTTAAACTCTTATGTGGTAGTAAGCCATTGTATTTGTTTCACAAAAATATTAGGAGGACAGTAACTTGATCCTAATTCTATTCAGCTTTTGTTAGGCTGCTTTAGGTGGCTTATGTAGGAATGCAGCAAAAACCCCCTTCCCCTTGCTGTATATCACTATATGTGCATTTACATACATCTCCAAAAATAAGGTGTCTGTATCTTCACTACACAAAAATTGTGTCTTCTGCTTTAGAATTGCAGAACTCTGCCTTTTCTGCATTTTTAGTTCAGGCATTCAAGTATGCTTTAAGACTGTTAACAAGTGCAGAATTAACAGCAAAACTTGTGGTAATTTTCTTGATAGAGTGCAGCTGAATTGATGTCTTCACTGCAAAGCCAGCTTGACCTGTTTGCTCAGGAGACTCAGAGGAGCCTAACTGATGTACTCACAAGAAATGGAAGCCTGAAGACCACCATCACTGCTATGCAAGAAAATGTTCACCTGTAAGGGGCACATTCTTTTTGCTGTACACTTACACAAGATAAAATATATATAAGAGAACTTCAAAATTGGGTGCTCTCCATCTTTATGTGCTTATAAAGCCTGCTGGGCATGGCCTGTGTGTTAGAGCTGGGTTCTGCCACAGAGTGTAGATCAGAGTTGGCCTTTCCCCAGAGTAAACAGTAGTTCTAGAAGGCTTGCCCTTGAACTTGTCTCTTGAGCATGTTGAGATAAGAAAGTATCATTTTGGGAGCAATATGCTGAGGAGTGTCCCTCAGTGTCTGGACTTCAGAACATATAAAGGTTTAGCATGAAGCATAATAATGTGTCTGTTACAGTATGTTTCATTCAATTGCAGACTGAATAACTAAGGTCTTGCTGAAGTTGTTTTTGGTTTGTGGTTAGGGTCTTTCTGTTCTCTTTTGGGTTTTTTGGTTGGTGGGGGTTTTGGTTTTTTAGCAAACCTACTGCAAGTGCTGCAGATTTAATAAGTAGAACAACAATATTATGATTAACTGGTTTGATAGAACTGTGCTATTTCACTGGCTCTGGTTTCATATTTCTAAAAGTATACTGTGTTAAAATCTACCTTTCAAAATCTCTAAACTCTTACAAATATGTTGTTGCAGGACAACTACAGACTTAGTCGGCAGTACAAATTCCAATCACAGCAAATTTACTGCCTATCTGGATCATTTCTCTCAAGAGCTCAGGAGCATAAATGCTGAAAACAAGGCAATGCTGGAAGAATCCAATGACCACTGCCAACATCTTCTCGCCAATCTCAAAAATGTGGCTCAGGATACCAATACATGGGGTGAATTTACAACTGCTCAGATGGTCAACTTTACTAATCAGCACCTGTTGTCATTAAAGGATGAGAAACAGCAATTTCAGTATTTACAAAAGGTACTTATAGTCATTTGTAGTCTAATGCAACATCCTGAGACAAACTTTACTGCAGAATTTATAGAGGGGAGAAAAAAGTTGTAGTCAAAACAAAACTATGATTTTTTTGATAGCAGACTCATGTTACTGAGCTTGAGAAGATGTAATTAGAGGAAATCAAAAGCCTAAATTAAGAGACTTTAAACTTCAAGTGCCCCTACCCTCAAAAAATGGTGTCATGGCTAATGCCATACAACTGACTTGTACATGTAATCTGAGTGTTTTGCATCATCTTGGTGGTGTTTAATTCTAAAGCTTTATCTACAGTACTCTCCTTGGGAGATGCACAGTGATCACATGCAGGCTATTTTCTGGAGTTTGCAAATGACTTTATTGGTCAGATTGAGTCAATATGGGAGAAAGTATTCCTTTTAAGTATATACAAATTCTGGCCTCTTATCTAAGAGTTTCTCTCTCGTGTTTTTTGGGGGATTTTCTTAATTTCCATCACAAATTTCACATCCACCCTGGTTTTTATTGTTGTAATAGGCAATAAAATAGGCAAATCCAATATTTTGCAAACTTTTGGAAGGAAAAACTCACTAGAAACTTCCTTCACACAGAGTACTCTGAGTTGGAAGGGATCTCCAAGCATCAAGTCAAACTCTAAACTAAAAGCATTTGTTGGTCTCAAGACCTCTCTGTATCTGTTGCACCTGCTGAACACTTAAAGAGTTTCATTTCAGTGGGAATGGCTGAAAACACAATTGCCTTTTCCCCTACAAATGCATAAATGTTCTAGTACTTACAGGATGTTCACGTTCAGGTGAATATCCTAATTCTGTGCAGGGTTTGTGCATAGAAGCATGAAGAGTCTGGTCTGGGCCAGATGGCATCATCTTTATTCTTGTGACTAGCTTTCTAAAGTGATCATACTTTCTAAGAAACTGACTCTTCTGAAGATAGCTGTCAAAATGAGAGTGTAAAACTGGCACTGAAACTTCTCAATTTGAGGTCTCAGTTGTTTCGTTTCAGGTCATGTCACTAATCCTGCACCACATCTTAGAAAAGAGGCCATAGTCTTACCTTTCCTGTTAACTTGTTTTTAGTTGGGTTGTTTTTTTGTTTCATTTTCAGAAAAATGAAGAAAATTGTGATAAAGCAATAGCTGAAATTGCTGACCACATTGGCATCCAAAAGGTTGCTGAGGAGGAGGTGCTAAATGGCCTTCTGGATCAGATAAAGGTGGATCAGGAGATACTTGTGGAGCAGAACCTGGCACTTAAGGAAAAAGTGCAGCATGGACTAACTCAGGTTAATGGTTTCCTGCAAGAGGATCTCAAAGTGGATGTTCCAACAGGTATTTAATCAGGTCAGGGGCAGAATGGTCTTAAAGAAAACAACTTGAGTTCCAGAATTCATAAGTGAAGGTTGATGAGGACATAACCTGGCAGCCTTACACCTTTAAGATATGTGCAAAGAATGGTGTGTGAACAAGGCATGATTTCTGTAATGAGCTGATATAAAATTGTGGATCTGAAATTAAAGCAAACACTGAAAAGTGTATCATCTTCATTACAGGGACAACTCCACAGAGAAAAGACTACTCCTATCCTGTCACCCTTGTGAGAACAGAGCCCCGGCAGCTGCTTCTGGAGCAACTGAGGCAAAGGCAACCAAATCTTGATGCTATGCTAAGCAGTGTGGGAAAGGAGATGGAGGATAGTGCAGGTCAGGTATGTGTATAAATGGCAAATGAGGCTCTTGAATGAATATTTCACATCTTTGAGGTTTTTCCAGGCCCTTTTGGAGAGTTGACTGGAACCCCAGGGCTGTTGTAGCCTTTGTGTTTTACAGTGTACTTGGACTCAAATGTGCTGAGCTCTTGACAAAAATCATCTCTTGAAAAATAAGCAATGATATTAATAATTTAGATTTCTTTCTTGTTTTTCAAAAATAGAAATTCCATGTCTTTTATAGGTATGATCATTCTTAATACATTCATTAAGGAATTCAGACATTAAATACATCTTTCTGGAAAACTTCTGTTTTAGGACCTGCTGGAAGAAGGAGTGTTGCAAGAACCCAGTGAAGGCCTTGCTTGTGACAAATACTCAATGGATACAAATGTATATTGTCACACAAATGGTGGCATTCCTTTTTTCCAGGTAACTTCCTCAGATAAGCAAAACAGCTTTGTATTTGAGAAGAAATAGTACTTTCATAACAGTGCTGTAGTTTCAAGTCACTTCTTAACATTTCAGGGTAGTCTCACAACTTGTTCAAATCCTGCAGATTAACAAATCCTTTGTTAACTTTGTGCTAAAGTAACAGCAGATTATGATAGCAGTCAGTAGTAGATAAAATAATGCAGATTTCTGACAAGCTGGGCAGACTGTTGAAAACTCCTCAGCAAGTAATCTTCCATAAAGAAAATTGTCATAATTTGCTAGGCATGTGTTAATGGGAGAGTTGAAAGTATATGCAGTATTTTCTTAGAGGCCTGACAGAAATATTGGCATTGTTAATATTTACTTGCTTCTGACCCTTTTGCTCTACCAGCACATCAGTGTAAACTTCTTGGTATATTAGTCTAGGGATTGTCTTGCTGGGGAGAGCATGTTTTCTTCTTGGGGACCCTTTAAAAATAGCTGCTGAGCTTCTCTATGTCTACAGTCAATCTCTTGAGTAAATGCAATCTCTTAGGAACCTTTTTCAGGACTTACATCAAGTTTTTTTCTCAGAACACTATGTACTGCATTGCACATGAGCAGAAGTCTGATTTCTTTGTATTCTCTTAACATTGGGTATTTTCTTTAAATCCCAGCACAAAAGAAGTCTCAAAAAGGGTAAAGAGAACAAATCTGCAGCTCCAGTGGAGAACAAAATGGAGGATATGACAGAAGAGTTTCTTCAGAAATCTAAGCATCCTTTAAGATTGCTGAACTAAGATATATCCTCTGCAGATCGCTGTTTTTAGATATTTCTTACTGTCTTACTGAGCCACAATTTTTTTGGGTATTCTTAGTGTCTATGTAGTGATACAGTGATGCAAAGCTGAATCAAAAGATTTACCTGCTCAGTCTCATGCCTTGGTTCCATTTTTATATGTTGCAGCTTGCGAAGTTTTGAGGAAAAAAACCCCTGCAGATTACGGTGCTGTTATGTTAAATATATATATATATATATGTGGTCAAGTAAGAAATTATCTGTTTCTCAGTAGATCTAAAGTACCAGAAAGGGATGTGGAAATATGCTTTGCCAGCATTATGAGTTAGCATCTTATGTATTAATCAGCTGTAAATAAGTGGCCTGGTTTTATACCTGCTTTTTATTCCAATTTCTATTTTGTTTACTGTGATACTTCAAATAAATTAATAAATGGAAAACAAATGTACAAGCACTTTGCTCAGAATAAAACTTACCTAATTTTCTTATGGTGCCAGGTCTAATTTAGCTAAAACATTATCAGCTATGTCATCAGTCTTGTGCTGTCAGGAGAGGATGGTTCTCTCCCTTGTTTCACAAAAGACAATAGTTTTACTTCAGTGCCTCTTCATTCTGTGAAGTCTTACTGCTGGGTCTTGGGCTTTTTGTTTGTTTAAACCCCACTGTTCTTCCTCTTAACTTGCAGATGCAAATTCTGGCACCTAAAACTTAATGGGTTAATTCTCCAGTCTCTAGGTTCCATTTTCTTGCACTATATACCTGTTAACATTCCACAATGGTTCAAGAAATCCTTTATTAACTAAAAAATCAGCCCCAAAGATTGATCCCATAGCTTTGAGTAGCCTAAGCCAAGTGGGAGAGGTTTGCACAAGCCTTTCACCCTACTACCTTTTCCCTGTGGAGCTGTAAGGATTAGTATGAACAAACAAACTGGAATAGCCAGTGAGAGGAGGCTTCCATCCATGAAATCATGCCATATTTTGTGTTCCCTGTCTTGATCTTCTTTGAAACTCTCTGCCTTGACTGTTTGGTTCCTGCTGCATGGGGATAGCCTGCTTTCCTTAGCAGCTGTTTGAATTTCAGCTGCTGCTTCACATTTTCTCTTTTTTTAAAGTAGCCCTCAAAGTTGTGTTGTCCTTTGTTTGCAATGCTGGCAGTGATCTGCTGATCATTGTTCCGTTGGCCCAGGTATCTGGTGGCCGCACCAAAGCTGAATAGGATGAAAAATCCGGATGCAGAGCATGTCCTGGCCTCCCTGTCCGTGCCTCCTCTCCCACTAGATGGCCCCAACACTAAAGGTTGGTCTGAGCTCAGGTGCTGGCTGCTAAACAGAACTTGGAAACACAGCTTTTGCCAAGCTTTCCCTCAAGCATCTGTCAAAAAAAAAAAGTTTCAAAATCTGATATTGAATTTATGCTTCCATATGGAGAATTCTTCAGTAGGGGCTTGCTTTATGAAGAGCTCCATTTGTGTAAAAGATGATCTAGTGCATGTCTGCATTACTGCAAACTGTCCTGGTGACCAAATTCTTGTCCTGGCCTGTTCTCTCTGTTCCCCACCACATGGCCATTGCTCAAAGCAGAAAGCAGCAATAATTTGCTTTGGTGTATTGTATGGTGTATGATAAGGAGAAAAGAAGGGTAAGAAAAACAAAGCAATGCTTGTTTCTTGTGTGTACTCATTGTAATCCCAGATCTTAGCCAAGGGAAGAAATGGCACTGTCCAGACTAACTTGCTGGTGGTTTGATTTTGTTCTGTGTAAGGCATCCTTTACAAGAAGGCTACAAAGCCATTGCCACAGAAGAATTTGCCAGGTCACACCCACTCTGGCACAAGCCAGCTGAGCATGAGGGAGAGTTGCAGTGACTGGGGCTCCAGTGCATGGCCATGTTCTAATTAATCTAATGAGTACTGATTGGATTCTAGATTAATGGTTAAGTGAGACAGCCCTTGATTTAACAACAGACTTAAATGCAATGTGGGGAAGTGAAATAAGGAAAAATAAGTTTAAATGCATGTGAAATACAGACAACAGTAAGAGGGCCACAAGAAGCACAGACAATTGAGTCACCAGCTTCATTTTCAAGTGAAAAATGAGTGGCCAGGAGGAAAGTGAGGAAGGGGAAAGGAAAGTTCCTGCTTCCTCCTGGAAATCAGGAGGCTGCAGCACTTGCTGCATCAAATTTGTGGGGGATGCAATGTTTATTTGAAGAGAGAAAAGAAGACTGAGCTGAGTGGCTGCTATTGATGACTGCCTTTATTTTGGGTATCCAACAATTGCATGGGGCTAGAGAGGAGTGAGGAGAAGGTGCAGGGCTGCTAGACTGCTTTTCTCTTTTCTGTTAGGGGTCAGTCAGCATTACAATTAGCTGTTAAAAGGGTAGAGGAAACAAGATGAAGCCTTTAACTCTTTAGGGTGAAAAAAGAAAAAAATTAATCCAGGAAGAACTAGGAAAATAAAGTTAACATTCCTTTTTCATCAACAAGAGATTTAAGGGGGAAAAAGAAAATTCTAATGGTTGAGAGCATTAAAACCAGGAAAATACGTATATTTGCTATGTATTGTAAAATTTATGCATTTTAAACAAGTGTTTACAACCATTTGACTGCTATTTTTTTTTTCATTCCCTGTTGCAAACTACTTTTTATGGTAGAGGGCAATGCTCTATAAACTGCACGCCCACCCATGCAGTTGCTGGATGAAGTGAAACACCAGTAAATCATGCTATGCTTTGCATTCATAGGCTTTAAGTGGCAGGTTCTAGAGGTGAGGTGCAGACCACCTAGCAGAGCAGGCAGTCCTTGGAGGGGGAGCACAAGCTCCATCCCAGCAGCATTGCTGTGCTCAGTCTTGAAATCATTAAACATGGGAGAACAGTGAATGCACTGAAGGGAATGTTTGCCTTTCTATGTTTCTGTTCTGTTTTTAGGCTTCCAATATACTCTTTGGCTCCCTAGAAAAGGGTCTAGCTACCAATAGGAGGACATGGTTAGAGAGCTACACAAGTGATCTTCAGACAGATAAAAAGGAGCAAATGCTTGGTCTAGCAGTCATCAGGGAAGAGATTAGAAATAAGCTGCCTCTTTTATATTTGGTCTGAAAATTGTACAATTTTTCTAGCCTTTTATGACTTTGTGAGGTGATTGTCAGCTTCCAGGTGGCACAAAGTTAAATTTTGTAAAATAATGGAAGTTAACTGAATTGCTTTCTTTTTTTTCCAAAATATTAAACCTTTATAAATATTCCCTTGAATTCCTTAGTTGTACTTGAAATGCTTTTGTTACTCTTGGCCTGTTTATAACCTAATCATTGTACTTCAGAGAATGAAGCACAATGACCAAAACTTTGAACTTGACAAGTGTATTTCCTTCATTAAAAATTATGAAATAAAGGAATGAAATAAATGGAAATATCACATAAAATTACACTCAATTTTTTCAGAGCTTCTCAGTTCTTGTCAACATATATATGTATATATAACATTTTTTTCTGAGAATGTCCAGAGCACTAAAGCTACATTTTTATATTATAAAGAATTTTCTTTTTATTGCCAGAGGTTAAAGATTTTTTTTCCTAATTAACATGGAAGTTTTGTGAAGCAAAATATAACAACTAGCAGGAACTAATGTATGCTTTTTTAGCATTTTTAGAACAGATTAAATACAGAGTAAGATACTTCTCTTTCTCCATTCAAGTAATAATAGTGACTGGTGCCTCTCCAAGGGCTGATTTCCCATTGTACAAGTCCAGTCTTGCTAATTCTGCTGCAATCACTTGACTTACAGTGAACTAATAAGATGAAGGATCAGAATCTCTGTTTTCCAAAGTACACACTGAGAGTGAAAATGATGTCTAAAAACCCACAAAACAATCAAAGGCCCAGTTAGGTTTCTATGGCCAAAAGACTTCATGGCATTTGGAAGGGTTTGTCTGGGCAAGGGGGGAAGTAGTTTTCATGCCTAGTTCTGTATGCCCTTTTACGCTCTTTTAGTAGGTGCTTCAAGCACACCTACTTCTACTTCATAAAATGACTTTGGGATCTTTGAGGATTGGTGTTAAGTTGCTCTGCTCTTAAAAACTAGACCCAAATTCAATTGAAGCTTAGCACTGCCTGCAGTGGCCCCTGCATCCCACCAATCCTTGGGCAGTGTGTGCATGATACACAACTTTATGCTGAATCTGAGCACCACTGCTCCCACTTTGGAAGCAGACATTTGTTTCTAAGGGAGTGAATTCTAAATAGGGGGGGTGTTGGTGGTTTTTTGAGTTTAGTGGCTGGGGTTTTTTGGTGTGGATTTTTGTTGGTTTTGGGGGCGTGGGTTGTTTTGTTGTTGGTTTGGGGGTATTTTTGGTGACACAGAAGAGCTTAAGTAATCCCTGTCATATGTAAAGATTGTTTTGGGAAATTGGCTTTTCACATTTCAATTAGCTTCCTCTAACGCTCAAGCTAAAACCTAAGCAGCATTGTCATTATGTTCAGAAGGTAAAGGAAACAAAGAAGTGAATCACTTATCATTTGCTATAGCCACCATCTTCTCTGACTTAATTAAAATATGACATTAATTTGGAAGCCATTCAGCTACAGATATATATTTAAATTGTTATAATATAATAACGATAGCTGCCAAAATTTTGTTCATTCACTCTAACAGTTTATTTTAGGAAACTCAGTCCAGCAGGATGAACCTTGAATATACAAATTATTGCAAGGAAGAAAATTTTATGATGTCTGTTAGTTAATACAGAAGCCAATCTTATTAATCATGGATTTACAGAGGGCTGTTTTATTAGATGTTAACCATAGCTTATGTTGACAATTGATTTTCATTGTAGGACAACTAAATTTATATTTGTAAAAAGATAAAGATAATTAAATTTACTTTATAAAGGTTACTATAATAAATGTTAGTACCTGAGAATAGCAAACATTAAACAGCCTTAGCAGCAAAAATTCAGTTAAGTGATAGGTGGTTTTTTTCCATTACATTTAATAGTCCCTGAACATTTTTAGCCTTCATTTTATTTCCCAGGGTTTACACCTACTGCTGTGAAAAACTATTTAGGTTGAAGCCTCACTTTTAGTTTATTTTCTTCCCAATAAAACAGGGTCAAAACATTTTTAAACTTATAGAAGTAAAATAAAACAAATTAAAGTTTTAAGTAGAAATGTATTATGTCATCCTGTATTTCTCATATTTGTCATTAGATTGTTCAGAGTCTGTTGAAAAAGATGTTGGATCTACAATAAAATTGTGCACCTAGGGGGTTTTAAGAATTAAAAACAGTATTACTAAGGAAGTTGATTTGGACCTTTGCTTCTTAGTCTAAGGGAAAATACAAATCTTGCACAGCCAGGATCCAAATATTACAGAGAAATTCCTCCTCTGTGGCATTCCTGCTGTGTGAACAGCCCCTGACAAGTGAGTACCCACTCCTGGTGAAAGTGAGCAGGGTGAGGCACAGGAGTGCTGGCAGTTCATGCTGCCATGGTTTGAGAGCTGCCTCCCTGGCCTGCCAACAAAAGCCCATGTTCCTCTTGCCATGCCACCACAGTCTGGTCATGTGTTCATGGAGCTGCAAGCATTTCCACTTGTGTTTGGGGTGCTGAGGGCCCAGGCTTAGACCCATATGGAGTTTGGTGTGACAGAGGATGGAGTTCAATCCTCACCATCCCTTCAGCAGCTGTGGCTCATTTTGATGGAGCTCAGCAGTCCAGGTGAAGCTCTGTTGGACATTGTCCTCTTGTGGTCAAGCCACCTCTTGGTCTCCAGTTCTCCTCCCAAAGCAAGGTATGGCCTGAATTCAGCCTTTCTATGTTAATTTAGGCACTGGTATGGAGGTACCCAAGTCAGAACCTTCAATGCCCCGATCTCTCCAGCACCTCATGGGATGGAATCTCATGGATTCCATGAGATTCATGAATCTCATGAATCATTGCTTGGTGCCCTGTGTGCTTCTCATCAGCTATGGGAACCTAAGGAGGCAGTGACTTTAACTTGGATGCTACAAGTGCATTGCTGAATCTGGGATAAGCATCACTCCCCTTAAATTTTCCTATTGTGATTTTTTTAATGGTAAAGGCATTTATTGAGACATAAAATACAGATGCCTTGGCTGAGTTTTAACTCCTCACAGATACCTCACGCTGTCCTGTTAGCCACCTTCAGGTCGTTACAAACAGCACTTTCTGATTCTCTGTGTGCACATTTGCAGTGAAGGTCCTGAAGCCATTGCAAGAAACTGATATTGTCTGGCTTTAATACATTACTTAATCTGCTCAGGACTAAGCCAAGACAGACTTACTCTTCAGGCAGTTTCCATTTTGATGCAGTATTTACTTTAAATGAAAGGCCATGCTCCTATTCAAAGACATGATTTCCCCTCTCTCCTCTGCTGTCATTAGAGTCAGATAACAGGAAGAGACAGTGAGATAACTGCCACTTATTTAGATTTCACTGAAGCTTTCAGGCAGAAACAGGGACGCCAACCAGAGCCAAATCAATTCATTTGAATGATTTGTTGATTATCCATGTTAGTTATTCCCTGATTATCTTGCCTGTTGTCCAGGACTAGCTCTTTGCCTTTGGGCTTGGGTTGGCTGTTTATTTTAACCTATTATTTCTAAGGAATATTCTGCAGCATGACCAGTGCACCCCAGTCTGCACATACCAGACTAATTGGCACTGGAAAAACTAAGGATTAGTATTTTAATAACTGATTGACAGAAATAAAGCTTGATCATAGTTTTTCATGGGGGCATCTTAGCTTGTTAGAGAAGCAGGATTAATAAATACTTTAATAGCTTTTTTTCAAGACTTTGGCTTGAACATTTAGATCGCTGGTTTTGTGTTTTAATTAATGCTTAAATTGTGGACATTCCAAGAGCTTCCCATCAAGATACACTGAATGGTGATCATACCTGTAGAAGAATTTAGTTTAAAAGCTGAGGAGCAGGTGAACATGCACAAACAGGCGTGGATGTGGTGACATGAATTCTAACAGCAGAATAATGTGACAAAGGTAGGTGTGCAGGCCCCCAGTGTCCAACCCAGAGCTGCTGAACCACAGTGCTGTCCCTCTCATTTGGCAGCACAGTGCTGCTCGAGTCCCTGCTGCAACACTCCAGGGAGCTCGTGCTCTCCATCCCAGTACCACTCAGACAAAAAGAGAATCAGTGCTGCTCCTAAGACTTTGCTTGAATGTAAGCTTTCTGTCCATAGAGTCTACAAGTTCATATTTCCAGGAGTCATATAAGATGATGAACTATAGCAAAGTTTAGAAAATTTGAGTCAATAACTTTGAGATGCTGAAGTACTATGGGATGGAGCTACAGCAGCAGGTGGCTAATTCAGTCAGATTGTGCAGGCTGACCTCCTTCCTGCAAGCAAAGGATCTGAAATATTCTTCAAAATCAAAGGTAATGCTTTCTATGTTGGGGCTTCTGGTGATAAAGAGAAAATTAAGTCTCTGAATTTGATTCTCTTGCATTGTCATTACTTTCCAAGTGAGGCAGGCCCTCAGCCAACAAACTGTTTTCTGGTTTTTAGCCATGTGCATTTTGACAACACAATGTAGATAAACACATACAGTTTTCTCAACAATAGAAATAAATCACTTCAGTCTATTCATTACTGTGCCTAAGTGAATTTTTCTGCAGTAACTGAGGCAGTTACACATCATCTGAGCTAATGCAAGAGACATTTGGAAACAAGGCTGTCACCAAAATGAGATATTGTCATTCTAAATGATGAAAGAAAGACACCTCCAATGACAAAGCAATACAGATTAAATCAGACAACATCTTTTGCAGCCAAACACAGAACAAGAAATTAAAGCAATTCATGATGCTATCAAAATTAAGGGCCAGTTTTCCCTCCCTCACAGACTGGTGCAACAGGTGCAGCCTGTGGGGTGAGGCTCTGCCCAGGCAAGGTGGCAGCCAAAGGGCCAGAGCTCACGCCCTGTCTCAGCAGCCTGTCCTGCTGTCCCTGTCCTGCTGTCCCTGCCCTGCTGTCCCTGCCCTGCTGTCCCTGCCCTGCTCTCCTTCCTCAGCAGCCTGTCCTGCTGTCCCTGCCCTGCTGTCCCTGTCCTTCTGTCCCTGCTCGGCAGCCTGCCCTGCTGTCCCTGTCCTGCTGTCCCTGCCCTGCTGTCCCTGTCCCAGCAGCCTGCCTTCCTGTCCTTCCTGTGTGTGCACAAACGACGCTGTTCCTTTTGCTTGTCAGTCAGGACAAATGGAGAAGTCTCAGGAGGGACTGATAAAGCAGCAATTACAGAGCAAAGTCAACAAGAAGAGATGGCACCACAATGGGCGGTGGGAGCATTTGTTCAGTGAGGAGAGAGAGCTCCAGGAGCAGGTACAACTTTCACAGCACAGATAACAGGTTGCCATTTGACATCAGTCCCCAGCAAAGTTGATCCAACCTATAATATCTGCAAAATCAAACTTTTGGCTGGGCCAATAAATCTTGCCATTCTGAAACCTTAAAATTCCCCATTTCAGTTATACACTTTGCTGTAAATGGCATGTATTAAAGTCAGCTTGATCAGATCTATAAAAACATCCAAAGAGAAGTAAATTTTTGGCTTTAAAATTGTATTTTTTAAACTTACAGGCATCTGCTGACATCTGTGTGTCTTGTTAGGAGAGGAGCACTGGAGCTGCTTTACTAAGTCCATTAACTCCAATGTCTTCTTCCTGCCAGTGACCAGAAGAGGCTACTGAGGAGAGCTGTGGGAGAAACAGGCACCAGCAGAAAAATCCTTTCCTGCTTTCATCAAACAGTTCTGAAAGGGCTTCCTGAGCCAAACACAGTGAGCTAGCTACTATGCTTAATACTCATCAATGTACCTATCCTCCATTAATTTCTCTTCTCTTTTTCTGAACCCATTTACACTTTTGGCATCCAGCACTTCCCATGGCAACAAGTTTCATAATTTAATTATGTGTTGTGTGAAAAAGTACTTCCTTTTGTTTGTTTTAAACCTACTAAAAGAGAATTACAGGATGCACAACAGAATTGCATGAGCAGACTTAAATGGGAAGATAATGTGGAACGACAATGGAAAATCAGTCTCAGCGCAGAGAACTGGAAACCAGCTTTGTTTTTGCTTTACTCTGACCACCAGTACAGGGTTAGTTAATACTTCCTATTGTTCCTCTCCCTGTCATAAATAAGCCAATTCACGTGATTAGTGTGAAAAGTTAGAAAACAGTCTGAGGTTTCTACAGAAATAGTAATGTTTGTTAGAAAGATGATCTCTGAGGTCTTCCTTTTCTCTTAGGGAAGACAAGATACGGTGACTGCTGTGCTGAGGACATCTGAATTTGTATTTGAACTTTCTAAGTGATGTGACAGTTAAAAATGTCAATATGATTTGGGGCTCTGTGGAGACACACCACAGGGAAAGAGCAAGTGAGTCTCTCTTCTTGGAACTGACGTGCGATAGCATCTGGAAAAGGTGAGAGCAGTTCTCTGCACCTCGTTACTGGGAAGCCAAGCTGCAGGAAGTTCAGAGAAGAAGAGCCAACTGTAGCTGTATGCTTGGAAGAGCTGCCTGATGACAAAAAGTACAAAGAGCTGACAGCATAGCTGCTAACCAAGGCTTAGGGAGTAAGATGGTATAATAACTGTCAAGTCATGTTTTAAGTGTAAACCTGCAGGAATGAGAGGAACTAGATTAGTGTGGGACAAGAGACTAGCATAAGTAGTGACAAACATAAAGAAAATGTAATAACAAGGCTTTATCATCCCTGGCCTTGCCCCATGGGTGGGTTTGACCTGGGTGTTCCTGGTCTCAGCGTACAATGTTTGCCAGGAGCACACACATTGGGATGCTCTCGCCCAGCACAGAGAACTGTGGCCACAAACGCAGCAGGGCCATTGCCCACACTGTGAAGAGGGGCTCAAGTGTTGCTTGCATGTCCCAAAAGCAATAGAAGCACAGTTCATGTCCCCTGCACTTTACTGTGTCTGGCAGAACGTTGGTTCAGGTGCTCTCTGGAGAAAGCAGATCCCTGGGTCTAAGTTAGGGTATAGGCAGACATGGAAAGACTGATCCTGTTTGGGCTTTATTGATACTCCCTAAGAAACTATTCACATCATAAACCCCCAGACAGAGACACTTAAGTATTCAAAGCCCATGTGTGAACTAAATAGGAAAAAAACTGTAGAAAATGCAACAGGAAATATTGAAAGTGCATTGTATTGCAACAGTTTCAACTGCAGCAAGGTTAGGAGAGTGTGCACTGCGGGTGACATGACTTCCTTCTGCTGCTTTCTGTGATTTAATTGTTATCTACAGCATCCTGACTCTTTAGGAATTTACCCTTCAGTGATACAGACAGAGGCTGTGCTGCTCTCTCCCAAACAAACCCATTTATCTGTAGAACACACTTATCCTGGCTAACTGACTTTAACACACATTCTTACAGTTTAATATTTTACAGGTGTCAGATGGGTGCTATGAAGACTACATAAGAGCAACGTCACGTCTACCAATAGATTCAGTCCTGAGGGGAAATGTAACATAATGTGGAAGAGACAAAAACAATAGAAAAACAGCTTGGCAAGCCACAGAAATTAAAGTATACAGAGGACTTAGTTTAGACACATTTTAATATTAAATTGCTTAATTATCTTCAAAGGTAGATTAGTCTAACTTGATTCTGTAATCACAGTCCAATTAAACCTGCCTTTATGGCCAATACATCTGAGACTGAAGATCTCTTTTCTTCAAGCACAAATCTTAGAAGGTCATGTAATGGCAAAAGTCAGAAAGGGTTCACACTGTTCCTCCCAGGCTGGTGGATGTTCTTCCAAGGACAGATGTGAGCTACCTCTACCTTCAGTTTTAATTAGTTATATCATGTTAATTAATCCTAAAACTTTAATTTGCACTACCTTCTTAAAAAAATTACGGAAAAGTGTACGGATTTCCCAAAGATTATTGAAACACACAGCTACACAGAGAGCAGTGTGGAATCTGTTCTTCTAAATGAAGATATTTCTCAAGTTAATTTCTAGTACATGATGGTAATATTATACAAGGAATAATTTTGGTCAGTTGTAATTAGTGGGTCTTTCCCACTATCTACAGGATCTCTGAAGCCTGTCCTGGTGAGGAGTCTGCTTTCTGCCCCTCCTCTCCAAATGTTCTGTGAGTCTGAACGGATTTTTAAAAGCCCATTTTTGTACAGGTTATATCTTTGGCTGTACCTTGACATGTGAAGAACTGTGTAGATTGGCATATGACCCCTATGCACAACCTTTCTCATTGCTCTTTGTGTGAGTGACCCCCACAACCTGCACTGTCTGTGGCTGTCCTGGAGACCTTGGAGTCGCACACGCTTTGGAGTGGTGGGGATTCACTGACAGTGCTGGGGAGGGGGATCCCCAGTGCAGTGCAGGATCCTTCCCCAGCATTTCCTGCATGTGCCTGCTCCAGCAGAGTCAGGTGCAGAAGTGTGGACCATAGATCTGCCTCTGAATTCCTGTGCAGCAGCTGAGCTTTACAGGTACAAGCTGTCCCTCTTTGAGGATGTAGCACCGAGCCCTGGGTTGAAGTCCAGCTGCCTCTTCCCAGCAGCTGTGTCATCTGTGTGTCTGCTGAGGATACCATTCAGACACCTACTTACATCTTTTCAGATGAGTTTTGCTGTAAGGTTTTAAAGTAAATAAACAGAGTATGGTTAGAGATCAATATTTCAATTAGCATCTCTATCAGGTTTGACTCTGGTGTCATGGTTTGACTTCCAGAGAACATCTGGGCTTTGGTTTCGATTCTACTCATCACTAAAACCTTCTGTATCTACACCTACAATTTCCAACCCTTGTAATAAGATGAGGTAAATTTATGAGATGGACAAACTAAGGAAGGATTAAGAAAGAGCAGCTCTTCCAAAAAGTTAGTGAAGTCCAATGCTCAAAGTATTTGGAAGGTACTGTAATGTTTTCAATACAGATTATAGATATACACAGATTTTATATTGGCATATTTATTTTCATGTCAAGCACAACTTATTTTTTCTTTGCTTTTATGAGAAATAGTATGAGAAGTGGAAGTTGTGTTGTCTAACTCTCCTGACACCTCTGGCATGAGCTAACAGCGTAATTGAAGTGATGAGGTCTCTGGACTCAGGCTCGAGGCTGGGCACTGTCTGAGACTGATGCTGCTGTGTTTTGTCAGCTCATTCTGGGCTAAGCAGTTTCCCTTACAGGGAGACCTCAGGGGCAGGAGCAAGAAGGAGAGACATCTACCTCAGGGAAAAACTATTCTTCTTTTCCTTTCTGCTATTTAATATTGTACTTAATGGGATATTTCCATGTGCAACCATCGAGGCAGATTCTCTCAGTCTGTTATGAAAAATAAATTATTTGCCTATGAAAATCATCAGCTCCAATGGGCTCCAAATCCACTGCATAAGTTCTGAATTTGTCTCTAAGGTAATTTCTCCAGCTTTCTAGAGCCAATTCCACCCAAGTATTTTGGCTTCTACCTGTGAAAATGAAGCCTTTTGAAGAGTTTGTGCCCCCTGAGAGTCTAACAATCCGTTTTTCAGATGAGGACAGATTTCAGATCCATCCTTCTAACCCCACTGTTAAACAACCATTAATAGTTAGCTAGATGGTTATTGTAAGCTTCTGTATTTGACTGTTAACAGCAACTGCATGTGTGTGTCTGCTCCATATAGAACAAACCTATCTAGGGATTGATTTTATGATGCCAAAATGATAAAGTTTGCTAAAAAATGTAGAGTGAATGTGTAAGCTCTGGAAAACATTAACAAAAATAACTAAGTAACACTCCCTATTCATACCTAATTCCTACTGACATCAAATTTAGCTGTGTGTACTTTGGACTCATTGGAACTGTTACCGTGAAAAATCTTGCTGCACAAGTCCTCTTTGAAACATATTTGTGTTCTGATTGCTCTGTTAAGGGAAAAAAAAAAAGTTTTGTCATCACTGTAGTTTAGGCAGATTGTCCATTGTCTGGTGTCTTGTTATAGTCATTTATATCAACACAGAGTGGGTGTACAGTAGCCAGCAGTCTGTGTTAGCAGCATTTTAGATTCAGTTTGCACTTACGTAAATGATTGTGCAAGATGTGAGAGGCAATCTAGCCCCTGGGAATTATATATGGTTTTGGGCGTAATCTTTATGTGTGTAGCCAACACATAAAAATATAGAGAAGTTTTAACATGTTACTGTTGCCATCATCCCAAATAAATATAATTAAACAAGCAGCCTTCAGTCACAATTATAGGCAGGATCCAGAATAGCTCATGTTTTTGGTGGCAGATAGATAGGAAATATGAGCCTATGAGGAGCAATATATTGCTTTGTTTTTCATAGCATTGTTCACCACATTCTCATAATGGTCAGATAAGAAAGTTTTCAGACCAAGGAAGTGTTAGAAAAGTACATTTCTAAAAGTATTGCAATTTATGTAGTTTAATAGGATGCCTCTTTGCAATTCAGAAAAAAACCCTGGTGAATTGTATCACATTTCAGCTGAATTAAACTGTTTTAGAGATACTGTGTCAAAATAATCACTAAGACAGCCCAGTCCAGAAAGAAAGTGGTATTAACTATGTTTATAATGTGGGGCCATGTGTTCCTTCCTTTTACCACAGAGCTGTAAATGTTGCATATTCCACTTTGCAAGTCAAGGTATCCCAGAAGAGATATTAATGATATTGGGGTCTACAGGAAATGGAAGCACCTTAACAATATGTTCCCCTGAGGGTCTGGCATGTGCTGCCTTGGAAATCCTTGACAAGACTCAAAAGCACCATTAAAGCTTTTCTGTAGCTTGCTTTTCTTTTCTTTTTTTTTTTTTTTTTTTTTTTTTTGTTTTGTTTTGTTTTGTTTTGTTTTGGTTTTTTTTTTTTTTTTGGTTTTTTTTTTTGTTTTTGTTTTTCACATCAGAGCCTGTGACAGCATAGGTGAAAAACGCCCTTGCTGGTGGCAGCACATCTCTCATACCCACAAATATTCATTTAACATTAATGAATTGCTTAAACATTCCTGAGGTGCCTATGTCTCTCTGCAGAGATTTGAAGTCTTTATTTTGCCCTACTCTAAACCACAATCCCAAGTAAAAGAGTAAAGGAGGGACTAAAGAGAAAACCCCTGGCCGACTTTTTCCAGTTGCTTTCATCTCTGGAAGTTTTCCCTGTGATGGGGTTCTGCAGGTTGTCAGGGCAAAGCAAAGATGTCTAAATGTCAGGGAGAAAAAAAATCTGCTTTCCTCTAACCCAATGCTCAGAAACAGCTGAACTGATTTTGCTGAAACCTTAAATGTACTCAGCATGATGGAGATTCCCTCAGAACAGATTTTTTTTCATTTGGATGATTTAAATTTGGTGAAATCATAGTGATGTAGGACAAAAACTGATAAGCTCCTGCTAGGTCTGCCAAGAAAAATAGTTTATATGTCGTCCACTCCTTTTTAGACAAAGAATTGTCTTATTCTGCTATATATAATGAATGCCTTTAAGACTAACTTGCTCTAATGTTTATTACAGTTGTAACTCATTTATTAAATCAAATCATGATGGTGAGGAGGAAGTTGTAAGAAGTGAATATCTAACAGATGAGTTATCTGGAAGAAGGCAGCACCTACTGACATCACCCTGCTACGTGCAGTGCCTCAGTCAGGCTTCCATGATGCTGGGGAAATCAGAGAGGTGAACTCCCTCCTATTTCCTCCTTGGAAGGTGTTCAAGGCTGTGGCCTCACCTCTCTTGAAAGAGTCTTGAAATATTTTCAATAATGGGAAGGGGTGGAATGGCTGTGGGCTGGATCCTCTTGGAAAGTGCCCTGTAGCATTAGGGAATGACACTGTCGGTAGCCTGCTCTAGGTGTTAAAAATATGAAGTTTTGCTGATTTGCTCACTAATTCTGTACAGCCAAACGCAGTTAATGCAGCTGGGAATGATCCTACTCTGGTGTAACTCTGCTGAAGCCTGTAGTGTCACAGAGGGTGTGATTGTGGGTGAAAATCCCAGTTTGGAGAGCAGAAACCGGCTAGGTACATGTTAGTGACAACAATCCGTGAGGCAAAGGAAAGTGTTCTGTGATTCCAGACACACTCACCCATAAATTGCTGACCGGTTTATGTATTGCCCGATATAACCACCCCAGGAATCAGGAATATTCTGTTTATCGGGGCGTTTATCACAGATAATCATGGGTGCGGTGGAAATACCGCCTGGCGTGTGTCGCTGGTTTTGGAAGCTTTCATTTCCTGATTTGTCTGACATCGGGGAGGATCGTGGTTTTGATTTTTTAAAATTATTCTTATTTTATTTTAACGCAGCGGCCGGAGGACAGCCCAGCGCCCGCCCCGCCGTGCGCGGCCGCGATGCCGCTGTCCAGGTGTTTCGCGTTACCGCCGCCCCGTAAGAGCCGCGCACGAACACGGTGACGCATAAACGCGAAATTAAAGCGGTGCTGGGCCCCGCCCGGGGCTGGGGCCGAGGGCGATCCGACCACCCGCAGCCGGGCCAGGCTCCCCGCTCCCCGCAGCACCGGCACGGCCGGCGGGAGGCTCCGGAGCCCCGGCGCAGCCCGCGGGTGCCGCTTCCTCCGGCAAAGGCTTCCCCCATCGGGGCACCTGTGGGAAAGCGGCCCGGGGCTCCACGCAGGACAAGGGCTGGAAGGGGAGGGAAACCGGCTCAAAGCAGCCCATGGGCGAGGCTGGGCCGGGCTTGCAGCGCAGCCCCGGGCGCACCGTCCTGCCAGGCCAGCGGGGTAACATCACTCGTGGGGCGGCCGGTGGCGGCCGGCACCCCGGGCAGCCCGAACGAGCGCTCCCCGCCAGCCCCCGGCCTGAGGGGACACCGGAGCGGCACACGGATTGTGTCCGGCCGCCTCCAGGGCCAGAGCCAGAGCCAGAGCAGAGCCAGAGCCAGAGCAGAGCCAGAGCCAGAGCCAGAGCCAGAGCCAGAGCAGAGCCAGAGCCAGAGCCGGGGCCGCTCCTTGCAGCGCCCCGCGAGCAGCGCGCCCGGTCCCGCCCGGCTCCACCGTCGGGGCTGGCAGCGGCGCCGCCTGCTGCAAGTGCGGGCCTTGGTTTTTATTATTATTTTTTTTTTCCTTGAGCTCAGGACTCCTCGAAGGCGGGTGATTTCACGGAAAGTGAAGGGGAAGACAGGGCCCCGAAGTTATTACACAAAATAATGAGTTCTCCAGCCGATTCCTCCGGGCTGAGACCGTGCCAGTGCGGGGATGCACGCATCCCGCCCCGCCGCCCTCCAGAAATCCCCAGATTAGCAGGAAAACTTGGTGGTGTTTCAAGTGCATACCAAGAAAATTAATGTGAAAGCATTCCTCTTTCCATCGAGAAAGGCGTATATTTTCTCTCCCTCCCAAGGCTTCTCTCTCCATCCCCCCACTTCCCCCCCCCCCCAATCAGGGTTTTCCAGATAAATTGGAGAGCTTTCCAGAGGGAACCTGGAGAAGAAATAATAGAAATACTCAACACTGTCTTGGTTGCCCCGATCTACAGCACCTTTCTTTAAATGCCCGTTCGACTGTAAAATCCGGTCAAAACTGTATTCATTGCAACAATATTGGTAATAAAGTATTTTGTCTGATGTTGCATTGTCTCCTTCACGACAGAAACTACAAACAAAATGTATGTTCCAAGCGAAAAGGAAAAGATTTTATTTAATCCAGAAAATAATTAAAATCTCATGTATTTTTATTGGTTTTAGTATCCAGCAGAGTGAAAATATTGAAACTCCGAGACCCCTTGCATTAAAAAGTCACAACTGTTCTATTTTATTAGTTCTGACTGTGTGAAAAAAATTATAAGGACAACATTGAAAAAATCCGGGTTTTAGAGCCCCGAATGGCCATAAAAACAATAAAATCAACTATAAAACCTGCACTAGTGATATTAAAAAATTATGTAGTTCAATAAATGTGACATTTCATGAATGCGGATTTAATAGTCTCCAACCCGTGGAAAGAGGAAGGCTGAGGTCTAACAATTGAATTTGAAAGGGGCGGTTCTGTGGAACTGCAAAATTAAGTGCTTCATTTTTCTTGTTAGGGATTATGCAGTGGTAGTGGAATGTAATAACTGTGTCATTAAAACTTCCTTTTAACAAGGCCTATTGCTGGTATAAAAGTCAGAAAAGAATAATCTCTTCCTCTATTTATTTGTTTTCCAATAATACAGCAAAACATTTTTTTTTTCTTTTCGTATAAACTTGTTCTCAAGATTTTGAATCGACAGCTTGTAAAATATTGTGGGGGCCCTCCATTCTGCTGCCTCATATCATGCACGTCGTTATTCCAGAGGGCAACGGGTCATCGGTTTACTGTACATTTATTAAGTAAATCAAGCTGCAAATCCAACACTTCCAGATGAAAACATTAACTAAACCCCTTGGAAAGAGCAATGCCTGGGAGACTGAACACAGAGAAAAAATAATCAAAACTGTCAGCTCGCTTTACGTGTACCTGATATTTACAAGACACAAGATCACGCTTTAAAGGTGAGTTTTGGCATTTGTTAACAATGTAAAGAAAAAGAAAACCTAACCGCTCTGTATTATTAAAAAATATTTTTTTTTGTTTTTCATTTCACCAACACCCTTTCGTCTTGCTCTGAGCCTCTTATTAAGATCTTCGTGGGTTTGAACTGCAGACTTTTTTTAAAATTTTTTTTTTAAGAAAAAAAAAAAAAAGGCAGAGTTATACCAGCACCTGCTATTCCTTAACAGCTTTCCGTGCTCGCTGTCAGCACGGGGGCGTGTGATGGAGACGGGACACGGCGGGCTCCGCGGACACGCCGGCTGCACCTGTCGCCTCGGCTCGCACGGAGCGGGAGAAGGAGCGGCCGCGCCAGCGCTGCCGTCGGGGCGAGGCCCCGGGGATTGAGGGGCGCGGGCAGAGCGGGGCTCGCTGCCCCTTGCTCACACCTCCAATCACCCTCGCCCAAGTCCGGCGGGCAGCGGTGCAGGCGAGGGGCGGCCCCGCGGAGCGGAGTCGGCGGCGCCCGGACGGAGCGGGAGTCGCCCGCTGGGGCTGCGGGGCAGGGGGAATCACCCGGCGGGATCTTAAAACTCGAATCGATGGAGCCCAGGTGGCGCTGCTCGGGCCGTCACGCCGCTTTCCCAGCCCGGGCTGTCGGGCACTGGGTCCCCAGCCCCGCGCGGCCCCATCGCCCCCCAGCCTGCCGCCCGGTGCCGGCCGTCGGAGCCAGCGAGCAGCGCGGCGCCGCTTCCTGCTCCGCCACGCCGGGCTCCGGCCCTGTCCCGGGCACGGGGCCGGAGCCTGTGCTGCCCCCCGCTCACGCACTCCCCCACTCGTTCCCGCTGCACGCAGTCGGGCGCAGCGCCAGCGCGGGCTTCTCCAAGGGAGAGCTCCCCGGGCCGGGCGGGGGTGCCCGTCCGCTTCGTGCCTCCTGCCTGGGCCGCGCCAGCGCCACGCTGCAGGGGTCAGCGCGCAGCCCCACGGGGAAGCCCGAGCACCGCTGAGGCTGCGCCCTGCGCCGGCAGAGGAGCGAGAACCGCTGCGGGAGGCGCCGCGGCCTCGGTGCCGTCGGGGCCCGGCGGGAGAGAGATCGCGCCCCGCCGGCCCGGGCTCCCCCGGCGGTGGTTGATTGGCGCCGCGGGGAGTTCGCTCCGGGAGGCGGGGGAGTGTTTGCCGGCGGGGGGTGGTTTCCCCCTTCCCTGGCCGGGCTCATTGGCCAGACGGCGCCGTGGCAGGAAGGGGACAGAGACCACGCGGGCTCCGCCCCGCGCCAATAGAAACCTATCGAAGGGTAACCCGAGCCCAGAGAAACCCGCGGCGGCGGTGCCAGCACCCAGCCGCCGCGGTCGGGGCCGGCTTTCCGCAGGGGCGGCCGGGGGCGCGGGGGTGCGCGGGCGGCGACCGCGCCATGCAGTACCAGCCTCCGGGCGCGGCGCCGGCGGCCCTGGGCGTCGGCGTCCCGCTGTACGCGCCCACGCCGCTGCTCCAGCCCGCGCACCCCACGCCCTTCTACATCGAGGACATCCTGGGCCGCGGCCCCGCCGCCGCCCCGGCCCCCCACTCCCTGCCCGCCCCGCCGCCGCCGACGCTGCCGTCGCCCAACTCCTCCTTCACCAGCCTGGTGTCCCCGTACCGGACCCCCATCTACGAGCCGACCCCCGTCCACCCGGCCTTCTCCCACCACCTCGCCGCCACCTATGGCACGGGCGCCTACGCCGGGCCGCTCTACTCCTTTCCCCGCGCCGTCGGCGACTACGCGCACGCCCTGATCCGGCAGGACCCCCTGGGTAAGCCATGTGCCCCCCTCCGCCCTCCCCGGCTCCGGCGCAGACCTCGTCCCGTCCCCATCCCGCCGTCGGGGCAGGGGTAAATGGGAAGTGCCCAAAAGCGGTCCCCTTTCCCGCCCGCCCCGCCGCTTCTCTGTGTGCCCCCGGCTCCCTCCGGCCCCCGTCTGATTTACAGTAAATTAAGGACGTGCCGTGCTCCGGGTCTGTCAGCGAAACCACAGTGCGCGGCCGCCGTGACTCAGATTTGTTTTCCTTCAAACCAAGTGACTCTGAGAGTGTCCTTAGTACTGTCGCGTGTGGTTTTGGTGGGGAGTTTTAATTGTGCTTGGAGATCGCATGGCAGATCTCAGTCTTTCCTGCGGATGACTTGAAAAACACTCGGGAGGCCGGCTCCGCTCGGTGAGGCCCCCGAGGTTCCTCTGCGGGTCGGCTCGGGCCGGGCCGGGCCGGGTCGGGGGTCCCGGTGGTTACTTCGCGCCTTTGGCCGGGAAGCGACCCCTCTGCGGGGGCTGAGCCCCGTGCCCGGGCTGCAGCACTTGTTCTTAGTGATTGCAAAACTGGACCTGACTCACCACATTTGTGCAGTGAAAGAGGCTGACCCTTTCCGTTCATACAGGAAACCTTGAGCTCTCGATAGGAGTAAATCTGGTTTCAGAAGCTGTTAAGTGTTTTCCTGGCCGCCTGAAGCAGGCTCTTCCCCGGGAGTCGTGCACATTGCTGATTACTTTATCGACATCCTCAATACAGACAAATTCAGGAAACACTCGACTTCTGATAGCCGGGATCCGTTTTTCTGATATTGTTCATTTCCTCTGTGTGGGATGTGACTTTATGACAGCTAAAATAACCAGTTGCTTCCTATTTTTTGAGTCTGTTTTGCACAAGAATTACTAAAGCCTGACGCAAGCAAAATCTCGAAAAACAATGCAGCAAATTGCAAAGGGTGCAGGCAGAAAGACAAACAGCGTGACTCAGTTGCGCTGGCCGGAGCCTCCTGCCCCGGGACGCGGCTGCGGCTCCGCAGCGGGGCCGGTTCCCCGGCGTGTCGCTGCCTGCCCCGCCTCGCCCCTCACCCGGCCCCGGATGAGCCTGGCGGGCACCCCGCGGTTTCTGGCGGGCAAAGCCCCAGCCGAGGGTGGGGGACATGCGGGCTCTCCTTCCTAGAAACCCAGTGCCCTCCTGTCGGCGCATCACCCCTGCCCAGCCCCGCGATGTCCCCGCTCTCCACAGGGACCCGGGAGACGGTTTCTTTAGGACATCGCAGTGAAAGAGCAGAAGGAAGCAAAGGTCTTTTTTTTTTTTTTTTTTTTTTTGGTCTCTTTCTTTGCGAGATAGACCAACAGGAAACACATTGACGGAAATGTTGCCAAAGCCCGTAAAGTGACTTTAACTGGTCTCTCCGTTTGGCGGAGGGGAAAAAATCAGAGAGGGGAAAGATCAGAGTAGGAACTGAGAGAAATAAAATCAGGCGAAGGAAATTAGCGAGCCTAGACCCGGCGCGCTCCCAGGCCTGGCCGGGGCTGGGCAGGGGCTCCCCAGTCCCGCGTGTCCGTGGCCGGCGGTGACCCTCGGCTCTCTGCCTCTCTTTGCAGGGAAGCCGCTGCTCTGGAGCCCCTTCATCCAGCGGCCGCTGCACAAGAGGAAGGGGGGGCAGGTCCGCTTCTCCAACGACCAGACCATCGAGCTGGAGAAGAAGTTCGAGACGCAGAAATACCTCTCCCCGCCGGAGAGGAAGCGTCTGGCCAAGATGCTGCAGCTCAGCGAGAGGCAGGTGAGGCCATGCCCGCGCCCCGGGGAACCGCGCCCCTTCCCCTTCGCTCCAGGCCCCGCCGTGCAGCTGCTGTCGCTGCATCGGGACCCGGCCGGCTCAGGGTCGGCGGGAAGGGGTTTTTGACAGGTTCTTGCTTTTTGCTTGTGGCTTGGGAAAGGCTCTGGGCGCTAACTGGCTCCAAGACTACCCTGCACCTTTTCTCGTTGTCGTTGCTCAGGTCAAAACCTGGTTTCAGAATCGCAGAGCCAAATGGAGGCGTCTAAAGCAGGTACGGAGATGTTTCTGTTTCTATAGAAATAAGTATTTTAATTGTCTTATCTTATGCCGTGCTCGCCTATTCCAGGTTGTATGCAGAAGTCATCTGAAAGGCTGTTTAACCTCTTCACCTTGATTAAAAAGACAAATAGTCATGCTGGAATCCATGAGGGCTCGTTCAGGCAGCACTAACGTTAAAAGCTTCTAATGCAGTTCCTATATCAATTATGCCCGTCTTTCACACACCACCTATTAAAACTCCACGGTAATTGTTTTGTAAACCCATATGTTGTTTAGCCAATTAACGTGGAGAAGATAAGTAATTGTCAGTAAATTACCTAGGCAGTTTTTTGGGAGAATATTAACTGGTGTTTTAAAATGCCCTCTTTTGATAAACACAAGTTGATGTATTTTGCTAACAAAGGAGAAAGCAGGTACAAACACCTTGTTTGGTTTGACGAGCCACATGGAAAATTGAGTAGTTTTTACCTTCCTTTCACAAGCAGTTACAATGCATGAGCCTAAGAAGTTAAAGCAGTTTCTCCTCCCTTAGAAATCATACTCAAGCAGGTAATTATTTAGGGATTTTTATGGCACATAGGAACTCAGCAAAACTGAGGTCCCTTGGCTCAAATATTTTTGAAAAATTCCAACATCTTGACCTGAGTCTGGCTTCAGCTAATGTGACATGGATGCACACAGTTTACTGGCAGATTTGCCTTTAATGTAAAAGTAAAAAGAAAAGTAAACTAATCACGGTACGGTGCTCTAGATGAATCTGTTCTGTGACCTTCACTGAGTTTAACTCAATCTTCAGTTGATTTTTTTAATAAAGTTGTATTATTCTGGCAAGAGGCCGCCTAGGGCCCAGCCCATGCCGCAGTGTCCGGAGAGCTTGCTTGGGATCTCAGCCATTTTAAGTCATTTCCTCCTTTTCATTCAGTCACATCCATTTCTCCAAGCCCGCACAGTTATATCATGGGTACGTGTCCTTGCCTGCTTTTTCTTTCACATAGCATTTCGTGCCCCCTTAGGGGACTGGGCTCTCCAGACAGGAGCCAACATAGGGCTACTCTTGCCTTCACAAACAGGGGTTTGATTTGGTTTTAGTGGTGAGTGTTTTAATGTTGAGTTTTAGCTTAATTGGTAGTTTTTTTCCATTTGCTTTTGGACCACTGATGGATTCAACCTCCCTCCTCTTGCTGTCGTGTGTAATTAAAGAAAGATCAGGGCGGGAGGAAGCTGTGTGTCGGTGTTTGTAGACTCATAATAAACATTTGCTTTGCTAAAGACAAAAGTTCAGAGGTTCCTGGGCTCCAGCAGCTCCTGACTCTTTTGAAGTGGCTGCGATAACCATCGCCAGGGAGCCCTATTCACGGCAGCAGCCCCTGTGGCTGTGAGGGAGTGGGATCAGAGCCCTCGCCCGGCCCGGTCCCACTCAGGCAGGTTTATAGGCAGGAGGCCCAGGGAGGCGGCAGGACACCTGCCTTTTTCTGCAAGGTGGTTTTCCCACACAGCACAGCTGGAATTCCCTGGCCTCCTGTCTCTGTGGCCTCTAGTTCTGTGCCAAGCAGGATTCTTTCATTGCAGGAGAACCCCCAGGTCACCAAAAAAGAAGAAGTAGAAGGTGCTGACAGTCACAGTGAGCAAAGGCCAGAGAGCTGCCAGAGCCCCGAGCAGAAGGGTAAGGAGGTCTCTCTGGATGGCTCACAGTACACCCCCTCACCAGCCTCACACGAGGACCTGGAGTCAGATGTCTCTGAGGACTCTGATCAAGAAGTGGACATTGAAGGTGATAAAGGCTATTACACTGCTGCCCACTAACAGTCCCATGCAGAGAGCGGACCTAACTCGACTTGCACTTTACCAGGGGCTGGTTTGAAAGAATATTGTGCTACAGGAGAAAACTTTCACCGTTACATTGAAAGAAAAAAGCATCACCAAATAGACTAATTTTATAACAAGCAAAGAAAGAAAGATGTACTTTCTGCAAACAGTTCAGTTTTGCCATCTCTAATTTGGTTAAAGGACCATGGTTTGTATTTAATTGTTTGTAAGATGTGTTTGTACAATTATCAGTGTTCTAACTGGAGTATTGTTCTGCACCCTGTCCTTACTCATGGTGGTGGAGAGGGTCTGAATCAGCTGCTGTCGGTGATCAGGCAAAACTCTAACTAGTGTGGAAGTGAGTATGGATTGCAGGACTAAGCCCTTTATATGTGTAAACAAACGTACTTTAAATAGATTAATATAAACGCCCTTTGTAAGCAGAGAGGCATGTTCTGTGAAATAGGAAGGGATTTGACCATCCCGAGAAGTGCCTTATACTCACACCCTTTTGTGTGCTCTCTACGGAGACATCCTTCCTTTGTCAGGTAGAGTTGTCAGACAGATTCCTTTTTCTTCTTGTGTGAGATTAAATGTGCCTTCTCAGATTTCTGAGAATTTTGCCTCACAGTTTGGATGGTTCAATTTGCAGAAAAAAAATATTTTTCTCCTTCAAAATCTCTAGCACCGTTTTTTATGGATTTCATATTTGAGAAGAAAATGCAGGGAGTGATAGGGCCTTGCTGCAGGGCATAAGTGAAGCACACGGCCGTGGGAAGATAATGCCTATCGTACATGTATCTGCTTCTGTACATACTAGTTTTCTTAAAAAATCTTGTGGTTTTATACCTCACATTGTTCATATTTTGTACATATTTGTTCAGTGTTTAAAAAAAAAAAAAGGCAAAACCTGGTATTTAATTTTTGATGGACATATCTGTGAAATAAACCTAAGCTCTGCAACACTCGCCACTCTGGTCGTCCAGTTACTGGCAGGAGAAAACCCAAACTTCTCCTTTGCCAGGTGTGTTGTAAGCGCCTTTCCCTCAGTACTGTGCCAGCCATCAGCCACCCTCGGTTGCAGGAGTCTCGTGTGGGCTCTCTGCTGTATTTTTTTGCTGTGTTTCAGCCTCTCACCCAGCATTTTGGTTTTGCCCACGCGGGAACGGGCTCTGTGGCGGGAGGAGGAAAACCTGGCTGGCAAGCCCGGGCTGGAAGCGTGGGTGTTTACCCCCGAGTCGCCCTGACCTTGGGGGGCCGCAGAGGGGCGCGGGCTGGAGGAGGAGCGGGGCCGGCAGGGTTTGCTCGGGCCGGGCATCGACCCCAGCCGGGCAGACGCTGACCCACTTGAGTCAACAGTGGTTATTCATCGGCATTTCTCCGAAATGACTCGGGGAAGGAGCACGGATCCCGGACTGTGAGAATTGCTCCTGGTAGTGGGCATCCTGGGTGGGCACCCGCGTGGGTATTCAGCCCCTCCAGGTGCCACAGTGAGCACCCGGCGACGGGGATTTACACCCGGCCAAGTGTCACTAAAAGCCAATTTAGTGCCAAGAAATGCTTTTAGATAGCAACAAGTGACTGTTGTGACTGGCAAGGGAGGATGGCCCTTAGACCAGACAAGCTGTTGCTTCTAAGTGAGTTAATTCTTTCAGAAACATCAGCTGAGTTTTCTGAATAAGTGGCTTTAACTTCGGTTTATCCGAAAACCGCGCTCATGAACAGGGCCCGAAAAGACGAGACGATCGGGAAGTTCTGTGCCCCCTGCCCGAGCACACCGGGCACGGGCTCTGGCCCTGAGCTGCTCCGGTCGGGGCCACGGCCGGGCCGAGCGCTCCGCTCGCACGGCGGCCCCGGTGGCGCGGGCACCGGCCCCTGGTTTAACACCGCCCGTGACAAAGGGAGGGAGCTCCGGGGCGCTCCGGGCCGCGCCTGGGGCTCCTCTCCGCCTTAGCGCCGGGATGGAGCCCCGGCGCGGTGAGCCCCACGAGAGGAATGGCTGAGGGCGCAGACAGCTCGCAGCGGGGCTGCGCTGAGGAGGAGGAGATCCCTTCTCCATCCCTCGGCTTCCCCTCTCTCCGGTTGCCGTCCTGGGCCTCAACGCGGGTCCCGACCGGGACGGGGACAGCGCACCGTGAGTCCCGGGAGCTGCGGGGGAGGGTGGTGAGGTCGTGAGGGCCGGAGCAGAGCAGGGAGCGCTCGGGAGGGAAGATGCCGTCCGCCTCTGTTTTTCTTTATCTCTTTATCTGTCCCGACCGATATCAAGGTACACGAAACTGGCATCGCCTCTTCAACGCCACTTCGTGTTACGGCTGTGCTTTCGCGTGGGGATGGGAACACGCGTGGAACAGGGCGGCCGTCACGGGTGGGCAGCCGGCGGCGGCCCGTGGGCGTGGGCGCCGGGCGAGCCGCATTTCCACGGGGCTGATGCCGGCCCCGGACCAGCCGGGAGCCAGCCGGGCCCGGTGCGATGGGCGGGGCGGGGGCTCTGCCCGAGGAACTGGGCGGGGTCGCGTCCCGGGAGATGAAATGGGGTCCAGGGAAGCTGGGCTCGCAGACCCAGTCGCTTTCCCCGCCGTGGCGGGGATTTGGCGGCTCCCTGCAGGTGCGGAGCGCGGATGCGCCGTCTGCAGCCGCCTGGCCAGGGATGTGGATTTCCAGGGTGTCGCGACAAGTGACAAACAGCGCTGTAACCCGGGCTGGGCAGTCGATATGTCCTTGCTCACCCGCCCAGCCGGGGAGGGGGCTCAGGGAGGTAAAACACACCGGCGGGGCCGGCCGAGCTGCCGCTCAGAAGCAATCCCCCCGCCTCTGTCCCTAATTTCCCCAGCTCGTTTCCACGCGGGGGAGACCGACGTGGGGATGACCACGGTGTGGCGGACGAGTGTCCCTCCACGGGCAGTCTCTTCTCTTTGGCAGGAGAAAAACAGCCAAAGCACTTTACACCGTTCGGGAAAACCTTCGAGCCCCTTCCGTGCCAGCCCGCTCTGTCCTGTTTGTTTGCCCGTTGGCTATTCCATGCCGAACTGGCACGTATGACCTTTCCAGCACAACTCCCGTCTTGTTTTCGACTTTTTTATCAGCCGATTCAACTTGAAAATGGTTATCATTTAGCAGAAAAACAAACAGAAAAGCACATTTTTGTAAGCAAAACGTTAATGATTGGAAGAATTGCACCAATTTCAGCTTGACAGTGTGTGATTAATCCTCCGGGTCAGGTACTTATATTTTTAGTCATTAGGTTCGTCGGCCTTTGATATGCAGAACTGTTTCTAGCCTAATAGGCTATCGACCGGGCCGCTGTGTACTTTGACTCGGTGCGCAGGGCGGATCCCGGGCCCGCGGGAGCGCAGAGCGGGATGCGCGGGCAGCGCCGGCCGGGCGGGCTCGTCCCGTCCTGTCCCGCAGGTCCGTCCCGTCCCGTCCCGTCCCGTCCCGTCCCGTCCTGTCCTGTCCCGCAGGCCCGTCCCGTCCCGTCCCGTCCCGTCCCGTCCCGTCCCGTCCGTCCCGTCCCGTCCCGTCCCGTCCCGTCCCGTCCCTTCCCGTCCCGTCCCGTCCCGTCCCGTCCTGTCCTGTCCCGCAGGCCCGTCCCGTCCCGCGGGCCCGGCCCCGCACCTGGCCCACGGCCGGAGCCGCCCCGCGCCCGCAGTCCGGGACACGCGTGGGGCTGCGCGTTCGCGCCCGCCGCCGGCGCTGCCGCGGGGCGGGAGAGGAGGAAGGCGGATGCGCGATGTTTGTGAAGCAGGTCACTTTAATCCTTCGCGCTGAAATGTCCAGAGCCTCTTCTATCGCACAATAATAGGAAATAATAACTCAGGGCTGCTAATTGTTTGCTTTCGCTGAAAAGGACCTTCCTCTGGGCATATCGGATAAAAGGAGTTTTATCCATCCACTCAGTTTAGTGGATGACAAGAAATGGTATTAGGCCTGGAAGACATCTGCTATTATATGTCTCCTCAGAGGACCAAAAAAAGAATCAGACAATAAAATCTTTGGATGGATATTATTATCTTTTAGCTATGTATGTATGTATATATATATGTGTGTGTGTGTGTATGCAAAATGTTTGTTTTTGAAGACATTATTTTACCACATGAGAAAGTACCAAGACAGACAGAGCTGTAACCCTGAAAGAAGCATGAACAGCAGGTCAGAGCATGCTGCTCTGATTCACATCAACTTCGCATTAACGTTTAGCAGTAGTTTGGGCTTAGTAAGGACTTTGTCCAGGTGACAACAGCTTACCAAAAAGCCTTTGCTGACAGTTGAGTCTCTGTCTTATTTTGAATCATGGACTGGCTCCAGGCCTCCTGAGCACAGGAGGTTTGCTTATTCCTATTTATCCAAAACAGGAAATCAATGTGTATTTCTAAAATATTTCAGATGGTGCATGTCAAGGCCAAAAAAACTTTACACAATCGTGTAAAAAGCCTTATCATGTTAACTTAAGTGGCTCCGTTTCACAACTCCATTGTCTGAGAGCTATTGACAAATGACTACTAAACCCCGGGAGTCTCAAGCACATCCACACTGTGTTACTTTGGTCACTTCGAGTTATAACAGCAAATTATTGTTTGGTGGAGTCTTTCAATTGAGTTGGTGACTCGTGAATTTCCCCCTGAATGTTAGATACCCACCCATGCCATAAAGACATAATCCCTAATGGGACTAATTGAGAGGTAGCTCTTTCTCCCTATTAAATTGTTACCTACCTATGTCATTAAGCCTTAATAATAAATAGAACTAATAGGTTTGTTTGGGTTAGTTGGGTTTTTTGTTTGTTTATTTGGTTTTCTTTCTGCTTGTTTTGATTTGTTGTCATTGTGGAGGTTTTTTTTTACATAGCAAAACAGAGCCTGATATTAAACAGTCTGAGAGGCTGTGCTTATGCTCGTTTAGAATTGTCATAGTGACTTTTTCGTTTTTCGTCCTTTTTTTTTTTTTTTCTTTCCTGAAAGTATTGTTCAAGATGTCAAAGATACTAGCACAATTCTGGTAAAGAGATGTTCTGATTTTTTCACTGGTAGGAGCAAACCAATGTAAAGATATGTACTAATGACTAAGAATTATCTGCTGACTTTTTACAAGACAATTGTTATAGTGGGTATGTGTGCAAGCATGTGGGCTGGACATTTTCAAGTAGCTGCTCAAAGGAGCAGACTTTTAAAGGATTTTGTCTGAGTACATTTTGGTGAAAACAAAGTCAAAGTCAAAACGAATTGCTGTGGTGGCCTGTAGGAAATTAATTGGTGCTCACAGTCAGCTGGAAATACTGACCCTAAAGACAAACTGAACTTCACGTTTGTTGTATAGTTTAGGCAAATGATTTGGGCTAAAAGATGGAATGGGCATGAAAAATGAGCTGCCATCTCATCAGCCTTAGGGAAGGGGCCATTTCCAGGAGGCCTAATTCAATCAAGCTTATTTAAGGACTAAAAATCCCATCTGACAGACACATAGACCTCAAAACTTTTAACATGATTTTAGTAGGCTGAGTTGCAGTCATCAAGGAGCCCAGAATATGACCTGCTAAAACTCGGCAGATTGTGTCAGTAGACTCTTAGTGGGTCTTGCTTTTGAAAAAAGAGTTCCTGACTGAACCAAATCTACTGAAAAAAATGATCCTTTTCCCCTTGTTGTCTAGACTGACCCTTCAGGGTTTCCCTGAACTTCAATCTGTGCCATTGCTTTGAAGACCTATGTGGAGAAAATTCTTGCTGATCCTTTCCTGGATACCCCTTGGCTGGTGCAGTGGGCATGCCATTGTAAGGAGCATTCTGTCCTTGTCTAGACAAGTATCAAAGCTGTATTTTTAGAATGACGTAGCAAACACTTTTGAACACCTTTTTGCATTTGACTTGTCCTGTCTATGCAAGGTTTCAAATCATGGTAGTCAAACCTTGTTAGCCAGTACCTTTAAAAACATAGCGTTTATCCTAGTCTAGACATACTGAGAGTTCTTGTCCTGGAGTACACCCACATGAGGGTAGAGCCATTTTAAAATGAGTCAGGACTGCCCACTACCCTGCAATTGTATCTCAATTACTTACTGCAGCTATCAGGATAAAAATCACAGGTTAAAAGGGGAAGAAGTAACTTTATTTTATACACATCAGTTCTTCCACTTCCTTCTCTGTAACAAGAAACCCTCTTACACAGCCAAAAACCTAATCTAGCACACAGAGTCCATAGGAGAGATCTGTTGTAGTCCTAAGGTATAGAAGGACCCAGTTCTGCAAGAGGATGGGCTAGTGGCTGAGGCCACCTTCCAAGGACTTATCCTGGAAGTTCTTCCCAAACATACCTTGGAACTGGCCCGAGTTGCTGTGAGGAGTTTGGAGACAATAACCCTTTAAGGAACAGCTCTGCACTAATTTGGTTCATTTTGGCTGATGGGTGTTGCAGCCCCACCAGCACTTCAGAGCAAGTTTGGCTCATTGAGGGCATTTTGTTGGTTGATTCTGGGCTCCATGGCAGTAAGGCACCAGATTAAATTTATCTCTGAGGATGTCAGTGCCAGTTAGATGTGGCAGGAACTGCGAATGAGTTGCTCTGTTGGCTGAAAACAAACACGGGGCTGTAGAAGTCACAGTGAGAACAGCCAAGGGAGTTGAGGTGTAGTAGCAGGGGCTTCAGGGGCTCAGAGGCAAAAATTATGGGATGGGACAGTAGCTCTGCAGCTCCCATGACATACTGATGCAGGCAGTGGAGAAAATCAAAACTTTCTTCTAAAGTTTGTCAGATAATGAAAAATTATTGTTTTGGGTAAAGGGCAGAGACTGATCTGACAGTCTGTCAGGGACCAGACTGAAGTTTTCCATTTAAGTAAGATTTTGGGAGAAACTAGTGGTCAGTACAATCCCTAGGAGATGGATCAGGTCTGCCCTGCAGAGCTAAAGCCTTCTCTGTGCCTTTGGCCCTGGAGGCTCGCACCGACATTGGCTTGGTCACCACTCGTGCACCTGTATAATATTGTCTCCTTGGTGCAATACCCCCTGCAACTTCAGGAGCATTTTACTCCAAGTGAAGCATCCTAATTTGGTTCAGTGGAATAGCAGCAACAGTGGCAGCAGCAAAGATGGCAGCAGCTCTTGGCTGTCTCTGCCACCTGAACTCACCTCTGTTAACAGGCAGGAGATGTACAGCACTTCCCCAGAATCATTTATCTTTATGATAACTCTGTTTTGGGGAGGACTGGACCCCATCAGAACACTAGTTGCTCTTGAAAATCTCAGTCAGAAATGTATGCAGATAGTCTTTGTGCTGTTCACCACTTCCCATACTGTGGTAGGGGAAGAGAATGCTGACACTGCAATAACTGAATAAAAGACACCCATTTTCTGCCCGTGTTACTCTCACAATGAATATTTTTCATGCTTGATGCTGGTTTGCTCCACCAGCTACCCCTACCCCACAGCCTTTGGGTGTGTCTGGGCAGTCAGGGTACACTCACAGAAAGGGCAGATGGTGAATATCTGTATACTTGAAAATATATTTATGTCTTAATTAAAAAACTTACATGGAAAAGTACATGTTTTTTCTCCCTTTTTCACTTTCACCTGATACTTTTGCTGTAGCAAAAGAAATGCTACCTGCACATGGAAACAAATGTGCAGGTTTTTCTAGGGAAGAGAATTATGCCACAGAGGCCTGTGTATAACATGACACCAGAACTTCTCAGAAAGTCCTGTGTGGTAGGATGCAACTGGCCAGCTTCAGAGTCTTTTGCAAGGCAGCAGAAGTTCCCTGGGCTTGAAGTAATAAACATCTTACATGCACAGATGTTGTTGGGGAGGGTGGTTTATATTGATTCATCATCAACCACTCCAAAATGAGATTGCTGTGTTGTTATATAACCCTTGGAAGGGGTTTCCTGGCAAAATAATTTTTGATTATTTTGTGTTATTTTTCCACGATGATACTTTTGCCTCATGACTGTCTCCTGAGCTATCGATCACAAAATTCATGAACATAACCTGTACAATCTTATTTCCTATATATGTGAGGAATAATCTAGCACTGGCAAATGAGGCACACATGATGATACTTAAAAATGTATGTAAAATATTAAGTTATTTGGTGGTTGCACCAGAACAAATGTAGGAAAAATAATGTCATTAAATAACAAATGGATTAAGGCCTTATTTTTTCTTAGTTGATTACGGAATCTGCATTACTACATACTTTCCATTATTTGCAAATTACACCAGACAGATTGAATAAATGCTTTAAAATGGGTCCTGAACACTGGTTTAGAAACACAGAGGAAGTGGTTTCTTAGACAACTGCTACCCACGTATTGATTTAATAACGGAGAGGTGGAGGGGCAAAGATGATTATGTTGATGTACTGAACTGTTGATTGTTTAATTGAAGGTAAAATTTTTAGCTTCACTAGTCAATTACCTGATCTCATTAAGTTCTTAAAAATCACTAAAATACCATTCTGGCTGAAGCAGCTGCACTTTGCTACTATATTGTTTAAAGCATTAGGAAAATCATTTGCTAATGGTGATTTACAAGTGTAAACATGTGATATTTTTAGCATCTGAATAAGCTTTCTCCATGTGAGAAATTTTGAACTACTACCATGCACCAGGTATGTAAGGACAAAAAAGCATATGAAATATGTTCTTATGTTTGCTTAAATGATCCTTAAACTTCTAAATATTTTAAGGTTTCTTCTATTCGAATGAATCTTATCAACAGGGTGGAAAATACAAGTAGAAAATAATGATTTTTTAATATTAAAGCTGTTTCAAATATAAATACAAGATTAATTTCAGTGCCTGTCACATAACAGAGGTTGTATTAAGAATAAATATAAACTAAGACAGCATCTGGCATCTCTGTGGAGGAAGAAGCGCCATGCTGTGAAAATGCTGGAGGTGCCAGCCTGGCAGCACAAGGAGGACTCCAGAGCAGCAAGGACAGCTCATCCTGGGCCTCTCCTTGTTCCTTGGAAAGTTGCTGATAGAGGACTTGGCAGAGCACCTCCTGGATTCTATATGCCAGAGTGCTGTGCACTGCTAGCAATCAGTGGCATTTTTTGTATTTCCAAACATCATAGGAAGACATTCTTTCAGGTTAACACATTTTCATTTTGCAGGATGCCTGTCCCAGAAAGGGTAAGTGATCAGTCAATGTTCACACAGTAATGTAGGAAGCCTTTTCCAGAACCTGTGTGCCGAGGGTTCTGTCCTCGTGTACTTCATTTGGTTTTTAAATCAGTTCAGAGAAAGACAACTGGTTTCCATGCAGAAGGAATCTGGGATCAATTTCTTCATTCCTGCAAGCAATGTGACTTCAGCCACATGAACTTGATGAACTCTCAGAAAGGAGCTAGACACGTTTTTCTCTCAGTGCAAAGATGTGATGAGGTTATGAACAAGTCCCAAAAGGAGAAATTAAGGAAGAGCTGGGTTGTATTTTTCCCCCTTCACAAAGGGTTAATGAGACATAGTAGCTGTAGAGAAATAATTTAGAAGAAACTCTGTAGCACCAAGATTTCCCAGTTTTTGGGGATATTCCCACTGATTCTGGTTCTGTGCCAGTCCATGTGCCACTTAAAATCTCTTTGGAGTGAAAAATGACTGTCAAAATATGAAAAGGGGACAAAAGCACACAGCACTGACAAGGAAACATGCCAGTTCCCCAATCTTGGAGCACATGCCTCCAAACTTCTTGGGAAATGTAATTATCTTTCTATAATTACCTATTATTGCTTGAAGTTCCCATCCATCAGTAGCTCCTTCACTACTGGTGTGGTTGTTACTTAGGTTTTTAGGTACTTGAATTGAGGTGCAAAGTGCAAGCCAAATAAAACTGCTAGTGTTGCATTTTGATGTCATGTAAATTGGCAATTACATTCTGCACAAGGCAGTGATATAAATTATGATATAAATCAACCCAAATTTGAGGACATTCACGTGGAGTCTTCCTTAATATTTTGTAGGTGCCAGAAAGTATTTTTTATTGTAACACAAGACAATGGGCAGGAAAAGGACAAAACTTGATTTTTAAGAAAACAACATCAATTTAGGTCATTCAGAGAGCAAAACTACTCAGGGTCTGGAGTTTGGGTTTGTTTTCCATTTTTTAGGTATTGCCTTTTTAGGGTTTGAGGAGGTTTTGGCCCTGCACTGTTGTTTATTGACTGCAGAAATGTGCAGAAAGAGTAGAAGCTGTGTAAAGCTCTTCCAAGACTCACTGTTACTGTCAAGCCAGAGAAATTTGTTGTGCCTGTGTTATTGTGATCAACCAGTATGTCCAAAATGGTCCTGCAGCTTTTCTCAGGTTAAAGTAGCACAAATTCATTTTTGGACAGGGTAGAGCCTGTGTAACTTGGTTTACTACGGCAGCTTTTGGAATTATAGCAGATTTGGCTGTGACATTTTACAGGAACAATTGAACCATTTTAAGCACTGATTCAAAGGTAATTCCTGGTGGTAGCTGATATCAACAGTGGGTTGACTTCCTACTTGGTAGGTGGGCCAGAAAAGCCATCCTGGGGGAAAGGAGAGCCTGAAGGTTTCCTGTGAGCAGAGCCCTGTGCTCCAGGAGATCCTGCAGGGATGAACTACAGGAGCCAGCTCAGGAAAGTGCCTGGGGCCAAATATTTGCACAACTGTTCTGAGCTATGGTTCTGCTTAGGGTCTTTGTGGTTTTCAGATAAGAAAATGAGGAAACTGAATAAAAACATCTACCCACCAAAAGGGTGAATTGTATGAGGGCATCACTCCTGTGCGCCTTCTCCTCCCCCTTGCAGACCTGAGCACTGGCAGAGGCTGCCTTGCTACTCTTGGTAAACAACTTTTGAGGGGTTTGACTGGCAATAAAGTTCATCCAGCTTCTTAGGTGCCCAATATCTTGTAACTTGCACCCTGAAGATTGATATACGGCCATCCATTTAATAATCCATTTAATTTCTATTTTTGAAATAAAATAGAAGTATCAAGGTATTTAATTTTCTTTAATATATCAGTAAAAATAATTGAATAATCCTGAACTCCACCTTTTAAGGTCTCCTTAGTTTGTATTTTTCTTCTTTTGTTGTGTTTGTGTGTTTACTTATTTTTATTCTGTTCTTATTTTCAGTGATTTTTCATGTTCTTCAGAGTAGGAAGAACTAATTTTCTGGTAGCAGGAGCTATACCAAGTCCTGAAGGTTGCACTTAATGCTGATTTATGTGTCAAAATTAGTAAGCCTAGAGAGACCTTTTCCCTAACAAATAAATCAACATATTTCCTAAAATGAAGCTGGCAGGTGTTTACTTATTTTGTGTTTTTCATTTGACTTGAACTCATGCCAGCTTACACAGTGCTGGATTGCATTTAAGTTCTCTAAAACATATTCTCTAGAAAAGGAGCAATTACAGTGCAGTGTTTCCTGAAACTACAAGAGTCTGAGGTCATAGTACTTGTTTATAAAACACATTTCTCTAACTTCTGTCTTCCAAGAATCAGCTGAAGCATAATGTTGGAAATATAATGTATAATGAATAAATATATTTCAGTGATTCATGAGGATTTGTCTCATTTTATTTCTAGATATGAGTAGGTCATTAACTAGCCTATACATATATATACATTTAAAAGCAGAATTTTCCCTTGCCCACTAAGATCAGTAATATATGATACAAAAACACTGAAATGTTTCATCATATCTCTGCAGCAATCTGTTCTCTAACTTGGTACATCTTATTCTCAAGATGATAAACTTTCTCAAAAACCTTTCCATGTGATCACTCACAAATACTAAGGCTTTTAATAGTCCCATCATGCAATGCTTACATTGCCTAGCCAACATTTATTGTGAATCTATTGATGCCCTGCTTTTAATTCCTAATGATACTGAAATTAAATTAGCTATGAACTCCCTTACAACGTCTGTCTCCTGATCTGGAAGACTGTTTATACAAGCAATCAGGGAAGTTAGCTGCTCACTGGCAGGGCAAGTGTCTGCAAATAGGCTCTGCAATAACATATTAGCCACTGCAAATGGAGGAATATGAATTAAGCATATAGATTTTGCACTTGTTTCCTTTGTGCCTCCCCTCTTTCCTTGACATGTTTACTGACACATTTATAATGTAAGAAAGAGCTCTGAATGTTGAGCATTAATTACGTGTGGGAACTGAAGCATAAAATAACATCTACATTTTATCCTTTTTAATCAAGAGGAAATGCTCTAATGTTGGATTTAGATTTAATGCAAAACTAAATATTTGACTCACAATATATTATGTCAGTAGATTGGCTGGTATTTATCACACTTTTCAAAACTAGAGCTTTAATGCCTCATTTGACATGATTTTGTCAGTCCCTGACAGAAAGCTGATAAAATGTCCATTTATGCCATTACAGCTGCCTCTTGTAGCACTTGTGCTGCTATGGAGAGGGATCTGCTGTCTTTTGCCTAAAACGTTTGGTTTTGATAATTTTATAACAAGTTGATCTCTAAAGTTCATTTGGCTCTATTACAGTAGATAAGTTCAAGACTATAAATCAGGTTTTAATTGTACAAAAATAGCTTAAATTGACTAGGTGGCCAAAAGCTATCTAAATACTGCATTTTTTCTGTCAAGGTAGCTGAAACTAGAGTTAAAACTACCACTGGATTTCCATTTCTTCTCTTATTTTTAGTTTCATCTTCAAAGGGCCTTTTTTTCCCCTTGCTTGGGCATTTTTAAAAAATTTCTTAATCCACTGGTAGCAAAAAAAAAAAAAGGTTTTCCACAAAAAATGGCAAAACTGAAGAGGATCAAATTATATGGTCCCTGCTGACCAGACAAGATGATTCTAGAGAATCCTCTAGCTCTAAAACCCCCTCCAGGTGTGTGCCTTTACCCAGGCAGGGCTGTCAGAATGGACAACATGTTGCCCTGCACCCCAACTCTTACTTATAGTGTGGATTTGCCAGTGCCAGGTACCTTGTGCTCAAAATACCTGGAATTGGGAATATCTTGTTATAAATGCAGCAGAACTATTTAATACTTATTTCTAATCCACCTCCATCTTTCGTGGGTTTAGAAGTGGATGCTGTGTGGGCTGCAGCACTGCTGGGGCAGCTGGGACAGCCTGAGGAGTTAAAAACGAGACAGGGAGTTCTGTTCCTCCCCTGCCACGTTCCATTTCATCAGGCTCTGCTCACAGAATCAGAGCTTTACTAGCTCTATCAAAATCAGTAAAATAATAATAAAAAGACAAGTGTGACACCAGCAAGAAGGGCTACTCCAACAAGCAGTGCTTGGTCCCTCACCTGCACTGGCAGGGAATGGCTTCCTGCAGGAGTGGCTGAAGCCCCTTGGATAATTAGCGAGTGAGTTGCACAACAGCCTCTGTGCCCAGTGTAGTAATACCATGAGAAATAGGATATGTGCGTCTGTTTAGGAAGACTGGCATATTTTTACAATTATCTAAACAAAATGAATTGCAGAATTTCAGGTCAAACCTGAACTTTGCCCTGTCTCCAGAAGTGCAAGGACAGTGAAGTCACTGATTTGTGAAGAGTACAATTCACCCTGCCCATTTTCTTCCCTTTTTTTTTGATTGATCCCAGTGAAGCCAATGCCAGCATCTGCATGATCTAAATGATCATTTGCCTTTGGTGGCTGGATTTTGGTAAGGAAAGTATGTGGAGTCAGCTACTCAGGACGCTGAAAACAGTGCTTTTCAATGAACAGGCATGAATTAATTTTTCCCCCACCTAAACTGAAGGAAAAATAGTTCCAACACTGACAGCTTATACTCTGTGGAGATGTCTGAAATCTGAGGACATAACAAGAAATTCAAGTGCCACTTATCTCTGTTTCTGCACTATCCCTGCTGATAGTGCTCAGCCACGACCAGCCCAAGGGTACGACAATCCTCCCCTGGCACCAGCGGCAATTTAGGCCACAGGGCTTTAGTTAATGCCTCTGCTTTGGGAAGGGCAGAAGATGGAGAATTAAAGCAATTTCTCCAGTGAGACCCACTAGAAGGAGGGAGAAGAGTCATGCATATTTGTGCATGCTTGCAGTCCACCCACTCCTTCCTTCCCTGGGCTCACCCTTCCGCCCGCAGCGCTGTCCCCGGGGGCGCAGTGGCTCTGCCTTTGCTGGATGCTGTGGCAGCATTTGGGGGCTCTCAGAGAGCCTCTCCTCCCTGCAGGGCCTAGGAGGAGGGGCTGAGACGCTCTGGGGGCTGGGAGTAATCTTCCAGCTAGGAAATGGAGTCATCTGTGTAGCTAAAAGTGATATAAAGAGCTTCCCTTCTGCCAACACCAACACGCATAACAGGTGTTTGACAAGCCCAGGTAGCTGCTTTCCTCCCATGCCCCAGGCCCAACAACTGGAGCTACAAATTCTCTAATATAACACATGTTTCTGGGTCCTCATCAAGACAAAATTATCTGTGTGGTGGGTTGAGGTCAGCACTTGCGCTGGCGTGGAGATCGACATTCTCATGGGAGCCTGCAGAGGTGGCATCAGCCTCTGGGACCACTGGAACAGCACCTTTTGTTTGCTGACCTGGTGGAAAGGCAGCTCTTCTGTGCTCAGCAGGGCCAGTCAGCAGAGGCCTCAGAGCTTGTGGGATCAGCACTTTATTCACATGAAAGACCTGATGCCTTTGATTCAGTACTTCTGCCTTTCCAGGATGATGACACCAAAGCAAAGGTCTCTGTGATCTCACTGTCTCAGCAGCTTTCACATGTGAGCTTGGTACACAGAGAGCTGCCCCTCTGGCATCTATTTACTCAGCGGAAAGGGAGCAAAAAGGCACAGGCTTGCCCAGGGTCACACAGCAGAGGTGTCGCCAGCTCCTCGCAGTGCACTCTTTATTGCACCAGGTTTTAGAGCTCATTTTCAGTCTTGTTTCTTGCTCTTGTGTGATAATCTGGTCTTTATTAAAAAAAAAAATAATTGAAAAAAGAAAAGAAGTGCAAAGACCCTGATACACTGTCAAAGAGAAATCAGAAAATGTGCAGCTAGAGACTAAAAGTATCATAATGAAAATAAGAACTTATGTGATGTGTAAAACAAATATGCTTTTCTCAATTTTCTGAATTTTCTGGAACAGGGCAACTCACAGTTTTAACATTGTTACTGGAAATGGTGAATATTATGCTTTGAAGTCCTCTGATGTGCTGAAGATGCTCCTGTTCACATGCACACTTCTCAGGGTTGCCCCGGCCACAGCTTTAATGGGGCGATGATGTGGGTGGAGTCACCAAAAAAAAAGAAAAAAAAAAAAAAGAAAAAAAAAGACACAAACCAAGGGCAGGAAGAACTCATGCAACTTCTTTTTTCACTTCTTGTCTCCTCTGATTTCCCACACTACCCCTGCTGCTGGTGCCACACTCGTTGGCTGATGGGCCAGCATGGTGCCTGGCCAGTGTATTATATACATAACCACCATTTAGATGGGGCAGGTCTAGAACCAGACCCCAAAACTCTGTGTACTCACCTAATAGAGCAAAACAGAGGATGAAATACCCCGACTAGGATGAGATTTTCAAAAGTATTTGGTTTTAGCCTAACTGCCTCCACTGAATTTCGGAATAAAATCCCTCCCTGCCTATGTGGTGGACAAAGCCATGCTGGCCTCCTCCTGAAGATTTGACTATCAGCAATGTCTCATCCCAGTAATAACACAGCTCAGTCTTCCAGTCAGGAAACCAAAGGAAGAGACATTCTTAGGTTAAGATTTAGAATAAAATTATAAATATAGATAAAGGTTAAAATCTCAAGTATACTCAGAAAGAATAAAGGAGCAGTCATCAGGATGTTTTACAAACTTCAACTTAAAAACCACTTAGGTTTGTTCAAACTTTAAAGCCAATGAGGTTAATGCATAGGGGTTATTTTTACTTTGATTCTCTAATTAAACACTGACACTGTTCCTCACATGTCCCAATCTTTTAAATGCTTACTGCTTGCCCAGGCAACTGGCAGGATGGAGAAGCAGGTATGATTATGTCCTTGCCATCTTAAGCTGAAATAGATGAAATAAACCATTGGTTTTGTTACATGGTGAAATCTATTATGGTTCTCTGATATGGCATAAAGTACCTCAAAACAGCGTAGATTTAAATTTGCAGGTCTCATTTCTGATGTAATTAATTTTATAAATATCTGATGCAATGAATTCAGACGTAGGATTAGAGTGAATAACTATGCAAGGTGTGCAGAGTGAGGGAAATTAGAATCTTTGTACTTGAAATTTGTAATGTCTGATATAAGAAACCAAAGACTTCTCTTAACTTTGGCAACCAGAGCAGAAACACAGTCAACAAAATCCCTCTTTAAAACAAAACATGTTCTACTAAAGTAACAAAAAAAAAAAAAAAAGGAAAAAAAAGAGAAAAAAGGGCGCTTAATCTTAAACACCAAACACACACACATACACACATATATATATATATACACACTAAAATTTGGAAAAAGCAATAAGCATGCTTTGTTTCCATTCAATGACAGATTCAAGTCATCCTGTTGAGATGTGTTGGATAACTATGTTATATACTGGCTTGGAAGGGGAAAATTATGTGGGTTTTGACCAATTAGGTAACATCAGAATTTTGTATTGATTTGAAATTAAAGAGGCATTAAAGACAGCACTTCACATTAACATGGGCAAAGTCAAAATCATGTAACCTGGAAAATAAAATTGCTGAATATACAGTACAGGTGAGACATGAGCATATAATAATCTCTTCACGTTCCAGTGTAGAGGAGGGAAAAGCTAAACTTAATAAAGTTACACTCCCCAGGATTTCTTATGGGATCTGAGTTTTGCTTCGGGAAATGCCAATCCTTCTACTCACCTGACACAAACAAAAACAAGGAACACCTGTTGTCTCTTTTGTCTTAATTTACTTCTTCTGGTCTAGTTTGCTCCCTTGCTTTCCTTCTGGAGACCTTCTATGAGGACTGGTGCTTGGGTCCTTCTTGCCCTTTAGCATTTCTGATGGAAAGTAGGTATGTGTATGCAGTTGTAAGAAGTTATTTCATCTTGCTCTGTTTTGTTCAGATTTATTTTTCTCCCATTGTTTTGTTTTTGTCCTCTTATTTAATTATCCAGCACAGTTGTAACAGCTGGAGGATACTTGCTTACGTGGAGTTTTGGTCTGACCCAATATGGCCATTTTAATATTCCCCAGTTGTTACTGTCTTACAAAATTAGAAAGTCTAAACACAGGGGAAAACTTAACTGCTTGGTATTTTTATCATCTTGCTGTGACAGGTATATTTGTCATAAATTTCTCTTCTTTTTATGCCTGAGTAAAAAAAAAAAACAAAAAACCATCCAGATTGTCTTTAATTGTGAGGGCAGGATTATCAAACCTCTATGTCTTCAGTCCTGTGACTGAATGTGTTTCAGCTAGATACACATTGGCTGCTTCTTTTTAATAATCTGTTCAAGGTATTAAAATAAAAGGGGAAAGCTCTGTACACTGTTCATCATAGTTTTTTTGTAAGATAATTCAGCACCAATTTTAAAATGAGCAATACTTCCTGTTATGATAAAACTGGCTTAAGAAAAATGGAGCTGGCACATATCTGTTTGTCCCTTCTGTGTGGAAAAACCCACCTGATTTGGCTGCTTTTTTTTTTTTAAAGAAAGCATTCACACATCCTAGTGGTCATGTAAAAGTCACTATAATTGTGTATAACTGTATATTCTTTGGGCAGCAAGAACAAAGGCCTCTATATGCGCTAAATATTGTTTCATTCAGGAAGTTATTCTTATGTGTATGTTTCCACAACTATTATCAGTAGAATTGAAGGGTAGCAGCAATATCCACAAGCTGTCTGATTTCCTTCCCACACTATCAAAGATTGAAAGAACAAAGATGAAAATGTTTGGGAAATGCCTTTAACTATGACATAAATTTCTTTCCAGGAAAGGTTTAAGGAAGTTGCCTTTAATATATTGTTTATAGTATGGCACTCCTGCCTGAAAGGGTTTGGTTGTGTTGGATCTTCTAAGCATTTCCCAAGTCTGGCCCCAGGATGTCCTTCAGTGGGTTATGTTCTGCTCTTGGTCATGGCAGTGGAAGCTCCAAGTTCCTGCACTGTTTCTGTGTTGTTTATTCTGAATCCGTGCGGATGCATCTGAAAACAAGCCTGAGCAAATATCTGTTACATGCCAGTTCAACCAGCTCCAGAAAGTTCAGAGGATAAAATGACATAGGAAATTATTACTCTTACAGTGTTTATTTTATTTTATAAAGCTCCATGATTAATACAGGTTATTTATTATTGTCACTCTCACAATGTTTGCTAGTGTCTGTGCCTGGGGTATTATGCAGCGGGAAACTTAAAGGAAGAGGAGCTGCTAAACCCTGTGGCACTGATGAGATGTTGGAGCCTACATTTTCAGCTCCTGTTCCTGCCTGGAAATGCTCTCATAATGCACATCACTTTGGATGGCAATCCATGCCCAGTGAATGGTTTCAGACATTGCTGTGCTCCCTTTTATGGCTTTATTTTGTCTAAATGTCATGGGTTGGTTTCATGCACATCCTGGGGTAGGAGGTGAAAGGAAGCCCTTGGCATGCTAGCTAGTTGGGAAAGGCAGTAAAACTGGACATCCAGATGCTTCCTTGATTAAGATCTCCAGACTGGTATTCCCCTGGAGTCTGGGAAGTGATGAAGAACTGAACTGTTGTCTGCCAGGACACGGGTTACCCCTCTCCTCCAAGAGAGGTACTGTCCCATTCTTGTCACTGCTCTCGTACCTGGGCTTCTGCCAAAGCAGAACAAGAACAACTGCAGGCTCTGTGAGCCCCTGTGAATGAGCTGGACACAGAGACCCTGAAGCAATGGGTCACTGGAGCCCCCAGGTTTGCTGTGTGGCATGTCCCCATCCCCTGTGGCTGCCATCACTGCTGCAAGGCCCTCACAGAAATTCCTAATTCTGATGAGTCAATTTTCTGGGCCAATAAACCAGCATTTCTATTAGTGGTTAGAAGTGCTTTTGAGGAGTAAAAAAACCTCTCCTAGAGCACCAGATAGAAAACTTGTGAGACAAGACATCTAAGATGTGTTGAGGTGGTAACAGTGATCAGGTTGGGAAAGGTCTGTCTGCTCATACACACAGCAAAGGGTCAATGCCAGGGAATTAAATCTGCCCCAGGTGTTAGGGGAAGGAGCTGCATTGCACACTTTTATGTCTCAGTGCCTCATTTCTGCCCAAGTCTTTCTTGTGTGTGATATTTTTTTTCAAAAATGAACAGAAGACTTTGCCCAAAGTCTGGATAAATGAAATATTTTGGGACTAGATGAAAAAAGAGTTAGGATTTTTTTTTAATTAAGCATATTTTATAAATGGGTCCTCAGCTGGAAATTTTTGAGAGATGAAAACAGAATTCCATACATTAGTATGTTAAGATGACTTCTACAAAAAGAAAAAAATACTTACAATCACCACTATTAATACTTAAAACAGGTGAAAATGAGTCAGTACACACCAAATCTTACTTGGTGGCCACATGCTTTGTGCACATCAGCCCTTGTTACCTCTCTGGTGCCACCTCAAAGGGCCATGTTAACTCTGCAGCCTTCATGGTTTCAAGGGCAGAAGCGCCTTGTTTGCTTGTGGCAGGGGAGGCTATAAAACCACAAGATAAAAATACTTAACAGCCAACTAGCAACTCCCTTTAGAACAGGTGAGATCTGAATATCCATTGCCCCACAGTGTGTGCCATCCTTCACGTCAATACAAAGTGGTGTGAAGGAAAGGCAGACGTGCAGGCTCAGAAACTATGATAAAGTGGGTGTTAATCTGATTTTTACCACTCTATTAAAGCAGTAAAGTATTGCTTTCTCCATTGCGATATATATTTTTGCAAGGCTTCCTACGGGCTTTAAAACAATGACAAAGATTTTTATACCCTTTCATAATGTGTATTTGTAAATCAGAATAAATAAAATTCTTCCTCCTCCTTCAATAGCTTTATAATTTTAGCTGCTTCCCATCTGGGAGTGGTACAATTTAACAACAGCCACAGAGAGCAATGCACACTCCTCTTGTCTTCCAGGGATGACACAACAGTGGCTCCCTCCGTAGCTCTGTGCAGGGGACAGAGCCCCACCATGGCAGGACAAGGCGGAGAGCTGCCAACACCCTGCGCCCTCAAGATGTGAACCTGATGTTGGGGTCTGCTGGGTGGTTATCCGTGTCTAAATCGTACCTTGTGGCTTCCCTGGGCTGCCTCCCCTTGTTTGGTGTCACCAGCCCTAAGGGAGGGCGCAGAGCCCCGCGGGGCTGGCGCTGTGCGCTCGGCTCTCCCTGCCTGTGCAGCAGAGCAGGCGCTGCTGTATTGCAGCTGCTCATTTGCCTAACCTGATGGTAAATGCTCAGGGGGCACTTCTCCATGTTCTGCATGTTGGTCACAATCGATTTATTAATTAACATAGCGGTGGGAATCAAGGATCAGTGGCTTTGTTTTTCTGTCTCCCTTCCACTAACTTGCTTTTTGCTTCAGGCAAACAATCCAAACTCTGTCCACATCCTCAATCCTGTAGAACAGGAGTGATAATACCTGCCAAGGAGCTGTTTGTGGGCTTTGCTGAGCTCTTTAGCATCCTCAGCAGGAGGCAGCGTAGAAACATACAGCAAACCTACTATTTCAAAACAACCCGGTTTTAAGTCATGGCAAAGAGCTCCCACTAAGCCCGGGCACAGCTCTCAGTCCCTTCCTGATGGTCCCACCATTACTTTAAGAAGTTGCAGCCAAAGTAGCTCTTCTGGCCCTTTTCTCCCCAGTCATTGTTCCCACACACCTTGTGAAGACTCACACTAGTGGAAACTAACCACTTTATTTGTGTTTTTTCAGGTTAATTTTCAGCAGAAGTTCCCTGAGCTATGTGGCTGCAGAGTTTCCTGACTGCTCATACTCAGAAGAGGCAGGCTAAGAGCTCTCATCTGAGCAGGTCCAGGGCTGCACCTTTCAGTCCTGGAGGCATTCAGGTTAGCTTAAATTTAAATTAAATGCTGGGAAATCTAATTCTCAGCAAAGCTTCTCCAGGTAATGATAGGTAACCTGAGCAAGCCCTTTGAGGCACGTAACCTCACCATGTTTGTTAACCATGCATTTTAACCTTCAGCACAGGTGAGAGTTTGGTGTTGTGGGTTAGCTGAAATTCAGTGATCCACCATGTTTAGGAAACAATGAACACACAAATCCTGGAGTGAGCCTTTTCCTGGCTGTCTGGCTAGGGATGGAAGGGAAGAAGGTCTGGCTTGTGCTCTGACCCTGCTGTCTTTGTAGCCCTGTCTGAGCTATGGCCTTACAGAGGAGGAACAATCGGTATCTCAGCCCTGAGCTCCGGGTAAGCTCATTAAAAGCTGCGACTCGGCTGAGGTTTTCTGTAATCCCCAGGTGAATTGGAAGATAAATGGGTTATATAAGTTTGTGAAAGCCACAGAGTTAAGGAACTTTTCTGGGACAGTGACAGACTTCACTTAACACCTTGGAGACATAGTAAAGTAAGTTAAATAGAGTATCAAGAATGTCTCACATAGTTTTCTGTACTGTTGAAGACCCCACTCCCAGATAACAGGATAATATAAGCAAAGTACTTGAATCAGCATTCCTGGCTGCTAAGGTAAAGATCTAGCAATAGTGCCCATTATCCAAAGTGGTATTTCTATCATAAAAGATGGGAAAACTGTTTTGTGTGGGTTTTTTTTGTTTTTGTTTTTTTTTTTTTTTTAATTGCAGAAGTATTTTTTCAGAATTACTTTTTTGTTTTATTTAGAAGTGTATATATCCTAACAGCAATGGATGACTTGCATCATAATGTAGTGCGCTGTTAAACAAATGTAAATGTGAAGAAAAGGTTTAAACAAATGCTGGGAGGTTTCTGAAAATGGAATTGATAAAATAGGCTTAATAACTAAGTGTCCTAATCCAGGCAAGAGGTTAATAAGGGTTCCCTCATAAAGGGTTTTTGATACCTGTTCCTGTGAAACTTGCTAGCTTTTGTTCAGCTCTGAACACAACTGCCTACAGTAATGGTAGCTGGAAAGAAACAGTCCACATGTGATTAAAAAGAAAGTACTGCAAATGCTATTGCTGGTAAAACGGGTCCTGGGTAGTGATGGCTGTTTTCTCATAGTGCAGTTTGTCCATTAGTGTGCATAATGAGCAGCTAAAGGCATTAAATTACACAGTTGAGGGGCTAACCTTCTGTGACGGACTAATGTGTGCTCGACCAACAATTGATTCACTTCAGGTTCTCTTCAGGTTTCAAAAAAGCACTACAAGATGAGAGTTGGTAGCTTTTTGCTGAAGTTTAAAGAATTTACACTCGACTGATCAATGTCCAGAGAATCCCAGGACTTTTCAAGTAGGCACTGAAAACAGACCCTGCCACTGCTCTTGGCTTTGCCAGAGAAGTCTATGATAACATTATAAAGGTCACTGCATGGGAAGCATAGACAAATACACCAGTTTGGAGTATGCTTTTTCACTGTGCTGGATAGCTCTTTAAACCCAGTGGAATTACATGGTCCTACAAGTCTAGTCTACTTCAAGGAAAATGTTCAAAATTGTCTTTTACTATGCAGTTATTAGGAGATCCTGCCAAAGTATGTGAATATTATTAAAACTTATTTCTATATTTTGTTCTTTTTTCTGTATGTGTATGATGGAAAGAAAGCACACACAACTCATAGGTCATGTTAAAATGACCTTTGGAAAATTTGAGGTGCTCTCATTTCTTCACCGTGACGTAATTAGGTTTTAGTCCTGAGCAGAGATACTGGAAAGCTCAGTTGTGTCACAGTAGTTTGCATTATACTTTTACCTTCTTGATGGTTAACTTTCTTGATTAGGAAACACTGTCTCCCCTGGGAGCTTCAGACAGAGAGTTCTCTGACAGGAAAATATACTGAATCCTGTAGATCGTTGGGTTTTGTACAGAAAAAACTGTGTGGAGAGATGAATTGCTAGAGAAGCTGACGACTTTTTTTTTAAACTTTTACACAAGTAACAGGTTTTCTGGCTTTTTTTTTCTTCTTTTTTTCCTCTTTTTTAAAGCAGCTTATTCAGCTGTAAAGATTCGGGTTTGCTGCTTAATTAGCTGTTTAGAATTGTACACTTTGCATAATCACTATTTGACTACACTTTGAAAAAAAAGGAAGTTCAGTCTATTCGTTACTCAACTAAAACAATCTAAAAGGCCAATCATACTTTCTGATGTCTCTTCATTGCAATTGAATTTTGAGGTAACTAATTCTTCTAGTCAAAGACACTGTGACTTCTGCCTGATCAGTATTATTTCAATCTTGTGCATGGTCTTATCTTTCAAGTAGAATTTTCCATAAGGGGAAGTCAGTATATTTCAATATATGGGGACATGAATAGTTTACTCGACTTAGGGCATATGTGTGGAAACAGCAAACTGCTCTGCAATGTTCAATGTAAAAAATCAAAACACAAACTGGTATGCAAGTATGTATGTGAGTTCTTACTTTCCAAGATTTTTCCATTTATTCATACAAATGTATGTGTATTGAGGTAGATGTAAACCTCTTCAAAATGTTTTGTACTGCTTGCTTTTTATGGTGCAGAGGGACCTGAACATGCCTGCCAAAATTCTTATTCTGTCATACTGGAACAGAAAACGAACAATATTCTTCCCCGAATTTTTAAACACATAGATATCTTTTGTAACTGATAGCACAGCTAGCTTAATGTTATCAGCATTTCTGTGGCATTCTCAGTGGCTCTGACATGTGCAGTTAAGATTAGCAGGACCGTTACAGCCCATTCTGAAATCCTCTGCCAGGCTGTATTTGAGAGAGCCACCTTCATCACCATAATGGACTGGGGTGTGGGACAGACATCTCCAAGAGGATTTTAGCAGAGCCCTTTCTCTGCCATCCTTTGCACTCAGGTTCCTGCTCCAAGCTCTCTTTGTCCTTCCCCTGGTGGTGCCTCCTGCCCAGCCCTTGGCCCACCCAGAGGGGCAGCAGCAGCAGCAGGGTTTGGGTCTGGGCGCCCTCTGCTTCTCTCAGGGGCATTTGGGGCACTGCCACTGCTCAAGGCCTGGGCTGAGGGGGAATGTAGGGCTGGTGCTGGGGCTCAAGCACTTCCAGGCAGGTGCTCATAGAGTTTGCAGCAGTATCCCTGAGTTCCTGTTATGACTCTTGTCTATATTGATGAAAAGCACCTTTCATGACAAAGGCAGGAAACTTTTAACATGAAAACGGTCAAACTGTTGTCACAATTCAAAGCAAATATGAAGTCTGGATAGAAACACAATATAAACATTCCCAGGAGAGCTTTCTGAGACTTGTTATGCAGAGCAAAGTTGGCAGAGTGTTCCATTTGCAACACTAAAAATCAAATGGGTTTTTGTTTGTTGTTTTTACAAAATTTAAGTGACATTTTATTTATTTTAAGGATCGGTTGCTGACGCACAATATTCCTCTGTCCACTGATTCACATCAGAAGAGCACTCCTTCTGTAGCCCCAAGTGTCTGCATGGCAGGCTCGTATTTGCAGTTGAAAAATCAATAATTAATTCATAGCCAAGATAAAGAGCTCAAGCCCATTAAGAGATTACCACCAATGTGAAGATTTTCAGTTGTATTCATAGTAAAGGAGGAGGAGACTGAGAATGTTTGCCACTTAAGTTTAGTCTACGACTCATTTCTGCTCTTTCTAAGCTGCCTATCACTGGGCTATCTAAGTAACAATAAGCTAGTCACTCAAGTGTTATACTAAATATTGGTTTCAAGATAACTTAGTATAATGAAAATGAAACTTGTTTTGACAACGATAAAAATGTTTGTTCAAAAATTTTTACCATAATTCCCAAGTGAATAAGCAGTCCTTGACTTCCCCAAAAAAAGTATCTGAATTATTTTTTATTCAAAAACAACTTGCAACTGATACATATAAATTGTTATCTAACTGATTGCATTAATGTATCTGCAAGAGAAATCTTTCCAGGGAAGGCAATGTACAAGAGCTCAGAATAAAATTAGCAAATATGGAAGATTAAAGGGAAAGCAATAAATTTTGAATTTGATAAAAAATGAGTGAGTTTCCACATTTCTAATACAATGTAGAAACAATGGAAAAAGGCCTCAATTGACAAGTACTAGTGTATTTTATTATTTATTTTAAACATTTTTACTTATTGCTGCCACTATGATAGTTACTGTCTCATAAATCACATAAGCCTGTAGTCATCCACAGCATTTGGTTCTTTGCTCAAGTGTTAAGAGGCTATCAGAAAAAGAATCATTAGGCCTGCTATTTTCTGCAGCCACACACCCTGACAGCACAGTTATCAGCAATCACTGGACTGTGCTTTCATTTACCATTTCTTCAGAGTAAATCTGATTCTCCTCTTCTCCTCCCTGCCTGCCGCACAGATTCCTGCAGGGGCTGTGCCCCATCGCTGTGGCTCTGCCCTAACCCAGCCCTCTGAAACAGGACAAAGGAAAAGGCTGCTGGAAAGATGGTTTGTTTTCTATATCTTGGTGTTTCACAGACTGGAAGCCCTGTATAGCTGTGCCTTGGCTTGCCTGGGCTCAGCAGGGTTGTGCTGTGGGCATCCTCAGCCCTGCTCTGACCACAGCCGCCTGCAGGGACACGGGAAGGTGCAGACCCAACCAGCACCAGGAAGGACCAGAAGAAATGATGATATTATGGCTCTTTATGTGTCAAGAAACACTGTACAGGCAAGTCCTTGAGAATATCACCAGTAAAATGTCACATTAATTTAATTGATGATTGTGCTGACCTTATTGCTCCTCAAACTTGCAGTAGCCAGAGAAGTTTTTTAAATGTTTCAAAAATAGGTAGCATTTGGATTGATTTTTAATATACTGCAGTTGTTCTCTCACTAGTAACACAGTCTGAGCTCTTCAAAAAAGGAGGTTCAAAAGAAATGCACAGAACTGATGAATGTTAGCAGAAATACTTTGTACAGAACAGGTTGTAATGGCCAGAGTGGAGCCTTCTGGTGCCTCTGATGTCCAGGCTGGTTCCAGAACATTCCCCTGTGAGGTGAGAGAAGATGTCTGCATAGCAGGTGAGCTGTTGCAGAAGCACCTGTGGAATATCTTCCAGGCTTCAGGGATTTCTCTGTGCTTTTGATAATGTGTAAGTAGTTTTTAAGTGTTGGTTCACCCTTAAACAGTTGACTATGAATTCTTGATGCTTTGTATTAGAAATTGCACATGCTTTGAACCTTTAACTTCCATGGGTTTTTATTTTGTGCTCTAGTCAGTTTGCATATGAAGAAATACCTCCATATTTTAAACATTTTCTAAATTCTAATAAAAAACCCAAACAACTTCTGGTGCATGTTAAATACTCACATTTGAAGCTCAGTTCCCCTGTGACTTTCAGTGTGAGGAAAACTTGGCTGCTCAAACAATCACAAAATGAATTCAAAGTGATTATAAATATAATAAATTTCTTGGCATTTGAGGTGACATTGGTGCAAAATTGGGAGGAAATTCCATGAGAAGGAATTAATCCCATTTCCTACAGGATTTTTCCCTCATAGAAAACAAATCTAGCCTTATTCTTTAAACAACCCCTCCTTATTCCTCCATTTGACTAAAGTTTTTAGTTTAGTTTTCTTTAAAACATTCTTTAAAACGTAAGTAAAAATATTAGCTAGGAGGTTTCTGAATTGCAGGGCAGCAGCTGCAGCACAGAAGCCTTTGGGAGAACATGGATCTGGAGCTCAGAATTAAGTGTAGTTCCTCAAAGAATCATTTCAGCAATGTGTGAGGAGAACTGCTTTGCAGCTTACTGAATCTTAGTCACTTGTGCTTTGGCTTTTGCAACAGCCACGTGAAAAAGAAAGGGTTATTTATTAAGAGCAGAACAGTTCCCTTTTAGTTCTGTAGCAATCATGTCTCTTTTTTTCCAGTCCATGGAAAGTGTTATCTCAGGCAGCTTTGTGCAGGAAGTTCTGTTTATCACTTCCTCACAGTTGCAGTTTGTCTAGGACTTAAATATATGATATCAGATTGCATCAAAATGTGGGCCTTTGTGTGCTTAACTCATCAAAGGAGTGGACCCTCAGGACTTGATATCACTCCACTGCATATGCAGTCATGTAGCAAAACAAAGTCTATCTAAACAGGACAGGACTATTTCTGTTGGTAGTGTAGCAAAGCTAGCAGAATTGGTGTAGTTTCAGGTATCTGCACTGTTTCACTTCTTGTTTTTAAATTTATCACTTTTTAAACAGTGACACGGTTTGCTTGTTTTTACTATGTAAACTACAACGAAAACAAAAATATTGCTTCAACCATCAAAAAAAACTCAAAAACCCTAGACTCAGATGGGATTTACTTGGTGTACACTGTTGGGTTGTCTGCTTATGTGACAAAAAAAAAAAAAAAAGAATTCTAAAGTTTTGAATCCTTGTCTTTTCAGCTGGTTATTGCTCCCACAAATCTGAAATGGTAGATGGTTATCTAGACAACTGGGTGTCAAATGAGCTCAATGAGGCTGTAACAAATCCCAACAGTTAGTGCAGGAGGTTGGGTGCAGGTTAGGAACCTGCTCTCCCACCTTGGTGGCTCTGTTTCTATTTTCCCCAGGCTTGCTAGAGTTCCCTTTGCAGCAGGGCAGGCTGCAGTGCCAGATGTTGTCACAGGAAGTCTATTCAAACTGTGGAGCAACACTTCTGCTCCCAGCACAGCTCCTCTGCGCTGGCTCTGGTTTTTGCCAGCACCCTGCCCCACGCCCCTGCAGGACCTCACCCAGCTCTGTTGGCCCTCCTGCTCCTCACAAGCTGCCTTCGTGCTGGCTGATAAGAGTCCAGGCACTGCACAGCCCCGGCTGGGTAGCTGCAGCTTCAGCTCTGCTTCTGCTCCTTCCCACACACTTCTGGTGGGTGTTTTAACCATGTGATAGATGCAAAAGTGAGAATATGAAATTAGGATAGTATCCACTCCAACGTCCATGATGTGACTTGCCCTCTGATTAGTAAAATCTCCTAGTACTGTTCAAGGGAGGAAAAAGAGGTTTAAATGACTCAGCAGTAAAAGACAAAGTAAAAGTGTCTCTTCTCTTCACATCTCTTTTTTTCACTGGAGAAAGAAAAAAAAAAGTTGTTATTCTTAGAAGGTGGACACAGAAACAGATTGAGGGCTTTTTCCTTCTCCCTTTTCCAATTATTTAAACTGTATATTAGTTGATGAACATGATCAGGAGATTGCTCCAAATCCCATCAAGCAGCTGCTGGGGGAGCCAGTCAGCAGTGTGACCTGAGCAGAGCCATCCCATCTGAGCACAGGGCCCCCAAAGCTGCAGGGATCTCCTGGCAGGTGCTGGCAGAATCCTGTCAGTCCTTGAGTGCAAGCTGGGAAATAATCGAGTTTCCCAATTCTGCTGGTGTCCACTCTGCCTCCTATGCCAAGGAACCCTGGGGGGCTCCTGCTTTTGTCTTCCTGCCTTTGGTTGCTGCCTCCTACCACGTTTTGCACAGAAGGGGTGGTGTGGGCCTTAGCACTCAGTAGAGCTAAAGAAATTTTTGAAAAATGCAGGACGTGCTGCTGTGTGCTGTAACTTTGAGCCTTGTCAGTCCTTGTGAGGAGTGAACTCTCACTTCTGGCCAGAAAACAGGAAAGTGCATAAAGCCAAGGACTTCTTAAAAGAAGTTGAACTTTTCTCCCTTTTTCTTTCAGTTAGATTATATAGCAAAAGTGAAAGTCAAGAACATACCTCAAAACAGCTTGTCCTGCTCTTCAAAATATTTTTACTTCGAAAATAGCAGCACTTTGCAGGAAGTAAATGTGCACTGTTGCCTCATGAAGAATATGTCCCTTTTCACTGCTGTGAGGGAAACCTTGCTTTTATTAGTCAATATGGATAATCAGTTCTGTGAAAAGGACTTTACAGCTACTAATCAGCCATATAGTTTTTCACATACACATTTGCACAGTGAAAACTGGAAGTTTTGTGTAGTTCTGTTTTGTGGAACCTCACACTACCCTACAACTGCGCTCTACAACTCAACTGCCCCTTTTTTGAATTTTTGTATTTTTTATTCATAAAGTCTTAAATATTTAAATAGATGATGGTACCCTGTGTCAGTGAGGATGTACAGCAGGTCCACATCTCTGGGGAGTCTGTGGCTTATGGACTCGAGTGTGCATAAAAGGTCTGAACAACTGAATTACTAATTAATCTTTCTAATTAAACCAATGCCTTTAAATAGAAATCCTTTGGTGGTTCTTTTAAAAGTTGTTTGTTTTTATTTTTAGAGGGGCTGTATTTTTTTGCGGGGGTGGGGGAGTGGCGTTAGTGTCATCCAGTTTGGGGTTTTTCAGTCCTCATTCAGAGCCCCATATCCCCACGTGGAGCAGGATGTAAGGTCATGTCAGCTCTGCTTAAATCCAAGCAAGGTTAGCCGGAAGGAAGAAGCACCAGCTTAATGATTTCTTGTCTTGGGCTGCTGTAGGACTCCCGGAGATGCTAATGAATGTTAATTTAAACTTCTTATCACTGCACTAGCAAGACCGTTCACACATTTTCCACAGCCGCCACGAGATTTAGGCTGTTGTCCTAATTGCCATTGCTCTGGCTGCTAGCTATTATATTTACCACAAGCTGTTTTCATCTTGTTGGGAGCATGGTGCTAAACTGAAAAACACCTATCTTAGCAATTTGCTGCCTTCTGGAAGCTGAAGCAATTACAGTGGAGTATGCAGACAAGCTTCTATACAATGTGTGTAAATTTCTGTCTGTGGTTCTAGTAGATAAATTGGAGTTCCTGGAACCTTGTACCTGATTAGAAATGTGGGTTCCATAACATAAAGCACAGCACACAGTCTTTCTGGAAATGTTAAAGTTCTTTTTATGTAATTCTTTTTAAAATTAAATGTAACAGATTTACCAAGATGTATGTGATCATGGTAAACCATCACGCCTGATCAGGTCTGAACTTATCCTACAACACAGCCTAATGGTGGACCCACGACCTCAGTTTGTGTGTTTTTACTCAATGACTCTGTCAGAGATGGATTTTCCTATCCCACAGAAGCTGCTCAGAAGACCACAATATTTGCACACTCATGGTGGTACTAGCCTGGAAAATTACTTCAGGAAAATAAGAGCAAAGGAGAGAGACCCTTCTCATCTCAGTCCAAGACAAATGGCTACCTTAATCTGGGACCAAATTTTTCTCACTTAATGGAGTTTGGTGTTAGACTAACTACTTGTGGCAGCTACATGGTATGAAAAAGCACAATCCCCTTTCAATCTTTGTGCCATAATTTTCTGCTGCCTTTTGTGCACCAGGAGCAATAGCTGTCTGACCCAGCAGCCAGCCAGCCTGGAAAGGGACAAGAAAAAAAAAAAAAGCAGTTGTATCCAATATATTTTCTGCTGTTCTCATTCCTTGATCCAGTTTATGGAGAGGTCAGGAAATTTTTGCCCTGGGCAACAGATCCAGCATTTTGGGCAACAATGCTCTATAAGATTATGCTCAGCAGTAAGTTAAGATAAAACCTCAAATGTCTGACTTCCTAAATTGCCTTCTTCTCTTTCATATTTTTAGGTACAGCTATTAACCTACTTTAAAAAGGAAATTTATATCAGAAGTCATAGACTTTTATTTAGAGATTAATTTGTCCAGAAAAAAAACTTTTTAAGTTTAAACCAAGCTTAAGGTTGCCAAAGAAGTTTGGTTACATGTATACCTGTTTCATTTTTCATACTCATCTCCATTTCCTTCTTTTGCTGGAATATTTCCAGCCTCATCAGAACCCAAAAGTACCAGAAATAAATTAGAGACACCCAATTTTGCAAAGCATAGGTCTTCTTTTGCTGAGAATCCTGAGCTAGGACTTGGGAAATCTGGGTTCAATTTTCTGCCTTGCCACTCATTTGGAGTTTGATACTGGATAAGGAGTTTGGTACAATGAGTCTCTGCTTCAGGCACCCACCTGGGAGTTGGCTGGAGCAGGGAGATCATGGGTCCAATCCATGTACAGGCCATTCACTAAAGGGTTGGACTCAATGATCCTTGTAGGCCCCTTCCAACTTAGAATATTCTGTAGCTTTTCTCTATTCTCTATTTCCAATAGTTAATCTGTGGTTCCACACTGCTGTGGTGATCGGAGCTGTTTGTGAGCACAGAGAGGCTCTTTAAGAACAACAAAATGCTGTCACATTTAGACAAACATAGGATTGGGGTTTGTTTCCCAAATCATTATTTTTATATTGTTTCAACCTGCTGGAGAACCAGCAGTGTTTGTTTCTGGAGACACACTGTCCCTGTCCTAAGCAGCTCTGTGAGTGTGTGTTGTGACAGTGCCACTGCTGGCCAGGTGACCTGGAGTGGGATGTGCTACACAGCCCATCTTCAGTGGGGCTTTGCAGGGACTCCCTGAGATGTACTGTCTCCAGTAAGACATTTGAATTTATTTTTTTTCTTTAAGATCTAAAAGTTAGCAAGTCTTGAGCAATGAGCATATTCATGTTTGTATTCAGCTGTGTGACTTGCTGGGCAGTGCATCTCTAAGTTACATGTCTGGCTCTGAATTCAAGCACAGAAGGGATGATCTGACCCTAAGGTTAGAGATGCTGGCTCTGGAGATGAACTTGCCATCTCACATAGCCACTTTCTGGTGACCCAGTCTGGGTGTTCTGCACATGGAGATGTGTTCCCAGATGCACAGGAGAATGGTGAATTTGAAAGGTATAAATGAATGTCTGAAGGGTAGCCACAGCTTCTCATCAACCTTGACTCCAGTTAATGATCTGAAGAATGTGCTTGTTATCTTGGGGAATGGTGAATCAATTCACCCGCCAGTTTTAGTGAAAGTTTTGCTCTTTGGGACTTGTATTTGCAAAAATGAATAGAATAAGTGTAGCACAGAGCCAGGTGTTGACAAGGATTTTTTAGCACTACAAGAATCCTCAGCTATTACATTATGACCACATCAAATTCCATGGTCTTTCTTTAGCCAAAAGATACTAGGAGGCAAGGGTGTAACTTATTACAGGTATGAATAATAAATTATTAACACATTACCTATTTTCATGAGTAAGCACTTCGAATATATCCTGCTAGATTTCATGACTCAAATTTTTGAAAGGGCTAAATAAATACAAAAATTAAAACATTTAATAGTGAACATCCTATTAGTTAGAAATTCAAACAATACAAACAAAACTAATTGCAGCAAATTACTCAGCAAAGCACATTGCAAAAAAAAAGCCTCACAAGTAATTAGATTCCCAGAAAAAATTTAATCGCAGCTGCCTCAGCAGTTAAAAAAGACAAGTATCAAAGTTTATTATAACATTGCTGTGTAATGGTTTACATATTTGTCCATTGCACTTAAAAAGAATAATTTAAAAATTATTCTCAAGCAAATGACTAAGCTCTTTATAAAGTGCTATTGTACTCACTGAGTCATTTGCCTTCATCATTAGACAATGACTAAGCTATCTTTTGAATCTTAGCTATGTACCTGTATAAATAAATTACCATCATACAATTACTGTATTATTCTATTTTTAAATTTTCATAGTGTTGTCCAGTTTTATATTATGTGGTTTTGAAAAGCTGTCTACAAGAAAGAACATCTGTATCCACATGTGAGTTTAGTCAAAAAGACTGAAGTTGAGGTCAAAGGCATTTTCATTGCAGTAAGTTCTAGTGACAAATGAAAGATTACTTTGAACTTGAAGCCACTTGGACATCCAACCTAAGTATTTTTGTTGTAGATGCAAACCTGGAACCTGGAATTGTTTCTAGCTGCTTCAGAAGCACTAAGAAAACCAGAAGTTGAGTAAACCAGAGTAAGATGATGTAACTTTCAGTACTTGGTACACTTATCATTCTTAGATGAACGTTTGCCAAAAAAAAGATTATTGGTTACTGAGGTGTTGTGACGTACAATTGACACAAGACCTTTGAAAACCTAAGCAAACGTGTTTGGGTTATGACTGGATATGATGCATAGGCCACATATGTCTCTGAACAGTTGCATTGCATTACAGCAGTGGGTGAGGTCCTAAGATTGGATTTGATATTGAATATAAACCAACAATAAGAACTTCAAAGTTAGTTCCACAATTTTTAAGAGTTTGACAGTAGTCCTTGTTGCAGTAAGTTCACATCTGGTGAACTGTGTATAGAAGACCTATGCCTGTATGGTTATCAACAGTCTGATTTATGAAAATGTGGTGGTTTATGCTAGACAAGAGTTTTTGTGGGTGACAATCATTTTTCACACCAATCATTGTTTTCAAAATTCTCTTGTAAAGCTGTTTTGAGGAATTGAGTTTGGGGGTTGGTTTGGTTTTTGAGGGTTTGTGTATATCTCTCTGCTTTCAGTTTGTGAGTATGGTGCTTCTAAGCCTATAAAAACCAGGACTCTGCAAAACACTCCCTTTTTTACAGCCTGTCTAGACCTCTAGAAATTGGGAGCGTCCAGCACTTAACAACTGATGGCTGAGTGTGCATATAGATTTGGTTAACTGCATAAATGCCATCTCCATCCTTAACTCTGAACTTTTGGCACTAGTCAACGAGTGATTTACTCTTAAATTAACGAGCAAGTGCAATGAGGAGTATCTCACCAGGTCTGCTGTACTGTACCATTATCAAAAGGTAAATACAAGTACACCAGCCAGAATCATCACAGATTCATAAAATATCCTGAATGGGAAAGGACCCTCAAAGATCACCAAGTCCAACTCTTGGTCCTGCACAGGAGCATCCCCGAGTCACACCATGTGCCTGAGAGCATTGTCCAGACACTTCTGTTCTGTTGTACGGGCAGCTGTCACCTGCAACAAGCAGTTTTCCTCACTGCAAACCCTGGGCATGGCTCAGGGCATGGCAGAAGCCATCTGGGTGCCAGTGATCAGGAGGAATGAGGCACACAGCACAGCAGGAGACTGGATGTGTGCAGTGAGCTGTGCTGTGCCCCCAGAGCCTCCCCACGTGAGCACCTGTCTGGGTGAGAAGGTTGTGCTGGGGATGCCCAGGTGAGGGATGCTGGTCCTGGAAGGGTCCTGCAATGACCCCTGTAGCTAAGGAAGAATTGAAGGGCTCAGGAAAAAGTGTTCTGAGACTCTCAAAGATGTTGACTGCCACTGGCATGGGACTCCAAGAGGCCCTAGCAATAAGGATCTCAGTGAAGCACTCAACCATTTAAAGTGATCTTAAAACACTTACTATCTTGCAACTAGTAGAAATGTTGAAGTAGCAGGCAGGGAGATGGGGTCCCTTATTTTTCTGGATGTTTTGAAACTGTTTCAGCTCTGAAAAGGCAAATTCTATTGTGAATGATTAGTTTTCTTTAAGCCTGCTTGCAAGGGGTCATCCTGAAACTGAGAGGTAATCCTGTCTCTGTCTCTCTGCTAAGCTAAGCTGGGCTTCAGTCCAGCTGCCAAAAAGGAAAAAAGGGAAGAAAAAAAAAAAAAAAAAAGAGGAGTTTATTAAACTAATTAAAACAAAACAAGAATGTTCAAATTACTTTCTTTTAAAACACATAACTGTCTGGATTTGAACTAGGTATTTATTGACCAAAGTTTATTATTTCTCTCTCATTTTTAATTTTTAATCCTGTTGATGATGAAGTATTTTAAGTAGTACTGGTTAATTCTTCTTATTAGAACATTTCCCTTCCTCTTTTCCCTCTTCACCTCATGCTTTATATCTACAGAGAACATCAGGTAACAAGGCAAGCCTGGCTTCTGACCAAAAAGGTATTTTAGCTAGAGATTCATTAGTGTGTACAAAACCAGCCAACCTTGTTTAAAGGCACTTCTTACACAAGAAGAAAGGGGTTCAATTACCATATTTCATTTAAAGTGAAGATTAAACATCCTTACCAGGACAGTGCACTAATCCCATGAATCCTATTTATGTTGAAATGTAGTGCTATTGGCAATAAACAGCAATTTGAGAAGTCATAACCCAAGGAAATAATTGTCAAGTGACTTTAGAGCTCCCTATAAATTTCCTCTTCATGACTTTGGCAGTAGTGTTCAACAACAGAGTTAAATATTTGTTTTAGGTGCTCCTGCCTTTAACAGACTAATTAAAAAGATGGAATTCTTTGATTCTATCTCAAATAATTTTACTTCTAATCTCTCTTAGGCAAAGTCAGCTCTGTAAATGGAACTAAACATATTTTTTTTTTCTGAATAGAGACTTTACAGTATAGCAATAAATTCAAGCACTGGGAAAGTAAATGCAACTGAAGTACCCTTAATGATGGTATTGTGTAGTTGTTATGGTTGTTATCCCATTACACAAACCTTTACCTTGAAGGCCATAAATTCTTTGAGAAATAATTCTAATGGGAAGGTGCATTACTTAAAGATTGTGTTTCGAAATGATGAAAACCATGATTTAAATTTGAAAAACCAAGTCACACAAACTGAAGTAGTAATAACGGAGGGGAATTAAACTTTAGCCTATCATGCAAACCTTCTAAATTTGTATTTCCTGAGAAACTGCGCAATGGAGCTGTTCCCAGAGCTGCTTCTTGTAATTTGCATCACACACATGCCTGGAACTTGCCATCAAGGATCAGGCCCCCATTCTGTTCTGCTCGTGCAAACTTAAAACCAGTGCCTGAAACAAAAATTGTCAGTCTAAATACCTGACCCAATGCCCGCTGAAGTCAATGGAAGATTTTTCATTGATTTTAATGATTTAGTTCAGGAGCTAAGTAAGTATTTCTAAGACAAAAATCAATATTGTCCCACAGTGGTAATGTTTTCATGTGCTTCTATTGATCCTTTTGACACAGATTACAGGATACCTTGGCACTGTCAACACACCAGGTTTTAACAAACTGATTTGATTTATTAGCACCTTTGATTAACATCTGAAGTAGCAAGTATTTATCAAATGTCAGCAAACAAATGTTCAGTAGACAGGTCACCACGAAAAAATGACTTGTTGCACAATGTAAGCTGAAGTTCAATAGGAAAAGTCTTTCTGTAAAATCAGTTTATGTGAGAGCCCTACCATGATACACACAGCATAAGTTGGGCATTGAAAAACTGGATTTTTTTTAACCAACTGTATAATCAGGTCTAAAAAATGCTCTTACCTCCCCTGGAGTACCTTTACTTGCCTCCTCACATGAATGGTGAAAAAAGCATTTCCATGACAGCATGATTGTAAACATTATGCCAAATTTTTCAAATCCAATGGAACTTTCTCGTTCTGTCAGTTATGCTTTATGATTTTATAACACATCTTCTACATAAATACAGTGAAATGCATCATTCTCTTTCAGAAAGACTGCAATCCATTGCTGTATTTGGAGCATCTGACTTACAAATGGAAGTCCTGGGGCATCAGAAGTGGTACTGGTTGTCAGTGATATTTACAATGTGATTGTTCAATTGACAGCCCTGTAATTTAGCTTTGCCCCTTTATGAACCAACCAAAACCCTTCAGTCATTTCTTGAGAATGACTCTGAAGTCTCTAATTCAACTTGATTTTTGTATAACTACTGGAAAAAAATAAATAATTAATGCAATTTAACAACTGTATAGTAGTAGTCTAATGGTGCACACCTTTCTTCCTACGTAAAAGAAAATCTATTCTTTCATGACATCAGACTCTTCCACATGATACTGTTTCTCAGTCTACTAATAGTCACCAGAATGATCCCCAAGTTTAAATTATCATTTCCTCCCTTCGAAAGGATCTTTTTCTGCTGGAAGAATATTTGAAACCTTTCAGAATTTTCCTAATCCAAACTACAAGTTACTTCTGACACAGACTAGGATGGGCTACATTAATTTGTATTTTCCAAACCAATATAAAGCCTAATTTGCTAATGGAATTGGTAATCATGTGTCACACATAAGCTCTTACAGTATGAATATCTCTAACAGTTAAATCGATCATAACAAAAATGTGGATATCATGTAAATCTTATCAGGATCACTAAAATAATGGCACCTCTGTTTACAAGGTGTCGATTGGTTTTAGAGGCTTTGATAATGACTCCAGACAGTCAATAAATACAGAGACTTTTACATGGCCACTAGGAGCCGAACTAAACTATCTAATCTTTTTAAAATGACAGACAACACAATGAACTCTGAACTTAATCCCCTCCAAACATTAAGGAGACAGTTCAGTGCTTAAAGTACTATTCAAACTCAAACCCTACATTAAACAAAAATCATTAAGTGTCTGATTTAAACACACAGGAAAATTCAGAGGTAAGACTGATTTTCCTTCCCCATTGTGCCTGGGCAGTGGTCTGTGGTGGGCTCCAAGTCTGTCGGTTGCTTGTCTTGGGCAAGGAAAATACCTCTGTGACTTTTGAAAGTTTGCAGTCAAAGCATTGGAAAAAAACCCTTTAAAACTGAAGGCTTAATTGCTTTTTGTCTCAGTCAGGCAAAATTTCCCCTAAGGTTTTGAAGCAGACATGGGAGACAATGTTACATGCTACATTTCAAGTTGCAAAATTTACACTGTTGGGCTCATAACCTCTGAAAATGACACATTGCCTTTAAGAGGAAAAGGAAACTGTAAATGTAAAGCTTGTGTTACACTGAGAGATGGGGGAGGATGGTGGCAGGTAATGGCTGACATATAAGAGGTGTATGTATATGTAAATATATTGCATCACCCTTTATTTCAGCTTGTCAAGTTTTGAAATAAATAAGAGGACCATTGAACTGCAGGACAGTTTCATCCAGTAGTAATAAAGTAAGAGAAGAGAAAATAGAAACATCTTTTAAATTATCACTAGCAATTCTTCTGAGATGATTGTTTGCTTTCTAACATTATCAGACTTCCTATTTGCAGCGCAAATCTGAATCCTTCCAGTACTGCTAAAAGTTCATTATTACCCCGTTTTCCATGAGATGCATCTTCTCTATGCCTTTTGTTAGTTTGTCTTATAAATGTACCTCTCTGGACTATGAAAAGAGGAATTAATCTGTTCTAACCTTTTCAGTGCATCCCTTTTGCTTCCTAATGTAAAATCTGATGTGAAAAATGTTTTTGTTTTATTCTTAATGTGACTCAGATATCTTTAATGTCTTTCCTGGCTAATTGGAGATAGGATGTGTTAAATATCTAAATTTCTAATTAATTAATTCAACTGAATAGCTAATACTTCCTGAAATCTTAGTATCTCAGGTAGACTGCTGTATGCAAAGGGGGAAATATAATTTAAATCGTCATTTGGACTTCACATTTTTTAATTACCAAAATCTGCTTACATTGTAGAATGCAATTTGTTGTCTACAATTGTGCAATTTTGTTTTATAGTATCCTCATTGCCTTGGTAAATTTCAGTGCGCAAATGGCTTCAAATATTTTATGTTATTAACAATGGTTCTTAAGTCAGGAATTTCTGATATTCCCACTGGCTGGGTTTTGCCATGATTAATTATTTAATCTTGTCTTTCCTGCAGTGCTTGATGAGCAGACTATAGCTTCTTGTTGTTGTCACTCAGATGAACTACATTATCAGGACAGCCTTAATCTTACAATGGATTGTTATCTGTGTTCTCAGGATGACATCAACCAGCAGAAGTGAGAGTGTGAGTATTTATTCGGCATCAATGTGTGATATTTTAAACCATTTTCTAAAGTCTGAATTTACATTAACTGTATACAAACTCTATCCTGATTTCAGACTCCAGTTATGCTAATAGATTTTCCTTACTGAACAAAATATTTCAAGATATTCTAATTTTAAAAACCCTTTAAATCCTTACTTTAGAATATTTTTTATTTTTTATGTTTGGCTGACAGGTTTTTGATAATCAGTACTTCCTCTGGTGGTAGAATTAGTGGAATTTCATGACAGCCTATTATACAGCACTTTTCCTTAGCAAGAGTTGCCTTTCCTTTCCATGGTGGCCTAATTAGTATTTCCTGAATCAGAGAATGGCTGAAACATTATGAAACATTAGTGAAACAAATAGCTGAAACATTATGAAACATGAAATGTTTCATAAGGAAAAAAAAGGAAGATAAAGTACCAGAGCTCTGCCAGGTCTGTGCTGAATGAAAATCCACAACTGCCAACATATTTGGCTTCTGATTTTTCCTTCTTAATTTCTTTAAAACTTTTCTTAGTCATTCTAATAGATTGCTTCCTAAATCTGCCCCTGATTTGTTACCATGCATTTAAGGACAAGTACTGTAGTACATCAAAATCTTAAAATAGGAAAGTTTGAGTCAAAGAATTGTGCAACTGGTTGTGAATAACATCTAACCAGGACCCAGCTAGAGCAGAACTACAAGTGTCTATAAGATATACTGCAGCATCTTTTACTCTCAGAAGCTCCTTGGTCCATGCTTTCTCTCCTGTTCTCTTTCCTTTACCATGAGTTCCCAAATTCACTGCATTTGGGCATTGCCATCACACATCAAGTTATAACTAAGATTAGTTGAAGGCATTTGCATTCTTTTTTCTCTATTTGTACCAGTGGTAGCAATGACAGGGTTTAAGAAAGCTGAATGATGCCTGCTGGCAATGTGGGCAAAGCATCCTCGGCACGGGCTGGATGGCAGAGGACTCCCAGGCTCGCTGTGTCCCCTTGCTGTGGACTGTCCCTGGTGCACCTTGTGTAACACAGGCCCCCAGCTCTCCTCACCGTGGCGCAGCAGTGGGGACCCTCCTTGGCTGCCTGTGCTGCTCAGGGCAGCTTGCTTAGAGGGCCAAGCTGTCCCTGTGCCATGGGGCGCTCTGGAACTGCTCCTGGGGCTGGCCTGGTGGCTCAGACCTGGTGTCTGTGGAGGTCCTGCTCTCCTGAATGGAAACCAAGTATTGCTTTTTGCATAAAATCCCAGGTGTGTCATGGCCAGTGAGCTTCCAAACCAAGAAGAAAGACAAAGGTGTGAGTTTTTTTCCTCTAAAAAAGAATAGCATTTACCAAATCTTTAATTCCAAACAGTGCGGCAATTTCACAAGGAGTACTCAGCAGTTTTCCAATTTTTTAATTGATCAGTGTCCTTACTTTGTCTATATGTGTATTTATAGCAGTGTAACACTAAACCAGATTTGCCTTTGTTTTTGTGATTTATGCATTTTTTTTCTTGAACAGGAAAGCATTCATTATCAAATGTTGTGAGAACAATACAGTAACGGGAGGTTATTTTATATGAAAATATTGTTGATTGTTCCTCCTCTAGAAATCTCTCTTGGCAGCTCACTTCCTGCCAAATGAATCAGCAAAAGCTGCTCATGAAAGTTGTTAATATATAATACAATCACCCAGAACTGCACTTGGTCCTTATCTATAAAGTCCTTTTGTGATCAATGATTCACATCACCTTTTGATTAGTCTCTGAGCACAAACAGTTTCTTAATATAAATTAATGGCCTTGGAATTTCTAAACAAACATTCCCTTTTGTTTAGCATCATTTCCTATTTTCATACCAAAACAGAGTCTTATTGTAATTGTTCAGTTTTCACTGGAAAAAGTGTTTGTGGCCTGGAATGTTCTCAAAAAACAAGCGGTTCCTTTCAAAGCTAATAGTGTTGATTTACAAGGTCTAACGTGCCATGTTAATTGAATATAGCTAGGAAATATTACAAAAAAGCAGCTAGTGTGGTGTGACACTTTAAACAATGATTCTTGTATTCATTTACTGGAAAAGAGATTTTTTTCTTGAAGTATAGTATTATTTGGCAATGTTGCTTCCTTGGTTGCTTTTTCTTTTTTTTTTCTTTTTTTTTTTTTTTTCATAGTAATAAGACCCAGCTATCTAAGCAGCAGATAGTCAAGGTACTTCCTTTAAATTTCCTGATTGCTGTTAACACTACTGAATAGGCATGGGCTCTTCAGCAAAATGAATACTGAAGATTTCCTCTGGCCAGATCTGACTAGAAGAACAATTAAATACCAACCATCATGCAGTGATAACCTAATGCTAACTGTTCCCTTTTGCAAACTTCAGGGAGCACGAATGGAGAATGTAGCAGAATCATAAGCCTGACCTGCACAGAACTGGAGCAAAAAACTATCTGATAATATTCCTTTCTAAGGCAGAGTTATTACTTAAATCAATTAGGTGGAGTTCTAACTAAACTGAAATAAGAACCTGAGAGACTGAAAATGCCTATGGAGGTATTTAGTTTAATTAATTATTAGCTAAAGTGATTCAAGCCTAAATTCAGATAAGGTTGGTTTTTTTCTTCCTGAAGTATTAAAAAAATAAAGGCCATGATAAAAATGATCAAACTTGTTAGTGGGTTGTTCATAGTAGTTTCAATTAAAGCAATTCAGTTTGCAGTGAGAACAGACTCAGAGTGGGCACCGTGTCTCTCACTCACCGTGGCTCAGCTGACAGAGCAGCTCATCAAGCTGGGACCACTTGGCCATCACCAGTCAGATGTCCATCATGTACTCATCCTAACATCAAAAGTAGTTTTAATTTCTGACTTGTTCATATCCCAGACTAGAACAGGGGCTGTTTTTCTCAGGAAAGTTCTCCTGGGTTACATAAGGAATACAAACATTGTGGCCATCTAAGATTGGATGCTCTTAAAAGTGTGGAGAAATAAAAGCCCTCCTGTTCAAGGACAGTAATGTCCTCCAGAAAACAATCTGTAATAGAGCTCCCCACTGCCTATAAAGAAGCAAAGCCCTCAGGCTCCCAGGGCATGCCCTTGACTCAGGGTTTTAGTCAATGCCCGTTCCTTAAAAGCACTGGTAAGCAGAGAGAAAAATTTTTGTGCATCAGTGTTTTGTTCTGTGGAATGATAAAGATGCTACTTTGTAGCATCATTCAAATGCTACGCTAAAAAATACGTTTTTTAGCATAGCATTTAAATGAAAATGAAATAGTATTTGTTCTTCAATGGCAACTAGCATTATATAAACACATTTTATATATATATATATATATATATATATATATATATATATATATATATGTATGTATGTATAATATGTAATGACAGACTCTCCTCTCCTTCCCACTGCAGTCAGACTGAAGCGCCTCTGTTCAACCAGTAGTTTTGATTACTTTATTGACTCTTACAAAGATAACATCAGCACCAGCTAAGGATCTCTCCAGATATTTTTAGGCACTTGCAAGATGTCAGTGAAATGCCAAAAGCAGTTAGTGATGCACTGCCCTCCTAACAGGAGAGATGTGTGCTGTTCTGACAATTTACCATAAAAAAAGCCCCATGTGAACCCCCAAATGTGAACACTGTTCATTCAGTATTTTGGTGAAGATTGTTATATACTCTGTCCAATTCTTAAATGTAGTGTAATTAAAGCAAAAAAACCCAATGTATTTATGATTTTGACTACTATTCAGAAAACATCATTCACTTAAATGCTCTGAAATTAAAAGAGGTAATCTCCCTGCTGATATCAAATGTACTGGCTGTATATTAGGCAAAAAGAAAAGGCAAAAAATTGCAGTGGTAATTCCATCATCTCCTCATCTGCCTGTTTTCCTCAAGAATTATTTGATAGGGTTGTTGCTACCATGCTTCATCTGAGAGGCAGAAATGGGTCTGGCCATCAGAAAAACAGACACAAGGGGAATAGAAGCAGTCAGTTCAGTTTCTAGGGAGAATGAGCTGGTTTGCAAGGGTCCAATTTGGGGATGAGCCCAGGAAAGAAGGCAGTAGCAGAGCAGGAGATGCCAGAGAAATGACTAAGGGCATTGTTGTCCTTGTGGAGGGATGTAAAGAGGAGATATCTAGGCAATGACCAATGAAGTAATTTGTTATGGATGGCATTGCATGTGAAAATTATCTATGGTAATTCCATTTGAGGGTGAATATTTTCCCCTTCTCTCTTTTCCATGATTCATTCAAAATGGATTCCAATCCAACTGGGAAAGAAAATGAAACAGACTCAAAGCTGCTAATTGTGCACTGGCAATTGCAAAAAAAGGAAGTAATCTGCACTGGAATTGCATACCCAGTAAGGACCCTACTCTACAGCTCATTACACTTTTTGTAATGGTCATGTGGGTAAAATGTATTTTTAAAGTATCAACACAGGCAGGAAAGATTTAAACCAGCAGTTCTTGGCCCTCTGGTATCCCAGTAGGGTTGGGGAAGAGTAGGAATTAGGGGAGGAAGGGGAGAAAGGACGTGGTGAAAGTGGTTTTGCTTTAGATAAGCCTCTGCATCCTGTTTCACAATATTGTTGATAATTTGCCTCAATTTCCCCTCTTGCTCTCTTCTGAGCTGTGAACCATTTTTACACCTTCAGCAAGAAATAGGTGCTTTGGATCATTTTTTCAAAGGAAAATCTCAGGATGATTGGAACAATGGCAACAGCTCTATATCTTACAGGGCCTGAGGTTTCTGCCTGTCCAGATAATGAAATACTTCCTTCACAGAAATAGTATGAATTTAGCCAGCACAGAAAATACCTTCTCATTTTCTGCTGGGGACTTCTAGAAGAAGTCTCCTCAGGCTTCTTGACCTGGTTAAATCTGAACTAGTACAAGTACTTAGTACAAGTATGATGCCTCAGAAATGATAACATCTCTTGTCCTTTTCTGCATGGAGAGTACCATAAATTAAAAAAAAAAATTACTTAGTATTGTCTTTGGTGACAAACTATTTAGTTGCAGCCTCCAAGTACGTTACGTATAGTTGTGAAGCAAAGCTACACCGTTCTGCCAGAAGCGGATGTCAAGTGCCTATACTGAATTTGTCCCTTTGTCTTTTTACAAAGATACTTTATTTCCTTGAACAAGGCAGTTCCCTAAAGCCTTTTGAGGGTGGCCCTGAGCTCAGCTGGAAACAGGAGAAGCTCCTGTGTGACTGAAAGCTGTAGATGTTGGGCACATCTGACCAGCACTGGAATTGCAGTGGGGAGGAGCAGCTGGCAGACATGGGGAAGGGGAGCACAGGCTGGACAGACAGCACGGGGTAGAAGCAGGGTCAGCTGCAGCAGGAAGGGCTTCTGGCAGGTTTAATGTACTCCTGCCCACAGATCTGAGGTCAGATACAAATCCACCACTGTACCTTGGATCATCATCTGGATGTCATGGTCTTAGGTTCAGTGGGGGTGTAAAACACTCTGGAGAGCTGAGCAGCCAGGCTTGGGGCAATCCTGTCCAGAGAACCAAGGTACTTCAACAGCCACTGCCACTGGAGACTGTAACATCTGCCTATTCCTTGGTCATTCCTCTTTGTATTTGTTTGCTTCTTCTTACATTGTTTTGCTTTTTTCTTAAACATATTTATTTCCAGGCAGCTGTGATACCAGCAAGAACATTGGCACAACAGATTCAGAGTCCTGTTTATTTTGGTTAGCTGATATCCTAAAGTAAGCTACTGTTTAAATGTTTGGGAGAGGAGGAAGAAGAAATTTTATCCAAAGCCTCTGTAAGAATTGAACTAATTTAAAATCACATAAATACATTCATAAAAGCATTTTGTATAAATCATCATGCTTCCATCACTGCATTCTATTTTTATTGCCAGCCACAGTGTGTGATGGCTGGGTGTAGATGTCTGAGGCATCTCTGATTTACCTGCCCTGCCTCTGCTCTTCCACAGTGGCAGTAGATGTACTTTCTTCTATCACACGAATAAGCTTAATCTTGTTATAATATTTGCAGTTTACTTTCACACTGTCACTTTATAGTTGTTAAATTAATTCTAAATCCGATGACTGTTAAGATTAGAAATTAGTAGTTTCCACATCATCCTTTCATCTGCGTTTGTGTGACATCCAGTGGCTGAATGGGTCAATCACAGGCTCCCATTTCTGGTGAAAAGTGTAAAAATTACTCTCAACTCCATGTAGAACATGAAAGCAGGAAGTGTATTGCATAATAGTGCTAACAGAGCATTTGCTTTATTTTGATTCAAAAATGAACTGGTAATTAAAGCAGCTTGTTCAAGGAAACACACTGCAAATTTGTAACCTTAACTCACTGCAGCCTTTAGTGTTCTTTCCCACTGCTACTGATGTGAACTCATCTCCTCAGTGTTCCCACTGGGCACAGAGAAGTGAATAAACTGTTTATCACCCTGCTCCTAAAGGGGTAATCTCTGTTTTCCTGCACTTAACTGTTGACTGCATCATGAGTGTCTGAATTAGTCAATTTTGTCAGGAGCAGTACTGAGCTTAGGAGCCAAATTTTGATTAAACCCCTAGCAATATTTTAAAACCCCAAAATATATTGATTATCCAAATGATATTGAATTAGGCTTCTAAACAGTTCTTTAAACTTAAAGATCTAGAACTCCAGTCTCATGTTTGAAATGACTGCCTGAAATTAAAGTAATTCATGGCATTTGCGCAAGGTGTTTTCTTTGCCATCATCATGAAAATGATATGACAGCAGCACTGGTCCCAGCATGTCATCCAATTTTTTCCATGCAGGTAATAAATTAGTAACAGCTTTTTTTTTGCTCATACACATAAACCCCACAGTTATCTCAGAGCTTTTTCTGCAATTTGTTATTAGAAGTAGCAACTACTAATGCTGAAAAGGAAAACTATGAGAACAAAAGTGTTTCTCTGTTTTTTCTAATCTGCTTTAGGAGATCCATAAACCTTTTTCATAAATCCAGCTAAGTCCTTGTGTGCAAGCTTTTTATATAGCAAAAGGAAAATATAATTAAAAAAATAATAATTTTAATCTCATAAAACTTAACAGAGAAATTAAGCATTGATGTCTAGTGCCTGAAAATCCTTTAAAGTTATGTTTTCAAAATTATTAAATTTCAGGTTTAATATTTATTTCAAAGATGTAAAAATATTATTTTGGCAGGAAATTTGTTGTTAAGACTAATATATATTGGACACACACACACAAAAGACTGTGCAGGCCTGGGTAGTGCATACGAGGCAAATGATACCAGCAGACAGGAAAAGAGCAGCTGTGCACCATTCTTGGACACAAAGTCCTCAGGAGTCACGAGGTTAGCACAGGATCTTTTTTTTATGCTTGGTTTTGCTGACTAGAGAGCCACTTAGTCAACTCTAATAATCAGAATAAAAGTCCTCTCCTAAAGTTAGATTAGTTTTATGCGACTCTATGGCAAGGAAAAGCAAGTCAAATCTCTCAGAATTGTATCTAGAAGAAAACAAAGATCAGATATATGAAAATGCCCTTGCTGAGATCCAGTCCTTCGAGCTGCCTCTTGGAACCACCATAAGGTATGCTTCTTTTTAATAGTATTATACTCTTCATGATGGATTGTTCCTTCTATAGCTGTTCTTTCAGTCAGCAAAATATATTAGAAACTTTGTTTTCCTGACCCTGAAGCCTACAAGAAAGTTGAGTTTAATTTCAATGTGATTGGCCCTCAGTGAAAAAGTACAAGCCAAGGTCACCTACTCTGCTCTTTCTTTTCACCTGGACAAAGCGATCTGATTCTGATGGCTGGCTGCAGATTTGTGAAAAAGAAAGTGCTCTTAAAAATGAAAACAAGGGGCTGCAGATTTGTGAAAAAGAAAGTGCTCTTAAAAATGAAAATGTTCTCTTTTGTGTAGCAACGTTTTTAAAGTCAACAGCTACATTTTAAAAAATAATTTACTGCTTCTCATTCTTAAAGTTTTAATAAATGCAATTTTGTTTTAATCACCAAAGACAGAACTACTTAAGGTTTTACTGTTGATATTTCTAAATGTCTGAAGATTTAATTATTTTTGTTTTGTTTGTAGCTTATGGAAACTGTTAATTAGTAAAAGTGCAACTGAAAAAATTCCCCTGCATATTTGTCCTTAAAAAAAGTAATTATATATAAGATTGTAATGTAATTTGTCTAGGTATATTGTCAGTATTTGTAGAAGAGTTTTAAAAATAGCCTGCCTGGCACTGTAGGCGTCAGGTTGCAGTAACCATCAGGCTAAAAAAAGAAAATTAAATTTACCCCGAAAAATGTGTCAATCTAGAACTTCAGTATTTTGGTGATGTGAAAAAAAAAATAATGTGGGAAAATTGTTACTGCATTTGAGTGATTTCTTGAAGGAAATACTACAAGTGGTAGGATTTTTCCTTTTTTTTTATTATGCAATTTGTAAGCACTTGTCTACATTCAGAATAGTCCTTGTTGATTTAGTAGGTGAATGAACAATCTGAATCAACACTGAATATGATAAAGGCACAGGCACAGACAAGACGTGCATCGTCTCTGGTGCCATTTATTAACTCGTGTACAGGTGTAGTTGCACCAGGGCAGGACAGATGATAAGCTTGATAATAGTAACTGGAAGGATGCCAAATGCAATTGTAGACCTTGATGCATTCACATTTGTCAAATGCTGTCAGTTCCTTACTGGAAAAAGTAGCTACACATCACCCTGAAGTTTTACCTATCTGGCCTATTGCTTTACACAAACTTCCCACTTGTGTGCAGATAACTTTGCCCAGAAAGCAGGTGCATCCTGTCTCCTGAGCATGCAAAACCCAAGGATTAGTTAATCCCCGGCCACAGGCCACAAAGTGTAAAATTTACATAGAAAATAGGTTATTCCTCCTTCGTTGACACATGAAGCTTTGCTGTACAAAGCACTAGGAAACATTATGCTAGTTTCTAGTGAAATACAGCAGCCACTGCACATAGAGGTGCACTTTTTTGGTTTGTCTTGGTTTTGTTCTATTTTACCCCGACCCCCAAGTTTCTATCGTGTAAAGAATGGAAGGAATGACGACTGACATAACCTGAATGCAGAAACCCGGCAGAGCCTCCGCCTCAGGGGTCGGTGCTTCCCTCCCTGCCGGGACGGGCACGGTCAGCGTGTGCGGGAGCGGTGGAATCAAAACAAACAAAATAATAATAATAAAAATAAAACAAGACCACACCATGAACTAGCCACAAGACCAAACCAGAACTAGCTCAGTGGAAAAGGTCCTGTTGAACCCTGTAAGCCTTTAAGGCGTCTGTGCAGCGCGGCGGGCAGCCGGTCGGTCTGGGAGAGGGGCCGCACTTTGCGCGTCCCTCGTTTGTCACAGTGCCTCGAGCGGGTCGCACGGGCAGGTGCCGGGCAGATGCAGCTGCCCGCGGTCTCTGCCGGACACCAGCGCCCGGAGATGCCATGGGAACGGAGGGGCTTTGCCGGGCTCCCCGACTTAGCCCTGCCCCTAACAGGGGCAGCGCAGCCCTGCCGAACTGGTGCGAGCCCGAAGGGCGCGGCCTGGCGCGACCCGCGCCCCCTCACCTGCCGCAGCCCCTCCCTCCTCCCCGCCGCCCCGCGCCCGGCGCGCACCGGCGAACCCTCCCCGGCGGCTCGCGCCGGCCCCCGCCCGGCTCCGCGGCCGCTCCTCCCTCGGCGCCTCCCGCAGCGGCGCGGCCGCCGGGTCCCTCCCATCCAAGATGGCGGAGAGTCTCCCCGAGCATGATCGGATCCTGCAGGAGATCGAGAGCACCGACACGGCCTGCGTGGGACCCACCCTGAGGTGCGGGGCGCGGGGGCCGTGGCGCCGCCGGCGGGTGAAGCTCCCACGCCCTGCCCGCCCGCCGGCCTGGGAGCCGCGGCGCGGCCCGGCCGCGCTTTCTGACAGCTGCTCCCCAGGGACGGCCCGGGGCCGCCCGCAGCGCCGCAGGTGGGAGCGGCCACGGTGGGTGCGGAGGGGACGCGCGGCCCCCGCTGCCGCTCCGTGGGGGCCCGGCCGCCGCCCCCCGTCCCGGGCGCTGCGGGGCGGAGGGAAGGGGCCGGTGCGGCGCGGGCAGGGAGCGGGGCTGTCAAGCCGTGCCGCCGCTCTGACAGGGAAAGGCGACCGAGCGGAGACGGCGGCCGTGGCCCGGCACCGGGCTGGCCGCTCCCTGGCATTGTCTGCCGGGGAAGCGCCGGGCACGGCCCCGGCGGGGCTGGAGTGCGGCCTCGGGACGGGGCGGCCCTGGGCCCGGCGCGGGTGGCCGGGCTTGGGGCGCCCGCCGTAAGCCAGTGCCGGGCTCTGCCGCCCGCACTTGGGCACGGGCAGCTCCCTGGGTGTGCCGGTACCGCCGGGTCTGTGCTGAGAACGGGGCCGGAACCGTATCGTGGGTGGGTGTTGCAGTGCTCCGATATCAACCTCTCATGATGCGGTCTGAAACCCACTACCCTGGTCTGTTTACTTGGAAATGTGACAGTGTTTAGAGAATGTCTGGTGTGCCATGACTGCAATGGTTTGGTTTTCTGTCTTTTTCCTCCAATTCTACATGCTGCTAAATGGCTTAGCCTGCATTTTGAAAAAAAGGTTTTGCATAACCTTTCCTGTTAGAGGTGAATGTGGAGGTACCTTTCAGTTAGAGCTGGGGAGATAAGGGCAGGGCCTGTGGAGAATGAATTGGGTTGTAGAGGAAACAGGGGAAAGGGGATCTTCATCGTGGAGCTTTGCTGGTGCTTCCCCGATTAAAGATGTCTGAAATAAGTGAAAAAAACATAAGCACTAGCCAGACGGTGGAGAGAGAACTGTGAATGATATCTCCTTGAAAAGATACAGTGAGCCTGTGTGCAGAAAACTGGAAAAGGCAGTTTGTGTGGCAGCGTGCTGCAAAGCAGTGAGCATGGTGCTGCTGGCTTTTCCTGCAGTGGGAATGGTGCCTGCTGCAGAGTGTGGACAGGGCTGGGAAAGGATGAACGTGGGCTACATGGGTGGGAATGCGGTCCTGAGAAATGATGGAAGAGAAGTTCCTGTTACATGATGCCAAGTGGGTCATTTTGCCCATCATAGCAGCTGATTTTGAGGTTAGCTACTTGTGTCTACAGTGGATCCTCCACAGCTGGGAGGTGGCAGTCTGGGCATTTGTGTGAGGCTGGGGCTGATCAATCCTCTGAGAGCCCCCATGGGGAATGTGGTGGGCTCCTCTGGACATCGCATGGGGACTGCTTGCTGGCTCAGTCTGGTCTTGGAGGTCAGCTTGGAGCAAACTGCACTCTGACCTTCTCTCATGTTCCTTAAGCACAGCTGCTGTTGGGAATTCAGTGTGGAGATGCTGAAGCTGAGCATCGCAAGGAGCCTCACCTGTGGGAGTCTGTGGGCTTAGGCTGATGGAAAGTAGCTGGGATGCTTTCAGAATTAAGTTGTCCCTGGAGGCAGTTTCACCATGTTAATCACTTAACAAGCCCAGGCAGGTTGAAGCTGATGCCTGCAAAAAACCACAACAAAATATTAAATATAATTGCACTTTTATCACTGTCTTCAGTATAGAGCTTATATCAGAGTAACCTGTAGAAAGAACAGAGTGTTGGGCTACACAGCAGAAGAAGGCATCCACAGGTGTGGATGGGGAAGGGACCATATGAATCTCTTATCCATATTAAGCATTTAAAATGTGCTGATGTCTTTATAAATTCTAAACCTTAATTTCTTATTTTTTGCATGTTTCTATTCTATCACCGATTTTCCAGTAAGGGAATTTTACATTGCTGACTTTCAGGATTTTTAGGGAAAAAGTGGATGTTGGTCTGATTTAACCGTAGTGTTCAATTACAAATAAAAAAATTTAGGTGAAAGAGTGGTTACACCTGGCTGAGTGTTTTGAAAGAAGTCCAGCAAACACCACAGAAGTATGCTTCTACTCCCTAAGAGCAGCAGTATTTAAGATCAAATCTTGAGCTGTCTGCTCAGCTGTATGTTACAATTTGTGAATTGCTGTGTGAAACTGAAAAGTCTGAAATCCCACATCAAATTACAAGATCTATTTCAATGAAAGAAGCATGAATGTAAAATGGAGCATTATTTTCTGCATGAGATCTAGGTTTTTACTCGTTAAACAATGTGAATCAAAGAAATGAGTTGAGTAATTCTACGTGCAGTTGCATAAGGCTACAACATGAAGTGATCCATTGATTTCCAGTCACAGAAGCTATTGAAGCCAGTTGTCTCATGTAATGACTGAGATTACATTAATTTCGTTATGTGAAATGGAATATTTTTGTTATCTTTGGGTTATAGTGCTGGGAGAATATTTATAGCATTGCCACATCAAATAAAATACCAACATACCTACTTAAATAGCAGAAAAAAGCGGGGGCTTGAGGTGAGTGGTTTGGATAAGGAGCATGAGGTAATATTAAATGCTGAAGAATGTAGAATATGCAAGATCTGACTTATCCTTAATTGTTAATATCAAGATATTAATGTCTTCATAATGCATCCATGCTTCACAAAGGAAGTGTACATTTTTCTTGTGGGCTGTATGTAGGTTCCATGGAAACACATTTTTGCTCCTATTTTTCTTCAATGTTTTGCTTGCTGTTTGGGTATAGCTGCTCCTGCCAGGGTGCTGTTTCCTGCCCTGCTACAAGAGTGGCAGCACTTGTTTTTATGATACAAAAAATAATAACTTTTATAGATCTATAATGTTTTTGTGTATAATTTACTGGTAAGGAATAACATACAGACTGATTCTGCAGGTGATTTTCTACTGCCGAGATCTACCCATAAAGAGGAATGTGAAATGCAGGTCCTGTATAGGAGGAATCAGCATACAGCTAGTGCAGTTGGGATTATTTACTGTTTAGGAAAGTTAGCTCCTAAAGACTGCTCTGCATCTCAAGAGAGGAAGAGATTGTATTGGATTAAATTAATTTTCTTTTTACATTTTAACTGGATGGATTTATTGATTTAAATTTGCTGCTATTTTACTTGCATCTCTAAATTCAGTGACACATGCTGAATCATTATAAATGAGACCTAAGCCAACATGCCTTTCATTAAATAGGCAGACTGTGTCTATAGCAAGCCAGGATTATTTTTTTTTCATCAGACTCTGTGAAGCTTTTATCAGCATCTTTTTGGCTTTAATGGCTAACAAAATGAGATTAATGACAAAACTTGTTAAAGGCTCATCACTCTCACCTTTTTATAGAACATGTTAATATAATGTAATTCATGTTGCATACATACTTTTGAGTTTCTCTCAGGGACAACTATCTCATTTCTAATCTTTAGAAAGGAAATGGAAAAAGACAAAAAGAAAGAAAAGCAGTTCCCATAATCCTCTCAACAACAACAGAAAAGTCAGAAACTTAATAACAAAAAACTTAAGGCCCTCACTGAACTCTGGGTTTTAACACTTCTTGAATAGTCAGCTGGACAGGCTGTGGTAGCTAGTAAGACAGATTCTCTTCAGAAGAAAATGATTGACCTTATTTGATGGTTAGTTTATGGTTGGTTGAAAAAGGTCAAAGTGGAACTCGACAGAGTAGAAGTTGTTCTGCCAGGGCCCTGTGTGCTATAGATATGAGTTTCTTTGAGTCTGTAGTAGTGTGTAGTATTTTAAAGCTTTTTTTTTTTTTTTAAATAGATGAATTAACTCTTAAACTCTAGCTTGGCAAAATATTTCATAAGCATATGGTAGACTTTCTCTAAACACTTCATCTTGTGAGCTTTGCGTCACTGAGTCTGCGGTGTTCTGTGGTTCCCATACACAGCCTGTCAGGGGAGTACCTCCATGCCCACAATACATTGACTGAACAAAAATACAAAAGTAAAATTAAATATAAAAAGCTGTGGGGAATTTGATAATGGAAATTCTGTTGCTAAGGTGAAGTTGATAAGGAGGTGCTGTGTCTGTTGATGTATTTGTCTATAAGCAGAATGTACTCTGTAGCTTTAACTGACAATCACAGCTTGGAAAGTGCTCCTCAAAAGTCAGTGTAAAATTGCTTTTAATTCAATTCTCTCTTCCTGAAATCTGTCATCACAAAGCCGTTGCCTGGTAGATGTTAGAGTGTCTTGTAGGCTGCTCTAAGTTGTGCTGCCCATGAAACATCTTTGAAGAGTTCTTAGAGAGCCTCCTGTGAAGACATTTCTCTGTCCTGTTGTCTCTGGCTGAACAAATGACAGCCACAAGCACCGTTCAGATGATGCATTTCTGCCTGATGCTGCAGTATGCTGCAGTCACCTTCCCCTGGTCTAGGACTGCATTGCACTGGTAAAAGCAGCACTGAGCTGAGACTGCAAAGCAGAATCATTTCTGTATAGTGCTGCATTTTTATTGTTCAGATTAAGCAGAGTTTGGAGGTTGGATATCATAAATGAGTTTGGCTGAAGTGTTAAATTGATAGCTGTTCATTCTGGGCTTCTGTCCTTGTGTTGCAGAAAAGCCAAAAGTGAAAGCTACACTTTAGTAAGGCATCATTAGAAAAAGAAGCAGTTTTGTCCTTTACTGATCAAGGTCCTGAGAAAATTCAGAGTTAGAGATATGGAATGAGAGTTTAATTCTGCTGCTTTTACTGGGTTGTGGTACACTTTGAAACTGCAGGTGCTTTGCCCAGACTGGGGTCTGTAGTTTGTATTTTGGAGATATTCTTGTATTCAT